>NW_027287316.1:58756768-60112490 GCF_022747635.1 Hetaerina americana | reverse complement strand
ACATTCTAAGCTAGACTTTGTTAATCAATATAAACAGTATTATTTACTCAGATAATGTAAATTCTCTAGCATCCTTAATTGCTGAGGAATTATTTAATATCACACATCTTCCTCTTTTCAGCATGCACTTACTTTCCTTACCACGGAGGATGACCAATCGGTCGTCCTCCACAAGCCGATGTCTCATGACCTTCATTCATTTACAGTTGCCTACCTTCATCTACGTCTACTCAATACCCCGCAAGCCGCCGCAAGGGCGTGTGGCGGGGAATGTTAGGACACCACCCGTAATTTAGAAAAGTAAAAAAACCGCATACCTTCTCTTCCTATCTCTTCTCCCTTTCTCTGAAATAGGCAGGGGGATTTTCCTCTTTGATATTAATATTCTGTCGAGAAATGGAAATGCTTGTTTGAATCGAAATATATTCAGAACTCGGTGGTAGCGGGGCACCGTCTCCGTCTACAGTTCACGGTTTCGATTCCTGCCTAGGTGAGATTGCTTGACATTGAGCTTGGATGTTGGTTAGTTATTTGCAGGTTTTACAATTATAGTAAAGGCCAACAAGGGCTGTTTTAGTTTGGATAATGGATAAATAAAACCTAGAAAGCCTAAGAAAAGTAGCCAGGACTATGACCCTCTAAAATAATAGCCATTGGGATCCGTATAAGATATATTTAGAAATTATTACATTGACACATGAATTCTAAGCCTCACTTGCTCCATACTTTGAGGAGTGGGTAGAGGGTTTCGCTATATTTTCTTTATCTTGATATTACTTCTGTGCCCAACGTCATGTTTTAGTAGAGACGCATCAATTCATTTTTGTTCCAACCACGTTATGCACAATTTTATGCATCATAGATATTGCTTGTTTTACAATGTATGTAAATCAAATGATGTACACTCCGGTGTGCCTCAGTGTTAATATTAATATCTCAATGCGGTTTCCTATAACAGCATAGTTGCTTGAATCTGGCAGGTTAATTCTTGATGCTTCGAGGGTAGGCTGGAAACTAATGCACACATGCTTGTAGACCACAAACAAAATAACCTTTAGAAGCTTTACTGGTGGCATGTGTAAGTAACATTCCCCCTTAATACGCATGCGCAGGTTTGAGGTCGTTACATTCATCCAGTGTATTTTGAGAAGCGGAAGAAAGGAGATGTGCTCTGTCAAACCGAGTTAAACAGCGTGCTGTTATCGAATTTTTAACTGGTAAAAAAGTGACTCCTACTGAGATTCATCATCGCTTAAATGCTTTTTATGTTATCAATGTTGTTGATAGGTGTACTGTAAATTGATGGGTACTAAAATTTCGTGGTTGTGCGTATGGAAATGCCATAATTGTTGATGAAGCACGCAGCGGACGTCCGATCACTGCCACAGACAATAAACATCGCAAACTCGTCGAAGATTTGGTTCTAAATAACCGACGAATCACTCGAAAGCGTTTCGTAAACCATATTGGTCAAGTTTGTCATGTTAAAGGCAGCCTGGCGCCAATAATCTTGCAGCGTGACAACTACTGTCCACACACCTCGCGCGCAACTGAAGAGACTCTGCAAAACTAGAAATTTGAACCGATTCCACACCCTCCCTATTCCCCCGATCTTGCACCTTGCGATATTTATATTTTTCCTCAACTTGAGAGACACCTCAAGGGTAATCATTATACCTTAGACGATGAGATGAAGGCAGCAGTCAATAACAGCACGCTGTTTAACTCGCGTTGACATAGCACTAGGACACATCTCCATATTTTCGCTTCTCAAAATACGATACACTGGAGGAATGTAAGGATATCAAACCTGCGCATGCGTGTTGAGGGAAATGTTGCTTCCCCATGCCACAGTAGTGCTTCTATAGCTCATTTTTTGTGTTCTACAAGCATATGTGCACTAGTTTTCAGTCTACCCTCGTATTTGGGAGCCCAAGTAAGGGATATGCAAAATAATAGACCAAGTCATAGTCCTTGAAAATATAATAACACGAGGCGGTGCTATGGAAATTTTTGAAATTTATTTATTGAACACTTATTTGAAAACAGCCAGTTTGGCCTCTTACTCAGCATTTTTAGCGGGATAATATCGACAAGGACGGTCACAAATGCTCAAGTTTTAGGTGGAGGAAAACTCACATTATGATAACTACGCATATTTTGTTTTTGTTGAAACCAAAAGAACTCTCTCGAGGGCTCTCCGTGATTTAGCCACACGAATTAGATTACACGAAAAAGAGGCTCAATGAATATAATAACACAAATTTAAAATGAATGTTTCTAACAAAATCCTCTCATTAAGTAAGAAAAAACATTACGCTGCTTACGCCTAATCAATATCTATGAATAAAATCTTATTTCTATCACAATCAAAAAACGTGCCATTCTTTTTCCTGCGCATTTAAATGTATATGGTTGATTCCTTGATATAGATTGATTTATGTGAGACTTGTATAAGTCTTCATACAGATCTGTTAATGGCACTTTTGAACGATGTTTCACATCCAAGAAAAACAGTGATCCAAATGTATAATTGAAATATACAAATAAAACCTTGCACCAATAATTTATGCGGCAACCAATGCCATAACGTATAATTAAAAGAATAAACCCGTTGGCATTATCGATATAATCCTTGAAATAGAAAGAATAAAGGTAAAAATAATTCTATGCTGTTTCGTATAATCAAGTTAATAAGAGGAAGCGGTGTGATAGAGAGAGATAGGTGAGAAATAGACAGAGATAGATAGAGAGAGAGAGAGATAGGCAAGTTATATTTGTTGAATATTGTTTGGAGTTGAAAGTTAGGCTAGAAGTGGATGTTCAGGGGTAGAGTGATGGTAGGGAATTTTTACCAATATTTTACTGCCATCAAAGGTGGCGATTTTGAGGACAGCATCTGAATGAAATGGGTGTTACTGTTTTTATTCAAGAGCACTTTCAAGTTAGGTACGATGTGAAGTCGATGCTTGAAAATAGAACCCTTCTTGGCAAACAATACGGAAGAAAGAATAATGCCACATGCTCTGTATCGCAGGTGGCGATAGATCGTTGAGTGGCGGAGCCATAGGGTTCGAGCGTTGATTGATTGAGACGTATGGATGGAGGTTTCCAGATAAGAAGTGCTCGCCCGTCACTCGTCGTCTCTCGGCCTCAAGATGGAAAGATTGGCTTTCGCGCCGAATCCAAATGCGACCTCACGCGACGCCGCATTCTTCTCAGACTCGGAATCGATTCGCGCACATTTTCCCAAACGTTCAACTTTTGCTCGCTCTACTGCCCAACTCAGAGGGAGAGTTAGGGCCTTATGTTCCGAATGAATCGGCCGGAAATGGCGCCTTTGACATCTTTTCCCTTCCTATTGGAAACTATCAGGTACAACGTGTGGTATAAACTATTTGGGTTTATCTCATCCATGAACTAAAACATTGATGTGGTGGAAGGGCTAGTTCGTTTTTATTTCCTATCGAGCTATTTAGGCGGGAGCAATGAGTTTTTCTAGTAGGAGTCAGACGAAAGCTAATACCCGCAGCGTGTGTTAATCGGTAAGACAACCACAAATATATCTGATCCCAATGGAGCGGCCATTTGAGTGACGATGTGGCGTTAAAAAAAACATAATTTAGGAAGAAATGAAAAACTACCTCAATTATTTTTCCCTGTAAATGATGATATGATGATGAAAACTAATATGGAATGAGTCCTAGCCCATGGTCCGTGGCAGATGGCATGGCACATGGCATGACGGGGCCCATGGCATAGGTTCTGCAGGGGTAACTCTACCGTGGAAAAAGAAACTGTGATTATTGCTAGGACGATACTGAGAACATAGAAGTTTGAGAATATCAAGTGAGAGATAAAGAGAGGAAGTATAGACTAGTCAGGCCTGATGAGCTTATTCGTATCGTTTAGGGAGGAATTCGGCTTGAAGACATTGCAGACGTTGAAAAAGATCAGTATTAATACCCATCCTAAAAAAGAGAAAAACTGCAGTGTCTGACTATAGTTATTTTTCTATCGGACTGCAATTTCGATTTCGCACACTGCAAATGTATTACTTAGGGATCAAAATAAGAGCAGAGAACCCAGCAATGATTATTTGGGAGATAATCGGTTTCAGTGCGGCGGGGGGAGAGGAACACTTGATGCCATAGCAGTAATAAGGAAAGAACATAGATTATAATCTGGATGTCTGATGTTTGTTTCGTAGATTTCAAGAAGATGTTCGCTAGAGTATATTGGCAGAATTAATGTAAATTGGAAACATTTTGGGTTAGATTTTGATCCTTGCTCCTTGTGGCATCAAAATGAGCGTAGATTGGAGACTTTTGATATATGAGGGTGAAGAAGAATGAAAAAGATAAAAAAGATGAGATAGGTGAACAAACTTTGCACATTTAGGCACGGTTGTGGCAGTAAGACGGCTTTTGGGTGAAATTTGAACGCCATCATTGGCCCACGTAGAATCCCTCGATCATTAGGCTAAATAAATAAATTCATATGCAGCTCCATGTGTCTTCAAAATATATGAAGCCTTTTCTTTCTCATATTTGCTAAATGTTTCGTAACGGAAGATCTGCCTTTGTCTATCTCGATGACCACATAAATTCCATCCTTGACCTTAATATCAACCTCAATATCGATACCGACTGCAATATCACCGACGAAATGTCGACAAGACAATAAGTCAGTGTTGCCAGATAGACATCAAAATTAATATGGGAACTCACACGACACATCCAAGTGTCTAATAGTCTAAGTCCTACTATCGAATCAGCCAAGCATAACATGGTACTCAAGACCTTCTCATAAACAACATTTCCAAACCAAGGTTTCAATATACCTTGGAAATCCACTGATTTAAATCCAATAAATTTGTCTCCAACTACCTAAAACCAAATAAAATCTTCCGTATAAATGCTTCGTAACAAAGCACCACGCATCGCTTTTTGCAGCAGGTGCAGCCAATTCACGACTTACTCCCATAGCAATAACCCACGGACCGTCTAGGACGTAAAACTCGGAATGATGTAGCTGCGAGATACAAAAATGGCAGCGACTCTCGGTTGCATATAAAGGTAGAATCCCAGGCATTTTATTTCGCAGATTAAATACTAGATGGTTTTATTTCGTATTCAACCCTGTTATCTGTAGCGATATCTACGTCGGTGCACTCACAGATTTTTCATGAATAATTCAAATATTTTATGTAGAATTAAATGTAAGGATTTTACATTGGAAAATCTTTCACGTGGTACAGTCTCCGCGTGTGATTTTTTAACTGCAAAACTCTCACGTTTGTGTGCCCACATCGGCGGGTGTCTCCACCAAAGATTAACTGTAGCGGTATTTCCCGTAGTTTCTTTAAATTATTTCGGTAAAATATTTAATTACTCTTATTTCACTCTTCCTAATGAGCTGAGCTGGATTTTAATTCAAATTGTTTCAGAAAATATCCTCTAACTTTGGAAAATCTCATTACACAGATTTGGGAAAAAATATATTTTGCCTCTCTACTCGTGCATGGTAATGCTTCTTCCTTTGCAAACATTAATTTTGCCTTGTTTTAGGATAAATACAACGGTGAGCATTTAGAATCGTAAAAAAAAAGTATTTCGACTAAAATTATGAAATGCACTCCAGACAGCATTGTTTTGATCAGGATATGTTATTAGCTGAGTGGGTTCTACTCCTAAATAAAAGCTTTAATACCCATTCTTGTTGGAACGATTTCCGTCATTAAAGTAGAGTCATAATTTTTTAATCATTAAACATCGTTCAACCGTGCTCGCAACGTTATTAAATGAAGGTCAAAAAATATACGCGCATTAAATATTGAAAGTATTTCAGTTCAAGTAAGAGCCATTTTCTACTTAATTACGAAATTTCGAGTACCATTGGGTATGTACAAATGCGCCGTGACATGCACCGTGCATTTGTGAGAAAAGGTGGAGATACGAAGGTGGGAAAGAGCAGGTGAGAGCACGCACAATGACTAACGATACTGAAAATAGAAAACCTTTACCAATAAAAACTTATCTTCACAAAAATGGTCGTATATTGCTAACAGATATGGATTATTATTATACATTCTTTGATAGCTGTAAAATTAGTGCCTAATTTAAATAGAATAGGTTGACGAAAGAAACATTGAACGATACTCAAATCATAAGTTTGTGCAGAAATGAAGATTCTAATGAATTTTTCGATGCTACAATATTATAATTAATCCTAAGGCTTCTCCGACGTCTATCTGATGAAGGATCCATGCTGGTTCCGGGAATTACCGTCGCTTAGGTTGATTGTTGGACAACTCTTTCGCCCCAGTCCTAGTGGCGTCTTCAGGACGAAGTTTACGACCTGAAGGTGCCTCCAGGATTGGGGGCGAAACAGTTGTCCAACAATCAGCTTACACGACGGTTATTACTGGAAACAGCATGGACCCTGCTTCAATATCATAATGGATTGTAATGGCATGTTGTGTATTTAAGTAAAAGTTGAAGCCATTTATTTTTATTATACACATAATTATTTCGTTATGTGTTTGCCGTTTGTCACTTATGTGTTTTCCGTCAGTCACTTAGGTGTATGCTATTCTCAAACTCTGGGGAAACGATGCACGTTCTAATCGTGAAATGTCTACTCCAGAAGTTTGATATGTGGAAATACCATTTATCGAGGTTTTTCTGGCAGCAAGAATAATATTTAAAGCTTCATGGCTTTTCAAGTATGATAACTTCGACCAGTTGATAACAAACGAACATTCAGAAAGTGATTAATTGACTTCAATTGTGAGACATAATCCTGGAGTGAATTCATGACGACGGAAAGGAATAAAGAGTTTGCCAACGTGATCGCTCGGGAGAGAGTTAAATCTTCGATTGCTTCGTACGTTATTAATCACAAACAAGCGCATAATAAACTCATTGTGACTGCGATGTTTAATATTATAGACGCGATATCTTGTGATTCCTCATTGTTACAGTACTTATAGGTACTAGATAAATTCTTAATCTTACTTAATCTACCATAATAAATAGGTAATAGATAAATCATTTAGGTAAGTAATGTGGACGGTAGATATTTAATTATACTACCGCCAATATTTACTTGAAAATACTCATTGATAAGCAAAATAAAATCCTGTTTTCATTTGAATTTATATTATGAAGTGATTTCTTTATTTTTAAGAGCTAAATCACAATATGTATTGCCTATTACAAATTTCAGAGAGGTTTAGTATCTCCTTATGCAACATTACTTTAAACAAGAGAAAATCCACTGGGGACTCGTTTCATCAATGCAGTACATTTTGATCTAACTCCTGAAATAAATCCGAGTACTTCGAACATTTTTATGAAATTATGACTCTAACATTTTCACTAAATGTTGCAATGCAAGTATGTGAAGTTTCGAACCAAATCAATAAAGCGACTTTTGAAAATGATTTTTGCGAACATATCGATATCGGAAGCATACCGCCAGTTTGTCAGATTTGCCATAAATACAAGGATTTAATTTTTAGTTCAGGTTAAGGCCACCCATTACCTTTTTGCGGCCCTCATGCTTCTAATGAAGTATCGCGCTTTTATGGCAGTCTAGATCCTATGGAAGCTTGTATAGAAGAGAAAATATGCAAAAATAGACCATAAATATATAATATCCCTATCATTATTCATCCAGAATGAAACTGTTTTGCGATAATCATCCTTTGCAGTTGTTATAAGGTATCAGACAAGGTATCAAATTAAACGGAATTAAGATCAATGGAGAAAAGATAGACATGCTACGCTTCACCAACGATATTGCAATAATAGCAGAAAACCAGGAGGATCTTCAAAGGTTACTAAACGTATTGGATCAAGATCTACAAAGATACAACATGAACATAAACAAGACGAAGACTAAAATCCTAGTATGTGGAATAGAGAAGCGGAACACAGAAGTCACACTATAAGGAAAAAAAGTTAGAGCAAGTAGATTCCTTCACCTATCTCGGAAGTACCATCACATGAGACGGATGAAGTGCTACAGACATCAAGCGAAGAATAGCTCATGCTAAGAGAGTAGGATTCACAATGAAAAGAAAACTGCTGTATTAAAAGAAGATAGAACTACAAATGAGGAAACATTACATGAGAATATTCGTATGGAGCGTGGCACTCTATGGATCAGAAACGTGGACCATCGGAAAAGTAGACCACAAAAGACTAGAAGCCTTAGAAACCTGGTACTGTCGGAGGATGCTTAAGATCAAATGGACGGCTAATATAAGAAATGAAGACTTATACAGAAAAATATACGGAGACTGGACCTTATGGAACACAATAGAGAAAAGAAGAACCAGATGGAATTGACCACACCCTGAGGCGCAATGGATTCATGGAGAATATAATAGACGGAGAAATAGAGGGAAAAGTCCCAAGAGGAAGGCCAGAGGATAAATACACGGGACAAACAAAGAAGAAACTGCATTTCAAAAATTCCAGGAAGTAAGCCAATTAACACCAGATAGGGTAGGATGGAGGGCTGCAGTCAACCAATCTTAGGATTGCACGACCAATGATGATGATACCCAACAAACAAACCAACACATTTACATATTCATACCGACTCACATTCACTCACCCAAAATATGATCTAACTTCCCAAACATTGCCTAAATTTCAAAATTGATAATTGAATGTACCTGAGCCAGGTTTTCTAAGCATTCTCAATTGTCACATTCTTAATACGAACAAAATTCTTATCCAAAACGTTTACTTATAGATTTTACGTAGCATGAAATATTGTCCGTGCGTTTTATTGGTTAGTAACATAATAAGGGAGCCATGTTGCTAATATTTATCCACCAAACATCAATTGTCAATGTATCACAGTAGGTAATGTATCTCAATAAAAACATTGCTACATATTGCCATTCTTATCAGACGTACAAAACTATGTATACTCTTTAGAACTGAGTCCAAATTTTTCTTCTCCCGTGATGTAAGAAAAAATGTGTCCCTTCAATTCTGCCTATAATTAAATAATACTAAGAATTATTAGACGGTATTCTTTCCACTATTTTCCAAATTTGATTTTCTACTTTCTGTTTAAATAAATGGGGCAAATCAGACAATATTGCACTAGATTTGTAAAAAATCCAATTTTTATCCAAAATCCAAATTTTACAACATAGGCTGTTGCATTGAATATGTGGTCTTTAAGGAAACATTTCAACACTTTTTTAAAATTACAACCAAAAATTTTGTCCAAATCGAATAATGTTGTTTACATTGGATAAATATGTATCTTCAAATTTTCCACTTCGTCAAAACTATATGGCAAACATTAAATAGTTCAAGTTAAACATTTTTAAAGTTTCAAATAGAATTTTCAATCATAAACATAAAGTTAACTCTCCACAGCAATCTAATTTTATTTGATTCCTATTCTATTATATATGCTACTAAAACTGAAATTCTTATCAAATAGTTCAAAAATTTAAATTTATATTTAAATGAAGCAAATCCAAAGACAAGTTGTCATCTTACGATTATAAAACGTTAATTCTCTATAAAATAATTCCAACTTGCTAACCTCAGAGTCTAGGGGAGCTCTTCGTTAGCACTCCCTGCCTTGATTCTTAGTATACAGATTTTCATGGTTCTTCACTCTCTGAGATTGATGTCCTGTGACATTGACAACTGCATGGCGCCCTGCAAGCCACTGCTGGTGTGTGTGAAAGCGGGTGATTCTACACCAGACATGCATTATCAAAAATCAAGTTTTTCCCAATTTTTATTTGCAATACATTCATGTAATATATTTCAAATAATGAAGAACATGAAAACTACAAGTTCATGCACTTATTTACTCGTAGGTATCTAAGCAAGATATACTTCTCTAAGCATAAAATGGAAACTGTGAGAAACAAAAAGGTTATGTGAATTATTCTAATAACTAAGGTTACGTGAATCATTAACTACATTCTAGCCTACTAGGAGGTACCCAAAAATTACCGAAATTGTTTTTTTCAAAAGATATGTATTTAAATTTTTTACGAAGCAACCTTATCATCTTAAAAGTACTTTCCATTACCTCAATACATTTGTCCAATCTGCAATTCTATTCTGTCGTGATACCCGACAGCTCTTGCCTCGTTTTTTTTTTCTTTACCAGTTCCACGTCATCAAAATGTTGTCCTTTTATGTCCCTCTTCATTCGCGGAAACAAGAAGAAATCGCACGGATCGAGGTCAGGTGACTAAGGGGCGTGGGGCAAGCGAGTCATGCTGTTTTTTGTTTAAAACTGTCGCATTGAAATGGCTGCATTAGCAGGTGAATTATCATGGTGGAAAAACCTTTCCACCTTCCCCAACTTAAAATATAACTGCTGTCTGCAACAAGTGTGTCTATTCTCGAAGCACGTAGAATAAATTACCTAAGGTGTGTAAATAATGCATAAAAAAGAGGGCGCATTAATAGCATTCTTTTCTATTATTTCCTTCAAATGCCATCCACGATTCAAAATTATTACACGTCGTGTGTGTATTTATATTTAGCGTAGTAAAGTGCTTCTTTTTACAGGATCGCAAAAAGATTAGGCGAAATATTAAGCGTGACTCGGAAAACCAAATGGTGCCCACCAATTATGCATTGCATATTTTGTACGTGCAAGTGTTTCCATGCACGAATTTATGAAGATCAGAATAGCACAGACTTATCTTTTTACAGAAGACATTTCTAAGAATTAAAAGTATTTTGTCATGATTAACAGGCAACAACCTGATGAATCTTTATCGAGGAGATTTAAATATTACATGAAGGAGCATCAAATGATGAAATAATCGTTTTTCTTAATAATCGAGTCTCGTAGTTATGACTAGCAAAACATTTGCTTTGCTCAATACTAGATGCCTGGTCTTACAAAATACCGAGGCATCAGGCGAAGATCCATTGCCTTAGGGAAACACGTTTCTATACTTATTGGGATCAACTTAAAACTACAGCGTTTGGTGTAAAATATCATTTTTCAATTCCTAGTAGCAAAGTAGCCTAGTATGTTGCCATTCCTTTAACAACCACTAATTTTATTTTTCTCCTTTTTGTTAGCAGCTCCTATCTTTTGCCTACACAAGTATTTCGCCCTTAGATACCATAGTGCATGTACCTCTGGTTAATAATTTAATTATTTGAAATATTTCCCGTATAAGCTAACTAAAATTTAAGCAAAAGTTAATTTAGATGTTGCATGCCTGGTGTGGGATCAACCCCTACCCCACACCTGAGCGATGGCTTGCAGAGGAATCAGGTGGATGAAGAGACGTATTTTACAATAGTTTTAACGTAGTGAATAAGATGGGTATAGAATCTTTTCGCAGAACGATAAAAGTTTTAATGTGATGACCTGTGGCGCGCAGCTATTTTTCTCTCTTAGATGTGACCTTTTGTTCTGATAAATAGGCCAGTATGATAAATTTTACTCCGCTAGGATTTTCTATTGCTCTGTATTTTTATTTATTAAGGCAATAGATTAAACTTCTATTGTACAGCGCAGTCCAACATAATCCCGTATCATTCTTTTGTTTCGTCGGCTTAGGTCCAGTAGTTAGTCTTATTTTCTTATGTGTACTCAATATTAATTTCAACCATCCTCTGCATATATACGACCCCATGTAGATCGAAGTGCTCCAGCAAATTACTTAATGCAGGTGCACTTGACAAAATCCACCATAACTAGTCCTGGTGTGCCATGGTTGGCCCAACCCCCCAAAGTTCGTGAGGTCACTTACGGTCGGTGCCCAAAAACTCAGCGACAACAGAGGGGCGAGTTGACTCTGGCCCGCGTTGGACCGAGTATGCTAGCATCCGGCGCGCGTGTGTGCCCACTTCACCCATTACGGAAGATACCGGCACCGCCCACAAAGGCAGCTGTCCCCCGCCGCTGTTTGCCGTGGGGAAGGGCGTGTAACTTCGTTACTCCTTTGACGCACCCACTGCACTGCGGTGCAACGCTGGCGAGCACAGGGATCCATTCATTTGTGAGCTAACAAGCGCACTCGAAAGTCCTCATCAGTATCTCTCTCTATGGTGGGTGAGTGGCATTTTTCAATAGAGACTTTAATCGCACTTTGCGTCTTCCTATCTGAACTGAGTACACGTAGCAAATACGAGACACACATCATTTTACCCAGGACGGATACGTACATTTTTTATTGCAATTTTTTTCCATTGCATCTCCTTCCGTTCAAACATAAGCCTCGATTGTTCTATTCCTTCAATTTCCCTGAGAGTCGAGTTGCTTTTCATGGGACTTCCCTTCAAAACCAACTTCTAGTAGCGCGGTTTTTTCCGAAGGACTACGACATCCCTGGTGTAAAATAGGCAGCCAAAATTATATTCTAACTCAATTAATCTGAATTGCACCGATCCAACAAAAGTTTAATATACCTTTATAACGCGACTGTTTGAAGGACATCCTATATGGCTGTTAGCAATTTTTCAAATATTTATTTGAAGGAAAGTGCCCGACGCAATAACTATGCTTCAAGCCGCTATTAGTTTTATACTGAAACACTAACTTCTGAAGGTAGGATTACTCTCTAAATTATGATAGTGATTTGAAACTTTCGTCTTACCTATTCGTTTTATACTCAAGCTAAAATTCTGTTCTCTTATATGTACTCACAATGATTCCTTATTTACCATATAATTATCCTATTGCATCGTGGATGAAAATCGTTTTATTTTCATTAGTGGACTCAATTTGACCGGTTCCTGGGGCTACAGTAGTGCACTTGCTGTACGTATAAACCTTTCTTGTTTTTTATACTCTTTTCTCTTCTGTCTAAATCTACATCTGCATAAAATCCCGCAAGTGACCATAAGGGTATGTGGCGAGGGGTGTTAGGTCACCAACCATCCACGCATAATCCCAATCATGATACTGCTATGCTCACCATATGGAAAAGAAACTAAATCCCCAATGATATCCGTAAAAATTTTACTTACGAAATTTTTCAGAAGAAAAACACACGATTTTTTCGGTGAATTAAACAATAGTGCTTGAAATAATTAGAAATTGTGAAATTTTTAATGATTTTTTTCCCTCAATATTTTGTAGCGTATTTCACAAAAAATTCATTAATTTCAGTTACCCAGAAATTGCTTATGGGACGGGATTCTTCTGAAACTGCGGCAAGTGGAAATTTTTCTCGGGCTGCGACAAGAGAAAAATCAAGTGTAGGACTGCCATGAAGATGCCGAACAACAGTATATGATTGAAGGAAATTACTGTAAGTAGCCACTATCTTCCACAACTATTAATGTTTTATATGATCTGGTATTTTTTATATGGAACTTTGCCGACGGAAACTCTAACACTCCCTTCCCTGTAGGAACTAAGTAAGGAGTCTAACTGTAAGTTCCCACAAGGGCGTGTGGCGAGGGGTGTTAGGCCATCAGCCATTTATTCACAACTGTTGGTATATACCTTTGACAATAGGGGATGATAACTTAAAGATTTTAGGGAACAAGATTGTGACTGAACATCCGCAACGTAAAGTGAATATATATCTAGTGTACTTTTCGTTCATGCCTCTTTTGTTGCCCGATCTCTTCCCGCATTACCTAGTGGAACTTGGATAGCATCTAACGTAGTGCAATTTCAAACACTCTATGAACGTCTTTCATTACGTGAGGTTCCTCCCTTTCCCCATTGGTGCCTATCCATTGGGGTGACGCCTCATGATATCAGCTGCCATTACCAGGGTTTCACTTCTATCTCCATCGCCACGGGTGGCGGCCTCAAGTTACATGACTAGTTTCATGTAATTGGTGTTTTCCCCTTTCTGGTCTCCAGATCTTCATGACTTTTATAAGTTTGGTGGCGGCCTATAGAATGGTAGCCTACGCACATTTTTGTTCCCTCCCTATGTAATATTCGAGATTCTGTGGTGGCCAGATTTGAGTCATACTTTAAACGGGGTTCAGTGCTAACATGTGTATGCGTGTGCACGCTGAGGTAAGATTTTCTTCGGGAACCTCCACGAACGTGATTTTTGGGGATTTTTGGTGGATTCTCTTTTCCTTCCGTTGCCCCTTAGAAGCCCTTCATCTTCATAAACACTTTCCTCCTCCGTTGGTTTCGTCCCCTACCACACAACTTTTTGGTGGATCGCGGGGTATTTATGTAATTTCATGCATGAATTCATGTATTTAAATGTATATTAGCTTATATACAAAAACGCTCGTACACACACTCGCACATATACATGTCTATACACAGCATGTAAGAATTTAATGTGTTCGACTAAGTCATAAAATGTTCCTCTTTAAGTAAAAATATTCGAATGCTTAGCATCGATTTTGCCATAACATCGGTTCTAGCGAAGGAAAATCGTGTACTTGAATCAGAACGTTAAGCAAAAGAGAATTGGGTAAGAGTAAAAGAGAAAAGGGTAAGAATAGGATATGTTAGGCAAAGGAGGAAGGGGTAAGAATAAGATATAGTTGTTATTGATAATTGATCCGTTAGACGGAATGATGGGAGTAATGAATTATACGGGAGTCAAGAGAGATTTACTTTTGTGCCGAATGTCACATTTTGTTAGGAGAGGCAAGGCTCTGTAGTGCTAGTATCGTTGTACTGTTGTATAGTCTGCGTCCTTCCCAAACATAACCAGAAGAATGCCATTATATTAACAATACGCTCAAAAATATATGCATATATTAATTCTTATCTGTGAATATCACGAGGATTTAGCATAGATTTCCATTTTTAAACTATAAATATTTAAAGAATTTGTGAATCTGTTAGAAAATGGTAAGCTTAAAAACGATGTACGGTGAATCGATGCGCACGTTAACCCGTGTTTTAATGACATTAGTCTTTCCCTGTTTTGAGAAGTGATATTATCTTAAACAATAAGAGTATACCTCTCATTCTACCACTTTTTCCCACACACTAGAACTCTTACGAGTAACCCTATTTTCATTCCCTTCCCTCTCACCGCCGACCGTTGGCCATATTACCGGCTTCAGCGGGTGTCCGTCCCGGGGAACCGCACGTGTGGGTCAGCGGGAGGTTAAGGGCTTCCAGAGAAAGGGAAGGACGCTTTGAGGCAGCAGCGAGGTGTAGACTGTCGCGGTCTGGAGAGCTACCGGAGATGGAATAAGGGAGACTTCCCCCTTCGAGTACCAGGCACACTCGATAAATAAGTGGGCTTCGATTGCCCGGAACTTGAGGGAGAGAAGATTGAATTCCACGTCCCAATAAAAATAAAACCTTAGGTATACATCTGCATTGAGGCCGATCGTATGTTCTCATATCTAGTGAGGAATGTGCGGGTTTTGAAATAATGTGAACAGGATATAATGATGATGGATACAGGATACCAGTACTTCGTTTAAGTTTGGTCACATTTAGAATACGCATCAAGTATCTGGGATTCATAGGAGAAAACGTTTATTAAATAATAAGATAAGTTTCAAAGAAAGTCCGCTAGGTTTGCTGAAAATTACCACAAGTACATATCTTGTGACGGGGTCCCTGCCGAGATAGACCCGGCTGAAGTGAAAATGGAACTGAGAATGGTCTCAGGGCGGGCGACGTCAGATGAGCGAATTTCGGTTCGACGACTGGAAGAAGAATGGAAATGGGTACTAGGAGAGAATCTCCGACAAAGTAAGTAAGATCTATATTATGAATAAAATTTATTATATTAATTGATAAGTATCGTTTTGGTAAAGTAATTACAACGTAGAAGTAAAAGAAAAAAATAACACCCGTGAACTAAATGAACAGAAAATAATATTAAAGCAAAGCGTGGCAAAGCTCTCCGTAAATAAGAGGGCAAATAATATATTCTTAATTAAATAACGGATGAAAATCATTTCTAAATCTAAAGACAATAAATTTTTTATGATCGCAAATAGACAGGAAATGTAATTCTTCGAAAACACTAGTGATTCACCTAAGTGTTTGGTTCTTGGGTCGTGCGGAATATTTTTGCAAAAACGATGTTTTAAATGCAAATTTAGGGTCTGGGGGTAAATTTAGGCATCATGCGCAATTTGAATTGTTCTAGTTAAGGTTTTCCAACCTCTCCGTCGACAATGCATAATTAAATTTTAAAATTAGTTATGTCTGAGTCCAAACTGCATGCAGAGATTGGAGGAAAACCAGTCAATAATTTGATGGAATTTGATAATTGCATTACGTTGATTATTGATTTCAATTATTGTGAATTAATTCCTTGATTATTAAAATTTCTGCGCGACTTACTGTTTACCTATATAACTTAATTAATTATATTCTGTGCAAGCAAACCACTTTCTCAAATTATCTCCAATACCACCAGAAGCAGCTAAATCAATCTGAAAACCTACATATTTCTGAAAGTTTCCAATCATGTAGTGTGTCTTGAAGTATTTTTAAGGCTATTTATGTTTTATAATTATATTGTTAAGCTTTACTACAGCTCCTTATGATAATTACTTAGGTAGATAATTTTCGTCAACCTGACCCAAATATATTTTTATATTTCCACCCAAATTGCCGAGAAGGGATTTGATGGTTTTAAAAATGCAATAAAAGGTCACTGAATTAGTTTCCAGTAATCCATGAAATAATTGTGGATATTGGGTTTATGAAGCCCCGTATTTGATTTTAACGTGTTTGTATTAAAGCTAAACTACTTATCATGTCCCAGGATTAAACTTTGTTAAATAATTTCTTATTGTTATCATTTTATGAAGCGTTGTTAAAATATGACGATATGTTGACCTTTTAAGTAGCGCACTCTCTGGAGGGCTTATATAATTTTTTAAAGTATCTTTCTTTCACTTTTTTCTAAATTACCTCGCTTTCTTCAGTCTCCACAATTTAAAACAACCTCCATGGCATTCCAACTCCATTTACCTAATGATTATTCTCTCAGCAATTAAAGCATTTGAGAAACCTCTACCTACCCAAAAATAATTTTTATTCTAAATGCATCCACTCGTCTTCTACAACCTTGAAAAAGAAGTACCTCTCTTCATTTGCTAATATTTTATAAAAGAAGCAACGCCATCCACATCCAAGTGTATCCTGCTGTATACACTTGGGATGGTATTTTAGGCAGGCCCAAATGAATCCATTTTTTTATTAAAAAGTCTTATGCAGTCTTATATTCAAGCATTAAGGGTAGTAAATGACGTTTGTTCATTTAGGATATTGTAGGAAAGTTGTTCCCGTTAGGAAGCGTGAGAAGTAATGCAATTGATTATTTTCTTATTTAAAAAAGATAGAATAGGAAAAAAATACTATATAATACATTTATATAGTGATAAATAACTTGCATTATAGGAATAATGAGATACAGAAAAGAACCGAGTAAGTTAGGAAAAGGAATTTAAATTGTAGAACGATATTGAGTAGAGAGAAATTTGAAAGTATAAAGATGGAGATAGAGAGTCGTGGGAAAAGCTGAGCCGACAAACATGGTCATTATTCAGGTCTACACGGTGTCAAGTAAGCATAAGGAGGAGGGAATAGACATTTCATGCGATCCATGAAAGGAAACAATTGTGTATCTCCGTGGATGGAAGCAATCGATATTTAATTGGGATTAGAACGCGGCTGGAATAGAAGAGAGAGATGGGAGTGGTGTGGGGGACTAGGATTTGGAAACAACGAATGACCGTGGGGAGAAAGCAATTGAGTTTCACCGGTTAACTTTTTAAATAATAGCAAATTTTTATAATAAACACCCCAATCAGCGCAGTTAGATATACTTCGAACGCAGTGGGGTGGCAATTTTAGTGATAGTATCACATTAAAAACACTGTTGAGGAAGGAAACGGGATAAAACCTCATGTATATATATTTAAATCCGAGCATACCTCAACATATATCAATTGTAATATTTGCAATGCGGAAACGACAGAAGAAGCTGAGAGGAAGGCGCAAATGAGGACCGTACTTGTCAAAATATATAGATGTATGTATATTTAGGGCAATTTTAGGGCAATTTTGAGGACAGGGATATTAAAAAATACAGGGTGGGGGATGTAGAGAGAATATATAGATATTTTGGGGTTCTAAAAGGTGAAATGGAAAGATATGATATAATTATTGAGTAATTTACAGCAAGGGGAGGTGATAGCATTGGACCAAAGGTATGAAGAAGCGTAGTAAATATTGAGAAAAAGAGTGATTCCATACTATTATTAGAAGAAAATTTGTGCCAATGAACTCGGTCAAGGTTCAGGTCTACGCGCTACCCAGAATAAGAAGTGAACAGAGTATACCATCAATGGAAAAAAATGATTTTGGGTGTCCCTGGAAGGGAACATTTGATAACGATGGGCGATAAAACGCGATGTTAGGAGAAGGGAAAGATGGTAGTGAGGTACGGGACTATTTTTTAGGAAGAGGCATGACCGCGGAGATATAATAATAGAGCTTTTCAGGAGGCATGGTTAAATCGCCAGGAAGATTTTGGTTAAACGCCGCGATAGACTTCGTTATATGTAAAATTGCCCGGGAATTTAGAGCATAATTTAAATGAGACTATGTAATGTGTAGACGCAGGTTTAAGAACAGCACTTTCCCGGGAGTGGATGTTATCCAGTTCATAAATTAGTACTAATGAGATGTAATGTCAGGTTCAAGAGGATAAAAAATAAAAGAAGGGTGTTTTTATGGGTTATAGAAGCCTTTTAGTAGACGATATGGAAGCGGAAACGAAACGGAAAAAATGTCAATGGAAACATTTATGATTGAGAAAAGAGAGTCGGGTGGAGTTAAAAAAGATGGAAACAAGCGAAAAGGTTAACGAAAGCAGCAAACAAAACTATAGTAACAGTAAATATGAAAAAGACTAGAATGTACATGCCAAAAATACAGGGTGGAGCAGAATGGACTCCCTGATTTGACGGGTGAATAGTAAAAAACCAACCAAGATAATTTAACAAAAATATATTTCTGAAAACTGCATTCAACGTCATTTTACTTCATCAGGTTTTGGAAATTATTTCATCCTGGTGATGACCTTGGTGAGCGATGAACATGTTGAGTCGTTCAAAAAAGTTTTCGAAAACTCTTCTCAGCATATCTTGCGTTATTCCATAGGAAAAAATCACAAGGCTCAAAGCCGGGGAGTGAGGGGGCCATAGAATATCCCTTCGTAAGGAAATCAAGTGGCCGGGAAATTGTTCTTCTAGGATTTGGCGTGAACGACGGGGAAATGTGGGCGTTGAAAAGGATGGAAAAGGTGGAATGAGTGGAAAGAAAATCAAACGAAGAAGTACTGGGCGAGGTGATGAAGGAGATATAATCGTAATTAAAAGGAAGAATAGAAAAGAGACGAAAAATACAGGTTCAGAGATATTTTATCAGCCATTGAATCTTGAGAACTCTAGTGGAGGAGGAGATCGGGTATGAGTAGGACAGGGATTTTGACAGGAAGGAAGAGAGATAGAATTTATGCGGGATTCTTGAAGGGTTTATTGAAGTGTAAAAATGTCAGGATGGCTCTTGTTAGGCGAGGCTAGGAAAAAGATTGGCCTCCAGAGTGTCCATTGTGAACCTAATTTAAACGTTAGACTATCAAATTATGACGATAGAGTGCATTTTTGAATGATCAATCGCATTATACACGTATTTCACTTTCAAGTATGAGTGCTTTATTTCTACAATTTGCATTAAAGTTTCAATTTTATTACAGAATAAAATCGTGTTTTGACACTTCCTCGTTAAGTTATAGATTTATAATTGAAGACTTTTGTATAAATACAGAATTTAACTTTTTTATTGAAATAGAAAATAATTTCATGAACGTTTCGTGATTTTCTGTTGCCAACTTCATTGTTTTCGACATTTCATGCAATTTCCTTTTATCCATTCTGCTGTTCTGTTTTGTTTCGCTCTTGAGCCTTCGTGCATGACTTTACAAAAGGTAAATAGCAGCAAGAATTTTGATCTTGCTTACGATATCTGGAATATTTTCTCCAGTTTGTCGTGCAATTATATAATTAGCTTTCTCATATGTACTGGTCCAGTATTTCACAAGCAATACATGAAATCCCTCCATTTGCGTGAAAATTGGAAAACTTGTTAACTGCGGTATACGTAATTACAGGTTTGGTTAATAATTTGTGCATTTTACACATGATATGGTAGTAAGTACTCAGCTTTTTTCGTTATTTGCATGTATCGCGCAATACCGTGAATAACAACTACAAACACGTAGTAGAGTGGTATCATTTTATCATGCAAGTTTTTCTATTTTCTTAGTTTTCAGCTTTTATTTGACAGGAAGGTAATAGAGGCATTTTTCATGGACGAGGAAAGAGAACGTATTCTTAAAAAACACTGTATGAATTGAAAAAGTAGTCCAGTTTTACAAAAATTCCAAATTATAACGGCTCATAAAAGGAGGAAGGCCTAATTATTTTCATAGCGTTCCAAATGAAATCATTTTCAGCCTAAAAGAATTTTCAGTAATAGAATTGACTAAAATTAAGAAGAATTTCTATTTAAAATATTTTTTTCATATTTTTGACTGATGCCGAATTTAAGCATAAAAGGAGTTGAGGTCCAGTAGATTAAGCGTCCGGCCACAGGGGACCCTGGACTATAACAACAGGATATTCCTGTGGGGAACTTCCCTTAAAATTCTCCGCAATGATCTTATCATAAAGCCAGAACATTTTGAAGAAACTAAAAATTGAGATAAAAAAGTATTGGTTTCCTGTACTTAATTATGAAAAACGTACGGCAGAGTAGAAGGATAACTCTACCCTACTTTCTCCATCCATGAACTTGGTATATTTATTGCTGAAGGCAAGAAATTTTTCAAAGATTTACTTTCTCATTTTCACTAAAACTAATCTGATCATATTTATTTGTGATTTCCTGTTTAGATACTTTTTAATTAATAATAATTACACAAGACATTATCAGGTAGATGATATAGGCATTTGTAACAGCTTGGTTCCATGTAGTAAGAATTATCAAAGAGGAATGAAACAGTTAAAGCGTTCGTTCAAATTAGTAAATGAAGTCTTCTGTGTTACAACGAAGGTATTTTTATGACTAAAAGGTAAAATGTCCATCAATCAGGCTTTAGATTTTTAGAAATAATATATTTTTTGAAATTCAAAAATAAATGTAAATATTTTGAGAAGATAACATTTAAAAACAAAGGAATTTAAGCGTCATATACTCTCGTATAATCCATTTTGCCGCGGGTAAAATTGTTCTTCACTCTTTCTTTTGCTACGTTAGCACCTTATAAAAATGCAATGTTTGATACGGCAGTAAGAAATTGCAGGGATTTATGATAAATCTGTGTTTTCATGCATTTGGTTTTTCGGCACCGCAAGCAACGCAGCCAATCAGGACACGAATCGCCACCGCCTGTTGAGACGCCGCAGTGGCGGTTGCCAGAAAAAATCTTCGGTTGTTTTCTATCATTTGTTCATCACTCATAAAAACACAGCGCACAGATCATAGCCGTATTCTGTCTCCGTGCAACGTTGCCGGAGGCCTCGTATTAAAACGGGTTATAAAGCCACGCAAAAACGTAAAGGAGAACTGGATGCATTAAAGCGTAGCTTAGTTAGTAACATTTTATTAAATGGCCGTTTTGCGACAGAATCTTCGGTTCCTTGCTAGGCATTATTTTCTAAATCTACTAGTGACTAAACAAATGTTTGCATGCACAAATGAGATCGCAACGGATCCATGTTTCACGTACAATCACTATTCTACGTGAGTACGTGTATCTCGTGACGAATCCATTATTTTTTGGTCCTTTCTTATGACTATTCAGCCGAAAAAATCGATAATATGAAAAATGTTGTGTCCGTAATCGATAAAAACGCTTAATCGAGCGCTGAATATATGTTGTATAAATGATGATGAGGATAAGATAAGTCATTTTATATCAAAAAGTGACATGCTTGGAATGGCACTTTGTTTGAAAATCGTGATAAAAACTCCCACTGGATTGACGCCTGTACAAGTATTGAGGTATGTGTGAAGAAACCAGTGGCATATGTAACTGCGAAGAGTTTTTCCGCATGCAGGATCAAATATTTCCACTTGAGAAAAAAACAAAAAGAGAAACATTACCGCGAAGTTACCAGGAGATAATATCGCTAGCTGGTACACGACTTGGGTTTACCTTATTTGTGAACCATCATCTTGAAAAAAATTAAATAACACGGCCAGGATTTCCGCACCATCTGCTTCCTAGTATGAAATGAAGTTATGCATGTATGCTGAATTTTGATGTGATAAGACTCTTTTATTAAAATTTGCGATCACAAGGTTTCTAGATTTATTACCCATTATTTTGTATGGGAGAGAACGTGAAAATGAAGATGCCTGAGTATCATGCACCAACATCATAGTATCGATAACATCCCCTGTTCGCTTACCCTCCCTTCCTTGAAAGACTGCTGAAGACGTCTCCATAAACCTCCATCCACAACCCTCCAAGTTCCCGAGAGGAGGATTTGTTTTTTTTTCACCCCCCCCCCTTTCACCCCAGCATCCGAAAAGCAAATAAAGAAATCCTTCGCGAGAGTCAAAGAGGCACTTAGTGGAGGGCAAGGACGGGCGTTTAAGCTTGAGTTAAAGACCTGGGGAGCGACAGGAGGAGCACGATAAATGCAGTAATTTAAGCGGGCGGGAAGAGAGAGAAAATGTAGAGGGCGGGCAGAGGTATCAGCGAGTTTTCAAGGAGTAGATGGCGACGACGCGGGAAGGAGGGGCGGATGAGAGGAGGAGAAGGAGGAGTAGTAATTAAGAAGGCATTGTGTGTCGAGAGGGGACGTGGATAATCAAGGAATTGAGAGGATTTCTGGGCGGAGAAGGTGGTGGGGGGTTAAGGGAGAGGGTAAGTTAGTTGTTGCGCTGCTGGACGGAAGAGGGAGTTTGGTGGTTACGTCGACCATTAGGGATGGTGTCAGAGAAGAGAGGGGAAGAGAGAGAGAGATAAAAGGGGAGATCACCGTCTCTATAATTAGAAGACGAGAATGTATGGGTAAGGGTGGAGCAGTGGGGAGGAATAGGTTTCTATTTCTTTCTTTCTTTTTCTTCAAAGTGGGGGAAGGAGTTGTGGGTGGAGGGGAGAGGGTTTGGATGGGGTGGGAAGTGAAGGGGAAAGTGGGGGTGGTGGTTCACGCGTGTCGCCAAAGGGGGAGGGGGAGAAAGACGGAAGAAAAGGGAGGACTGTTGGTTTCTTAGACTGTAGAGAGATAATTTGAGCATTTTCAGTTTTGCACTCGTGCCTCGAGACAGCATCACTACTTAAATATTAATTAAGCTAGCTTTGTCTCAAGGCATTGTCTCCGGTGTATTAATATACCTCACCTTTCTTCCTAGAGCCATGGATAATTACGTGGTAGTCTCCACGGTAGAATACAAAAAGGATGCGTAGGCTATCCATGCTAGGTGGTTGTTCAAATTTGTGCGATCTGGATGTTTACGGTGGAAAACAGTACTCTCCCAAGTAGCCACAAACTGATTTTCTGGGCAGCGTACATGTGACCGCAGATGGCACAGAGGGAATGACTGGTCCCCACCAACCTTCAAGTGTTATTTCCGACTCTTTTGTGTTTTTGTAATGTTGATGAAAAGTTAAAGTGAGCCTTAGGGATAAAAATAATACAATGCCGATTAGGAGAATAACTTAATTGCATTCATAGTTGTACCCGAAAGCGAACTGATTGATTTTTTCATTAGCTCGACTGAACCTTAAATGGTCTTGTATACTTTGGATTAGGTTACAAAAATACAAGTCTCTCTATTATGTATAAAAAATAATTCTGTGTCCAAGGAAATTAATTTGGCTCGTTCTATTAAAATGTTTTGGGTCATTTAGTGGATAAGTTGGGTCAGTTTTAGTCGGCTTATCACAAAGAGTATAACGAGGTTGAAAGGACAGAAATACGTGTAGTTAGAAACCTCAAGTTCAAAATTTATGTAATACTGTCGGAGAAATTATCCACTATCAATATGAAACAATCATGAAAATGGCTGAACATGAACCATCATGCATGGAAGAAGTGTTGTTAATTCACCATTCAATGGGAATAAAAGGATGTGGGGGATTTTAGAACAGAATAGCTCCATGGGCATATTTCTAACAATTACACGTCGTTCCCCTAACCGTTGGTCATTTTCGTTGTAGGTTGGCTGTAATTTATACTTTGATAATTGTGTTTTTTAAAACCTCGGGTACAATAAATGTCTAACCAGCATGTGCTGGAAGACATTTAATTTATTCTTAATCTGTGAGCGCTGTTGCTGCACCGCTTTCATTCCGTTTAGAACTTTAACATTCAACCCACCACTGGAAAGGCCGGGGAAAAAAGATTTATAGTACACACTGTCGTCACCTTTCCTAATAGTGAAAAAATTCCGAAAACATCAGTTTTTTGTCACTCACGGAAGACTAAAAGTGCGTGTTTTCGTTGCCCTTTGGGATAAAAGTGGCTAACAGACCCTGGATCATGTCAAGTGTTGCGTGACTCGGGAAGTAATGAGATCTTCTTTCACTAAACCGCGGAAATGGGATAAAAGGGAGTTCTTTTTGAGAGAGGTTTCTAATTACTTGGTTTATTTGTTGAATAAAACGCCGTCCTTAACGGCAAATTTGTAGCAACAGAGTAATTTATCTGCTTTAAATGTCCTCCCTGTGCTAAAAGATGCCTTCCAAATTTTTCGGATACTTTATAGCGGTAGGGCGCTAATTTTTCTTTCATGGTTCTTTTAGTAATTAGCTGAAGGCCCTTAAGGGGGGATTCCATCCTTCCTTTAGGATTTTGTCTTTTCTTCTAAATTTAATTTTAAATTAGAATAAAACCTACAAGTAATAGAGCTATAGTTGTCTGTACTTCCTTTTCTCCATCTGGACTACGACTTAGTTCACTTTGCACCTTAATCTTCAATAAAGATACAACGTAACATGCCGTAAGAAAATCAGAAGATTCAAAAGGTCCTATTTAAAGGACAAAACAAGGTAGAAGAGTCAGGGCCGGTTACTTACCCTGAGCTGTATGCGGTTTCCTAGGGAGATCTGATATTCAAATAGTCACACAGTTTGAGTAAATTTGAAGGGCTTCCATGGTCAGCCGGATATGAATCCAAGCCCTCAGATTTATTCCCGAGCGTTTTATCCATTATAATGCTACATCTTTAATTGTATACCCTATTAAAGAGTATTTGTAGATTAAAGTAACTGCGGGAGATGCCTGTGCTCTTTGAATCTACTCGCAGTTACTTTAATGGAGCTGGCATTTGGCCGCTCAACGAGGAATCCGGGTTCAAATTCCGACCAAGGATGAATATTTTTAGACTGTTAAATTCCTGAAATTGCCGTTGTAATTATTGGCTGTGAGCTTAAATTTTGTAACCGAGAAGAGGTTTAGTGAATACATTCCACTGATGGAAAACTCTAATTTAGAAAGCTAAAATATTTACGCTACGATTAGTCTGCTTGGCGATGGAGGTAGAAATACTATGGGTTGTTTTTGGCCATCTGATACTTGTCCATAATCATTTAAGATTTAGCGTGCGTTTTGTTGCACTTGCATTACGAAAGTTTGTGTCCAACGGTGGCTAATTTAAACGTGCCCTAATCGATTTGACGCAAATCTATCGGAAGATGGAAAATGCGAGTCGCGCCTAAGCACCGAACCGCTTTGGGACTTTTCTCTTTACGCGACGCTTTGATTATACATACCTGTATGTACCTGTATGGTAAGATCCTTTCGGAAAAGGCACGCAGTAATCTCACTCAAATCGCTCAAAAAGTGTTTCCCTCCTTATACGTCCTCTCCTTATTGACTCGCATCTCTTTCTCCTCTTTCTGTTTTTCTCTCTTTCTCTCACCCCCCCCCCCTTCCCACATCGTTGCCTAGCATCGCTCATTTTACGACCTCTCCCCCTAAGTTCCCACTTCAGCACCGATTTCGAATTCAGATTTTGTAGACCTTGGCCACTCGACCCGAATTTCGGCAGATTTACCAAATGGCCTTTCGCGGTAGTCAGGTTTTCTCCCCTGCGGTGTGGTTGGACGCGCGGCGGAATGGAAGTGTGGGAATGAGGACGTTAGAGCCATGGGCAGGGTGGCCACCCGACCGCGGATAATCGATTTTTATGCTAACCTTTTCATTTCTCACTTAAGGGATCATCTTTAAAAAAAAGGATATTATTTGGACGCAAAGCAGGGTTTTCCTCACTAAAACTATGAGTATACGCCATTGTAAAAAAGAAAAAAAGGAAGAATTTGTTCTCAGGAAATATGTCCCATTTTGATTTTCAATAGATTTTATATCTACGGTAAAGTGTATTTAATGGTTATGTTTATAAAATTCTTTATAATTCATAATAAATGAATTGTGAATAAAATTTCTATCTTTATTGTTTTCTTAATGTTCTCATCAAATATTTCTTTTGGCGGAAATTATGACGCTGGTCAATGCAAACATGAGAGTACTTCGCCATTTCCAAGTGGGAGAGAATTTAAAAAACCGATGCTCTACTTAGCATTTCAGCGGCAAGGGAAAAGCGGTCGTTGAACACGTATTTTGGTCCTTGCGGATTTCAATATGGCAAAAACAAGCATTCATGAGCATGCCATTTTATGATTTTTTTCTTATAGGGTTGAAATTCAAGTCATGAATTTGCTCATTTAAAGTGAGGATACCTCTAAAAATATATTGCCCAATGCAAGGAAGTATATTAACAACAGAATGACACTCAGAGGATGCTTGAATTTCACCATTCTTGCCGTGCAAAAAAGTTCAATCTATGAAAATTCAACGCATAGCACTTGTCTCAGGCGTCGAGTTATTCTTTTATTTTTTTGCGAAAGTCTTGTGGAATATCGAAATTCGTTGAAGCTCAAAATATTTCCGTCATCGTTATTTCTTTTCAATCGAAATATTTTATTACTCTCAACTTTTATTTGAAGCTAATTACTTTTAATCGTTAGAAATCTCTTTCTTTCTCTCTTCTTTTATTTCTTCATATGCCTATTCTAAATAAGGTTGAAGATTTCTCTTGTATATTTGGAACTGGCTCAAAAAGCAAAAATTGGTGAGGATAGGAGAAGGAAGGAAGATGCTCTTGCCTAGAATGAGTTTCAAGATATATTCATCGTGATTTGGAGAGGAAGTCTAAGTGAAAATAAAATGAATCTCTTTCGTGTCTGAGAGAAAAAAAGGGGGAATTAATAAGTCGCCCGTTCGTGAGTAGTATCACTTACGGCGAGTACTTTAAATGAATTATATGCTTTTGTGTGTTGCCCTTTAAAGGGAAGAGGAAGCTATTTCAACGGTCGAGATTAATTTTGGAGCATTCATGGTTTTAAAACAGATGAAACGTAGTTGAAAGTTTGGAGGAAAACGCATGTTTGTTGTCCACAATGTCATGACTTATCTTTCATTTTATTCTGCACTGCTAAATAATTCCACAAAGTGACGCAGAATAATATTTATATTTCCTAAAAGAACGATTTTGAAGTCATGAGGAACAAAAGTTGGTTCATACTTTAATAATCAAATGACACACCCAGTTTATCTCTGTGACTGTTTTAATCAAAGTAATTTGCTCCATTTTCAGTGACATGGCGGCAGGTTTTTTTAAATACTCGATAGCACTAACCATTTCAAAGTAGATGGACCCAGCTGAATACGTTAAAGCCAAGGTTAATTCGAAATTAATTTGGACACAACGCCATGGTGTACAGAATATCGTTATGCCGATGTAAGAAATTGCCAGCCATTTTATCCATACGACATTCATTAATTTTATTTTTACGATAGTAGTTGTAAAATCTTTTGAATTTACCGCAGTTTAAGGCTGCAATATCAGCACGTCATGGGAGGATTTCTGAGCTGGTTGAGGGGTGAGTTGGATCTGTGTTGATCCATTTACCCCTTTCTCAATGGAGAGGGGAATGGCCAAAAAACACACTCACCTCTTTTGAAGTTTATGGGCTCTTCACAAAGAGTGATTGAAGGCTTTTCCCACCAACGCCGAACAGTTAAGTCCATCGAGTAATGACGGCATTCTTTACGACCGCCCAATCTATCCACAAAAATGTACGCAGGACGAGGAGGGTTGAAACCCATCAATTTTTTGATGCAGAGTTATTACGTAGGTCATTTTTATTCCCTCTTGTTATGATCCGTTGATATGATTATCTAATTATTGGTCACCGCATTCCTTCCAAAAACAGATAGCTCCATAAATTCCATCTCTTTCCAATCAATATTCGAGGCCATTTTATCGTGTGTAGCGATTCTATATTAGAGGAGCACGGATGAAGAGCGGCACGCTGTCAGTGGAGAAATACCTTGAAAGCAGCAGGGAAGTAAAGTTTTCCAAAATTGTTTGAAACGATTATTTTATAGTAATTTATAGATGTTTATACGTGCATTACACTGAGTTGTTCTTTAAGTGCAATCAAATATTAAAGAACTTCGTAAAAAATTAATTTTTTATTCTTTAATAATGTATACTAATATAGGCTCCAGAAGGGATTTGAGCTGTATCGCGTACCTTTTTAACTTTATCCATTGCAGGAAAATATCTAAAATTAATATACCGAGCTACTGTTATTCTCAACAGTAGATACTTTTTATCATAGTTCGATTTGTCGCTTCTATCAAAAATTTAAAAATTCAAGACTAATTTGTAAAATTTTAAATTTGGTCAATAAAAGCTCTTAGCTTATTAAAATGTTCAAATGATTGCTCTTTTTCAAAATAATTTAAATTGAAAGCATGATACGAGGGTCATCCGGAAAGTAGTACCCGTTCGTGAAATAAAGACACAAAAGTAAATATTAACAAACATAAAAAAATTTATTTGAAAGAGGATACTTTAAACTACTTCTCAACATAATCTCCAAGCAAATTAAGGCATTTGTCATAACGTGTGACAAGTTTCTGTATTCCTGCTGCATAGTCCTTCGCCGCCAGCTCATTGAGATACGCGAGGGACCCATCTTGCACAAATTTTTGCATAATGCAGATGGTGTTTAACAATTTCATGAACAATTGTTCGAGAAACATTGGGAAAATGCTCACAGATGTCATCAATTGTGACGCGCCGATCGTTCCTCACGAATTCGTCAACTGAGCTCACCAGTTGGTCTGTAATGACAGACGGTCTCCCCGAACGCTCATCGTCGTGTGTGTTCCCCCTCCCCATGTTGAAGTTGCGACACCACCGCCGAACAGACGACTCGTCCATTACATTGTCTCCATACACCTCCTTTAATTGGCGATGAATATCACATGGGCGAACGTTTCTTGCATTGAGGAATTTAATCACTGCCCTCACTTCACAACTGGCGGCGTTCTCAATTTTTTTAAACATTGTAAACAATCACAGAAACAACACAGGCAATGCTAGCGTCACGCAACTTGGCTCAGAGAAGGCAGACAAGCCACTGAAGCTATCTGACCTCGTCCAGCGGCTACTCGCGTCGTCAGCACTTCATGCGGCACGAACGGGTACTACTTTCCGGATGACCCTCGTATAAATACGTACTTCTAAGTACAACATTTTTTGTTTGTATTTATCAGCTGACGCGCTAAAGTTCAATAAAGATTGATCATTCTTATTGATTAATTCACTATTAATTAAATAATTTATTCTAACCAATGTAAACCAAAGTAGAATAATGATTTTTCCCGCACTTTTTTATTGGCATTAATTGTGGAACTATTGAAGTTGAGATATGTAGAGATGGTCTCTTATAGTTATCTAATGACGTAATTGAATATTTGATGAAGACTTGAAGACTCTGTGAAAATTCAATAAGAAATTGAAATGGTTAGTTACGATGTTGATTTAAATAACAATTTATGAAACCTAGGATTGATTTGGATTGAGTACTTTGTAATTTATTTGTCCTGTAAAGATAAAGGATCAATGTCACGAAGGTAACCATTTCCCAGAAAGCCACGGGGACGCTAGTTTGAGAATAATGAGGGTCGGCGTAATAAACCAATGTTAGGTTATTTGGGCTCACTTTTTCGTCAAAAATGTAATAATGTGGTATGAATGCATGACTAGACATAAAGTTAGCTCAAGTAAAGCGCAATAAGACAAAAATACTGAAAAAGTATGTGAAAATACTGCATGGGTAGTTTAAGAGGAATCATTTTTGAGTATGTAAAAAATGCTTATGTCAAATTTGTCGATGAGGAATCATATGGAAATGAGTTAGAATGAAGAGAGATGGAATATTCTGATTGTTAAAAAGGGACAAGTATGAGAATGGGATGATAGCAGCTGAAGATGATGAAGTTTGGAAGTTAATTTATGGTATTTAAAAGAAAGAAAAATCATAAAAGATGTCGTAGTAGAAAGTATGTAAATATAAGAATCATCAAACGAAGACTAATTTTGGAGAAATCAAGACGCTGTTTTGAAAAAAGGTCTAAAGGAGGAGGCAAAAGAATAAATGCAATAAAAAGTCCTAGTCTGTATATCGTCTAGGATGAAATTCAATGTAATTATACGTATGTTAAAGAAGGGGGAATAAGAAGGAATATATGATTAAGGGAAATCGCTTGGTGTTTTGAGCATTGCTTGGGAAGTGTTTATTTAGGTTTTGGCTAAAAGAGCACAAAATGCATCATTGGCGTGAAATGCAGTTTTGTGCGTGATAGGAAATGCATGGACCATCTTACTTCAGCGAGTCTAGAGAAATGAACGCATGTGTGTAAGAATATGTTGATTTAGAGAAAGCTCATGATATATTAGGCAGAAGAATTTTGTGGAAGATTTCGAGAGAAATCGAAGTAATAAATCAGTTGAAGAGTGCAGTAAATGTAATTTATGAAAACAATGAGAACGAATGGAACCTGGACTGACTGCTATGAAATGATTTTTGGCATAAAAAAAGAGTGCGCAAAGTCCTGACGGCTTTTCAATTACTTTAAGAATAACTTAATGGGACACGAATGCATGGAGAGGGCAACTGTATTGTTTACAAACAATTTAGTTTTCCTGCAAACCAATGATTAAATATTGCTCTCTCTGATGCCCAAATATGTATATTTAGCCCTAGAAAGCATCATTAAGGTTACATAGCGATAGAAACTGACAAAAGATGCATCATTAATGAATGCATTGTATTGAATAAGGTTAAAGGGAGGAAAAAATTAATAGCCGGTGTAAGCGGCGAAATGATTTTTAAACATGCATGATTTTTTATATCTTTGTCAAATCCTCGAAAATGATTTTAGAATGGAGGTAGAAAATAATAGGCCATGTTAATAGAAATGTATGCGTGGTCAGTAGAAATGATTTTGACTGTATCTGGAGTATATCATGGAATAAACATTTATCTAAAGTAAGAATAATTACATTTATTAAAGTTTACTCCTCCCTATATTTTATGCGAGGTAAACTTTAGTATGGCACGATTAGCATAAATTTCAAGTTCAGCGGATATCCGGTACTTGAAAATGCTTGTGATAACATAGGAGATGGAGAAAAAAATGAGTAGTTCATGAAAGAATGTCGGTTAGATGCTTTAGTAATGTACATGCATGGAAAAGATACATTTGGCCATGTTTCGAGGGTGGTTGAGAGTCAAATAACAATGTAGAAGAGATTAAATGGGAAAGAAATGGAACAAACAGAAAGTTATATGTGAATATAAAACTAGGAAATGGAGTTGGATGATCCCGATGACAGAGTAAACATTTTCGTTCGTTTTTAATATTCACGCGCATGAGTAAAGTGAGGTCGGGAAAGTTTTTATATGCATTTGAAAAAAAAGCTGGAGTGAGAAGGGAATAGTGGGTGGGTGAAGAACTTTTATTTAATTAATTCTTGGTGATGGATTGTTAGGATGCGGAAGCTTTCCAAATGAAAAAATTGCTCCTTCGTAGCGCTAAAGTAATATTGGAGATAGTAATGTTATGGGAGGAATCTTTACAAACGAAGTACTTATATGTGAATGAGGATAATTTATGCTGATTATTTGACCGCAACCTTCGATAGAGAGTGATATTTTATGGAAAGTCACCGATAAACAATTACATTCCACATTTATGTAATGAAACGGAAAGTGGGCAAGGGGAATGTTTGGTTAAAGCGGTACCAAAGAGGGAAAAATGGAAATCAATTGATAGATTACCCTTCCAGCCCTACATTAGAATGTAATAACTGGGGAGGGATTGGTATTTTCTCAAACTATTTTGCAACGAATAGCGGCGCTACGAGCTCTACCCCTGATGATGCAATTCACAAAGCGCACAAGTGGCCAAATGTACCTACCTCCCAGGGGTAGGTAAAAATTTATTAATGCCTTGTTTATAGTATAAGCGGTCTGGCCAATAAATATGTGCACAGGTGCAATCTGGTGGCCATGATGCGGACCCTATCTCCGCCAACTAGTGGCGCTAGTTGCCTGAGACCCAATGAGCCGTTTGTGCTTGGCGGATCGTCGAGCTGTGCGTGTGGGGGCAGTTATGTTAGTTTCTGTTGTCCTTGTTTTTACTGTTAGTCGAAAATGGAAATTGACGAAATCACAGAGCAACGAATCAACATAAAGTTTTTTGGTAAGGTGCGGTAAAAGATGTCAAGAAATTACTGAAATCTTGACAGCTGTTTACGGTGATAATGCTCTGAAGAAAACATCCGTTTTCAAGTGGATTAAGCGTTTTAAAGATGGCCTACAAGACTCCACGGATGATGCTAGGCCGGGACGACCTTCAACCACCTGGGTTAAAGACAGCATTGATCGTGTGTGGTCCCTGGTCCTTACCGATCTTCGAAAAACTGCCCGAATGATAGCTGATGAACTGAATTTAGGAAAATCATCAGTGCACACTATTTTAACCGAACATGATGGATGGATCCTTCATCATGACAATGCACCTGCACATTTAGCATTAATTGTTCGCCAGTTTCTGGCAAAACATTCAATCGCCATTCTTGATCATCCCCCTTATTCGCCTTATTTTCCTATTCCAAAAATGCAAAAATGTGATGAGGGGACATAACAGGGAAGATGTGGACACAACAAAGCAAGAAAAGCCTAACTGCAAAGGACTTCCAAGGGTGCATTAAACAGTGGAAAAAAAGATGGAATAAGTGCATAGTAACGAATGGAGAGTGCTTTGAAGGGAAAAAATCGATGTAGACTAAATTTTGTAAAATAAAGCTTTTGTGGCCTCTGTGCGCGTATTTATTGGACAGACCTCGTATACAACGAGCACTCAAAAGCAAGAATAAGTGGGAGGTTATTGTGGAATAAATTTCCCCTAACCCCGACTACCAACGGAACCTGTAATTATTCTTATTTATTAGCATGTCGTTTTCAGGGTTATGGGATAGGTTCATTACTTCTGTGGTATAAATTCCAAGTTCATGGGCGCTCATTCATAGTTAATTGGCGAAATTGGACAAAGGTATTCAATTATTATATTTATACATAAGATACTTAGTTATGCAGGTATAAGACCCTTTCGGAGTTATACCGACATATACTCATGGTGAACTCTTCCTGGTAATCTACACCATGATCTTGCATAACAGACTAAGATTGGCTGTAATGGATAACCCAGCCTGCTGCTAGAGAGCACCAGATGAGTCCACTTCAGTCATAAGAATTAAAAACAAGTAGATTATAGTGACAGTTTTAACATTGAATATTATTGATTCTATTCGTAAACGCATGCATGCCCTTCGCGTCAAACGCTCACTGGTTAGACACAATAAAAAACCTTAATGTATACCGGTAATTACGAGAAATAAGCAAAAGGTAGGGGTATGATTGGTTTTTATGTTTTTGAATGGCACCACTTTATTGGCTGTGTTTAAAATCTCGTTCACTCAACTTTCTTTGCTCTTTGTATTGGTCGGTAAGCATTTTCGGTACCCACCTCGTAAACAATTCGTGATATGGTAGTTTTTCCATATCAATCAATAAATGCGTACAACTTTGTACTGACCCGCCAATACCTAAATAAAATCACTTCGGAGGGCGATTCGAAAAGTAAGGTCTCCTATTTTTTGAAATGAAAAATCAAATGTATTCTCAACTTTGTGTGCATCGTAGAAAAGGCTGAGCATTTAGCTATTTTTCTACATAGTTGCCTTGACGATGAATCACTTTTTGCATCCTTGTAACCAGCTTTTTAATACCGGCATCCGTATTAAAAACCACTTATTAGGTGGCTAAAAAATGTATGTCGTTTTTATTTACTTTAAAAAATTTTCCTAAACATTCCAAAATCTTTTTCTAACATACTGTTTGGCCTGAACTCGTTGCCAGTCGTATTTAAATTTTAATTATTTTGTCAGGGCCATTTACTGGGACACCTTCTCGTTTAAAATACAAAGGAATGAGTTTCCGACATCTGGACATTTTTATAATCATGCATAGGGCTTTCCACATCCTTTGGACGGCTTTATTCAGTGTCAATGATTTTTCATTGAGATCACTTTAATTTTGACTAAAATTATTTGTAAAGATTTGCTGAGGAAATAAACGTAATCGCGAATGATTAATTTTTGCCAAATTTTTTATACAGGCCTTGAGATTGATTGCGCTGGTTTATACTAGTTTGTTAAGTATTTCGAGGGTGCTTTGAAATCACGGTTATTCCATACCTCCTATACAACATTATTTAAAATTGTAACAAACAACAGTACTAGAACATTGGTACGAAATTAACGACGCAACAATTTTTATTGGTTAAGCCTGGTGATCTGTATTTTTAACGGTTATTCTAATGAGGAATTTAATGGTTTATAAACAGCTGTCCTGCATTGTGTTGAATCTTCTGTGTCTTTATTTCTTTCATTGCCATACATCCAGAGATTAATTACATCGTCATTTATTGGTTAATTGGATCAATTATTTGTCACTATTGCTTACGTTCCTTTCTCAGTGAAATCGTGGAAACTTACTAAAAAAGCGATTGCTTGAAAATAGTTTATTTAACGTTTTTAATTAGTCGTATTAGGAAAGCGTATGATTTTTAAAATCTTGTCTGTCCTACTCAATCATTAGTTATATGTCCCTTATTTGATCAAAGATTAAAATTCACCGTTGGCTTTGTGTCGATCGGTTTAACTCTACTTCGTTTAAGTTAATACATCAAAGAAGTCCACATTCACATCATAATTCGAGGGCTTTTATCAGCTCTCTAGCCAACGCCTTGACTTTATGCCGGCAGCGGATTGGGTGTTAAAATGAGAGACTGATTTTGCCCAACGGAAGTAAAGTAGAGCTACTTGTATGTAGCGGAGTAATATCGCACTCGTGCATTCATCTCGCATCCTAATAAGCCTATTTTCAAGTTACCGAATGAGTTGATAGACTAGATAAGCAGGGTAGAGGGTGTGCATTTTGGAGTTTTAAAATTGGAATGTATGTCGGCTTTTATTTTATGATAACCTCTGACCTCCTCTACCAAATTTTCATAAAACTTTAAATCTCCTCTTAAAGCACGTCTCTTTAAACTATACTACTTTTCACACATATTTGTGGATATAGTGCCGGGGTGGAAATCATAATGCCACAGGATCGAGTCCCATCTTCAGCGTAGTTGGAAAAACTTAATTTCTACAAACATCGGCTACGGAAAAGCCAAGAGTATCTAAAGGTATCTCAAGAATATTTGGTCAGAAAGTGCTTCTTACAAAGCAAATCAGTTTACATTTCCCCTACGACTAATAGTACTAACAATTGATTGCTCAAAGCTGCAAGGGCGCGCGCGCACACACACGCATACACACACATATATGTATGTGTATATATATATATATATATATATATATATATATATATATATATATGTATATATTTATATACATTATATATATATATATATACGTATGTATATATATACTGTGTTTATATGTGTGTGTGTGTGTATATATATATATATATATATATATATACACACACACATATATATAACAAATCCGTCTTCACTCTATGACTTTTATGGATGTCCATCCTTTGATCCAACTGCTTCAGATAACCAAACAATATGCTCTTACCAGGAACTCACAAATCTAATATTATTACACTAGGGCAATGTTTATCGAATTAATTCGGTCGTATTTAAAGGCATAAGTTAGAATGCATATATAAAAGATTGGACGTAAATAAGTCCATCTTAAATGCGAAGGGGAAAGAATGTGGCAATTGTTAACGTTTCACTTTTTGCTTCGGTTTGCCATCTACATTGAAGTTTTTGCTCCATATGCACGATATATAGTACACGTGGAGTGCTGGGGGCCCATTCTTTGCATATTTATACCTTATTTATGGTATTAAATCGTAAATCCCTGTACTTGTCATTCGCAATTCTTTGCATTCTATTTTCTTGGAAATTCAAACATTTTTGGCCCTAAGTAAAAGGCAGCGATACCACTGTATTATGATAGTAAAAAAAAGCTTTATATATGAGACACCGAGAGGGTAAGAATATAATATTTTGGCGCAAGATATGATTCAACGTCAATGGATGCTCTGCATCAGTAAAAGTCAGGAAATCGGTGTAGACAATAAATTTTAGGGCATTTAAAGTTTGGAAATGGGTCCTAAATCGTCAACAGAAATGAGTATTGCGCTAGAGTTTAAAATAGTCTCCTGAGTTTAGTACCCTTTTTTGCGGACACTCACAAGGAAAATTATTTTTGTACTCAGCGCCAAGTGGGAAAAGATGTATTTCTTTCTAACTTCAGTGAACAAACTGATAATATATCTCCTAGCCGGCTATTTACAAATTTAACGGTTTCAAAATTAGTACTGTTGTAATTTAGAACATTAATAGATCATCGGTTGACTAACCACGCTGTTCCTTTTGGGAATTACTTTTTTACCCTCTTCGTTTCTTTAAGGGAAAAATATGAACTCGTATATGATACTGAGTCTCCTCCTCTTCTTCCTGAATATCCTCTGGACCCTATTTAATGGGTTTAATATGTTTAACCGCGATATTTGGCACAACTGTGTCTACACAATACCAAAGGAGACGTCAAACCGGATAATAGAACCATTCATAAAAGCGTCAAGAACCCCACCCAGGCAAAAATATTTCAGAAAAATGTTCCGTAATTTACTCATTATTTTTCTGACAATCAAATAAAAACCTCAACGATCAACCTAAATGTTAGTTAATAGGTGAAGGTAGTACTAATCTAGTACTAAGCCCAACCGTGGGTCAATTTTGTGCACATCAGGGTAGAAGAGGAGGCAGGTTCTTTCCCTGTGCCGCCTGTAAGTTTCTGAGGAAGATCTTGAACTTGGAAAATCACTCAGCTTGGTTGAATCTGAGAAACTCCTGAGGCGTCAAATTGGAAGTAAGCCTTGACCTTCTTGTTAAGAAGCCCCACTGAACTACCTCGACCCTAAATAGAATCCAATCAATTAAACAGTGCATTTTTTTCATTTCAGCCTTAACAAGAGGTTACTGTTCTTTGTTAAACTTTATTCATTAGTTTTTTGAGTTTGTTATTCGGAAAGGTGAGCAGCGGGAAAGCCCGGATTGCTATTGGTTCGGGTTCAATTCATTATTATATTTATTTTTCATTTGGCTGGAATTTGACACACACATTGATGGACTCGCTGTACACCATACTCTCAAGTTCTCGGAGTATTTTCGATTTCATTCGCGTGTAATGTACAAGCGCGTGTCTGCAACAATTTGGCAGGTCAATTTGGAGCCAAACAGACTGACCCTGATAATTTATATTCCACTCTCATTTGAAGTATTCATTGACGCTTTTAATACGGACCAAAATCTGAATTTGACTTGGGTAGGTATGATTTGGCACTCGGTTGATGTCCGCTTTGACACGAATGATACCGTAAAACTGACATTAGGGGTCTGAAACATCGGTACAATATAGTGAGAATGAGAAAGAGAATATTTTTGTGTGTGAGTCCCTAAAGGAGTGTGTGTGTGTGTGTGTGGGTGCATTGGCTGTTTCTGGTGTGGAAATTGTCGGGTGGGAAGGCAAGATGCGCGTTGAGTATATCTCGCGGCTGTGGTGAGAGGGTCGGAGAGTGTTTCTTGGATCGCACCCAAGAAACGCATTGGCTCCCAACGAAGTTTATCGCGTACCTAAAAGGCCAAGCTTCGAGGGCTCCGGGCGAGTCTCGTGTGGAATACGGTTGAGGAAGGTTGTGATACGGGAGAGGAGAAGGGGGAGGAGTGGTATAGGAATGGGCATGGAGGGGCGTAGTGAGAGGGAAGAGGTGTAGTGAGGGGGAAGATGGATGAGAGAAGCAAGGCGCCTGAGTTTGGGGAGGGTGGAAGGGAGAAGTGACGGGACGACCACCCTGTTTACGCACGTGGAAGGGGGAGAGGAACGCTGACTCACGACCATCTGTTCCACTTGCACGCCACTCCAGGATAGATTTGAGCTATTCGATATATTCGATGCATCGACTATGACGCGATATCGTCATATGCGCCACGACAATATCTGTTCTGCAAATTTCCATCCTCAATATTTATGGCTTTCGATGAAATAAAATGTATTTGGAGGGTATTTAGTATAATTATTTTTTTCCTCTCTTTCTCTTTCAAAAATATAGAATAAGTTCAAAAGTTTAAGTAGAACAAATAACTTATCATTACGGTACTTATTAATTAATATCTCTTCATACTCCTCTATTAACAACGGAGAGTTTTTTTATTTTAATTGCTTTCAACTTTCTTTATTTGTTCGTTGTAATAATATAAGCATATTCTGCTTCGACCATATTTTCCCTGGTTAACCGTTTTGCTGACAACTTTATTTCGTATAATTTTATCATGGGTTATTGATTTCTTCATTTATTCTTCTTCGTTTTTAAATTTTTGTTAAAATATAAATTGTTATCAACTCTTAAGTCGGTTTCACAAGTTCTGGTAGGTTGGTGTATTGAGTATTTGCCATTTTTACCACAACAGTTCCGGAATTATTAAAACAAAATATTCAGAACCGAGGAAATCATTTAGAAAATTTAAATAAACGGGATGAAGTTCAGGATGTACTATGTTTTATTCTTGGAGCTTCTTGGTAAATTAAATATTGTCATACGAAAAGGAGCTAACGCTCCTACTCTGATCGAGTGCATGTTATAAACCGCATAATGTAAGCTGCTGAGTAATATTTTGGGCTTAATTAGAGGTGAACTCTACCTTTCCATGCCATCTTTCCACGTTCACTCTACTTGATAATTAATGCATTATTTGTTTTTGCTAGATATAATCTTTAAAAATTCAATCCATAGTAGGTATTTTGTACTTTTTTCAGTTTATTAAGTTTTAGATACCCATCGATCGAGTGGAAATGTTATGCATGTGATAACCATTAATTTCAAGAATAATAAATTTTATTCTAAATAAATAAAATTTATTATTCTTGAAATTAATGGTAATCCTTCTTAAACTGTTTTAATTTGTAACACACCAAATATTTAGTCCCCCATAACTATGTTGCTTAAATCATAATCTATCATGATTACACATTCCGCGATAAATTTAACATGTACTCTTGAACATAATACTTTTGGGAGAGGTAAATTTTCATTGCAAATTAATCAATTTTTATTGTTTCATCAATGCTGTGTGGAATATTTAAAAGCGAATTTTTGTCATCATTCCACCGAGTAAATTAGAGGTCTATTTCAATCAGTAAACTAATATTTGCATAAGGTGGCAGGCATTCATCCTCCTTGTCATCCATATTTCATTTTGGGATTACTGTTTTCTAAACTCTAGTCCCGGATATCCTTTATCTTCCTACACCTAATGAACTTTGTCTAAATAAAATGTTGCAATTTTCTGTAACAATGCGAAAGTGACTCGTGTAAGTTCAATATCCTCACAATGCGATCGATGTCCCGACCACTAAAAAAGGTATTCACTTCCGTGTCGTAAGCGATCACTAATTTGGTTACGTAAAAATAAAATGAATTGGGGACTTTTTAAATTTCAATAATGTCAAGATAGTTTTGGGATAGGAAGTAGTGTTGAGAAAGGAATTAGAGCACACAAAGGACACGCCAGGGCAGTCGCACTTGTAATTGAACTACTAATCTTACATCACCTCACCACCATCTCCGGATTTGATCCCCTTGACACACGTGACATTTGCTTTGTCATGAGACTATTGCTTTGCCGTGAGACTAGTAGACAGATGTTATACAAGAACCCGGAAAATATCCTTTTACTTAAGCGTCTCAACGGGAGAGAGAAAAAAGCTCAAAAATCCCAATGGGACTAGACAACCATGTTGTAATGTCTTAGTTCTCACCTGTTTGAAGATATGTTCACCGCGTTAGAAACCCAACCGGCCCAAAGAGGGAAGGCTATTCTCGAAACTTCCTCTCCGTTACACTCCTTCAGTAACCTATCTTTAAAATGTTTGTTACATTTAAACCTAGCTATTGATGCTGATTAACTTAAACAATAAATTATACCGAAGCTTCATGGTTTAAGAGCTCACTTTATAGAATTTTTATGTGTCCATGGTAGCCGGAAAAGTGCGTTGTTTCTTCTGTTATTATGGATTAATTATTTTTTCTGTTTTTTTTCTAATTTCAATACATATTTAAATATAATAATGGTATTCAAGTCATTCTACTTATCAAAAGTACGTTTTTGACAGTTCATAGCAACTATTACCTTCTACGAAGCCTCCACGAAAACCTCCTCATGTTTGCCCTACATTACTTCCTTCATTTCTTCTTGGCTTCTGCCTGTGTCCATTCAATCTAAAAAGTTTTCTCTTTTCCTTCCTCTTCCACGCTCTCCGACCTGTGTTCCTTCTATCACGCCTTTAGCATCTCTCTACCTTTCAATATTTCCTCCAGCGACTTTTTTGAATTTTTCAAAGCAACCTGCTCTCTTCACCCACCATAATTAAAACTTTAGCACTTGCCTCCTTCTCTGTTTAACTTATTTTCTCCATTCTTTGTCACACTCATATTTCAAAAGACTCAAAGCCACGCTGATTTTTCTGCCTTATAGATAATGATTTAAATCCGCGAAGCGTTACGCTACAATTTAAAGTCTTTACAAATCTCTTCTTCACATCTGCATTGAACTTTGAAGTTAAACTGGTCTTTATTTTTTTTAAATATGTGCGTATAAAGATGGCAACGTAATTTAACCACAATCCCAAAGAAATTATTGTATTTTCCTTTAAGTGTGCGTTCGTTTAATGAATATATCACTGAACGGTAATAAATTATGAAAATCTGCGATTGCTAAATCTTATTTCGTGTGTCTCCATTCTCTTGCAGTGATTATTGCGCGAATTAAACATTCAATACTTTTTTACTCTTTATTATTCGTAGAAATTTTATTTTATATATCCTCATCTTTGAGACCCTTAATCTGTATTATACTTACTCAGTGGCGGCGGGGTAACATCCTCGCCTGCTAATCAAAAGGTCGCGGGTTCGATTCCCGCCTAGGTGGATTTCCCTCCATCTAGGGCTTGGTTGTATGTGATTGTCTTCAATATAATGTCTGTAATGTAGGGTTAGGGGAAAGAAGGGACTATTAGTCTCAACCTCGCCCAATTAAGTCGGTAAATAAATAAATAAATAAATAAATAAATTCCTTTAACTTTCACAATGCTGTCATAGATGAACATCATTACGAAACTAGCCGTCTTCATAAATTTTATCGGAGCGTACAGATATAGGTCACCTTATGAGTATGGCTCCTCCTTCATACAGAAGTGGGAAGATCACGTAAATGAATTCCAGCAAATATAGTAAAATGCACCTCTTTCTTCGAAAATTTTACCCGCGGTGGAGTTTATATTTTCGTGATACTTGTATATATTTCAACCGAAACAGTTTCCTCCGGCTGGTAAACCCCGTCTCGCTCACGGTTATTAAAAGGGATCTGGCTAATTTAAACGGACATTGGCATTGCTCAGGGCAGCCAATTAGGAAAGCACGATGGGAACTCGGTCAAAAACTTGGCCAACGTCTAAAAAATGGACCCACTTCGGTTGACCAACATTGAAATCCGCACTGCGAAGGCAAGGGATAAATCCCTCGCGCGTTTTTATGCTGATGGGGCTATATTATTAAGAGCCTTCATAACCCGCCTCTGCTTGCTCATTCCCGCGTTCAGTGCAATCGCCGCGCTTATTCTAGCCAAACCCCCGTAGGAGTTTTCGACGGAAATCGCCAAGGAGAGAAGAGAAGGCCGCCGCCCGTTGATGAAGAAGTTGATAGGCAGTAAAATAAGGGAAGAGATTGTTTGTCTGACTAATATCAATCGATACCGATGTAATTGAACATTATAGTGCTATCAAATAAAGGAATATATGACACGTGTGGTTGTCTAGTCAAAACGGTCTATTAAAGAGGTCCTTGGGGCAAATTTTGATACATTCTCTCCAAGAAACACCAAAAATGGAATATTTTACTAAAAGTTTATGAAAGACGTGCGTTTCTGGGGATGTAGTAACAATAAGACGCAATGAAGGTTCATAGCCCAAAATATAATCTCAAATAACGTTCATTTATTCAATTTAACTGTAAATTTCTCCATTTTCAGGGCAAAATAATGTAAAAAGAAACTACGGGATTTTAAATTATTCAAAATGTTCGAGGTTCTCAAACACCAACTGCTATGTCTGACTGTCCAAGTGTGACTGAGTTTATTTACGACCATACTCTTACTTATACCTTAGGCTTCCTATGTATTCAGAATCTTGTATTAATAAATTTATGAAAAATTTATTCAACTACATAATAATTTGTACCATTTTACTTGATGAAGATATACAATTGTCAGAAATGTACAATTAGATATGATTTAATCTCAATGAATTAGACAGTATTTAACTACAATTTCCAGTTCATTCATTATCATTTACTGATACAGGGAGAGCCAGGGTATTTCCAAGGTTCCCTCCAGTAGATTTTATAATATTCCCATAAATTTCAAATGCACTGTGATTGTTTTAGTTCATAGTTGACTTTGAGAAAAGGCACAATTTAATGCGTGGAAAGAAAATCCATCTAAAGGCACCAGAATGAATGGGAAGGTATTACTGTGAGAGAAGAATTCCTTTGTCATTGGTCCTCTGCATCTAAATGCACTAGCCCCCACAAGCCACCGCAAGAAAACGTGGAGGGGTTTTTGCCACCAGATTATTATTCCTGAAGATTCACACACGCACACACACACACATATATGTATGTATATATCTATATATATATATATATATATATATATATATATATATTTATTTATTTATTTATTTATTTACATTTATATAAACCATAAACATAGTAATCAACCCTAAGGTCGTTTTGGTAGTAGATGGTAGAGTTCACCCAGTACTAAGCCCGACAGCGTGTGAAATTCACACATCAGGGTAGGGGGGCCAGTTCCTTTCCCTGCGCCGGCTATGGTTTCCCAGGAAGATCTGGTACCCGAAAAATCGCATAGATTAGGTGGAGCTGTAGGTGCCGAGAGACTTGCCCGTGAATTGAACCCGGGACCCTCCGCTCAGTAGTCCTACACTCTCCCCTGGACTACCGTGACCCATATATAGTATATATAAATATATATATATATATATATATATATATATATATATATATATATATATATATATATATATATATATATATATATATATATATTATTGCAGGAATAAGTATGAATAACCAGAGCATCATGACTTCCTCCGTTCTTCTATCGGCGAATATTTAGTTTTTCCTCGATAAGTTGAAGAGTCCCTAAAAGAAGCCCAAGATAACACACACTAGACCCCCGACCAGTAGATTTTCCTTGCAGCTCCACAGGAAGGACGCGGCTGGGGACTTAATCTATCAGCCAACTTCAACTGCCTGTATGTTGTGACGTCCTTAATTCCGGAAGGTAGTCTTGGGATGTTCTCCTCCCATGTCAGAGCAACACCGGAGCAAGGGATTGATTCAGGAAGTGGCGTGCATGTTTCAATTAATTTCGGGCCCGCTTCCAGTCCCCCGAAATTGATGGCTCCTTGTGTTCCAAACGAGGAGGCGATTCGTGGAGGGCCCTGTTCCTGACATGGCTTCTCTTTCCCCCCTTGCAGTAGCACGCTGGCACCCAACCGTTCCTTGAAGACGAGAGCAGCGAGCTGTGGGTAGTGGATGATTAAATATGTATTTTTTTTAATTTTTGAGAACTTGTTTAATAGGTTGGAAGAATTTGGTATCCCAGTTTTTTTGTTGTTCTTATCCAAAACTTTCACGTGGCTTATCTTTGATCTGCATTGGTGAGTGATTTCAGGGTTGTCAGCATGCGCTATGCTAATCCTCTTCTCCCTTCCTCCTGTTGATGCGCACCACCAATTTTCCTCAGATAAGACGCGTCGCATGCGTCCCTACTTAAGGGAGAATGGATAATATAAATGACGACAAGTGTTTGGAAAAGTTGGAGGAATTATTAAAGAAAGAAATTAACGCCCTGAAACTGAATAAAAAATTCTGTAAGGAGCTGACTATTTTTCATACAATATAATACAGATGTACTGTAATGTTATGATACATAACTATTATTGTATTTTTATTATTTATTACTTCATAAAATATGATTAATAGTAAGTATACTATTGTTTCATTTTAAAATTTTTGCTATTTGAATTTTCTAAATTTCCACGAGATTTCTCAAATTGCAATATAATAACTTTAATAAGATCAATTCATTCGGGCTGAGTTATCATTTTGAGGAACTGTCTTCTTACACTAGAATTTTACATTATCTACCAGTTTTGTGTAAGTTTAAACTGTCAACTCTTTCAAACCATGAGTATTATATCAGAAGATTGTATTGTATGTTAAACTATGAGTATTATAGCAAACGTTAGCTATTTTCTGGACAGAGCTCATACTTTTAGATATTGTGCATACAAATATAAATTCAGTCTCCTTACTAAAGCGCTATTTAGCTAAGTTTCAAAACTGAATTTAAAACATAATAAGAGAAACAACGATCTCACAGAATATGAATAGTTGATAACAGAATCAGCCCATTCTGTGGAATTGCCGATAATGCTATCAAGTTCAATTAATGTGCAATTTCACACAGTACAGCCTAAAACTTTATGTAATACTAAATTCTTGAATTCAAATCAAGATGAAACCTCTTTCTCAGTCGCTTTTAATAGAATTAACCTTTAGAGGTGTTAAGCTGAGGGTTAGAATACGTTATATTACATAGTTCTGGGACCATCCATTTATAAGTATTTTACTATGCAATGCAAAGTGTTTTCGCATCATGACTTAAAAAAAGAAAGCGTAAATATCTTCGATAAATTTTTTCTTCTTTAATTTCGAATTTCGAGACTCGAGATGAATTTGTACCAAACAAAAATAGATGAAAACGAGAAGATTTTCATCGTCGCTCAGTCAGAGAATACTTAAATTTAAAAAACATGCGGGAACTCTCTCAGCGGCGCTATTTAGTTATTTCCAAAGGGTCGGGCTCGTTTCTGGAAGAAATTATGGCGTGAGGAGTAATGAAAGAGAGGTTTAAGCATGTTTATGCTCACCCGGTGGGGAGGAGACGCCCAGGGATATACGCGCAAGCGGTAGTTCTGGCAAGACGCTCGCTGTTTTCCCAACGATATGCAGGTTGCTGCGTTGGATAGGTTGGAGTGATAATTTTCCTACTCCCTCCCACGTCATCACCAATTCCCACCGACGCGACGTTTGTAACATTCGGTCTAGCGTGCTCCACTGCCTTCCATTCTCCCTGTAGGCCACCGTTCTCCACAAACGTTAGCCCAGGTTAGCTTGTAACTAATGGTAATTAAGGCAAGTCTTAGAGGATTTAGCGGGTATAATTATCAGCGGCATTAAGACGAAATTTTATAAAAATGAGGAATAGAAATTGGAAAATCTTTTACAAAATGTAATCCTTTCCCGAATGATTTTGAAAGCATTGACTTTATTCATAAAACTCTATTATAATTTATTGCGTGATTCCCCAGTAAATTTGAGATAAGCTACACGTTACTTGGATTTTTTTTGTATCAGAACAGTGCCGTAATTAGTGAAAACAGTATTCCCTTATCTACATCGCCATGAGATTTTACAAATCTTTGAAAGGACTTGCGACTTAGTTATCGGAAAACTAGTTGCTAAAAAACTGAAGAAGTTTTGAATATTTCAATTGGTTAGGATTCTTTCTTTTGTGCTCTGGTGACGAATGACGTGAGTTAAAAACGAGGACTGCAAAATCCACAATTTTAAAGCTCAATACTGAATCACCATGTTTACTAAATATATTTCCAATCGTTGGTAAACATAGTATTTTACGGGAAGGCTGGTTGTTTATAGGCATGGATAGAGCTGACCTAGAGATCAACTTAGGACGTGTGGAATTCTTATGCTCACTGTTCGTGTTAGTTTCTTTTCACGTACATGCAGTTTTCTCTGCAGTAGCTTTTTCCCGTGGATCCAATACGTATAAGCTCGTACTTTTTGGGTGTTACATTTCGATAACAAAGAGCATCATCTGAGATTTGAAGCCTAGACTCCCCGATCAATGGCCAAAAACCCTATGAATTAATCTCCCACCCTGCACCCTGTAAAACTAGGTGGCATAGTTAAATGAAGCGTTAACATTAGGTGCTTTAAAGCGAAATCAGTTTTTGCCGACCATTGGGTGAATATTTTTTCACGTACAAAATCAAGAAACATTTTCAACAGGCTCAGAAACCCGCGAATTATCATAGTTTATTGGAACATTTTCATTTACTAAGTTATAATTAACACCGTAATATATTCAATTTTCCCTAGAATTTACTTAAAATTCCTTTTGCTGTACGGTGAGAGAAAATGTTGAGAAACAAAATAAGAAGAATGGATAGAGATAAATGGCGTTGAGAGTCAGCTCAGTAATTAAATATTAACTTTTTCAATTGAGTAATACACGTATATTTGAGGGAATAACATATTTTCTCACTTTTAACGCTATGTTAAGAATTTACCTGGGAGGTTATCCGATCAATTATATAATAATAACGACGATACTTTTTAACTATCTATTACCGTTTCACCTGAGCCATTGCTGTCTTGGTGAGATCACCAGCAAAGGTTTTCAATGGCACAGTTCGTTGAATTACTAGCAATGGCTAATTTTTCAGTAACCTCCTGACCGAAACTCATTGGAACTTGAAAGTTCTGCGCGCAACAGAAAATAAAGTAATTTAGCTCTGACCTCTCAAATTTCCATTTCCTATCTGAAGTAAATTTCCTTGTGATGCGTTAATTGCATTATACCAGTTGAGTTATTGGCATTTTGTGCTGGGCATTCTTAATGTTATATCGAACGAAATATGATAAATAATACCACGTTTCCATGTCTGCTACCAAATTACTCAAATTACTAGGTTTCATCTTGCATTACTAAGATATATGAGTTAATAAATAGCTCCATATTTGTGTAGACACTTGAGTTAGAAATTTGAGTTAATTTATTTTTTTTATGAGTTTTTGTTGTTTGAGTTTGTATGAACCGGAGTTTTTCAACAGGGTTCATCAGTATGAACCTTTTTTTAGATACCTTTTCCTAAGCAAAGTTAAGAAAACTTATGCGGAGTATGAGGTGCGCATAACGTTTTTAATTTTTCAAAGATTTTCGTAAAAATGTTACTCGCTCAAAACTGTATGTTTTCGTTAACAATTCTAAGGCTGCGAAATCAAATATGTGTTTAGCCTCCTGAGCGGAATAAAGCAAATATGATCAAATACAACAGAATCCAAGGAAGAGGGGTACTGGGGATCAAAAATGTTTTTCTCTTAACTAGTGGGAATACTTATGAAATATAGGACCTAGAATTTATTCATCATTGGTAAAATTATAAATTTCCCATTGGAGACGCTCGTCGTAAACATTCCTCTTTTGCTTCTTTCCACTAAGTTATCGCAAATCGCAAAACTTACTGAAGGAAAGTTTTCCCAACTACGTTAGTAGATCTTCCCTGCATCCGTAATTCGGTATAATTTTAGACTTGGCACGTGATTTGAAAGATGTACCTCTCGGCACACATGTGAGCATTTGCAAAAGCTGCATTGGTCATTTTGTGTTGCGATTACCTAGGCATTAACGACTAGGAGGCTTCATTTGAAACAACAATTTATTTAACTACCAAACTACCTTTATTTAAACCTAACTAACGTTGGCTTGTGATCTAGTATGATACTCGAAAATATTCTATACGCACCTTTTCACTTTCCTTACGCTTCTGGTTGTAGTATAATATGAAGAAAATAAATTACTCGGCGGATAACGAGCAATTATACCGTTGGTTGTATCTATTTTCAAAATTAAATGGTCTAGTCTATAAAAATTTAACACAGTTTTTTTAATACTCATTTCGTTCGCAAGAGTAGGACCAGATGAAATTTTGTGGGAAATTGCCAACTTATGGAGTGAAGGGATGGATAGGATAACTTCGGTAACTATGTAGATTAGCTGGACTTCTCTGAGTAAATGGCGCCAAGGAGTTTATCGGTGCCAAACCTCCTATGACGGACAGTAGATTGTGTTTAAACGTCCTCATGACACCGAATTACAGTATGAATCTATTTTGTAGGTTCTTAAATGAAACCTTTTTCCTAACTCATTTTTCTGGAATATGCAGTTTCTCGAGTTTCGTTTTAAACACATAGCAGTTGAAAATTTCCCTCAACCTTGAAAGAATGCGAAACCTAAAGATTATTTTGTGAGGGTAATCAATTTGGCAAGAATAAAAAAGTTACAATGTCGTGAGCCCTTTTATTTCCAACCCATAAATTTAACATTGACTCATTCTACACTTGCGAGCCCATTAGAACTACCTCACGCTCCTGTAAAATTTCTTATTTATTACTCAAATTATTATCAATACCTTTAATAACGCAAAATAAATTATCTAGCAAGGATAAAAGTTAAAACGTTGCTCTCCTTTGTAACAGATGTGAAAAAATTAAATGTTGAAGTGATTTTCGTCCGGATCCTAATAGTTTGTAATAAATTTTTAGGGGAAGTCATGAGAAACACGTGTCCCAAATACATTTTCTGTTTCATCAGTCTGCTTTGAAGAATTTGGAACCTATAGACCCATTTTAAGTATTTTGATAATATCTACGCAAGTTAGTGTAGTTTTGGTTCATTTTCTTCGCTATTTAAATTACTTTGAGAGAAATCAAATAAATAAATAAATAAATAAATATATATATATATATATATATATATATATATATATATATATATATATATAGTACTTAACGTATGTTAGTATTTCTATTAAGTCGATATGAGTGATAATTTGGGATATAAGGATAGAAAAATAATGCAAGGTAAAATCCGACGAAGGAGACAAGTTAAGATCATGAAAGAGGGATTTAAAATAGAAACGCTTCCAGGAATTGAGGATATTAACCTGAATGGAGAAGAATAGAGGACTAAAGTAAATCGATCTTAAGACGGAAATGCTGATGATATGTTGACCTTTATTTTTAGCAGATTTTAGTAATTTGAACTACCATTTTTAACATTAATCCTATGAGTTTAACAGGATTTTTTACGGACGAATAACAGCAAGTTTACACTTTCATTTTGGAATTTAGACATACCTACTCGTATATATATATATATATTAATTCCATACTCTCACCCTTTCCCGCCACCTCCTCCTCAACCACCCCCACTCTTTCAATATAAGCCTGACCTCCGCAGCATTTACAACCTTCCCCCTCCTCCCAAAGGCCCTCCGGTTTTTCCAAAACGCCAGCCACCACCGAACAATCCCAACACCCCCCCTCCCCCCGACAATGCCCATGACATTGTAAACCTTTCAAACACCAGCCTTTCAGACAATGAAATATCCGTTCTTAGCAAAGGCCTATCCTTCTCCCCTACACCAAAAATAAACCACATAAACATACTCACTGATACCCTCAATTTCTGCCGAAACCTTCGATGGCGCGCCTTCTGGAAATCACAATGTAAACCTTTCAGTAACCTAAAAACCAATCCCGCACTTGACAAATTCCGCCCGGCTTCAACTCATGAGCCAAAACCCCTTCCTAGTAACCATCCTGTCGAAATTTTTATACGTCTCCTCATCGAAAAAGTTTCCAATCAATCCTTCAGAAAACATCTCAGACCGAAAAATAACCTCTCCATGAACGAACGTCATGCCCTAAAAACCCTACAGTCCAATCCTAACATCGTTGTTACCTCCGCCGACAAAGGCTCCTCTGTTGTAATTCTAAACACCAAAGATTATATTTCCAAAGCCCTCGCTCACCTGAATGATACATCCACCTATACCACTCTAACCAAAAACCCAACACAAACTTTCCAAACCGAAATTCGGTCTTTTCTCCTCCACTCCGGACCAGAAGAAGGCCTCACCTCCCAAGGCATATCCCTACTTTCACCCCCAAACCCCAGAACACCCCAGTTTTATCTCCTCCCAAAAATACACAAACCCAACATCCCCTGTCGTCCTATAGTTTCCAGTTACAATTCTCCCACCGAAAGAATCTCCGCATTCCTTGACCACCACCTACAACCACTTGTACTCTCCTTGCCCTCCTTCACGAAAGACACGTACCACTTCCTCGACCGTCTAAATTCCGTCTCTATTCCCTCCACACCCAACCTACTTATGGCCACCATCGACGTTACCTCACTCTACACTTCTATTCCCCATGCAGAAGGTTTATCCTCCCTCCGGCATTATCTTTCTCTGCGCCCCCTACCCCAGCGCCCTTCAACGGAATTTCTCCTCAATCTTGCCACTTTCGTCCTTACAAAAAATGCATTCACTTTCCAAAATTGTTTTTACCTACAGACAAAAGGCACAGCGATGGGAACGAGGATGGCACCATCATACGCCAATCTCTTCATGGGCCATCTCGAAGAGACCTTCCTGTCACAGCAACCCCTTCAACCTCTTTTCTGGGTCCGCTACATAGACGATATTTTTATTCTCTGGACACATGGCTCTGACTCTCTCAACAACTTCTTATCCGCCTTAAATTCATCTTTCACGGTTAAATTCACCTCTTCCATTTCAGACTCCACTATCACCTTTCTTGACACAGACATCTCACTTCAAAACAACAAATTCACTACTTCAGTACACATCAAAGCCACTAACCATCAGCAATACCTTCACCACACTAGCTGTCATCCTCAACACACAAAACGCTCGATTCCTAACTCTCTCTCTATCCGCGGACACCGAATTTGCAACACCACAGCCACTCTCAACAAATACCTTGCCAATCTACACCTTGCACTCCTCAAACGCGGTTACCCAGAAAAGTTGCTACGAAATAAAATCCACCGTTCCACCCGACCACACACACCACACAATAACAAGCCCACATCTGACGCAGGACTCAACCTTTGCACCACCTATTACCCCGGATCACACAGACTGAAAACCCTCCTTAAAGAACTGTTCCCAATTCTACATGACAATGACGCGACCTCATCCTTACTACCCCAATGCCCATCTATCGCATACAGACGACCCGCCAATCTCAAAAACCTTCTGAGATCCACCAACCCTTTGGCGCCCCCCCGTGACAAATTTCCCAATATTTCCCCAACTTGCAACCGCCCCCGATGTAAAACCTGTCCTCTTATTATGCCTACTCCCCTCTCCCTACATCCCCTCATAGCCCCCCCACCTCGTTCCCACGCTAATTGCCTCTCAAAAAATATTATTTATCTTTTATCATGCAAGCACTGCACTTCCTTCTACATAGGTGAATGCATTACCCCCTTATCCATCCGAATGAATAATCACCGATACTCCTGTAATTCTGCCTCACTCTCTTCTCTTCCTATCCCTTCACACGCCAATTCCCACAACCTTTCATTCGACCAGTGTTTTTCCCTCAGCATCCTAGAATCCCTACCTGATTCAGCTACCAACATAGAGGTGAGAACTCGTGAATCCGCCTACATACTATCCTTCCGTTCCTTTAAAATTCCCACCCTTAACCGCCATATTTAATTTCCCTCCCAGCATTCCCTCCACACCTCCCCTCCACACCTCCCCTCCACACCTCCCCTCCACGCCCATAACTCTTTCCCCTCTCCTGTTCCATAGCATATTTTCAGTCTCTCTTGAAGAAGGCCCCTGAGAGGGCCGAAAGCTCGAACAATTTACCGTGTAAGTGTTCTTTTATATGTGTCTATTCTTTTCTATTTGTGTTATGTTGTGTCAGCCAATTATTGTGCCGCTCGTATGAGTTTTTCCGTACAATCGTTATATATATATATATATATATATATATATATATATATATATATATATATATGACAACAACCCTCGTATAGCCACGTAACACTAAATTTGCCTTATCCACAGTGCCTGTACTTCAAATACGGTTGGCCCTATAGCCAGTCATATTACTACATGAATACTCTGTGAGCAATGACTAAAATTATTGAGCTTGTCCCTTATTACCAATGTGCTTTTTATAGCTTATTTTTATAATAATATCTCTTCCTTTTATCATTATAGGACCAAAATGCCCTTAAATAGATGAATTTTAACCCTGAAATTTTCAGCATTATCCCAATGTATTCTCCAAACCCTTCCGCTGGTTCATTGTCTTTCCCACTCTCACCTTCCCTCGAGCGTCACATTCAGCTGAGGTGCCGGGGGTGTGTGTAAGATTCGTCTTTCCATCCTCACCCCAGGGTGCTCCCGAGAGGGCGTTCAATCTTTCAAAGGGTAAACAACCCTCAATTCACCTAACCCCCTACCGCGTTCGGCTACTCCAACTTCTCTCTCTCTCTCTCTCTCTCTCTCTCCCCATGAAACATTTGGAACCATCTCGAAACTCCTACCCACTTCAGGGTACAGGGCACGCGTAACCTCTCTCCATGATGACACGGAGATTGAACAAGTCTGAACTGGGCATCTCACTCCCGAGAGGTGGTTGGATTTACTCTTCAAACCCAACCCCTTATAAGATAGGCAACGCTCTCTTTTTCCTCGACCCTACCCGCATTTCTTCTCAGATGAATTATCAACTGTGAATAGCAGTGAGGTTTTATAATAAATAATAAAAAAAATTAAAAACAAGGATTTTCCTACCTTTTCACTACCGACGTCGAGTTTTTAGTTTAGATCCCATTTATTTTCGGTTAAACAGGCATATTCTTAATGAAAAATTAATACTATTGCCATTCTCAATAAAGCCTTAAGTCAAAGATTTTCCATCGATGACTCGTATAGTTAATGAATTGTTAGAGTTTATCTTGTCTATTTCCTTTTTGGAAATTATTTTTCATATGCATATATATATATATATAAACATATATTTTTTGTATATATACACACATACGTATTTTACACCCCCGTGGGTCGCGGTAGTCCCGGGGTAGAGCGTTGGACTACTAATCGGAGGGGCCGGGTTCAATTCCCGGGCAAGCCTCTCTGGACACCTGCAGCACCACCCAAGCTGTGATTTTTCGGGTACCAGATGCTCCTGGGAAACCATAACCGATACAGGGAAAATAACTGGCCCCTCTACCATGATGGATATGTGAGTTTCACACGCCGTCGGGCTTAGTACTGGGTGAACTATATCATCATCTACCAAACCGACCTATATATATATATATATATATATATATATATATATATATATATATATATATATATATATATATATATATATATACATATGTATATATATATATATATATATATGTATATACACAGGTTCGCACCCAAAAGTGGTAGGACTAATTTTCTCTGGCGCGAACGGAGCGGTGGAGGGGGGTCTGCCGGACAGGGTAAGGTGGAGGGGGCTCTTAGCAACAGACCAACACCAACATCAGCCGCCTGTGGGCTGTCGTTGAGTGAGGACACCGTTTTTAGTGAAGCAAGTATTTGTCAGATTCAGATTCATTTTGAAAAACAAAATGAATCTGAATTTAGAGCAACATTATTCCGTGACGTTTCGTGCGAAACTCGGGAAGACGGCAACTAAGACCCTCGTTATGATCAAGCAGGCTTATACACTGCCACTGCCTAGACACTGCGGCTTAGACACTGCCTTAAGCCGTTCCACAGTATTTGAGCGGCACAAATTGTTTAAAGAGGGTAGGGAGCTCGTTGAAGACGACCATCACTCCGGACGGCCGTCGACGGCAAGAACCGACACGAATGTGGACAGAGTGAGGGCACCGCTGAGCACAGACCGACGCTTAACCAGTGAAGAAATCGCAGATCAGTTGGGTCTGTCTGCATCCAACGTCCAACGCATTATTTCACAGGATTTGGCCATGCGCAAGGTGTGCGCCAAGATGGTGCCGAAAATTCTGCCATGGCGCGCTCGTCGTCAGACAGCTCCTGGCCAAATACGGCGTTGCCACGTTGCCGCACCCGCCCTATTCTCCCGATCTGGCACCACCGGACTTCTTCTTCTTCCCCCTGATGAAAAGACAGCTCAAGGGACGACGTTTTGACTCGATAAAGGCCGTTCAAGAGGCTTCGACGAGGGTCATCAACGACATCCCCAAAGAAAATTTCCAGCGGGCGTAAGGGGAATGGGAGCAACGTTATACTAAGTGTGTAGCAGCTCAAGGAGCATACTTTGAAGATAATTAAGTCGATGTAAATACAGGGTTCGTCCGGAAAATAAGTGTACTGACTCCTGGGCTGGGCGCGCCGCTCCAGGCGCTCCCAGCACCGCTCTGATGGGCTGCGATTGGAGGGGGGTATGTTGGCAAGCGACGCTGAAAAAGGCAGTCGGCTCTGAGCTGTGGTGTAGTGAGGAGCTTTGTTAACGCGAACCTCCACGCTCGACCCACGTCACGGAACGCGATGCCGAAGCAGTGTTATTCCATCAAATTTGCGGTAAAGCTTGGGAAATCGTCTACCGAAACTGTCGGTATGATTAACCAGGCCTACGGGGAGTCAGCCATGTCCAGAAACATGATCTTTCGGTGGCACAAGATGTTCGTGGAGGGCAGAGAAGAGGTCGACGACGAGTCTTCGAGAGGTTCCCGATGATGCCTTCGCGGGAGCGTTCCAGGAATGGGAACGCCGCTGGAACAAGTGTATCGACTCACAAGGGTCCTATTTTGAGGAATATTAGCTTAATATATGTAAAAGTGTGATAAATTTTTTTTCCTGAGCTCAGTACACTTATTTTCCGGACGAACCCTGTATATTGTCAATAAAATTCTTGTAAAAAAATCAGTCCTACCACTTCTGGGTGCGACCCTGTTTATATATATATATATATATATATATATATATATATATATATATATATATACATATACACACACACCAATACTTAACCCTACGGCATGATCCAAATCTGGAGATTTTCCCTATCAGGGCACTCTACGCAATTACATGCACGATTTACCGCTTAAGAAACAAGCACAGGTAGTCAATTTATATCTATTGACTTGACTGAGACCCCAGTACCGGATATGCTTGCCAACTACTTGTTACATTATACCGTCGAGTAGGCTATAACGGATCGAATCCTGATCGGTTTCTTTTGAGTCGAAGCAACATACAGAACTGCAAAAATAAGTTTTTTCTCCAGTGTTATTATGACCGGAACTTTTTATTTAAATCCTTTATTTTTCGAAATTTTGTTTTTGTTAAATTCCTCTGCAACGCAGAAGCATTGAAGGCTATTCGTTAAAATTTATGATAGTTAGCGTTGAAAACGCGGTTATTCTTGTCGAAGATGTTCCATGTTGAATCGGAATCTTACTTGAATATTTCATTTGCAATTACCTCCACTCTATCGTTCGTGGATTTTTTCTAAAAAATAGTTTTTTTAATCCGTCTTTTTAAAATAACTTGCGGAAGGAAATAGAAAATTTGGCAGAAAAGAATTAAAATTTTAGCTTGCTAATGCGTCTTCGCTTTGAGTAAGCATCAAGTGACTATGTATCATCACGTAATTTTTGTTCAAAAAATGGACCTGGGTGATACAGATTATATTTTTCAAGGCTCACATTCACGTATGAATCCTGCTCAAAATAGCTTTTGTTTTGTGAACTAAAATTATATTGAATTTATTGTATCAATAGTTGAAATCATTGAATAAGTTCTCGATAATAGTTGATAATGGAGTAATTTAGTAGAACACATCCAATATTACTCACAGCCGATTAATGGACCCCATTTTGAAGTCGTGTCTACTGTACGTATTCCTTTGGGTTGAAAAAGGTGAAAATAAAACAATTCAACTTTCTTCTCTCAAAAAAGAACTATCTATCACTGGGGAGAATGGCGATCAAAGGAATTCTCCTTAGCCTGTTGGAAAAATATACTCGGCGTCCAGTATAGAATGTGAGAGATATGGTTTTGCATGCTTGTAGCAACGAATCGACGAGTTTTGTTAGGTTCTATTTTTATCACTCCCTCCTTTCCTCGGACAGCACTTTGGGGCTGTTGCCGAAGGAAAACTTGTCGTGGCTTCTAAGCAGGAGCGAAAATAAAATTGCCGATGTTCGCAAAACTCGAGTAACGCACACGGACAAGTCTAGATCTACGCGTCAAATAGGTATCCAGAATCTATCCATATTAAGATTGAACTGTTTTTTTATGAGGCATAATCGAGAAAATCATGGAAGCAGTTTCCCCGATTTGTTGTCATGCAAACGTAGTTGTCATAATAGAATATTAATTTAGATATTTATCATGTACTGGATATGTGTGTGTAGTGTTTTTAATGGTACAAAATACGTACATATTTATGTATATTTTTATTTGGGTTTGCATTCAACACATTTGAATGATTTAACTGGGCAGTTTGACAGTAGAGATTAAAAGTACATTTTCACGTAGTCAAAATGATAAGTTTCAAACTAACTCATGTTTTTAGCCGTCGCCAATGCTTTCAAGGTCGCATTGAACGCATTCATTCGATTGACTTGAAGTTTTCTTTAAAATGATTTGAATCAAATTCAGGGTAGCCGCAAAAAATATGTTCTATTTATTTTTATAATATTAATCCTATCTATATGGTATTTCAAGCTAAAAACAAACTAAGAGACAAATATCGAGTTGCAAACGCAGGTATAAAAGCTGGATTCATACGAAAAAATTTCTAAGCTATTTTTTATTATATTAAAATGTTAACTGTAGCATCATACATGATCAATCCTTGTTGAACTTTTCGTATCATATTGATCGCTTTCGTAGGTAATAAATTCAAACTACTACTGCTGCTCGTATTCACTTATCTAGCAAAGAATCTAAAAACAGCCAAATTGAACTCTACATTGAATTACTAACAAAATGAGCAAGGAATAAAATATAATCAATTATTATGAAACAAAAACTAGGGTATAATTTTGGATATAATAATGGATTTCGACAGAACTCATTGAAGGAACACAAATTACAAGTGTAATTGTATATTAGTCCATTCATTAACGAAAAATCAAAGGAAAAAGATTAGAGCGGAAATCTGTGGATTGAGGACGAGAAAGATGAAATGAAGGATGAGATATTAATTGCAGAAGAAAGCGGAACGAGGGAAATGAAGGTGTGCGGGAGATGGTAACAAAGAAATCTCTAAGTCTCGGATAAACTTAGATAGGATAGGCTCGGATAGACGCGTTAGGATTGAGAAATAGTTCCATAGTTCCCCCTGTCTCGTTCTGTGAGGAGTAGAGAATTCAGAGATACATATTAAGGAGTTCGTAATATATGTTTCGACCATACATGAATACGTGGACACATTTTAAATCCGGTAATGTGCGTCTCCGTTGCAGGGGAGAAATCCCGATTTCGTAGAGTGACTCACTCTTGATGATGTTTCGGAGAGAGGGCACATGAGAACTCATGCTACGAGTGTATGCATATTAAGAAATGAAATAACTTGTCTACAATTTTAAAGATATTGGAGAAATCTGAAGACCAAATCGGGACACAGTAATCTAGCATGCGGAGTATGCAAAAAGAAAATACTGTTTTGAAAGCTGAAGGATAGTCAGTTTCGGTGAGCTTGCATAGGGGATTTACGAGAGACATGATTTTGGAGGAAACTTTTTTCATGTGTGAGGAAAAACAAAGCCTTGAATCAAATAGTACATCTAGATCATTATGGAAAGTAGCATTGGAATGGTGTGGCTGGAGATAAAATAGAAGGACGCTGTAGTATTGGTGCTCAAGATAAACGTGAGGATTATTAATAGGGGAGGTCAATCTTGAGTTTATAAGGAGAGTACCGTTTGATGATGGAAGGGCATCTTGGAGGTCAGTGGTCGTCGGCTCTCCTTAAAATTTTGAATTCATCTTCTTGAAGGATAATACCACAGTCGTGGGTGAGAACAGGGCGGGTGATCTCATTTATACAAAGAGCGTAATATTTTTGTTTTATCTAAAACTAGTTGTCGCACTACGGTCATCGTCGAAATTTACGAAGTTCAGAGATAAGTGTTTGAGAAGAAAAGATAAAGAATAAATGTAGCAATAAAATTAAATCGACAGTTAAGATGTCGTGTGTAACTTCCTCAAGCAAAGATAGCAGTTGGGTTACAATGGGAAAAACAGGAAATCTTTTCGTCTCCTTGGCATGTGCTTGCATGAAAGATGCGGGAGAACGATAGAGTGTGGTATTTTTCTAATCCTGGGGAAAGCGAATTTCGGGTAAACTGTCATAGGCACCACTACCGGGGGTAGTTTGAGGATAGCGTCGCCAGATGTCTTTGCGCGAGCGACTAAATATAGAGCCAAGAGTTTTCTGATCCAATTAGAAAGACGTTAGCATTCCTCCTTCCTCCACCTCACTCCCCTCCCTCCGCCCTTATCAGGAGGGGGTTACCGTGTGAAGGAGGGGAAGTTTGAAGGGACAGTTCGATGGAATGGGGCGGGGGGAATACGCATCGCATAAAAGCCAAGGACGAAGGGTCCTCACTGAAAAGAAGGTCCAACGGGAAATCAGTTATCTCCGTCTCACTCTCCGCTTCCTCAAGGCGACTGTACGTGTCAACGACATTTTCGTTGGCCAGGGAAGTAAATACTACTCTTTTGAGATACCGTAGGCGATCCATCACTGGAAGGAGAACTAGGCGAACTTTTGACCCTTCCATGCTGTATTTGAGTTTCCCGGATTCAGGAGTGTGGAGAAAATCGCTCTACCTAGGTGGATGAGTCGACTTACTCTTGTGTCCACTACTCGCTCCTGATTTGATTCGAGTGAGCAACTTAAAAGGTTCTTAAAAACCTCTGTTCTCGACAGCCAGGTTTGCGGGACAGAATCGTCCACGATCCCTCCCAGGTTGACCCTCGTTTTAACCCAATTCGTATGCGAATCCTTTCGCGTCTATTTTTACTCCGCTCACGAAAAGGATCGTGAGGCCAGAGGAAAGGTTCTAGCGCCCGTGTCGTCACTCATGAACCCCAAGTTGACTTCCTTTGAACTACCCTGAACGCGTATCGTGTGCCTGCGCAACCACATAACCGTAAGAGGTGTCTTGCAGCAGTACTATAAACATTCGGGTGCCCGAAATTTCGGAACATGCTTGATAAATTCGAATGTGATTCTAATTTAAGGAATCTCTGACTGAGAGTACCCTTAAAACTTGAGAGGTTGTTGGAAGATTGTGGATTTTCTACATTTGCGGATTCCTGGAGCAATGAAAACATTAAAATTAAGGGTATTTGCATGATATTCATTCCACAGCTTGTATTTTCGCATGGGTTAGATAGATAGACACATAATTAGATACATATGAGCTCACTCTCACAGGGATATCTCCGGTAAGAATATTGAAAGTTGAACTTATGTAACCGTTTCGATGATACGCGGAATCGACTTTTAAATATTCTGGAATTCCGTATAAGGATACATTTGAGGATACCTTCATCCTATAGCAAGTTTACCAAATAATTCGTTTATATTTTTCGAAGGGCGTGAATAGACGGTGATATTTGGTGCTATGAATTTGATGGCATACGAAACTGCTTGTCTTGAAAGCGATCTGGACTAAAAGCTACCGTTTAGTTTCTCTAATTAATTTAATATAAAAACTCAGGCCTATAAATGGATTATTAAATAGTATATGTTTTCTTGCAGGATCATGTGACATGGATGTATCGATTGTATTACACATGTGAATATTAAGTATTTTCTAAATGAGACTGTATTTTTACTTTGAAAGTCTGGTAAATCTCATGATGTGCAGGCATATCCATACGAGAAATAGGGGGATAAATATGGGAAATCGTATTACAACTTAAGAAAACTGGCATTTGTCAAAATTTATTAGATCATTCCTAATATAATTTGATGAACATCTACTGTTTAATATTGACGTATATCTTAGAAAAATGAACAACCAAGTAGTTGAAAACATGAAACATTTTGATCATCATTCCTGAGCTGAGTAAAAAAACCACCTGGTTGTAACAGGACGTAAATCTTTCAATTAATCTTAAATTAGCATGGTCAATTATTTTCAAGAATACTTACTGCTCGTATAGTTTTAATTAAACCCACTTGTAATATATCGAAATATATTTGGAGATGATCTTACTGAAAATGAATGACCTTTTCCTCAAGCATGTATCATAAAATTTTGTAGTTATTCTATTCTCAGTTAGCTTTTAATTTACTGACTTTTCGAGTGCTCATCCCTCAGCCGTATTAAAGTTTGAGATTTCTGCTTAAAAGGAAGTTATTATTTTTACTTAAAAAACCTCTCTCGAGATGAGTAAAAAATCCTGTGTATTGCCTCTCTATCTCTCTCTTTCTTCCTCTCCGAGGTTCTTAATTTCCAACAAAATTCATTCCTCTTTTTTGCAGAATAAAAAAATCTCTTCTTCTTTCTCTACTCACCGATTCCCATCGATGAATTTATTTTAAAAGAACCCCTTAGCGAACCGTATTGGTTCATGCACCAAGAAGGGTCCCAAGTCCCCTCTCCCGCACTAAGGTACACACTACCTACCCTCTCCCCATCCCCAAAGCCCCCGCGACCACTCCTCTTTCCATCCGAAAGTGACACGAGTTAATTTCGAAGATTTGGAAGACTCGCAACCTCCTCCCTACCCCCTTCATGTCCCGAGCGTTGTCCGAGGGGAGCTTGTGGGAGAATAGAGGTGGCGGCGGGGTGGTGAATTCTCTTCCCTCCCGCCCTCCCATCCAGGTGCCCTCCCCGCTTTTGGTTATTCGCGGGTCTCTCCTCCCGGATCGCCCAGAAGAGGGGGGCAGCGCGGAAGCCTGCCGCCTGTACCTCCCTCCCTCCGTTGCCCAAAACCCCTTCCCCTCCGCCCAAAGGACCCCCCCCCCCTTCGCAAAAATCCCCCTCCTCCCTCTCTCCCTTTTCCCGGAACTTCGTTTTGACCGTCCCCTCCCGCCTCCCTTTTTCACTCGTCCCCTCCCCTCAAACCACCAATCCCCTGCCCCCGCGCCCTTTTCTTAAAGTAGGAAGGACGGGGGAGGGTTAGCGGCTCTCGCAAGTGAAAAGGAAATGTAGGACGAAAATGGAGCGGTGCTGTCGCATCCGAATCCCGCTAGATGTCCCCGTTGGTCTTTTTCTCCATCTCCCCTCCCCAACCCTCCATTCCTTGTGGTTCCAATACCGGCCGCGAAAATTTTTAGATTTCAATGCTAGCGAGGAGATAATCCATTCATTTTTATTCCTCGATAACGACCTATTGTGCCCTACTCTCTCGACACAAGTGTGGTGTGTCACCTGCTCTCCTTTTGTGCGGATGCATATTTTTTCGTCCTTCCCACGATTTATTTGTAGTTCACTGGTCACATCCATTCCTACATTAAATTGCATTTTAATTACTATTTTAATTGACCCCTTGGGCTTCAGTTAACCTGAAAATGGCGATATAATTGGATTTCAAGCACCGATTACTGTCTGCTGCCTGATACCTACATTGAAACATTCTGGTAGTCATTTATGTTTTTTTTTAACCAATCGCCCTTTTCCTCACTAGGGATACAGTTTTTAACATCTAAATTATTAAACACTGTTGTATTTCTTTGCCTTCCGTCATAAATTCGAAATATTTAAGTGTGATACTGCTCCGAAGTTTTTGCGTGAAGTGAAATGATTTATTATAATTACAATCAGTGTATTAAAATGTTTGACAAATTGTAAACTTGATTGCGAATCGAAAACTGTGATTCTATCATATCCGTATCAGGTCAGGCTAAAGTTGAAATGCCGGTGGCTTACACAATACAGCCATATTATAATTTAGATTTATGTTGATTCAATGATAAATACCCTTCAATTTCCTAAATTAATACAATTCTATCTACTGAGATAACAGTGGTTCAGATTTAATAAAGTTGAGACTTTACTTAGTCATGAAAATCCGAAACTTTTATTTTGTTATTTATCAATAAGAATGATTATTCATAATTATGTCGATATTTTGGTTCGCCGGTTGCGATATCTTGAAATATCAATTACATTTTAGTACAGAAAATGAGTTCAATTCAGAGATTTGAAGGAAAGTATGCAATGTTAAATTTTGACTAGCATTTTGGCAGTGTTCAATTTTAAATCCCCTTGAGAATAACGTATCTTTCCTTCCACCAACATATGTGAATGCGAATGATACGCTGAAAAGTGACAGAAAGTTGTGGATGAAACCGTGGATTTACACTGGTTATCCTACGAGGAAAATCAGTCATTGTGGATCTTATAAACTTTGGTATAAGTTACTCTGCTCTTTTAAGCCAGATTACGATTTAAATCAAAGCTGACACCTTTCTGGCCCTCTCCCATGCTAACATAACAAATACACGATATATTGCGTAATTTTGTACTTGCAAAAGATGTGCTTTCTCCTCTCAATATTTTATATTTACGTCGGATGTCACTCTATGTAAACGAGTTCAGCATATCCTCAGAAAAAACATTTTTTGCTTGAATGTTCTTCACTCAAAGATACTGCGCGCGTAATTCAACGTTGTTTTCCCTATGATAGTCATTTATTGACATATTTTGGAAGATGCTCCTTACAGGCTTTTTTACAGGGGTGTGAAGTGGAAGACAGGATTGATAATAGTACCTTCTCACAGTAAATATAATTACAATTTGCTTTGATGAATGTATCCATTCACGAAGTGAATTCATTCTGAAAAGAGCGAGATTACAAATTGAGTAGCTTCAGGCGTGATGCGGTGGAAGCCGAACAGAATTATTAACTGATCGTAGCACTTTTCCATTTGATTAAAGTGATTTATCAAGTTGAAAATTGCTACGATCAGTTATTCATCAGAGCAGAATTAGTTCAAAGTACGTGCTTTTCTATCATAAATGTCCAATGTACACCTTATATAAAGAAAAGGGCATAAATATCTAAACATACAGTATACACGCTAATTGGGTATATTATCGTTATCCACCAAATCAATATTAATAATGGCCATCTATATCGTCCGTTAAGGAATGGAGGATGGCTAAGCGTATTGTAGTATCTTTATGTGACTCCGCCAAGCTAACATTTTAAACTTTATATGGGAAGTGGAAATATAATTTCGACGCACTGTTTTTCTTTTCCATTCCTCCGTCTTCAAATTTCAATCTAAGTTTACCGCCAACGACTAAAACGGTGTTCTAAATTGCATTTATCCCTAAAAAAATAACAGCATTAATGTAAGACAAAATTATCCTAGGAATATAGAAAATCCGAAGTCTTCTTCGTGTGTTCACCAAATTCAGCGAAGTGATGCTTTTCAATCTAGTTTTACTTCTTCAAAGCCTGTGTGGAGTTTTTCCGAATGATATTTAACCAAAATTTGACCATTTTACGAATTCCTCCAGAGTTTATTGCAGGTATGTAAAAATTACGTTAACGTCTATTCAGCTTTTACCCAGATGGGGAGTTGATGAGAGACACTTCGAGTAAAAATAGCTGCATAAAGTAAATACTAATGAAAACTGTAATGTATGACGTGGTTTTCTATCGCTCAGAGACTTGGTCGTTGGTGCAAGAAGATAAGTTAATATTAGAGGCTTTTGAGATGTGGGTGTCGAGAAAAATTAAGAAAATAAAGTTGACACCAGGGATACCAACGATGAAGTTCTATGCATGACGGAGGAAGAGAGATAGTTGTTGGGAGAAATTTGGAGAAGCTAAGATTAGTGAAAGCAGGAGACATTGAAGGCAATGAGATACTGATAGTGGTAATGGGAAAATGCTGAGAAAGCAAAGTAGAGGGAGAGATGGAATGCTCATTTTGGGTGAAAATAAATGGTATAGACAGTGTAGCTAAAGAATGAATTACTGTATTATGAAAAATGGGACAATTTGTGTTGTGTAGTTTTAGGCTTAGGAGTAGAGTAGTACGTAGTACCAGTTCCATCAAAAATCTACCTTGAACGGGTAGGCTACTGCTATTAATAATAATAATTTCTCTTATTTACGAGGGTCATCCGGAAAGTAGTACCCGTTCGTGCCGCATGAAGTGCTGACGACGCGAGTAGCCGCTGGACGAGGTCAGATAGCTTCAGTGGCTTGTCTGCCTTCTCTGAGCCAAGTTGCGTGACGCTAGCATTGCCTGTGTTGTTTCTGTGATTGTTTACAATGTTTAAAAAAATTGAGAACGCCGCCAGTTGTGAAGTGAGGGCAGTGATTAAATTCCTCAATGCAAGAAACGTTCGCCCATGTGATATTCATCGCCAATTAAAGGAGGTGTATGGAGACAATGTAATGGACGAGTCGTCTGTTCGGCGGTGGTGTCGCAACTTCAACATGGGGAGGGGGAACACACACGACGATGAGCGTTCGGGGAGACCGTCTGTCATTACAGACCAACTGGTGAGCTCAGTTGACGAATTCGTGAGGAACGATCGGCGCGTCACAATTGATGACATCTGTGAGCATTTTCCCAATGTTTCTCGAACAATTGTTCATGAAATTGTTAAACACATCTGCATTATGCAAAAATTTGTGCAAGATGGGTCCCTCGCGTATCTCAATGAGCTGGCGGCGAAGGACTATGCAGCAGGAATACAGAAACTTGTCACACGTTATGACAAATGCCTTAATTTGCTTGGAGATTATGTTGAGAAGTAGTTTAAAGTATCCTCTTTCAAATAAAATTTTTTATGTTTGTTAATATTTACTTTTGTGTCTTTATTTCACGAACGGGTACTACTTTCCGGATGACCCTCGTATTTCCAATTTATAGTTTTCTTTCAATTAAATGTTTTCACTCGACGGAATCTGCGCACATTTCTAGGATGCTGCACGTAATGACGGGATGGTTTGACGTATTGCACGAGATTTTCACGTTTACTGTATTGTAAGAAAGAGAGGAAATATACTGATAATGTAAACCAAACGTGCTTCAAAACTTCAGTAATTAATTTCTCGAATCATCGCAAATTTCACACTCGAGCTAAATGAATTAATCATCCGCGACTCTCCCGTGCTGTTCCGTTCTGTTGCATATTTAATACCATCTCTTAAGCGTTTTTGCGTGCAGACCTCAGGCTGACTACTGGTAAAGAGAAATGGTAAAGATAAAAATAGGGATGAACAATTGTTATGTTTTTACTGTTTAACTTTGGCAGATATGCAATCCCGACGAAACTGCGGGAGATGCCGCAACAGTAACTTTTAACGGAGTCATCCGCTAATGTGCATTTCATTGTGCATTGCCGCAGTTTCTTTGAAATTGTTGCAGATATGAAGTATTAAAGTGCAAGCCGTTGATATGAGCTTTCTCAAAAATCAAGTTTATCAGTTCTTACCGCCGCCTGAAATTATCTCGAAATCCCGGAGATTTGAGGTTTCGCTTGCATCTGCCATGCTTGTCTCCTTGACAGGATGTTTTGAATCCTTCGACAGGAAATCACTTAAGGAATTTGTTGTCTCAAGCGTAACTTTATGGAATTCGCATAACATATTGAAATGAAATGAAGTAATTTCTATTTTCTTCCCAGCTACATTGTAACCTTTTTACCCCTCCACTCTCCCTCTCTGACCAACCCCCTCCCTTGATCAGAAGGTATACCAATGTGGCTTCTATGAGGACCACCTGATGATGATGTTCAACGTCTAAACCTGGTTCGTGTTTTTTAAAAATAAAGTGTGTGGAATTACCAAGTAAATTATTTCATTTCATTGCTTATGGAAGATGCAACCTCTCGAGGTTGCGTCTCACGTCAACCACTCCAAATCCCGTGACCTTGTTCCGAATCAGATCGAGTTCCTCATGTGGTGAGCCGCTGGTGAAACATCAACTCCTTGACGATGAATGACCATGGTTGCCAAACGCCCTCCGTCATCCCCTCGCTTTCCTACCCGAAATGAAAGATGTCCTCGCTGGATATGAATTACCTCTGTCGCTTCGGTAGATATATTTGGAATTTTTGCGTAATACCCTTAATCTATAAACCTCATGACTTGATTCTTCCTTCAGCACAGGGCTATAGATCATAGAATTTTTTCCGCATTAGGACCTCCTTTGCTCTGGGTCACTTCATTAGTCATCTAGCGAGATTTTACACTTACGTATCCTTCACATCCAGTGCATGCGTTATGAATCGCCGTTTCGACAATGACGTTTATGATATATTAAATTACACGGTGTAAGTCATCGATATACGAGATAAGATGTTTGCCACATTTATTTGCATTCCTTTACTAATTTTCGATGCAATTTTTAACAAGAAATCCTTGCTCTGTATGAATAAAACATTTCGTATGCAAGAGGGTGATGTAAACTCTCCAATACTGTTAATACCTTTGGTACTGCTTCATTCTTGTGCCCTTTTTTCACCATTGCCACTGATGCGACATTTAATTCGTACTCTTTTATTTCTTTTGCACCAAATATTGGCTGTCGTGAGTCTTTTTGAATGCGTTCATCCATCATGCTCTCGTTTTACCCCATCCTCTTTATTCCCTTAGCACGGAAAACCAACATATGATTCTTCTTTCATTCGCGTCACCCGCATTATCATACGATCCACATTTTTTCATGACCTTCTCGCTGCTATCTCTTCTATATTAATTGCAAACCTGCGAACCAGTTTTAGTGGACCTAATTACTTTTTGTCGTGCCCAATGTTGATTTACTATAATGTGAGATGATGTAAATTTGTATGCACCACGATCTTCTCAGTTTTAAGCCAGCATTTTTATCTGTATCTACCATATAATAAATATCTATCTAAATATTTCTATTAGCCCTTAATCAATCCTGCCCTATCATATTTCAATACTATTGTGTCGAGGTATTCTTAGTTTTAAACCTGTTCAATTGATGAAGTGGTCATAAAAATGGCTAATTTTCCTGACATAGTCTAAAAGCTGACAAATTTATTGTGCTCTATAAATAAAAGCGCAAAAATTCATGAAAGGTATTGAGATTCTTATGCTCCTATGTTTTGAATATTCGTTTGCGTTTCCACATAAATAAAATAAAATTGACGTTTAAAAAAAATGTTTTGAATGGTTTTGAAGGTTTCACTCTAGTTATTAAATAAAAATCAGAACAATTAATACATTCAAGCATATATTGAGTCTGGTACAATTCATTTGCATATTAGTGCTAATAAATAGACAATTTTTATAGCTGGTAAATTTTCTTCGATCTGATACTTAAATTGTATTAGAATAAAAGTCATTTGAAAAACAGTGACTTGCTAACAAGGAGTTTGATATGCTTGATACTTTGACGTACGAAAAAGCTTCTAAAATTTTTCAGTGCGAACAGACGTTCCCTTAAAGTCAAAACTAGTGACAGCAGCCATGAAAAATGTATAGGTCGATGCCATTCAAGATCGAAAGTGAAGCAGTTCAAAGAAAATCAATGGTGGTGGAGCAAACAAGCTTTTCCCTGTCATCTCCTCAACATTTCGATCCACATTGATTTTGAACATCTTTATGATCGTTATGCGCCCGAAAACAGCCTTTCAAAAAGGAATCCCTTCGTAACCGCATTGAGTTCCCTTCCCTTAGGGGCATCAAGGATCTGTCCTCTACGTAATGGAAAGTTACCTATCGCTTACTTTTCTTTCGACTCATGTATCACGCCGTAACAAGAGCATGAAAACCCCTGAAAAAGAGCAGTGGACGAGTAAAATGTCTTCGTTAAAAAAAGATAATTCTCTAATAATACCGAAGTTCAACGAATATATATTAAACAGGTGAAAAGTGAAAAATAGAAGATTATTATTCAATAAAATCACAACGCTGAAGAGTTCAAGTATTAGAATAAAACTTACTTCGTGAAAGGCTTAGTCTATGGATTTGAATAGCAAGGTTGATTTGAAAATATATTGCTGTTTTCCACCTGGTAAAAGTTAATGCATATTCTATTCCTTAATCAGATGAACATTTCGGGAAACTTTAAAAAAAATATATTCGTGGAACGTGGGTTTGAGTTAACCCACGATCTAAATAAGGTTCCAAATTACTTTCTCACGGGGGCCGCGAAATGCCTCGCTCATTCTTTTCTCCGTTTTTTCCCCCCGATGAACCAAGAGTTGAAAGCATTATCTTATTTTGAAATAAATTGAAGTATTCATTGGGAGCAAAAATGTTCGTCTTTTCTATTTTCTAACCCAATGTTTGTACTAATTGAAAGGATAGGTATAATTAATGATTATTTGGTTTATCACTTGGCATGTGGACATATTTTTTAAAATAATGTGTAATGCACATTCATAACATTTATGTGGGAAAATGCTGAGTAATAAAATCAAATATCTAATCTATTAAGATACTGTGAAATAAGGTCTTGTACCCACATAATAATGATTACGTTCGTAATTGAACGATTCCTGAATCGCTAAGTACACTCATAATAAGTAATTTTCTACAAAATTCCCTCCTGTACCAACTCCATTTTATTGTCAACTGAGTGTCATAATACTCATTATGCTAAAATACAGCCGATATGAAGTTTTCTTTGGTATGTGTTTCCTTTTAATACTCACTCTTCGAAAAATAACCTATCAGAAAAAAAAGACATTAATCAGTCGATACTTTTTCCAATAAATGAATCGTTACACAACTTCGGCATTAAATATCGACCTTTTTCATAAAAATTATAAAATTTTTAGGTATAAGTTGAACGCGTCGAGCATAGGAATATCTACGAATTATTCAATAAATATTTTTAAAAGAAGTTTTTACCCATGGAGACGATATGATGTCTTGTCATGATCTTGATGAAAATATTTGCTGACATAATCCTCGAATTTACATCTGCTCTCCTCTATGTGGCTTGCTCTTCAGATTTTTGCGAACTTCTGAGTTTATATCAAGGAGAATCTCCAAGGTCCCCTGCAATTGATAGCAGAGTTTATTCACGTGCTTGCATGGATGTCCTTTACTGCTAAGTTCTCACTCTCTTCGGGACTTGGAGGGTTAAGGAAGACCTCTCATCTCAAGCTCACCCGCCTCGATCGTTTGAAATTCAATTAAGGAGTCCATTTTCTTTTTCCAATTGTCGAACGATTCCAATCGAAGAAACCCCTCCATCCCCTCTCCCCCTTCCACCTCTCCTCTCCCTCTCTTTTCCTTCTCCCTTGGGTTCGGCGACCCTCTCTCTGCTCCCTGTGCTCATTCCTCATCTTCTTCTTCTCCCTCAGCTTACTTTCGTTCCCTTTTGGCATCTCTGTATCTCTCGTTTACGGTTATTTCCTTATACTGAGAAGAAATTTTTGATTATAGCTTTTTTAATTTGATAAATTTAATCAAAAATATCGGTTCAAAAGGGACGTTGAAATTTTTTATTACTTTCATTAGACGTGTTATTTTATTGTTTTATCAAGAAAGTACGATCAATTTCAAGGAAAAAACCATAAATTTATTTTAACGAACTATTTTGAAATTCAATCTGGTACGATCAAATTTGTGAAAAAAAATAAGTTGTTTTGTGTGATTTCAAAGACTTGCGTAAGAAAGATCAGAGTAAACAGAGAGAAATCAGTTTTCAGCCTGACGCACTTCATACCCGTAATAATTATTGTAGTAGTATGTAGGGGAGGCGACCGAGAGGTCATTTGCGCCATTAGGGATGGACAGGAAAGGATGAAAGGTGGAGAGAAACCCGGCGTCTGCATTTTCCTACTCTTAACGAAAGGGCCCGCAGTTTAATGTCCCATCTGACGGCACATTCGCTTGAGGTGCCCTCCCTAAAGCATCTCAACTTGGGATCGAGATACCACTGAATAATATTCGACGCCACCGGGATTCAAACTCGGGCCCTCTAGGTGTGAAATCAGTACGATAGCCATCGCACCATTTTGATTCCCCGTCGTAATATTAATGTGTTGTCGATTTTTGAAAGCAGAACTACTATTGACAGTGGCTGTTAACACACACTGTTGAAACCATAGTCTCTTATTTTTGATAAAAATCTGATAATTGACCTGAATTTTATTTTTACAAACACGGGAATTTATAGTTATCACCAAGTGACCCCGGAGACGCTGTGCTAAAAGTGGAACTTATTTAAATGATAAAAACTATAATATGCGAGAATTTCACCGAGCAAAAACATTTTCCACAAGTTTGATTTGAACTTGAATTTCTGTCAGTTTAGCCATTGAAGCTAATACTTATACTGTCATTTTTTAATGTATTTGAAGTAACTTCAACTTCTTTACAAATTACTGCTCATGTAAGGAGTATTCGTGTTCGACCACGTTTTTGCACAACCGAGTTTAAAGCCAATGCTTAAACTCAAAATGTATTTGCCTCAACTTAAAAACCTTAAACCGCCCCAAAAAACTAAGTAAAATCTGGTACACATATTTCAGAGCACCTACAGCAAATTAAGATTTATTGAAGTTGTCCTGGAATCAACCCATTTTGCATATTTTATCTCTATATCTATGTTTATTGGTCGTACAATATTTTGCCACTGAGTTAGGAGTAATAATTTTGAAAAGAAATGTTCAAATCCGCGTGAACCTTTTGTATAACCACGGCTGAAATCAATCAGTGTGATTTCCTGAGTGCCCGGTTAATACAGGCGAAAGAATTGGCCACTATGTGACCGTATGTTCGCGAATATGTGAATTTCACTCGCCGTAAAGCTCATTACCAGATTAACTTCTGTCTTCCCCTTTCAAACTAACTCTGGAGTTGAAGTCTACGGTAGCGACTGACACTTTTCAAACTACCAAACCCCAGTTTCTATCTATCAAACCAGTGATTGGGTGCCTCAATCCGTAATAATCTCTATGGTGCCTGTAGTTCATACTTCAGGGTATGGTACCTCGTACGGAACTTGATGTTCTAAGTCTGCATTGATTTTTCATTGTATTCCTTATGGTTTGATCCCTGAGACGACCTTGCATAAAATATCCTTATTTACTCAAAACCCTCGCCACCTATCCATTTTTCTTTCTCTCTTCCCCCAGAAATGCTTATTTAATATCAAATCTCAGCTAATATCTCGATGAGATCTTCGTAGAGCTTCAGCTTGAATGAAATTTCTCGTCGTCTTATTTCCATTCTGTCATATCGGAACCCCTCGGCAGTGCGCTATCGGTCCCCCTATTCCCCATCCAGTAAATTTGAATTTAATGAAATTTCAACCTCAGGTCGATGTCCTCCGACACTTGCGAGCCCTGTTTCTGTATAGAGTTGAGTTGAGCCTTTTTTTATCAATGTGACTACGAAAAATTAATAGTTATGAGAAATTATATGATGAATTCATTCCTCTCCCCGTCACTTTTAGCCGTTTGCGTAGATTATATCTAGCTGACTGCCTGTAGAATTTAAGTACCTGTTATTGACCTCAACGTCACTTTGACCTGAATGCGCCGGTTAGAATGTAGGAGAAACCGTCGTCAATGGAGTAAAAGCTACGTTGTGAGAACTCGGGAGCAATGCAGGCCTTGTCATCTATGCGCCGCAAAATCCTTTGCACCAACTTTGCCGTAGAATTTAAGTCGTTGTTGCAATGAGGCAATGACGGTATCGTATTACGTGATTGAAAGCTATGACGCGTAGTTGATAGCTATAACTGAGAATTTAACTTCCTCAGGAACATTTCATAATTTCTATCCTTGGTTTTAGAGTATAGTCATCGAGCTCATTCGAGCATTTTTAATCAAGCAATTTCATTTTGTATGAAGAAATTATCACTCGGGCTGTCTTTCCTTCACTTCCTACTGCTCTTAAATTTCCACAATTATGTTCTATGATGAAAGAATAAGTTTTGAACCAAACGTAGACATATACCTGTAATAGTAAATAATGCTTCTTCATGCAATGAGGTAACTATGTTTACTTCCACCAAAACTTTTTGCTGCATTTAGCTTCAGCGAATCAGCGTCATCCTCAGGTACCTGAAGATGCCACCAAGATGGTGAAGAGAAGATGCGTTGAAACTAGTCGTTCCTAACTTAATGAAATTTGGTGGCATAGTTGTCTCATTGCTTAAAAATGAAGTTCAATGTATTTGAGCCTGTAGCCAACGAATGCAATATGTCTCATCGTATAGGTAATTTCTGAACCATGTGAAGTACTCACAATACACCTAGAAAAACGTTTTCCCCACAGTAATCATTCCATATACACTCTGTTAAGAAATCTTTATAGCATCAATCATATTGCGCTGGTTTTATAATTCCTCTGTGGATAATTATTCTATTAAGAATTTTTCTCGGCCGTCATTATTACATTGTCACGAAGAATAATTAAAAATAAAAAGAGTCAATAGTGAATTCGTTTCAAACAAGTGTATGCATATTTCTTTTTAAGAAGGTAATAAATTAATTTTGAATGCATTTCTGAAGACATTATCTCTTTTTTTTGCTAATTGAGGAAGTGAGTTAATGAAAACAGAATTACGAGCAATCATTAAAATTATGAGTCAAAGTCTTAAAAAAATAATTCCTAATTCTGAGTGTCTATAAGCATTTATATTTTGAGTAATAACAGGCAAATCTCACTGTTAGTCATAAAAAATGGAAGAAATTCATAATTGCGTTTTGCCCTGAAATAAAGGGTAAATTAATTTTTTTTCCTTAAGCCAATTCTCTCATTTTTCAATTTTCGTCTAAAGGATTAAACTCCATCCACCGAATGTTATTATTTTGTGATGAAATACTATTATTCAGCAACTTTACGTGATTATTAGAGTGAAAAAAATAAGGAAATCACAAACTTGAAGATTATTGAACTACCTTTCACACCAAAATAATTTTTTCCCTTAAAAATGTCAGGTTATATAAATCCATAAGGAAAAAATATGCTTGCCTTTACATGCTTACTTGTAAGTGCACAAACTTCAATGACTAATATATTTTTAAACGACGCGAAAAATTATAACTACTGATATCGATATGACTGATAACGATCGATATGACAGCTAAAATGGTGGATATTTCATCTTGTCCAGTATACTTTCGGAAAATCCCCTTCACCTTACTTTCCGTAATATGCTTAGTATTATTTCTTTTGCAGGTTGATTATCCAGGAGATCGCTTATACGCCTAATGCTGTATTACCCCGGCGACTTCTCCGGGGAGTTTTGTGCGAAGTCTACCATGAAGTGACTCTCAGTGGAGTTCCTTCGGGACTGGAATATTTCAGGTATGCATATTGCCTTACACAGTCAATACACAATAATGGTTATCTCTCGTCTATCTGTCACTCGTATATTTGATTTCTGGATGACAAATACTATCCGGCTGGTTTTCACCAAGTCCACATAATCTAGAACTTCAATAAATTCAAATTTATGAAAATAAGAGATCAATTTTTCTCTCGCTGCTTTGGTTGCTGCTATAATCAGCAAGATCCCCATGTTGTAATTATGGCTCCTTTCAAAATAAGTATTACTTCTCAGAAAGAATCGTTTCTCTAGGAAATCTGTTTTTTAGGTTATTTAATTGATAGGTTTAACTTTTATTTCTTTCACTGCTGGCGGTGAAGGACAAATTATTGTTAAGAGCATATGTAATTCTTTGAATCTTCTCTGTAGAAACAAAAAGTAGTATTGGGAACAGTTTCCCGTAATTAAAACTATAACAATGTCAGTTCTCCGTTGATGTTTTATGTTTTCACGTTAAATGGCTAAATGGAGGACTAAATGTTTTCTAGAAAACTTGATGCAAATACTTGTGCAAATATTTACATAATAGAACCAAATTTAAATTCTCTAACTTCATGATTCTTTTTGCTTTAAATTCACACCCTTACTGACATTTTCTGCCGAGTAGTCTTCTTCTCCACGCACAAATTACTCAGAGTATAATGTTTTATTTTAGCTATTTATCACGGAGGAGAATGTGATCGATGTCGTTTCTCGTTCCCACATAAGTCTCTTCCTTTCCACATCCCTGCGTTTATTGTCCAATAATTCGGAGATTCTGATTAGTTAACTAAGTTATCCAAGGCTTCATAATGACGCTTGAACCTTAATGAGTTGTGAAATAAAATGCGAGTAATGAATAACTGATTGAAGCACTTTTCCACTTGATAAAAATATTTTTACTTACGACCGGGTTTCGATGTATTACATCATCATCAGATGTAATACATCGAAACCTGGTCGTAAATAAAAATATTTTTATCAAGTGGAAAAGTGCTTCAATCAGTTATACATTATGTTCGACTTCCACCACATCACGCCTGAAGCTACTCAAAAATGCGAGTAAATCAAAATAAAAAATATTTAAAAAACAAATTAACGTGAGAAACTAAAAGTATATTTTTTAGAAGGTCAATACTGAATTCGAATAAAATGCTGTTACTATTGAAACATTTAGCCTGGGAAGCGAAATTATCAGTGATCGAAGTTTGAAATATATATATTGAGTAGAATATCAAGAGGAAATAAATCATCCGTTTGATGACTCTAAAGATAAATTACATTATTCTTGAAGTCTTCCAAGTGTCGTTGGTGCAAGCCAAACTATGGATTCATCAAATGTTAAGGTGGTGTCTAAGTCTATCTCCTTCCTCGGTTATTTTATATTGATATAAGATTTCACATCTATTAGTAGTAGTTTTGAGGGGAGGCGACCGACAGCTAAGGTCATTTGCGCCATAGGGGAAGGACAGGAAAGGATGAAGGGTGGAGAGAAACCCGGCGTCGGCATTAGCCTACTCTTTACGAAAGGCGCCAAGGGGTCCGCGGCTTAACGTCCCATCCGACGGACGGCGTACTCACTCAAAGTGCCCTCCACAAAGCACCTCAAGTAGGGATCGAGACACCTCTGAAAAATATTCAACACCGCCGGGATTTGAACCCGCGCCCTCAGGGTGGGAAGCCAGTACGTTAGCCCCCGCACCATCTCGATCCCCACATCTATTAGTTCTCCAATTCTCGTGGACGGACCCCCGTTACTCCGGTCGGGGCTCCACTGTGTTGCCTTTCCAGCCGCCTAGGCTTCTAAGGCAGGGCGTCGTCTTCTGCGTTGTCACGGCGTTCTGGCGATCCCTGCTACTGAAGCCTGGGCCTCTTCTTCGCTGGGAGGGCATCTTGGCGATCCATGCTCGCAATGGGGCGCTTATAGCGGTCCCACGTTGAAACCTGGATCTCTCCGAGGCGTCGGATGGTGGCGACGTCTGAATCCGCAGCCCTCTCGAAGAATCTTCGAGACAGCTCCGGAAGAAGGACGTTCAGAGGTTCCATGTTCCCGTCCTGGTGCATCTCTTCCACGCGGGCGTAGCGCCCGCATCCCAAGATGCACCGTAGCGCAGAGTTCTGCACCACTTGGATGAGAGCGAGGGTAGACTTCGGCACTCCTGACCATACCGGCGCTGCGTACGTGATGACAGGCAACACGCACGCTCGGTACAGTCGACGCTTCGTTTCCGAGCTCAGGACCCCCGGACGAATAATCGGCCGAAGCCGGTTAAGCGCCGCGAAGGCCTTCCCTCGGACACGTCGCGCTTGGGCGTTCCAAAGGAGTTTCCGGTCCATCAGCACTCCGAGGTAGAGAACCTCGGATTCCCACGGAAGGGTGACTCCATTCACCGACAGCTCCTCTTCTGTCGGCGCTCCTCTGCCGGTATGGAAGACGATTGCCTTCGTTTTCCCGGCATTGACTGCAAACCGCCAGCGACGATACCACGAAAGTAGCTCGTCGACGACGATCTGCAGCCTCTCCACGGCGAAAGATATTCGCCGGGAGCTGCACAGGAGCGCCGCGTCGTCCGCGTATAGTGACAGGACCTCGTGCCTCCCATGACTCCTGGGAATGTCATGGGAGAAGATGTTGAATAATACTGGCCCGAGAACCGAACCCTGGGGGACACCAGCGGAGATCCGGTGCACCCCAGAGAACGAGTCAGACCAGGAAACGACGAAGGTCCTGTCTCTTAGGTAGGAGCGGATCACCTCGATGATCCACGTCGGGAAGTGGAGTCTCCGCATCTTCAACAGCAGTGCCTGGTGCCAGACGCGGTCAAACGCCTTGCTGACGTCGAAAAATGCGCCTGCCACCGACATCTTCCTGTTGAAGGCGTCCGTGATGAAGTCCGTGGTTCTCACCAGCTGATGGACCGTGGAATGCCGCTCGCGGAAGCCGAACTGCTCATCCGGGAGGATGTCAGCCTCTCGGACGAAACCTACTATCGGCTCCAGCAGAAGTCTCTCGTACATCTTCCCGAATCCGTCGAGTAGAGAAATGGGCCGGAAGTCTCCGGGTCCCACCTCCGTCCTCGACGTCTTCGGGAGACATATGATCCTCGCTCTCTTCCAAGTGGTCGGGAAATAGGAAATCCTGACGCAGCCGTTGTAGATGCTGGTCAGGTACGCCACCGCTGCATTCGGAAGTTCCCGGATGACGATATTGGGTATATCGTCATTTCCCGGGGCTTTCCTCTTGCGTAAGCAGCGTATCGTGCCCAGAACGTCCTCCTTCCGGAACTGGGGAGCAGCCTTAGCATCTTCAGGGGCAGCATTCACCGCTTCCTCCGACACCGCGATCTCCTCCTCGATGGCCGCCGAATCCGCGTTCCCGGGGTTAGGACTGAAGGTGCCCTCGAGATAGGTCGCAAGCATTTCTGCCTTCGCCCCGGGAGATGTCGCCACCTCATCACCGCAGAATACGATGGGGTCCAGTCGCTGGCTTCCTCGCAGCTTCCTGCAGATCTTCCAGATCTCTTCCATGTCCTCCGTGCCATCCTCCCGCAAGAGATCTTCCCGTAGGTGCGCCTCCCAGTTGTCCGAGCGGACTTCCTGGAGGGCGCAGCGGACTTCCCGGTCAAGCGCATGTAGCTGCTGCCGAAGGTCGTCGGTCCTGTACCGCTGCCAGCGCCTGCGGATGTTATTCCGGCGCGTGATGAGTCCGCGAACCGGGGGAGGAAGCGGCACACGCAAGTAGTACGAGCGCCTCTCCCTTCTAGGAATCGCAGCCTCAATGGCAGCGGTGATGGTAGCAGTGAGATGACCGACCATTTGGTCTGCCATCTCCTCCGATGTTGGTGGAGTCAGTTCCCTCGGCAGCTTACCAGCGATGAGCCCTCGGAAGGTCTTCCAGTCCGCGGCACGAAGGTCAAGTTGAGATCTGGCTGAAATCACTGGAACTCTGGTCCCCAGCAGCAGGATGGTCGGGTTATGATCCGACGACAGTTCAACACACGAGTGCATACTGAGAGACGTCCGGACACCACGTGAGATTGCAATGTCAAGGACGTCTCCAAGCTGGTGCGTCGCCGTCGCCGGGCCAATCACCGTTAGTCCCTCGTCGTCTGCAAGCTCGCGGAGGGCTTGTCCTCTCGTGTTGAGAGACCTTGAATTCCAGGTGGGGTGCTTGGCGTTGAGGTCTCCCAGAATGATGGCCGGGCTGCCGTTTCCTAGTAGGTCCAGGATGAGATCCGGGTCCCAGGGCTTCCCTGGCGGGAAGTATAGGGAAGATATCCGGAGCCATCCTCCCCGCGTCCGGACGTCCACCGAGACAGCCTCCGCGTTCCGATGAGTGATCATTCGGCACGCTCGGTGTTCAATGTTATTCCGGACGAGGATGGCCGCACCTCCTGATGTTCGACCACCCTGGCGCTGAAGTTCCCGATCAGACCTGAAGATGGTCCAGCCGGGGAGTCTCCATGCGTCGGACGGACGGAGATGCGTCTCATTGATGGCTGCAACGGCAGCATTCTTGTCCTGGAGGAACGCCCGAAGTTCTTCACGACGGCGAAGAATGCCGTTGGCGTTCCACTGGACGAGCACTAGAGGGTCTCTACCCATGACTGGGTGAAGAAACCGATCTTGCGCTCGCCAGTTCCTCCAGGAGTGAGAGGAGCAGGAGCCCTTGCTTGCTGCTGATGTACCGCCTCAGAGTCTTGGAGATCGTCGCAACTGTCACCCAAAGCTCCTGGTCCTCCTGCAGAGCAATGGAGGCGACGGGAGCGACAGCCGCGGAAGCAATCTCTGGGTCACGGGGAGCGTTGGTCCTGACAAGGGCCGTCCTTGCCTGGTCCGGGGGTGCGTCGGTCGGCGGTGTTTTGGCTGGCTTTTCCGCTGCAGCTTCCTCCTTCTTCTCCGCAGGAGCTAGAAGGGAGTTCTTCTTCTTCTTTTTGGAAGACTTAGAGGGCACAGGCTTGGCGGCGCCTGCTGGCGTCGACGTTCCCCGGTCCTCTGCCGTACTCTCCTTCTCCATTGTCCCCGGAAGGACTTCCCCTTTGACTTTCGGGGCCGAGGTTGACAAGTCCTCGGTCCTCTCTGTGCTCGGGGGAGGGGAAGAGATCTGGTACCGGGCGTTTGTCGCCGTGTCTATCTCCATTTGGTCCTGAGAAGGGCCTTTTAAGATCGTGGCGAAGGATTTTCCCCCCTCCACTTTCTTCGCTGCAGCCCTTGCCGGCACAGGTTTCTTCGCCGGCTTCCCAGCAGCCGGAGCAACCTTTCTTTTCGCGTCGCCGTTTTCCTTGTGGCGGCGGAAGGCCTCCATCACCACAGGACAGCGTCGAGCAACAGCAGCGTGGTCACCTCCGCAGTTTGCGCAGATGGCTGCGTCAGTCCTCCCCCTGGAGCACTCCTCCACTCGATGGGCTCCAGCACACCGAAGGCACCTGGTGGCGCAGCGACATGCAAGGGAAATGTGCCCGAAGCGCATGCAGTTATTGCACTGCAACGGGCCACCTTCCCCACGGCACTGTTCCACCGTGACGAAGCAGTAGTGCAGCTTTCGGATGTCCCTTGGCTGCACTGCTCTCGGCGTCCTCACGACATTCGCCACGAGGCGATCAATGGGGACCGGTTTCCCAGCCTCCATGACCGTCAGGCGACGAAGGCTTCTGACGACGTAGCCAAGTGACTGAAGGGCCGCAGTCACCTTGTCATCGCTGACCCACCGAGATACGCCCTTGATGAAAAGCTTCACCCCGGGAATTCTCTCGATGGGCTGAGTGTGGTATTGGATCCTCAAGGAATCCAGTACCGCAGTCGCCTTTCGGTGACCCTCAATGGTCTCGGTGACGAGTCGGATGGAAGATCGCCTGACCTCCAATCCAAACTCGTCCCCGAGTTCCTTTTCCAGTCGCTCGATGAGCCCCTGGACGTCCGTGACGCCATACAGCACAATGGGAGGCGTCTTCCTTTTTGTCACCGTTGGTGCTCCTTCGGTGGCAGCAGGCCTCGGGATGGCGTCGTCCGTAGGGGTTGACGTCTTCTTCTTCTTTGAGCCGACGACGGTAAAACCGTCGCCCGACTCGTCGTCCGAGTCCAGGGCTCGGGCAGCTCCCTCCTCATCACCTGGGAGCGCCGAAGACGAAGTTGGTTGCGAGGAAACCGGCAGCACCGTTTTTCTCGCTTCCTTCTTCCTCTTGGCGGTCTTGCGACCTTGCTGGTCGTCAACTCCAGTTTGGTCCTGAAAAGGGCCGCTGGAGCTATCCTGTGTCACCGTTGGTGCTGGATCTGTTTTTGTGGCAGGTACGTTGCCAGCGGTCTCCTTTGGTTTCGCCGTCCACGGGATCGGGGAAGCCGACGCTGGCGCCGACTCCCCTCTCCCGAACACACGACGAAGGTCCTCAGGAGACACAATTCCAGACGATGACGTCCTGTCGCCAGTTGATGCTGTACGGCGATGCCCCTTCTTCCTCTCCTGAGGCAACGCGAGCGCTGAGTCGGCCTTAACTGCACGAGGCATAGCGGGCTCTCTCTTGGGATGCAATTCTATTAGTTCCATCAGGTAGTGGGTGTTATTTTATTATTGTAAAGTATTTATACTGACGTTGGACATCTTTGCAATGCTGCTCAGGCTTAGTGCACTCTTTATTCTATGACAACTATCGTTCTAAATATTTCCTGATTTATTTGAGAAAAAACCGCGAGGTAAGGGAAGCATCTGAGAAAAATGTAGTTCCCCAAGAAGCCGAGTGTCTCCAAATTCCACCCACCGCCACCTCGGGAGTCCTCTATGGAAGAAACGGGCAAGCTATGATTTCGCTTTGGCAAATCTACCGCGGAATTTGAAAATCTTGATCTCTTTCAACGATTGAGTTTTGTCTAATGATTTATTTTATTTTTCAAGAAGAAAATCACTAGTTCAAGTCATCCACTGATAAATTTTATTCCAAAATCAATGATAACACTCGTACTTTAGAAGAGGTGTAACTTTTTTATACTTTGACTCGAATGGCAATGAATCTCAACAGTTAAATTGTTCACAATTAACAATTTATCTGGCAAAAATTAATGTACCGGAAATATTAATGGATCCATTACAGCAATTAAACAGTTTCAATAGTCATTCGTCCCCTTAATTGAACTCATTGCTTTAAAGTATTTTTAAAGGTAATGTTTGAATTTCATTTGGCTCAAGATGCCGTGCAGGCAATCGATTATCAAACTATATCGACAAAATTAGATAAAAATTGAGTTTGCGAAATATTTGCTGAAAACCTAAATATTTACATACAAGTATATGATAAGCCTGACTTTAATTAGTAACCGAAGATTTAGAAATATTTGTGTGCCAGAATTAAGTTTTTTTAAATTATTTTTTTTAGAGAAATCTGTATGCATATAGCTCAGGATTATTTAATATTTGGAGCATACTAAAATTTGCCATTTTTAATCCTAGTTATTAGTTCCTCAGTGGAATCCATTTTCCAAGGGATGCAAGGCCTGTGTATCTCTTACGGCGTCCCCATAATTGGACTCCTCGCCCTCATTACTCTCCAGGCTTTTTCACTGGAAATAATACATTTTTTTATCTTAATAGCGACGATTGTAGGGTACCCATTCAAATAAATTAAATTCAATTCTTTTGAACCGTAAAAGTTTTGTAAAAGTAGGTTCACTGCAAAGTAAATCATAGGCGCGTAGTGTCTGACTGGTATTCTCCTCTAGGCATTAGAAGAAATAATTTGCAGTTTTACCATCAAAGTTTGGTGTCATTCAAAATTTTATCTCTGAAGTCAAAACAAAAGAATATTTCGTTGCTTCACAACAAATTAGGATATGTCAACAATGAAGTGCGGTATTTATCCTTTGCAAGATCGTGTTGGTTTTTTTTACAATATCTCCGTTAATCTTCTAATCGTTAAAATGCGTCTTCTGTTTGTATTGCTGCCATTATAAATAGTTTATCAATAAGAATTAAGTTTATAACGGGTTCCAATATACTTTATCCCCCTTAAAAATCTTATACAAATATTAATATCGCTCAAAACTTTCTTCCCATCTCTTTCAGCTCATTATAAATAACTTATCGACCAAAACCTGTTTTCCTCACCTCCCAACTTCTTTTTAAGTCTTAAATGCCTCGATACTCTCCAAAACTAATACTTCTCAGTCCTATATTACGGCTCCTATAGATTATTCAATCTACGGCCATCGTTTTCCTAAAAAGCTCACTTTTCGAAATTTGTTTGATCTCTCTTGTATAATATTTTTCTTACCTGTTCAATTATTTTTACCCCTCCACCAAAGCCTTGATCATTAATTTACTTCATTTTGGGCACTAATTTTGCTCCAGCGCAAAAAAGAACGATTGTACCACTTTCGTCTCAAAGGCTCCATCTACAAGAACCCTTCCATCGACTCTTAAATTATTCTCTCCCTATTCGAATTTATTTTTCCACTTCCAAAATGTAGACAAAAGCGCTGCACCTAACGACTACGTATGTTCAGCTTCATACCAATTCATATTTTAGCAACAAAAAATGAAAAGAACTGAAATAATTTGCCAGAATATTCTTGAAAAACCTGTATCTGAGGGACTGTCGTTTTACCTGCACCAATCTACGCCACTAACTAATGCTAAGGCTACGCAAGGAAAAACAAATAAAACAGAATGTAAAATTACCATTTAATTGTTTATTATATTTTAGGAACTTCTAAATAGTGTGAAAAACATTATCTCATAATGGTTTGTTCGTCCCGTTCATTAAGACAACAAAGGCTCTATGTACGCGTTGACGAAGATTGAAGAAGATTATCAAGTATTTGTCATTTGATGATAGCTGTCACTGGAGAAAGATTCTCAAAACTTCAATGTGTAGCTGAGGATGGAGAAAATGGCAAAATACAAAAATGTAATGCATGTATTCGATGCCTTCTATTCGTTGAAGCTCATAAAATCAGATAATTGAAACCAATCGAAATCACATCGATCATTATCGAAATATTGCAGTTATTTTAGCTTTGAATAATCAGGAGTTAATTTTGCCACTTTAATTTTGTGATAAAAAATGTAAATAAAACGGTTAAAAACTCTCTTTCTTGTTCGTTTAAACATTAGTTCTATCGTGGCTGTCGGCTCATTATTTTAGAATATTGTGGAAATTGTTGATGTTGGAGACCTGTCTGGCATTCATCGCCGACATTTATAAAAAAGAAAGGCAATATTCGTAAAAATAACAGCAAAACAAAGAGTTGAATTATGACTAATCCTAAGATTAAAGTTGTGTAACATTTTTTTTGACAAATTTGGAAGGTCACACTTATTTTTCTTGCACCATCAAAGAATCGATGAGCATAAATAATGTAATTTTCTGTCGGGAGCATATATGTATATTACCCACCAAATCCTCGATCACCTGGAGAACGATGTTCACGAATATCCCGGGCACCACTCTGATCAGCTGAAGTTGGGAAGCTTAACTATGTTGGAGAGAAACCATACATATTTGTATGGGACCCTCAATCCTTTGCTTCTGACTCTATATGACGTTACGTGGAATTGAATAATCGCGGGATGCTAAACTTAGCACCGAATATAAGGTGGAAATAAGTCATTTCATTCCTTTCACATAATCGTTACATTTAATCCTCATAGTTTCCTCGTTCCCACATTCTTATTTAATTTAAATCTAATTAATGTATTCATTATGAATAAACTTTAAGAGGTGTAAGAACCGATTTTTTACAGTGTACCAAGAATTTTAAGAGCTTTACGAGTCGAATCACTTAGTTGTCGCGAGGTTTTCAAATTAAATGCATTATTTACTGAGATAACGAACTAATGGCGTAGTTTCAGGTATGGTACGGTGGAATACGAACATAATGAACAAATGGTTACACATTTCTACCAAATGTTGATTTAACCCAAGACCGGTTTTGATGTACTACATCATCTTCAGGTCTGAAGTTGTTGTAGTTTATCGAAACCGGTCGTTGTTTAAGCAATATATAGCGGAAAAGTGTTATTATTTGTTCGTTATTACAAGATAAAGAAGCAGACAAATCCAATGGAACTTCAGATTTCCTGATTTTGGTCACAGTTCGTACTCATTTTGATAAGCGAACTTCAAGCGGTTACCCGCGAGTTCCATTACACAAATACCACCTGTAATCAATACAATTTAATTAATACCAGTGAATACTTTTTCTTCACCTATTGTACACAATATCTTTGTGATCTTTTATTTAATCATCCACTTGTACGGCTAGGATTTTTTCGTCAATATATTGCAATGACCGACATTTATTGTTATGGAATAATTAAGTAATTAAGTATTTACTGTTTATACTTATTATTCTATGACCCACATTTTCCGAAATCAAATTACATAAAGAAATATTAGATGGCATGAAGTATTTTGTCACTACGGTGCCCTTTTTATAAACAAAAGGTTTTCTTTTCAAAATATTTGCTATTACTAAAATATTTTCATACAAAGCACGAATCTAATAGAATTCATTGTGACGGCGTGATAATTACTGGCAATAATTGCAAGCTCGAACAAAATTTATTTTGTAATTACTCTAGGTGTTACTATTTCAATAGCTCTTCAGTGCTCTATTGTCACCTGGTGGAAAATAACATGGACGATCATTAAATTAATGCGGGCCATATTTCCATGTCTAGGATGAAAATACAGAATCAATATTTTTTACATTATAATTCAAAGATGCCCATACGTGAGCTGTCACTTAACCAAAGCCTTAAAACTTGGAAATATTGAAACATATTTTGTTATTCGTTCAATGGATAGTATGAGTATTCAAAAAACTTACCCAGTTCATTCCTAAATCTTTTCATCTTATCTAATCTATAAATAGAAACTCACCAATTGCAGCGAATGATGTATCTGAAATCACAAAGTATCTGTCATGTGGGGTTCATGCTTCGTGACTAGAAAAATACTTTTGGCCAAATAATTGGCCAAGTTCTATAATTTTTTTATTTAAAACTGCCAATTAAAACACATCAATGCCCATTGAAAGCAGAAACTATGTCTCAGAACATCTTCACTTTCATGTTCACACCCATACAATTCAAAGTTAGTACGGCACCCAACATTATAAACTTTGATTGGTATATACACTGGACAGATGCCTTTGGCGTATTTTTGTAGCTGTGGTGCTCTAATTTCATTTTCGTGGATATGCGTGTGTGCCTCAAATTTTAGCGAACATTTTATTTATCTTCGTTTCCAGAAAGGTTTTTTTTCGGGGCGCTTTTCCAACATTACGCTAAAATTTATTATTATTATTATTATACAGATAATCACTGGGCTAAATACCCTTTCAAACTTTCTTTTTTTTCACTTATATTCTTGCTTTCTGATTTTTGTTATTGTCATATTCATGAGAAGTGATGTCATCATGTAGGGTTTGAAAGGAAGCGATGGGTTGATGGTATCATTATTCAGATGTTATTTTATGCCGTGGTTTTTACTTGTAAAGAGTGTTTATATAGCAATTTTTATTTTATTTTCATGAAAAGATAGACATTATTGACTTTAGCTTTCTTATTCCCTATGGCATTTAAAACGAGAAAAATAATTTTCTTATGACTCCAGACTCTATCTTAATATCTCTTGTTTCTGGCAACATATGTTCTTTGTTTAAAGGCGTGTATAGTATTTACATGTCTTACTCTAAGTAAGCAATAAATGTGGATATCTTTGACATCTAAGCATGATTACTTAGCCATCCTAATCACAGAATCCTAGCTTATTCACAATTGAGGTATTTTTGATCGTGTTTCAGATCACTGTACAGTCAAGCACAGGAAAACTAAGCACAATTCTTAACATGGCAAGTTATGAAACGTGGGACAATTCCCACAAATGTCTATTAGTTCACAGGTACATAGTATATAATTCCCTGAAGTTTAGCGGCCCCCAAACTTCCAAGGAGTCGAGTATTATGTGAGTTGGGATGGAGCTGACAGCCACTTTACACGAAGAGTATTAAAAATTGTATTTTTCCGTTCTCACACGCACTCAGCAGCTTTTCATCACAATTCCCGTTTCAAGCGTCCTGTCGGACAATCGGAGCTCGCCAATCATAAAATGCCAGATCTGGACGTGGCCTCCTACCAATCAGCGGCCAGAATCCAACAAGGTATGGAACTAATTGATTAGCATCTATTAAACTTCTCGATGATTGGTTGGGGGTCACGCCCTTCTACTCCAAATGGCTAGGTACAGTGGACAAACCGTAGGACATTCAGTGATAACATGTCCATTCGTCGCTTGGGAATTGACATCCTTCAGCATTCAGGTATAAGAATCTCTCCTGGCTTTTCAGCCTTGCTCAGTCATCAAGGTTCCACGGAGAAGAAAATACAATAATATTCACAAAGGTAAATGTTCTAGGAGCTTTCCGACGATTTCATACCGAGTTAGAAATGCACTATGAAAGCTGATTTACACATTGCGAGCCGTGCCTTGACTGTTTCGAGACCGTGGCCGAAATAGGATCTATTATTTCCGTTTGATTGAATTCGGAGAGTTGTTTGAGCATTGGGACATGTGGGACCTTGTGGTGAACATTCAACTGGCGTGTCATCAGCAAATTTTCTTTTGAGTAGTTTCAATTCCAACACAATGGAAAACAACTCAGTACGTCTGAAACAATCTCTCACGTGCGAATGGCCTCGCGTTGTCGTCATATTATCTCCTATGCACTGTGAATGCCCTTCAAAAGGTCTCGGACTCCCCTGACCGTCGGAAAATGCGTCCTCAGAAGGGGCGGAAGTAGAATCAGTCTGCTATAGTTTCAGGCCATACGAGAGTAACAGCGAAACTTTACGGCTCGATTAGTTACGACATAATCTGGACAGTTTTTCAGGCATGAATTTCATCGAGACGACACAGCCGGGACACGTGGACAGTTAACTTACAGTACAGAAACAGTCTAGGCATAATATCGGCACGGTGTCGGCACAGTCTGGACCAAGTCTGGAAACAACCTCTCATCTATGAGTCGGCGGTCAGTCCTGATAAGCACAGTTTGGCTGTTCGAGTAAGATCCCCGAGGAATAAAGGAATTTTGCTTTTTTCTTGTTCAGAAAGAGAGTATTTTTTTGTTCCACACATACTCAATCGGTGTCTCCCCATTGTAGTTCATTCACCCCTGCGCACTCGGCAAAGCCCTCGGCCGTCCTTGGCGTCTCCGTGCGAGCGCACTTCCATTCAAAGCCCTCCTCGCGAGCCAGTCGGCTTTCGAAGACCTCAGTCCCGCGTGAACCAACACACGCTAACGGCTATGCACATCCGGAGCACGAAGGGAAGTGTCGCCGCAGCGTGGTGTCAGCCCTTCTTAGGGTCTGGGGGCCTCTCGCGTCCGAGGATCGTGGAGGCTGGTGCTAACCAGTCCGCTGTCTCACGGGTCGTCAGCCTCCCAGCGTTCACGACGTGGCGCTCCGGTTGTTGGTCTCCCTGAAGCGTCGCTTGAGGGCCTTGGCTGCACACGCGCCCAGGAGCAGGAGGGCGATGGCGTTGCCGGTGGCCATGACCCAGAAGACCCAGAGCCAGTGTTGCGAGGGGAGGAAGGGGAGTGGATCCTCCGGGGTGGGTGGCGTGGGGGTGGGGTTGCAGTAGGGTGGCATGGGGTGCCTGCGGAAGGCGTCCGCTATGTAGTTCCAGAACACCATCCTTTCAATAAGGGAACGAAGGGAAAATGACGGGAAGGAGCAATGAAATTTTAATTAATGGCACATAAAGTCAATATACAGGTTATTTATGGAGACTACCTCATTAACGTACATTCAATCATCACCCTCGAGCCAACCTACAATTACAACATCATCGCGTCCTGTTATGTTCATAACAATTAGACCACAGTAATCAGCCTGAAGGTCAGGGAAATGGTAATTGAGGATAGAGCTCTACTCGTATTATCCCACACGGTACGTGAATTTCATTCAATCTGCGAAAGTGAGGATATTCCTGTACCAGCGCCTTAAACGGTTATCTGGAAAGTACTAATATCCAGTAAAATCCCTCGGCATGATTTTTGGAGGCTTTGCAAAATTCTAATTCATAAAAAACTGAAAGTCAACTCAATGCTCACATAAGCTGACTTTTAGCAGTTCTTGAATTAATGGGGTTCGTATCTCATCATCATCGCTATTGTTAAATACGTTTTAATGAAATACGATATAATCTGAAGTAAGATATGAAACTGGTCAACTTCCCCCTATCCTGTAGTAATCCATACTTTAACACATCAAAGCTAGTTACTAAGGTAAGAATTATTGAATGTTTACATAGGTGGATTCCACATTGAATTGACGTATTTAATTCGATGCATCACATAATTTGCAAAGTACCCGGTTAAACTTTATCATACTTTGAGAGAAATAAATGTGACTTAACAGTCCAAAATAGTGTGATAAGTCAACACCCCAACAGAGATTTATCTCAGATTTATCAGAGATTCAGTTCAGAATTCTTCATTTAAATTAGCAACGTGACACCACAAGGGTAAAAAACAAACTTTACACTTCCACGATAAATATTTGACATTTCATGACCATGGTTTCGATGCTGCGCATCATCATCAGGTCAGAAAGTTAAACCTGAAACTTAAACTACTTACTAACTTACTTCAAAAAAGTTAAACCTGAAACTGTTATGTGACACCACAAGTTGATCTCAGGCCCCTAGTCAAAACCCTGAGTATCACGAACGAATATTAGTACTCTGCTCACCGCTCTGTGAGGTAGTTTTCGGACATCCGCGGCCTGTAGCCAAGCGCCAAGTACTGCCGATGCGTGTTGGTAAACGGGAGCCAATCCACGGGACAGTTGACTGCCTCCACTCCTTCTGGCGTTGGATGCCTGATGGAAAGTGACGACAATCGGAAATGAAGAAGAGGCCATAACTTGATGGAAACTTCCCCTCCTTGCCTCTTTTGCCTCTATGCCATCAAATTTAAAAGGCTCAATTAAAAAATTCATCACCGGCACTCACGAAAAATATAATCAATCAAGTGCTTCGCCTAGGAAAGTGAAAGGAAAATGACAAAGGCGTTTGCTCCGAGTAAATGTAAACGTAACCTTGAGGGACGGGTCTTTATGCTCCCACCAGGGTAATTTTTTCGAATTTTCCGACCAACTGTCAAGCGAGAAAAATTCATTACAGGCGATAGATGGGTTGAATGCATTTAAAAATGTAATATTTAGAGATATCTCAATACTCGATTGTAACAGTAGTAAAGAGATTTATGACATTTTCTGTGCTCTTATTAAATCTCATTTCATTCAAGAATTTTGACTCCCTTTTTTTATTCTACTGTACGATACCTTTACAATGCTGTCTCCTCGAATTACATAGCCGATTACCAGCAGTTATCTTGTCATATACAGGGTCCGCTATAAAAGTAATGTGCATTCTCTGGAAAAAATAATTTTTTGATCGAACTTAAAAAAATGCTTAAAAGTCTTCAAAATAGTTTTCCTTGCATCAATAAACTTGCGGAGATGTGTCTGCCACGCCTGGATGTTACCCTGAAACTCTTTGACGGGAATATCTCTCAGGAACGTTGTAATATGCTTTTGGATGTTTTCCACGGTCTCCCAATTCAGCTATCTCTTCAGCTGGGGGGACAAAAAAAGACGCGCGGAGTCCCGGAGCACCCAAGGAAGTTGGTGACGATGAAGGGCGTGTGGCTGGGGGCATTGTCATGGTCAAGCGAACGCTCCATCGCGCCGTGGTACAAAGTCGAGAAAGACACTTCACGCAGACCCGCTCAGACTGCTCGGAGAAAACTAGCGATCGGCTGTGTTGAAAGGACAGAGACCCGCCATATTCTCTGACCAATTTGACCGCTCTGACATGGATAGTCGCAGCACAATAAAATCATGCGCATTACTTTTATAATGGACCATGTATAAGAGCGTTGGCAAAAAATGGAAGCGTTGATCGGGGCAATCAATCGGTAGATAGCAGTAAAAAATTAAAATATGACACCATTCCTACTGGAAAAATAGTTATCTAATGACCATAGCAAAGAAAAAGGGAGTTTTGTTATGGTGAGGGTCCCAAGGTTACATATCAGGAACTGTAATCATGCGCGTACCTCAAAAAGAGATTTCGAGTTGTGAAATGCCCCTTCGCCATATTCTGCAAGTTACTATTTTACATACACATTCATTTGCACTTGAAGTAAGGGCACATGCTTCTTAATGCCTATCAAAATTATGTGTATTTTTATATTACTAGTAGTTATTTCTCTTTAAATGATTTCTCGTCCTTATTCGTACCCGTGTTTGGCGAAGTTGATCCAGAGAGACATGAGCATCTCGCTGACTTCTTTATCGTTTGTGGCCCGCAGATGGTTCGAATATCCGAGGAAAGGTTCGCCAAACAGGAACTGGAGCTCGCTTTCATGGTATGCTCCTGAAATTGAAACCAACCGTTGAGTGCAAATTTCACCGCCAAATACATTGTGAGTTACTTAGCATTCAGATATAATCCACAGATTCAGTTAATATAAACTTATCAAAAATATGTCACCACAGAGGATTATGTCGTTATTCGAATGAAAAAGAACGTATGTAAATATATTTCAATGATAGTCAACATGAAAATCTACAGAAAGACATCCCCCCGCATAAGCAATATATTACGAGGGGCCTCCAAGTTCTTAGACCACACAATTATTTTTTCGTGACTGGGAGTAGTTAGAAAAATGTGATTAAGTGCAAAGTACACAGTCACTCTAAAATGAATACAGGACATAATTAGATGAACTGTGCAGTGAACAGCATTAGTATAGCTACCGCCAGCGCGATAAGTGTTTTCAATACTAAAAATTGCACCGTATAGTGTACAAGAATAAAGTGTATTCATCCATTTCCTATCCTTGCGTGGTTTAGCACCAACCAAAATTTATGGTCAAATAAGTGGATGGAAAAAGTACGTGTTTGTGTGTGTGTGTGACAGTACAAAGAAGGCAAAGTCTTGTGACAACAATAAGAAGGGTTGTCCACAGAAGGGTTCTCGGCGGGCATGAAACCGCGGGGCCGATGTTGTAAAAAATGTGTACGTCTACTCAGAGATTACGTTGATAAGTAGCAGAAGGTTCAACATTCCGTTTTAAGTAGTCTGTTAGATAATATTAAGAGATCTTAGTACTTGAACGAACCTTGAATTCTCAAATATATTACACAGCGGAATAAAATTATCATCAGAAATGCAAGAGGAATAGCAATTAAAATAAAACAATGGGTGAAACCCACGAGTTATAAAGCAGATTCGGTCATTAATGAAATGATTTAGGCTGAGAAAAATCCATAAAAACCGTGACAGCCGAGACTGATAAAGCGTCCGAGAGTACGGTCATATTTTCTCTCATAAGCAGTTATGCTCTCACATGCTTTAACAACTTAAGCGTTTATAAAAATGAGAAATGTAGATGTTTGGAATTGTGATTATAGAGGGACAGAACATATTATTAAAATCTAATATTGGAACGAGAAACATTCTCTGCCAGGAAATATGAGATAGTGGGTGTAATGGATTAAAAGCTTTCCTTTAAGGTTTGGAGTGAGATGATAAAATTTAGCCGGATAGAGATAAAAAGGTGAAAGGACGAGGTGCCAATTAGCGGAAGGGTGGAAATGTTGAAGAAAGAGATGTTGTTAATAGCAAAAATTTTTAGCCTCTGAATGAAGAGAGAAGTTTTTGAATACTTGGGAAGAAAGAAGATGAACATAAGGAATGTTTCACAGAATGGAAAAACTTTTATATGAGCTGAAGAGGTTAGTAGTCAAGAAAAGGGGTTGTCGCATATTGTATAGAAGAGATAAATATTTCTGATGCACGTTCACTATTTTACAAAGAGCCGAAAAGCTCGAGGGAAATAAATTATGCGTCATCGATGCTGGGAAATTTTTGAAGACTTCAGAACTTACCTATCCACTCCTGCTTATCTGTTCTCGCGTCATCCACACTGTGGTACTGGAACTCGTAGAAGAATGATGGCTTCGGGTTGTTTCGGGCGATCAGCTCGGTGTCGTACGTGCATGGGGCCTTAAGTCCAACATCAGAGATGAACTGGTTCGGTCACGTCAACGGGAAGATGAGATGAATGAGAAATTAACTTTAATAAACTAGACTAAACTGATAAGAGTACAATGGCTCCAGTACATATTTTTACTGTAAAAACTTACCTATATCATAAATACCTAATTACTCAAAGTGTTCTATTGATTGCACGACGGTTTTTTTATGGTCGATTGTTCACGATTGATTTTGAAAATGGTGGAGGAAATATAAAAATATGGAAGGAGTGACGCTGGTGAAATCAAATGAGTCAATGCTGGCGAAAAATATATCAGCAATGTTCATCGAAAAAAAAGGTTAATTCTGGGAATAGAAAGCTGTAAAATAACATTTTTATAATGTTAAAGTTCTACGACTGGTGTGTTAAACGAACAACCAAAATTGTAGTTTTGCATTTTTTAAATGGCTTATCTTGCATTAATAAGTATGCTTTTCACAAGTACGTTTGTCATAGCGAAAATATTTCTCGAGGAGATGCTGGAATATATGAAGATAACATTTTTAATTATTGGGTTGATTACTATCAACATAGAACGATTTACTGATATAAAAATCGACTACTGTTTCCACATTTATTTCCTGTTGATTTCACTTTTGATGCAATGCTGTTTACTTTGTATTTGGAAGTTTTAGTATTTAAACGCCGCATTAATTGTACATTGGCGTTAAAATTCTTGAAATTCGTTCTACTTTACATTAGATAGATAATTTTACCTGAAGTTTTTCTTTCAGATTGCTTGACAGCTGTAAAATTTGATAGGTATAGTGCGAACATAAGAATGTAATGAGTAAAAGAAAGTTTTCTAGTGCATGAAATATTGCGTGTGATCTAATGTCGAGAGGTTAACTTTCTGGCACCTCTATTCTTGTGTCTAGTCTCATTCGGGACAGGCTCCGAAAGGGTAAGCGGGAGAAGGAATAAAGTGATGAGGGAACCTAGGCTCCTCTTACATTAGATTCTTAATGAATTTTTCAGAATTCACTACGTGCTGTCATAATAAAATAAAATTTAAAAATCAGTTCAATTCTTTGAGGAGATAAGTCGTCAATCAGTTACTTTTCCCAAGCGACCATAAAATTTTGGACGCACGCAGCACTTGGAAACTAGTTCCCAAATTACGATAGTTTTTTTTAGTAATGCGGCTACTGGACTACTGCTTTTCCCCGAAAAAAACCCACTTTCTTAGAGCGCCCGGGAATATTCAGGTGCAATTTCTATTTTTATCCGGAATTTTACAGAGAATGAAAAATATGCATGCTTGTCTGTGAGCTTCTATACATATTTTTAATTTTAAATAGTGTTGTTTTAAGTCAAATGTTGTTCCTTTTATTCAGCATTTTAATTGCATTTGCCTTAAATCAAACTCAAAAGATCTAGTAACTTTTCTCCTATCCAACTGATCCCAACGCATTTGCATCTAATTGCGTGTGGTTTAACCACCTCCCACATGATAAATATTTCATTGAAATAAATATACATCATATTGTTTTGCATGTGAAACTATTTATTAAAAGTGCAACAGTGCATGTAAATGAGAATGTAAAAGTGATAAAAAGTAACTAGTAAGCAACTAACGGTTATATGGCACCGTAGAACCACTTCGCACAAGAAACCGTAGGTACTAAAATTGTGATGTAAAGGTGAATGAATCTTTCATTTTGAGGTCTTTTTGTGCAGTGAGAACAAGAAAACCACGCTGTATAAATCTAAAACAAATATTTTCCCCAAAATTCGTCTAACTTCTCATTTCCTCAAAAAACAGTCCATATATATTGATCTAGTTTGCCACATTTCGGGTTTAAAAATTGTCAGTCTGTAATGCAAAAATGCTGGCTTCTAATGGAACCGCGAGGAAATTTTTTAGAGAAGACTGATCGTGTCAAGAAGCGTCTCTGAAAGTCACAAGCCAAGGAATGAAAGAAGGTCCGGGTATCCGTCTTCTGTCTATTTCTCTTGTGAATGAATGGTGTCTCCCGGGTGCACCTACAAGTAGACCTACATACAGGGCCCACCACCAAGACCCACCACCTGTATACCTGTATCGCCCACATTGACGTACATGGAAAAATTCCCAGTAGATACAGGTCTTCATCAGTATCCAACCACGAAAGCCTTCACGAGAGCTTCCTTCACGCTCTATGCCAATATTTATCTGCTATTGTGTGGAATTATAATGAATAAAAGTTACAGATTTATAAAAAAATAAGCCAAAATCTTTAAGGAATCCGTTATAGAAAATTACAGCCGTTCGCTAAACGGTTTTTAATTCGTGAATTCATGTTTATATGATTAATATTAGGTATTGTATTTGGTCGTTGGCTGCGTGATTGTTATACGAGTTATATAATTATATACGTCGCGTTAGTCCAGAGTAGAAAGTTGGACTACTGACCGGAGGGCCCGGGTTAGGTTTCCAGGCGAGCCACTCTGGACACTCTCAGCTCCACCTAATCTGTGTGATTTTACGGGTAATAGGTCTTCCTGGGAAACTATAGCCGACAGAGGGAAAGAAACTGGCCCCCCTACCCTGATGCTGTGGGTAATGAAAGAGAATGGTCCGCATCAATGAAATGAGTTTTATGGCGGCATGATGAGCGCATTGGGTGAACATGCAGCCATCTTCAACGGACATGTAGAAGGAAAATTTATGTTAATATCATTTAATGTGTGTTTGAATGTAAGTGAAAATGCCGCCTTGATTTTGAATCGACCCACTTCGCGTCTTCATAAATACAAGGGTTGTATAAAAAGTATCATCTTAAGATCGATGTACTGCAGTCCTCCATTCTACTCTATTCAGCGTTAATTCCCTCAATCCCTAATGGCGTTTTCATTTAACCTTCTCCTTTCGTCATATTAACTTGTCTCTTGTCCTCCTTCATGGGATTTCCCCTTGTATCATTTTTCGATTCTTTGCCCAAATTATCACTCAATTTCGAAGTAATAGGAATACTATCTTACGTTAAGTACAATATATATATTTGATTTCTCTCAAAGTAATTTAAATAGCGAAAAAATGAACCAAAACTGCACTAAATTGTGTAGATATCATCAAAACACTTGTTGTAGTTAAATTGTAGATAGTCCCCCAATAAAACCCTCCCGATACTCACGTCCGCCACGGCGAGGGTGCTTCCGCGGGCCCCGGGCTCCGTGCCCCTGGCAGCACCGTCCCCGTAGTGTGCGGCCCTCGCCGCCTCGGCCGCCCTCACCGTCTCCTCAGGGCCACCACCCTCGCCCCTCCCACCGCCCCACAGGTAGAGGTGAGCCGCGGCATGGGACAGGGCGATGGAGTTCAGCGGCGGCATCCCCGTGCTGTTGAGCAGCTGCCGGATATCCTTGTCCAGGAACACTCGCATGAGGCGGCGCTCCATCGTGGGACCGACTGAGAGAGCAGTGGCACGCCAAAGGGAAATACGGAAAATTATCATTCCTGTAAGGGTGACCGAGGTCCCCACATAATTTCAGCCGGAGGACCCCGCTTGCCCCTTCCCTCCCTCCTCCTGGTTGCTCAAGATCTGGCGACCCTGAGAGTCCATGGGGTTTATTTCAGCGGAACGATTGACAGACAATACCTCCCAGTGATTCTAGTGGGTGCCCCGAGATATACTATCGTAGTGTTTAATGCTAGCAGAATATTGTGGAACAAAAACAAATTCCTGAGTGAATAGACCCTTGGGGAGCATAAACTTTAAAAGTTAGGACAGCTCAGCTCTTTAGGAAGTGCTTGGAAGGATGGGTAGAGTAGAAGGGGCATTATAAGAAGAATTACGTTAGGTAAGGAATCGTATATTAAAGGACGGGAGTTGAAGACGTATAAGTAAAGACTTGGACCAGCTATACGAAAATATCAGAATATGAAACGTTGTTTTGTTTAGCTGAGATACTTGCTCGTTGAGGCAAGGGGATAAGCAAAGGTTGGAGGCCGGCAAGATATATGGAATGGAAAAGACAGAAAAGACGAAAAGAGGATAACACTATGAAGTTCTAGTCATGGTAGCGGAAGAGAGAAAGCTATTGTGAGAAACTCGAAGGCTGGATATACTGAGAGGAAACGGGATGCAAAAGACGGTAATAGAGGAGAGAGACCTAAGAGAACAAGGTGGAGGGAGGAAAAGAATAGGCATTTTGGATGAAATTAAAGGAGGTGCAAGTATGAAAGCTAAATAATAAGCTTTTGAAATATTTGGTATGGGGTTATTGGATATTTTTGTCATGCTAGTTCGGGCTTATGAGCATAGTATTGTGTTGTTCCTGGGTTCCACAAAATCTTAACTTAGGCCGTTAGATTACTGTTAAAAATAATAATATAATTGAGATCATCATTTTACAGAAAATTATTTAACCGATGGCAGTTTACCACCAAAAATTAGCAATAGCGATGATGACTGAAAATCAGGATTACTAAAAAAAAAAAAAATATATATATATATATATATATATATATATATATATATATATATATATATATATATATATATATATAATATTCATATTCATTTTCGAACTTATTTATGATTACAGATGTACGAGTCGTATTATTTTGCATTGCTGTCATTTTATTTATTGTTTAAAACTATTGCCACCTCACTTTTAAGCACTGTTTAATGAAAATAAGGATTACTTGATTATTTCTACTGCTATACTTTTATTAGTATCACGCAAGAAAATAGATTTTGATGAAATTTACTCTTGTTTTCCACTGAGCCTTAAACCATCGATCAGGTGTACAAGACACGAAATAAACACAAACAACGAAATTATCTTTTGAAATAGTCGATTAACAAATTCAAGAAGATTGAAGGAATGAGGATTATATTGTAACGATAAAAATTCGAAATACATTTTTTAATTCCTTTCCATTAGAAAGGTGGATTAATGTAGTTTTCAAAAGAATTATTTAAATCACAATGGGTAAAAGGTAACTCGCGGGCGCTAATATTAGCGCATAAGGTAAAGAAAGACAAATTATCCACGAAAGACGAAGCCATCCAATATTTAGGAAATCAAGTTCTTCATAGATAGACACCGTTTATTGGTTAATTGAGCCACGAGATTTAAAACATCTCTATGACAAATTTTCTGTTGGGTTAAGTAAAATAGCGGTCCAGAAAACGTGAAAGATTCCTCGTTGTTATTTCCTCGGTTTGTATATATTTTCGTCAACACAAACTTGACAAGAGCAACCTCTCTTGCCGTTGGTTTCCCAGAATTCAGGGACCTCCCCGTTCATCAACTTCGCCGGACACCCACAAGCGCTTAAGCGCTGTAAACATTTTCCTACTCACAGTTGCTGAACCAGATGGACACTTCGTCCCTTGTCAGGCCGGACATGAAGGGCACTTGTGCGAACTTCCCCTCGGCCATGAGTCGCCGGGGGTCGTCGGGGATGAAAGGTCCGCCGCTACCCGTGGCCGTCGAACCCCCTTCCGTCCCCTCCCCGCTCCTTCTGCCGCCGACCAGGCCGCCGAAGCTGGCACCGTCCACGACTGGAGCGAAGGCCACCCCTAAGCCATCCTCCAAGTCCGCATTCTGGAATTGGAGAGATGGAAGGGAATGAATGACCGTCGAATTAATCATGAGGATACCAGTGAAAGAGTAATATACACGTATGTACGAAAAGTGCAGTGCATTCGGGGGCGTGGAAGCCAAGTAGATGGTGCGATCGGTCACCAACCGGGAGGTGTCAGATTTAAATGCCATTTGTGATACCCGTGGACTCTCCATCCAAAATAAAAACGGTGCCGTTTTCTGGACATTAGAATTTCTGGGGAAGTTGAATGGTGGCCCAGGGAAATGAACCAGCCCCTCTGCTCTGAATTTATTAATTTCACCCGCACTAAGACTTCGGTAGGAATGAGCTCTATCCTAACCTATCAACTATAAACCCTTCAAAAATAAACCTTTAAGATCGCCTATCAACACCATCCTTCTCCTTTATTGCTTTGGATAACCATGAAGTGTAAAAGGCCATAATAGCAGTACTTGTTCTTTCAAACACGTTGAAATAAAAACAAAAGATGCACTTCAAGGAATGGTAGGGTATGGTGGAAGGCTGTTGTAAAGGATTTGAAGACAGAGAGGCAGTGAAATTCATTACCAAGTAAAAGGGAGGAGATTTTAGGGAACTTTAGGTAGAGAGAGGGAAATAATAGGTATTTTGGATGAAATTAAGTGAACTAGAGGGCATGCAGAGATGAAGCATGAGTTATTGTGTTCAATAATAGGGGGTTTAAGGATCTTTTTTTGTGTTAATCATGAAATAGGATCCTAGGGTTCAAACTTATGGGGTATATTAAGCCGGGGACGCCACTACTAAAATACCCAATAAAATGTTCAACATTCATTTGGACGACATCCAAAAGTAAAACCGTGTTCTGATTTAATTTTTTATTTATTGATGTCTGATTAGATGAATTTCTTTGAGTGAAGTACCGCGTTGCAGACGAAGAAGAGAACTGGGGAGGGTTTTGGGGATGAACCTCGTCCCAAAGTGCTATTTCATGATTTGGTCATGACGATTCCCAGCTCCTAGTACTAGGAGGGGAAGTCTTCAAAAATAAATGCCGGGCGTATCAGTGGGTGGCCGCCGTAAGAGAGGCGAAGGCTTACCCACCTCTGCGATGAGATGAGCCGAGAAGGTCCGTAGGCAGGCGACGGCGTGGTGAGGCCTCCGGTTGGGCGCCGGGCACCCTAGACGGGAGGCCAAGGACTTGGTGTGGCGGAGAGGGCGAGGCTGCAGAGCCCACGGAGCGCCGCTGCACCCGCTCATGGCCACGGCGCACGAGAATAGACCTGTAGGGTTAGAATGGAGGAGTTGCTTTATTTATATCAACTCACATATACGTATTACAAATTGAGTGCAGGTGGATGCAGTAGTTAGGTGGCACCTTGTTAAAACTTAGTATTAATGTTAAGTTGGCATAAAATATAATTACATATTAAGTATACAGTGAAATTTAGAGAACAAAAAGAGACTGGTAAATATCAAATTCAAATAAAATTTAGGAAGGTGTGCAACAGCCATAACACCTGTGAAAATAAGTGAGAATCAGTTTAATATATTGTACTTGTAATAAAGAATGCAAGCGGTATTTTTTATTCTTCAAAACATATAAACTTAATCAAAATGGCTTGAATAATCTCTCCAAGTAACTCCTTCAAGTCTGAAAATGATGCGTTAAGAAAAGAGATTTTTTTTACCATGGTGTAGTGGAAGGTGGCCACGTCTCAAAAACACTTTCACCAACAGTGGCAAATGTTGTCATGATAGAGAAACACCCGTAACTACAGCACTAAGTTATGGTGGTTCACCTGCGAAGTTAACCAAATCCAAAGGGTGTGACTTCGAAGGACAAAGTTTCTTTCTTCCTAAAGTGCCGTAGTAATCAACTTGAAGTTTCTTTATTTGGTATGTTGTACGGGGTCACCTGTTATACAGGTATGTGTACTCAGCCAAAAGGTTTTTGGAATTCACACATCAGGTTAGGGCCAGTAGTTCCTTTCTTTGCCCTACCTGTGGTTTACCGGGAAGATCTGGTACACGAGATATCATACAGTTTGGGTGAAGCTATGGCTGTCCAGAGGTGTCACCCATACCCGCCACCTCACTCAGCTAATAAGTTAGTATTTAGGTGGTAGGGAAGCCTTGTGGGTAGATTGACCACGACCGAAGGATCAGAGTTCAAATGGAATTAAAATCTTGAGAAAAATAAGGTTTCGTAGGAAAAAAAACTACATCCTTTGCTTTGATTAAATGATTTCAGCAGGTCGACGGGCTTAGTTCGAGATGGATCCTAACCTGACTTGTCAAACCAGCCTTCAGGTTGTTGATTATTATGTTTGGTTAAGGTTATTCATGAAAAAAGAAATTATTTTAAAATAAATCATATTATGAAGCTATTCATCAATAAAAAAGATACCGGAATGGGACACAGGAACAAATAATGACTGGTGTCAAAGGGACGAAATACATAGATATGATGAGGTAAGGCAATAGAACAATTGAGTGAACAGCTGCGTCAATCTAATTTTAGGGTTTTATTAGTTTGATTTTAAGAAAAAGATATTTGTGGTTGCGTAAAAAAGCCTTTACGTACTTATTCGCTTACGTTTAGAGATATCATTCCTTTTGGAAATCGGTCTGGTCAAATGGAATGTGTAGCCCAAAATAAGAACCTTCTTTGGTTTTGAGATACTTTTTAAAACTAGATGGCACAGTTTAATTCTTATATCCGACCCATATGGTTTAAAACATCATGATACAGATATTTGCGACTATCCACGACCTGTAGAGTGCCCTAGTCTGGCAACAGAGCGAACAAGAAGGATAACATCATAATGAAATAGACTATTTTTACTCGTTCCTGAGAAAGTGTTATAGTTTTTTTAAATTTCATCTAGCACTACAGTTACATCATCTCGTAGTTTCTTGCTATTTTCTATTCCCCCTGCCATGAATCTGGGATTCATACCTTCATTGATTTATTTTCTTTGAATCGGGAATTCCTACTTCCCGCCCTCTTCCCCTCCTACCTTTCCATTACCACGCACATCATCCGCAAATAGCTCCCGCCGGAGGGTCGACTGACAACTTAAACCGGAATCTCATTTTCCGAGGGACACCCTCGGAGTCTTCGTCGTTTAAAAATTCACTCACCCCTGGAGACGGGTGACACCATGTGGAGAAGGACGGAAGCAGCACCTGCGCTGTTTCCCACCAAGCAGAGAGCGTTGCTCGCGTCGCCGCCGAAGGATTTGGCGTTGCGGCGCACCCACCTGAGGGCCTCGACCTGGTCCCAGAGGCCCCAGTTGCCGCGACAAGACGGCTCCCCCGTACTTAGGAAACCTGAAAATAATGCCAACATGAAAAATGCGCTCGTTCTCGTCAGAAGGAATTTTTTTAATCAAAGTATCTTGAATTTTTCAGCACATGAGGTCGTTACCATGGCACTCACCGTGCCAGACTCTCGCGTTACCTAAATTTTCTCACAGTCCTCGGCGCCTACTCTAACTGTATAGTTAACTATAATTCGCTTCAAAGGTAAAGAATGTGCCTAAATGCTGAAAGAGTAACATTGAAAAATATTGAAAATTGTCAAAATCACCTACGATTTTCACAGAACCGCCATATAAAACATTTTCTCGCGAATCGGTCAACAAATCCTAATTAACAAATACTCTTTAGAAAGCTATGATGACAACTAAAAATCTAAAAAACCATGTTTCTTTCAAAAATAGAAAATATTTCAAAAAGTATTTCGTGAAATTTAATCTAAAATACAATTTCACGATACCGAATCTGACAGCAAAACAACTCAAAATGAAGAAGAGTAGCTCAAATGTAAGAAGGAGGCAAACGAGAGCACATAGCCTTGTGATCGAAAACATTCCTGTTGAGAAAAAACTGGGATCGAATGTTAGTGGGAGAGCCATGCCTGTGAGGAGCGTGCACAGGAGCCTCCAGGGTAAGCCTCAGTGGGTGACGTCCACTGCCCCGGCTTCCCTGCAAACGCTGTCAAACGTTTCTCGATTATCTATTTCGTTCCTGCGATATTCTCAGATTCGTTGATCGAATGAGAGCCACATTCAGCAAAGGAGACAGGTGCTGCACAGGTTCAAATCAACGCCATTGCGACCTACTAAGTTTCCTTAATCCTCAAGCCTAACACGTCTTGATATCTTGGAATTCTACCTACTTTGACAACATCAGACCTTTCATGAGTTACACACAACAGAAGGCTATGCCAGCCAGCCTAAAAGGGACTAGTTCCAATAGATGGAGCATGGGAAAATGTAATCAAAAAATTATTGAGAGAGTAAGTTAGGTCAAATTTAGAATACAAGTATGCGACAAGTTTTGGGAATCAATAGGAAAGACTTAATCCATGAATTGGAAAAGGTTCAGACAAAATCTGCCAGATATGTTCAAAATTGTGGTGAGAAGAGAGTAAGCATGACAGGTAACCCTCACCCATCTCATCTGGTACTGGCATCCCTTGCCACACACCTTTTTGGTGGATCATGGGATATTTACACAGATGTATGCTGGAGTTATTAGATCACTAAGAGAGCAGGCAGGATTATTCTTCCAGAAAAGGACAGGGCCCCTGAGTCATGACCCCAAGGAAATGTTGTGGCACCAACATATTTGGGTGGATTCGACCACTGAGATAAAATCAGAGAGATAGGCACAATCACTGACAGATTCAAATTCTTGTTCTTCCCCTGCAAGATACGCAATTATTGACAAATCCAAACCCATACACCTAAATATATTTGATTAAAGACAAACATTTAACGATTTACAGTCAATTATTGCATGATTAATATGCATGTAGGTATGTATGTGTGTGTATGAGTGTTTTTGCATACGATCTAGTATACAAGTTTATTCAAATGTAAGAACAGCTGATGCCCACCACACACTCTTGCAATGGCTTGCAGGGTATTTTTTAAGTGTTAATGAATTCTCATGAAAAGCATGCTCAAAGAAGCTAACACATTCAAATTCATCGGATTAGGAAAACTATGTGAGACGGCCATCAACCTCACCAGTAATTTCAACCTAGGTATTGATCCTGGCAAGGAAAATGACTGACTGGTCCATTGGATTCTTAAATGAAGGAAACTGTTGAGAAGTCTGCTGTCTACCATGTGAATCTATGTAGTGAAGCAAATCACATTTCAACCAGCATCCCAGCTCAAGAGGTTAAATTACTTATCACACAAGTCATGGGTTACCATGACAGAGATAACACATGCACATGCATATAACGACTCATAAAAATTTCTGAAAATACTAAATCCTTACTCGAATCAACTCCTTTCTTTCACACTTCACACACATTTCATTGGCAAAATTATTTGAAGACCAGCAAAAAAATCACCAGCATTCGAATTACATGAGTAATTTTTAGGTATAATTTGCACCTCAGTCGTATCTTGAAGCCTCTGTCAAGTTTTTAGCTCCACCTTCACATTGTTGTCATCTTTTGGAATTCTCACAGTGTTTGCTAACATGTATTTATTTCATTTCATGCTACAGAGAACAGCATTTCCCTGAATAATGCAAATTAGTAACCTACAGGGGTCGTGAGAGGATGTGGGGAGAAAGAAGGAAGTGTTTGTTTGTCATGCTAATTCAAAAAAGTTAATAATGCATATTTCAGTGATTGGAAATGAAATAAATTCAAAATTTTAAAAATGCAAAGTCCACAATCATAAGATTCATGAACACCATATCAGTTGACCAAATCATTATTTTAGTTAAAGACTAGAATGTTTTGAGTTGTTTTCCTTCTCCCCCTCCTGTATCCTGATATGAAAATTATTGGTATATTGTTTAGTTTTAGCATATTCCTATCTGGAACCCAACATTTTAATATGCTAGTTAGTACATATTTAAATAACCAAAATAAAACAGTATGGAACAAAAATGTATTCAAAACCACATAAAGGGCCAAAGAGAACTATTTTTTCCATTACTGGAAATTAGGTATGTTAATGAAGGAAACTATTCATTTACGATCATTCATCCAAGCATACTATTAGATTACTTTCCATATGAGTTAATATTCACTTTTCTAATTTATTTTAGTAACTACACCTGCATTTTTTTAAGTAATTATGTTCTCTCTTGCCCTATTCACTGCAAGTGCTTAAGTCATTATACACAAGCAGACATACTCTGCAGATACTTACCTTCCATTCACTCTAAGCTTGCAATCTCTAATAATACCTAGCCTGACTTGTGTTTCATGCAGTACATGTAAGGAATAATTACTTCCATATCTGTAGGCCACTTTACAGCTTTAAAGAATGTCCTTAAGTCAATGGGAACTTAAAGTCCTGAACTCTTAAGTTATTAACACTATAATTTCATGGAAATAGGTCATGGAAATGATATGTGACTAATTTAAATAGATTATTTGAAGGGAAATTTTCATAGTGAAGAAATAGTTTCAAAGAAAATATTTTACAATTCCCTATGACTTCTAAAATATTTTGTTCAGTTCCATGAAGTTAAACATGAAATAGATCAACCCAAAATATAGTTGGCAGGACAATTCAACTTTTGGGCATTATTTGAAACTACAAATTTGAAATGGAAGTGTGGATATTAAAACAGTGAATGCATAAACTTGTCAAATAATGTTCAGGAAGTATCACAACATTAACTTTAGTGGAGCAATACATGGATTTGTACAAAAATGCAAACATTTCACTGTGAAAAAATCATTCTACCAGCCTTCAAACTCAGATCGCTCGATTTCTTTTTGAGTTCTTCAACCCATTAAGCATCTGATGCTACTGAAGTATCCTCTTCAAAACCTTAAGGGCTGATTAGCAACAAGAAGTTCTAATAAATTATCATCATAAAATGTTGCCTAGAATTTGAAATATGGCTTGTTGAGAGGAAGAGTGACAACTTTATAACTACATCAAGATGAAATATAAGTTATTTTTTGCCCTTCCAACATTACCAATGTGTTCAACTATGATACTTCCAGAATCAGTGACTGATTATTTAATGCAAGAAAGTGAATAGATATCTGGAAGAAGTCAACACCCACTATGTATGATTGTATGTTTTTACTAAGAATTCAAAACTCTTCAATATATTTCATAGTAAACACATATATACAAGGTGACATTTGAGGCGATCTACTCATAGACTTTAAAAATTATCCTTGCCCAGCAACTCAGTGAAATGATAGCATATTTTTATTTGAGCATATGTGAATTGATAAGCTTTACTGCTCCTGTACTGATGCAGTCCCATATGAGTTCCTGACATGAAGCCTTTGTGGCATGAATATCACCTCTTGGGGTTCTTGGATTTCATTATATTGAGATTTTACTGCATTTGAAAAAAATAACTTTTTTCATTTGTTATTTTTGTAATGAATTTTTAATTTGATACAGGCTAGTATTCATACACTAATTTCCAATATAAATTTGTAACCCTAAATCCACATTATTGGTTTTAATTATATGCTTACCATTCATTTTTTTGCAGGGCTAAAATTTACCATTTATAAAAAATAATTTGTTATAAATTAACTTATATTGAAAAAAGATTCCTTGCATAAATATTTACCCAATCATGAAGATATTGTCTAATTAAGAAATGAACAATGAACACATTTTGAAATTTTGTTAATTTATGGCCATTTGTATGTCCTGTACATATGCACTACTTTTTCAACCCTGCCTCATTGGAAGGATTTTTCTTGCTCTTGCAAGTATTCTACCAGACACTGATCACACCATTTATCAGAGTCTCCATACTTGATGATGTCTAACATTTGAAAAACAAACCTTCTGTTAACAGAATCAATCATCATCAACTTTACCCAAAAATTGCATATTTTAATGTGGTGGAAAATGGCATTTTTTAACTCATTCTCATTCATGATCTGAGAAAATACTGCTTGTTTCTTAAACTTTAAATGCATGCCAGAAAAAAAGCCTAAGTATGTATTTACATTTTTGCAAATAAAAGTAGCACATTTTGTTGAGCAGCTATGAGTGTCAGCCATATTATTTGAAAAGGGTTTTAAAAGCAAAGGACTGCCAAATTTAAACTTTTCCAAGTTGTCTGTTTCTGAGTATTTCTTCAGATGTAATGAATTATTGAAGTTTTAATAATGTGCTTCTCCTTCATTATGGAATATGTATGTATTCTCACGAGGGTCTCAACTTCTATCCAGTATGTGTGGCTTTATCCTCTGGTCATTCATTTTCATCTTTTTGTCATAATTATACTCTGATGAAATAATACTGATGTCAGTGCCACATGAAATAGGTGAAGCCATTGAAGCATGGTTTCTTTTCAAAAAGGGCCAATTCCACCTGCTATCATTGTTGTCACTGCACAAAATATTAATATTTGACCTTTTAAAGTGATGAATTCAATGGTGTCAGGCTCAACTTGATAAAAATTGAAGCAACTTGAAAAAGAAACACAACTTAAGTTTAAAAATCATTTTTCTATGCATTTTGTATGTAAGAGGTAACATTTATTTTACCAAAGAGAAATTCCTTGATTTAGTAATTCACAGTCTCTTAATTCCCATTCCAACTTACTCTTATTTCATTTGATAGATCGGGTTAAGACTTAACAGGAGCTTACCAAATGGCCCTAGCCTGTAGTTGAAGGTGACCACTACTGCACCTCTTGCTGCCAATTCCTCTCCAGGATAGAGTCTGCCCCCATTCATGTAGTAAGATCCACCATGTATGAAGAAAAGAATTGGAAGATCTTCGGTAGAGCCATTCTGTAAGTAAGGATAATCTAATTAATGAACTATTTACTTGTTATTTCAAAATTGTTATTGTTCTAATTCCTGTTGATAATGTCAATAATGTACCAATATATAGATCTGGTTCCTGGAGTGCAGGTATATTTTCAGAGACAGTAGGGAGGGAGAGGGTTAGCATTGGCAACATTGGATTAGAATTTGTTGTCTCAGGCATAATTTCATGGAATTTTCATAACATATTGAAATGAAATGCAATTATTAACTTTTTAATTCCACACACTTTATATAAAAACATGAACCAAGTTTTGACATTGAACGTCATCATCAGGTGGTCCTCATAGAAGCAAACTTGGTATCTATATCTTCTGATCAGGGGAGGGGGGTTGGTCAGAGAGGGAGGGTAAGGGAGGGTGGAGGGGTAAAAAGGTTAAAATGCAGCTGGGAGGAAAAGAGAATTATATCTTTTGGTGTCATCAATCATTGACTTGGAAGAGTGTAGGTCTAGGAGTGGGGAGTTGGAGAGATACAAAATTTTGTTGGCAAGTTCATCCTTTAAATGTATGCATTTCAAAATTTCCAACTGCTCCAAATCAGAAATCCTTTGACCTTCATTTTCAAAAGGAAGAATTTTAGTCAAAAAGTAACTTTTGTGGTCATTCTTGATGAGATGCTTTGGAAAGAGGGATGTTATGTTCTTATTCTTTACACATGTCTGGTGTTCTTTTATCCTTTCTTTAAATTTTTGTTCTGTTTGTCCAATGTACTTCGTGTTACATTCCAAGCACTTTAATTCATACACTGTACTCCTCTCGTTTTTTGGAACTTTGTCTTTAGCGTGAGAGATCAGGTTCTTAAAGTTTAGTTTCCCACCTCCATTTATTATCTCCTGGTACTTTCTTCTGCCTAATTGTTTGTTTTTTTCTTGCATTTCATTCTATCCTCATCATCATCATTAGCATCCCATGCTTTCCTTCTACTTTTCCTTGTCCCTGTCCTAAAGATTCTTTTTGTACTTTTGATATCATTTTTCTGATATGCTCCCATTTTTCTTCTACTGTACTCATCCACCTGATCTCACTCAAATTTTTTGCTAGTGACACCATGTGCTTTTTCTTTTTGGCCCTGTTAATATTTCTCTATTCCATTTCCTCATCTTTCTTCCCTGTTTTATACCCTTGAATCTGATATTACACTTAATTAGTACAAAATTATGATCTGAATCAACATCCATTCCTGAAAAACTGTATATTTTCATCACTCTATTCTTAAACCTGTGTCTAACTGATATCCCTCTGAGTCCCTGAGCATTTCCCATGTATATTTGCATGTACTGAAGTATTTAAACCAAGTGTCTGTAATTATTGAACCTTGCCTTCAGCCAAAGTCTATTGTTTTCTCTGATTGATACCTACCAAATGGTAGGTACCAATTAGATTTCCTCATAGTTAGACTTAAATTTAGCACCAGTGTCATCAGTTCACACAACTTCATGGGGCAGTTTTAGACCATGCATATTTGTCATGAAGTTTAACACTCAAAATGATTTGGTGGCAGGAAAAGACAATAGTGGTCAAGAAAGGACAACATGATCAAGCATCAGTTCTCATAAAAAGGAAGATTTATAAGATGTAATTAATAAAACTTTAAATGAGTATAAAGAGAAGGAAATTCTTGGTTAATAGTAAGTAGATCTTGCAATTGGAATTAAGAGGGAAGCAGAGGGTAAAATGAGAAGCAATAGCAAAAAAAATAGATTTTTAATTATTTCACCCTGTGAAAATTTTTAGAAGACATATAGTATTTACAGCATTTAATTTGTAAAGTGAACTAGAGAAACCTCAGAGGGAACCTTTTGAGGATTTATCATCAATTATCATTTATGCATCTTAGAAGCTGTTGACTGGTGGCAATGAAAGATTATTTTAGCATAAATGGAGTTTCAGGAGTCTCAGGACTTTCTATGGAAGAAGGCAAGAAAATAGTAGGCAGCAATGGATGTTACACGAAGGCCATAAGAAACTTACACTCATACGCTTAACTTAATGGAATCTTTCAATGGTTGGATAAAGTATGAAAGAGAGCACTTGTGGTTCCACTATATATTTTAATAACTCAGGTTTTGACACTTTGAGTCACCTTCTGACCAGCGTTTAGTGGAAGTACAAATTTTCTCTTCCTATCCAATCAAAGAAAGGCATTTATGGAGCCAGAAGAGATTCAGAAGAGGTGGAAGAATATAATGGGTAGAGATTGAACCAGTCAGCTTAAAATAGAAAGGAGATATGATATAGACAAGGTTCACCTGGGTCCCAGGGTATTAGATAGGTAGTGATGGTCTACGTAATATGGAAAATGAAGATGAGCAAAGCAGTAGGAATAGATGCATCTGTAAAATTACTAAAGAGAGAAGGTGAAAATAAAGGGAAGAGATTTTATGGGTGTATATAATGGTAATACATATTTATAAGGAAGAAATTTGGCCAAAAGACTCCACAACATCAATTTTGATCCTCATATTAGCAACTTTGATAGACCCAGTTCTTCTAATATTTATGCTAAATGATGAAATTTCTCCCAAAAAAAACATGCTGGATTTCCTTCACCCATTAGATACCCAAAGGACCTGAATGTTAACATTTCATGCAAAGAAAGAAACAATGTTTCTAAATGCAGTGAAATATTAATCACTGTCAGGCGAAATTAATCACTGTCATGATGCTGGCAGTAATTTTAAATCTTGGTATGTTTTCATTGCTATTAACCTCTTTTAAACTGCAGAATATTTGAGCAGCAGGTCCTGCCCCATTGCATGATCTTGTGATTGTGATGACATCAAGCATGATTTAAAAGATCCAAGTTCATTTTGTCACAGCTGTCAATATCCCTTTCCCCATAACACCTCTTCAATTCAATTTATCTGCCTTCTTCAAAATTTCCCCATAAACCTCTTCTCTTCAATCCTGTTATAGTCCCTCTTTACCTCATTCCTTTAATGCTGACATCTCAAAAATCTGTAGTCTATGATTGTACTCTTTCTCCAAAGACCAAGCTTGAAGTACCTTCTTCAACTCACCATCTAAAATCAATACCTGATGTCGCCTATGGGTAAAACCAGTAGAATTATTAAGTTTTTTATGTGAAAAAATATCAAGTTCATTTATTCAGTCACCATCTAAAAGTTTACAAAATTTTATTTGTCATCATATGCAACCCCTACTATTGATTCCCTTACTTTTGTCACTGGATTCTAAGCCTTGAAAATTTGAATGTGTTTTGTGGACTACAAGAAAATCTACAAAAATCCTGCATGCCAACTGTGTTCCAGGGTAGTAACATCGCACCCTATAGCCAAAACAGTATCACAAGAAAAATGTCAAGGCAAAAAAATAAAATTCTTCATGTTCTTGATAGCCTATTTTCTCCTAATAATTCCCTTAATAATTGGAATATGCCCTTCAGAATAGTAGAAATTGCCATATGAAATTTATTTAATTCCCATTTAACTAGTCTGATCTTTCATCTGGCTCCTAAACTTGATTTTATTTCACATGAGTGCACCAACCAGCAGCATTCTTTAATAACTAGTCATACAAGTAAATTACAATTGCTTTTGATACAAGTTAAAAAATGGCCTAGGTGATAAGTTCATTATGATAAGATTAGCTGTTCTATTTTTTAATTCATTAAGATAGAATCAATTTTAACAGAGGTTAAGACACTTAAATACTAATTACTAGGAGCCTGATTCTCAAAACCACAATTCAAAATCAATGCCACCCAAGATGACTTTGATCATCCAAGCTTTTGGTTTAACTTGTATGAGTAATGATAAATAGGGGCTGCAAGCAGGCTTTGCAGTACCTGTAGCACATGCCGCATCCATTACTAATGATTAAGGTCAGATGTCAGAAATTAGAAGCCCAGTAATACCTTGGTTCCACTTTGATAATTGCAAACCAGTCAGTATCCCATTGAAGGCTACCTAAAAAATGGAACTACAGAGCCCACCCATGCTCTTTACCTTTGCCCCCAATGGAACATGTATGTAAAGGTGCAATAAGGCATGTAGGAGAAGTAAATACACTAATCCTTCATTGTCCCCATGATACATTATTGCTGACTGATATACCAATAGATTTCCAATAAGCCCTGAAAAGCTTTAGCCAGGAAAAAGAGAAAAATTAATATGATACAAAAGTAGTGATATTTGATATGAAAAGTTTAAAAAATGATTAAATTACAGTTTTACAATGAGATAATTGGAGCGAATGAAGGATTTTGTAAGTCTCGGCGATACCTATGTTTGTGAAAGATGGTAGGATTGACATATACCAAAATGCACGCAAAAGCCATTAAAGTGTATCACAATATGAATCTGTGTCTAAGGTATCAAAAGCAGCATTATATTGAGATCAGGTAGCAAAAATGGTTGGGAATATCAGGAGCATTTTAAATGATAACTAAATGAAGTTGGAGGGATGTAGTTGAGGAGTGTGTGAAATAAAAATAGGCGACTCACAAAATGTGAAACAGAACCACCCCAGGAGAGGAAAAGCATCTGCACAAAAATGTTTGAACGATGAATAATTACGCAACAGGTGTAAACCAATACATATGTAAGGAGAGGCTATATACTTTTCATTACAATATAATGAGTTATAGATACTCCGTATGGAGGGTACCTATGTCTTGTAAGGTGAATTAAATTGGGTCACATTGACATTTGCTAAGGTACACAGAAAGAGGCTTGTAACGTAGAATTAAGGGTAGTATTTTTATATTTAAAAGCTGCCAAGGGAGGAATAATGAAAATAAAAAACTTATCAAAATACAGAATAATATAAGGTTCAACATACTATGTATATTCATATACATATGATTTTTTTTAATTTATGCATGGAATAGACGCATTATACAACAGAAAAATACTATATTTTATTTATCAACAGTTTAATGAATGCAATGTGGAAGGAGAACCAAATAGAAATTACTACTTTGAGAAATTAAGTTAATGACATGACGACCTCAATTTATTTTGAGATTTATGACAATTATAAATATTATGATAAATTTTTTATTTACTGCCTTTCTTGGATAATTTAGGTTTCAATGTTGTGAAATATTTAATTACACGAAAATAAATTGATGTATTTGAATTCTCTGTTCATTAAAGAAGCAAAAAAATTAAACAGAAATGCTGATCAATCCATCTTAAATAGTGTCTCAGAGCAGAGCATGCAAAGCTGGAGCCAACAAATTTTATAAAATTAGCTATCAATAATTATGTTACTCCCAGCATTTTATTCATCGTAAAAAAGTGGAATTCAGCACAATTTGAACAGGTAATACAACCACTTAAAAAAGAATTTTTTAAACTATTTTATGAATACAAAAAAAAAGTTGTTTCCGCCCAGGATCGAACTGAGGACCTTCCGCGTGTAAAGCGGATGTGATAACCACTACACCACGGAAACACCTCAAACTTCGTGCAAAAATGAGCATTTTAAATAAATTGATGTTTTTTAAACCATATTTAAATGTTGTTTTGGATTCTTGGAATGTCTTGGAATGAGATGCACTCTGAAATAGCAATCGTCAATCATTAAAACTACGTAATACGCCCGGGGTAATACTTTCGCCATGAAAGCTGCAACCAGATTTTAGTTTAAAAGAATTTAGTGTTCTTGCTGACAATTGCTGTTCGCATCTTTTGCCGTTATCAATATTCAGATGTGATGGAATTGCATTTTTATATGTAATCATAGTTCTTTACATGATAAAATACTGTGCTTAATACACAAAGGTGTGACCATGAATAAATTTCCTGCGAGGACAGCAGTCCCTCAAAATATCATGAATACAGACTGGTATCTAATTTCCTCTATCCTATACAGGTAATTGCTGAAAATGTTGCTCAGAATATCATTAATATGCTGTAAAAATAGGAAGTTATGAAATCTACTGGTTAAATCGTGCCGTGGGTTTTGTAGTTAAAAAAAGGCATTTCTGTTTTAGAAAGAATATGTCACCTTTTCGCTCAAGGTACAGATCATATGCATGTTTGTTTCTTTGTATTTAAACGAACTATTTTTATTTACGCGGTGCCATGGATTTAATAAAAGCAATGAAATGTTTTAACATAGATCTCAAGAATGCCCACCATTCCATAACAAACTTCCATTATTTGAAAGGCTTGCGACTGATCCGTTTTAAATTAGTAGCTGTTCCCATAGAATTAGTGCATCAACTTACCTACGATAAGTTCGAATATGGAATCTAATAATACTTATTACCGTAATCCCTGTCCGATACCAACAAAATTGAGGAAAAAAGAATGACAAAGTCATTAATGTACAGGAACAGAACACCGATGAATGAAAGGATGGCTAGAATAGAACAAGGTTCTCGCCCACGCAATGCTCAGTTGGACATTCTAGACAAGGTACTCAGGTAAAACAATAAGAAAATATATTTAACTAAATAATTAAGGCACTGGCACTACAAACAGGGACAAATTGCTAATGTTTGCCTACGAAAGTTATCGTGTTTCCGTGGTGTAGTGGTTATCACATCCGCCTAACACGCGGAAGGTCCCCGGTTCGATCCCGGGCGGAAACAGTTTTTTTCCCCACAACGTTTGATTTCTCATCTATGCGAATTATTCTGGAAGCGTTTATTTTTAATAATTTTTAACTTTTTACACAATTTTCGAAACATGAACTTTTAAAAATAATGGCTTCTTTTGTCTTACAATATCAATTCCGTGGTTCTTTCTATTCGTTGTTACCCTTTTGTCCTTCTGTGTAATTTAATTTCATTTTGTCATTTCGGATTTCTGCATATTTTGTACTTTTTATTCTCCTGTTTTTAGAATTAGGAAGTTAATCAATACGGATTAAAATTAATTGTCTAATGTCTTCATAAGTAATGAAATTTAGCTATAAATTAATTTTCATGTAGTGTTATACTATGTGTTGTAAATAGCTGCATATTTGTAGTATAAGAGTTAATTTAAAACACGAATGTATTTCGTGTGTAACATGGATGTTGTCTCTCATATTTAAATATTCAGTTTATTGTCACATCTCGTATGTGTAATCGGTATTATCCATTCCTTTCTCTACAGGTAATCGTTACTTTCGAGAAGTTACAAAATATCATTTTATTTCTGTTTTATTGCATCCAACACAACAACGGACATTTTTTAGCACAGTTATATGTGTGTATATATATATGTATATATTTATAATATTATATACATATATATAATTCAAACGAAGGAGCTAGATGGGGCGTGTTAAAAATATTGAGAAACACCTAAAAACAGGTCAATCACACGCATTCTGAAATTTTCGGTACGTCCGCTGCAAAAATTTATTAACCACCCCAAATTTTGGCGCAGTCGCACTGTTCGTAAGCCTCAAAGGTTTATAGGCGGGCTGATGCCACCTCGAACTTTGCCAAATACCTTAATGAAGAGGATAATTTAATTGATTCACCACCTAAAGCGCTACATACGCAATGGGAAGGAGGGTTGATTGGACATTTTTGAGCGAGATGAAATGCATTCACATAGTGAAACAACAATTTAACCATGCTGACTGGTCATACTATTCTTACCCAAACCCCTCCGTCATCTTTACCACTTCTCGACCTGTCCTCTTTACTGTCAACTTTTCTGCCATACCCCTAAACCTCAACCGTGTTCCTTTGCCTCTCCCCGTACCTATGTTCGACGAACTTCGGCTCGTTTAAATGTATGGAATTCATTTTTCCCACTCCTCCCTCACTCTCACCTCTCTCTCTCTCTCTCTCTCTGCAGTTAATCCATCCTCCCACTTCGCAGCTGTTCCAACTCTTTCGTCCTATCCTTACCCAACCGATATCAACTTGTATAAAGGCTTACAATCTCTTAGCTTGCTACTTTGCTAATGATAGTGCTAACTCGTGTAAACAAATAATTTGGAAGTGGACTATATAACGACATTTTGCTTGCGAAACTTTCTATGACGGTGCACTGTCTTCAATGGGTGGGGTAGGTGTGACGTTGAAAGCTGTACCTGTACGTTGAGTTATCTTCAAAATATTTTTTCACTAGGCGGATCATTCACACTTACGCGAGTCGGAGAAAAGTGCCCGTCCAGCACAGTTTTTTCTTACTTTCTCTGTCTTGACTAAAATTACCCTAAATAAGAGTTAAGCAGCATTAAGAGTGACAACTTAGGGGAAATTGCCTCCAACTTAGAATGTAGGTTGTTTCATATCAAGAAACTGTGTTAATAGGAAGGCATGCATATACATGAGAGAGGGGAGTGGTTATGGGCAGAAGCAGGTATGTACGTATACCTTCAAACACTTTTATTATGACGCCGGACTCCCTTTATGCACATAGCCGTGTCCGCTGATGCTTGCTCGGTCGGGTTCCGCCTCCTGCCTAACCCTCTCGAGTACCCACTACTTACCCCTCGTGTCGTACCGCTCCGCGCTTTTCCCTTTGTCCCATTTTTCCCCTCAAGACTCCCTCCGTCAATATCCTCGCAGTGGAGCGCACATTATGGCATCAATGGTAAAGTTCGGTGGTTGAATGATCTTTATCGCATTCCTAACGGTTAGATCAGAAACTATTTAAGTACAAATTATATTAAACGATGTGCAGCGAAATATGATATTTTTTGGGAAAGATCTTCTCCAAAGTAGAAATGCTCCTCGATGGAAAGTTGATATCGATATTCAGTTTTAAGTTCCATGATGTATTACGTAATTATCTCATTTTTTTCTTAATTAGTCCCTGAGGACCCTCACATCCACCCCTTCCTCCCAAATCCTCATGAATTGTTCCACGCATACTGTTTTGTTTCTAAACTAAAAATATTCTTCTTGAATGTCTCCGATCGCATTCACCCATGACGTTCACCGTCTAGCCCTTTCTCCCAGCTTATTTACTCTCCTGTCGTATATCTCTCTTGTGATACAACACTCTTATCATAGCCAAACCAGTGTAACGTGCTTCTTCCATATTTGTCTGCTACTGGCGCATCAAATCCACCATCTTTTATGGCCCTTTCCTCACTCTAATTTTATAGCATATTTCACTTCAATGAAATACAATGTAGAGGATTAAGAAACCTAAAGCTAGTCCTATATCAAAAGGACCAAATATTCCAGTAATCTTAATCATAGGGTGTGTCAATGTTTTATTGAATTGCAAAAATAGTGGTTGGTTGCAATAAAAAAATTAAATAGTCGCGATAACAACCGTCCGATCTCCAATCTTTCTCCGTAATGTGTGAAATGTTCTCTCCACGGGCAAAAGTTATAAATAATATATAAATATAAGTTGGAGAAACCGAATCCCTTGAAACTGAACTTTTATTTTTCAGACGCAACTAAGAATTTCGGAGGGAAAAGGCACTCGAGCCGTTAAGCCTGTAATGTTACCGTCATTAGCCCATTGACCCGCAGGTGAGTACTCTCTTCACTACGCTCACTTTTACCTCCATAAATAACTACCAATAAATCAGATTTTAGAAACCTATGCTTCGGAGTCTTAAAGAAAACAATAATTTTAATCTTCAAGACCCGAATTTATCTTTAAAAAAAACACAGGGCATCAATCGTGTTAGTTTAGATAAATTTTCTTGCATTGAATAAAAATATGTTTTTTCTAAATGAAATAATCTCTCTGTGTAATTAGGCAATGATTGAGAGAAGACTTATCCTCAGTCACTTCTTATCCGTTCATTTTTATTTTTTAATATTTATTTATTCACAATGTACCTTCCAAGCCACCACTTTGGTGTATGGCAGGGTTAACCTCAAAGTGCGGTTGGACAACGTTATTCTGATCGCTTATCGTTCGTGGGAAAATGGCATCTTAAATCTATCTGTTCAACATCATTGCTAATAATGTGCAGGGAGTACCTTAAGGTGCAGGGAGTACCCGTTCACTGGATTTCTCTACAAGCCTTAACATACTTTCCTTCTTTGTAATCCTAAGTATTCAAATATAAATATCTATATATTTGTAAATATTATTTTGCCAACAAACTTAGGGTACATACATTTTCAATTTACTTTACAACCCAATGGTTTGTACCCTGAATCAACCAAGGACACCAGTCGGTTTTGAGTCGACCTTCCAATCAACCATTTAACGTATGCTCCTCATAGTTGTTAAGAACGATTCTAATGCCATAAGACAACTTTGAACCGCAGTAAAATCGTTCTGATTTTCATTTGAATTACCTGTAGACCGCAATATTGTCTTTTTATTCAAGATAATTGCAACTTTAATTTCTTCGCTATGTGATTGATTCGACTTCTACTATCTGTTCTAGATTTAGGACCACGTATGAATTAAGTTCGCTGAATATGAGACTCTAGTTTGTTATTTCAATGTAATATGGATTAGGAAAAAGAAGCAATAATTTTAGAAAACAAAATCTCATAGGTTTAATAATATTTTTGGAAAATTATTAAACTTTTTAAAATAATAAAGTAAAAAATGAGGTGTAAAAAAATTATTCTAATGTGAGACCCGTTATCATTGCTTGCATCTATGCTTGTTGGCTATTTAGAAAAGGAGAGTATATAAAAAGAACATCAGTTGCGCCGCAGTACACATGAGCCGAATAGTAGATTTGGAACATTGCACCCACTCCTTCCCCCTTGTCTTTAGAATAGAGACAGAAGCAGAATAAACACTTGGAATCCAAGTCGTCTTGCTCCATGTGTGAGCCATCACATGTTAAACGTTCTGCTGTGTCCATTTCTTCCACTTTTGTCTCCTTTAAAATCTTCTCCATCTGAACTCTTCGTCGCCCATTATCATTTCCTTCCTAGCTTTATAGTGAAATTTCTACCCTCTTTCTGGCTGTTTTTCTTCATTTTATCCTCAAAGCTCTTCCAAAACTCTTCATATTTTGATTCTTCCTCTCCTATTTCTCCTTTTATTTTATCGGCTGTTGCCAGGTCCTTTCTTTCCTGGCAAACTCTTTGCACAGACCCTACTTAAAGTGGCATTTTTCTTTAAGGCGATAATATTCTGACGTAAGTTTTATCCTCCTTTATTTTAGCCGTTTCATCTGTGGCGTTAGTGAACACAGGGAGAAGTCTAATTTCAGGTGAATAATTAGATTTCTATATGCAGCGCCTTCTTCAGCATGTTAAACTTCTTCATGTTAAACTGATGATTCATACCCTTCAAAAATAATTTTATTACACGGAAAAAGTCCACTCTATCGAAAGCCAATTATTGAGATATACATAGTAGGTTTTTGTTGCGGGAGTTACTCGGCAGTTTACCAACGTCTCTGTTTCATTGATACAGTAGCTCTAATTGCTTCAAGAATTCAGAATCAAGTGGTTGTATTTTATTGCAAGAATGTGGGAAAACGGATGATGATCATAAGGTTCTATCGTGTTTTTCTAATGATGTCAATGTTTCTAACGGCAGTAACGACTGTGAGGGACCAGTAAAGCAGGGTCGTATTCCGTTGGTTTGGTGTCTTCAAACAAAATAATGGTACCACATGGAGAAAATGTGCCTCTATCTATCTACATGATATTCTGTAAGCAACTTATAGGGTGTTTGGCGGGAGGTGATTAAGCACAATGAATGCAACATAAAAAATTGCGCTTTTCTTAATTTTTACCTGTAATATATGTAATTTAATTCAAAAGTTGCAGATCTTTCGATTGCAGGTGCAAGTGCTACGCTAAATATACTCGTACTTCTCTCGCTTCCAACATTTATTCAAATACATCCATATCCATCCCCAACTACACATTCAGATTTAATGTTTTTTTCTAGAAAAATCGATCGGATGGAACTCAAAGGATCCGATAGGTTTCAAGGAGATTACTACGATGATTAAGTCTGCATCTCTCCTCAACCTTTAGAATACCGGCCTTTCGCTGAAATAAACTTTGTAGCCTGGTGCTGAACGACTACTAAGGCATTTTCTTCTACGCTGAAGACCGTTTTAGCCAATTTGGAAACTTTGCTCAAAGCTTTTTCATGCAATTAAAATAATTTGCTAACATTTTCAGGCGATAAACATAAAATTCTTGTGCTGGAAACTCCTTGTGTAGTTTGAATAAACAGCTTTTACGTCGATTTTAAAAATCGGGAAGCAATTTTCTACCTGTAATACTCCTTTTCTTTAAAAATAGATGTTCAATATCGATCCCTAGCGCAAGGTCGAACGCCATTCGCTTAATATATCTGATTGCCCGAACCCGTAAAAGCTTTACCCCTCTCCGAGCAATTACTTCGCCAAACTTCACTCAACGCAGGTATCCTGCCAAGTCACATTATCTTTAATATTTTAAGGATAATCACTATATTTTACGTCTTTTTAGAGTCCCTTTGGGTAATTGGCACTTTTTAGCGGTTTTTTTATTACTCCATTCACCTTTTCTGACAGCTTTCCATATGATCAATGCTCTATTTTTTTTCTTTACATAATTGACATCTATAAAACTTAGACATTGGCGAAAATACAGTACTTTAATTTGCTTATATTAACTTGCAATGCAAGTTCGGCCAAAAATTGTTTCTGCTAAAGTAAATGTAGCTTGGAAATAACCATGAAGTGTACCTAATACCTTTATTAAGCACACCTGATATTAGGAATACCATGAGGTTCCATATTAAAGGCACAAAATATGTGATGGCAATTTAAGGTTCGGCGAGGAACACCATGTAAGATAAGATATTTTATGTCGATTTCAAGGGCATTATTAAGTATGGAATTTACTAACCTTGAATACGGAGAACAAATGTTGACTCATTCACTGTAAAACCTTCGAAAGTCTCGAAAAATGAATACACCGCACGGCGCACGTGCTTAGAAAGGTTCTATACACGTATAGAAGAAATTCCTTAGGTCATGTATCGTACTACGTTGAGTTAGCTCCACGCAATGCTGAAGGGTTGTAGCATCCAAAAATAGAAGGATGAGTGGATCTCATAGAAATTTAAATTTAGTTCATTAAAATTAGGCACGTATCTCATATCGCAAGAGTTACTGTTACCAGAATTTAGATAAGTCTATGGTGTAAACAAGACAAATAGATGACATTCTTCCAGTGACACATTTGATTTTGTCTAAAGTTCACAATATGATTTATCTGTTTTATCATCGAATCACGAAACTGAATATTTGTTGAGCTAAGTTACAGGAATAAAATTTGATGCATGGTTTAAACGCGTTCGCATTGAAAATGATTTTTACGTAAAACTTGTGGTTTCAAGATTTTCTGTGTCCACCAAATAAAGAGCTCCGTCCAAAACCGGGTCTTCTACCCATCGCCGCGTAGTTCCTCTCGGAATGGCGGTGCACAGGGGCAGGGGTGGCCCGAAACGGGGACATTCCCGATTCTCTGGGACGTCTGGCAACCGGGGCATGGAGTGGCGGGTGGTGTGGAGATATGACGACCAAAAGTCAAATTAAAAAAAACCTTTCCCATCCCATTTCCCCGCGAGTCGAAAAGTCACAAAGAGGGGATTCTTCGTGTGATTTCCTCCTTTCATCGCCCCTCTCTCCCGAGAGAGCGAGCGAGCATAGGGAGCTTCACGCCCACGCACACACAAACACGGGGGGGGAGATGTAGAATTTCCCGCGTAACGCATTACGCTGTTATCTCTCGCAGTTCCCCCACCATCCCTCGCGGAACTCCCGCACAAGGCCAATCGCTCCGAGTAACAGCTAGCGCTCTCCCACACACAAACTCTCTCTCCGCAAAGGGGATGAATGGTGGCGCCTTAATTGGCGCAAAGAAGGAGATTGATAGGGGAGTTGTGGGGTAGGCTGTTTCTCCCACTTTTCGAGGGCGGGATGTCGAGGGAAGGGAAGGTGGAGAAATATTCCCTCGCCGGCGGCGCGAAATAATGGTGAGGAGGAGGTGGGAAAGTCTGTGGCGGTCTTTTGAGCGTCATAAATTAAGAGAGTTCTCTCTCTTTCCCCCGGAGGGAACTTGAAAGGGACTTCTTGATTTTTCTCTCGGTGTTGTGAGGTGGATGCGGAGGAGAACGGATGAATGAAATTCGGCGGAGGCCTTTTATATGTATATGTATAGAAGCATTTCGCCTCAAACTATTTTTCCCCGCGCGGTAAAGCTCAAAGCACACGAGAATGCCCCGCCACTGTGCCGGTCGCTAATGAGGAACGGCACGAAAGGAAAATCATTGTTAGTTACAATCCTCATCCGTCCTCTCTCAAAAGTTTACATTCATTTAAAATCTAATGAGCTGAACGAGATCGATTTTGGTTTTCCTATTACTAGCGTCATTTATTGGAAACATAAACTCAGTCCACTGTTATATTTTGATTTTGAATACATCCGAGCATCGGCCCGGCAAGTCGAAAGATCCGTGCTTCAAGTCCTGGCCAAGGAAATCATTTTGCGCTTATGATATGCTCCATATGCTCCATTCCGCCTTCCCCACCTCTCTTATGTTTGTTTTTTGTTTGTGTTCCTACCCCCTTTTCCTTTTTCCTTATCCATGTGAATAAGTATATATATATATATATATATATATATATATATATATATATATATATGTATATATACATACATATATATATATACATATATATATATGTATGTATATATATAGTTATATATATATTTATATATACATTCATATATATACACACGTATATAATGTATTTAAATTTATGAAAGAATATTTTATCGAATGCACTAGAAAATATCATAATATTTAAACGAGAACTCCAATTTCTCATATTTTATGATTATATTTTAGGCATAATTATTTCGATAAATTATAAAAAAATAAGACAAATTTCAAGGTAGCATGAGTTGCACATCGTGCAAGGGAATATGCACGTTTCACTATTAGTAAATAATTCAGTTTTAGAAATTTTTTAACGACTGGGGTATTACAGCGCTGTAAACTCATTCTAATCCATTCCCGACAGAACGGCATCATTGATTGAACCGGCATTTAAAACTGTGACCATCCGGTTTACTGTCTCACCGAGCTAGCGCTACGAAAGCAGAACTTTGAATGATCGAAATAACCTAAATACTAGTATCTTATGCTAGATGCGCGGCAAAGAAAGAGTGTCTATAGTTTAAATATAACTTCCAAAGAATTTCTGTCATCAAGAGGCATGACTGGATTTTCATTCACCATGCTCAACGTTTTTCACTCGAAATTCGGCAATGAGATTTATTTTTGAAGTAAGAGACGTTGTAGCGGTATGATGATGTCAACTCAACTGAAATTTAAATTGTTTTGCAATTTCAAAACTTATTTAAATTCGAGAAATTCCTGTATAAGTCTTAGATAACATAGATATAATAACAATGATGCAATCTTGATTTACTATACGTATATTTTGAGGTCAAAGCTTTACCTGGTTAACAATGCATGTCTTTAATATTCTCTTTGGAGTCTCATAGTTATCCACCTTGAGCCACTAAAATCGATTATGTTTGCATAAATCTCCCATCATTAAACTATACGTAAGTTATTACATTAAATGTCATCACATAGCCTGCAGCACACGATTCCTCCTTTAATAAAAGGGTCTGAATAGTCTACCGAAAACATTTGAATCAACTTACTTTTCAACTATTGCTACTTAGTCCATTCGATGACCTGGAATAGTGTGTGGGAAGAATATTGAACATTTAGAAGGATTGGTAAGCTGCTTTATTAGTCCAATGGTAGGATACTTAGATCAGTTCGTTGGCTATGTAACTTTTAACGATATCTATGAGTAACTTTGAAAATAAAAATGCTGTGATGTGGAAAGTGATGTACTTAAATTACAAGTTTGGTATTTCTATTTGAAAAAACTAATTGTTGATTCATAATTAACCGCCTACTGATATGAGCAAACTGAAAGGTTAGGAATGAATATTTGTGTTTTAGTATAAACTAGTTTTTTCAGTAACTCTATTAAATCATTCTTACTAAATTATAAAATCTTAAAATTGTAAAAATGTTTCGGAAACGTTACGACATTACCATACTTTTATTAGTGTTTTCGTGTGTTAAAGAATTCCCCCAGTAGAGCTTTCCCTTTTCGTGATCATATACAAGTATCATTCATAAATTCATCTTCTGTCCATTGATTCAAGATTATTTTCTTTTCGATGACAGTCTTGCTGCTCTAATATACAGGTATATTGTACGACAGTATATAGTACCTGTGTATTGTACGACTAGTTTCTTGCTTTTGTTTCCCCATTTACTAGAATTAAGCGGAATTTACTTTTAAAATAAATAAGCAGTAGAATTATCGATAAAAAAGAATGCGAGATATATTTTCCTCGCACATTGAGAGTTAAAGTTGCTGTGAGCTATTCTGAAATTTCCTTAAAAATCCTGGGTTTTCTCTTCAATTCCGCGTTGGCGTAGATCCAAAATTCGTCCTAGAGTTGAGGAAAACCAGCAGAATCTGACACATGTCGTCTTTCAAAGCGAGTTTTCATTATTACTGAATCCGAGGATTCGCAAAGTTGAACACATGTTGGCAAAATATCTCGTTGTTGAAAAGAGTTCAATAAATTCTCATTGATATGGTTTGTGCTGGATGTTTAATATTTTTATATACTTGATGCACATGCTTCGTGACGTTCCTCTACGAGGCAGGCTTAATATAAAACAATGATTATCGTTTAAAATGGAAACATATCACGTTGTAAAGATACGTTCAAAGATTTTTGCCCTCTGCCTACACATTTATTTATTTTCCTACATTTTTATGAATGGAACATTTTTAAATTAGTATTTTCGTGATGTACCCCAAAGTCATTGGTGGATCTGGAAATGAAAAATATCTGCTACTTTCCTGTCAGTGTGAAAGAATGTTCATTTGAAGTCGGGAAGACTTATAGGCACTGAAAGTTTGTGAAGAAGAATGAAGAACATTAAATGGACGGAAAGGAGATCAAATTAAGAAGTTCTGAGCTCGAAGAAAGGATGTTAGGGGAAGAGAGAGACGTCTGTTTGAAGCAATTCAAAGAAGGTGGGACAAGTGGATCAAAAGATTCTTGGAAGCAAATGGGACGCTGAAAACGGTAACGTTAGAGAGGAGAATGCTGTCCCAGCATTCTCCTATCCCAGCTGGGAAAGCATAGAGAGAGAGAAAGGGAATAGCCATGTTGGATGGAATCAAAGGATTACGAAAGTATGCAGTGAAAAAGATGAGATATTATAATATGTAAGATGAGGTTGGACAGTTTTTTGTTTCCTGGTATTTATGGATTACATGTGCAGTATTGTTCAGTAACAGAGTCCACGCAAAACCTAGCCTAAGCCGAATACTTCTTATATTAGCTGAACGTTTAGAGATTACTCTTAGGAGGGGGGGATAAGTAGTGGATATATAACAATACCACGAAGTCACTTGATCCACCACTCCAGTGTTCTCTTATACATATTTACACTCCTGTATTCATTTATTATGTGAGGTGATTAAGGAGTGAGGGGAGTGCGTTAAGGGTGATGATCTAGTGCGGGAGGGATATTCTAGGGAACCATGTGTATTTTTACCATTTAGACTAGTTCTAGTACAGTCATTTGGACTTAATTCTTTGCCTGATGAAGATGATCTTGCCATCAAAACGCGTTGGACCTCCATATTTTTCCTATTTTTTCCTTTAATAATAGCATAAATACCTTTTCCTCTCACAACCTACCCGTTGCACTGCATGCCTACCCCGGTGACCACCCTCGCGTGTACCTCGTGCCGTATGGACACAGTGGAAGAGCTACCAATATCCACTCGGTCCCTCAAGCACCAATCTTCGAAGAATTCTCCAGCGAGCGATCGATTCCTGTGAATCATCATTCCCATGTTTAATCGTCACCCTTTCCTCATCACATTCCTCTTCTCTCCACACTATGCTATCATTGTCCACAGGAAATCCCTTCTAGAAATCATATTTAGACTAGTACATTCCGTATGGGAGAAATTTGAATATGTTGTGGGAGGATTATAAAATGATGTTGACCACGTCTTGTCATTGCTGATATATACGACAAGCATTATCGGTAAAATTTGTTTTCATTGCCCAATTTCAAATGGAAAAATATTTGTTTGTTCATAAAATAAATAGATAAAGAACGTACTACGGCCGAGTGCATGGAAAGAAAGTAAAACCCAAAGCCGTACACTTAAGGGCACTTATAGGTGGAATATAGAAGGGGGTGGGAAAGTTATTGTTTGGCGGGAAGCCAGAGGCCAGTGACCCGTCACTCAAACAAATGAAATTTAAAATAAATAGTTCTACCAATTACTCCCTTGATCAGGTATTTGCACACCAAATTGACCTTCACAAGTCGCAACCACACACACACGCAGGGTTTACGGGGCGGGAAGCCCGACGCCAGTGACCCGTCACTCAGACAAATGAAAAAATAAAATAAATAGTTCAGACAATTACTCCCTTGATCAGGTATTTGCACCACAAATTGACCTTCACAAGTCGCAACCACACACACACGCAGGGTTTACGGGGCGGGAAGCCCGACGCCAGTGACCCGTCACTCAGACAAATGAAAAAATAAATTAAAATTATATAACACTTACTCCCTCGCTCAGGTATTTGCAAACAAATTGACCTTCGCAAGTCACAAACACTCACACACACAGGGTTTACGGGGTTGGAAACCCGGCGCCAGTGACCCGTCACTCAAACTCGGACGACACAAAAGTACAGTGCTGGAGGGGAAAGTGCCGAAAAACCTGACACCAGGTGTTTCGCCTGCTAAGCAGGCCTCTTCAGAGAAGAATGATTAGTCGGAGCCAAAATATGTAAGTAACAGTTAAGTAGGGGAGGGGGGGCCTGGTAACGGACGGGGGAAGGTTATGGGGGGGGGAAGGAGGGGAAGCACGGGTGGGTGGGCGAGGGGCCAACAGGAGAAGGTACAATTCTTGGGAAATTTGAAGGTCGAAGGGGGGGGGGGGGTGGTCGTTTGACCGTTGGGGAAGGGACGGTCATGATTCCGGAAGGGAGATTGAAAACAAGGATGACGATATTGGGCCTTTGTCACTGTTCATGAGTTTTTCTTTTGTTTTGTTAATGTACAGACTTTCGTAATGGTCGAGTAGGTGATTAGGCACATGTTTCAATAGCTGTAGGTCTTCAATTGTGATGTTGTGTGAGTTTTCGTGTATGTGTTGGGCGACGGATGATTTGTTGAAATTTCCCAGTCTGTAACATGCAGCGTGTTCTTTAAAGCGTGTGCGAATATTTCTGCGAGTTTGCCCGATGTAAGAAAGGTCACAATGTGGGCAGGAGATTTTGTAAATTCCAGATTTGTCTAGGGTATCAATAGGATCTTTTGGATTAACAAATAGGTGTTTCAGTTTAGTTTGACTAACAAATGTGGGTGTGTAATTGATTTTTTTGAAGATAGAAGGAAGACCTTTTGTTAGTTGTGGGTGGTGAGGTAGTTTGACAAATTTCTTGTCACCTGGTGTATACAGTGTGGTGTTATTTTGGAGATGTCTTTTGTTCCTGTGTTTTTTTAAGATGTTATCAATGAGCTTTTCTGAGTAGCCGTTCACCACAGCCGTGTGTTTTATGTGTTTTAATTCTGTTATGAAATCCGCTTTGGACAGAGGTACATTGAGGAGCCTATGTACTAGGGAGTGGTAGGCAGCGAATTTGTGTGTTTTGTGATCGAAAGAAGATTCGTGTATGTAATTGTTGGTGTGGGTTGGTTTCCTGTAGATGTTGAATGAGAGGTGGTTGGAGGGGGTTCTGGATATCTTAAGATCAAGAAAGGGGAGGGACCGATCTATTTCAGATTCGACCGTGAACTTGATTGAGGGGTATTGGCTGTTAAGTTGGTTTTGAAATGCTTCTAAAGAGCATGAGTTGGTATCAAAGACTGCAAATATGTCATCCACATATCTAAACCAAACTTTTGGGAAGTAGGTAAATTTTCTTTGACATTGCTCTTCAAAGCGGGACATGAACAGGTTTGCTAGAAATGGAGAAAGGGAATTTCCCATCGTGGTGCCGAAGTCTTGTTGGTAAAAGGAATTGTTGAAGGAGAAATAGTTGTTACTCATAACAAGGTTGGTCAGGAGGATGTATTCTCTAATTTCTACCGGGGAAATGTTCTTAGACTGGAGCCACTCCGCCACAAATGTTATGGTGTCCGGGATTGGAACACTTGGAAAGAGTGACTCTACATCAAAGGACACAAGAATCTCACGCTCCCTTCCGGAATCATGACCGTCCCTTCCCCAACGGTCAAACGACCACCCCCCCCCCCCCTTCGACCTTCAAATTTCCCAAGAATTGTACCTTCTCCTGTTGGCCCCTCGCCCACCCACCCGTGCTTCCCCTCCTTCCCCCCCCCCATAACCTTCCCCCGTCCGTTACCAGGCCCCCCCTCCCCTACTTAACTGTTACTTACATATTTTGGCTCCGACTAATCATTCTTCTCTGAAGAGGCCTGCTTAGCAGGCGAAACACCTGGTGTCAGGTTTTTCGGCACTTTCCCCTCCAGCACTGTACTTTTGTGTCGTCCGAGTTTGAGTGACGGGTCACTGGCGCCGGGTTTCCAACCCCGTAAACCCTGTGTGTGTGAGTGTTTGTGACTTGCGAAGGTCAATTTGTTTGCAAATACCTGAGCGAGGGAGTAAGTGTTATATAATTTTAATTTATTTTTTCATTTGTCTGAGTGACGGGTCACTGGCGTCGGGCTTCCCGCCCCGTAAACCCTGCGTGTGTGTGTGGTTGCGACTTGTGAAGGTCAATTTGTGGTGCAAATACCTGATCAAGGGAGTAATTGTCTGAACTATTTATTTTATTTTTTCATTTGTCTGAGTGACGGGTCACTGGCGTCGGGCTTCCCGCCCCGTAAACCCTGCGTGTGTGTGTGGTTGCGACTTGTGAAGGTCAATTTGGTGTGCAAATACCTGATCAAGGGAGTAATTGGTAGAACTATTTATTTTAAATTTCATTTGTTTGAGTGACGGGTCACTGGCCTCTGGCTTCCCGCCAAACAATAACTTTCCCACCCCCTTCTATATTCCACCTATAAGTGCCCTTAAGTGTACGGCTTTGGGTTTTACTTTCTTTCCATTTGTTTGTTCATTATTTTCTTTTAAAGTCCCTATTTACATTATATCACGAGTACCTAATAATTTTGCCGGGAATGAATCTAGACTACGTACAAAAATATTTGAAGGAGTGAGGTGAGGTATGATTCAAAAGAAAGGCTGGAAAGATCAGATGTAGACAAACGCGGATATTCAGGGTTATTATTTCACGTCCTTTACGTATCCAGTAACTTGACTTTGTTTTGACTATTTTCCGCCCTCTAGTCCGCTCTCTCGATGTTTTTTTATGTTTATGGGCGGAAAAATCGTTTTGCCATCGAGTCTAAGATTGGGGAAATACAGTCTTTTCTCTAAATAATTTTTGCATATTTTATATTAAGGAAGTGTTAATTTTTTCTACATGGTTATGTTGAATTTAATTTTTTAAGGCTAAATTGTTTGTAGCCCTTAAAATTGAATACAGTTTTTTATCAAAAGTTATAAAGTTAAGCTAGAAATAAAAAAAAACGAAACGCAATCATAAGTTAAGGAAATGAGGAAAAAAATCTTTAAATCCTTTGCTAATTATTTTAAAATGAGTAACGCTGTGCAGAATACATAGTAAAATTTGACCCGCTTAGTGTACGAGGTGATTTAAGGGGTAGAACAAAAGGTTTATTCATTTGACTTTTCACTGGGTCTACCTAATATAAGACGCTTCCCAATCCTTTGTTGAAAAGGAGACTGAAAATGGAGCTACAGAGTTTCTGGTGTCAGGCACTTATTTCTTTACAATCCTACTGCGCCCGACTCATGTTCAATCGAGAAATCATGTCATGTGATGAGCGTATCAGCTTACACTATCCAGTAGCAGTTTAATCTTACACTACAGAAGTTTTGCAATACATTAAGTCCTACCGAGAGTTCGTGCAAATGAGGTTTAACTCTGTTGATTCTTTAACATGTCTAAGAACACTTTTAATATATCCAACTCCAAGAAAAATCACGATTAATATTGAGTTCTTGAGATGAGAAAAATAGAAAGATATACCCGGCAATTTCCATGTTCTGCACTTCAACCCTGAAGACGATGGCAGAGTCAGCCATCGAAACGTCGGTACTCCGAAACCTGACCCGGTTGGAAACCCGAGAAAAATTCCTGAATACTATTCGCCGGGAAAGCCTGAGATCCTTCAGATATTGCCTTAATAGAAAATGAAAGGCTTGCTTGAAAACTGGTTGTATTGAAAATGTTTGTACTCATTATCTTTGTTCGTTGATGTGAATGTGAATTTAAATAAGTGCAATAGCAGCGGTAGACTTTCATGGGAGAACACCGTCAAGCGGAACAGACAAGCACTTGTGAGAAATAATTAGTAATTAAAAAAGCAACAAGGAAAAATATTCCGAGATCTGAAAATTGTATCCATTAATTATCCCAAGAACAGGATAGAAAAGGAAAATAAATACCGGAATTGATAAATAGTCAATGAACTTAATAACAACTTGCGTAATTTTATGTAATAATGAACATTCATAAATAAAAATAATGTGTACATAATTAAAAAAGCTCGTCTTTTCCAAGGGGAGGTTTCCACCTACTCGTAAATTGGACACGGACGTACTATTGTGTAGTAAAACTCGTTATGTTAGAAACACTTAAAAGTTTGGATAATACAAAGTTATTTTTTAATGATGGCAACTACTAATGACTAATTTAGTAGAAAATATGAAACAATTATAGTTAAATCTTGAGATGACAACTTTGCGTGTATCCATTGATCTAACTGGCTGAAAAAATAAAATCTACCGTGCTAAGATTGTGCCGTGCCGTGATTCGTGCTAAGATTTTTTTCCTTTCGCGGCACGCATCGGACGTGAGCTGGAAAGCGTATTGCGTAACAAAATGTTGTTAATCCTTTTTCACGTGAGTCGGTATTCTTCTCCATGGTGAGCTGATGGGACGGTGAAAGTGAAAGGGAGAGTAGTATCTGAGATAAAATTCAGGGATAATCTACTTTTATTTTTGGCAAGAATTTTAAAAATCTAGTTGAGAATATAGCATAACGTATAGCATTGCGTAGCAAATTGACTACTGATTTTTTGTTGATATCATATTTGGCAATGAATGATACAGATCTTCTTCCGAGATAATTGCCACTGGGAAATAAGGAAGAGTTTTGAACGTGGAACAAATTAAAATTTATACAGTCCTAAGAAAATCACTTTTAAGTAGCCATTGAAACTAGTAATAAAAACTAAAATCAGAGGATTCTATAAATTTTATTACTGTTGAAATGTTGATAAGTCTACTCAATAAGTTAAAATACGATGAAGTATCTTGGAATTAAATATGAAAAATACAATTTTTTAGGTTTTTCCCTCTAAGTTTACGATTTTAACAGTTTTCTGACTTTATTTGGAAACATTGGACGAGCAGTTTGGGGACCACTGACAATTGGAAGTATAATTTAAACTTGAGCGTGAGACGACTCCTTTTCGTTTCAAGTGACATCGGGCAACTCGTTGGACGTTGGACCACTCTTAGCACATATCCCGTGGGAGCTGCCGTCAGTCTCTCCCCAAGCGTGAAGTTCGCAGATATCTCACAAGCTTTGCATCTTTGAAAGGATTGCTACACTTTGAGAGTGAGCCTCTACTTTCGAATGAGGTCAAGGTCATCGGGGAGGGGATGGATGCAGAGAGAGATAGAGAGGGATGGGGATTAAAGGAAGGAGAGTTGGAGTTGGAACTATTAAGACGCAAAGGGTATTCAATGGATCGCTCCGGGACTTCTCACGTGGATATATACGTGTTTCGGATGCAGTTAGGGAAAAAAACGTCCCTTTAACAAAGGGACCGTTGGATCATTGAGTGTATGCAAGTCGCATTTGCTATTCAGAGCGCGCAATTGCAGGTGAATCCAAGGCCGACGGTTGAATTGTGGATTCAGCTACCAAGCCCTTTTGTATCTAACGTTATTCCGCCAGTTTTCTCGAGAATTTCCGAATTTATCCTCGGATGAATGTAAAGTCGAATGGAAAGATATACAGAATAGTAAATTAACAAAAAGCGCTGTTGAATTTTATTCATGTGCTACCATTAGCATTAGTCTGTAAGCAGTCAATGACGCGCCGATAATTAGCAAAAGGTAAAAAAAGTCCGTTAAAGTCGGTATTCAGTTACTGGCAGACACTCTTGGTCCTAAGGGCAACGTAAACTATTGTGCTCCAAGCTTCAGCTAGCTGGTAAATTACAATATGACTAACGTTTTTGTCTTTCCTCAATTCTCGTCTTGTCGTTAACTGCATACTGCTTTTTGAAAATGATAGTACTTAACTTGAAATCTACTGAAAAAATATAGTAATAATACGTTTTTTTAATAAACAGTGAAAAAGCATTTTAATGACCTTTCAACTTTCACACCACAATGGAAAACATCCAATCCCCAGGTCGTCTGCGAGCCCGAGACCTTTCCGATAGGGAAAGAGCGTATGTTCACGAAGAATAACATGACTGACAAAAAAATAGCAGAGCGTGGTTTCGATCCACGGACCTCTGGGTTATGGGCCCAGCACGCTTCCACTGCGCCACTCTGCTCGCCTGAAAATTGGGCGTGTCGATCCTGAGAAGAATTTTCAATATCACCTTGAAGTAAGAAAAGGAACGATTTATAAAGAGGAAATAAGCCTCTTGAATACAATAACATACCAGAAGATGTGGGTTGTGGGACATGTACAGAGAAGTGAATGCCTGACACGAGACTTTTTGAAGAGCAAGGTGAAGGGAAAATCAAGAAAAGAAATATAGTATGAAGGAGCATTACTGATTTATTGAAAGACGGAACAGATGGTGAGTAAAGTTTTGAAATTTTGGAGTAAAGGAAAACCGGGGAAAGGTGTGAAATATATAAAAACGAGGGCCGTTCAATAAAAAAAGATCTTTTTTCCTTTCAAATATAAGTTTATTCACCCTCCAAATTTTGATGGTCTTTCTGAAAGGAGTCCACATCGAATGCAATGCACTTGTCTCTTCAATTTTTCCAGTCTTTGCTGGAATCCAGCTATACTTAAAGATATTTTCTATAGGCTTTCATAAAAACTTTATAAACATGATTTATTGAACATTACCAGAGGATAGGATCAAATGAAGTTATACATAACAGACCAAGTACCTGTAGCAGTTACATAACAGTTACATACCTTTCATGTGACTTAAAAATATACGCGTAAGCCTTACATAAACTAGGTTTTATTGGGATGAAGGAAAATGTAATGAAAAGACAAAAGAGATATGTTACGTTGATTTATTTTTGGCCGTATTTGGAACACAGGGCAATCACTTGGGATCCGTATGAGAAAACTATGATTAAGAAATCGTAAAATTTTTATGGGGAATTCTGATGGATTTGTTAAAACTTTTTACGAGAAAAGTGTGAGCGTGACGGGTGTGTTTGAGGAATTAGGATGGGATTCCTAGGAGTCACGAAGAGAGCAGGCAAGACTAAGGCCATCGATCAGTACAGGGCAGATGAGTCTACTTTTGATAACAAGGAGATAATTATGGTTCCACATTACATTGGCATACTGTACCACCAGGAAATAATAAGATAGAGATAAGCTGCTAACACTGGCATGTTGAAGTACTCATTCTTCCCTCGGGCAATTCATAATCTTGAGAAAATCAGGTGTCCACTTATAAAATTAAAATGACAACATTACAAACGTTACTCGAAGTAGTCCATTATTATTTGATATAGATAAGTACGTATGAATGTAAATGTATGTACATTTTTATCACTGAACAAAATTTACATTTTTGTATATGTGAGCATTTGAGCATAAATAGCTTTGTCCTAAAAATTGACGCTCCACACGCTTGCGGAGTATTTTTTAGTAGTAGATGTGAAGTGGTGAGGGGAGAATATCAGAAATGTATAGAAGAGGCACCGGAAATATAAATTTATAAACCATAAATTATGAATAAAATTAAAAAGATTGATTTCGTGAGATACATTAACTGCACCAATGTTGTTTCAAAGGTACCTTTACCCCCGTTGAAAAGTACCCCTTTGAAATTTATTCGGGCTAGTCGTAAATTTAACATATTTTTTCACAAGTAAGTAGCGGAAACTATTGATTCATCCTACGGAAGATTTTATAACAATCTACACTCTGGAAAACGTTTCAGCTAAGAAAGGATGTACTTCCACACAATATTCTCATATTTGAATTTGTCAGTGATGGTGCCTCTTATTTTTTCCTGGTGGTCCAATCTGCTGACGTAATATGGAGCCACAATAATCTTCTCGGTGTCCGTCGCAAACGCGGTCGTTTCCTACCTCGCTAACAGTCTTAGCTTTCATTGCTCTCCTCTTTACCTTTTGACTGTGCCAGGCAAAGGAAAAATATTTCACAGAAACTGCGGAAGATGCCGCAACAGTAACTTTTAACGGAGTCATCCCCTAATGTGCATTTTAATGCAACAATTTCAGAGATTAAAAATCATTCAAGGCGAATGATTTTTAATCCCTGAAATGGTTTCATTGAAAAAATATTTCAATGGAATAAGTCGTTGAGAAGATCGGGTCTCGAAGTTGGTTTCACACAGTGTTGTTGGCCGAACCACGCGGAGCAATATCATCCCCTCTGTCTGCGCATTTAATGCAGCTATGAAATGAATAGTTATCTTAACCCTAGCATCGGCAATATGGGTCGCAGGTGCAATGGCCTCAAAATGACGTCCACGAGATAAAATCCACTTCATTACGATGTATCGTAATCAGCTATATATTTATTTACGGTGGGAGCGAATATAAAATGTCTTCCAAGCAAAAGTCTTGAAAGCAAAGCGCACCTACCTCTCATGGACCGATAATTAGTCATTAAGAGTTGTCGCTTGCCCTGTAACTTCTGACTGCTACGTTATCATACATTGAGTTATATTTACGCCCTAAAAATTAATGCAAGATAAGAGAGAAAATTTTCACTCTTTTATTTACCACCATTCGTCTAAACGGTACATAGGTATAGGCTAGGCAGAGGAGTGAGATACTTCAAGTGGATACAAGGGTGTATGGCAGGGAGTGATTCCAGATCAGGCATGCACTTTCAAAATTACGCATAATTTAAAGATTATAAAATAAATAAGAAAATGCTTTGATTTATACGATTTGGAGGACTTTTATAAACGACTTTCTTAATTTGTGCGACAAATTCAACTTTACCAACGGCTTCTATATGAAGTCAAGTCGAGTCGCTTGTTGTGACCATATCACAGTAAAATTTATCAATAAATATGGTTTGAAACTAGGCTACCTAGTTGAAAAAATTTTTTATATAATGCTGTTGTGAAAATTATTTTGACAGCGCATCCCTTATCTTTATAGTTCCTAAATCTTTATCTTAATTGAAGCAGATTTTACATGGCAGATGCATTGAGTTTGGGTCCTCAAATTGCTCGAAGGCATTTTCTTCTTTTTGTTACACGCTTCCTACCCATTCGTAATGACTCGTATCATATAAATCCCCCCTCTTACGTAATCAACGACTCTATCAAAAAGGCAGGTTTTTTTTAGTAAAAAGGTGAATACATGTTTGGCGAAAACGTTGTTCACTACGGCTATCAATTTCAAGGAGGCGTTCGTGCCGGAATAAGTAAATACACTTGGATTACCACTTCCGTATTTAAGGGGTACCCAAATATATTCAATTTAATGAAATAAATATTTCAAAACAGTTTTTCCAGAATGATAATGATGAAATAATCCTGAATCAACATTTTCATTGTTAACATTTACAGAATGTGTTTTTGGTGACTAAGGATAATTCTTTCTTCATAAAGAGCAAATGTAATCATTCATTAATAAACGTTGCGTAGGATTATATCTGAATTCCTACTTCGCTCATAAGGAAACGTAATGAAATGTCCCAACTCTCTGTCCCAGAATTCCTATGTTATTTTAGTCACCGTATCGTTCCGTTCACCACTCCTCACGCCCCGTGACGCCCGGGCACACCTAGCAAGCGGTCGCCGGAACTCAAGCTTCTGGGCTGCATCCCAGAAGCCCAAGTAGGCGGCATCAACACTTCTCCACCGTCCATATCTTATCTCTGGAACTCTATGCAACTGTCTCCGAATGTGATCGAATCAGCACTCGTCCTATTAATGAACACTCTTGAACTAAAGTTGTAGCACCCCTTGCCGTAGTACTTTTCTCTTTTCCCTCCCTCTTGTGTGTGTGTGTATAAAAATATAAAATATATATATATATATACACAAAAATATGTATATATATATACACACACATTATATTTTTTTGTGTGTCTATATATATGTATATATATATATATATATATATATATATATATATAGACCTCATCCTTACTACCACAATGCCCATCTATCGCATACAGACGACCCGCCAATCTCAAAAACCTTCTGAGATCCACCAACCATTTGGCGCCCCCCCCCGAGACAAATTTCCCAATATTTCCCCAACTTGCAACCGCCCCCGATGTAAAACCTGTCCTCTTATTATGCCTACTCCCCTCTCCCTACATCCTCTCATTGCCCCCTCACCTCGTTCCCACGCTAATTGCCTCTCAAAAAATATTATTTATCTTTTATCATGCAAACATTGCACTTCCTTTTACATAGGTGAATGCATTACCCCTTTATCCATCCGAATGAATAATCACCGATACTCCTGCAATTCTGCCTCACTCTCTTCTCTTCCTATCCCTTCACACGCCAATTCCCACAACCTTTCATTTGACCAGTGTTTTGCTCTCAGCATCCTAGAATCCCTACCTGATTAAGCCACCAACATAGAGGTGAGAACTCGTGAATCCGCCTACATACTAGCTTTCCGTTCTTTCAAAATTCCCACCCTTAACCGCCATATTTAATTTCCCTCCCAGCATTCCCTCCACACCTCCCCCCCCGCCCATACTTCTTTCCCCTCTCCAAAGCAACAGCATATTTTCAGTCTCTCTTGAAGAAGGCCTCTGAGAGGGCCGAAAGCCCGAACAATTATCCGTGTGAGTGTCCTTTTAAATGTTGCTATTCTATTCTATTTGTGTTATATTGTGTCAGCCCATTATATACTACCTTGATCAAAAATTTCCCGGAATTTATTCAGAAAATTAAAAATACAAGTTTATTCATCTAAATCTATATTGTCCCCTTCAAAGTAATCCCCATCGACTGCAACACACTTATGCCAGCGCTTGATCCAATCCTCGAAACATTTTTTATATTCGGTTTTCGGTATGTCCATCAGTGCTTCCTGCGATTTTTCCATTACTTCCTCTCGGCTGCTAAAACGCGTTCCCCGTAATGGTTTTTTAACTCGATTGAACAGAAAGAAGTCACAGGGAGCCAAATCAGGTGAATTCGGTGGCTGTTGGATGGTATTTGTTGCATTTTTCGTCAAAAAATTACGAATAATGATAGCACTGTGGGACGTTGCGTTATCATTGGTGCAAAATCCACGAGTTTTCTGCCCACATTTCTGGTCTCTTTCGGCGAATTGCTTCACGCAAACGTCTCATAACGCCCAAATAATACTCTTTGTTTACTGTCTGGCCTTCTGGCAAAAATTCATGATGCACTACACCGTTGTAATCCATGAAAACCGTCAGCATTGCCTTCTTTTTTGACTGAAAACGACGTGGTTTTTTTGGTCTCGGCTCATTTGGTGAACTCCATTCACTTGCCTGATGTCTGGATTGCGTGTCGTACTCATAAACCCACGTCTCGTCTCCAGTAATGATCCTTTTGATGAATGTGGGATCGGATTCAGCCTCGCAAATCATGTCTTTTGCGACGTCAACACGGTCTCTTTTTTGCATGAAATTGAGGTCTTTTGGGCCCAAATTTGCTGCTACACGACGGAAACCCAAATCATTAACCACAATGTCTTGGGCGGATCCATAGGCAATGTTCAAGTCCTCCGCTATTTCTCTGATGGTTAATTTGCGGTTATTGACCAACATTTCTTTTACTTTATCAATTTTTTCACCGACTTTCGATGTCGATGGTCTGCCACTGCGTTCATCATCTTCGATTGACTCACGACCACTTCTGAACCGCTCGTGCCACTGGTAAACGACCGTTTTTTTTAGAGAATCGTTGCCGAAACACTTTTCCAACATTTCCAACGTCCGTGCGCCACTAAATCCGTTTTTTACGCAAAATTTAATACAAGTTCGTTGTTGCAAATTTAAATCCATTTCTGCAATTGTAAAAAATCGCCAACACACACAGAGATAGATGTACTCTTGGCTACGTAACTTTTGCAAATGTCAAGTTATGACACTAAGATTTAAAGGGAATATCAACAACAGATGTACCAATTTAACAAAAAAAACAGAACTCAAATCGGAACGATGGGAGCGCCACACAGTGGTTATTCCGTGAACTTTTTGATCGAGGTAGTATATATATATACATACATATATATATGTATATATATGTGTGTATATACATATATATATATATATATATATATATATATATATATATATATATATATATATATTGTTATGTCCCGGGTTAATTTCCCCGACGTGGCTCAATTCTCTTTCGCGTGGAGGTCTATTCGTGTGCTGCGCAATTCGCATATTGGAATTTTCCCACTGCTTACCTGTCACTCGGGTGCTTGCGTCGCCTCGAGGGAGGAGGGGGCAAGCATGCGAACGCAGCTCGCGAATATGACTAAATATGGGAATGAAGCGCAGTAAAATGCTGAATCCGGGGCGCGACCGGATGCCGCGATCAAATAAAAACCCCGCGGAACCTTCATTCCGGGTCTTTCGTCGAGGGGCCGTGTACACGTCGGGATGGGGAGCCGAGAGCCGTGGAAGCGGAGACTCGTCGATTGACCCGGGGTTCGCCGCAGGACGAGATACTCGCGCCGGAGTCGCTCTTGTTTAAATACAAACTCCTAGCGAAAGACCCCGTCTCTTTTATTTCACCGTACCAACTCGCCAATTGGACCACCTTCGTCGTCCGGAAATTCCTCAGCGTTAGTCAAGATCCTTTTCTGAGACGTCCCTTGTCGCGCTGCCCTCGAGGGGACACGACAACTTTGGTGGAGGCGCCGGGTAATGCATTATTTGTAAGACGACGCAGAAGAGGATCCGCAGAAGGACTCGGCCAAAGGCGTGGTCGTGGTACGGTAAGTATTCTTCCGTTCTTTTTTTCTCTTCTTCTTCTTTGTGCGGGATTGGACTAGTGAGGAATCGGCAGTAAGGCCGATCTTCCTAGCAAAGGGCGGTTAATTGATTAATGCATAATTGTTGATACATTGTTACGGAGTAGGCATCGGTGGTGACGCTGTCTTCTTTTTCATTTTTTTTTATTGAATTAACTTTTCGCCTCTCCTGCCATTTCTCCGACTGAATCCTACAAAGTGGTCCCGACTTTGCCAGGATTACGGGAGGACCACGGTCTCGACCGGTTTAAGGTGCATAATTTACTCCTGGGCATTCGGCCCGAAATCATTTGCCAAATCCGGCGGTTTTCTACAGCCGATTCAGGCCGGAAGGCCATTCGAGAAGATCGGCGTAGATTTACTAGGGCCGTTTCGTCGAAGTAAAAACGGAAGGGTAATGATAGTAGTGGCCACAGACTATGGGACGCGATGGGCAGAGACGAAGGCCCTTCCGAATGGAACAGCGGAACCGGTCGCCAAATTTCTGTTAGAAAATATAATTTGCCGGCACGGGGCGCCGAAGGCGATCCTGACGGATAGGGGTAAGGTTTTTCAATCAGATATGGTAAGGACCTTGCTGAAGAGTATGGGCATCATTAGTAGTTTCACGACCGCGTACAGACCACAGACCAATGGGCTTACCGAACGTCTTTATAAGACCCTCGCGGAGATGCTAAGTGCCTTCACAGGCGATCAGCAAAAGGACTGGGACGAGTTTTTACCCCAGGTAACGTTTGCATGTAACACAACGAAACAAGGGACCCTAGGAAAGACGCCATACTTCCTGGTACACGGAAGGGAGGCGAAACTACCTGCCGAAGTTATGGTGACATCGGAGGACGAGGGGCCTGGAGTAAGGAGAGAGAGCGGCTAGATGAGGCGCGGAGAGTCGCGCTAGAGAGATTAGGGAAGAGGCAGATAAAGGAAGCTAAGCGGTACGATGAGTCACGGAGGGATGTGACCTTTCAACCAGGTGACCTGGTGAGATTGTATACGCCGACGAGGAAAGTCGGGAAAAGTGCTAAGTTGTTACCACAATTTCACGGGCCGTTCAAAGTAATTAAGCAGGCAGGGCTGATGAAAGGACTGATGAATAAAGGTTTGTGCTTGTGCTAATGTGTCGCTTTTATTACAGAGAAAAACAGCTAAGAGTATGGCGTTAATACCCAACCAACCTGGGAGGACCTGTTGCGTCCATTTTCGTTACGCTCGAATTTTAAGTAATTAGAAGAAAAATTAGTGCGGGGGCAAATTAAATTGGACTAGAACGAATTGGTCAGTAAAATTTGCGGACGCAACAGAAACCTCTTCAGCTGCGCGGGGAACAGCCTTAGGAGGAGTTGGACTGACCTGGTGTATTTTACTCACTTTGGCATGCGTATACCCTCTATGTAAAGTCCAAAACCTGGAGAAGCATATGGTCTACCTGGTAAAGACGGAAAACGGTACGGAGTTGTTTACCGTGAGGAGCACGAGGAACGTGGGAAAGGTGAGTGTTGTGAAGATATTTTGATTCTGTTTTTTCTCCTCCAGGTGGTAAAAACATCTTTGTTATGTTTTTAACTGCAATTACGGAGGGGACAGCGAAAAAGAGGAGCCAAGAAAGGGTTCGCACTATACGGACGGGGAATCCCGTATAGAGAGAGAGTCCTCGGATAGGACAGTTAAAAGAAAGGGTTCGCACTATACGGACGGGGAATCCCGTATAGAGAGAGAGTCCTCGGATGGGACAGTTGAAAGAAAGGGTTCACCCTATACGGACGGGGAATCCCGTATAGAGAGAGAGTCCTCGGATAGGACAGTTAAAAGAAAGGGTTCGCACTATACGGACGGGGAATCCCGTATAGAGAGACAGGTAGTAAAAACATCCTTGTTATGTTTTTAACTACAAGAAGGGGCGGCCGAAAAAGAGGAGCCAAGAAAGGGTTCGCACTATACGGACGGGGAATCCCGTATAGAGAGAGAGTCCTCGGATAGGACAGTTAAAAGAAAGGGTTCGCACTATACGGACGGGGAATCCCGTATAGAGAGACAGGTAGTAAAAACATCCTTGTTATGTTTTTAACTACAAGAAGGGGCGGCCGAAAAAGAGGAGCCAAGAAAGGGTTCGCACTATACGGACGGGGAATCCCGTATAGAGAGAGAGTCCTCGGATAGGACAGTTAAAAGAAAGGGTTCGCACTATACGGACGGGGAATCCCGTATAGAGAGACAGTCCTCGGATGGGACAGTTAAAAGAAATACTTGCAGGGGTGTCTGAAGGAAGCACATGGGGACAGCGAGAGAAGAGGGGCCGGCAAGGGGCCTCACCCCATGCGGATGGGGAATCCCGCATGGAAGGGCAGTCCCAGGGTGGGACAGTCGAAAGGGAAGTTACCGGGGTACCCGGGGAAAGTAAATGGGGACCTAGAGAGGGGTCTTGCCATTGAGAGCTTAAGCTTGAAACCTTGAAAAACTTGAAAAGAGGTCGTTGACCACTCGGCCGAAGGGGGAGACGCTCGAAAAATCAGCTGATAGACCCCGAGACACCTCCCGTTCGGAAGAAAGGGAGGGGGGCTGTGAGGAATGTTGCCTCGCGAATTGGGATCCCAAGAAAAGAAAGAAAAAAAAACAGTTGTAAGAGAATTATTAGTGCACTTAAGTAACTGGTTAACCATGGTAATATATGCAAATAAGTATTAGCGACGTAAGCATAAGACCTAGTTTTAAGGGGGGGAAACGAATGAGCAATCCGGGAGGAATGCATATGAACCTTTGTTATGTTTAGTTAATGTAATGTAGTAGAGAATAGTCATAGGTCATTGGTGATGAATCCCATTGATTGCCTGTGGAGGAGGATGGAATGGGTGGACTGATCAACCATCTCTTCCCCTTTTTCTCGGGGTCAACCAAGGGGAGTCGAAGTCGAAACGGTAGTCACCTCGGAGAAGAATGAAGGGGATCAAGTGTCACATTTGTCTATTGGGAATGCTGGTTTGGGTCGCTTGTGGGATGAAGCACCTGGCGGAAGTGCCAGTAGATATTACGGCGGGAGCCTTGTTCAGAACTTTACCTAATGTTACGGTTTACGAGACGTCATACCCTCTTGTTTAGAAAACACCTTTTAACCCAAGGAGAGAGCTGGAAAATTTCGGATTGTATGCATCCAACTGTGTAAGAGAGAGTCACCCTGAAATCTGTGAGGCCATACAGGCATCCCGGGCCCTGGCCTTAAATAACTGGAATCCAAGGTACTGGGCTGATCCACTGACGGAGGCACCGCTGACATCGGATGGAGGGGCGTTTTCATCCTCTTTCATCCTCCCGATGCGGCGGCACGCGGAGCGGGTCGTCATATCGGAGGCGGAGGCTGAGGAAGTCGAGGAGAGGATGGACAACCTTGGCGACTTACTCACACTGCCAGCACAGAGCGTGACGATCCCAGAGCATGGAGGGATACCTGGAGGATCTGGCTGGGGTGTCTTGGCCTACCTCCAATCCATTATCGCCTCACAGACGGGGGTCCTCAGGGCTTGCCAAGCTCGGAGGCTCTCCCCGGAGCTCGTCAATCTTCGGATCTTGAAGGAGCGATTACAGGCGGTTCGACGGACCATCGGGACGACGGACTACGACTTGGCCATTCGGCACTTCTCCAGGGGAGGTATGAGTCTCAAAGTCCTCGCATGCAACATCTACACCGACGAGCTATGCATGCTGGCGGACCCGCTTGGAGACACGCTGGGGACCATCAAGTGTGCCGAGGCAATGGTCAAGGGGGCCACGGCTAAGGAGATGACGGCGTCCTGCCCAATAGCGTGTGGGAGATCGCCTGATAGCATCGTTACGAAGATCAGTAGTGGAGTGTATGTGATAACCCACCCCCCAAGGAATTCGACAATCTTCTGCGGTGATAGAATTAACGCAACTCTGGCAGAAAATTTTAAAATCGGTGCATACAAGCTCACTATTCCATGCGCGTGCAGACTGAAATTGGGGACTTCTACTTTTTCGTCACAATACCCTTGTGAATCAAAAGATGCAAAAGTTAAAGTACATCGAGTTATACCAGCTGCTTGGGCTCCCATAACTTCTTTGAAATTACCACCGTATGACGACCGCAATTTTGCCGTCTGTACCAATTTGACCGAATGCTTGCATGTAGCACGAATGACGGCTCCTACTATGACGAATATAAATCAGGCTACCTTTCTTTATTTAACATGTACAGGCACCATTGCTCTGTTTTCGTCTTTGATAATATTTTCGTATTGCCTGTATCAGTGTGTTTGGTGTATAAAGGACAGTTACTTCCAGACAGTTGAACGCCCCTGGGAGCGTACGCGCCAGGAAAGTACTCAGTTGCAGGTCGGGGACTGTGGCCCGACAGTGCACTTTCGAAAACCACCCGAGACTAGGGCACCCATCCCACCACCTAATTCCCGAATCCCCAAAGTGGCATTACCCACTCTGTATGAAAACGTTGACGGTAGTGACGGCCTTGTTGAAGATCAATATTTGGCGATGCAACCAATAGACATAAGGAGAGACACATAATGGTATTTTCAGATGATTTTTACTAGTGTTTTTGAGGGTTAATGGCATTTTCAGTAGGTGAAGGACACGTATAAGATTCAAGTGAACTCTGTAGTTTCAGCATTTTGTATCGATGTGTTTTTACTGTTTGGTGTGTTACTGTTTCCTAGACTAAGAGTGCTTCTATGTTTCATTTGTTCTTGGTTTTGTTAGAGATGAACTTAGGGCTTATTGTATTTGTGATGAAAGTTGTATTTGAACCTTATTGTATTTGTGATGAAAATTGTATTTGAACCTTATTGTATTTGTGATGAACATTGTATTCTCCGGCAAAAGCGGTGAACTCGCGTCTTCGGCTAGAGATGAGAGAAGCTTCAGCGGATACCTCTCAAGGCTTCGTCCGGAGGCCGAAGTTTTGAGGGGGGGGTAATGTTATGTCCCGGGTTAATTTCCCCGACGTGGCTCAATTCTCTTTCGCGTGGAGGTCTATTCGTGTGCTGCGCAATTCGCATATTGGAATTTTCCCACTGCTTACCTGTCACTCGGGTGCTTGCGTCGCCTCGAGGGAGGAGGGGGCAAGCATGCGAACGCAGCTCGCGAATATGACTAAATATGGGAATGAAGCGCAGTAAAATGCTGAATCCGGGGCGCGACCGGATGCCGCGATCAAATAAAAACCCCGCGGAACCTTCATTCCGGGTCTTTCGTCGAGGGGCCGTGTACACGTCGGGATGGGGAGCCGAGAGCCGTGGAAGCGGAGACTCGTCGATTGACCCGGGGTTCGCCGCAGGACGAGATACTCGCGCCGGAGTCGCTCTTGTTTAAATACAAACTCCTAGCGAAAGACCCCGTCTCTTTTATTTCACCGTACCAACTCGCCAATTGGACCACCTTCGTCGTCCGGAAATTCCTCAGCGTTAGTCAAGATCCTTTTCTGAGACGTCCCTTGTCGCGCTGCCCTCGAGGGGACACGACAATATATATATACAGAAATATATATACATATATAATTAGTACTATCGAAGAAAAATGGGAAAGTTTCAAGAAAGGGTTGTTTTAAGCCGCAAAAGACACCATTGGAACCGTTAACGCTAATAGGACTAGGAAACAATGGATCACGGATGAAATGATTACAAAGATGGATGAGCGGCGAAAATGGAAAAATGTAAATTCAGAATTAGGCAAAATGAAGTACAAAAAATTGAACAATAAATTGAGGCGGGCAACAAATAAAGCAAAAGAAGCATGTTGGAAGACGCAGTGTGAGGATATGGAAAGTCTGCAGAGGAAGGGTGAAATCGGTGCGCTGTACAGCAAAGTTAAATCGTTATCGGGAAGTAAGAAAGGGAGATCAACGATTTCAGTTAGAGATAAGGCGGGTAAGGTAATAGTTGACGCAGGAGAGATCCAAGAGATATGGAAGGAGTATTTAGAAGAGCTGTATAGTAAAGAACTTAGACCAAAAATGTTAGACATTGAAAAAGAATATGACGTAGAGGAAGACAGCTTAGGTCCAGGCATACTCGACGATGAGATAGAAAGGGCATTAAGGGAGATGAAACTAAATAAGGCTGTGGGGGCGGATAACATTCCCGCGGAACTATTGAAATGTTTAGAGAAATGTGGGAGGAAGAGGCTATATGGGCTGATTCGTAGTATTTATGAGGAAGGAATCTGACCGGAAGACTTTGTAATATCAGTTTTAGTTCCTATTCCGAAAAAGGTAAAGGCCACGTCATGTGAGGACTATAGGACAATTAGTTTGATATCCCACGCAGCTAAAGTTGTTCTCAGGATCATAAACAAAAGGATAGAGAGTAGGGCAAATGATTACTTAGGGGATGATCAGTTTGGGTTTAGGAAATGGAGATGTACGCGTGATGCCATTGCGGTAATGAGATTATTAATCGAGAGGAATATAGAACACAGCCAGGAGGTTTTTGCCTGTGTTGTACATTTTGAAAAAGCGTTTGATGGAGTAAATTGGGAAAAACTAATGAGTATTCTGCAGAAAATAGGAATAGATTGGAGGGAAAGGAGGCTAATCCGCAACCTGTACATGTCTCAGACTGCTCAGGTGCGGGTAGGAAACGGGGAGTCAGGATGGGCAGTGTTAGGAAGAGGTGTAAGGTAGATTCCAAAGAAACTGCGGGAGATGCCCCAACAGTAACTTTTAACGGAGTCATCCGCCAATGTGCATTTCAATGCAACAATTTCAGAGAGTAAAAATCATTCGCCTTGACTGGGATTCGAACCCAGATCCCTCAATATTCGGTGGAATGCTTTAGCCACTTAAGCTACCGAAGCGTCCTCTTAAACTCTGGCCTCGGTGGCCAGAATGACCGATGAATAGTGGTCACATGAATGATGGGCAGATGAATGATGGTCGACCGAATGTTGAGGGATCTGGGTTCGAATCCCAGTCAAGGCGAATGATTTTTACACTCTGAAATTGTTGCATTTAGATGTAAGGCAGGGTTGCCCAGTATCACCGTTGCTGTTCAACCTGTATGCAGAGGAAATGATGCAGAGGCATGGGAAGAACTGGAGGTAGGAATGAAAGTGGGCGGGAAATTAATAAAATCAGTTAGGTTTGCTGATAACCAAGCTTTAGTTTGTCAGTCAACCAAGGGGTTGAAAGCATTACTTAGTAAATTAAAAGTTCAGTGCGACAGGTATGGGATGAGAATCAATATGAATATAACAAAGGGTGTGCGATTCTCTAGAAAGAAAAAGGCTAAGCTTAACATTAAAATAGGAGGGCAAAAACTAGAGCATGTAGAACAGTTTACGTATTTCTGTAGTGTTTTGGACCAACACGGTCAAAGTGGTAGGGACGTAAGGAGAAGAATTGCGCTAGGCAAAGAGGCTTTCACAAGGAGGAGGGAGTTGATGACAGGGACGTTGAGTAAGGATGTTTAGAGAAGACTGATAAAAACTTTGATATGGAGCGTAGCTATGTGCGGTGCGGAAACGTGGTCATTGAAGCAGGACGATAGATGTAGATTGGAGGCTTTTGAAATGTGGGTTTGGAGAAGAATGGAGAAGGTGAAATGGACAGAGAAGAAAACAAATGAGGAAGTACTTGGTATGGTGGGCGAAGAGAGGGGTTTGTTGGGAGCAATCCTATGGAGGCAGGAAAAGTGGATTAAGGGGGTGTTGACCGGCAGTGGGATGTTGAAGACTGTGAAAGAAGGGAGAATGTTGGGCAAACGAGGAAAGGGAAGGAACAGGATAGGGATGTTGGACGGGATGAAGAGAGGAAGAAAGTACGCAGAGATGAAGAGGGACCTGATGTAGAGTGGGACGTGTAGTTTTGCTGGGGGTCACACATTTTTGAATGGGTAATTTTTGTCCATCAAAAAACCTACCTTAACCGGTAGATTACCTAATAGTAATAAATGCATAAAAATAGTATACATATGTATATGTGTGTAAAATTGCATTAATTAACCATATGCTACACTTTCTTACAACATTACTTAGCATTATATGAAATATCTACTAATGGCAATTTGAATTACGATAACTTATTCTTCTACTCCAACTTTCATAATCAACTACAAGTCGAAAAATTATTAAATTCAATGATAATGCATGAAGTGGGCGTCATTCAGCCGCTTTAATCGGTTAAAAATTATTGAAAATTAAAAACATACTACCTTGCCAATTGATGATATACTAGGTCGTCTCTATTAATTTGACGCTGAAAATAAAATTAAATTATGATTTTATTTTAAACCAATTATTAATAATTATATACTACGTATGTATGGTACTGTTGTTGTGAGTGTAGTAATATTGCCGCGAGTGAAAGAGCTCTAGTCTGGTGCACAGATAAGATGTAGGCAACATCCGTAGAACTTTTGCAATTATCCACGAGGGCCAAGGTTAACTTGGAAAGTATCAGCGTGAGTCAACGTTGCAGGGAGTCACAAAGTTAATGTAAATTACTCCACGTCAGTTCATAAAAGTATCCGGCCAATATTACCCATATAATCGAATCATAGCACTACACCTTTGCGACACAGCCCATGTTTATAGGCAATGATTGTGATAATTATATGAGTATTCACACGTCGATTTAATGAACAAAAGTGCCATTTTTTGCCTCATTTCCTCGGAGTTTGTTCACAATTTACGTACCGGTCAATACTCATCCCGAATTGAGCCCAATAAAATAGGTTTTTGAATAAACAATTTTTGCGTATGATATGAAAACATTTCGTCAACACTTCTGCAAGCGTGTAAATGATTAATTATGAATCCATCGCTATCCATAATGGCATTTATTGAAAACATTTCATAAAATATGAAATGAATTTTCAATCGCAAAACTATTTCACGCTGCTCAGTTTTGGTTACGAATCCATTGGCACAGTTGGCCCTTTGCTATCTTTTTCAAGTAAAGAAGTACTCCCGGACCTACTCCCATTCTTTTCCACCCTTGTGTGGAGGGCGCAGCTCCTTATTTTTCTTTTTCAAAATAGAATTGAAATGATCCTCCCGCATTCACCTCGTCTTCGATGCGGAGCGCTTAAGACCTTGGGAACACCCTCGTCTCCCCGGTATAGGGTGAAATAAGTGTTTTCCCCCACGCAAATGGAGGAAAAGGGAAGGAAGCGTCTGCTTTGGTCGAGATCTAGAGGGAGAGTTATATCTGGAAGAGGTGTGAGACAATGGCCTCACTACTTCCACAAACGCACTCGACTAAGTGAGCGTAAATATGAATATGCGGGTCCCAATCTTGGTGGAGTGGTAGGCGAACGGCGAGCAAGATGGCAAGCTCCGCGGAGGGATAATGAACGACCGAGCCGTTTTGTCGTCAGCGGTTCTGTAATTTGGAATGGGAAAGAAAAGGGCCGGGCTCTCATTCCCTAAGGTTTCTTAATTAGGCGGATCAAATTAGTGGGACTAGGACAAAAGAAGGGACAACCGCGTTTTTATTTTTTTTCCCATGTGGAGGAAATAATTAATAATCCTCGGGAAGGAGGGTAATCCCTCCTCCCTCCCTGCAGATGGGTCCATGGGGATGCTGGGGTTCTGTTCTTCCCCTTTTCGCGGCAAAGGGAACGCTTGACGTTTGAATGGCATTCGATACGCCGCCGGAGTTTAATGGAAACCACCGTTCCACTCGCTCCCTCGTGAATATCATGCAGTAAGTACACTGGCAGTAAAATTTTAACTATCTTGTGCTTCATAGATGTGATGGGTTGCGTCTTGTGGTACTTTTTCAGTTGATTTAAAATCTAGTTTTCAATGCAATGGTGATGGGGGGGAGGGTTTCCAGGAACATTCGTGCATCCATTCAAGAGAATCTACCTATTAAAGGTAGGTTTCAACGGTCCTAACGACCATTATCTGTTACCCATTCTTCCTTTTATTTGCCATTTTTGAGCATCAAGTCTCTGAAAAAAAAGTTAAGTAAAATTTTTGGATGGAAATTAATACAATGTGCATCCAAATATAATTTATGCAGCTTAACTAAAATTAACTATTTTGATCTTTTTCCGCATAAAATAAAAAAGAAGTATCATATCATGGAGTCAAACCCATGAGCTGTATTTTTGCTCACGTTTACTTGATAGAATTTTTCACCGTCTAACAACTAATCAAACCACTATTTAAACCAAATAAATAATTTTTGGAAAATAATATGCTGGTTGCGACCGATGAAGTCCTTAAAACGAAGTCAAGGCTTACAATTGTATTTGGCACGAAATATACATTTTAATCAAAAATATCATTGCTAGCTGGTCGAGTTAGTCCAGGCGTAGAGCGTTGGACTACTGACCCGGGTTTGATTCCCGTGCAAGCCTCTTTGGACAACCTCAGCTCCACCAAAGCTGTGTGATTTTTCAGGTACCAGATCTTCCTGGGATCCACTCAAGGAAAATGACTCCCCTACCCTGATAGATTGCTTTCGCATGCCTTTGGGTTTAGTACTAGGTGAGCATTATCTTCACCTATAGGGTTAAGTGAGCTTTGGTGATTTCTAAAGTCAGCATTTCAGGGTGAGCATAAAGTCGGGAGGTGAATGAAACATTTCTTGACGATATAGTATATGGTAAACTGCCGTAAAACACTTTTATTGCGGCGCAGATTTTCCTTTGGCGTAACCAAAGTATTCAAAAATAGAACATTTTCTGATTTTTTACATTATCTGTTTCAGAATGCGATTTGTAAATATAATACATTTTAGTTTTGCATTTATAAATTGAGCAAACTGAGGAATAGTTTGTTGAATGAGTGGTCGAAAAAGGAAATTTGAAATCTAAATTGATCATCGAAATAGCGATTACATCAGTGGCATTGCAAATCCATTTTATACGGTATGTTTACTTTTTAGTTATAGAATGCAAAGGGAAATCCCCATTATTTCAACATTTGGCCCATCGTTAAAGCGCACATTAAAAATTTAATGATCAAACGCATGGGTTGAGGCAGTGTGGGGGTTCATGTCTTTCGAGTTCAATCGCAATTTGAACGATCAGTTAAACTCGAGACTGTTTTCGATTAAGGTATACGTTTGAGTAATTTCATTCATAATGGTTAGGATAAGACTATTTCTCTTTGATTTCGTATTTGTTATATGTTTAAAATGACTCCTTGAAAACTAGTAGCAAAGTGTCAGGACGGTATCTAAACGGAGATACGTTTTAATTTCCGGAGCTGGTGAAGATGTAACGCTATCTCCTCTCCACCATCTATCTCTCTCTTCCCTCCTCGTTTCCTTCGAGATAAGGTGTGATTGGAGCCATTTGAAATACGGATGGATGGAGAAGAATCGTAGAAGTTGGATGGAAAGGTAAAGCAACAACGAAGTTATATTAGGGGATGAAAGAAGGATACTGAAGGAAATTTGAAAAAGGCCACGGATGCGTGACATACATGTACTGAAATCCATTGGAGAGACTTATGATATTATGCATTCATATATCGAAAAGTTTGATTTTTCATAAGCTCCAGAGCACGCTATAATAATGAGCAAATGATAATACTCTCCCACTAGATAATGGGAATTTATCTAGCGGAAAAGTGCCATCATTTTTTTCATTAATGTGCTCCAATTCCTCCATATTTTGCCTGAAACTATGCAATTTGTTCATTTTACGCTTTAGTTTAATTTCCTTTTAACTTTCTAAGTTAACTCATTAGTTCCTTCGTAATATTTAACTTCAATCTATGCAAGTTAAAAGTTGGTTTCATTTGAGGCATTTTAATAGAATTAAATGCTTAAACAGGTGAGTGTCCTAGAAATAAGTAGAGATTATTTTTGTCTAGGTTTAAATCCAAGGAGAGAAATATTTTCAACCTAAGATCTCAGAATAAGAATTCAAGTTTAATTATTGTTGTCGGCAAGTTTAAACACACACAAAGTAGTTGGTAATCAATAGAAACTCTGACATTTGATAGAATGAACTGTATTTAAATTTTTCATTGGAAAATTCATTAAAGTTTCCATCAATAACTGCATGTCTGAGTCGGATAAGGCTATGTAATATCTTACAGGGGTAGTTTATTAGGTTATCTTACTTAAGAAATCAAACAGATCACCCAAGGTCCCTCAACGAGGTCAACAGGTTAGGAAAGAACGGAAAACTAAGGGAGAGGGATTTCTGTCGAAGATTATTCAAGAATTCGTTCCCTCTTATCTAAGCTTTCCTGAACTAAAAATTAAAAAGAAAAAATAGTGCCCGCATGTGTGATGTTTATATGTAATATTCCACGTATCGAGAACTCAAGTCTGTTTTGTGCAATTAAAGTGAATGCAATTAATTTACCGTGACAAATACAAGTATTTTTTCGACTGTCTCATATTTCAGTGATACATAAATAACAAGAGTTCCGGCGTGTATGTTCCCGCAACTTGGCATCTAAGAAATTTTTAAATTAGCATGCCAAAATATAGGATAAATATGGCCTTCGTCTTCCCAATGAGTGTGCAGATACCTGCCGCAAGGTTATCAGTTACTTAACTGTGAAACTATCCTTGATGCAATGATGCATACAATGTGAATCAAAATCTAGTCATCTATTCAAGATAAAATTATGTGAGTGAAAGCCAAGAGCTCAATGCAATACGAGTTATACTCATGAATGAAAATTTGCCTGCATGAATGTTAATTCTTTTATTTGATTTCATTGTTACGTAAAGCAGATAGTACGAAACTGTTACGTTAGTTTTTTTGTTATTTTTCTGCGTGCCTTATATTATTTAGTAAACAAGAAAGATAATTCATGTACTTTAATTAATAAATTCTTTTTTTTTCTTATCTACCTCCAGACAGAAAGTTTTTAAAGCAAGCTTCTCCCATTTAGGGCCTTAACATTTTCCATAGTTGTCGTTTCAAACCCCCTGTCACACCCCTGTGTGAATTGCGGTGGCGTGCATACTGTGGCATACATGTTACGTATTATAATTTCATGGAAATTAATGATGGAATATAGAAAACGATCAAATATAACTCATTACACTCATTGCTTCCAACTGATTTTTAAGTGTTCTCGTCGTTTTTGAAGCAAGTAAGTTGAAAAGGCACACATTATGCACTTAAATAGCCAAGTTAATCTGTTGAAATCGAACAGAAATATGAAACCATTAAGGATCGTTTTCAGAAGGAGAAATTTTTATTATTCCTTAATAAAAAAATGTCTGACTGATTGGTTTACCAGAGGCAAAAATTTAGTCGCAATTAGTTAAGTTGTGAAGAAGTTCGGATTATATTTTTTTGCGCAGGAACGATGGATAAACGCAGTCAAGGGCACCTTAAAGGCACACGTCACTATGATTAGCTTCGTTTTGGAGATCGAAGAAGGATGCTCTTTTGGAGGAATTCACTGCCATCAACGGAAAACCTCACTCCGTCTGGGTTATTGGGATAAACTTGATTATATATCGGGGGAATTTACAAATCCATGAATTGGAGGGGTTGCCTCTCCATTGATTTTCGGTAGATCCATCATATAAATAGTAGGAACCGTTCGAAATTGGCCCATTGGCGGCTGAATGTGTTTATTTTTGCCAAAAACGGAATCTCAAAACATCAGAGACCCTTCGGCAGATTTAGACTATTTTGATGAAGAAAGGGATTTGGAAGAGTCGCGATTCTATAAATCTTAATCGATTTTCTTCCCCAACTGGGACATTACAAAAAAGTTAAGCACGCGAATGAAGACGATGTAGAGTTTAACATAATGAATCGTTGAACTTAGATGTCATTATATTTCGTTGTTTTCCTAACCAACTTAAATTAAATTCTAACCACTTTATAGTTATATTTTTATTTTTTCGCAATTATTTCACGGTAAATGATGAAACGATGCCACAGCACTTGAATTAAATCAAACGTTTTGGAAGCTTCCCCATAATATTATGGATAATCCTTACATTTTCATTTGATATTAGAAGTACGAAACTTTCATTATATCAAAATATCAGAGAAACATACCTATTTTAATTCGAAATCATTGCTTGTTAAATCAAATAAACCTGGCAAATTTGGCATGCATTGAACAGAGCGATAAAAAATATGTAAAAGTAGAAAAAGAAATTTAACCAGGAATGCAATTAAAAATGAGCTTAAGCGTTTCATTGATGAGATATACATTTTTAACCCGAAGTTTCACGTATTAATTATGAAAAGTAAGAAGTAAAAGTAAAGCAAAAATGAAAAGTTGAACAGTTATTTATCGGTACACCCTGCTAGATTTTCTACAGGGAGAGGAAAGGAAGGAGTAATACATGGGGAAGGGTTACATTATCACTTTTATTACACGTCCTTTTTGCTTTTTACGGTAATTAGTAAACACAATAAAGAAACTTCAAGATATATGCAGACATTAAATCTTCATGAGAACGAATATGAAGCACTTTAGACTTTAATGAGACTTCATGTGCAAAGGCCGGTCGGGAATCCTAAGAGAACTTTCTACGCCTTAATCGAGGTCGCCCGCAAGAGGAGACCTTTATGTCTTTATCAATAAAGCATGATCTCAAGCACGAGGGGTTTCTTTGTAGAAAACAATAGCAGGGAGGTAGTAGAACTTAATGAGCGTGTTGAACAGCATCATTACCTGATATTTCCGGGTGATAAAAATCGCTGGGTCAAAATGAGTACCGTTAGATCTTTTAGAGACGATACCAGCTTATATATCATGTTAAGGAAGCAAAGTTTACCGATTAATTAAAACACCTAAGATGAGAACCTCATAGAAATAAATTCAAACTATGAGTTTAAGAATAGTGGGGAGAAATGAACTTTGCAACCACATTATCACCTCCCGGATACAATATGATGACTATACTCGTACATGAATTGATTTTTAATGGAGTTCTCTCATCTGCTTTAGTTTGTGGTGCCCATGGCTTGAATTTTTCTAGGGTTCTCATCGCTACTGCTTGTTTATTTTCATCTGCCTTTTGAGTTCACCATGAATATTAAATACTTACAAGGTGTGATCAAAAAAAGACCGGACTGATTTTATTCTGTGCAAACCGTTCAACGGATCGAAGCGAGAGACAGTGCGCCAGCAGGCGACATATTTGACGCCTGAAACGAGAGGTGTTGTGTTTTTTTACGTCGAGTCATTACGCAGCAGCAGCGGTACGTGTCTTCACCTGTTCGTCGCCGCATGCAACGGCAGCAAAGAAGGAGCTAGAGGGACAGGTTCACACGGCGCTGGTCGTGACAGATGTTTTCACCAGAACCGGAACTTCCGTGATCCCGCAGCCACCCTACTCTTCAGACGTGGCTACATCAGACATTTTTTTGTTTCCAAAGTTAAAATCAACCTTGAAAGGGCACCGAATCGTATGGCGGATATTGAAACAAGTTGTACGGCGGACCTGAAGAGGATCCTTAAGGGGGCTTACCAGTATGGGCTCGAGAGCTGGAAGAAACGTTGTCAAAGGTGTGTCGTCAGCCAAGGCATGTACTTTGAGGGCGACAAGTTCGATTAAGTTGTATCCGTCGAAATAAACAAGTTATAAAATCAGTCCTGTCTTTTTTTGATCACACCTTGTATGAGCGGAGGTTCATGGGTATTTGCCGGATGTTCACGGTGTGCTTGTAGTTCCTGCGTGTTTAGATGCCCCCCACCTTTTCGGAAATCATGAACTTAAATCGTCACACTGAATTTTTAAAGTTTATTTGAGAATAAGAGAGACAGAACCCACCCCTAACGGATCCACGCATTGATTCTGCTTTCGCAGGATACACAGCCATAGAACAATCAAAGCTAAGAACACTTAGATTTTTATTTAAAAATCAAAATTTTAATAGTTTACCTAAACATACCTTTATTGCATGATAAGTATAGATAGTCATGAATGTGGTTGGCTATACGTTTATTCGTATATGTTCATCTTCATGTTTAGGTGCATATTTATGTATACCATATATGGCTATTTAATCTCCAAACGATCCCCCCACCACACACTTCCGTTGACACGGGGATCATAGTGTAGTTATAGATCGTCAGTTATTTGAGGCTAATAATCTGTACAAAACAGGAGGGGAGAGAAGAGGAGTCCACTTACCGAAGGAAGCTGCGGCGTGTAGATGTTGAGGCTGAGGCAATCCTCGCTCATTTCGTAGTTCCGCACCCTCCGCCGCCTCATTACGGGGGCGGAGGGACCACTGGGCCCCGGGGCTTCCGTTGAGCGGTTGATGGGGCCCGCTGTGGTCAGATCGGGCCCAAGAGTCGCGGAAGGGGGACTCTCCTCCACCACCTCTTCCTCGTCAGGCCAGGCTGGAGTCGTGCTGACGTTCCTCGTCCGTCTGTCTCCTTCCCCGGGCGGGTCTTCTATGAGGGCCGAGAAGAGCACGGAAGGCTCCGGCAGTGGGGCCGACCGCTCCTCCTTGTGCTTCGACTCCTTTTGTTGAGAATGCCTATGGTGCTTGGGGCGGACCGTCTGGTGCTGCGGTGTCGGAGTTGTGGGCGTCGGGAACCTCACCGCGTCCCAGACATACTGGTTACCCGGCTGGATGCACATGGGGCCGAATTTGGTGGCTTCCTTCGTCCTCCGCCATGGTGCTACCGGGACTGGCGCCTGAAACCAATATTCAACGGGTGAATGAGTGAGTACCCTTTAATCATCGCCGTGTATGTTTATCAACTGGCTGCTGAAAGCCGATATCTCCTAATATCTCAGCGTAATCACGTAAAGCCTGCCATAGAGATAGGAGTCGTGGAAGTATTATAGAATCTCATAATGGCTTGTGGAGGACGAGTTTGAGGGTCCTTCGCGTGTAATCTTATTTTAGGCTCTTTGAAACGTGTTTACTTCTCCATGCGTCAACGTAAATTCAATCTCTATTTCATCGATGCATTTTTGAATGAAGAGATACAAATTCGCATTCAAAAGAACACATATTATGAGGTTTTAGTCTTACCTATGCTTATGTTAGCAACTAAACGGGCTAGTAAGCAGAGCGTTGAGGTACTGCTTTAAACCAAAGAGACGTAGTGCAAACTCAAGTCTGTGAATAGATAATAATAGCTTTAAATTTCACAATGGTGGTTAACCATTCATAGTTAACGGTGATACGTTCCCCGAGCGCTGAATTTTATGTTCTTCATTAATATGGTTTCAAGAATAGGGTTTCTTAATTAAGAATTCAATTAAGAAGTAAATAATGCTCAGCTGCTCTATTTAAAGTATATTCCCATCTTTCAACGGATATGTATGCTCATGCAAAATCTCACATCTTTTATCCCAATAAACATTAATTTTTTGAACCTGTACTGCTTACGTATTTCATTCATGTCTAGGCCCATAATCACCCCGTCTTGTTGAAATACACAGCAAATAACCATTTTTTGCTATTTTCATTATTCGATGGATGTCTCATAGACTATTTCTGTAGTACCAAGTAAGCTTTGGGGATTTCTCATTTGATGAGGTCGTTATACAGTTAGCAAACTGACGACTTGAATTCGATCAATGGATGCATATTTAATGAACATCAGGAATTTCTTTTTATTCTTTAATCACTTCAAGTGCAACAGGGGAAAGAGGCAAATTAATCACCAGTTCCAGCAAAAAAAGTTACGTTAGCTTAGTGAGGACAGGGAATACCTTTCATGGGTAAGGAACGACAGATACCCTCGAACATAATTAAGACAAAACTTTCTGAAGGCATTTTAAGATGATGAAATGCGCACCACATGACGTAGACATTCTGTAAAGTACAATGTCACCTCGGTCACTCATGTAAAATCTGTATGAGTAATTGGTCGGGACTGAATGTTTTTCTACCTCCTTTTATTTTGATCGCAGAATTAAAATTTTGGTTCGTAATTTATGTGTCAGAGGTATTACCAGGTTTTATCAGAAACTTATCAGAAATTTTAAGATTTAAATCTTCGTAATCTGTGCCTTCATCATCAAGCCAACCTTGGAAGAGGTTAAACTAAAAAGAGAAAATATCGTGTATCAATTTACTTATCGTGAATGGGTGAATAGGCGAGTGAACGCGTTCAATGCTGATTGTTTGGAGTTAATTAAAACCATTTTGACAATCCGAGTTAAAAATTAATTTATTCCAACCCTTTTCATTTTGGATCTTTCGATGAACTTTTTTACTCGTATTTGATATCGCAATTCCCGTAGCCTACGGAACTTATGTTGTCCTATGATCATGATCCATGAAATTATCTAGGCATTCATTAGCTGAATTAATAATGTAAATATCTTGATGAGAATACTGCCATCCGGATCTTTGGCTTTTTTGTAAATTAAGTTCTTATTACAGTGATTTTCATTTATTTGAGAGCCTTAATTTTTGAGCTCATGATCATTAATTTTAACGAATGCTTGCGGAAAATACATAAGCAAATTACTATGAGGCTCCGATGAGAAGAATGAAGTGAAAAGACTTATCAATATTTCCCCCAATACGGCGTCTTTCCATCAAAAGCGGAATCGATTCCCTTTTTAAGAGGGTCATGAACGCAAATTCACTCATTTGAGTGACTATAAAGGGAGGTGCCACGCTAAAAAAAACCCAAATAAAACAATGTATTTTTGCAACAACAATGAAGAATTTTTATTCGGTTAACCGCTGAGTGAATTTAAAAGTCTTTGGTATATTAAAGGGAGATGTTTTTAATTACCCAAAAGAATTTTTTTTATTTTTCGTTCCTTGATTGTTTGCGAGAGAAAAGTTTAGGTAATACAATGTGAAAATGATCGAGTTTCTTGAACCTTTTTTTAATCTTGTTTCCGAATTTTCAGCCTCACGAACTTAATGATGCTAAAAAGGAGATGCTTTGTTGTTTAATAACGAGATTAGTGATACTTCTACGAAAGCGTGTCGAGATATTAAAGCACGGAAGCTAATTGAATTTAAACGTATCTTATTAGAGCCAGCGCTCCGAAATTGTGTACTGCTATTCGACCGGGAGAGAAACTTTAAAAAATGAGATACCGGAAATTGAAGAGAAAACTTTATATTACACCTCTTTTTAGGCTAAATATATTTATGGCTTTGGCTTTATTGCCTCATCATTATTTTTTCTTAAAATTGATTATTATTAGTTACCTTTCATTTGTGACTTTCACTTTCGTAGTTTAATCCTATAAAATACAGGATATCATATGCATAGAAAATATAAATTGTCCAATAGCAATTTCAGTCAAGTCATACTTAAGTGTATTCACCGCATATTATTGTTCCTGTAAATCACATATCATTCACAAATGCCTGGATCCGGGTCCAAGTCCTGGTCTATGCAAATCATTTTTCCATGAAAATCTCACATTTATAAATTTCTAAATCCGAACTGCCCCCCAAATATAATTTTTTTTCATTACCATATTAAAATTATTTGAATTACCATTTATTTTTTTATAATGATTACCTTAAATTCATATATTTTTGATGCGTCGGAGGGCTTTTGATGTAAGATATTTCAATACCGCTACTGGTTTTTTTTAGCTTGATGCTTGAACAGTTTTACACCAAAAGCCAAACAACGCAATGGAAAATAAAGAGCTGATATCTCATAAAACTGCGGAAGTGGGTCTTGCAACAGTTTTCACAACCGTACATTCCTCAGGGCAACATTTCTCACTCTGACATAAAAATTTGTCAAGGAAGCTGGCACGAAAAATGCTCCGAAGCTACTGTGTTTCATGATAATTTAAAGTTCTACTTCTTCAACTGATTTACCAAAACCTTTTACCAGTAAATGCTAATACTTAGCTAGCCTGTTTGGTCATTTGCATGCTTACGGCATGAGGAAACTAGAAAATTGGGAAGGGAACCGTAGTTGCCAGCCTAATAATAACGGAAAGTGGGATAGAGATAATACTTCATCGTTTTCTCAGGCGTAGTTTGAACTGCTTCCTGTTCTCAAAAGTAGAACTAGTCTGAGATCCGATCACCTCTGAGAATCAAACCCGAGTCCCCGTCGAGAAAATCTACACGGACTGCAATACGGCCGAATGCAGTCATTTTTCGTCATATCTTTTCAATTGAATTTGATGTAATCTTCGTCCGATAAAATATTGGCATGGATAATAATTGATGGATTTCTCTCAGGATTTCGTTAAAAATAGTTCACTTCCTCCCATAGTTTTATTTAAGATTAAGTCCGTGCTAACCCTTCGGAAATTACGTCGAGTGAAGTTTTTGCCCTTTAAAGCAATCCCCATCATCTGCGATACTGGCGTTGACAGCACAGCATCTTTAACCGCCTTTGAAAGCGTTATTTTTAGGCTGACAGAATTTGCGGGTAACTCACACGGTCACACGTAGAAAAATCGAACGTATTTTGGTTTAAAATGAGGGAGCTTTCCCACGCATTTAGGAGGGTGATTGGGAATATTCTGAGCATGTGAAAAATCGCCAATACCATACTGTTGAAGGAGATCGACGGTGTTACACCGTGAGAGTTTAGCGATGCGGTTATTATTTTTTTCCTGCCATTTTAATTAACTCAGTGATTCCGAAAAAGAATACCTCGCCGTTCCGCCCAAGTTCAAACCTCCATTATCTGCCGTCGGTGTCATTGCGGACATACGAGCTAAGGATAGTGTTTCAACCCGTGAGCTTTATGCCGAAACGTAATAGCGTCCGGGAGTAATGAACTTTGTTAGCACGGGATTAACTTTTAGTCATCCCGATCGTCACCGTTGACCCGACGAAAAGGAGCGATTTTTGAAAAAGAAGGGCGAACCTTTTGCCCTACCTTGATACATTCTGGTTAACGTCTTGGCTACTTTAAGTGATACAGAAATAACCGTGGGTGTAAATTTTTACGCATATCGCGTAAGCCACGGTAAACGTCAGGGAGGTCTGCGATGGTTCCTGCGTAAAGAAAACAAAAGAAGTGACAGGAATACAACTGAAAGAATGAGACACGCTTGAGCCACCTCAAATTGAAGGTGAAGGTTGATGGTGGGGGTAAGGAGGGCGCCCGCATCTTTAAGGAAAATAAATTAGCGAGTGGGTTAAAATCAAAGTATTAAAAGTAGTCGAGAATGAAATCACGCAACGTTCTCAAAGGAAGAGAGAGACTTATTGAGAACGCGGGAATCACGCATAAAAACTGTTCCGGTGAGTGTTACCCACCACCAAGTCTCATGGCCTTGAAGGAGATAACATGTGTGTGGCGGAAAAATGACTGTATATTTGTGCGTTGTTTGTATGGAAATAAAACTTATATGTGTTGAAACGTTAATGAGGAATTGTTGACTTAGCGTATTTTATGTGCGTATCATTTTTCTGAAATTGATTTTTTACTCCATCTCCCTTTTTGTTTTCCTTTTTAAACATAATTTATTTTATAAAACGTAATTAACATTTTTTTAAATTTTTTTGCAAATTCATTTTTTTGCATATTTTTCTCATGTGTATTTCTTTTTTATTTTGTATATTTTTATGAAAAAATAGAATATTGGATTTACAACAAAGGGTTAGGAATAGTGCACATGTATACAGAGCGCACTGGGTAACGGAAACTTAAGCAATATAAGTTAAGCTTAGATTTAAACATTATAAGAAGTAAAGAAAATAAATAAAACATATTGCATTAAAAATCTCGAGAGGCAAATTGTGTGTAAGGTTTTATTTTTATTTGTCCAATTATCATTCAAATAGGGCAAAGTAGAGAGATAACGTGTGTGATAGTGTGTGCCACCTGACAATGTCTATCAGCACGTGTATTTTTAATAATAATAATAATAACCTAAATATCATTTACACCGTTCCATTTTGGATTAGACAAAGTAAAAGAGACCTCATTATAAGTTATTACAAGGAGAGTATTACCATTTAATAGTATCCTCGACATTTCTCTATCGTAATAATTCTTTCCCCTTCATCAAACTTTGTTTCACACCTCAGCTACTGTTTTTGAAATTTCATTTGAGATATGCTGTAATTTCAAAATTTTGCGGATTATTCTTCTTGTGGCCAGTTATTCTGTTCTAATTAAATGTTCGAGTTTTTACATATTCCCCGCACCTCCTAGTTTTAAAGGTTTTTGATTGTTAACTTGCTAAAATATTGAATAAATAATGCCAAAAAATTTTATACTGAAGAAAAAGGAAGCCTTTGATAAAATATAATCGAACTTAGCCTGGTGGCCGATCTCGCGAAGGCGGGGAATACCCGTTGGTGCATCGGGGCACTCCGAAGAAGCCACGCGTCAACATGCACTCTCCAATATTTATTTGACCAGAGAAACTCTTTAATTGCGACGCAGTACCAGCATTGACGAACGTCAGGACACAATTTGACATCCTTTGAGGCGAGGCGAGCGCTTTTGTGAACACGCCCATGTTGGACAACGCGCCAAGACATTCATGAAGTTTCTTTGCTGAAATGTGGTAACAATTTGTAATCGCTTTCCCATCGCCTACTGGGCTATACATTCTTACCCTCGTCGTGGAAGATAGGTCGATCATTGGGAAAGTCTGAGGCACTTCTGTGAGCTATAGTGACACACTTCCGTGAGGTGCGGGTAGCAAGGCAAATAGAGAAGTCTGACATAAGTGGATTTCAAGGTTAAGGGAATGGCGAAATATTAAAAAAAAACACGAAGAGAAAAAAAATCGTGCAATCGCGGAAACTGCTGATGCGTCGCGTTTAGCCTTTCTGAAATTCATAACCCACGAATGATTGTGGAATTAATCGATTTTTGAATAGTGGATTAACCGAATGATATTTGCCGAACTAACCGAATATTATACCTATCTCGTTGTCTTATTATTGAGAAACGAAGGCAGAAGAATTATATTTCAGATTTTAAGGTAGTTTGTTTTCTCGTAAAATGGGGTTGTGGTAGTGTTAAAAAATAGGTGCCTCAATGACAGATAATTTGCACCTGACGTCACATTAGGAAAGAGAAAAAGGGAAACGGAAAATTGAAAATTATGATACAGAAAATCTCTTTTCAATTAAAATGTCAGCTCCAGGGAGTGATTACTGCTATTTCACTGAATTTAACACCCAGGGTTTTTTTAGTAAGTATAAAATATGTGCTAGACTAGATAATATTTTCTCATAATAGAAATGGTGGAAAAGCAGTGATGCTTTTAACACTTCTTAATACTCAATTTTCAAACTCTTTAGATATATTATATGTTTTTCAATTTTCAACAGAAAAATCAACGAGAGTCTAATTTACGATCTTTGGCCCTCGCAAACCAATTGAGTGATTTTCACTCGGCGATTATACAATAAAAATGACCAATAATTTAGCCTATTTTGGAGAAAAGCTTAATTTAGCATCGCACCCGACGAGTATCTGATCGATTACTTTGGTATTTTACAATGTGTATTGATATTCTGAAGGTTGATCTTATGAAGTACTACACCAGCCGAAATGCGTACATCGGCTTTCTTTAACAACAAAATAACTCTGAATACGGCTTTAAGGTCATCAACTTATATAATGTTCATGTCTCTCCTAATATTTAGTGACTCGCGTACTGCCTTGAAATTTTCACATTTCTTCAGAAGGCGGCAAACATCCAGAAGGAGATCGTAGACCTTCTTGAATTCTCGTAAAATTATGATTGACCGACAATCCCAGTTATGAACGATACCATCCAAAGACATCTCACTCAAAATATTTCGTTTCGAATCACCTTAGATTCCAATTTCTTTCCCTCACAGGTGATTTGTATTTGAGCGAGCAGAATACTCCAACGGAGCTACTGGGAAGCGTTCAGAAATAATGTCTGGCTTCATTACAAAACCCTTCAATCACATCTGGAAAATTAAAACGTTTTGCCCTTCACGTAAGAATAGATTAAATTCATTACAACCCGTATTTTTACTGAAGTATCTTCAAGTTTGTACAAGTGTTGAACAAGTCTCGCGGTTCCCATGCGTTGAGAGAGGTAGTGTGGAAAGGTGGGTAATGGAATGGAGGTGGGGAGGAAGTTTTCCAGGAGCTTAGGGCTGTAGGCGAAGACGACCTTCCTGAAGAGAATGAGATGGAGAGAGTTTTTGGGGCAGCGAGAGAAAGGCAGAAGAGGGATGGTTGTGTGAGGAATGTGCCGACGGCTGGTCACCGGGAATTTACCCAGGGGATGGTGCGGAAGGGGGAGCGGGTCTACGGACAAACTTCATCTCCTTTACCCTCACCCCTTTACTAACATTCCGCAACCCCACTTGTTCATGCCTATTAAATGGCCTAGTGGTTCTACAACCCTCACTCATAACTCAATCCTTCCCCGACTCAACTATCATTTGATCAATATTTCCCCCAGAATATTTTTTCCTACGCGCTTATGCCATTGGAATAACATTCCTTCAGTTAATATGCTAATATAATTGATGTTTTTTTTATTTTACGCTTTGGGACTTACGAGTCCTGTCAGGGTTGTTAACCCTGTTTCTGCTCAACTCGATGCTCCCCAACCGTTTGGAAACTGTACAAAATAAAATTTATTATAATTTTAAAAATTCAGACTGCAGGAATGTCATGTGATTTTTATTTCGACCTCGGAGTATTTGAGAATTTCTGGAATTACGGTAAAAAGTAAATGAATACCAATGTCAGCTCCTTTTGTGCAGGCTGAAAATATTTAAAAAAATAGTAAACCGAGATGGATTTATTGAAGTTATTTGTAAAAGAGTGGAAAAGAAATGTTCGAAAAAAGGGTTATTTTTGGAGGAAAAAATCATATAGACATATTATTTCGCCTCAATTATACTTTATCATGTTCCTGTTGAGAGCATTTGAGTATCAGCGCAGAAAGAATTGATTAAACCCAAAAAATGCAAACTAAAGTTCCTGGAATCATTATTAAAATTTTATGCACCAAATGACCAGACACATTTTTGCATGCACCTCTAAAAATTTGTCGACTTCATAAATAAATATCGTATGCTTATGATTCTGATGTTGAGGGAATAATATAACGTCTCTACATATAGGAGAACACATAAAACGTTGAGGGGTATTGACTGCCTTAAAATCTGTTATCAGAAGTCCTGCTTTCCTCGATCATTTTCGTCTTAAGAGAGTAGCAATCAAGACGAGTGACTATTCGAACCCTTGATAATAAAACTATTCGGTTACCTATATCCATTATTTTATGAAGAAAATTCTTCTATTACCTTAGAGTTAACATCCTCTGTCACCTTTCTCTGTGATAGCTAGCAGTGTTATATAAAAAAGGAAATGTATCATTGCAGTGAAACTAACCATAATAAGAATACAGTTTTTAATTCAGCGCGAGAAGCAGAAGTATTTAGCGAAAGTCAGTTATTCACATTTTTAAAGGTAATATAGTTTTTATTGGTGATCTAAATATTAACATTATATTATCTATAAATAATTCGGATCATTATCTAAAATTAATGATTCCTTTAAGATGGCCGTGCTTAGTTACATCTCCAACTAGAGTAGTATCATTGAATCGGTCATTTGTGTGCTAGGGTATACGTCAGGGTATACATGTGTAACTGGTGCATTTCCGATCTTCAAACTGATGTGCTTCATAAAGCAATTACTAACAATATGATTTTCTCTTCTCAGTGAGGACATAGTCGGCAAAGAAATATTATCTCCCAGCGAACTACATTCAAATTGATTTCGTTTTTTTTTCAATTAAAGTACTGACTAGAGTCCCGTTTTAAAGGAAGTAGATGCAACCAAGGGCCCTGTTCTTTTCTTAATGACGAGAGCGACTTGATTAATTATTGGTTCAAGCTGGTAAAACGTCCAAAATAATATCTAATCAGATGCAATAAAATTGGGAAATTGGTTTCAATAAAATAGATAAAAAATAAATGTAAAAAATATGTGTGATAGATACAACTTTGATTGTATTTTGTCTTAATGAAGAGACTGTTCGATGACTTCACAGAATTATTTTCTACTCATTGAGTTAGTGTCTACATTTAAATACCCAGGTGTTACCCTAGACGATTTTTTTAAATAGTAAAAACACATTACGTATGTGTGCAACAGAGAGTATGTGACAGACTCTTACGATTTCTACTTTATTCGAATTAAATGTTCTTAACACTTTTCGAGGTTCATATAAAATGCTCAGTTCATTCTAGACTAAGTAATTGAATGTTCTCATGAGATGGAGCTTATCATAACTTATTCAAACCTGCCGCTTTTTGCAAAAAGAATAATTCGAGAAGTCGTAAAGATCCGTTTTGATATTTCCTTTCCTCTCTTATTTCGTCTACGTCGTATTCCATTAAGGTATTTATTTATTCATAAAGTTCTACCTCAGTTCTATTTAATAAGTGGTAACGTAGGGCTATTACTGTGTAAAACCTTCTACTTTTACCCTAGGCAAAACCAAACCTGGCGGTATTTAAAAGATTATTTTTTGTATATAGGAACTAAAAATTTATATTTGATCATGAATATAGTGTTGAATCATGAAATTAGTAAATCGTTCCACATGAAAATCTTAACTGAAAAACATTTGTTGGTGACCTTATGCAGGTATACTTAAGGCTGCATGAAATTAATAAAAAAACTGTTGAATCTTCTTATTGGATGACCTATTTTTGATACTACGTTGGGGTTCAACATTTTTATTATTGTTCAGAATTTTCTTTTGAAACAAAAGTCCGTAATATATCAATTTCGAATCATCATAGTTCAAATGGCATTGCAACTTTAATCATTTACAATGGCTTAGTTTTTCATAATTTACGAGTAATCTTTTTTATCATAGTGTTAGTTCAAGGCGGTGATTGGTTTGATGGTGCAAACCTGGAACATAATCTCAAGTAAAACTTCAGAGGGACAATGGCAATTTTAATGATTCCTAAAGGCCAATCTTCAACCGCTTTAGATCTATTTTCGGTGTTCTCTTAGAATTAACGATGAACCAATTAACGGGAATCTATTTACGGTATCCGAGTTTTGCTAGCTAATTGAGTGGTTTTCATGGTGCGATTATACAATAAAAATTGCTAATGTTTGAGTTCATTTTTATGGATTCAATGTGTCTATCATTCTCTCTTCTGTCCAAGTACCCGACAAATTACGGATTCTAACCTTAAATTGCCAACTTTTAAGTCGCCTTTCTGGTTTATTCGATTTTTTCGATACCAATGTTCATATATGAGTACATAAGTAATATGCCAGTAAGGCTTAAATATCATGACCATAAGATTTTTAAGTATTGCTACGTAGGTTTTATCATTGTTAATGGTCTACACTGGTTTCAGTGTTGCTACTATTGCTGCTCTATTGATCATGATTATGAAAGCGTGAAAACCTATCTCCTTCGAAGTCGAATCAATTTGTTATTTGACTTGGAAAATATTGATTAATATCGAGTCATTCATGCATGTCTGGAGTTTTGTACTCATGAATTAATAATAACAAAATAGGCAATTCAGATTTTCCAAGCGTAATCATATTAATTGACGTAGTTTAACTTTAAATAATGGAATGAAAGAATCCTCAACTCACTATATGCAATACTCAAATAACTATTTTACCCTGACCAATTAAAGACAACATGTAAGAAATTAGATATCGGCATGTTGCGGAACGCTTTTAAAGGCTACAAATGTTTGTGTGGACTACAGCGAATGTCTTCTTAACGGCTCTTACCTGTGTGGAGAGATGTGCGCTGTTATGGTAAAAACTATCATAAAGTAGCTGATTTATTAAATATTCAGGAACTAGTCATATGTTCCCATAAAGGAAAAGTAGAGATTAAATTAATAGTTGTGCTGAAGTGCTTATTATCGATTACACCGAATTTTCAGTATTTAACCTTGCCATTAAAATACTCTCCTATCTTCCGCTTGAAGCAATCATTTAAATCTGTGGCTTTGACAATCTATTTCCAACGAAATGGTTGAATTTCAGTGGGTAACATGTTGGTCGCAGTAAAATCCTCCGTATTGTATTTCTCTCTGTCCCCTTTCCCTCGCTTTTGCCTTTCCCCGTTTTTCTCCTCTGTTCGACGCAAAAAATACGTGCTTTCAACAGGTGTGCACCGGGGAATGCTGTATTCCTTTCCGTCTCCTCTGATTTCTATACTCCTTGATATCATCATGTGGTGAACAAGTAAGCGTATAACAATTCCACAGGTGACGCTGTGAGTTTCATTTTATTTAAGCCAGATTCATCTGTTCCCCGTCCCGTTCCAAGTGTTGAAGGGTTTTTTTACCAGTGAAGAGCAATTGGGTCATCCATGACAATTTTCAATTTTTTTCGTACGGGTGATCTACGAAGATTCTGCCGCCACCAAGACATTTAGGGACGTCCAGTTATGAGTCACACAGGCGGATAAAAAGCACACCGCCGTTGGTGACAACCGTCCAGACCAAATCTGCGTAATATACTAAATAAGAAAAGTTCTTTTGATTTTCCATTCAAATTTCTGTTTGGCGAATGGCTTCGGGAATAATTTTACAAAAATGATTTACATGCAAGAGAGCAGCGGTCTCCAAACTTTCGGACCTCACGGACCCATAACTCATAATTTTTAATCCTATGGATAACTGACAAAAGTTTTTCTACACGTTTACAAATATCAAACTACCATCAAATATTGTTCTTAAAAGTTCCAGTTAGCTAAAGCAAACATGAGACGGCAAGTACGGTTTTGTAATTGTAACAGTATTAGTTAAGGATTTATACATATATAAGAGAAAAATATTACATATTTGGTGAAATCTTTATTCCCACTACACTCTCCTCGGTTCGCCAAAAATTCTTGCGAACCACTGCTAAGCCACTACCGTATCTGAAGGAACTAAGTACGCATCAATTACCACTCCACGCATGAGATTGGAGTTTCCGGATATTATTTTTACTAATGCATAATTAGTAACCATTATAAAGTGAAGGTCTTTCGAGTAAAAATATTCAATTTAACTCTCTTAGTTATTCAGTTTTCTCTCATAAAATTTCTCATTAATGTTTCAAGAAGTGTAAAATAATCCTACAAATTACTGCAAGCAATCATTTTTTTAATAATTTATTGCGTTCAAATTTCGAATGTCTAAAGGCCGGATTTCTTTTTCCCACTCACCTTGTGGCGTTTGAAGTCGCGGATTCATCTTCTCCACCCCCAACCCTTATCGCACCTGCGACAATTTTTCTGGACGTTTTTCCTTAGGTGAAAGTGGCCATATTAATGAGTAACTCACGGTGATGTCGCGGCCTGCTCTAGGTGTTAGGCACAACCTTTCTCTTTGGGAGAGAGGACCTCGACGGATCTCAATTATCTGGCCAATATGTGGGGCACATTTTAACTACGAGTCTCTGCGTCACTTGGGTCGCTTGCAATCGAAAGCAGTATTTTTTTAACTGTCCCGAGTGGCTTTAACTCATAATACGGGAAAATCAACGAGCACTCGAACGAACGAGTGAGGGAAAACGAAGCTAAGCTACCATTTCAATAAGTGGTACTTAATCTTCAAAATGAATGAATTAAAATGCGATTGTGCCTCCGATTAAATCTTCGAATGAAGACGTTTAGTTACATTTTTTGCTTCTAAAAGAGAAAATAGCAGCTCGATAAATGTGACGATTCCTCGTCAATTCCTTTTTCAAACCAGGTCATGTTGAAGAGTTTGAATTTATGGCAAGTTATACTGGTCATTTTTTAGCACCATAGAAAATTTCTAAATTGGTATAATTCATGATCAATGCGGATATTATATCCGTGCCAATCCATTCTATATTCATGTATTATTTGTTTTTCTTTTCTGGCTTTCTAGAAATGCTAATATCTTTTTCACTGGTAATTATAACACAATACATCGTACAATAATTTCTCCGGGACGTTTTAGATATTTTCAAATGATACTGGCGCCTTCGCAGTGAATAAAACTGAGGAAATACTTTTAATTTCGTATTTTAGTATTATAGAAGCTTTTTCTTGCCTAAATTTGTTGGTTAGAGGATATAGTTCTTGAGTGGATGGGTCGAAGGAATTGGATAAGAGACATCCAAAAAAAATTCGGTTCTCGAAATGATTTTTCAAAGTGGCTCTTAAATTTCATACTTTTGCTATCACAGCCGAAAATAGAAAGGCGTTCCATAAATCCGGAATTATTTGCTGAAAAACCTATCTAAGAATCGTGTTTACTATGCTGAACTAGGATTAATGAATCCAATTGCTGGCTGGGGTAGTCTTCGAAAGAGTTTTATCCTCTGAAAGTTTAAGAGCTAAAAGGCAATTTAAAGTGACTGCCGCTGACGTGGGAGTCGCACGCCGTCGTCCCACGGCACGGCTATAGCACTAATGAGTGTGATTCACACTCCTTTTTCGCTTCCATATTTTTTTTGTCAGGCGTTTGTGAGACGGATTATGTTGAGGCGGTGGTGAAAAGAGAAGGCGTTGAAGATTGATTACAGAACGATCCTCATTTTTACTCATTATTTTCACTGTCACGAGCATTCACACTCGGGGAAAAGTGCGAGGACCATGAATAAATTAAAGTGGAGCGAAATGCGAGCCCTTGATTCCGAGCAATTGAGTTTCACGTCTCTCAAAATCCACGCATTACTTTTAATTTGTGCGCTTTCAAAATGGTAGCGTGATTAGCGTCTGCTTAAATTAAGCACCAAGGGATTGAGTCTTTATTTTTTCCTGAGACTTGAACCGAGAAACGTTTTCCTTATACACTCATTATGATGAAATACAATTGCAAACGAAAAAACAGTTATGTTGTTTCCGAGATTGAGAAAAACTAACTTCAACTTTAAGAGTGGAGGGCAACACTCGAACAGGTGTAATATTTAATCTATCTTGGGCAGTGTTTTGGACCAAGGTGGTCAAATTAGTGGCGATATAAGAATAAGAACTACGTGAGGCGTAGCTTTCACAAGAAGGAGGGAATTGATGACAGGGATGCTATGTAAGGATGTTAAGAAAAGATTAAGGAAACATTTTTAATGGAGCGTCGTTTTGTGCGACGTGGAAACTTAGCATTTGAAGCAATATGATAGGAGTAGATTGAAGGCTTTTGAGACGAGCTAATAGAGAAAGATGGCAAAGGTAAAATGGATAGATTGGAAACAAACTAGAAAGTGATGGGGCAGAAGGGAGAGGGATCGAGGGATTTTTTTGGGAGAAATCCAAAGGAGATAGAAAAGGTGGATTCAGAGCATTATAATTAGGGATAGAATGTTGAAGACTGTGATAGAGGGGAGAAAGTCAGGCAATCGAGGAAGGAGAGGGATAGGTGTATTGGGTTGAATGAAGGAATGTCGTAAATTTTACGAAATTGAGGTAGGGTTTATTGCAGCGCTGGTGCCTGCTTGTGTCTTACTCGGAGAGGGTGAGATATGTTAGGAGTTCAGTCTCCATCCATCCAAGACATATCAAAAAGAGTATACTGCCAAATAATAATTTACCTATATTCCGGTCTTATCGCGTAATAACTCAACGAACAGCCGTCAAACATGATGGCTTCAATGCATGATATATAGGCACAATCGAGTTAAACATTTTATTACCTGTGCTTTTCCGAGGAAACTCAAATCAAAAACATTTTGCATATTTTAATGCCTCAATAGATATTTTCATGATTATAATTAAAGTTTTTACGCGAGAAAGAGTTAACCTATAAATGCTACATACATTTTTTCTTAAATATTTTATCACTTGGAACAGACCCACTTACTCTTACGCTGGTCTTGCTAGCGTGGAAGAAAGTTGCCTTGAGCGCCAAAACAAGTTTTTTGTCTTGAGGACATTTGTGGTGAGAAAATATCAATTTAAGAACTCCTAATGCGAAATAGTTTTAATGCAGGAGGGGAGCTTCTGCAAATGGTGTGCCGGTTACCTTTTCGCCTCTAAAAAAATGAAAATTAGCTCATCAAGTTATGGGATTCGGATAAAATATTTCAGGTTTCAGAATGCAGTGGTCTGGGAGGTAGATGAAGTGCCAATACGCATAGTCACCACAAATTGTAAAAAATCTGCGAAGAATGGAAAATGAGATAATGCTAAGCGGTTGCTTCATGGGGAAAAATCAATAAGTTGAAATAATACATATATTTTGCTTCACAAGATATACGACAAATTGTTGACGGCAATGGGAAAACGACATCGCGAGTTCATCAGTAAGATCAAAATGGAATTGTTGATTGAATGGATCATGAAGTAAAACTAAAACATTAAATGTAAATCAAGCTTGGAACTGCTCAACTGAGCTACTGAATATGATTGTATTTCTAAAAGATACTAAAACATGTAAAACGATGCGTTTGGAAAAGATTTGGTGAAATCATGAATTTAACGATAAAAATCTACAGTATACCTGTATAATGCTACGACGAATTAATTGATAAACCAATAGGTGCCTTTTTCTTTGGCCGCTACGGTTATAAAAAAGACCATTAGGCTTAGTAATTAAAATTAAAATGTATTTTCATAATTCAAGGATATTCCTTAAATGTAGATTATGTTACGTTTCTTCAAATTCTGTATGGGCATCCAAATCATTATGTTTGGCGGATAGTGTCATCAATGAGAAAAATGTCCCCAAACCCTTCGGTTCGCAAAGATTTTCATGAAATATTTTGTATTATTTCGCATTCGTTTATGCCAATCGCTTTTTCGTGTATTTCTTTGCATGCCTCCCGATGGCGTTTTCGTTTATTTTACCCGAATAAACTAGCATATTATTATTGATGTTAAATGAAAACTTTGTACGTGCGTGCGAAAAATTATTTTATTGGGAAACCGAAAAATGTATCCATCCAGGCGTTTACATAGGCTAAATTGCGGCACAAATATGAAGAGAGTAACCATTTCATTACTCGTTGAGAACCTCTCAAAATTCATTCAGCTTCACACGCGGCAATGAGAAGAAATATAAGCCGAATAGCCGTAAATAAGGAGAGGAGATTTGGGAGGCGCGGTCGGAGAGGCTAATTTCGGCTGATAAGGTTGTGATGTAGTAGCAAGATTTGCGGTAGTATTGATAAGTAGTATTTGTTTGTAGAGGCGACCGACAACCGAGGTAATTTGCACCAATAATTGACCGGTGGATACATTTTGATTGGTATGACTTTCAAGGAATAGAGTGAAAACAAATTTAACATTAACCTGCTTGGACTCTCAAGTGGTCACACAATTTTAAAGTCCCATCCGTCAGATGAAAGACTGCACTTTTAATTGCATTTAATATGGTGGTCAAAAATAAAAACTGGCTAGCACTGAACAAATCATCTCTCACCTGCATTTGAACATCAATTTAGGCATAGAAAGTGAGTGCATTAGTACCTATACTTATTAAATAAGCAAATCAGCATTTAAGAATTACTTCATAGTGTAATATACGACGGAATTTATGTCCTAAGCTGGATTATCAACCATTGAAGACAATGTCACCACTTGAAAATATTATATAATTGAAGAAAAAATTTAAAACGATATATAACGCGCGTTTCCACACCTAGGCGCGTGTCAGTCAAGGCAAACTTATAATAACTTCTCCTGACCATGAAGCCTAATTAAACCTGTTTCGTTGTCAAATAAGAGTGAAATGAGGTGCAAACCACATTCAATTCGTTGCTGACTTCCTCCTCAGTTTCCTCTAGATGATAGGGTGGCCTGTCTAAGCCCGCTGATCTTACCACCGCACAGATAAGATACCCAGCACCACGCGCCAAAAGGTCGGAATTAATCGTGAAAAAGGAGGGGAAGGAGAGAGGTCTCCTCACTCACCCTGAATCGTAACTCCCCGACCGGCGGCTCGGAGTACGGGATGCCGAGGAAGGCCGCCACCTTCCCCCCGGTGGACACGTCCATCCAGAGGCCGGATACGTCCCCGCAGTCCGTGTTGACGAGGGGAGGCTGGGCGGGCAGAGTGGGGGTTGGCGCGGGAGGTGGGGTGGTGGCGTCCGCGGGAGGTTCGGATGCTTCCGCCGCGACCGGCTCGCCGTTCGGGCCACCTCCCACGCGGAGGAGCGGTAGGGGATGGGCAACGGCGCCCTCGTAGCCACCCGAGTCCAAAAGGAACACCTCGTCGCCCGAGGAGTCGCTGTCGTAACTCGACTCACTCTCGGCTGCGGAGCTCTCGGCGCCTCGGTGCGACCGACCGCCGGCGGAGGAACGCGCATGGACGCCGTTCCTGGAGATATCTCCCTCCTCTGGAGACTTTCCGTGAACTCTGCGGGCTGTCTGATCGATCCTGGTCGCACCCGCACGTTGGGAGTGTGACCTCCCGGCGGCGGTCGCCGGATCGTCCGGATCTTGGCCTTCCTCCCGGGCGGCGGTTTCATCCCCCTCGCCGGCCGGCTGCCGGGGTCCGTGCAACCGCTGGGATTCGAACTGGGCCCGGGCGTAGGAGGAGTGGTGGAACTGGTGTCGTAGTCGGCGGGTGCCGGTGGCGTCGCTGGACAGTGGCAAGAGGTTCTCGGCCCCGTGATCTTGTGGGGCGGCGGGTGGGGCGGAGGAGTGCGCCATCTGCAGGGCGAAGAGCAGGATCGGGGATAGGATGAGGGCGGAGGAGGTGGTGGACAGGAGCGCGGGGGCACTCGGGATCGCTCCCGACTCGCTCACCATGGTGGCGCCTGGCCGCGGGGTGAGATGAAGGGGAGAGAGAGAGTGAAGTGGGTCCGCGCTCGCTTGGGGCGAGTTGGTGAGTGAGGTCGATTGGAGGCTCGCGACGCGTGTCGGTCTGAGATGAAGGAATGGGCGGGTTTTGCGCGAGGAGAGGTCTCCGCTCGGGAGAGGAGGGAGGGAGGGAGAGGGATGAGTCAGGTGGAGGGGGGAAGATGGGTTCTTTCCCAAGAGAGAGAGGGAGAGGACCGCCGAGGGAGGAGGGAAAGGAGAGGGTTCGATTTTTTAAGGGGTTCGGAGACCGTCCAGAAAAGACGTACGGAGGTCAGGAGGGTTATGCTGTATCGGTGCCTCTGAGCGTCCATAAGTTATGTCTAAATTCTTATAAAAATCTGACCGACTACTCCAATATCAACGCTTAATTACTAAAAAAACTATTTCGGTAAGTGAATGGAACACAACAAAATCCACTCATTTGTATCTGAAGATTTATTGACTGCTGCGCACTATGATTTCCTCTCCGGCGCTGGTTCTCTCACGTACCAATACCGCTTCGATTTGCACATCCATTTTATTTTTCGGTATTCATTTCGGTCCTCACATTTAAATTATGGTAAGAAGTGCGGAAGAAAATTTTCCTTTTAATCGCACTTCTCTTCGGCAAATATCGGCCCGTGTCATTCACTTTTGTAACTCCTACCGAATAATGCGTGGGAAGAAGTACCTAAAAATAAATATTTGAAAAATAGGAAATACTATCAACACGGAAGTTTTTTTTTTATTTTTTGGGTTGCAGCGGTTTTGGACATCCTTCTTGTGACGAAAATGGACGGAATCAGACGTGGGAGTCAAGAAGTGGGCCAATACAGCGGACGTGTTCCTGGACGGTCTCGATGATAAAAATCATGTGGACAGGCGGAGTGAAAAATAAGCATGAGTGGAAGTAAATTGAAGTGTATAAGTAAGAGATACAATTGGAATTAAGTATATCAAATACGCACTTGTGCACGTTACCACAGTGAAAAAACTAGTTGTGAGCATTACGACGAGCATTGAAACCGTTAGTAAGTATAATTTAACGGAAAATTTGAAGAGATACTGGTAACTACAAGAAGTAATAACGATGCCTGAGATAAATGAAGACATTTGAGAGCTGGTAGGGTGTAAAATAACTTGACATGGATTGTTGATTGCTTCCGAAAGGCACGAGGAAACATTGCAGTTACTAATGCTCTAATTAAAGGGTGAAGATTGGATGAATGAGTGTAGGTAGGGGCGAGTGAACGTATCACGTTGAATATATTCGGAAAGTAATACATAATTGGTAAAGTCCTATTCTTTTTCTTTCATACTCCTTCCACTTCTTCGTAGTATCACGTTTTCTTTTTCATCTGTGCACTAGGGGCTGTGCGATTTTCTAAACTATTTATCTCAAGGTGTTTCACATTCAAATGTATCGATGCACTCACGTCACAGGTGCAAAGTGAGATATTACAATTTTTTATTTATAATGATTTCGGAATGGTGACGTGAGCCAATTCCTATTAATTAAAAAAATAACGGGAGATCAAATTTTGAGCCTTAAATCTGAAACCGCACCTTTGGATTAACTGATATGGACATTTATAAGATGCATGTTCGGATAAAAATGAATCAAGTGAATCGGATAGAGAGGAAGACCAATGAAGTGTTGGAGACTTTAGAGGAAAATATAATGCGCCTGTGTTGACTTCAAGATGGAAGGAAAAGTGGACGGTGAAGATAATGAGAGGCAGTTTGATGCAGACGGCTATAATAGTGAGTAGAATGTTAGATAAAAGATTTACAGAGAGAAAAGAGAAAACAGGCTTTAAAATAAAAGGAGGTTAGTGCACTATATAAGAAGCTGAGGAAGAAAGTGGTGCGGAGAAAATTATCTTTATCCGTTATGAAGTTTTATTGAAGTGGACGGAAATTTCAGGGGCGGCCCAAAAACCACCTCTTAAGAATTAGGATTTCAACAGCAATGATTGCACCTTCTAAACTTTATCGTACCTGTCACATCGCATTCGGATGGGTACCGCATCATCCGGACACCGAACACCGCTATTCGTAATGGCATTTATGTCGAACCAGTCGATACGTTTCAGTGTCACACGACCCTGACGGGTGTTCGTTGACGTCTCAACTCCGGAGAGACGAGGAGGGGCTGAGGGAGGTGCGTTTCATGGTGATTGAGAAAGAAACGGAGGAAGATGGTATTGACGACGCCTTAGGCCTAAACGATATTCGGGCTCGGAACTTCTTCTTACCGACCCTTAAAAAAACTCCAAAACTTTCTATATTTTAGCCCTTCATTAAATAAGAAAAAAATCCTACGCTCCCTCTCTTCGCTCGGGAAGTTTTCCTATATCCTCGTACGAATACTAGTAAATAAAAGTTTAATGAAGAAAATATTCATTATCATTGAAAACATTATTATCAAACGGTAATATAAATCCAAATTTTTCTAAGGATTTTCCGCAGATATCAACTCAACTCTCCTATCAGATAAACCTTATTGGGTCTTTATATTTTCTCTTCTTCTTCAGTCATTGCTGTTTCATTCACCTCAGTCGCGGTCTTCCTCTGTTATTTCTTTTACTCACATTTCCTTCAAAAACAGTCTTCATCAACCCAACGCAGCTCCAAATTCTCCCAATAGGTTATTCTCTTCTTTTTAGTGTTTTAAGGAAACTCGTCTCTTTTGACAATTTCGGTAGAAATTCTTTTCTGCTATTTTATCCATACATAATTAATTTTTGTCGTTTGCACGCATTGCCCGTTTCCATTCCCTCTAATTTCCTCATTTATGCCTCTGTTTTGGCACGTGTTTCGCTATTGCGATACAACACGCTCAAAATATTGGTTCTGATTAAGTGTTACCCTTCCTCCAGGCTTGTATCGCTGTTTATCGTTAAACGACTTCTGGAAAAATTCCTTATGATCCTAGGGTATTATATTCACTATTAAAACCTACTTGCTTCTTCCATCGTCGTGTATTCTACTTTTTTAAATTGAAAAATAAAGCTCCTATCGACTAAGTGCCGAGGCGATATGAATATTAGTGGAAGTGATGTAGGAGTGAGTGACTAAAAGTAATTTTTTTTCTTCTTTCCGGGTCTATTTTTTTCTTCTCGGAGGTCTCCCGATCGCCTTCGGAAAGGGTTGAGGTAGGGGTGCTTTTTCTTTCGAGGTGTGGGATTGAAGGGAGGAAGAGACCCGGTGGTGATTTTTTCCGGAGCCTCGTCCGCAACGTTGACGGCTGCCTCAGAGAGAGAGAGAGAGAGAGAGGGGAGATAGGGTGTCCCTTTTCCGAGCGACAGGGCCCCTTGGCTCCCTTTTTGCCCCTCTATGGGTGATGGCGATGTTTGGTTGGGGTAAAAGGCGAAGAGACGAGAGTCGGTGGCAAGTTTTATTATTAATTTTTTTCCTCCCACCTTCCGAGATGGGAGGGTGGAAAGACGGGGAGCTAGGGGGTGGGTGATGATTGAATGGGGCGATGGACCGTGATGGAACCTGCCTCGGAAGAGGAAGGGAGGAAAGAAAGAGTTATGAAAATGGGGGGATCGGGAAGCTCTAAGGGGGAGAGGGAAGGAGTGGGTGAAGACTTTGATAATGTGCTTAACTACATATTTATTTTATTTGTAAAAAATTGATAATAACAATACAACTTTGTAGTTGTAAAATTAAACAAGATTAAAATTGACAAATGGAAACAAATTTACCACCTGACTGGAATCATTAAAAGAACTATGTTCAAATGAATAAAAATTGATAATACAGAAAAACTTGCTGGAATAAAATTTGACTACCATTGTGAAAAAAGATTGAAGGGACAAAGAGAAATAGAATTGAACAAACATACAGATATTATCATAAATATCGTACATAGTCCTCATGTTTATTATAAACTAATTAGTTTCCATGTTTTGTGTTATGATAAAAATTATGCTCCATTTTTTAAATTGTAGCCATCAAAAATAATAGTTATTATTTCCACATTAAATGTTTATTCAAGACATCAATTTAGAGGTGCAAGGTCAGCAGAACACTGTAAAGAGTAAATTAAGACGGCACAGGAAAACCTAAGGTTTAATTCACTGTGAATTGCGAGCAAAAGTGACACTAGAACCATCCCAGAACTGATACCTTAGCTGTTAGCGGGGCAGGGCTTTGTAGATCCCAATACGTATGGTCATTATAAGAATTCAACAACACTCCCATCTGCATACTTTTCAAAACAAAATATGAAGCAACGAGTGGTATCTTTTTTCACTTTTGCATCAAGCAATCTCCTATCTTCATTCGATGACATGAAAACGTAGAAAATCTAAGGTATTAAGTAATTGGCGTCACGTAAATATTAAAGGCATTTGTTTTTTTATAGATAACCGGAAGGACACTGCACATTGAGAGCACAATATCTGAGGGTGGTAATGCACCAGGAGACCGGGAAGGGTTTTAGGGAGAGGAGGGGGTTGCAGGTGTCGGAGAGTGAAGGGGCCGGGGGAACGGGCGTGTGTGTGAGAAGGAGAGTGCCTATTGTAGCGTAAAAGGGTGGGTTTTTATGGCGAAGGTGGTGGAGTGCCACGGGGGAGGAAGGGGGAGAGGGAAGGGGGTAGCGTGTGCAAGGGGGTTCCGAGAGGGGGGTTCAGGACGTACGAGAGGATGAGAGAGAGAAGGAGAAAGAGATAGGTCTAAGCGAGAGGGTATTTTTTTGTAAAAATAGGAACGGATCGATCGATGATCGAAGGAGGGAAGGTGCTGCAAAATAAGGTCAGGGGTGTGGAGGGAAGAGGGCAGGAGGAGGGAGGAGAGGGTGGCGCGCGAGTGAGGATAGCAATACCGAGGGGTGGAGAGAGAGATGGAGGGGCGGTTTTTTTATTTTGGGGGAGAGAGAGAGGATTTTTATTTCCATGGAAGAGCAACGAGTGTGTGTGAGAGAGAGAGAGGAAAAAAAAGTCAACCGTAGGGATTTGGTTAAAGAAGGTGGCACATTAAAGGGGGATTTTCGAGGGCTCCAAGACAAAATACTTTCCCCATAAATCCTTAAATCATCCCTCCTCCTCCCCACGCCACCCCCTCAAAACCTCACCATCTCCAACCCCGTTCCTCGTCCATTTCGCTGGGGGAAGCCTCTCCGGATACCGCGTGAGGAGATGCCCGAGTGAGTGGGTGAGGTTTGAAAACGCTTCCGCGGTTCTCGGAGGAAGAGAGAGAGAGAAAAAATAATAAAAACTCTTTTAAGCCGTAAGCGGGGCGGGTCGGGGGAAAGGGTTGTGGGGAAGGTTGTACGGATGAAGAGGAAGAGTTGGTGGAAGGGATTACGTCGCCAGAAGGAGTTATATTGCCATCCCCTCTCTAGGTGGGAAGGGAGTGAAGATGCGGAGTATGTGTGCGGACAGGTCCGGCCGCAGGCACTTCGCAGCTTCTGGATGAGTGGCCTTCTTTCACATCTATTCCGAGAGAATACATTCCCCTCCACCCTCCATTGGAATATTTCTACCTTTAATTAAGATAGAAATGAAAGTTACTCATATGTCCGGCACTACTTTTGAGCACCTTTTGTCCCTCGAGCATTAAATCATCTACAAGCTGCAGAATCCCTCGATGTCTCGAAATTAGTGAGCGCGTTTTAGCGTGATTTTCAGTTTTTTTTTTGGAAAAATGGTCCTAAAATTATTTTTGTTAATATGAAAATTACTACCACCTTAAAGGTTTCCTTGATCCCCTGCCGCTTCGGTCATTCTCTCCCTACTTTTTTTATAAATCAAGAGAAGTTGATGACACGTTTTTGTCGATTTTAATTTAATGGACAAACTTTCATGATGTACTTTTCTTTTTCATCGATATATGTATATTTAGAAAATGTGACACTATGACGAAGAACTCGCAGGAGAATTCCTGGGGGCCCCTTTATCCTCTGCGTGATTTATACCTGTTCTTTTCCGGCTTCGGCTTTCATTAACGTTTTCTGATTAAGATGTGGAAATCATTTCGACGGTATTTTTTCTATTTTCAAGAGCAAGATATGGAACGGGAACATGGTTCAGGTCGGTTGTCTCTCGCATCTCGACCAGAATCACTCCTTCTTCCCCGTTTTCGATTTTGGGAGAAGATTTCGAATAGATCTTGAAAAATCAGTGAATTATCCTGCAGGAGAATCACAATTTCCCGGGAGGCTCTGAAAGCGAATTAAAATGAAGCAATCATTAATGTTTTATGAAACTTTTCCCTCTGAATTCGACCTTACGCAGGCGCCCCCTTGACTCCGGTCCTCGACGAGAAACACTTCGTTGTACCGGCCAAAGTAGAAAGAGGAAGCGAAGAGGCAAATTTTATCGAAGAGATGGTTATTGAGAGAAAACTGGTATGAAAGGAGTGGGGGTCCAGTAGTCTTCTTCTCTTCGAGGGAAAGGGAGGGCGAGCGTTTCCCTCTCGCCCGGGGAAAGAGGAGATCAAGGAGCGCCGGGAGGGAGATGTTTTGGGAATGAGGAGAGGCTACGTGTTGAATACGGAGGAAGGGGGGAGAAACTCCCGTTTAGGGAAGAGAGAGTTGAAGGGATAGAGGGAACGTTGCGGGGAAGGGGAGGGGCCGTCCATATATTACGCCTCATTTTTACCTACTCTGACAGCATTCTCCCCCCCCCCGCGTCACATTTAGGCACAAATATCCAAACCCTATCGTCCATATTTCACGTCACACTATCAACCTGGATAATTTTTCAAATTTCGAATAAATTTTGGCACCGTGTAACCTTAGCAGTGAAAAGTGTCCTCTAGTATTTCCCATCGTTCACAGCCGCTAAACTTTCCCTTTCCTCACCTTTGAAGCTTATATTTACGCCGATTCGGAACGTTTTTGAATTTCGCGGTTCAAATAAGGAGTCTTATTCGTCTTATACGTGAACTTGACCAGGTTCTGAGATCGTTTGGTATTACTATTATTAGAAATCTTTTAATGGTCAAAGTTGTAATGTCTAAGCATGGGGATTAAGCACCGTTCCACTTCTAAAACCGTTCCGAAACTTTTCATTGAACACCCTAACATCCTGCATTAAAATAAATTATTTTTCATTCCATATGCCTCCTGCCTTCCTTCGTGCAGCTTAAAACTCCTAACCGTTCGTTTCCCTTACTCATTTTCCCAATATTCCTTCTTGTTTTAACGTCTTCAGCTGACTAATGCCACTCAATAGGGCGTTGCCATATATATTGCCAATATATTTTGCATTACAAATTTTCGTGCCTCCGAATTTCCTATGGCGCATTATAAAAAGTGCCATGTCATAAATTCTTCACTGATTGAACACAAATCGAAAGCTTTCCTCTCGGAGAAAAATGGAGCAAGAGCATTCATTCATGAGGAGTGAAAACGATCAGTCTTCAGGGACGAAATGGTGAACGTTGGGCCGCTCAGGTCGGAGTTGGGGGCATGAAGTCGGGACCAGCACACCGCACCCCGAGAGTCCGTACACTGTCAAGGACAGAAACGTGTGCTGCACAGAAAGAGGGAGGGAGAGGGAGAGAAAGGAAAGGAGGGAGTGCGGGGGAAGGAATTGAAGCGGGAGGGAAAGGAGGGGGTAGGCCAGAAAACAGGTGCTCACCGCGAGACCGGGGTGGGGTGGTGGATAAGTTCGAGGTGGATTAAAGGGTGAGAGAGGAGATTCAGCCCAGTGGTCCAGCGAAGGAAGGATGATGGTCTGGCTGTGCCATCCCTCCTCCCCTCCCCCTTCTCGCCTCCGTCCCGAAGAAGATGCGGGAACGCAGGGATTGGGCGAAAAGGGTTCGGGGGATAGGGAAGGGTGGGGGAAGGGGAGAGGCTGGTGTGGTGAAGTCCGGAGGGGGTTAGTTGGTCGAGGCGCGGTTGGAGGGATGGGATGAAGAAGTGGATGGGGAAGGAGGTGCGCTTCCCATGGGTGTGTGGGGAGCTGAGATGCTCTGAGGGGAGGAAAGCGGAAGGGGGAAATAGAAGGAAACGCGAGAAGGCGATGTAAACTAATGAACGGGGAGCTGGACGCAAGCAGCGTATCTTCAACAGTCAGCCATCCTACTCGCTGTCACGATCAAGGGCTACACGTGAGGTATTTAACATAGATAAGGATATATTGGTCAATAGCGGAAATAACGCTGGATTTATTAAGAATATTCAGAAAAAGGTGTCACAGTTTGCATAATCCATCATAAAAGCATTGAATACCAAGGGAAGATAGTTTTCTCGTTAATGCATTTTGTACTGTTTTCATAAAGGAATTAGGGAGAAGATAGACGACCTTACAAAGGTACAAATATGGAGAGTCGAATGAAAAAGTACAACCTTAAGGTAAACTAAATTAAAACTAAGGTGATGGTCTGCAGTCGAAGAATTAAACACGATCTCCAAGTAGGAATATGAAAAAGGCGTTGGAACGGTTGGAAGAATTTTTCTATTTATCCTGCTGGATCACCAGTGATGGTAGAAGCCAATGGGATGGAAAGCTAAGCGGCAGTGCTTAGTTTTCCAATAAACGAACGTTCTACGTTTTCCATCCGCCCATAACATTTTTGAACGAAACGGGCTGCTTTGAATTTGTTTGGGATATCTTAGAGGGTGCTACTAAATAATCCATAGATTAATAAATCATAGGGGCGTTTAGAGATTTTAGTAATTTATTTGATTATAATACCCATAAGAAATATTTTCTTTTCCCATACTATCCAACCATGTATCCATCTCGTACAAAATCTTATATCACATAACAATGGTATATTTCAGTTTCCAGAGTGTACTGAAAAGTCCAACATGGTTTCCATGAGGATAGATCTTTCAGGACCCAATTTGAAACTTTTCGTTAATGATACTTGTATATTGGTCTTGGGGGATAATAATGTTCAAGTCCATGCCATACTTTTAGATTTTTTGAATTTATTAAACCAAGTTCCTCACAGGAAGTTGCCTAATTTTTATCAGACATTCCGCAAGGGAGCATTATTAGTCCGCAATTGTTCCTTTTATGTATTAATGACATCAGTTCCAGTAAATTTCGTCTATTTTCCGGCAATGCAGTCATATATAGTGAATAACTCAATCATGAAGATAGGGTATCATTATCTAATAACATTAACGCGATCCAATAGTGGCGCGAGACATTGCAGCTAGACTTCAATTGGAAGAAATATTTCGATGCTATTTTGGAGAAAAATAGTTTCAACCGGAAATATTTACAACGTAAAGGAAACCAATATAACAACATAGGATCGGTAAAATTCTTGGGTGTGACCATAGCTGAAGATATGTCCTGGGGAAAACACATGAACAAAATTTTCGGAATAAATAGCTAATAAAAAGTTGGGGTTTATAAGATGGATAATTGAGGAATTCAATGTGAAGGTAAAATAGCTATGCTATTTTATGTTAATTAGACCCTATATTGCGGGTGTTTCGAATCCTCACGAGGTAGGCTTAGTTTGTGAACTAGATCGCAACGTAGAGCAGCTCGGTTTTTTTAAAAGTTGGTTATGAATAAGGTAGCAGCGTCACGACAATATTGAAAAAATTAGATTGACAGCCACTAGTTGACCGTATATTTAAATTAAGGTTTAATTTACTGCGCATATTTGTGGGGAGTCACTAATCAGAGGATGTTCAAGACATATTTCGGACAGCAACTTACTCCTGTATATCAGATCGCGTGCATCAAATCAGGGAAATAGATTATAGAACGGATTGATTTAAAATTTCGATTTTTCCTCGTACATTTACAGATCACAATAGATATGAACTCAGGCACGAAGAGGATAATTATTATTGTAAGAGTATTTATTTTGTGGATATCTATGCATCTAAAATATACCCACTTGTAATGCATCGTTTCCACATGATTGGAATATTGTCCTGTTATTGAATATAATCATGCAAGTACCTTCTTGCGAGGTGATAAACTTTGTTCATTTGCATGTTCGAATCAATATCCGAGTAGAGATAATATCGATAGTGTCAAGGTGGTAATGATTCATTACCACCTTGAATTCATTCACAAATAATAATGCTATTCTTTCAAATTCGTATAACTTTACCGGCATGAGTAAAAGGCTTTGAAGTGAGGTTAGTCATGTTAACGCCGTAGAAATCCTCAAATGGAAGGCTAAATTGCCTGAAAGTATTAAACCAAGCTTGTATTCATTTTCGTTCACAAATGCAATTAACTCCTCGCTCTCTTTCTCTCTCTCTCTCTCACTCACTCAGTTCCTTCACGTCTCCTTCGCTTATCAAGGAGTCATCTCATTTATACCTCCCCCATCTTCCTCCTGCCTCTCCCTCTCCCTCCCCGAATACCTTCCACCCGTTTCCCTCCGCGAGACCGCCCTCACTCCCCTCCCCCGATTTTTTTAAAGTACTGCTTTCCAAGAGATACCCTCACACCAGTCTCTCTCCCTTTCTCTCTCATCCCCACGTCCCTTCCATGCCTCTACCCACACCCGACGTGCTCCGATCCAATTCAGTTCCCATCGCTCCCAGTGGTCCCCGTAATCACCCACTTCTCTCCTCCTACTCTTCAACCATTTCCACCCTTCCCCTCTCCTCATCCCTTCTCTCTTCGCCTCTTCTTTCCCGCGCAAAATTCACACCTCCATCATCGCGAATTTAAGTGGTATTTCACTAAGAGGTTTGAGCGACCATCGACTTGTTACTACGTATATACCCTGCCGAACCACATCCAGGAGCGTGAGGTATGTGTGAGACCAGGGCCAGGGGTGAAGCTAAGAGATATACTGAAATATTTCAGGAAATGGTAATATTTAAGATGGCTATTACGTTTGATGTCTCACATTTCTCTGGAGTTCCCACTGTTCTCATAAAACAGAACCTTAAAATCACTTCACCTAGACCATGAAAATATTCTTCCTCAAGCTGAATTGCGGCCTCTGAGTTAGTGCGATTGTTTTCAGATTCAACGTTATTTTCAATTTTTTTGTAGGAAAAAGGTTCTAAAATTGATTTTATTCGCAAATGAAAGTGATCTCCCTTCACAGGTTTTCTAAGTACACTACTGTGTCATCGCGAGTCGCCATACGCTAGGTAGATTTCCAGGAATTCTGAGGAACTTGTTTTTTTTAATTTTATCATAATTCGGGCCAACTTTAGAGTGTAGTAGTGTAATAATCAATTTTTAGAATTTCCACCATCATTTCCTCCTATTTCTACCAGTTTGATCAGAAGAATTGATCAAATTGGTTTTAAAAAACGTAATAACCAAGTGAGTAGAGCATTTCTCTGTAGGTCGGAGTTCGATTTTCGCGGACGCCTCCGAGTTCTCTCAGCTTTGTTCCTTGTGTGTAATTTTCCGGGTAATAGATCTTCTTGGAACGCCATTGATGACGATGGGAAAGGAACTGACCCCCCTTACCTGATGTGTGAATGCCACACTCCGTAGGGGTTTGGCAAGAGGTAAGCTCACCATCCACAAACCTGTCTTCGGATTGATTAATTGGTTGGTCCAATATTGGTTTCCAATATTCTATTTCCCGTAACTTCCTTGCCTTAACTCATTTAGCAGTTTTCAAAGAACGGTGACAGGGATGTACCATTGTATTTCATGGTAATTATCTTTGTTTATTTTCTCGCAATCAAAAATGCATATTAAAATTATGCCTCTTATCAAAATTACTACTCTTTTAAAGTTTTTCAATGTTGCTAAATTAAGCCAACTTTGCTCAATGGCGCTAGGTTTCTGTAAAGAAGCTCCGTAGCTATTTTGGATATACTTTATCTCTATTAGATTGCATGCTAGTGTGTATTCCAAATGTTTTTAAGCATCCGATATACTTCTATATACTCAAAGAGTCTACAGGTATAAGGATGACGTGATGTCTTTTCCCATACACCGCAGTGCATTGGTTATTACAATTAGTGGCCCCACTGGTGACTCGTGACTTCCTCAAAAGAATAGTGAAGGAAAATTTCATAGAAAAAGTCAATGAAAAGTTTTATTTATTATTTTACATCCGTCGAATCTCGCATTAAATGAGTAAGGAGAATTTGGAGCTATACGCATAAGTTTCTAATTTTTGAAATGAAAAAGATAAAATGAACCCACCTCTAGTCGACTTATCCGTAAATATACTTACATGTATGTCAAACTGCACAGATGTGATAAAGTGTGTGTGTGTGTATATATATATATAATATATATTTATTTATTTATTTATTTATGCATAAAGTTCTACTTCCAATTCACATAATTCAATAGTTTTTGTAAAAAAGGGAAAGTTTAGTGCCCTAATGGCTACAGAACCTGAAGAATTTTCCTGGCCTGTAAACAGAATATTCGAAGTATTGACAGGTTTCTCTATGTTTTGTAAGTATGCAATAAAAAATAATAATTATATCAGAGGACTTACATTTCAGTTCATTCACTTCGATTTTATAAATGTTTGAGTGTTGATGTACTTACTACACCAGTAAATGTTATAGGTATAGTGCGAGTATAATTCCCTACGTAATCATCTTCAGCAGCTGAGCACTCAATGGAAAAGCTATTCATGAATTACTTCCAATTAAATACATTATTAATCTTGGCAGGATGGACTTTAAAATGGGACCGTCGAGTGGCGTCCCGGAGAATCATTCCCAACTGTTTTTCATGGAGAGAGTGAGTATTATCTCACGTAGAGGGGAAGGAAAAGGGTGGGGTTTGCGCGGCGCGGGGGTGGCTATTGGGGTGCTGTGAGCCGTTTCGTTTTATCCGTGATGGGAAAGTTGAGGTGGATCCTGGTGAGGGATGGGGGTGCGCGGGAATGGGACAGAGAAAGGCTCCTCGGAGCGTAGCAAAGGAATGGAGGTGGAGAAGGTGGCTTCGAAACAGGCAAGGGGAGCAATTTGATTGCTCCCGTGGATGTGAGTGCTGGAAAGCGAGGCCATTGAATGGAAGATGGCATCTTTTCAGGCATTTGCTACGTACGAGGGATACAGGCATGTGCCGCAGTTCAAGGGATATAAAAGATAGTAATTTCCCTGTACGTACAGTATGTCTCCCCCAGTATAACGGTTTCATCTGTCTGATCTAGATTTTCATGCTCTAAGCTTCAATAGGCCACCGAATTATTGTGTAATAGTGGCAGGCTCTAATTTGAGGAAACTAACCACAATGCAAAATGATGAAACTTTAATTTTCCACAGCCATTAATTCCATGCAACGTGTTTTAATACGAGGGTCATCCGGAAAGTAGTACCCGTTCGTGCCGCATGAAGTGCTGACGACGCGAGTAGCCGCTGGACGAGGTCAGATAGCTTCAGTGGCTTGTCTGCCTTCTCTGAGCCAAGTTGCGTGACGCTAGCATTGCCTGTGTTGTTTCTGTGATTGTTTACAATGTTTAAAAAAATTGAGAACGCCGCCAGTTGTGAAGTGAGGGCAGTGATTAAATTCCTCAATGCAAGAAACGTTCGCCCATGTGATATTCATCGCCAATTAAAGGAGGTGTATGGAGACAATGTAATGGACGAGTCGTCTGTTCGGCGGTGGTGTCGCAACTTCAACATGGGGAGGGGGAACACACACGACGATGAGCGTTCGGAGAGACCGTCTGTCATTACAGACCAACTGGTGAGCTCAGTTGACGAATTCGTGAGGAACGATCGGCGCGTCACAATTGATGACATCTGTGAGCATTTTCCCAATGTTTCTCGAACAATTGTTCATGAAATTGTTAAACACCATCTGCATTATGCAAAAATTTGTGCAAGATGGGTCCCTCGCGTATCTCAATGAGCTGGCGGCGAAGGACTATGCAGCAGGAATACAGAAACTTGTCACACGTTATGACAAATGCCTTAATTTGCTTGGAGATTATGTTGAGAAGTAGTTTAAAGTATCCTCTTTCAAATAAAATTTTTTATGTTTGTTAATATTTACTTTTGTGTCTTTATTTCACGAACGGGTACTACTTTCCGGATGACCCTCGTACTTATGTAACACCCTAAGGGGCAATACAAGGAATTGTACCCAAGAACGATTAAAATGCGATAAAACGCTTCGTTCGAAAAAAATGTCTGAGGAAAGTTACAACTTTATTATATAGCATAAAATGCCATTTTGCTATAATTTACTCTGCCAAATTCTAATATTGAATACATAATTTAATTTAAGAGCAATTATCATTTGTTTAAAAAACTGAATTTCTTCATTTAGTCATGTATCACGGTGGTGGAGAATTATCAATACTAATTGTTCCGTTCACCATAGTCACTTAACCTAAACATAGGCGCTTAGACACAAAAGAATACCAACAATAAATAAATAATTTACTTTTGGGATATGTTGAAAAACAATCAAAGGGCTTAATAATATTTCGAATGCAAGAATTCAGTAGTACTGAAGTTTTAATATTTTTTGCCAAAGCAGTATCACTTGGCCCAAGTATCCCGTGTACCAGTCACATCAAAAAATGACTCACAAGTGAGCTTGGATGCAAATCTTGTATGAATCGTAGGATAACTTTTACAAAAGCTATTATAGGTCAGAGTGTTTTTCCCTATGTTAAGAAGCGAGTAAAGCGTGAAAAACTTTAATATTGATGGGAACATAGCACCGCTTTATCAAATGTAGAAAAACAATTTTGGTATGAATTGCGATTTTTCAAAAAGTGACCGTGTGAGTATCATATTTAGCAAGAAGAAAAAAAATGGTGGGAATAGCATAGAAAACTATTACCGCACGGGATATTTTAAGAAATAACTAATTTATTAAGTCATTAATGCCATAGATTTATGAAATCCAAAATTACAAAAATATATACCCTCTAGGGTATATTGAAGATCTCTTATTGTTACATACGTACGTTTTTTTGCAGATTTGGCCGGTTCCAATATCCTCCACGCCATCTAAGTCTGTTTTGTTCTTCTTTTTGAAATTGTCTCCAATCCATGACTTCCTTCACACTTTTCCTCATATTCTTCTTGTTCATACAACCCTTCTGCCTCCTGGGGGTCTCCAATTCCATGTTTTTAAGAGTAATTGTTCCTCATTCATCCTTCCTAGATGTCCATATTAAGAATTCTCCATTTTACTTTGTCCATTATATTCACTTGCATCTTCAGTCTTACTCTATCTACTTCATATGGAGCATACAGTAATCTGGAAACTGGACTTCTTCTCTTTAAATGCATCTTTAGACTTTTCAATTGGCTTTTCAATCTATTATAATTTCCCGATGCTTCCGAGTTGTAGAGGACAATGTCCTCTACAATGGAGTGATATACGTATTTTTCTCCTCGTCTGAGTTTCTATTCCTTCGCTCCACCATGTTTTAATATTTTATTGTGTGGCCTTACAGCCTTGGTTTATTTCATTGCGTATATCCTCTTCACAACTTGACTGCAACTAAACTGCAAACTCTGTATGCTAAAGGTGAACTCCAGACATGTGAACTCCTTAAATATTTTTACGATGTTTCCGCCAATGTCCATATATTTTCCTTTAGTCACCATAGTCAATCACTGAGTATTCTCTAAATTTATTCCTAAATACCATAACTTGTATTTGTGAAGTTTCTGAATGATCTAAGCAGCATCCGTTCCAATGATTACCTGGTGATCTGCTGAAAACAATGTATGGAGAGATTCATCGTCAATCGGCACTCCCATCTTCTGGTTGTCTCTATTCCAATTGTTCTGAGCATAAGATATGTCATGTACATGAAAATATCTAATGAGTAAATAGATGGGAGAATGAAGGATATTGGATAAACATTAAAAGCCCTGAAGGGGTGACAGGGAGCGGGAAGGTAGGAGGCTTGATGTTCGTTAGCATTCTCTCATTAAATATCAATAAGATTCATTTAGAGGGAATTCAAATTTTTTAAGACATAAAGATAAGAATACATTTTTAATACATATAGGTACAAACATAAAATTAACTCTGTAATCAATAATGTCAGGTTGAAATTTGAAAATATAATAAGCATGAGTCAAATGCAGCTCCAATATTTGTTAGCGTTTTACATAAAAATTTCAAAAAATCATTAGTCTGCAATATAAAAATAAAATACAGACCAATAAATGGAAGCAAGAAATGAATTGGGTTTCTATACATTTTCAAAAATTATAAACAACGCATGTGTATAGCAACAAAGAAGTTGAATATTGGTTATTTGATGAACTTCACTGCTGAAAACGAAGGATAGCGTATGTATATACACCAAATGAAATTCCATAAGTGATATAAGGAAGACGACATTTATGATGGAACTATGTTAACGTTATAAAAATACCATATCTAAGGATATGATTGCTGCTTGTAATTGGTCTTTCTAAATTTGGTCTCAAAATTCTAACGAAATTTTAATTAGCCGTTAGTAAAATTCCGTTGTTCAGGCGTGAATTTGTGGATTAGGAACATACCAATGGCCAAATAATAGTCCTTTTCTGCTCATTGAAAATATCACTACCAATCAGGTTTCTAATTTCAACTTCCGATGGTGATACTATGCCTCCTTTAAACCTTTCGGTAATAAATTGGTAAACTAGTGAAAAAGTGCTATTATTGGTCTAAAACCCTTAGAATTACCAAAAATTCCTTCAAATCTAGTTTGCGACCTCCAGTTATGATGTTTGATTAAACTTAATATTTTTTGAGAACCTTATTTTCTCATTGTTCGTGCCATGCTGCTTTTCCAATTTCTCTATTACTATATTCTCATCATATATGTTGAAAGGCACATGCGATAATGGACAATTCTGTCTTATACTCCTTCCTATTACCACTAATCCTGATTCTCCATCCATTACACACACATTTCTGTCTCAGATATATCTCTGATGACTCACCTCCTCTCTCAAACGCCTTCTCTAAATCGTCAAAGCAAAAGAAATAATCTAGTTAAATGGTTTCTCTTTCCTTTAGTGCTCTCATTATTGTCATGGAAGCAATAGGGCACCCTTTTAAAGTCAACTGATATTCGTTTAAGTTAGTTGCTCTCTTCTCCGCTCTTTCTTAGTTATTATAAAAACTGCCTAAGCTTCGTGCGAAATCAACTATTCACTTACTGATAGTTTTCATTTTTTTCTGACTGTAGTGGTACTGATCTAACAAATTTTCTGGTCACTTTATTCTCACCGATGTTTTGAATTAAGCCATTAAAACTCTTTCTTTCAAGTTTTCCTAAAATCTTAAGTAATTTTCGTTCCCTAGGGCCCAGATCCAGGTAAACTCTTAATTTGTCATTAGGTTTACTGGCGGTCGAACCACCAGAATTGTTACAGCACCCATGCCCGGGGAAGGCTCGAACTCGCGACCTTTGGATTATCATGAGAGCGGGTTACCCACCTTACTAATTTTGTCGGCTGATTTAATTTCCTTACTCTCCAACCAAGATACTGAAATTGAAGGTTGCAATTCTAACTTGGAAAAAGAATTTATCACCATAGCACATTGAAAAAATATCATTCTGGGAGTAATTATTCTTATTTTTTATGACTTATTAAGCCTGTGAGAATTTTTTAATTTTCCATGACCAAAATCGTGAAGAAATTGCAGATACACTGTCATCCATTCAAATGCTTGAAACAAGTACTCAAGTAACAAGATATTTCAAATACTCCTCTTGGTCAAAATATTAAATTAGATCTCAATGTAAGTCATTCTGCCTTACTTTTTGCACTGATTTTTAGCGTAGAAACATGTTATTTCCCTAGGGTTTGTGCATTTTTTCACTTTTAACAACCTTGCTTATCGAAGTTCCACCCATTGGCTTGCAGGATTTCCTCGTTCTTTTCTTCCCCATTCAAATCTATCCATCCAAACTGTTGCTGAAAAAAAGTGGCATTGACTAGGAAGGGAGTTGTAAGTATGTAGAGGAGACCCGAAGGGAAAAGAGATTGAGAGTATTGGGATAAAATACATGAAAGGAGAGAGATACAGTGAAAAGTTTTAATGGGGAAAAATAAAGAAAGAAACCAGTAAAAACGGCTGGAAAGAAGGTTGAGATAAGAATGGAATTACGGCATCTGAGGGAGATTTTTAGGAGGCTCGCGAAACTATTACCAACAGTTTGCCATCCCTGTGGATTGGTTAAATAGGGAACAATTTTCCACCGCTGCCTTTGAATTTTGATGGTAGGTACACACGATTTTAGATCGCCTTTGCCGATACAGCTAAGGTCATGGAAATGATAAAAATATTTCGAATGGGATTCGTATGTTTTTACAGTTATCCCCGTGGCTCTGATGACAGCGTAGCAAGAAGAGCACAACGGATGATGTTTCAAAAATATGAAAAAATAATGACTAAAGAAGCTAGATAACAGGAGTCGGGGGGCAATAAGATCTATATTTTGTAAAATATTAGTGCGGTAAGAAGATAAGATTTTTATTTGTTAATATGGTGGACAAAAAACTCCTTATCCATGAACTTAATCAGTCACCATAGAGGAGGGGGGCTGATTTAAATGGGGAGTAAAGGGGGTGAGCACCAACCCCCTCCTGAATAATGGATGTTAAACCAATATGATGTAAAAATTAAAGGAAAATATTCTTCTAAATATCCCAGGACAAATGTAAATCGATTGAAAAAAATAGTTATTTTTTATCAAAGTGCAATAATTGATACCTTAATTCCACCTTTCACTACACTCTAGTGTATTATTTAAATTGAGGCCCATCTAATAAAGGAAAATAACTAATGAAATGAGAAGGACCCGGATGTATTTGTATGCTTCGTGAATTTTAAGATGTTTGACGGAGAAAACTGCGAACGACATTGTACAAAAGATAGGAGCGGGCTGAAGAGAAACATCCTGCTTCTCAGGTACGGACAGCCAATGGAGATTCGGGATGAAGAATACTAGGAAGGGAAGCAAGATATACGTCCGTTATCACCTGTTCTTTTGCGGAGGAATGGGTAAGCGAGAAATGGAAGGGCTGGAGTTAACGTAAGAGGGGAACTTGACAATCATTTAGACTTGCCGTCGATCTCGCAATAGCTAGCCAGCCAAGGGGTTACAATTATTTTTGAGCGCATTAGAAAACCAATGTAGAAAGTATGTGCTTATAGTTGATCAGAAGAAGACGAAGTAAATGGTATTCTAAAGAAGTAGGAAATATATGATAAACATATTAAAATTGAAGGAAATAAACTGAAATAGAACAGTTCACGAATTTAGTATATATTTTGAAAGAAGGTGGAAGCAGTAATAAAATAGGGAATTAAAATAAGATATTCGCTTGGCAAATAAGATTTAAAAAAAACGGCGGCAGTTGATGATAAACACCTTGAGTAAATAGCTAAAGGGAACCGTATGGATGTCGATTGAAGGCTTTTGAAACATGGGTGTGGAGAGGAATGTGAAGGCGGTAATAGAGGGGTGAATCCTGTGGAATCGTGGTAGAGAGGAGAAAACATAGAATTTTGGATGGAATTAAGGGTGGTAAAAAGTATTCTTAGATAGAGAATGAGTTATTTTCATATGCATTATGGGGTTTAGGTAATGTTTAGTCATGTTAACCAGGTCTTGATAGTGGGAGTAGGATTCAGTATTCGATCCCAACAGGAGCCTACCCTAATTCGGTAGAATATTGCTAATAATATCAAACAACGTAAAATATCCAGCTAAACTATTTCATAAAAGTTTTCTTGGTCACATATATCAGGTTTAAGCCGCAGGATAGCGCCCCCCCCCCCAATTAAAAACTCGCCACTATGACTTTAACACATAAATTCATTGAAATTAGTGGCTTCTGAATTCCATCAATCGCAGTATTATTTTTTAAGGTTCTTACAACGTAATGGCATAATAATGTCTAATTTAGATTAGACTGTTCGTGAATAAAACCTCTCTGGGAGGATTGAAAACTTACCTGTTTGAATTTTCGCCCTTGCAATTTGTTAATTGCCATCACTTAGGATAATAAAATACTTAATTATGGAGGATACATCAACAGATCTATGCTTTATGTTTTCAAGATGTGAGTGTATGATACCAACAAATAATACGTGAAATGAAAGAAAATACATAGTAAGCCACAGTAAAAATTTAATAACTTTCGGCGAAGGTTTTTCGCAATGCGACGAGTGTTTAGTTCAACGAATTGAAAACATCCCGAACTACGAGTAACAATAAATGCTTTTTAAGAGGCGAACAACTCATCTTCAAATTTACGACCACAATATTCTCATGAAACTCAATATTGACAAATATTTAGACGAAAAAAGATCCAGCAGATAAGTATCAAAATATAAATAAGCTTCCGTTGAGTGGACATTTATTCTTAGTCCTAATATAGGTAAATAATATTTAGATTCATAAGGAGGGGAATAAAACAGTAACATAAAAATTGTTCCTGAGTAATTACACGGTTTTTTTGGTTAATTATTCTGCTAAGCCGTTTTATTTCTTTATTTCGGCCATTTCGTTGGTGCTCGTTCCGGTTTGCGCACACCCTAATAAAAACATTTAGCATCATATTCTCCTTTGGAATATCGGTGGCGTAAAAGAAAAAAAATTGCTTGTTTGTCGAGGGAAAGGAGGAGTGGTGGGACTGCGACGTTAAAGTTTTTTTTAAGATGGTCGGCAAAGAAGGTGGACCTCCCTTAACTGAAGGAAAGTCACGCGTATTGTGGAGTGAGGAATGATAAGGTGGAGAGATCGAGGCCCCTTGGAGCCTGGGGATCGGGGAGGGTACCAATAGGGTTGGTGGGACGAGGGGAAGTGAAGTGGATAACGCAGGAGGAAGAAGTCGGGGCCAATTTTTTTTCGCAAAACCACCTCGCCAAGGGCGCGCGCATGCGGAAGTGAAGCGGAAAACTGGCGAAATCCTTCAAAAGTTGTTCAAAAGGGACCCATGGACCGTTCCAAATATGCCATCTTAGAAGCTTCGTAACTTTTCAACAATGAGTTCCGGGCGAGCGCCTCTGGATGCGGATTGTCGTAAAGTTACTAAGGTGTTTAATGGCACACTGGGACTGTTGCCCGCGAGACTTTTTTATTGAAGGAAAAGTCGCCCTTAACTTGGTCGTTCCACCTCTAGGGAGAGTCAGTACGTCTCGTCTACACTGGATGTCGTATGATCATTTAAATGTCGGTAATGCCATTTGCTCAGAAGCCTAAATGATACAAATCGAAGTATATCATTCATATACCCGGGGAATATTGATTTTTTTTAAAGAAAACAAAACACACAGTTAACAACCATGAGGTTGGTTTAATAAGATGAGGGTAGTAGTCAGAAGCGCACCTAGTACTAAGCCCAGAGTTGTGGGAATTTCTCAAATTGAGGCAGATGGACCAGTTCCTTCCATCTGTCACCAAAGATTTCCCAGGAAGATCTGATACCCGAAAAAAATCACACAGTTTGGGTGGGTCTGTGGGTGGCCCGAGGGGTGCCTATAAATCGAACTTGGACCCTCCAGTCCAACGCTCTCCTCACTGGACTACCACGTTCCCGTAATATTTCCTCGTATGCTGAAATTATGTATGACGCTAATTGATCAATATTAATATTGTTATTAATACCTCAATAATTAAAATAGTATTAGCTATAGTTTTTTTATGTTTTCGAAAACAATGACTCCAATTCGCAATATCTGACCAATGAAAGTTGATCATTAAATAAATGTAAACTAATAATTGAAATATAATTCTGGTTGAAACAAACAGAATGATAACTAAGGAGAGTGATTGGGTACTTCTGAATCTAGAATTGTTAGTAAACTTACTACTTATGTAGCCCTACTGACGATCAAATGCGAATTTCTACATTTGATGTATGTTTAAATGCCAGGTCTAAACGAGGAATTAGACAAAAGGGGAAATACACGTAAATACATAAAAACATATCAAATCCAGCCTCTCCGTGCAAAAATATAATTACATAGGTAATTTATCGCGAGTAGTGGAAATTTTAGAAGGATTGTCAGCTCGCGACAGCCTGACTGACACCCAGTATGCAATTACGCATGTAAGTCTAGTCCATTTTATATATATATATATATATATATATATATATATATATATATATATATATATATATATAGAGAGAGAGAGAGAGAGAGAGAGAGACAGAGACAGAGAGAGAGACAGAGAGAGCATTTCGGGAAGGGGAAAGATTTCTTCTCCTCCACAAGAGTGAGCTTGCTGCCATGGCCATGAACTCCCCACGATGGGCAGGATTCTAAACTTCGACTCGGACGAAACAAAATCAGTCACTGCGCATGGCGTCTAACTTACTCATACACCTCAAAAGATTCCTATCTCCTCCACTTATTTTCCCTCTCTCCCACCATCATTCCTAATGCTATAACGTACCGTCTGTATCGTTGCAGCAGTAAGAAAAATTGGGTTTTTGGATGCCCCCACAGCTTTGGCATACCCTAAAACAGCCGGTGAGAGTATTTCACAGTTGCATTCATGCATGGTGAAATTATTTTGTCTTCTGGTCAACATTAGCAAAATATTCTCATCTGAAAAGCACTGTAACCCTAGTCATGCGCAAATAAAGATGTATTTAATGCAGAATTCCACGTGAATTATTGTTTCGAGAAGGAAAATTTGTACCCTTCGAATGTCCGGGGAGATATAATTGAATTTTTTATTTATCAAGAATATTTCAGGAAAGATTTAACAATGACTAAGTGTTTAAATAATTTCGTTGAATTCATGTCCACATAGATGTTTTTACATTTTCTATATTGAAACTGTAATTTTGTGGGATAAAAGTTAGCAATATATATTGGCCAAGAAAAAAAATAATTTATGCCTGGAAAAAGGGGATGAGCTCCTGCCGTACAAATCCGTAGAGGTGCAGAATATTCACACTATCCCGGTAAGGAAAAAAGATCGAAGGAGAAAATAAGCTAAACGGGCGTCGCATCAGAGGGGAGCGTCCGAGACGCGACCATAAATATTAATAGCGATGGAGACGTGCCTTTGGGTAACTTGGAATGATTCAAAACTCGTGGATTAAGGAAAAGGGGAAGCCAGTGGACTAATTAGTCGATACGTAGGCGTTATGGGATTAAAAGAGGCGACTTTGACGCGAGGCCAGGAGAGGAAGGGAGGGATTAGTGCGTCGAGAGGGGATTTATCCGAGGACTAGGTTCATTCGATACATCGTCTGGCATATATCGACTCTGTATCGAAAAATATACATCAATACAATCGTACCGACTACCTTTCAAAGATAAGTACACATTTTTTGCGACGTGATTCGTCCATCAGTTCGTGCTATGATTCGATTTTTGGGTGCAAAATAATCGTTAGGTGCTCGAATTCTTCGGTAGTTGTACCTTGTGTGAGTTTAATGATGTGCAACCATGAGTGAAGGAAAGGTTAGACAATTGTGTCGAAACTTCAATAAAGACTGAACAAATTTGAATGATGAAGAGTGTAGTGGCAGGCCCAGTATCCAGACCAATGAAGTTGGCTGGATAGGGGTCGGTTGGCCTAACGCTCCTTGCCACACGCCTTCTGACCATGTCTCAGGGTGTGACATAGATATAGACGTGCTTCAATGTTAACCTTATTCGTTTCTTTTTATCTTTTTAATATTTACTCTAAGTAGAGCGTTGGACGACTGACCGGAGGGCCCGTGTTCGATTTCCGGGGACGCTTCTCTGAGCACCGTCAGCTCCACCTTAGCTGTGTGTTTTTTCGGATACCATATCTTATTTGAATCTCACAATCGGTGGCAGGGAAAGCAACTGCCCCCCCCCCCCTACCCTGATGTGTGAATATCACACGCCGTCGGACTTAACACTGGTTGAACACTACCATCACATACCAAACCGACCTTCGCATTGATTGCTGTATTTTTTTATTCATCCCATACCTTTTGAAACGATCCTGGAAAGAATTCAGTTCCATTAAAACACAATATTCATTCGGTTCCTCTGAAATTTGCCAATAAAAAATAATGATGGTTTCTCACCTGAAGTTTACTGATATACTCATCTTTACATGTAATCTGAAAGCACCCCCCTCCCTCTTTTTCCTCATTTGGAGCCGACGTGCCATCTTTCCTTTTAATATGACATTTAGGAGGAAGGCCACTAGTTACTTTTCAATATCTACGTAATCCCATTTTACTGTTATCTCCATATCTTCTCCATAGCATTCCCTCACATACACAAAAACCAGCTCTCATTCAATTAATTTTCATGACTACCCAATTCACTCCTTAAAAGTCTTAAAAAAAATTTAGAGTCAAAATCAATCCCCCGAGATCTTTAATATTTTAACGTGTTCCTTTCAGATAGAATTCCCATTCAGTTTTTATTAGTTCTATGTCCTATCACATAGTTTTACGCAAGAGTAAGTCACTTCATGTGGTTACATGTTTTTTTCTGGACTTTCAATTCCTATATTATCTCTGTTATCCTCGCCATTCATGAACAAGAAATGATATCCCACCAGACACATTTTATTTGAGCCCTAAGAAGTTCGTTCTATTTATTTATTTATCGACCTAGTTGGGCGAGGTTGAGAACTATAGTCCCTTCTTCCACCTAACCCTTACATAACACACATTATATTGAAGACAATCAGATACAACCAAGCCCTAGATGGAGGAAAATCCACCTAGGTGGGAATCGAACCCGCAACCTCTGGGTTGGTAGGCGATGGCAATACCCCGCCGCCACCGGGGTCGGCTCAAACGGCTTCTATCAAACATCAGCAGATACATTAAAAGTCAAAATTAATTTAGATTCCATCTAATAAGGCCTCATAAGTGAGTGCCTAATAATTCTATCTTAAAGTAGCGATTTCCTATTTCATTTCAAGAGGATATTCATAATGCTTTTCTACTGGATATGTACATATGTTTTGAGTGAAGTGTTGATGCCCATGCAGAAAGTGTCGAAAAGAAATGAGTTTTCCACTGTCCAATGGACATAGAGAATGCTCTTATAAACTCTGTACAGGGCCTGATGACTTGAATTAAATAGCGGCTGAGAAAAGTAATGAACGTGAAGATAAATGTAAAAATTATGGAACTATTGAAATAATAATTTGCTTCAATAAATGGTCATGTTTGCTAAGCCTTTCCTCTGTTCTGTTTATATGATCCGAACATTTATTTTTACCAAATAATGTAACCATTTTGCATACAGTTTCCTTGCAAAACTATATATTTTATTTTTTCTTTAGTTATTTGTTTAATTTTACAAGATCTCACACACAGGGAATATCAAGATAAAAATCTATGCTATTGAGGATGAAGATTCATTTAATTAATGATGATTATTTGGTTAAATATAGCTAGGTATGGCCAGTTTTAGTGCGAGTAGAATGATTTTTAAAGAATTTCTAATCATTATTCCCGTTCATCATAAAAAAGGAGGTTCATGTATACCGTAGATAAAGATAACTGATTATATGGAGGTAGAAGATTTAAAGGAGAGTAAAGGACATCACATTCTGTACGTTTTCTAGGATGGAAGGAGGATCGAGGAGCATGGGCGGACAGCTGAAGAAAGAAATGTGATAGAGCAGTGGGATAATCTTTTAGGGGTTGGCTGATAGCGAGGGGAGAGTCAGAGGGCTAAAATGATTGCGGTGGAATGATACTATTTTTAATTGTTCCCGAAAGTCCAGTAAAAACCTTTTCGTCCAATGCGGGGAGTGGGAATCTCTCCAGTGACCTTGTTCCAGTTCATGGTCGGCAAAATTGGATTTTCCCACTAATGTGTGTTTTAAGGAGCGAAGGGGCTCATTGGCCCGAGAAAAATACGGATTTAACTGGATGAAATATATCAACACCTATAAACACACGAACCTTCAAATCCCTGATTGCTCCATAGGGTCCCGTTAATCTTTTGCAGTGTTTATGAGGTTCCCGAGGCTTTTCATGTTGTAAAAGGCTACCCAATGAGATATATTCCAGATTAAAGGGGATGATTTCAAGGGAGGCCCGTTGATAAAAGAAAGTGTGACCATCTTGATTTATAATCAGTCTTGGGTGACATTAATTTTCGCATTACACTTTTGCAGTTCATTTTTTAATCGCTTAAGTTAGGCCACATTTAGAGTACACTGCATGTATCTGTTATCCATTAGACAAAACATTAATTTAGAAATTTGATAAAGGGCCGATGAAATCCGTTAGGTCGAAAAATATTGTATTGATAAGCGTTTAACGGTCACGGACTCGTTTAAATTAAGTTTGGAAACTCTTAATTCTCGAAGAGTGCAGGAAAGTCTTTTAGAAAGGCACCAGGACAACTGAGTTTTTCTTTCAGCGCAGAGGATATTATAACGGTACCAAACTGTATGGGTGGATCCGACCATCGGGATAAAATGAAAGGGATAGATAACGACAAAGACAGATTTAAGTATTCGCTCATGCCTCGTGTCTGTGTACACGCTTGCAGGCCCCGGTGGCGGCGGGGTCACGTCCTCACCTGCCAACCCAGAGGTCGCGGGTTTGATTCCCGCTCAGGTGTATTTTTCTCCATCTAGGGCTCGGTTGTATGCACTTGTCTTCAATGTAATGTCTGTAATGAATGGGTTAGGTGGAAGAAGGGACTATAAGTCCCAACCTCGCCCAATTAAGTCGACAAATGAATAAATAAATACACAATGACAAAATAATCGAACCCAAGAACCCGAAAGAAACAATATGAACACGTGCATTAGAATTTATTGTATTAGTCAAAGGCAACAGTTATCACAAGATAGGCACGCATGAGCACGAGGGCTGCACGAGTATCTGAGCTAACATGCATTCAAGTGAATGCAAGAACTTTTATTACTCATGCATGGCTGTAGTCTTATCACTCCCCGCCACACTCCCTTGCTTGCGGGGTATTATGAAGATACAAGTAAAAGCCACCATCGTTATAAGCCTTAAGGTCGGTTTCATAAGTGAGGGAAAATTTCACCTAGTACTAAGCCCAGTGGCGTGTGAAATCCTCACATCAGAGTTGAGGGGCCAGTTTCTTTCCATGTGCCACCTACGGTTTCCCAAGAAGACTTGGGTGAAGCTGAGCGTGAATAGAGCCACAGCTACATGTAGAAAATATCCCGCAAGCCGCCACAAGGGAGTGTGGTGGTCGGTGTTAGGACACCAACCTTAAGACAGAGGAAAAAATTAGCAGAGCATGGTTTTGTTCCACGGACCACTGGCCTATGGGCCCAGCAAGCTTCCACTGCGCCACTGTTTGCCAATCACATTGCCTCAAAAACTACGCAACGCTTGTCTTCTCATCGTAACATTTCATTAACCCAAGAGCCTTTTTCAGACCCTTTCTATCTTCTTAATTATTTTTTTCTCCTACGGGTTCCAAATTCTTTCATCTACATCTACATCTACATAATACCCCGCAAGCCGCCGCAAGGGCGTGTGGCGGGGGGTGTTAGGTCACCAACCGTAAAAACGAAAAATACCACATGCAAAAAACAACACGGAAAATTACACCCCAGCAGCGCACACACTCATGCAAAACTCCCTCCATCCAATACTCATGCAAACACATACACCGCAAAACAACAAAAAAACTGCACCCCAGGATACAGCACGAAAGCCATCCTAAAACACGCAAGCCAGGACACAACAAGCAAGAATGTGAAACATCACTACCACATGAAAATGCACCACAAAACACTCAACCCCCCAAAGAGACAGTAAAAGGAAGGGAATTCGACCCAACGTTGCAGGTAGCAGGAATTTCCCCCCGCCGGGAGGGAAGAGGGACTGAAAGGGAAACTCAAAAACAGATGAACAGAACACGAATGATATCATGCGGAAAGAATGGGTTATTATAACAAAACACACAAGGTTAGTGGAGGAGCATGCATTTAAGTAGAACTAATTATTTTTTAGACACTGAGGGTGGCAAGTGGAATTTTTACTATCTATAATCCTACAGTTGCTATCCCGTATTGTCCGTGGGAAGAAGGAGTCCTTGAGTCGGCTAGTCCTGGCATCTATTTCCCGAATTTTATATGCATGATCCAAGCGACCAATGTATGTAGGAGTACGAATAATCTGCGAGACCTCGGTGCTGAAACATGCGGATCTGAATTTATTTAATAATTTCAGTCTTGCATTGAATCGTCTCTCTTCTAATGATTCCCACCCCAAATCCATGAGCATTTCGGTAACGCTTTGCGTTTTATCGTAGGAATTTTTTACAAAACGGGCTGCCCGGCGTTGAACCTTCTCAATTTCCCGAATGAGACCTTTTTCACTCGGGTCCCACACGCTGCATGCGTATTCTAAATGAGGCCTTACAAGAGCGTGGTAACAGCGTTCCTTGACCTTTGAGTCACTTTTGCCGACAATGCGTCTAATGAATCCCAATTTTTTATTTGCTTGACCGCAGACTTGACGTATGTGAGTCCCCCAAGTTAAGTCTTTAGTGAATGTGACACCTAGGTATTTTACCGTATCAACTACTGCTAGGTCACCTCCAGCTAATTTGTAAGCAAATCCCGTTGATCTTTTAAAGAAATTTACCACTGAACATTTATTATAATTTAGAGTCAATCCCCAGTTAGAACACCATTTAGTAATGCAATCTAAATCCTGCGCTAGAATAAAACGATCCTCATCCCCAGATATCTCCCGATAGATCACCGTGTCATCCGCAAACATCCTAATGTTACTTTTCACTTCGCGGTTCAAATCGTTAACAAAAATCAAGAAAAGTAACGGCCCGATCACACTTCCCTGAGGTACCCCCGACGTGACTCGAACGCTGTCGGAACTAGCGCCATCAAGGACTGCCCTCTGTTCCCGCTCTGAAAGAAAATCTTTAACCCAACTTATAGCGCCCTTGTTTATACCCGCGACCTTTAATTTATGAATGAGTTTACCATGTGGGACCTTATCAAATGCCTTTTGAAAATCTAAGAAGATGGCATCCACTTGCCTACCTCTCTCACCAGATACAAGTAAATCATGTGTAAATAATCCTAATTGGGTTTCGCAGGAGCGGGTTTTCCTGAATCCGTGTTGATTGTCACTTAAAAAGTTAATGTTGTCAAGGTGTCTCATTATTGAACTGACAATTATGTGCTCTAATATTTTACAACAGATAGAAGTGAGAGATATAGGTCTGTAATTACTGGGATCCTCCCTGTCACCACTTTTAAAAATAGGCGTTATTTGCGCGGTTTTCCAAATCTTAGGTACTTTGCACTCTGTGAGGGATTTGTTAAATATAAATTCAAGGTACGGGGCAATGTTTGGAGCTGAATGTTTTATCACCCTAGCTGGTATATTTTCGGGACCCGGGGATTTGTTGGGTTTAATCTCATTAAGTAATTTTAGAATTCCTTGTTGGTCCACTGTTATTTTTTCCATGGGTGGAGTATGTATTGTTTCTTGGAGATATGCGGTGGCAACATCATTCGAGAAAACGCTTTGGAAGAATGAATTTAAGATGTTAGCTTTAACCTCGCTGTCTGTATGAATTACATTGCTACAATCCCTTAAGCAAGCCACGGTTTGTTTACTCCCATTTACTTCCCTAACATATGACCAGAAAGCTTTGGGGTCAGTGTCCAAGTGCTCGCAAAGTACTTTGCGTTTAAATTCCAGTAAGGCGCTACGTAATTGTTTTTTGGTTTCAATTTTAGAGGATCTATATGTGTCCCATAATTGTGTATTCTCAGGAGATGATGTGTTCACGCCTGCCCTCTTTACCCTAGAGTGTAGCATTCTCTGCTTTCGAAGGGCTTTTCTAACGTCTTTATTGTACCACCTGGGGTCGCGATTTGCTTTAACGTTTTTTATAGGTATGAAATCTACGATTCCTTTTTGCATGATATTGACAAATTCTGTCCAAGTTTCTTCCACGTTGGCATGACTTAAGCGGGTTTTGAACTCGGGTAGTGAAGAGTTTAATTGATTGGCAAAAGATTCAAAGTCTGCTTTATGGTAATTATAAATTTTTCTTTTTGGTTTAACAATCTTTTTTATTGCTATGTCCAAATGGACATTAATTGCTTTATGGTCACTCAAGCCCTCATCAGTTGATACACTAATAATACGTTCCGGCGTGTTTGTAAGAAATAGATCCAATATGTTTTTTCCACGGGTGGGCATGCGTACTGCTTGATGGAGGGAGTTTCTTTGAACCAATTTTATCATGGAATTGCAAGATTCGCGATCGCGGGTCCCAGATTTAACGATATTGCTGTCCCAATCTATACCAGGGAGGTTAAAGTCGCCACCAATTATGTTTATGCTGTTATTATATTTACGTGTAAACTTGTGAATTTGATCGTTGAGGGTGTGAAGTGTTTTCAAATCTGAGTCTGGAGGTCTGTAGAAAGAGCATAAATTTATGTTGGGTTGATTGGTCCGTAGTAAGGTGCACCAAACACTTTCTATGTTATTATTTTCAAATGAAACTTGCCTGCTTTCAAAATGACTTTTAACTGCCACGAAAACCCCTCCTCCGGGTCTTGTATCTCTATCGTGTCGGTAAACTTTGAAATCTATTGGGAAAATTTCTTGGTCATTAATATCATTGCACAGCCAACTCTCTGTGCCTAATACTATATCAGCGGAATGAGTTTGGATTATGTGTTCTAGATCCGCTGATTTGTTCTTGAGGCTTCTGCAATTTATAACAAGTATAGTTAAATTATTTTGATGTTGAATAACGTCCTTATTAGTGTCTGACTGTAATTTAGGACGCCTTTGTGGGGAAGTGCGTGTCACATGTCTTTCTAAATCATTGCCAGTGTTGTCAATGACTTTTATATTTTTATTAATAATATTATACGCGCTATCCCCAGATGTTATTGACCCACTAAGTGACCTGCTCTCTATCCTAAAAAAGGCCTACAGTGGTCGAGTATCCTATCCGCTACCTTACTCGCCGCTTCCGCCGTGTAATGGACCCCAGATCGGTTAAGGGGAGTCCTGCAAGATCGGAGGGTTGGTCTGAGGTCGACGAATGAGGCTCCTATGTCCGAGCAGAATCTCGATAGTCTCTGGTTTATGCCTTCCACTCGGCTCCAAACCAGAGACCCGCGATCCTCCCTCGGAACGATGCTGCAGACCGTTAGTCCCAGCCGAACCCCCTCGACGCCCTGGACGCGCTTCACCTCGGAGCTCAGTTCCCTAAGGGAACGGAGGACCTCCTCGGATCCACGGTCCGTGACGTCGTTGGTGCCCACATGGGCCACGACCTGCAGCCTAGAGCACTTCGTGCCTTTGACCGCCGCCTCGATCGCCTTCGTCACCTGAGGGACTCCTCCGCCTGGTATACACCAGGCGGTCACCCGTTGATCGGCGCCTACGCGGCGCGCCCTCTCCCTCAATGGGACCATTACACGACGGACATTCGAGCTACCTATTACTACAATTCCCTCCCTTCCCGTTCCCTGACGTCTTACCCTAGGCAGTGCCCTCGGAGTAGGGGTAGGGGCTGCAGGTACGGTGGTGCTGTCATCCGACAACACCTGGTACCTGTTGGAGACGGGGATGGTATCTGCCTCCGCAGAGTCCAATCCACGCCGCAGCGTTACCTTCCCCTTGCCCCGAGAGACAACCCTCCAATCGTCTGACCTACGGACGTGAGACACTCCCTCGTTGGGAGATGGGACACGGGGTAGGTCTCTAATCGCCCAGCCACGTGTAGCATTCGGACGAATCCGTGCACCCATATGGGCGTGGCGGGTTTTCGTATTCCCACCCCGAGCACCATCTCTCCTGAGGGGAGTCCTCCGGCCAGCGATCACCGATCGAAGCTCCCGCACCATTCTCTCCAGCATGACAATACGGGCCCTTAAAGCCGCGCATTCGCCAGTGCCTTCGAGCATGGCAACAGTGGACCTAGATGAAGCCATCCTAATTAAACTACTGAGTTCCCAATAAAAGCTAACCTGTATACACTATGCTAAAATTTCTAAGAGGGGTTAGTTAAATTTAGCTCAATCAATAAGTTACGCTTTGTAAGTAAGTAAAGAAAGGAAAGAAAAAAGATGGTAAAGAAAATAAAACACTCACCGATAACCAATTAGATTCGACGGACAAAAACCACCGCAAGCCACTAAGAGTACCCACAAGGAATACCACCAAACTATTAAAAACTAATAACAAACAGCACAAAAACTAAATAAACTAACTATTTCACAAAATTAAAGCTAACACTAAACTACACTTCACTAGGGAAGAACAAACACAGAAGTAACAGCAGGCACGCAGGTAGTCTCAGGTAGGGTCGAACCGGTTCTAGGGAGCGAGCTCGAGCACGTCTGTTCTCGGCAGAAGCCAGGCAGTGAAAACTTTCCGTGAATCCCAGACGAGGATTCATCAGTGCTAAATTTAATTTGTAATTTCTGCAATATGTTGCTGAGTAAAATGAGTAATAGCTATTGACTTCAAATCCACCGAAATCACTGAAATTGCGAGCTGTGGGTGGATTAAAGCCGTACGCCTTCCAACGGTTATTGAGACTACTTTTTTTCTATTCCTGAATATAGGGAAGTTTTTCTGGGGTCGGAAAAGTTTGCATTGTGAATGATGACGGTCATGTTCAACTTTTGAAAGATATTCGAATGTTTCTGTACGTTGACTGAGCGAACACTTTCGCGAAGCGGCGTGTTTCAAGCTAGAGTGGTTACGCATGCGAGCACGCCGTGTTTACTTTTTCGCAAGGGGAGGGCCGATACCGAAAAAAAGAGATATTCGACGCGCGTAAAAAGGGCCGCGAGGAAGTGCGGGAAAATAAGCTAAAGATTTACTAAAGGACGGGAGAAAGCAAATACCCGTCAAACTTCCCTCATTGGCGATGTCGCCGGGGGTTAAACCCTAGGGGATGTGGAGTGGGATGAAGGGTGAGTGGAATGGGAGGATTTCAGGTCTGGAATGGAATGGGCGGGGAAATACTGAAGTGAAAGGGTGGGGGCGATCCCCCTTACGTTCTCTGTAGGGGCCCTCTCCTGAGGGAAAAACGGAGGGAACTACAAAAGTCCCCATCCCACGACCTCCACCCCGCAGGGGCCCTTCCTCCTATCCGCTTAGCGGGGAGTCGAAGGGGAAACGGAGAAGAAAGGGAGGCATGGGGGAGATGTAGCAATTAGGGTGGGAAGATGGAGCATCTGTGGAGGCGACCCTTTATATTCCCCACACCCCCTCTCCCTACAGCCAGGAGACGGTTTGCTCAGGGTGGCAGAGGTGCGGGAGACCAAGAGGGGGCATGAAGATGGGATGAGATGGTGGGAGGGAAGGATGCCATGAGGTAAAGCGGGAGGCAGAGGGAAAAGGAAGATGGGGCAACAAAGGGAGCAGTGATGTTGGTGCAGGTTTGGGTTACCTGAGGGGTGTGTGGCAGTGAGCAGGGAGCTATCTCACTTATCTTTTAATGCGGGAAAGGGAGGGGGGAGTGGGAGGCACTCACACACAAATGTTCATTGACTGCCCAAGCGGGCAAGTATAAACCGTCCCGGTGAGTGAAGTCCCTTTCTTTACCGCACTGGTGAGCGAGGGAGGACGTGGAAAGTGGGAGTTTCCGTACGTGGTCAAAAAGGAAATTTCATAGTTTATAAGTGTAAAATTCGTAAACTGACATTGTGAACGTGATACGAGTATTTTACCATTCTATTCGCCATGCATATTAGAATGCAATATGGCTTCCTGGAATACACGTATATTCTTCATATTTAGTTTTAATCCGAGTTATTTCATCAATGGTGTGCATGGGAAAAAAGAATTGTTTTATTTATTTACAAATAATATCACTATCTACATTAGTTAAATATTTTATTACCGATCAATTTTCGAATCACTACATCATATTTAAATGGTTCATTACACCCTTGTGCTATCTCACCTGAATATGATGTGTTACATCAAAACTCAGTCGGTGTTAAATAATTTCAAATCAGTGGAAAATTGCTGCAACATGGTCATTAATATTTTCCAATTCCACAAATTCACGCATGAAATACTAAACTCTTTTCTTTTTTTTGTAGGGAATCGCATATTCATTTGACAACTAAAGACTAAATTTCAGACTAATAGACTTCAAAGAAATTAATTTTCACTTTATAATCAAAGAAAATGCAATTCTGATACTACTAACAGATAGATAGTGAGGTTTGACAATAAAACCCATATCCTTGTTCCATGCAAAGTCTTATGCGAGATAATTGATGCTATGAACTTATTTTCTCTCCGACTTAATTTCTCTATTCTTCGCCACACCAGCATCCATAAAGCCTCCAATTCACGCTCAACCTCTTGCCTCATAGACGCTCCATAATTAAGTCTTCCTTTCTTCTTTTCTTCTCATATTTATTATTTTTTCACATCTTTATTATTTTTTTGCCTGCAATCAATTCTCTTTTTCTTATAAATTCTTCTTACGCTAACACAATTTTGCTCCCAATTTTTTCATAACTACGTCCATTTTCTTATAAAATATTTCCCAATAATATGAAGAGCTCTCCTACTTTAAAGTTTAAAAACATAAAAAGTTTTTATTACATGCTATCAATATATTAACTAGCCTTTGTTTATTGACCTTCTTGTTACGGACAGCTCTTCCGTATACCTCACTTACATACCGTAGTACTTATACTTGAAAGTATAATCATCTACGTTATTTCAATTATTAAATAATTAAGAATAACTCACATTATGATTATGCCTGGTGTTGAATCATCCCCTGCGACACACCCTGGCGGTGTCATGTAGATTTATTATCCTAGTTACATCTCGTAAATGATGAGCTCGATATCATAAATTATTTCTCATGCCACATGCCATCAAATGTGTTAAGTCCATTTAGCCTTGTCTCCACCGTTCCTCTCGACGTCACTCAAATTAAAATTGATAAGTATTATTTGTACCGTATGACAATTTCGTCCTTAATCTCGCTCACGTAAACTACCTCGATTCCATTTTGTAAGCGGCATGTTTCTGGGCGTAATCTTGACGATTTAGCGTTCGTTAACGATCTCAACACTGCGTGGATTGAAAGAGACCTTTCCCTAGGGCGAGGGATTAAAGGCGTGGAGAGCTCCGAACGGGAGAGTCAAAGAAGAGGAAGGGGAGGGCGAGGGATGAAGGGGTGAATGTGGTGGGGAGGGATACGAGGCGAAGTGAGGAATTGGGGATAACAAGGGCATTTGGTGGCGAGGGAATGGTATTTATGCGCCCCAGAGGAGATGGTCGAGGTCAGGGGCGAAGGGGGGTGAGCTCGGAGAGTGGATACGGACGAGCGATGATACTTGTTTTTTTATATTTTTTTCCGGTTCCAGATTCATCCTTTTTTGCGCAAAAGCTCTTCACACGTGGAGAGTCAGGCGAACTGAACTGGGCTTTGAAAATTGCCAGGGCCAACGGGTGCGTGAGAAGGTATACGTATGCACGGCGGTCAAGAATTTCAAAAGAGAGAACGCAAGCAGAAAATGTATAAAAACACGAGCGGGGTGCGTTCTAGTCACAGGGGTGGCGGCGCATCTGGAGTGTGTTATGTCTCCTGCACCGTGGAGCGATTTCATTCGTGCTCTGAGCGTCCCTGGAGTGAGCATCGCCACTTACATCTTCAAGTGACTTGCAGCAGGACTTACGCACCTTGAATGTCGTTTTGTTCCGGGGTAGGCGAATTCAGAAAAAATGCACAATTATTTTCTGAAACTAAATCTCTTCAGTTGATTTCTCTCATAATATTCTATCTTTGTATTTATTATTATCATGCATCCTCCCTTCTGGTACATCATTTCATGCATTTAACTCTATTACTTTGAATCTAATATTTCTCATCTTCGAGGGTCGGATCATTCACATTCACCTATGTCAATGCATTTTATTATAATTAATTTTTCTCCACATCTATATGTGTATATCAGTTCTCCTTTTGTTTCTTCTCTTATTTTTCATTCATTGATTTATTTTTATTTATTTAATTTAGTAAATTACAACATTAGCTCTATCTATATGTGGGTAGGTTTTCTCAGCTTTTTCACACTCCCCTTAATGTATGTATGGGTGTTTCCCTGCAGTGCGTTTTTTCGTCAAGGAGAAAAGCTTTATTCCATACGTTTTTTCACAATTTTGTGTATCTTTTTACCTTCTTTGTACTCATGCATATTCATTGTAAATCGATTGCCATTATCTAGTTCTTTTATATATTATTTAGGACTCAAATGTAATTATATTTTCATTGAATTAATTTGACGATGGGTTAGATGGAAGAAGGGACTGCCGTAGTCTCAATATCGCCCGAATAATGCCTAATTGTTATCATTATTATTATGTCTTTTTCAGTCTGCCGCTTACGCCCTCAAACCATTTGCTTGTCTCTTATATGTCTATTTGGTCGTTTCACCCTTGCTGATTTTTTTCAGTTCAACGAAATAAGCGTGAAGTAGTCTTTTACTGATCAGTGGTATTTCATTTCAGATGCTTTAGATCAGTTGCTTTGAAGTCTTTTTTTCTCGTTATCCAGCATTCTGATGCACATGGATAGCCATTGTTTTAAAAGATTTTGAGCCTTTCTTCTTGATTTACCTTTTCAGCATCCTTCGATCGTCCCGCACATCCTCTGGAAAACCCTAATTTTATTTCTTGTCTTCTTCCCATTCCTAAGCCGTTTCATGCAAAAAATAATTGAAATGTCTTCTTTTGTGTGACATTCGATAACAATTTTGTTTTTCTTAGACCACAATTTTTTTTTGTTTCTACTACAGATACTACCTTGATCAAAAAGTTCCCGGAATAACCACCGTGTGGCGCTCCAATCGTTCCGATTTGAGTTCTGTTTTTTTTGTTAAATTGGTACATCTGTTGTTGATATTCCCTTTAAATCTTAGTGTCATAACTTGACATTTGCAAAAGTTACGTAGCCAAGAGTACATCTATCTCTGTGTGTGTTGGCGATTTTTTACAATTTCAGAAATGGATTTAAATTTGCAACAACGAACTTGTATTAAATTTTGCGTAAAAAACGGATTTAGTGGCGCACGGACGTTGGAAATGTTGGAAAAGTGTTTCGGCAACGATTCTCTAAAAAAAACGGTCGTTTACCAGTGGCACGAGCGGTTCAGAAGTGGTCGTGAGTCAATCGAAGATGATGAACGCAGTGGCAGACCATCGACATCGAAAGTCGGTGAAAAAATTGATAAAGTAAAAGAAATGTTGGTCAATAACCGCAAATTAACCATCAGAGAAATAGCGGAGGACTTGAACATTGCCTATGGATCCGCCCAAGACATTGTGGTTAATGATTTGGGTTTCCGTCGTGTAGCAGCAAAGTTGGTGCCAAAATACCTCAATTTCATGCAAAAAAGAGACCGTGTTGACGTCGCAAAAGACATGATTTGCGAGGCTGAATCCGATCCCACATTCATCAAAAGGATCATTACTGGAGACGAGACGTGGGTTTATGAGTACGACACGCAATCCAGACATCAGGCAAGTGAATGGCGTTCACCAAATGAGCCGAGACCAAAAAAACCACGTCGTTTTCAGTCAAAAAAGAAGGCAATGCTGACGGTTTTCATGGATTACAACGGTGTAGTGCATCATGAATTTTTGCCAGAAGGCCAGACAGTAAACAAAGAGTATTATTTGGGCGTTATGAGACGTTTGCGTGAAGCAATTCGCCGAAAGAGACCAGAAATGTGGGCAGAGAACTCGTGGATTTTGCACCATGATAACGCACCGTCGCACAGTGCTATCATTATTCGTAATTTTTTGACGAAAAATGCAACAAATACCATCCAACAGCCACCGAATTCACCTGATTTGGCTCCCTGTGACTTCTTTCTGTTCAATCGAGTTAAAAAACCATTACGGGGAACGCGTTTTAGCAGCCGAGAGGAAGTAATGGAAAAATCGCAGGAAGCACTGATGGACATACCGAAAACCGAATATAAAAAATGTTTCGAGGATTGGATCAAGCGCTGGCATAAGTGTGTTGCAGTCGATGGGGATTACTTTGAAGGGGACAATATAGATTTAGATGAATAAACTTGTATTTTTAATTTTCTGAATAAATTCCGGGAAATTTTTGATCAAGGTAGTATTTTCAAGTGACATGTTTTTCGCAGTTTTTGTAGATTGTGGACCGCCAGTTTTCCTTTTCTTGCTATTATAATTAGTTAATAATATAAATAGCGCATATTTTTGCGCTTATTTACTCCTAGGGTTACAATTTTTACCTTAAGCTTTGTGGTTTTCCTTCCATTCTCTCGTAATGAGATATATTTACAGATTAAGCGATGTTGGTAATATACCACATTCTTGCATAAAATAACGCCATTTTCGACGCAATATTAGCTTTAAAATTTAAAAATCTCACAATGTGACACACATAATGCAAACGTAATTTTTGATCCTTCTATCCCCCGCCCTCATCCCACTCCTCATCGCCTAACACCTTTCCCTTCCACTGACATCTTTGCAAGCTAAAATCCGCTCTCCCATTTCCTGCCATATTACAGGCAAAATTCACTATATGGCTGGTCATAATATAGGAAAATAAGCCTATTTTATTCCGCAGGAATGCTTGTAATTTCTTATTATGTTACCAATCATTACTTCGGGTACTCAAATTCTTCTCTTTTTCTCCATGTGGCTTCAGATTCAGCGACTTTCAAATTCAGTAGCTTAACTAAACTTCGATTTCATAATTTCGAAACATTCGGGGAGACAGCTGGTTGCTCCAATTTGAGTGAGCAGTTCTATGGGCCTTCCTCAAATGCGAGGCAAACTTCTTACACAAATTCCATTCTATCGCGTTCAACTTGGCCTTCCTCTGCAGTTATTCTGATTCATATTCGCAGCAATTTATCCTTTTACAGGATGCATGCAAACAGCTTTCCACTGCCCATTTCTTTTTGTTACTTTCTATGTCTGCTCTCTTCACAATGATTTCGAGGCACTTCTTTGCATGACGTTTCTATCAAGTTTATTTTCATTATTCTTCTCTAGCAATAATTTCCATCATCTCCTTTTAATGTCATTTCTCTGTTTTCCTTCTCGTCCATGCGTCACGGTCTTCAAAGTAAACTCCCCATTTATGGATCGTTTCCGCATATAGAGGCAGGTATTACTTTTCCTAGTCGTCGTTTCCTCAATGGAAAGGCATACCTCGCGTAGGACTTTTTTATCCTTTTCCCTATCTTTCACCTTTCATCAACCTACCTCGTACATTTAAAAAGCCTTCTACTCTATCCTATCTTTCTTTATCTAATTCGGTAATTTTTTTAATAGCATGCTTCATTCTAGATAATTTAAAGATTTTTATTCTTCTCCACAAAAGAAATTATCCATCTTATTGTCTTGTATACATCAATTTGATCCTCAAATCCCAGCCTTTAATTTCCCTTTTCCATGAGTTCACACAACTTCTTTAAACTTTCCCTTGATCTCATTAATGGCCTTTTGATGTAAACATTTAAAATTAAAATGAGTAGTAACCCTGCCTCTTTCTTTCATTTTTTCTCTTTTCTCATCACTTTTCCAACGTCAATTACTGCCGTCTATTCTCTATTTCGATGTTATTACTATCATACATTTATGTCTAATGAATAATTTATAATCTAATGGCTGATTTTAGTTTTTGTTGGAGTAGGTAGCATATATTTTCAAACTACGTCGCCAAAGGATTTATTCCGGCCCAAGTATATGAAAAAGGACAGTGAACCTTAATATTTTATCTTCTTTACAGTAAATGTGAAGATAATTATCTAATTATTCTCCTCTAATGCTTTAAATTTAAATACTTCCTCGAATCCAGTTCATATTTCTTCACAATACTCCTCCGATTCCATCGTCGCTTTTTGAAGGATTATTACTATCGTAACTGCCATGCTGTTTTTCCAAATGCTAAAAAAGAATAATATTTTCATGCTTCTACTGTTCTACATTGGGACAGTTCAATTCTTCTAAAACCCATCATTTTTTGTCTTCTAGCGCAAATATCTTACGCATATAAGATTTTAGAACTCAATTTAAGAATTGGATAGGTTTTAGGTATAATGCACAAAATTAGTTAAAAACGTTATTAAGAAAAAGTAAGCGTGACATATATGTCTAAAGGATTAGTCGGGGAGCCTATCGATTCACGATGAGAGCTAGTTAGACAAACTTTTGGAAAGGTTTTTCTTTTGTTTTTGTTAAGGTACATTACCTTTTTGGCTGCACCGAGGGATTTATCAAACAGGGTAAACGAAATATATCATTAGATTCCCCCACCGAGACAAAGTAAAGAGATAGACACCAACGCCGACTGATGTATTCTCTGCCTGGCTTCTGCCGAGAACAGACGTGCTCGAGCTCGCTCCCTAGAACCGGTTCGACCCTACCTGAGACTACCTGCGTGCCTGCTGTTACTTTTGTGTTTGTTCTTCCCTAGTGAAGTGTAGTTTAGTGTTAGCATTAATTTTGTGAAATAGTTAGTTTATTTAGTTTTTGTGCTGTTTGTTATTAGTTTTTAATAGTTTGGTAGTATTCCTTGTGGGTACTCTTAGTGGCTTGCGGTGGTTTTTGTCCGTCGAATCTAATTGGTTATCGGTGAGTGTTTTATTTTCTTTACCATCTTTTTTCTTTCCTTTCTTTACTTACTTACAAAGCGTAACTTATTGATTGAGCTAAATTTAACTAACCCCTCTTAGAAATTTTAGCATAGTGTATACAGGTTAGCCTTTGTTGGGAACTCAGTAGTTTAATTAGGATGGCTTCATCTAGGTCCCCTGTTGCCATGCTCGAAGGCACTGGCGAATGCGCGGCTTTAAGGGCCCGTATTGTCATGCTGGAGAGAATGGTGCGGGAGCTTCGATCGGAGATCGCTGGCCGGAGGACTCCCCTCAGGAGAGATGGTGCTCGGGGTGGGAATACGAAAACCCGCCACGCCCATATGGGTGCACGGATTCGTCCGAATGCTACACGTGGCTGGGCGATTAGAGACCTACCCCGTGTCCCATCTCCCAACGAGGGAGTGTCTCACGTCCGTAGGTCAGACGATTGGAGGGTTGTCTCTCGGGGCAAGGGGAAGGTAACGCTGCGGCGTGGATTGGACTCTGCGGAGGCAGATACCATCCCCGTCTCCAACAGGTACCAGGTGTTGTCGGATGACAGCACCACCGTACCTGCAGCCCCTACCCCTACTCCGAGGGCACTGCCTAGGGTAAGACGTCAGGGAACGGGAAGGGAGGGAATTGTAGTAATAGGTAGCTCGAATGTCCGTCGTGTAATGGTCCCATTGAGGGAAAGGGCGCGCCGCGTAGGCGCCGATCAACGGGTGACCGCCTGGTGTATACCAGGCGGAGGAGTCCCTCAGGTGACGAAGGCGATCGAGGCGGCGGTCAAAGGCACGAAGTGCTCTAGGCTGCAAGTCGTGGCCCATGTGGGCACCAACGACGTCACGGACCGTGGATCCGAGGAGGTCCTCCGTTCCCTTAGGGAACTGAGCTCCGAGGTGAAGCGCGTCGAGGGGGTTCGGCTGGGACTAACGGTCTGCAGCATCGTTCCGAGGGAGGATCGCGGGTCTCTGGTTTGGAGCCGAGTGGAAGGCATAAACCAGAGACTATCGAGATTTTGCTCGGACATAGGAGCCTCCTTCGTCGACCTCAGACCAACCCTCCGATCTTGCAGGACTCCCCTTAACCGATCTGGGGTCCATTACACGGCGGAAGCGGCGAGTAAGGTAGCGGATAGGATACTCGACCACTGTAGGCCTTTTTTAGGATAGAGGGCAGGTCACTTAGTGGGTCAATAACATCTGGGGATAGCGCGTATAATATTATTAATAAAAATATAAAAGTCATTGACAACACTGGTAATGATTTAGAAAGACATGTGACACGCACTTCCCCACAAAGGCGTCCTAAATTACAGTCAGGCACTAATAAGGACGTTATTCAACATCAAAATAATTTAACTATACTTGTTATAAATTGCAGAAGCCTCAAGAACAAATCAGCGGATCTAGAACACATAATCCAAACTCATTCCGCTGATATAGTATTAGGCACAGAGAGTTGGCTGTGCAATGATATTAATGACCAAGAAATTTTCCCAATAGATTTCAAAGTTTACCGACACGATAGAGATACAAGACCCGGAGGAGGGGTTTTCGTGGCAGTTAAAAGTCATTTTGAAAGCAGGCAAGTTTCATTTGAGAATAATAACATAGAAAGTGTTTGGTGCACCTTACTACGGACCAATCAACCCAACATAAATTTATGCTCTTTCTACAGACCTCCAGACTCAGATTTGAAAACACTTCACACCCTCAACGATCAAATTCACAAGTTTACACGTAAATATAATAACAGCATAAACATAATTGGTGGCGACTTTAACCTCCCTGGTATAGATTGGGACAGCAATATCGTTAAATCTGGGACCCGCGATCGCGAATTTTGCAATTCCATGATAAAATTGGTTCAAAGAAACTCCCTCCATCAAGCAGTACGCATGCCCACCCGTGGAAAGAACATATTGGATCTATTTCTAACAAACACGCCGGAACGTATTATTAGTGTATCAACTGATGAGGGCTTGAGTGACCATAAAGCAATTAATGTCCATTTGGACATAGCAATAAAAAAGATTGTTAAACCAAAAAGAAAAATTTATAATTACCATAAAGCAGACTTTGAATCTTTTGCCAATCAATTAAACTCTTCACTACCCGAGTTCAAAACCCGCTTAAGTCATGTCAACGTGGAAGAAACTTGGACAGAATTTGTCAATATCATGCAAAAAGGAATCGTAGATTTCATACCTATAAAATACGTTAAAGCAAATCGCGACCCCAGGTGGTACAATAAAGACGTTAGAAAAGCCCTTCGAAAGCAGAGAATGCTACACTCTAGGGTAAAGAGGGCAGGCGTGAACACATCATCTCCTGAGAATACACAATTATGGGACACATATAGATCCTCTAAAATTGAAACCAAAAAACAATTACGTAGCGCCTTACTGGAATTTAAACGCAAAGTACTTTGCGAGCACTTGGACACTGACCCCAAAGCTTTCTGGTCATATGTTAGGGAAGTAAATGGGAGTAAACAAACCGTGGCTTGCTTAAGGGATTGTAGCAATGTAATTCATACAGACAGCGAGGTTAAAGCTAACATCTTAAATTCATTCTTCCAAAGCGTTTTCTCGAATGATGTTGCCACCGCATATCTCCAAGAAACAATACACACTCCACCCATGGAAAAAATAACAGTGGACCAACAAGGAATTCTAAAATTACTTAATGAGATTAAACCCAACAAATCCTCGGGTCCCGAAAATATACCAGCTAGGGTGATAAAACATTTAGCTCCAAACATTGCCCCGTACCTTGAATTTATATTTAACAAATCCCTCACAGAGTGCAAAGTACCTAAGATTTGGAAAACCGCGCAAATAACGCCTATTTTTAAAGGTGGTGACAGGGAGGATCCCAGTAATTACAGACCTATATCTCTCACTTCTATCTGTTGTAAAATCTTAGAGCACATAATTCTCAGTTCAATAATGAGACACCTTGACAATATTAACTTTTTAAGTGACAAACAACACGGATTCAGGAAAACTCGCTCCTGCGAAACCCAATTAGGATTATTTACACATGATTTACTTTTATCGGGTGAGAGAGGTAGGCAAGTGGATGCCATCTTCTTAGATTTTCAAAAGGCATTTGATAAGGTCCCACATGGTAAACTCATTCATAAATTAAAGTTCGCGGGTATAAATAAGGGCGCCATAAGTTGGGTTAAAGATTTTCTTTCGGAGCGGGAACAGAGGGCAGTCCTTGATGGCGCTAGTTCCGACAGCGTTCGAGTCACGTCGGGGGTACCTCAGGGAAGTGTGATCGGGCCGTTGCTTTTCTTGATTTTTGTTAACGATTTGAACCGCGAAGTGAAAAGTAAAATTAGGATGTTCGCGGATGACAAGGTGATCTATCGGGAGATATCTGGGGATGAGGATCGTTTTATTCTAGAGCAGGATTTAGATTGCATTACTAAATGGTGTTCTAACTGGGGATTGACTCTAAATTATAATAAATGTTCAGTGGTAAATTTCTTTAAAAGATCAACGGGATTTGCTTACAAATTAGCTGGAGGTGACCTAGCAGTAGTTGATACGGTGAAATACCTAGGTGTCACATTCACAAAAGACTTAACTTGGGGGACTCACATACGTAAAGTCTGCGGTCAAGCATATAAAAAATTGGGATTCATTAGACGCATTGTCGGCAAAAGTGACTCAAATGTCAAGGAACGTTGTTACCACGCTCTTGTAAGGCCTTATTTAGAATACGCATGCAGCGTGTGGGATCCGAGTGAAAAAGGTCTCATTCGGGAAATTGAGAAGGTTCAACGCCGGGCAGCCCGTTTTGTAAAAAATTCCTACGATAAAACGCAAAGCGTCACCGAAATGCTCATGGATTTGGGGTGGGAATCATTGGCTGAGAGACGATTCAATGCAAGATTGAAATTATTAAATAAATTTAGATCCGCATGTTTCAGCACCGAGGTCTCGCAAATTATTCGTACTCCTACATACATTAGTCGCTTGGATCATGCATATAAAATTCGGGAAATAGATGCCAGAACTAGCCGACTCAAGGACTCCTTCTTCCCACGGACAATACGGGATAGCAACTGCAGGGTTATAGATAGCATGTGTGTGGGGTGTAAGTGTTCATGCATGAATGTATGCCATGTTTTTTTTTATATATGATTTTGTCGTTATATAATAGAAATAGATCCAATATGTTCTTTCCACGGGTGGGCATGCGTACTGCTTGATGGAGGGAGTTTCTTTGAACCAATTTTATCATGGAATTGCAAAATTCGCGATCGCGGGTCCCAGATTTAACGATATTGCTGTCCCAATCTATACCAGGGAGGTTAAAGTCGCCACCAATTATGTTTATGCTGTTATTATATTTACGTGTAAAATTGTAAATTTGATCGTTGAGGGTGTGAAGTGTTTTCAAATCTGAGTCTGGAGGTCTGTAGAAAGAGCATAAATTTATGTTGGGTTGATTGGTCCGTATTAAGGTGCACTAAACACTTTCTATGTTATTATTCTCAAATGAAACTTGCCTGCTTTCAAAATGACTTTTAACTGCCACGAAAACACCTCCTCCGGGTCTTGTATCTCTATCGTGTCGGTAAACTTTGAAATCTATTGGGAAAATTTCTTGGTCATTTATGTAACCTTTACCTAACACCTTTAATTTACCTAACACCCCCCGCCACACGCCCTTGCGGCGGCTTGCGGGGTATTATGTAGATGTAGATGTAGATGTGAGATGTAAGTACTTGTCCTTCCCTCACGCGATACAGAATCATGAGACCAAGTGTATAAGCACGTATAATGACTTTAGCATTGAAATTTGATGATTTAGTCGGCCACATCAATTATTTTGATGATGCATGTATATATATAGGTGTGTGTACGTATGTTTGTTTGTATGGGAAAATATGTATTTAATATTATGAATTAACTCAGCTTTGTACATTTATCACCGGTGCCCTTTCAACCCCAGTTATACGTCCTGCGACGACTTGCGGGCTTTTTGTGCAAATATAGAGTTTTGCAAAGCTGTATTTTCAAATTTTATTTTTGGTTCCCAGGGTATTTCCTCGATCCCTGGTCTGTCCCAAAATGTAATTACTGAGGCGTAAAGTTAAGAACCTTCAGAATTATTTCATGAACCTTCTCTTATCAGTAGGATCATCTTTTTCCCAGTTTTCCAGCATGATTTTATTTTCAAACATTAGGTCCTCTAAACACTATTTCTTTTTAGCTGTTCTGTTCTCTTTATCTCCGTGTTCAAGGGGATTTCTTCATTGCCAATGTATGTCAACAGCTCCATTTAGAAAAAAAACATAGCCTTAAGAAATCGGTAGCCTTATTTACAATATGATCATAGGGGTCTTCTATAAAAATATCTCAAAAGTCACCCCAAGAGCGCTTTACTGGGGGTGTCAAGGTGGACCAGACGTACACGCGGAAACACTAGCTCACTTATGCATTGAATATGTATCGGCTAATATGCAAAAACACTCGAGCAGTATGCTGATTCAGTCATCCGCCGGTGACATATTGTAGCGGAAATATAACTCGAACTGCTTGTCGCGACCCAAGGGTTGATCGCGGAATTCATAAAGTTGTTTGCGACGACTAAAGAAAGGGAATACACAATACACAAGTCAATGTATCTAAAACACTGAAGAATATAAAGTGTTCAATTTAAAATTTTCATCTTATTTCTAATACGCTCTATATTAATTTCACCTAGAGAAAAGCGTAGCAGGAGAGTTGCCGTTTAACTCACGTGAGTAGCACTCAAATTCCATCATTATATACTCAAATTGGACAAATTATAGTTGAAATTAATTAGAAGATAAGAAGATAGTGAACTGCTTAAGAGAGAAAAGTTTAGTAAAACGTATAGGACAAAAAGGAAACGAAGCATGGGGAAAATGGACATGCGAGGAAAGAGTTGAGAGACTTAAGCAGAAAAGGGCGCAATGAACGTCAGCATTCTCACGGCATTACACACGTCCCTTAATGACGTAAGACTCCTTTATGTGAAATATGACATTGAGCTCGCAAGTTTTATTAGCATTTATTTAGTAATTTTATATTCGACTTCTACTCTAGAACTTAACCATCTAAAGGAAGAAATAGAAATTGTTCCAAAGACGGAAAAATCATTTTTGTTCATTGCTTGAGACATAAGTATATTAGAGATACCCAACCACACATCGAGAAGGTTTTCAATAAATGACAATCAAGGAAACACATTTAGATGCACTTGTTAGACAATTTAGATGCACATCTTAATATTTAATGTTTTCATTATTTTTTATGTACTGAATACGACCACTTACTTGAGTGAAGGGATTTCACATGTTTGGAATCGAGCGATTCAATAAGATGAACCTTGTCTGAAAAATTAGGAGACACTCGAAAGAAGTGCCATCACGCATTGCCCATTTCCCTTTCTCATCCGTAATCAAATTCTTCTGCAGTGCTTGCCTATAATAATGCCACATATTGTTACAAGTTAAAAGGACTCATGGAAGAAGGAGATGGCTTTTCGAAAGCACGAATAAAACTGCTTTATTCTCTCTTTGAAATGCTACTTTCCGAATATTTTAGTATCCGACTTCTACCCTTGAATTATTTAATCGTCATCAAGGAAAATATATATTTTCCAATGCAATAAAAGGTCGATTGAGTTTTTTCCTGAACTATAAGTATTTTATGATAGCAAAATACACTTTAAGAAGGTGCTCAATTAAAAAAAATAAGCTTTTGCCTCTTGTTATGCATTTTTTAGCCATAATTGATATCATTATCATAATTTATAGGGATAAAATCAGCCAAGGGTTTTCTATTGATAGAATTATTATTTTTGAAATTAATGCAATATTATCGTCATCTTTCATGGCTTTACAATGGTGGTATGGATGTCTTGAAATATTCTTACACTGCCATTTAGATAAAAATATGGCATTATTCAATGTTTAAAATATTTTCCAACATCCCTTCCTAAAAATTAGTCGCGATTTTCAATCAGCTTGAATTCGTCAATGTAGAAAGCACACCAATACTCCCGTACATCCACGAAGCAAACGGAGCACTTGAATGTTTTTCCTCCAAGGTCGTCGCACGAGGTACATCAAGCTTTCTTTTTAAGAATAACGCCCACCCCTACCTTTCCGAACCTTCTCGAAGAAGTATTTCGATGGCAAGGGTGGGAGAAGAGCGATGGTGTCAGGACCCCAAGACAGGGGAAATGGAAGGACGGGATGCCAAGGGTGCCCGCGTCGTCGAGATGATCAATGAAGGGACGTCTCTTGCGGGGGAGAAATGAGAAGGGAGGGGAGGGAGGGAGAAGACGTTTGAAGAATCGGCGAAAGTGTACGAGTAGTGTGCTGGTGGAAAAATGTGTCAGAGGGTGAGAATCGGAGAATTAAAGTATTCATTCGGTGGGGGGGGGGTAAGTGGGGATAGGGGAGGTACGGGTTGGGATGGGGGACAGATGGGAGATGCGGTAGATGCGGGGGAAGGGAAGAGAAGGTTTGAATGGACTGGTTGGGTGATGCGGAAGGCTGAGAAAATTCCTTTCTGTGATGCAAAGAAGAATGACGGGTATGCCGATAGTGCAAACAGCACGTTTGTACGCCTTTAGAACCGGAGACATATTTCGGGAAGATAGCGGAGTTCTAACCCCTTCCTTCACGCTCCAAATCGAAGCTTACTCTCTCTCTCTTGCAGAATTTATCGAAAATCAAATGTTAGATCCTAAATAAAACATGTCGAATGCTCGCCCCATGACGCAGAATGGATTTGAAAGCTCACTATAGGTGTGTACTCAATAAATACTCGGGGAACTATTGCACATTTTAAGGGTTTCTAATTTTAAAATCTATAAATCGTGACCCAATTAACGGTCAACCGAATCATCTGGAGTAGGCCAAGAAGACATTTTTATATCCTTATGATTATGCATGAAGCATCATTAGTGCTCTTTAAGTCAAGCATTGAGGTTACTAAGGTTATAATGGTTTAGGGTTATTATTTTGCAAATAAAATTAAAAAAAAAACAGGAAAAAACAAAAGCCCGAGGTGAATATTTCTGGCATTTTGAGCATCTTGCTTACTTTCGATGAGACATCTTAATTATGATTTTCAATATCTCTCCATCCCTTCCATCTTAATTGCTCCGGGATTCTAAATATCTGAATTCATGTGCATGTTCTTGTAAGACCTTGTAAGACGATATGTGGGAGAAATTATTAGAATTTTCTATCTAAAACTGAATGAAAAACAGCCGTCTTAGGTCTTACACTCACTTAGAAAATTATTAAAATGGAAATGGAAAGAAATATAATTACCTTAAAACGATAAATGCACCAGTACCAAAACTAAGTTGTAAGCACAAAATACGTCAATCAAAATAGATTAATTAAGTAACACCGATTGGTAAACGTAAGTAAATTCATCACATTCCGTTGGATAAGTACTATAAATTATGAGCATAATGTATTTATTCAATATTGCTGAATAAAAAAACTTCATATGGTATCTTTTCACATAAAAAATATATATGTTCAACAATAGATTTTTCTTTTAATGTGTCTGGATTAATTTGTTATTTCCAATTCATAGTCCTTTTAAAGGATAAATTAATAAAATTCTTGAATGAGCTGAGAATTTAGGCACTGTTATGGTCACCATTGAAGATTATTTGGAAAGTTGAAATGATCCAAGTTTACTTAAATATTTAGGTGGGGAAATTTTTTCCTCAGCAATATTTAGTGAGAGGCAACCAAAACTAAGGGTTTCCAGAAAATCTTTAATATTATTCCTTCGACCAGCTTCTCCCAGGGAACCGGTATAATGAAACCTGTAGGTATTTTTTCGAAGCAGAAAAGACTGAAATAGCCAAAATTTCTGAAAAAACCAGATTTTTTTCTCTCCATGGAATCGGAAAATTGAAAAATATTGATGCAAATTGAATTTTAGCTCATCGATCGTTTTTGCTCTTCCACCCGAAAAAAAATTAGGTTTAAAAAACATCTGATATGATAAAAAGCTGCAAAGGTTTAAGATCAGTTAAACGAGAAGAATTGTATACAGCACATAAATATAGCACCCATTTCTTAGGCCTTCTTACTCTGCTACCCTACCTCCTTTTACCTTAAACTCATAAGTAAACATTATTTTATAAAATCATAAGTTCTTCATGTAAGTCAAAAATGTATGTAGAAGTGTAGTATATATTGTTTACTATTAAAAATGACATTTTCCGATAAATATCCCAGAAAACATCCCTTTCGTTTTGCGTGACAACTGAATGAACATGCCAAATTTAACCTAGGTTTTTACGAAACTCCCTCACAGCTGATCTTTACGTTCCTCTTTCAACACATCCATCCAACACACATGCTTAAATAAGTGGCTGGAGACTTGGTCTCGCATGCATTAAATATAGGAATTAAATTAACGAATCCAAATCCGTTTCTTCAATGAATCCTTATTTTTGCTTATCTAAGAAATATCGAGTTCTAATTACTCTATTAATTACCAAATTGTTTCTGCTTTTATAGTATTTTGGATTAATATCCCAATTTAACTCTTCCATTAAGGAGGATTCGAATTTTAACTAGCAAAAAATACATACTGTAACTTTCGGTCTCACATGAACTATTATTCATAAAACTTTGTTGCTCATGCTTACTTGGGAAAACTTAAAATATTAATTTTTTGCGTACTTTTCAAATAACTAACTATTAATTATTATCATCGTAACCATTAATTCAATAAAAATATTTAAAAGCTATACACTGTCGAAGGCATCATTGCCATTGAAATTTACGGAGATTTATAAAACCATGTAGCCGATTATTATTTGTAATCAGTTATTAATTTTATATTAAATTTATAATATTACTATTAATTGTTATTTTAATTTTGTTAAAAGGAAAAATTCAGGCACAGACGGTGGTCGAAAGTTTTGCCAGGATAGATTAATATTCTGGAGCAATTAGGATTTAAATTTCGCAATTACTGAAGGGTCTGGAAATCAATCTGCATCTGGATGGTACTCTTTACACCACAGCTTAAGTTTGTGACAATGGGTGATTTCATATATACTTATATGTATGAAATAATATAAATTTTTATACTTAGAAAAAAATAAGCTTAGCTTCTTGGTTGGTAACTATTCTGATCCCTTGTCTTTCGTGGGAAAACGCAACCTGAAATCCTCTTATAAATTTTTTCAGTTAATTTAGCTTCCATTTCGTCCCTATCGAACGGAGAGGCATTTAGAAGAACTCCTGCAAAATAACATTAGTGGATGGAGATCTAAATACATGGGGAAACTTTTCGTAATGCTTTAAAACATTTATCCAATTTCTCTCATTACTTTTTCAAAATATTTTGAAGAAAAATGTTTCAAGAAAAGTGTTCCAGCCTTTTCTTTTTTGAAGTATCTTTTTTCCATAGAGCCAAATTAAAGAGTTCTCTGTATTGGTTTATTCCTATAAGTGGTTTTTTTATAAGAAATGATCAAATCCACTTTTTTTATCGAACCCGTCCCTCACCTTTCTGCCGACGGGTCCACCAGTTCCCGCGTCACTGACCCCGCTGAAATGGATTCTTGGCCTCATAGATTCGGGGCGAGCTTGAGTTGGGTCTGTCTGTCGGGAGGTCAGGCGATGGGGTGGCGAGGAGGTCGCATGGGAGGAGAAAGGAAATGGAATTGCGTCTTACGCGTGCTGAGCAAAAGTCGAAGCGAATTTTTCCTTACGTATCGTGCGTTTTTTATTCTGACAGCGGAGGTTGATCAATGGGGGGTCATCGAGACGGAAGGCGGTCTGAAATAAGATACAGAAACGGTCGTGCGAAAGCGGAGAAGAGATAGATAGATATAGCTGGCGAGAAGAGCGACGGACGGGTATATAATATACATGCGCACATATGTGCTTATGGATGTAGGTGAGCGTATGTTCACAACAGATAGATATAGAAATAAGCTAAGTTTTATTTGACGGGTTGTAGGGAAACGTAATGGCAAGATAAGAGAGAGGTAATGCTTTCGCTTTCGTTTGGCCACATTTGGAATATGCGGCAAGTATTTGGATTCCATCGGAGAAAACTTAAAATAATGCATCGGAAATAGCTGAAAAATAATTTTCCAGCTTTACGACAAATCGATATGAGAAGAGAGTAAGTGTGGTGGATATATTTCAGAAATTAGGTTTAGTAGGAACTTCTTGGTTCACGATGGGAGCAGACAAGACTTTCACTTTTAGAATAATACAAGTCATCTGAGTTTTCTTGCGACACATATGGAATTATCATAACACCGAATCATGTTGGTCTCTTTGACCAATGGAACAAAACAAGAATGACAAGTTCACCGACAAATTCAAGAACCTCATCTTCCATCGCACGATACGCAATCATAACAGCATTTAACCCAAGTGCCCGTATATATAGTTTAGTCAAATAGTTTAGCCGAACGCAATAATCAATTACGAAGTAAATAGGTGTGTGTACCTGAGGTTTTTTTGTTTTGGCATATATATATATATATATATATATATATATATATATATATATATATATATATATATATATATATATATACTACCTACTAAACCGACCTTCGGTTTGATTACTGTGTTTATGATTATATATATATATATATATATATATATATATATATATATATATATATATATAACCATAAACACAGTAATCAACCCGAAGGTCGGTTAAGTAGGTGATGGTAGAGATCACCCACTACTAAGTCCTATACGGCGTGTGAAAATTCACACATCAGGGTAGGGGGGCCAGTTCCTTTCCCTGGGCCGGTTAAAGTTTCCCAGGAAGACCTGGTGCCCGAAAAATCATTTTAGCTTGGATATATATATATATATATATATATATATATATATATATATATATATATATATATATATATATATATATATATACATATTCATAAAGATGATTTCGTCGACGTAACACGGAAGTGCCGAATGGTACATTAGACAGTAACAAACAATATAGAAACACAAAAAAAGATCACTAACACGTTCCTGATAATTTCAACGGAATTCTACTCCGTCTTCTCTTCCGATAAGGTAAGGATAAGTACGAGGGTCATCCGGAAAGTAGTACCCGTTCGTGAAATAAAGACACAAAAGTAAATATTAACAAACATAAAAAATTTTATTTGAAAGAGGATACTTTAAACTACTTCTCAACATAATCTCCAAGCAAATTAAGGCATTTGTCATAACGTGTGACAAGTTTCTGTATTCCTGCTGCATAGTCCTTCGCCGCCAGCTCATTGAGATACGCGAGGGACCCATCTTGCACAAATTTTTGCATAATGCAGATGGTTTTTAACAATTTCATGAACAATTGTTCGAGAAACATTGGGAAAATGCTCACAGATGTCATCAATTGTGACGCGCCGATCGTTCCTCACGAATTCGTCAACTGAGCTCACCAGTTGGTCTGTAATGACAGACGGTCTCTCCGAACGCTCATCGTCGTGTGTGTTCCCCCTCCCCATGTTGAAGTTGCGACACCACCGCCGAACAGACGACTCGTCCATTACATTGTCTCCATACACCTCCTTTAATTGGCGATGAATATCACATGGGCGAACGTTTCTTGCATTGAGGAATTTAATCACTGCCCTCACTTCACAACTGGCGGCGTTCTCAATTTTTTTAAACATTGTAAACAATCACAGAAACAACACAGGCAATGCTAGCGTCACGCAACTTGGCTCAGAGAAGGCAGACAAGCCACTGAAGCTATCTGACCTCGTCCAGCGGCTACTCGCGTCGTCAGCACTTCATGCGGCACGAACGGGTACTACTTTCCGGATGACCCTCGGATCTTCCGATGAAGACGGACTAGAATTCCGTCGAAATTATCAAGAAATAACGTGTGAGTGATCTTTTTTTGTGTTTTTATGTTGTTTGTTACTATATATTCATATATATATATATATATATATATATATATATATATATATATATATATATATATATATATATATATATATATATACATATTTGCAAAACAGAATTGAAAAACGGCAAGAAAATCGCGAAGAGACTATATTTTACAGTTACCACCGAGTAGGGGAGCTAATCAGGAATTTTTCTGTCAAGAAATTACTTAACTCATTTCATTTGCTTGAGTCGAACTGAGAGTGGTGGTCTGTGGGATCGTCTGTGGGATGGGCTATGTATTTATCTTTGCCTGCACACCTCGACCGATAGCACAGAAGTCGAGTCGTCGTTGGCTTATGTTGTTAATTACAGGTTGGCGACCGCTGTGGTTATTAATGGCATTCACTGTTGGCTTATTAGGGCTCGGGAATTTGAAGAAAGGAGAATGTCGATGTGAAGCTCAGTTTTGCGTAAGGCAAATAAAATCGCTTTCTTGGACTCCATAGGGTGTTTACTACTCTCCCATTTCGATTGTTTATTTAATGCTCACTCGATAAAGAGATTAAATTTTTTAGATAGCTTGAATGGAGGCGGAAGTTACGACGAAATGTAGACAAAAATAATGTAGGCCCAAGAAGTAGCAATTTTTCAAAATAATTTTCGTATTTGGAGACCATCCGAAACCTAAATTTAAATATGTAGAATACCTTGAACAAATGAGCATCCCATCCAACGAACGGTGCACTGTCTTTGATGTAGCCCCACAAAATTCGACCAGATCTGATAACACCAGCTTTTTAACTGATCATTTCCGAGGGTCAAAGTTTACACAAACAATACACCAGTCATTTCTGATTACTAAAAAGACACCAATGTTTACGTAGCCAGTACTCCTGCCAACCTTTTTGCCAAATCTCCATGTGCTAAACTTCGAATGTAAAATGAAAGAAGTGACCTGGCAATTTCTCGTAAACGTCATTAAAATACGACCAAAGTTTCGACTCTGGACGTCATCATAAGGTGGCGTATTTTTGTTAAGTCCGTGTGGAATTACCAAGATGCCTCTTTTATTTTAAATATGACGGATAAATTCCATGAAGCTACGCCGGAGACAACAAATTTCTCGTGCTAGATATTGACGCATGCTATTTTCAGACTCAAATATCCGATGAAAATATTACATTTAAGTTATTATACTTAGGAGTGACATAATAATTGATAACCGAGGGCAATGATAGAAAACACATGCATGAGTGAAAAAAATAGACCTTACTTTAAGGAGAAACATGGGTAACCTAATCTAACTTGTGCATAGCATGTATCCCTAATAATTTGCCCGTCGTCTCCGGTAAACTCAAGTATCCTGTACCTTAACATTTAACTTTTAACCATAAGAACTAGTTTCCATAGCAGCCTTTAATTGACTTGCGTAAAAAGTTCACATATCAATCGATTGCTCTTAGATATCTTTCTTATACTTTGTTTATTACTTTCTCCATTAAATCCTGATTCCACTTGAGGTACTCTTCAGATGTGATCCCAAGAATGCAAACCAGCATCATTTCTTTACCCTATCATTCATTATATGTTCCAAGTATCCTCGAAACTTAGTTTCATGAGTTTCTTCCTCGAAACTTAGTTCGTATCCGTATATAATACTCGTATGTACTCTTCGTGAAAGGCTGGATATAAAATTTGATCCCTAAAACTTGTTCTGAGTTGATGAATTTGGCTCTATCTATTTATTTATTTATATATCCTACAAGCCACCGCTAAGGTGTGTGGCAGGGGGTGATTACAAACCAGAATAATTTTATCCGAACGTGACCCTGCCGCGGTCGATTTTTTGTTATTATGATCCCCTATCGTTCATGGAAAAAATGACATCTAATATTATTTATCTGTTCTAGGCTTATCCTCTCTAATTTTATTAGCATGATCTCTCCAACCGTAGTACAATGGGGGTAATAATACATATTCAACGTCACTGCCCAAGATACCTTTTTCCAATTTATGGAAAAGCTTCAATCTGTAATTTTACCTCCGCTCCGTGAGTGATTCCCAGCTTATCTGCTTTAATATTTTGGATACGCTACTAATTGTATCATAACAACGTTTTATAAATCTAGCTCCTCAACGCTGTACGCGATCCAATTCGGCAATTGACCCAACTTCTTGAGGAGCCCATATACTTGTAGCATTTCCAAATAAGGCATTACCAACGACAGATAACATGATTCCTTGACCTTTTCATCACATTTACCTGGTACTCTTAAAAAAATCCTAATCTTTTGTTAACTTTTCCACATATTCCCCGTCTGTGTTTCACCCAGGATAGATCGTGAGTGAGGGTAACGCCTAGGTATTTAATTGAGTCCAATTGCAAGCATGGAATCGCGTTTCCCGTTTCTTCTTCCCCAAAATTACATTAGGGTATATCTCTGAAGAATCAATCCTTATTCCCTCTGTGTATTTGAATTTAAAATGTTGATTTAATGGAGAGATAACATCGTGGTCTTTGCTGGGCCTTTATTTCCTGTGCATTGCAGTATCTTCGGAAAATAGTACGCTGTTTACGCGAGAACTTGTGTGGTTCACTCATATTATGCATAGTAAGGAGATCCTTCCTTGTAGCACGCTGGATTCCAATTTCAATGGTTCCTACTTTTTTCTAAGTTGAGATAATAATCCTCTATTACCGTTCATCCCCTTTCCGTTAATGCCGTATATGTTATTTTTGTACCTGCAGTGTTTTTCTTAGGGTTACCTTTCACTTTCATATTAACTATGATTTCTTCAGTGTGAAAACAATCTTCCATGTTCTGATGAGATACAGCAAATTGAATTTTTCAGTCAAAAAAATATCTTTTCCGCAACACCATTTTTTTGCCTTTACTGTCAAATGGATTTGAGGTTTAAGGGATGAACTCTCCAAAACCATAACTCAGTGTAAACTATACAAAATCCAACGTCGATGGCCTCATTCAACGCTGGCGTCAGTGTCTGTGTATGATACGATTAGCGCTCCAACTCTAACAGTCATCGTAAGAATTACTCCAAGTTACGAAGGAAGTTTTTACCTTCCTCTCTGTCATGGTATTGACTTTAAAACCAGAGCGAAGGAGTCTCTCATGCTTCAAACTAATTTAAGAAATGAATACACTTGGAAGCGTTTAATCAAAGCAATGCGGGAAATGCACGAGTTCAAGGCAGATTGTGGAAATGACTATGGAGGCCTAACAATGTTTGCCTTTCTTCTCGATATCCAGAGTGGACTAGAAAAGACGAGTATACGTGCAATGTCAATAAGATAATACCAGGTATCCTTTAGCGTGATAGGAATTATGATCACATAAATAAAATAGTTGAAAGTAATACCTTGTCGTTCAGTTCCCATTAGAGAACAGTTGTCATATATCATTGAATTTTATTTTACAAAATGCATACACAAGAGAGAAAACTTAATGGTTCAATGTCTTCACTTTCTAGTTATTCTGAAAAACTTGGCTTGATAGTTGACGCAAACAGATAAATGTAAATTGAGCAAGTAGGCATATGGTGCAAAGGAAGAAAGAAGAATGAGTCTGATGACTAATGGTTTTGAACAGCGAGAGAGATGAACAGATCAATGATGTACAGTTAGATGGATTGAGCATTACAAGGCCTTGAAATTGAAAGTAGTCTTGATAGCCTATTTTAAATCCATGCACATTAATAAATTGCAAGAACTTAGGAAAATATACAAAAATTATAACATAAATTACACATTGTTAACCTTATTATGTAATTTTATAGATAAAAATTTTATGACTCACAAAAGTTATTTGTGTGGAAAAAATAATGAATGAACTCACTCCAGGTCTCTTTTAAAGTGCAGGTTGAATACTTAAGAAAAAGAAAGATAATCGTATGATGATGATGAAGATATACATTTGCGAAAACAATACTTCAAAGGATATTAATTTATACGAACTTCAAGGAAACTACGGGGTATGCTGTGTCAGCTAAGTGGAATGGACTTTGAAGCTGTATAAAAGAGACGAAATTCGGAAATGAACCCATCGTTAACGATGGAGAGAACTAATGAGAGAGCTGCCCTCAATCCTTATAATTCGCTCGTTATTTCGAAACAACGGGTTGGTGGAGAACCAAAGTGCAAATATAATAGTGACAGAGTAATAGGCATAGACGTGTATGAGACACGGGATTATATACACGTACGGATGTGCTTAGGGAGAGAGGGAATCCATTTTGTTTCTTTGGGTGCTTTTTAAAGAGCGAAATGTTTGTTTCTCGATTTTAAATGAGCGGGAGATAGCTGCGTGAGAAATGACTGTTGCCCGAGGCATTCGAGTGATATGTAGTGATTATTATATATTTTATTATTATTATTATACGGTACCTGGCTAGGGTGTGTGGCCGGGGGGATTACACATGAGACTACATTTGACCCAAAATACATTTCCCCACCTAGCGCTGTTGGAAAACTTTTTCTGATACCTCATCTCTTGTGGGAAAAAAGATATATTTAATCTATCTTTTAATTCGCACCTCATCAATTTCATTTCATTCACATGATCTCTCCTACCATAGGACGATGGCGCTAATAAATGTATTTTTAACAGCATTGCTAAAGAGACATCCTTCCTATTCACGCAAAATTCGCTTGTTGAGTGATCCCCAACCTAGCTCCTCTATTAATTTTGGTATTCAATTTGTCATAACAAGGTTTTACAAAGAAAGAAGATGTACTCGTAATATATTTGATGTTTTTCGTGAGGGTAGTTCAATTTAAGAATGGGCAGCATCGATATACTTACCGAGTGATTCACGTAATTCCGGGTGCATGCAGTTTGAAATGCAAGGGATGAGTGCTAAAGGCCGTCCAAGTTTCAACGTTAATCATTCACCAAACTTTTCGTTCTTCCATCTTTGTCAGGGATGTCATTTTTGCCAGCATGTATAATAATTGGTTTATTAAGCCGGAGTAACGGATGAAATCACACATTCTATGAAATTTATGAAATTACCTATAATTTAGGAGTCATGGCACCCTCATAACCACCTCTGTAGGATTTCATATTTATTTTTGCTTCAGAAGTAAATTAAAGCACAGAAACACAAAGTAATGTGAAGGCTTTAGAGAACATAACAGGTTTAGAGGGGGAAAAATCAGGAATTCTGAAAAAAATGAAATTATTGCAAAATGTTGGTAAAAAAAATTTAAAAAAATGCTTTTGTTGCACATTGGCATGATTATTTAATTTCACATTGTGCACTTTTTTTGTAGTCGTCTAGATAGAAGAATTCCACCACGTTAAGCCGGAAATAGTTTCCTATGTAATAAAATTGCCTTTCCTTTCTAAATAATGGAAATTATATACGATCAAGCCCTCATCTCGGATTCTTTCTGACTAAATCGATAATGGAGGGAAATACTTTAATAGCGGTGTTTATATTGATAGGAATGAGCTCTTACGGCTAGTAATATATAATAAATTTGAAACTCCAAAGGCCGTAAACAGTTTACCTTTCTAAACCAAGTGAAAATGAAATTAATTGGCTAGCGCCACAAGTCAAAAAGGGTAAAGGTAAAAAAGGATAATGAGGTAGGTAAAAGGGGTAAAAGGTAAAAAAGGAGAGGATAAGAAAGGTGAATACGAATACGCGTATTTCGGCCACTAAGTAGCCCTCTTCAGCGTACTGAAGGGTAATCGTCACTACAACACAAGTCTCACTTCGACTTGTGTTGTAGTGACGATTACCCTTCAGTACGCTGAAGAGGGCTACTTAGTGGCCGAAATACGCGTATTCGTATTCACCTTTCTTATCCTCTCCTTTTTTACCTTTTACCCCTTTTACCTACCTCATTATCCTTTTTTACCTTTACCTTTTTGACTTGTGGCGCTAGCCAATTAATTTCATTTTCACTTGGTTTAGAAAGGTAAACTGTTTACGGCCTTTGGAGTTTCAAATTTATTATATAGCGGTGTTTATTATAAGCATTAGCAAAATTTGCTAAATCTATTAACTATTATTATAGAATTATAAATGAAAGTCTAAAATACAATTGCACAAAATCACAAATGATTATGACGCCAAATAGGCCACCAAAACTCCTGATGTTTCTCGGGGTTTACGTATTTCATCCTTTGATCCAGTTGTACGACTATATAAAGGTATTGATATCCAATTTTAACCTCCCTTCCCATTTTAATAATATAATAAAAATTTTTCGCACTAATATCTCCACTTTTGGCCTCAAAACTTTGGAAAAACATTTCAATCTTTTAAGTGATTTGGAAATATTTTTCAAGAAATTAATAGCTTCCTCGCGAAGTGCATCATGAGCTAATTTGAAACTGAATATTATACCCTGATTAGCGGCAAGTGCCTTCAAGTAAGGGCAAGCTTTAGCTTGCACCATTTGATAAAGGAAAAATGTTGATTTATCTTAAAGCATAAAAGGCAAATAGGTATTGCGTAGTTAGCTTGCGAATATTTTAAGTGCTTGTAGCTACACCTATTATTTTCAACTCCTGTTATAATGATGAATTGCGTTCATGATGATATAATTCCTCATACAGGCGTATAAACAGGTTTAGGAATTTTTCTCCATTTACTTCCCATTGTTATATCATCTTCCGATTGTGTTAGGTGAGAATTAATCTTTCAATTTACGGATAAAACTTGTACAACAGCTGTTTTACCAGTAGATTGTCTTGAATTGAATGTTTGTGCGTTGTGCTACTTCCATTCTAGACTCTCCAATATTCGTTTATTGCTTTCTGTTCATTTTGTTACTGCAAACCATATTCAATGGCACTAGCGACTTCCCATAGTTCTTTTTTGGTTTCACAATGAATCTAACTGCTTAATTTCCCATTTCAATGAGTTACTGAGTTCTACTGAGAATATAATTACCAGAAATGTACCTTCCTAAAATTGTGGACTATATTTAATCTCCATTATTTCTTTAATGAAAACGAATTTAAAATGGTGTAATAAATACATTTTCAAGTATATTTATCTATTGTTAAGTTTGATATAAATGTAATGTCCAAATAGTGTACTTAATCCGCTGAGCTGGCTATCTCATCCAGTCTATAACACCGGAGATGTGAATAGCGGGCAAGTTTCTCCATGTTTCAAAATTACAAACAAGATGTGACATATAAACATAAAACAAAATGCAAACTCAATCATTCGTCGTTAAAATACCTATCTCTTGACCATGCCCATGGCAATTCAGTTCTTGATGACCCGTTTTTAGTATTTTATTTCAACGTGAGTTATACAGTATGCAATTTTCTGAATATACAATTCCGAAAGACTAAAATCCGAGCTCCTATTTCTTAGAAGGAAATGTAAATACCACGCATTATATTGCATTTATCATTGAAAAATTTAAAAACATGTTTATTTTGAATTGTTTATTTAATTTCGATTTAATTCAGTTCCTAGTCGTGCTGCAAAGAATTTATCCTGGCTGACAAAGGACTCATCTACTGCTCGGATAATTCAATTGTCGGCGGAGCTGGGAGATGGTGCGTCATAAAATTAATTCATTTAGTCTCCTCTCTTACGAATTCTGTTGGCGAACCTGGCAAAATACTTCCTTAAACTCGGATTAATTGTCCGTCTTGTCATTTAGTACGTGTGGCCATTACACGGTTGACACGGTGATCTATCGGGAGATATCTGGGGATGAGGATCGTTTTATTCTAGAGCAGGATTTAGGTTGCATTACTAAATGGTGTTCTAACTGGGGATTGACTCTAAATTATAATAAATGTTCAGTGGTAAATTTCTTTAAAAGATCAACGGGATTTGCTTACAAATTAGCTGGAGGTGACCTGGCAGTAGTTGATACGGTAAAATACCTAGGTGTCACATTCACAAAAGACTTAACTTGGGGGACTCACATACGTAAAGTCTGCGGTCAAGCATATAAAAAATTGGGATTCATTAGACGCATTGTCGGCAAAAGTGACTCGAAGGTCAAGGAACGTTGTTACCACGCTCTTGTAAGGCCTTATTTAGAATACGCATGCAGCGTGTGGGATCCGAGTGAAAAAGGTCTCATTCGGGAAATTGAGAAGGTTCAACGCCGGGCAGCCCGTTTTGTAAAAAATTCCTTCGATAAAACGCAAAGCGTCACCGAAATGCTCATGGATTTGGGGTGGGAATCATTAGAAGAGAGACGATTCAATGCAAGATTGAAATTATTAAATAAATTTAGATCCGCATGTTTCAGCACCGAGGTCTCGCAAATTATTCGTACTCCTACATACATTGGTCGCTTGGATCATGCATATAAAATTCGGGAAATAGATGCCAGGACTAGCCGACTCAAGGACTCCTTCTTCCCACGGACAATACGGGATAGCAACTGCAGGGTTATAGATAGCAAAAATTCCACTTGCCACCCTCAGCGTCTAAAAAATAATTAGTTGTATTTAAATGCATGCTCTTCCACTAACCTTATGTGTTTTGTTATATTAACACATTCTTCCCGAATGACCTCATTCATGTTCTGTTAATCTGTTTTTAAGTTTCCCTTTCAATCCCTCGTCCCTCTCCGCGGGGGGAAATTCCTGCTACCTGCAACGTTGGGTCGCATTCCCTGCCTTTTAAAGACTCTTTGGGGGCAGAGTGTTTCGTGGTGCATTTTCATGTGGTGTTTCAATTTCTTGCTTGTTGTGTCCTGGCTTCCGTGTTGTAGGATGGCTTTCGTGCCGCATCATGGGGTGCAGTTTTTTAGTTGTTTTGCGGTATATGTGTTTGCATGAGTATTGGATGAAGGGATTTTTGCATGAGTGTGTGCGCTGCTGTGGGTGTAATTTTCCGTGTTGTTTTTTTGCATGTGGTATTTTTCTTTTTTACGGTTGGTGACCTAACACCCCCCGCCACACGCCCTTGCGGCGGCTTGCGGGGTATTATGTAGATGTAGATTACTTACTAACGGAAGAAGGCGATGTTCTCAGCAACGCAATTTTCGAATGAAATGGAAATCAAATGAATTTTCAGAGTTGATTCTAAGCTTGTGTATATAAATAAATATTTAATCAAATAGTAGAAATAAATATTTATTGCAATTTATATATATATAAACCATAAATAGTAGTAGTATTTAGGGAAGGCGACCGACTGCTGAGGTCATTTGCGCCATAGGGGATGGACAGGAAAGGGTGAAGGGTGGAGAGAAACCCGGCGTCGGCATTGGCCTACTCTTTACGAAAGGCGCCAAGGGGTTCGCAATTTAACGTCCCATACTACGGACGGCGTACTCACTCAAAGTGCCCTCTACAAAGCACCTCAAGTAGGGATCGAGTACATATAACATAAACCAGAAACACTAAGCCCTATACGGGACATATATATATATATATATATATATATATATATATATATATATATATATATATATATATATATATATATATGTATGTATAGTACAATACACAGTAACACGCAATATAGAAACACAAAAAAGAAGAACACTCACAAGTTATTTCTTGATATTTCGACGAAAACAATCCGTCTCCATCTGAAGATATAGAAGTAATGACCCAGTCATTACTTCTATATCTTCAGATGAAGACGGATTGTTTCCATCGAAATATCAAGAAATAACTTGTGAGTGTTCTTCTTTTTTGTGTTTCTATATGTGTTACCGTGTATTGTACTATTCGGCACTTCCGTGTTACGTCTACGAAAGCATATATATATATATATATATATATATATATATATATATATATATATATATATATATATATATATATATGTGTGTGTGTGTGTGTGTGTGTGTGTGTGTGTGTGTGTGTAATGTATATACGAGTAAATAGTAATTAATATTTAATTCTATGCATATACGAGCGATTCTATGCATCTCGTACACACGTATACAACATTCAAAAGGCAATAGGCGATTTAAAAACACTATTGATATAGGCTAATGGAGGGATGGTGATTGAGGGAACCAGGTTCAGATCCACATTGTGTCATATTTTGTGTATGTATACATATGTGCGTGTGTGCGTTTGTGTTTGTGTGTTTGAATTCGAGCACTCGCGTATTTATTGATGTGATCATGGAATATCACGTTAATTAATTATCACTTTTCTTAGCATCATGGAAGATGCATATGTATTCAAATGAACTTTATTTGATTGGGCTCACAAGAGCCCATATTAGGGACGCCAAATTGAAGGAATAATTATGAAAAACTTACCGCGGGATGTTTATTTTTTTGTTAATCATCCCATTCTATGCAACGCACGTTAGTAATGCTATATTGCAATTTTTGGAATATCTTGAATAGGTGACCATGAGACCAGAGCCACCTTGATAAAAGTTTCCGCAATGCTCCTCAATGTGTCATCCTGACCTAGCGCACACATAGGAGTGTAGAGCATCCCGCCGGTATAAGAAGTTTTGTCTGAGGGATGCGTTTTTCCACTCGCCCTCAACATCTGGTTTCCTACTCGCACTAGCCTCTCCACTATCTCTGAGCAATCTCGACCACAATTTTGTCGTGAGATTTCGACAACATTAGACAGTTCGTAGGCATGACGCTATTGATGAAATGCTGACTTCAAAACCTGGCATTTTTTAAATAATAGCCATTTTTTACTTCGGAGGTATTAAATATTTATCTGAGCTTTTACGTATGTTTTCTGATAATGATACAGTGACTTCGAAATCTTTCATGTCTGAAAATATGGCATTATTATTATAACAGAATCATTTAATTTGACCTCACGAGTCGTGTTGCTGATGAACCACTGCATTTGAAATAAATACCTGTTTCTCTAGCGTATAAACGGCTACTACTTCAGATAGCGTTACGCAGGTATGACTTTCAAGGAAAATAAGAAGGGAAGAAATATCAATGCCAGGTAAAAAAAATTCAGATCAAAGCAGGAAGGTAAGAGATGGCTTTGAAAATATGTGATCAGAAAAGGGCATCGGCGGGGAAGTAACGGAGGACCTGGGGAGGCAGGACCTTTCATCCAGAGGCGGTAGGCATCCGACATTCGGGATGGGAGCACGGGACCTAGATTTTGAGAAAGAGAAGGATTAAAGAGGTCGCGGGGAGATGTTCCCTCCGAGATTAGAAATTAAATGAGCGCTCAGTGAGATGTGGGAGATGCGATATGGGAGAGGAGGAAGGGACAGGAAGGGTTGACGAACGTTTGGGGGGGAATGGAGTTTCTGACCCCCCCGAGTCATGGGAGGAGGGGCGGAGAAAGGGGATTAGGGACGAGCGGTTAAGAGAGTTTTGATCCGAGAGAGTGGAGATGAATGAAACATCTCGGTGTGAATGCCTCGACGGGCTAGATGAAGATATAGGACGCGCGAAAGAGGGAAAAGGAGCCAAAGGAACGACTTTTACCATCATATTTTTGGGGAGAGAGCGTGTATGTATCAGAAATAATGAAAGGATTACGCACACATTAGTGCATTCTCAGAAAGATTAGACGGAAGTGAACGTTGGGCCTAACTAAGTGAAAACATCTGGCTTCCCATTTGAAATTATATTATTTAGATAATAAAAATAACGGCTCAGTTCTCTGGCAGAGTAATGACTATTGAAACGAACACATCGAGCTCGGAAAACAGACTACACTCATTCATCAAGAAGAGGAAGTTATGGGTTTGAAATTAGCTAAATTTTTCAAAGTGGCTTCTTGTAACCTGATGGCATTAAAGAACTATTTTATCACGTTTTGAAAGATGCTTCGGGATATCGAAGTCTGTACATGTTGCCTAACTGAGCATAACTCTGAACTCAAATTTTTTATCAAGATGAAAGAAGACACTTCGCATTTCCACAAAGAGTATTTCTATTACGACCTAGGATTCGCTACAGCATCACATCTTTAGATGTGTACCTGAAGATGTTACGCTGTAACAAAATCTATGTCGTGATAATAATACTATTTGTGGAAAAGCAAAGTGCCTTCTTTCATCATGAATGATTGCTACCATGTTACACCAGAAACTGTGTTATTTTTATCAGGTTTTTTTAAATGAGAAGAATTTGATATAAATTGATAAAGTGATACTGATATAGCGTATTCAATGCAATCCAAAATAAGAGCTACTGCATATAGCAATTTGCATTATTAGGATAAATATCAGTACAAGTGTGTTGAGAACGGTGAGACCGTCTAAAAATTGGAAATGAAAAAGTTTAATAATTGTCCTAAAACTGTAAAAGCTAAATACATGTACATGCGCTTCAAAAATATTTTTCAAGGTCTATTTAGGCCTGGAAAATTAAACTTGTAATTTTTTGAAATTTAATTAAATTTATGAATACATTATTTTAAAATTACATACTGGTCATACCAAAGTCATCTCTATTTCATTATGAAAACAAGGTTAGTACGTAAAGCATTTTGGGGGAAAGAAATTAGGCAAAAATGTGAAGAGAAAGAATTGAGTGCCAGTTCGTATAATTTCCATAAAAATTGTTTTGGTTAAGTTTTATTTTCATTTACAGGTAAAGGGATATAAGACGCATTTCTCTTAAGCTTTTCGCAAAATATTAGCTTGTTTCTCAGTGTTACATAAACATGAACATAGAAAGGGTATTAACGTATAGATGTTTACCTAATTACAGGGTAACTTCTATGCTATACCAATAGTGTCCTTACAAATACAAAAGATTTCAAAAAACTGATGAGTAATACATATGATATTGAGTTTTGAAATAGCAAATGTGATGAGAAGACAACCATATTTTCATATAGTTGTCGTAGATATATATATTTTAACGTTCACTCTGAAAAGCACGTTGTAGCATTAAGTTGGTATCATATTAGTAGGGCCCTAATAGCCCTAGTAGGGCTTGAATGGCCGCTTTTGAATAGATCTGATCTGGTTAAATCATGTTTTTTGTTAAATTGGCGTATGATTATTATTTGTAAATCAGAGCAACACTTGAATACGACCGTACCCCGGCGAAAATGTTAAAAATAAGCAATCCTATTCGTTTTACAAGGATATTAGTGAACAGTATGAATCACATCAGCACTTATTCCCTACATTTCCATCCACTTTATGAGAATACGTGTACACAGAAGTTTGAACAGGCCATTCCACTGTTTTCTCGTCAAAACTATCTTCATAACCCTCATCCATTTTCCGCAGGGCGCAGGCGAGAGACGAGAAAGGTATTACAGTTTCGAGGCAGATTGGGAAGTCTCCAGTGGCATGAGGGAGGGTTTACTAACGTGGGGGCCTTTGAGGAAGAGGGAGTATTGCGTGCTGGGAACAAAATAAGGAGCAAAGGAGGAGAGAGTGAGTGAGAGGGAGAGAGGGAGAAAGCCTAGTAAGGGGCTTGGAGGGTATCGGAGTGGAATGGAGGAGTGATTCGTAAAAGATCGAGGCGTTGGGACGAAATTAATGAGGGATGGCAAGGGATGGAGAGGGAAGGAGAGAAGACGTCGCCCGATGGGAAGACGTCCTGTGATTTGATGTGCTCCAGGGAGGATGGATAACCGGGCGGACGGAAAGGGGGGGGTAGGGGGGAAGGAGGAGAAAGAAGAGGAGGCGTGTGGGGGGATGGGAGGGACTTGGCGTGGTGTGGGTGCACCAGACTGATGGAGGGAGGATGGACGGGATGAAGACCCTTGGAGTTGCGACTGGGGGTGGAGGTGAGAAGAAGCGACCAATCGAAAGGGCTTTATCGGAGCAACAGGTTGGGTCCAGGAGGAGGAAGACAAGGAAAGGAGACGCGCATATTCCGTCGGTACATACCCATTGCAATACCTTTTACATGCCTACATAGGAACGTAAAAAATAAATGAGATGTACAGGGTTCGTCCGGAAAATAAGTGTACTGACTCCTGGGCTGGGCGCGCCGCTCCAGGCGCGCCCAGCACCGCTCTGAAGGGCTGCGATTGGAGGGGGGTATGTTGGCAAGCGACGCTGAAAAAGGCAGTCGGCTCTGAGCTGTGGTGTAGTGAGGAGCTCTGTTAACGCGAACCTCCACGCTCGACCCACGTCACGGAACGCGATGCCGAAGTTTTTGGAGCAGCGTTATTCCATCAAATTTGCGGTAAAGCTTGGGAAATCGTCTACCGAAACTGTCGGTATGATTAACCAGGCTTACGGGGAGTCAGCCATGTCCAGAAACATGATCTTTCGGTGGCACAAGATGTTCGTGGAGGGCAGAGAAGAGGTCGACGACGAGTCTTCGAGAGGTTCCCGATGATGCCTTCGCGGGAGCGTTCCAGGAATGGGAACGCCGCTGGAACAAGTGTATCGACTCACAAGGGTCTTATTTTGAGGAATATTAGCTTAAGATATGTAAAAGTGTAATACATTTTTTTTCCTGAGCTCAGTACACTTATTTTCCGGACGAACCCTGTATCACAATAATAAATACGGGTCCGGGCGTACCTATTTGCGCATACTAACATTATATTCGTATACCTTCGTAAGGCCAGTAAGTTATTTGTTTCAAAATTGTACAAGAGCTAATAGTAGCATTATAGAAATGTAAATATTTTTTCGAAATTTTATTTTTATTTATATTTAAAATGAATTAGTATTTCTGCTTTTTGGATTTCCCTGTTATTATTGTTGATTTAATTTGAATTTTACAGTGTTAAACGTTATCGATGCAACATTAACGCTCTTACTTACTTTATTTGCCATGTGACGGTCATAAAATTACAGGCTCACATGAAATACACATCATTTATTATAGATATTAATGTTTGTCAAGGGTTTTGATGATGGTGTCAAGAGATTTTGGAGCAAAAACATCCTGAATGTTTTTCAGCTCAACGACACATCCTGAAGTAATTACGTTTCATTATTTGCCCGTTATTTCTAACGCTACCCTTATTGCAAATATCTTCCGTGGTGCCGTTTGCGATCACGGATCTTGCAATCTAGCGCCAATGATATTTAACTGTGGTAGAAATTTCATTGTCAATGCAATTGATAACGAAAACGAGCGCGCATTATGAAATTATGCGAAGGTGAAACATAAAGTGTTACCTACATCCTGAATTTCATTCCTTTACACTATCTGTAAAATGTTCGTGCTACGATGTGTTCTCATATGATTAGATACTCCAAACAGATTCAGGATGAATACCACATTGTTATTTAGATTTTTTTATTAGTCTGTACTTAGAGATTCGAAGGAGTGTTGCCTTATTTCTGTTCCCAGTGAGAAACACCTCGAAACTCAGATACAGGTGGATTCATGGTATGTGATTGAATACTCCACTTAAAATTCTGTACAGGAATCTTCCCTTTGACCCGAGTCCTTCGAGTTGAAGATATCGTTTACGTGGCATAAAATTTTAAGGTGATATCGGAGAAGGGCGCTGAATTATAAATTGCTTGTTTTGAGTATTATTTTATAATATACATCATTAACTATTACTTTATATATATATATATATATGAAAACCAAAGGTTTTAACCCGAAGTTCGGGTTGATGGATGTAGCTTACCTAATAGTAAACTCTACGGCGCATAAATTCACACATTATGATAGGGAGGCCAGTACCTTACCCTGAGCCGATTTCCCGGGAAGGTCTGGTACCCGACACATTACAAAGCTTGGATCCAACTACCACGTCTCCAATATCCATAAATGAGAATAAAAATTCTTGATGATAAATACTTAGGCTGAGCTTCCGCTTGCTATACTGACGCGCATTTATTTCCTCAAAACAAGTCTTATATTTCTTCCCCAAAAATCGACAAGCGATAAGTAAATGGCAGACATTGATTACGTACCATCATTAATATTTTCTTTTACTTCCTAAATTCACTTTGCATAGCTACAATGTCAATTGAAATTAATTCCAAATAGGAACTTAGTTTTTCATTTCCTTCTTACCCATTTAAAGCTTAGGTGAGCCCATTACAAAAGGTTTTCGTGTATTTCTTCATAAATGACGTCAGAATATTTCGCTCGTTTTCGGCCCCTATTGTCTCACAATCTGCGCTAGAGAACCCCCATGCAGTGTCTCTACGTAGGAAGGCCCTCAACTTAGGATAATTTTTGATATTCCTTGTCTTAGAGTGAAGGCTGACATAACTAGATTCCCCTGACGGTGCCCGCATGACACTTATATGCCACCCGCTCTCCGACGACAGGTAAAACCAACAGACGAGTGTCTCAAAGAAAAAATTTTTCGGGATGGAATATGGATTAATACGCAACTACCATTAGGTGCAGCCCCGATTTTTATCATCTGTAATATAGAATCTTTCCAGTTGTAAGGGACTGTTAGTAGAAACGGGGGAGGTCATGTCTTTCGTTTTATATTATCACGCTTACCGTATCGTCACGGATAGTAAATCCTCTTCCTCTGGAATCGTCACGGAAGAACGAAGAATCTCCTCCCTAAAAAGGTGCGTAACATCTTACAAGCCAATTTTTCCTCTCACGTCGTTCGTATGTGTGTATCTATGCACCCGCATGCGATCAAACCGACGCAAAGGTGTTGGTTTGGAGGAGCCTAAGGCGCGAAATGATCTGCTGGGGAAGTTTTCCTTGGGATTACAATGGGTAGTAGATCCTGGGAAGAAGAGAGGGGAAGAGGGAGAGAGCTCAGAGAAGAGTGCACAAGAATGGTTGGAGATAGGGAGGACCCTTTTACGGTCGGGATCTATGTGGGGGGGGGAATGTGAAGATGGTGGAGAGAAAGATGGGAGGAACTTGGACAAGAAAGATGCGAGCTTTCTTCCCGTCCCTCTTCCACCCAGCTACGCTTCCTCGAGGTACAAGTAAAGGGAAGGAGGGATGGGGACAAACACATCCGTCAGCGGACGACAATGGCCAAAGTGTTTTTCTTAAGTTTTAAGCGGGTTTGTTGTGAGAGAAATTTCGCCCGTGCATCAAGCAAGGAGGTAAGGATTTTTTCCCCGCCTAATCTGTTCTCTCATTTCACGTGCTTGCTCAGTGGAGTGGGAGGGAAGTGAAATGGGGGTAGGAGGAAGAGTTAGCGGGTTTTGCAAACAAATCTATTGGGATGGAAAAGCGGCAAAAAAACGACAATGGGCGAGATTAATACGGAGACTACTGACGCGATAAGAGGGAGGATATTACTGAAAAATATAGAAGGTTTCACAATTTTGACATTATTGAATTTTTAGGTAGTTTTTTATTCTATTTGTCTATGCTCATGATTATTAGTAGTAATCCTTCGGGTTTTGACAGGTTTTGCCAAGGACTGCTGTAATTACTTTGACTAACAATACACAAAATATTCTTAAACCCCAAGCTACTACATTTAATAATGATTCGTTCTTTTTCCCTATTTACTTTCTGCCTCACATAATATCATCCAAAAATGCTTATTCACTATTCCTCTCAATACATCGCTTTCTCAGCATTCTACCCTCAATTTTAAAGTCTTCAGAATCCCATTGCCTCTCAGGATTTCCTGCATCTGCTTATCCTCTGAATTCTTCTAACAGCCTTATCTCTTCCTCTTCCTTGCCTATAACTTTATCGTTGTCTTTTCTTAACACCCATTTTATTTTGTTGATTCCCCCCAATTAACCTCCAATCTGCGCCTATACTCTTGTCTCAAATTTCTGACTAATTTCTTTCCCTGGTATTTTATTTACAAATTGGTTTAAGTTGTTCGTCATTAGCTCTCGCCTCTTTGTTTAAGATTTTTCTAACCTTATTCTCTCATTAATTATTACCCTTACTACTTCTGCCAACTGCTTTCAAAACACTTCCTAAATATATAAACTATTTTCTCGCACTATGCCTACCAAATATATAGTTTACGTAGCCTACTTTTGGAGAATCTCATTTCCTTCACTTTATTATTTTTATTACCTCACTCATCATTTGCCTATCACACTTATATCTATGGCTCAGTACGACTAAAACCTGATTATCAATGAGCAAAAAGGGAGAACATTGGTGAGTAATAGGTGAATAATTTATCGAGAAACGCTGAAACTTATTTAAGTGGAGTTTTTCAACTTTGATTGCGTTTTATTCCTTTGAGTGCGAGGACATCGCCGTAAAATATACTAAGGCTCAATTTTAACTTCTTAAATTACATAGAGATATTTTATAAAATTCCAGTTACTACTTTAGTCGATTTTACAGTTAAAATGAATCTAACATGTAAAGTATCTTTGTTAGTGGTTTTAGAATCAAACTTGATTCTCCGAGAGATGCTAAAATTTATATGAAGAGAGTATTATAACATTGATTTTTCTCCCAAAGGTTGAAAGGGAAGCTAATTGCCATTCAAATCGCCATTTTCCCTTAAAATTGTAAATATTTTTTATTTATTTGGAATAATTTCCTTTTAGGTTTCAACTTACCACCGACAGTGACGTTTGATTTGATCAGTTTTTTGTTTGTTTGAATCTAATATTTGTATCACAGCTTACCTTATATGACGAAAGTTAAGAACAAAGGAATTAAAGACCGCGAAATAAGTGAAAGCAGAGGAGGAGAGGTGATGGAGCCAAGGTTGGTGGGGGCTGGGGATGAGGGAGCTGTTTAAGACGGTTACGGTATATCACAAAAAAGTCCTTCCATAGGTATTAAGGTATTAAGCGGGTCATTAAAAATAGTTATGCCAAATGCCGCCTTTCTGAGATATGGAGTGGGCGGGGTATCGCAACATCAAAGACAAAGTAGGAGGTCGGAACCGCGGGAATTCACGCCTGCAGACTCCCTTATTTACGCCGAATGTTTTGAGAGCAAGGTTGCCACCTTTCTTGTACTGGGCTAAACCCACGACATTTCAGGTTTCAAGGTGCGCACAAAAGGACCAAATACTGGTAAACAGATTTACTACTAACTACAGTACTAAGTACTTCATTTTCCAAAACTGACAAACCTTTGAGGTTTATTTAGAACTAATAAGCCGAGCTTGCAGATTCCAGTGCGCTGTATCAAGCAAAGAAATAGCCTGTATGATCTGGAAAAAAACAAGGCTTAGTTTGCAAATGAATTTTACAAATTTAGAAATGGTAACCAATTGACCCTGAGAATGATAAGATGCTATTTTTTTATAATGATTGATGATGTATGCTTGATGATGAACGAATAGTAATGAAATACGAAAACATTATTTCAACGAATTAGCTGAAGAAAAATGCAAATCTCATGTATGTACTTTAAACTAGAAAGACAAATCTTCAATGAAATATTGAAAGGGTTAATAGCAAGTCCGATGATTTTATCTCATTTATTTACATTGAGAATTATAATTAATGTGCCAATAATACGCATTCGTCATTTTTATCAGCTTAGGAATGGTGATAAAAAGGCTGATAGAAATAAGGATAAGATAGGAATAAGAAGGCTGCTGATTGAACTCCTTTCTACCTCACGGTGACTCGTAGGTGATGGCGAATTGTACTCATGCTACAGGAATTCCTGTATATAGGAATAATAAGGAGATATACACAGATTAGAGACATTTGTCGAATCTTTAATAAGGTTGGAGTTAGGATGATTAGTAGTGAGTAGGAGATCTCGCAAAATTTTATTTATCGAAGGAGTTAATTACCAGCAACGAAGAGATTCCTGGGAAATAAGATGTAGGAGTTATTCCTGAACTGTAGTAAAACCCCATTCGTATGTGCTCGCTAATCCTAAATCAGAAATTAGCCAACAAATTTGAATCGGGCATTAATTTTCTGAGAAAGGATTAAACGATGCTTGCACAAAAGTTCATGTAAGGTTTTTTTAACAGTAAAAACATCCGGATTATAACTAAGAGTATAACCAAATATTAGTTGGGCAGGAAGTGTGCTTACTTTCTTTAATGAGAGGGAATGATTGTTGTAGCTATCGCTTCAGTATAAAAAGGCTTGCGAAAATAAAGGTATCGTGTGTTATTAAAAAATGCGGAACTTAATATTTTTTTGTACTTACATGCACTTTCATAACGTGTATTCGATGGTTTCTGTCATTAGCGAGATTCGTTTATCGAGAATGGATTCACAATCAGATTTTCCACGAGATAGGTTGATGCATCTAGAGCATGGATAACCGTCACTCTTATTTTTTCTCTATTATATTGTGTCGTAAAAACATTCTTTTCCTTCTCTTGAGAAATAAGATGGTAGAGCAGCATCGGACCTTCGGCCACAGCTGAGTCTTCTATGTTATAAAACGGCGAAAAAGGAATCGAAAATTGACTCTCCCAGGTAGGGGCGGAGATGGAGAGGGAGGGAAGGGAGCGCTATATAGGAAGAGAAATAGCCTAAAACGAAGGAAATGAAAGGCATGTCGATTGTATAGAGTGATGAAGGGGAGGAGAAGGATTGGAGAGATGGAGGTTTCGCAGATTGCGAGATGGACAGAGAGAGAGAGAGAATGATTTGGATGACTACGGTTACCTCGCGGGCGGGAGGAAGACGCAAGTGGGGTGAGATAACGCAGGAAAAATCCCCGACGCCTGTTTTTTCCCTCTGAGGGTAAGATTGAAATGGTAATTGAGAGCCGTTGGAGGAAAAAGTAGAAGACACGGGAGAGTTACGAGAGAGACGGCTCTGGAGAAACGGCTTATTTCACGCGAAATTGAGACCCTCAGTTCCCTTCTTCTATGTTTACCATCGTCGTCCAATACTGTGTGGTTTAATATTTTTTTAAGTACGAGGAGAGAAAGGTTTATACATTAACGTTTGTAAAAGTGATATTTTATGTTTTTGATGCTCAAACAGCAACACATACAATTTATAGTGGCATTTAAGATGCTAGATAAAAATTCTGGTACTTATTTTACTAGTTTTAGAATTCATGCGGCTGACACGGTTTTCGGAGTTCACCTTCAACCTATTCAATTTATGAACGACATAATTTTGGTATGTAAAGTTATGCATAGTCATAGGCTACATTCCTACATTCATTGAAATTTCTATGCTTTAAAAATTAAACGCAAATGACGCACGGTCCAAAAATGGAGAAACGATGACTGAAATTGGAATAAATAGGCAATCTAGAAAAATTCGCGATAAAACTAAGTAGATGCCATCTTAAATAAAATGATATCCTTGTATTTTATGAACAGTAAGTGAGGGGGCCAAACTATAATGAGTTAATTGGTTGCTAGCAAGTTGTTTTTCATAGTTATAGGTTGAATTAATTTAAAAATATTTTTATGAAAGCGTACATGTCTTTGGTACCTTTTCATATTATTGGAGTAGCCCAAGGGAATGCTGGCAGGTAAATACCATAAGATCTAGATAGGGGTGTTAAATGTAATCCAGCACGATACGAGATTTATATCTGGAGATAATAATATACCTATTATTATACTAACGAAATATTCACTACTAATAGGACGATAGTCTTTGCAGGCATATATTTTTATTTGCTAGTATATTTTAGACGGTCTCTAAAGGCCAATTAATTCTAGTTATCATGAGAACTTAGCCTTTTCCTCCCCAGAATTATTTATTTCGGCATTTCTCCGTAGCTTTTCTCCAGTCTTCATGCTGTCTAGATATTATACACTCTCCTCTACCCTAATATTTACTTTTCTATTTGGCCTTCAATATCTATTGACTTTTTCTGATTTTTTCGGATTTCTTCCTTTCGTCCAACATATTTAAAACCTCAGCGTTATTCATACTCTCTCTCCACGTTATTTCTCCACTCTCCCCCACACACACATCTTAAAAGTCACTAATCTACGTTCATTCCCTTCTCTCAAAGACCTGGTTTCACACCCGGAAAGTCCTTAGTTAAAATTTGTTGTCTCCGGCGTAACTTTATGGAATTTGCATAACGTATTGGAATAAAATGAAATTATTGACTTTGTAATTCCACACACTTTATTTAAAAACACGACCCAGGTTTCGACGTTAAAGTCATCATCAGGTGGTCCTCATAGAAGCAAACTTCCCTAATCAGAAGATAAAGATACCAAGTTGGCTTCTTTGAGGAGCACCTGATGATGACGTTCAATATCAAAACTTGGTTTATGTTTTTAAATAAAGTGTGCGGAATTACAAAGTCAATAATTGCATTTTATTCCAATACGTTATGCAAATTCCATAAAGTTACGCCGGAGACAACAAATTTAATTTCATTTCTTAATTAAAGCATTTCTAATCTTTCTTCACACATTCGCATCGTGTACCCGTCGTAGAAATGTGTGAAAAGAAAATTATTATTAAAAACATCTGTAGCTGATAGAATTTTCTGAAATCAATCAATTATTATTTATAATAAAACAAGGCAGGTGTTTGATTAAGAATACTAATTGAAGATTTACAAATGAGATAGTGGGAAGGAGAAGGTAAGACGTCAGGGCAGAAACCTTGTTAAATGAGCTTCATTTACTCCATTTTTTCCGGTTTGAAGCGGTAGTTTTTTTTTCCAGGAGAATTAATGTAGTGCCCGTGCTTGCTCCAGTATCTAGGTGTAGGTAGGTCAAAGAAGAGGAGGGTCTCCAGAATTGAATGGTGTGGACATGTGTGAGAATACTGAGTTCACCCGTTTGCCTCTCTTACTGCAACAGAGTATACAAACAACTCTTTCATTTCGGAATTCATCGAGGGCGTTTGGCATTTTATTTTTTTTTCATGATCCGTGTTTAATTACGTCAACAATTCCAGTGAGCAGGTGGGTATTTTATCTGTGTTATCCAGTTCTATTTTGAAATATTGACGCATTATTGAACAAAAAAGATTCACTTTTTAAATTTTGTCATAACTTATTTCACAGATCGATACGTATTTTTGTACTGTGATCCGGAGCTGAAGGAAGCATTATTTCTTCAAAAGAAAATTAAACACACTTACTGGCGTATATTGGTCAGACGTATTCATAATTACCACATTTATTGATCTGTATTGATCAGAGGGATGTGCATTCGTTTTCCTGCATAAAGGTGTTTATATTCATAAAAATATTAGTGTAAAGTGCTAAAAAATAGGCCATTTTATAAATTCAGAAATTGAAGTTAATATAAACAATACTACTTTGTGGTGATGATTCTCCAACGTTTTTCCGGTTCGAGAATCGTAGCTGATGTATTTTTTTCCTTAAAAACTCTGCAAACTGAAGCACGATGCTCACCCTAGCTAGTTCCGCGTTGGTATCAAAACAACACTTTTGGAGAGAGAATTTTTTTTTTTTTAGATTTCTCCCGGTCGAGATACACAAACTCCGCCGCACAGCGTAGCACTTTTTTAATTAAAAAAATTCAATTTCGGCAATCTAGTTCCGGAAATTAGAAATCGAACCGAAACGAATGTCAGATGACTAGTGGGCAGAACTCAGCTTTCATTACAGAAACGGTGTTTTGCTCTGCTTCCAAAATCAAACCGTCAAAACCTAAAAACGTGAACTGCGAGCCGAGGAAGTGTACTTTAGTCCTTCTTTAGTTATTCCTCTGTCAATGTGAAAGTACAACTTAAATGAAGTTAATATATAATTCAGAAGCAATTTGCTATTAAATACAAGTGGGAAAACTCTGTTTTGTCCAAATTAATTTTCGAGAATACGAAAACTCCTTGTCCTTTTGCGATTTGCCTTAACGAGGGTTTTCTGTTTTTTGCCCTGCCTGTACTCAAATGACTTTCTACTCTCTGATTAATGATTACTGTTCTAATTAAATTAGCAAGGGTTACGGGGAGATGTTCAGCTGCCGGCTGAAGATGTTACGTTTTCTGAAACTGGTTTAGATGATGAAGTACGTGTTCCTGACTCCGCGCGTGCGCTTAAACTGTGAGGGAGACCAGAAGGGAGAGGGATGTGTTTTTCGATACGAACCAAAGAGTGGAGGGAGAGAAGATGGGACGAGAGGGAATTGTTAGATAACGGCTACAACCAAGAGATTAAGTTCTCATGATATGCATTTCGTGACGGGTGAGAAAACAATTGATTAAATCGGAGAGGTGATTAAAGCCATTGCCGAGCTAGGAATTGGTGGAGAAGGAATGAATTTTACGGTAAGGTTCAATCTGGTGTAGATACGTGACAGGGGAGAGATTGAGAGGGAGGAACGGGAAATTGGGACAGAGGGTGGTGAGAGTGGTATATTAAAGGTTTTTTATCGTATCACTTGCGGGGTAGGTGAGAAGGGGGGGGGGGGAGGGTGCGCTATGGGACGTTGGGTATCAAGTGAGAGGAAGTGAGGGATTATAAAAAAGCCGATAGGTAGGTGGGCGTCTACCAACTCCGCCGCCGGGAGAATGCTACATACGAATCCTCCGAGTGGATAAACGAATCGGATCCCATTTTTTTTCGGCAGTGCGAGTGAGAGGAGGAGGAAGGTATGAGAAACGGCGGGAGAAGGCACGGAGGGAAAAGTGGGTCCAGGGTGTGAGGAAAATATCGATAGGATAGGTGGGTGTAGGAATCCGCGTAAATTTTTCGGGCGATTCCCCGTCGAGTGAGATGTGGGCGAGGACGGGGAAAGATGGAGAGATCAAATCGGGAAACGCTTTAAGCTAGCCATACCACACTCGCACCTCCGTGTGAAACTTCCGACGACGGCGAACGATCGACATTGAAATCCGAAACGCGTGATGAATAAAAAAGGAGATGCCATTTGTGCGTTTCACAACGCGGATTCGTGTGATACGCTCACACGTACGTAAATTTCGTTCTCGAGTCAGCAAGACCCGGAAAAAAATGAATGCTACAAAATATTACGATGGATGGATTAGAATGAAAATATTCATATTTTTAGGGACTGTGCTCGTATCGCCTTTATGACTGCTCTCCCGGCCATTATTCCGTGTTTTATATTATGTGCGAAGGTAAAACAATCGGAGGAGACCCGAGGCGCAATTCACTTCGAATGTCTCACGTTCACGTCCACATCAGTGGGAGAGTGCGATAAAGGCTCCGGCACGAAGTCTCCAACAGTTTTATATGAATTTGTATGAGATGCCTTGCGGTCATTTTGGCCTGGAAATATATGGGTTATGAAATTGAACCCTTTAGAATCCCAGCAGAAGAACACGCACGACCCTATTGTCACATCCAAAAATCTGTTTTATTTCAAATTTATATTTCTGTGTAAAAGCGTTTCCACTTTATGTTTGATACACTCGTGATGAATTTAAACCGCGGCTAATCCCAAGCCGTGCTAAATTAAAATGTATGCAACGAGGTGCGTCTGTTCAGTTGTGAATCAATTCCGCAAATTGACGTGCTATGTTAAATCTTGAAGAACCAAATTATTTTAATGCTCTAATTAATTGTACCTTGGCTTAGTCATTAAACAGCGCCCTTTTACTCGCCAGGTATAGGATATTTGGGGATTTTATTTTCTTCAGCGTTTAGAAAAAGCGTTCAGTATTATAAAACAAAGGGAAAATTGAATGTTGTCTTGAATAGTAAAGGATTTAAAAAAGCGAGAAAACCGTTGGAACGCCCGGGTATTTGGAAATGGAGTGGAAAGTGAGTAGAATATTATTATTATTACGGCTGTTACAAGTTATTTCTACAACAGGTGGTAAAATATATGCTATTTTACATACAAAAATCAATATCCACGCGTAATGATCATTTGTGCATCTCATACTATCTAGTTGAAATGAATATTAGCCCTGCGAACACTTAAAATATTTACAATTATCACATTAAGGGATGAGTTTACTTAAGAAATTGCGGAACATATTAGTTGTTTAGTAAATTCGTTACTTAAAGTAATGGAATTACATTTTTCAATATTAATGTCCATCTCGTTATTTCTACCAAATCAACCATTATGCACGTACTTACACTACTTTGAAGGACTTCACTTTCGCTTCACAACACCTTCTCAATTTGCCTGTACACGAATAATAATTTCATCTGTAAAGAGTTTAAATTATGAGTGAATGTACGTGTATATTAGATAGGGTGATGGATGAATATGAAAGAAAAGTTATTGAAGTCTATTGTCATATATGTAGCTGTAGTTTTGAAAAACTTTGTAAACAAATACCCTTTTAAAATCAACGCGTCTTTGATCAATTGGGGAGGATTTTATTCTCAATAATCTCACCTGTAAATAGCCTCCATGTAACGGAAAAGCGTGTGCTTTATACAAGGGGAATCCTCGTCGTGTAAAATATTCGGCCTCTCTAAAATTTATCCTCGTGTAATACCGCGGTGCTTTCAGACTATAATACTATTATTAGGAATCACGATAGTACAAATGCGCCATTAATTTCAGCGGAACGCTGACTTTTCAGCGGTATCCCGAACCCTTCTTGGGATGATGCGAGGAGAGCACTTCAAGTGATATGCGCGCGATATGTCCGTCGGACGGGACGTTAAATTGTGTGACCCCTTGGCCCCTTTCGTTAAGAGTAGGCTAATGCTTACTTGTTTCTCTCCACTAATTCCTCATTCCCTGAATTACCAATTTTTACCAAATTACCCACGCTATCCCTAGTGGTGCAAATGACCTCAGCTGTCGGTCGTCTCTCCTAAAAACTATTAATACTCATGGCATTCCTGATATTTCTTCTTCTTTTATTTCAACTTTTTGAATCGTGATTCTTCCCATAAATAGGTACTGGATAAGACACTGCAAAAAAATCTCCCTCTGGGATTTTTAAGAGCCTATACTTCTAATCTTTATTTTTATATAAACTAGCTTAAAACAAATGTTCAATGTCACCCGTGATCAACCATCAAAAAGCTATTAATCCTGGCAGGATTTTAAAAGTGAAATGCCTACGTCCTGAAAATTAACGAGCATGCGGTCTTAATAATCTCTCTATGGTATACAGTTGTAGAGGAAAGGAGTCTCCCGTATTTTCCAATTTAAAATAATGGCTTTTTTAGCCTTTTTTCAGTGAAAAAACTCTTCAACCGCTTTAATTGGGCTCTTCAAATAACACACTCTTTCCATCGGATGGGACCTTAAAACTGTCAAGGTATTTGCGTTTTGTCAGCATCGAGCTAATGCTAATTGGAATCGGACGCCGGGTTTTTCTCCGTACTCCCTCCATCCCTCAAGAGGGACCCACCTCCATCATATGAGTGGCTTCCTATTCCTAAGGGAGCGGACGACCTCGGCAGTTCATCGTCTTCCCCAATCACAGCCGTTCCAAACTATCTCCGTCTGCTGACGGCTCCACTTCCAAACGTCTGACGACGTTATTAAGAGAGCGAGTACATCTCTAATACCCCGAGCGACTACTTTAGGGTTCGCTGGGGACTGTCATTTAATTACGCAAGGTTTTTGGGTCGTGAGGAAGCGTACTCCTACCTTTCATTACGTTTCCTTATGGGGGGGCGGTGAAGGATTCAGGACAAATCTTATTTAAGGTTTATTAATACAGTCTTTCAAGATATTGTTTATTGATAATTGACATATTGCCGTTGATCACCGAAGTATGCCTTGTTTAAATGCTCAACGATAAAAGTGTTGCTTCAGAATTATTTTTAAATAGTATCATCTCATTTAAGCAGCGTAGATATGTATGTTTCATTTCAGTGTATCAGTGTTGATATCAGTAAAGTTAAAAAAAAAAGGTTTCCCGGTGTAGTCTGGTTTTTCGGTAGGAACACGTATTAGAAATGATCAGCAATCGTATCGAAATGCGCTTCCGTCAAGACACAACTGCGTTTGTTATTATTTGCTCTTAGAAAAGGGTGCCTGTTTTATGTATTAATAACAGCGCCGATAATGGCGTAAGAAGGGAAGTGGAGTAATTATTTCATATCATGCGGATCCCTGCCAGAGGAAAGGGGGTCAAAAAAAGACCAAGATCAGTCTCACGTAATTAAAGGAAGGAGGGCCCCTTGTCCCGCGAAGAAGAAAGTGGATTACGGACGCGACGGGGAAGGTCACGGGAGACTGCGGAGGAGGGGATGAGGAGCGATCGAGGGAGAAAAGATCCGGTGAATCCAAGTGTGAGCAACTCGGTTAGGACGACTCGTGAACGGAGACGCAAACCGAGAGGAAGAACCTGGTGGGGGGGAAGGGAGGGAGAGGGAAGGAAGGGAACGAAACGGTCTTTCGCCAAATTACGGATGGATGGCATAGTGAGGAGATTCGTGATGGGAGTGGAGAGGGTGCAGGGAAGGAAGGGCATGAGGTGTAGTCGGCTGAGGAGGGAGAGAGGACTCTGAGGAGAGGTGGCAGGGAATTGTCGCAATAAACCTTGGCGGCGGTAGTGAAACCGGCGAAGTGATGACAAGAGTATGAGCAAACAGGAGGAGGGGTTTGAGGCAGCAGATGGTCTCGTTCGATAACGAAAGGGCTCACAAGAGTGAAGAGATGGGGGATGGGAAGAGTCAAGGGAGTCGGGGACGAGGTGGAGAGGGAAGGAGGAGAGAACGGAGGGGGGGAACAGAGATAGCGTAGAGCTCGTCAGGGAGATAGGGGATGGATTGGGAGGGGAAGGGAGGCGTGGTTAGTTAGGCAAGGAGTAATAGCGAGAGCTGATTTCGCATGGTGGAGTTGTACACATCACTCGGTTGAGGAGGGTAAGACGAATAGAGAGAGAGAGAGAAAGAGTATTGGAGACCACTGATGGGAAAAAGAAGTGAGGAGATATAGATCGTAATTAGATAATTACAGGTTATGATTCGAGGATTCGATTGCATCATCTCTATCAAAACTACAGGAGTGCAGGCTGCAAACCTGTACACCCTGTTTCACGTCAATCTCTCCATTCCCTCATAGCTCATTGCACCGATATTCTCAATCACTTGCTTCTCGTAGTTCATCATAAAACTGTCTTTGTAATTTTTTCCCCTTTCTGTGTTTACTTCAATTGAAGGTCTTCAGTGAACTACCACGCCTCTTCTGCTTCTTCTCGTGGAGTATCCTCCGTAGGCTTCTCTCTTCACTCACTCTTCGAAGTACACCTTCATTAGCTACTCTGCTTTTACCTTCTTAAGAGATGATTGTAATCTTTATTACTTGGCAGGAGATACCAAAATGAGAATTTAATGGAAAAAAGCTCTCGCAAATGTCTAAGGCATTCTTTTTTCTTCGCACAATTCATGATCATGTCGGTAGAAAACTGCGTGTACGTATGCAAATAATTCAAAATACTAAAAATTTAAATAATATGTATCAGCTCATGCTCTAAATGCCCATTAATGACTAAGTACTTAAACGACCCCTACCGTATGCTTGTTTTCAGGTTAGTTTGTAAATGTTTTACACTTATTCTTGGGTTACTCGAGCTCTTCTGATCATTATAAATACCTCTTGGCGCATAAAATTCTACCTCCCTCACTTCATCTGTAATGCTTTTTTTCTCATTTCCTCCATTCCCCGCACATTCTCCCTTCCGCTACGTACGTCAACATTCCAATGCCTCTCAATATCTCCTTCAGTCTATTTTTCTGCATTCATATTCCCCCACCAACTTCTTATCTTCCCCCTAATCATTTCTTCATTTATTTTCCTCTTTACCCTTTTATCATCCCCTTATTATCACCCTCGTCTAAACATCCTCAAACCTATGCACAGTTTAGCAAAAATCAAATGATTTAGCCACTATATTTCTTCCTTTCATGTTAAAATCTCGGTTAATATTTCCTGGAAATTTCCACTCAAGAGACCACATAATAAATTCTCCTCTTTGTTTGTTGTTTATTAGAAATTATGTTTTCATATATTTGTGCTCAAATACAAGCTAGAAAGTATAAAATAGTGTGTACTATTAGCTAGGCAAACTTCCACCGCAAAAAATGTACTAATAAGCAGGTGATATTCCAGTGGGTAGAGCACTTAACTACTCACCGGAGGACCCGAACTTGATTCCCGGTAACGCCTCTGGACACTCACAGTCTCACTGGGGTGATGTGGATCTGGCCAGATTGAGAGTTTTAGTATGCCAGATATTTCTGGGGAATTTGAGGAGTAGGGTAAGGAACTGCACTCCCATTCTCATATCAGGGTATCCTAATGTGCAAATTGCATAGTTACATTAGTATTAGGTGAGGTACAACCCAATTTTGGATTGATTACTCTGGTTGATAACGGAATAACTCTGACTGTTCATAGATGGAATCACCTGTATAGGCACGTCACCTGTTCATTCAAGTTCTAGGTCAAGGTTGCTGACCTGGGTAAACTTCAAGAATAATTATTTTGGCTTGGTTGACTGTTGTACATTTAGATTTTGAAAAAGTAAGATGAAAAAATGTTGAGCGTGGCATCGATCTAATTAATAGTAAAATTAGAACAAAGGCCTGAAAACGTCGAAAATCATGGTAAAAAAATTACCATATATATCCTAATAGGCAAAAACACTTTACTGGTGATTAATGAGAATTCAACACCAGTAAAATAATAATTTAAAAAAATGGAAAATGTTTCGTCTTTCCTTAAGGAATGACAACTGAATGATATAAAAACGAAATTTTTAAGAAATATGCAGAATATCTTAAGAAAGTCAAATAACAGTGGGAATATGACTTAATGGATCACCTTTCGAAGGTAATGATAGCCAGAGCATATAGGAAAAGTATATAGGCACATAGCCAGAGTATCTCCGGAAAATATTTTATCGTGCGTTAAATATTATTTGGAATAATAAATAAGAAAACATTATTCCTTAATGCACGAGAGGAAATATATTATATCAATAAGGATCATGCTCATGCATCTGTAATGAAAAATATCTTCATTTTAGAGTAGCTTAGTGTCAAAGAGCTTTTCCTTCTGCCTCGGGTATTACCTATTGCAGCGATTTTGTAAGGGGAACTTGGATAAATTCATGCATCGCTATCATAATGATTAACAGAGTGTCGATTGCGTTTGATTATGGGGTAGATAGTAATCGACACATAAATTTTGGTAAAAATTAAAACATTACTATTTTGGCCCGAAGACAGAATATACGATAGTGTTATGTCGCTCTGTGAAGACGGAGTGCCTATCAGCCATGGCATGTCAATATAACGGGTATTTTAATATTTTCCCAACGCTAGCGACTGGCTACAGAATTTTGGAATTTTAGTGCGGAGGCCGCCAGACGGTGGTGATTGAAATTGGAACACACGTGAGAGCTGACGGGTCACTACTTCCGCAGCCGATAAGTCCATTGCGTTTTCCGTTCAGGAGCGGGCAAAAGGGTCATTTCCTCAAGAAATAAACAAAAGAGAGGGAAGACTCGGTTCGAAAGTCAAATCATGTCCGTCGGCGGAAATTGAAGACTGTTAATGGGATGGAACGTTCTTAGTCCGGCCAAGGGACAGCTCGAGTGTCAAATGAATCGAACTTCACGTCAAGATAAAGATGTCCCGAAGAGAGAGGCCCTGAAAAAATAACAAAAAGGAAACGGCAAAGAAAATAGAGTTCGGGTTCTCGAAGACTCGCGAATATCATTTTTTTTAGGTTTCATCGCGGCACTCTCAGAGGTATCATTTCAACAGGCAAGGAACCCCCATATACCCTCAGTCTGATTCTAAGCCTAAAGACTCCAAAACGGGTAGGCTTGGATATGCTAGTACTTTAAAATGCAAACAATATTGAATCCTCTAATAGTAGTATTTTATTTCTCAACACATTGCCAGGGACAGAAAAAAAAAGAAATTCAGATTCATTGAAATAAATTTCTTGAGAATAATCTAAAGTGAAACTTTTTTCAGAAATGTGACCATGCGATACGACTCATTGATATTTAAAAGTTTAAATGTAGGAAGGATTGCACGGAAATTGAATTAGCATTTAAAAGACGTACCTTGACTGAGGAAGCAGTGTTTTACAACTATAGTGAAGTTTCAAATGGCTCCGTTTTCAGCTTTAACGGAGAACTCTCAGCAAGTTGACAACGCAATTGTGGGCATATTTTTCGGTCATTTTGCTGTTTTATATGTTTTTATTACGATGATATTTTCTTAGTGCAACTTTAGAATTACTATATGTTTCAATCCTTACGCATTTGAAGTTAGCATTTAATCAATCATTAAGCAGTAGATTTAATTTTCAACCGGTACATCACCTTCAAATACGAATTCAGTGGTTGTTTTATTTCAGAGTGAACCATACAAACATCTCCAGTGTTAAACTGACGGATCATTTATCCAAAATTGTTACAGGGCGTATGTTATTATTTTTTTGTAAAATAATAATGAACTTATATGATGCAAAACACCATCGAGATCGCTTTGGATCTCACACACTCTGGAAAGTTTATATAACATTTTAGCATAATTGATTTGAAAAGGTTTGAATACAAGTACGAGTAATATATAGTACTTTGGACTGACACTCTTTATGCGGCTTCACTTGATATAATATTGAATTATTTTGTAGCTTTATTTTATATAATACTGCAAGTACCGCTCGTATCGAATCTTCTTTGCTACAAATCAGAACGTACGCCTTCAAATATGCAGCTGGAATGGAAGTGAATTGTTTACTTTCCATGTTAAATATTAAGTTCTTACTGAAAATTCCAATTTTTATGTGGAAATTAATTTAGATATTAAGTGTACGACATGTATCTAGTACTTAGAGATTTTTTCGGGGATAAATATTTGAATCATTTCCAGGATTCGCATGATGGAATTATTCCTTTTCATATTATCCCGAAAAGTAATATAGAATCTAGTACTTTCTCTTTTCCATTCGATGGTAAAATAAGAAATGCAATTGGAATGAGTCGAAAGGACATACATTTGCATACATGGGTATCTCAGAAGTTTTGAGTTTTCTGTAACGAAACGTGGACTGCCACCGCGCAACCAGTCTAAATAAAATTAATTAACAGATAATTTTAAAAATAAGAGTTGAAGATGATGGACGAAATAAATTTATGGTGCATGCATATTTACAGGTATTCTTCTGTTATTTTCTCCACTTCCTCGATTTATTGGTGGGGAATGACGTGTAAACTCAGGTGTCCTCACTATTTTCATTAGGAGAATCGTTTAAAATCAAGTCTCATGATCTTTATAATAATAATAGTAAATATTCAAAACCCCTGACTATGACTTAAAGGAACTATTTTTGAATGCTTCGTGTGACGGTTTATAGAGAAATTCCAACGCATTTCTTCCTTTACTGGAGTATTCGCGTGGTGTTACTATTTCCCCACGATTCTCATTCGTATTCGGAGTGTTCTGCGGCACAGGGCAAGACGTGTTCAGCTCTGGATTTTTCTCGAAGAGATCGGAAGCAGTAACGAATCACTTGCTCTTGGTCTCTGCCGGCATTTTTCCTATACCTTGACCTCTTTTCACACTGGTAGTTCCTAGATTCTCTAATTTGATTTGAAATGTAAGTTTTAAAACTCTTCGCGTAAGAATTGCTATTTTAATTATGAAATAATTTTTTATTAAATATATAGCATAATTTATAAAAAATAAATAATTAATAACTTTATGAAAATTTTCGAGAAGACTCCAGAACCGACCCTCCATCCCCTGCCTAAAAATAATATTGAAACGAGCGAGAAGCGCAGAAAAATCAATTAACCCAGGCGAAGCCTCCTCCAGCAGAAGAGAATATACTTCGGAAATAATCAGCAATGAGCCGGAGCATTACGAAAACCTTTATTTCTTCATCCACTGATGGACCGTGAACCGTTTAAACACACAAATGATACTGTCTGGCGAATAATCTTATTGGACACGATTTCTGGGGCTTTTACTTCTGAACAAACACCATAAGATTTGCAATACAAATGTGTGCCTGTGTATGTTTGTCAGGAAGCAGCAAAGGCAGAGATATATTATGAATGACGGATTTAGGATTCCCATTCACCCCGCCTCCCTGTTTCCTCCAGAGAGTGGTTCCGCACGACTCCGCGACTGCGGTGCGGAAGGATCGCGTGGAAGGAAGGAAGACGGAGGCCTCAACCCTTCGTCCCGAAAACTACTCCCCCCACCCCACCCGCTCGCTTCCCATTCCCTCTCCCTGCAAAAAAAAGTTGCCATTAAATCTCTCATTACGACCGCGAACGCTATCACTCCTCTCCGTTGTGGAGTAATGTTGTTTTTCCAACATCGGACATTTTTTCCGTAAATGTGTTCCGGTTAAAAAGTAGTATATAGTGCGAAAAAAAATAAGAAAGGGATGGAAGAAGAAACTTTTGAGGAGATCGCCGGCAAAAGGCCACCGACGGTCATAACGAGTCTACCCTTCTCCCTTTTACCCCTCCACGCGTGAATAAACATTCTTGAGAGAGAAGAAGGGAGGAAAAGAAATGCGTTGTTGAAGGCGGATTATTTGTAAACACGAGGAAGCCGTTAAAAAAATATTTTTTAAATGAAAGGAGAACGATCGTGACCAGTGGCGTACATGTAAGAGGCACATGGTGGCAATGTGGTCCATGTGAAAACGTTATATGGCGATGCGGTAGGTGGTGCGGATGCTGCATTGAGATCATAAGTGAGCAAGGCGGGAGTTGTAGAATGTGCCAATCGTCCGGTTATAATGGTCGCTTTCGCGCGGCTGTGCTGTTTGCTGCGTTTCTATTCGCACTCTCTTTCCGTTAACGGGCTTCCTTTTTTTTATCTCATTCTGGCTGCCTGAGCATGCGACTTCATGTGGGATCTCACTCTCGGGACGGGTGCGATGCCTTTGGCTTGGAATAACTTTTGCGAAAAAATGGAATTTATCGTTCCGGCAACTGTTTTTGCTCGAGCGTCTAAATGGACGTTTTTTCCAAAAGACGGGTTTGCACTCCTGTAAATCAATCAGCCATCGCTGACCAGAATCGATGTCAATTTGTGCTCGTTATTGGGATGATATAGTTCCTCAGTCATCCACCTGAAACCTAGAAAATAGGTCAGATTAGAGGATCATAAATTATTCAAATTTAAAAAAAAATACAAACATGCCCAGTTTAAGTGCAAAGATTTTCAAAAAATATGGTTGTTGGTATAATTTTAGGGCACCTTTAAATGATTATAAAAAAATTAAAATACTTTGTTCATTTACTTTTAATACTTGACTCTATTCAGATCTTATTAAGTGATATTATGAAGTACAATTATGAAGTGCCTTTGTTTTATATTATAGGATAAGAGTATCGTCATTTAAGCCTGTCTAACAGTATTTTAAAATACAATATCTTGAGATTAGAAAGTTCTGAAAATTCTATTGAATGCCAGCTTGGTCTTACAATTGTCGGAGAGAAAACCCTGACGTGTACCTCCCCGGGATAGGGAGTGGACCACGTTTGTTAAAGGAAAGACGCAGGGGCCGAGTAATTCACGGGATGAGACCCCTTCTTTAAGTGCCAACACCCTCTTTGGTTAGTGGATGGCATAGTTAGCATATAGAAATTGTGGTACCCTGTTGCTCTTGGAGTAATAAACCACTCCTTATGGCGGATAAACCTTACAATGTCAATGGCATAGGATATGGAAACCACCGCATTTATAAACTCACATGCTATCCCTATTCTCACTGGACTGTGCGCTTTAAGTAGTTGTTCCCGAGAAGAAATATTTCAAAGTTATAATATCCCCACAATCCAATGGGCATATTATCAGGAAGACTGATGTCAGGATAAGTTATGTAGTATTTGAAAAGGAGAAGAAAAATTGAAAACCGTTTGAAATAAGCGTTTGTATATGTGACGTTAAGGTAATGAATAAGAAAGATAAATTTAAGAAAAGTGAAGAGTGAAATTAAAATATACATCAGTATGTAGATTTTTATGTGAAGAACATCTGAACGAAAAGATAATAGAAGTCATTCCATTAAGTGATCGATTTAATCAATTAGGGTGATGAGTGACCCAGTGGGCACCTTGATAATTCAAGTATACATGTGCACATCAGCAAGGAATGTAGATGTGATAGGTCAGATACAATTAATTACATGATTTGAAGTCTATGAAGATCAATCAATCCACAAAAAAAAGATGCATAACCCTGAAGGAAATTTAAAGCCCCTAAATATATTAACTGCAGTATTTTTAATGATGAAAAGTTTTCCTAATGACATAAGCTTGTCGAAACTAAATTTAGAGGAAATATAGTTATTAAATGATTATTCAATCACCTTATATTTTATGTCTCAGGTATCTAGAGATAATGGGTTGCAAATATTGAAAAATTAAAGATATGTTTAATCAATTAGCATATTTATGCCCTGTTCATATTTTGAGAAAAAAATTGCACTTTTCCGTGGCTGAACAAAGTGTTTTCTTTTCCGGAATGAACCACTTTGACCCCCCCTCACAGTCCTCACACTCTTCTCCCCCCCCTTCCCCAAATAAGTATAAATATGATGCATCACATGTTGAATCCTGTCTTGTGTATGATGATTCGATGAAATGAAACGCGTTGTACGTTGAAAATGAATCTGTGGAGAAGTCAAATTTTTCCTCATAATGACGAACTTCCACTACATCTCGCCTGAATCTGTTGAATATATCCTTTTCATATTGTTTCGTGTTCCGGGTTTCAGTATAAACTTTCATTAATGTGATTTCAATTATACGTAAATTTACATAATAGCGAGACCTCCACTTTTATTTTTTTCTTCTCTGCTATAAAAAATGAATCTGCATAGATATAATTGCAAAAAAAACTTCACTCATTTTATGAAGAATTTGTAATAGTGAAAGGGAAATCACAAAAAGTAGAATTTTGCTCTTCATTGATTCTAGAGTAAGAAAAAAATATCGAAACTATCATTCCAAATCCACAGTGTGTAATAACATCGGAGCATCAATGGCTGAGTTTTTAAATTGATTGGTACCAGTTGAAACTACATCCTTTGTTTCTAACTCCTCTGTTTTCACTGTATCCCTTCCGACCAGTTCCTCGAAAGCCAAAGTGAAGAAAATTTCACAAAGCTGTCTGCCATTTGCTTTTATGAAAATGTATGTAGTGGACGCCACGGTGTCCTTGATGAGTTATGAAATTAGTGCATCGACTTAAAAGGTCTAAATTATTCCCCATACACACGTTACGCGTTTCCATAATTCATTTATATTTATACCATAAACCATAAACGCAGTAATCAACCCGAAGGCCGGTTTAGTAGGTGATGGTATAGATCACCCAGTACTAAGCCCTATACTGCGTGTGAAATTCGCACATCAGGGTAGGGGAGCCAGTTCCTTTCCCTGTGCCGGTTATGGTTTCCCAGGATGATCCGGTACCCGAAAAATCACTTTAGCTTGGGAGAAGCTGTAGGTGCCCAGAGTGCCTTGCCCGGGAATCGAACCCGGGATCCGCCGGTCAGCAATCCCACGCGCTACCTCCTGGACTACCACGACCCATATATACATATATATATACACAAACATATAAACTCCTTTCATAATCATATCCCATTTAATAAACATTTAAATCATATTTGTTGCCTAATAGAGTTATGACCAATTTCTTCAGAGAACTCGCTCCCTGTTATATTGGATCTTTCAGTGATATATTAGTAATATTTTCCAAAGTTAATAGTTTCATATTTTTAAATAATCCTTACAATAGCGAACGTTGATTGATATTTCTTTTCACTCTGGAAAATGCTAACTGGCGCGGTGTGGCTGCTCGCAATTGACGGAGAGGTGTCGCATTACCTTAATTCACAGAAATGTACGATCAGAGACGGTGGCTTAAAGTGAGAGACGGACCCGTGGCTGTTACTCTTTCCGACGCCCCGCCTACCAATTTGAAATTCCATTTTTCACAAAACTCGATATTTAGAAATTTCGAGGGGAGAGTCGGCGCTTCCGCGCGACGGAAGGTCCAGGCAGAATGAAGATGGGGATACGATATTGGACACGTGTAAACATGGCGTTGAAAATAGTGACAGAGTAGAGGCACGCATTACTCAATGGTATTTTTTATGCCCTTTCTTCCATCTCTCTCCCTCTTTTTCAAAAGAAAACAATATTCCATTGGAAAACCCATGTCATCAAGCGCTGAGTTCCTTTTTAATAAAACTCTCAGCATTATTAAACCCCTGCTGGAAAGAAAAGAATAAAGCCATTGCACCTTGCTGTCGATGAATATTCCGTAAATATTTGCCGTGGACGGTCTCGGCTATAAATATGTGTCTCAGGCGCCGAAAATATATTGGAGAGATATAATATATGTAGATTTCCAGGCGAATTTTTGCAATGTACCCATATTCATTTCAAGTAATACATTATTCAACAAAATCATCGCTAGTGCATTTTAGGATATAAATGCTTTTTTCATAAATACAGGGTTTTGAAAATTCACGTATTCAATGCTTCATTGTGTTTTATACATGTTTAAACGCTTGAATTTAAACTCCATCATTTACCTTATCTCTTCATTTAACTTTGGGAGATTTTTTTAATAATATCTCTTTAGAACTTAAAATCTGGACAAGCCACTCATTTGCCCCGGAATTAAAATTCCAGAGAGAGTTCAGGTGACTCTGGATATTCATGAAAACTAATTAAATTATTTCATCATTTTATCAATATCGAGCAATCATTATTAACTAGTGTTTTTCCAATTCTTGTACTAAGAACTGTTTTCAAATAAAGAGATTCGATAGAAATTTTAAACTAATCCATGAATGCTATGCATAGCTACTCGTATTGGCATCCCGGCAACTAAAACTACGGTATTATGGATTTCAATGAAATTCTTAACTATAAACTAACATGGAGTTTTAATGCTTTTTGGAGGATATTTTTCTAAATAATACCGTATTAAAAATTATCTACTCTCTGTTTCTATGACCAATGTTAATTAAAAAGATCAATAATGATCGCTAATTGTATCATACTTACTGAAACTCCTGTTCAGGAGCGTGAACAGTGGATACAAAAAGGGGTGTAAGTACTAGAATAGTCGCCCGGACCATCATGACTCGTATATTTCATTCTATATGTGATCAATTCATTGTTAGCGCATTCGAATATTATCCCTCACAATAATATAACCATATGGAATGAGGATTCGCGAATTTCCTCGTGTAAAGTTAAATCCAAAAGACTTCGAGCCACACTAGAAGGCAGTTTTGATGAAGAAAACGTCGAATCCATTTTTCAGTCTGCATTTTATCATGAGGAAAATGATTACTACTATCGAGACTCTAATATGATGTCTCCCAAATCTTGGAAAATTTAAAATGTAAGGTCTAATGAGTGATTTAAAAAAAAATCACTCATTAGCCCTTAAATTTTTAAACTTGCTAGATTATCAAAACGATAGGCATGCAATCGACAATATCCTCTTAACTAAATGACAAGATAATGGTTGTTCGTATAACTGTGAACCTAGATGAATCTGTTTGATTTCTGATCAAAATTCTTAGAATCAAAACTACTCCGAGTATATCTGTCTCGACAATGACTGAAATTGATTGAAACATCGCAAAGATTTTGCAATTGAACAAGATTTTGCAATAAAACAGCTATGTAGGATTATTATTAAGGCAAATATGACCACAGTGAGCAGTAAAGAGGAGTTGGCCCACATTTATATCACTCCAAACTACCTACCCTCGAATTTTATACACCGTGAGCGTCTGCTTTTCAGTGGCGATTGATGAGAGGAGAGGACAGAATCTACGGGCAGGAGGTGTGGACGAAAGTCAGGCTGTTTCTATAACTGACTGCTGTACGCTGCTGCACAAATTACATAGATAGCACTGGGCTTAGTATCATCAGCAGATACAACTTTTTCATTTTCGTTTTTCAATTGACGGTTTCGAATTTTTTAATGAAAAGCAAAATTGAAACAAGCATTTTGGGATAAATCAAGAAAATTTTGATCGTCCTAGATACTGTTATAAATTTAATACGCGTCCATTGGGAAAAAATGTTAACCTCGTTCCGCAGAAAAATATATTACAACCTACGAGTCCAGCAAATTTTTGTTGACAGGTTTTCGGCAAACTGCATACTTCCTCTAGGATCGAATGATAAAACATCTTGCAAAATAATTTCACCTAGGCAGCATGCGTTTTTTATTTAAAATTTGGGCAAGCGAATGTTTAAACAAACGCTAGTGCATCTGTACATATTTTTACAGGGAAAACCTGGAATACTTAAAAATCCTTAAAAACATAAATCAGTCGAATCATTCAGTTTAGTTTTCCAGCTCGGATGTTATTAACTTCAAATTCATTCTTCAGTAATTCAGTCCCATATGTTTCTCTTCGCCAAATTAATATCCCTTAGCGAATTCAGATACAATGGTCACGATGATGATGGTATCGCTAAAAAAACTCGTGAAATTCGAAAGTATGTTAGAAAATGAAGGGTTATCTTAATTTAAATGTTCCCTTTAAGGCTTAGAACTTCGTGTCCTTGACCAATCCTAAACCGACCAGTCATCTGAAGCGTATTTGAGAGCCCGGATTAGTCGTATGACAACAGCTCCTCCCATGAGCGTGAAGCAGGTGTCCCTCAAGCAAATGGAGGAGAGGAAGTGACGCTTAACGAGGTTCATTTAGCCTGTCAAGAGGAGATGCCAAGCAGTTCGAAAAGGTGTTTGGCCAAAGGATGAGGGGATGAAGTGTAATTATTTTTAAGCCTTTCCATATGGGTGAGTCGCAGACAGGATATTAAAAGAGAATAATTGAATGCTGGGCATTTTTAGAGGATAAAACGTGCTAATCGCGTCACCTCCGTTTCGTCTTTCTAATTGTTGAGTTAAAGAGTATCCCTGCGAATGAACTAACATAGTTAGTCGTAAATTGTGAATTTTAGATAAAATTCAGTTAATATTTTCCAGTTGAATTTCGTTGAAATAAACTAGTATCATTATTGCTTTGGCACATTGTGATAGGTTTTTAAAAATAGCTAATCATTGAGGCCGAAAACCCTACTATGCCAAGATCATAGTAGGTTTGATAAATCATAAATCGAAAGATTTTAGAATTTCAGACGCACTAATTTATATATATATATATATATATATATATATATATATATATATATATATATATATATATATATATATATATATATATATATATATATATATATATATATATACAGGGTTCGTCCGGAAAATAAGTGTACTGAGCTCAGGAAAAAAAATTTATTACACTTTTACATATCTTAAGCTAATATTCCTCAAAATAGGACCCTTGTGAGTCGATACACTTGTTCCAGCGGCGTTCCCATTCCTGGAACGCTCCCGCGAAGGCATCATCGGGAACCTCTCGAAGACTCGTCGTCGACCTCTTCTCTGCCCTCCACGAACATCTTGTGCCACCGAAAGATCATGTTTCTGGACATGGCTGACTCCCCGTAAGCCTGGTTAATCATACCGACAGTTTCGGTAGACGATTTCCCAAGCTTTACCGCAAGTTTGATGGAATAACGCTGCTCCAAAAACTTCGGCATCGCGTTCCGTGACGTGGGTCGAGCGCGGAGGTTCGCGTTAACAGAGCTCCTCACTACACCACAGCTCCGAGCCGACTGCCTTTTTCAGCGTCGCTTGCCAACATACCCCCCAGGCCCCTGGGCTGGGCGCGCCGCTCCAGGCGCGCCCAGCCCAGGAGTCAGTACACTTATTTTCCGGACGAACCCTGTATATATATATATATAATATAAGCCTTAATATAATTCTAAAATCTTTCGACTTATGATTTATCAAACCTACTATGATCTTGGCATAGTAGGTTTTTCGGTTATATATATATATATATATATATATATATATATATATATATATACAAATATTTATATATATATACATGCATACATATACATAAATATTTATTTATATATTTCTATATAACGTGGTTTACGTATCTCGGTAGTGTTTTGGACCAACACGGTCAAAGTAGTAGGGACGTAAGGAGAAGAATTGCGCTAGGCAAAGAGGCTTTCACAAGGAGGATGGAGTTGATGACAGGGACTTTGAGTAAGGATGTTAAGAAAAGACTAGTAAAAACTTTGATATGGAGCGTAGCTATGTACGGTGCGGAAACGTGGTCATTGAAGCAGGAGGATAGACGTAGACTGGAGGCTTTTGAAATGTGGGTCTGGAGAAGAATGGAGAAGGTAAAATGGACAGAGAAGAAAACAAATGAGGAAGTACTTGGTATGGTGGGCAAAGAGAGGGGTTTGTTGGGAGCAATCCTATGGAGGCAGGAAAAGTGGCTGAAGGGGGTGTTGACCGGCAGTGGGATGTTGAAGACTGTGATAGAGGGTAGAATGTTGGGCAAAAGAGGAAAGGGAAGGAACAGGATAGGGATGTTGGACGGGATGAAGGGAGGAAGAAAGTACTCAGAGATGAAGAGGGACCTGATATAGAGTAGGATGATGGATTTTGTTTTTTGTTAGGAGTAATAAAATATTTGTTTGGTAGTTGTATCCATCCAAAAACCTACCTTAACCGGTAGATTACCTTAAAAAAAATATAACGTGGTCTGTGGAATATATACGTGAACTGGTGCAATCTGGCGTCCATGACGCGGATTATAGTGCCGCTAGTGGGCCCCGCCCACTAGCGGCGCTAGTCGCCTGAGACCCAAGGAGCCGTCTGTGCTTGGCGGATCGTGGAGCTCTTCGCACTTCATTGGACGCGAAGCGCTCCCTAGAAACAAATTTCTTCAGGTCTGGGAACAGATGGAAGTCTGAGGGTGCTATATTAGGAGAATAGGGGGGATGGCCGAGAAAATCGTACCCCAAATCCCGTAGTTCTCCCATCGCCAACGTACCTTTGTGAACAGGTGCATTTTCCTGGTGAAAGATGACTTTTTTTCTTCATCAAGGCCGGCCTCTTCTCGTGAATTTTGGCATCCAGCTGATCGAGAAGGTTGGAGTAATATAACAATATAAAATATGAAGTCTTTTTCGAGGTAATCAATTAACAGACTCCCTTTTTCATCCCAAAACACACTAGCCATGACCTTTCCGGCGGATGAAATCGCTTTCTTTGGAGCTGAACTACCGGCTTCCACCCAGTTTCGACTGCTGTTTCGCTTCTAGGGTCTTGTGGTGGACCCATGTCTCATCCACGGTGACAAATAACCGCACAAAATCGATTGGTGCCTTCTTGAATCGGTCCAAACAATGCTGCGAAAGTCGTTTAATCGTTATTTGCTTTGGATCGGCATTCAGCAAATTCGGCACCCACCTTTTGCAGAGCTTTCGCATCCCTAATTCTTTGAGCAAAATGTTTCGCAGCCATTCCTCCGATATTCCCACAGCGAGAGCTATCTCACTCACCTTCACTCGACTATCGTCCAACACAAGATCGTGTACGTTTTTAATAGTTTCCCATGTGGTTGCGGTTTTGTGGTGGAGAGGTGGGGAAGGCGGAATCGAGCAGATCACAAGTGCAAAAATATTTCCTTTACCGGGACTTGAACAGCGGATCTTTCGACTTGCCGGTCCGATGCTCTAAACATTGAACTATCGAGGAAATATATAAATGTATATTTAAATATATAAATACATAAATATATGCATACACACGTATATATTCATTATATTTATGACTTATATTAAAGTTTGGAGTCCGCATTAAAATGTAATCACCGATGATGTTCTTTAATCCGAGCCAGCGGTATATGATAAAACCAGTTCGATAGACACCACTTCAATCCAGTTAATATAATTAGAAAAATGTTTTCATTGTGAAAATTAAAATGGATAACATTTTAAGCAACGTATGTTGCCTCTTACAAGTAGCTCCATCTTTGGACCTCGCCGTTGCACGATATTCAAGTGGAAACAATAGATGTATAGGAGATATTTATATTGTCTACAATTATTATAGATAATCCTACGTTTCTAAGTATTTATGTTAATTGAAATGTTATTCTTCATCACTTCGAACATCTTTCTATTTCTATTCATTAAGTAATAAATTGTTCTTCTCTGAGGATTGATTTAACATTTCATTGCCTGATCTACTTGTAATTTCGTCCATTCGATATGCATTGAAATGAACAGTCAACGCGTATATGGCGATTGTTATGTTAATGTATTATAAGTGGGCTGCGCTGGAAGTATTATCTGACGACGGTCCGATTTTACATTATGGAAGGACACCGTTCCCCCTTCAAGTTATACGAAAATAAGAAGCTTATATTTTTCTGAAATATCAGAAATTTTAATATATCCTTGTAATTTAAGAATAATATATTTTGGCAGGGGGATTTAATTGGTAATATTAAAATTCCATTTCATTATCAAAATATTAATATTCCTTCAGATATGTTGAGTGAGCCATAGCTTTTTGGCAGCGACAAATAAAAATGTCAATGAGATACCTTCGGTGGAACTCAAAAATATGAAAAACTGAGGTCCAACGATAAGGGGTGGAAATTAACTCCCAAAAGTTTTTTTTTCATCTGAGAATAATGTCAAAGTTCGTTTCAGTAGGAGTGCTATACTTTCAGTGCTACCTTAATTACAGAATTATATGATTAATGACCATGGGTGAAATTTTTTCGTCAACAACTAAGTTTAAACTTGCAATGGTAACTCAGCAACAACTAAGGTAGAACTGAACACTTCAAACCTATTTTCAGAACAACTATAAAGTTAAAATAAAAAATTAAAATTGAATGAGATGATAAATCCATAATTTTATTCATAAAAAATTTCAGTTCTAACGTTATCGTAATTCTTTTCGATTATATTTTTTTAATGTAACATTTATCATTATAATCGATCTTAATTTCATTATTCGACCATTGTGGCAATAACACATAATAGCAATATTTACCTAATATGGAATCACTGAAAATGATATCATCGCCCTCGATGTGGAATGGGGGGATGAAGAGAGCCACGTCCTTGAGAAGGTGAAGAGACCCTTGAGATGGAGTGGGCGCTCTGCGTCCTTAGGCCTTTGGCGCGCACGCATGCAGCACACTCTCAACCACCCCTTCCCTTGCTCTCATTCCGTCCCCCGGTAGAACAAGGCAGATGTGCTGAGGTGCACCCAACCACCCGGCATCCCACTCAAGGACTGTTTGTCGAGTCCCAAGGGGCCCGCTGACAGTGGGGCGGTAGGGATACAAGAATCCGGTGATGGATTAGCCTTTCCTCCCTCCGGTCAATCCTTCCCCGATTATATTTTCATTCTTGAAAGAAGTGTATTATCCGAAATTCAAACCTTGCTCAGGACGAACAAAAGGGATCAACCAGTCCGTGGAGTGCGGCGCGCAGTCTCTTTTTAATTAGTTCGTCCCGTGGTCGGATTAGCTTCTCGAGTGCCGCGGCAAAAATATGACGGAATTTCTCGTTGCCAGAAAAGGCGTGGCTCTCTCTCTCTCTTGAATATCTTGAATAGTGAAATTAACATTATTGAATGCATCAAAATATTATTTGATTTATCGGGAAATAATAGAGGTATACCAAAAGTGGCAGAAGTCAGTTTACCGCCATTTCCGTGATTTTGAGTGTCAATTGGTGACAAGTATTGTGGAAAATGCATAGAAAAGTGGTATAAATTTCATGCACGTGAATTCTTTTAAAGTATATTTTTTTGGTGACATATTTATGTATGAGTAAAATTGAAATTGTATTGTAAATCCTTTAAATATCCTCTGATATATTTCCTGTTACCAGCCTATTCCAAACTTTAGTATTTAAGACTCTGAGAACAGTATACATACTTATATACAAATTTATAATAACTCTGGCAAGTTGAGTTAATCGTTACACTTTACAAATCTAGACTCCATGAAAGCTTATTAATGTTGAGAAAAAGTAGTATATATACTCTTTCAAAAGAGCGTAAGGTCGAATGTTAATGTATATAGTTATAAAAACCCCCGTGATAAGTCTTAGACATGCTTTATTTATACTGACCAGAAATTAAGTGTAGACAATCATTGATATTAACGTATCGCGGCATTAAATGACGCACAGTGCATTAAAGAAGAACAATATTAAAATTATATCATTATTCATCGTCCATATATCTTCTCTTCAAATAAAATCTAGCTCAGAAAGATAAACTGTGCACGGCGGTAAAACAACAATCGACTTAACCTTTCAGTGGCTAGTGGTCATTGCGTAGTTATAAGGTTTATATTTTATTTTAGATGAAATAATAAGAGCTTCATTATTGTCATCCAGGTTTGAATTTAACCATAAACTCTGTGTTTGTCTTGTCTTATCAAAGACCCAGTTTCGGAACCTGTGCTTTACGTAGCTTCGAATGTTTCATTAATCTTTTCTTTACTTTCATTATTAAAGATCATGTCATTGGCTCCTTCTTCTTTGTAAATTCATCATTTGTTAGCTCAATTCTCCTGTTCTTACCTTCACCAAGCCTACAGCCGTTTTTGTCTGAAACACTTGCTAATTGGGTCAAGTGTTTTGATTGCTGTAGTTACTTCGGCGTTCAGCTTATTCTCCCCTTTTCCTGAGAATTCCATTTCGTTAGATTGTGATTTATCTTCATCCTCTGCTGCTCACGGTTGTACTGTGATGCGCATAACAATGGCTGTAATTCCTTGGCTGGTAGGCTAGGCTAAGTGTGATCACCAGGTAGATCAACATCATCAACTCCCTCTACAGAGATCTGTCTAACTTCCTTCCTGTCTCTAATCCTTCACATGTCTCTCTGTTGAAGAAGCACGGGTCATGTAGATATCCATGCCTTACTGCCCTACATATCGCTGAGCATATGATTCTCCATCCAAAAGATTTACTTATGCCTCCCATGTTATACGAATATTTCATAGGAGCCACCCAATTCCCAATCTATTCCTTTATTCCGCAGTACTCACTTTTCCATTCAATAAATAATCGGTAAAATATGGTAAATATATTTTTAAAATTTGTGCCCATTATACCGTGAGTTCATCTGCATATCTAAATTTCCGTAAATAAAAAACTCATCGTTAGGAATCTAATCTACCAAATAAATATTCAAAGAAAAATAGTAATTTCTATCATTTGACGAAATATTCCATAAATTGAAATGAACGTTTTTTTCTTCAAATATTTATTTGACCAACTGAGATTCATGACCAAAATTATATGCTTAGAGAAAAGTGTACTTTGGATTTGCTACTATTGTACATTTTATTGCTTTAGTAATTATTAAAGCTACCGGTTGATGCTCCGCATAATAATATTAGTAAAAGTTAACTTATACAAATCAATTTGAAAAAAAATAATAACGCTCATTACTACTTCGATATATTTATTTTGTGAAATTATTAATGGCTTGTTTTCTTCATGATTTTTCTATACAATTATATATATGTATATATATATATAAACAATATTTTTTTTATGGAGGAGGGAATCAGGGTATCCTCGTTGGAGGAGGGAGTGGTGAAGGTTGTTAAGGTATTTCTTACTCTATCCGCGGTCACCGCATTTGCAACCATCCCGAATCCCTTAAGAAATACCTTAACAACCTTCACCACTCCCTCCTCCAACGAGGATACCCTGATTCCCTCCTCCATAAAAAAATACTTAAACATTCCTACACCCTCAAGCCTGCCTCAACCACAGACTCCCAGCCTCTCTCAATCTGTACTACCTACTTCCCAGGCATTCAGTCTCTCAAATTCATCCTCAAAGACCTATTCCCCATCCTCAAAAATCACAACACTTCCTCCAACCTTCTTCCCAATTGCCCCTTTGTCACCTTCAAACGTCCCGCCAACCTAGCAGATATCCTCAAATCCACCAGGCCGCTCTCAAAATCCCCTCACACCCCCAGAGCCATACCCACTCCATGTCATCGAGCAAGATGCAAAACCTGCCCTATTTTCACCACTCCACCCCACTCCATCCCACCATTTAACTCTCTCCCGCCCTTCCCCTATTCCTCCTGCACTTCCAAGAATGTAGTCTATCTTCTTACCTGTAAACTCTGCCCGTCATTTTACATAGGCCAATGTTCCACACCACTTAACATTAGGATTAATAACCACCGTGCCTCGTGCAATCCCTCCTCCCCGTCCGCTGGTCTCCCCATCCCTAAACATGCTTCCCATCATAATACCCCTTTCAACCTGTGCTACAATGTTTCCGTCCTAGCCTCCCTTCCCACATCCGATAACCCTATAGAATTAAAAACACTTGAAATGGCATTCATTTACATCTGTATGGCCTATCAGCATCCAGGCCTCAATGTCGTTCACTGATGGGAGTGGCCTATAATTGTTACTTTGTGGAAGCGATGCATATCGGGGGGTGGACACTGTGTTTTTCCGAATGAGTTTTAGCGTGCGTGGCCTTTGTTTTGTCTTTCGAGGTCTTGATTAATACTTTGTAGGTGGAAACCTGGGCTCGTACGTTACAATGGTTGCGGTGAGCATGTTGTTCTATTTTCCGATTTTGTGTCAATTCCTCCCCCTCCGTCTCCCTTTCCTCTCCCCGACCATTCCTCTCACCCCTCCTTCGCCTCCCGTTCTCCCCTTCTCCTGGCCCCCTTGCCTTTCTCTCGCACCCCTCACCTCAACAACTCCAGCAGTCTCTACTTCTATATCTTCAGAGGAAGACGGATTGTTTCCGTCGAAATATCAAGAAATAACGTGTGTTCTTCTTTTTTTGTGTTTCTATATTGTGTGTTACTGTGTATTGTACTATTCGGCACTTCCGTGTTACGTCTACAAAAGCATAAATATTATATATATATATATATATATACGTATGTATAACGCTTTTCATATACTTTTAACAAGCCTTAAAGAATATCGTAGGATTTTTTGGATAAACGGTACTTGGAAGCCTTATTGGTAAAAAAACGCTCTTTGGTTAAACGATGAGGACAAAAGACCACGCTTATCCACGTTTGGTAACAACTCCTCAAGAATATGGAAAGGTTGATCAAGGATATGCTTGATGTTTCCTTCCATGTGAAAAGGATGCAGTCTATTAGAGGTTGAATTACTAATTTTCTCCGGAAAACTCCGGAGGCAGGTCATTAATTGGGCCAATGTGAGCGCTGCGTATGAAGAGTACATAATCTATCACTTCCTGATATTTTCTTTATTTGCTCAATTTTCCCGAAGCTCCACTCCGATGGGAACTTATTAGTCTTCCTTATTCCCCATTAGTGTGGTAAATGTTCTGAATGATGCATGCCTTTATTCAAACGATTCGAAGCTCGTATTGGCACATTGTGTGCCTTTCCTGTGTGTTTCTCCTTATTCCCTGAATAAGCGCCGTCTAACCACTAGATTATCCGTCATACATAACATTTCTGAATACTATTGGATCTCATCGCGAATAAATCGATTGTAAATGGAAATAATTTAGCGAAAGATGTGTTGTGGGATAGGATTCATAAACGAAAACAGATTGAACCGTCCACCTATCCCTAAAATATTTTGGACCAAAATGATCAAAGTAATAGGGACATGAGAATAATTGCGTTTAGCACGGAGGTTTTCATAAGGAGGAGCAAATTGACTTTTGAGTTATTATTATTAGGTAATCTACCGGTTAAGGTAGGTTTTTGGATAGACATAATTCCTAATTAAATAATTTGTGACCCCTAGCAAAACACAAAATCCTCCTTTACATGAGGTCCCTCTTCAGCCCTGAGTACTTTCTTCCTCCCTTCATCCCGTCCAACATCCCTATCCTGTTCCTTCCCTTTCCTCGTTTGCCTAACATTCTCCCCTAAATTACAGTCTTCAACATCCCGCCGCCGGTCAATACCCCCTTCATCCACTTTTCCTGCCTCCATTAGATTTCTCCCAACAAACCCCTCTCTTCGCCCATCATACCAAGTACTTCCTCATTTGTTTTCTTCTCTGTCCATTTCACCTTCTCCATTCTTCTCCAAACCCACATTTCAAAAGCCTCCAATCTACGTCTATCCTCCTGCTTCAATGACCACGTTTCCGCGCCGTACATAGCTACGCTACATATCAAAGTTTTAACGAGTCTTTTCTTAACATCCTTACTCAGCGTCCCTGTCATCAACTCCCTCCTCCTTGTGAAAGCCTCTTTGCCTAGCGCAATCCTTCTCCTTACGTCCCTACTACTTTGACCGTGTTGGTCCAAAACACTACCGAGATACGTAAACTGTTCTACCTGCTCTAGTTTTTGCCCTCCTATTTTAATGTTAAGCTTAGCCTTTTTCTTTCTAGAAAATCGCATAACCTTTGTTTTATTAATATTGATTCTCATCCCATACCTGTCGCACTGAATTTCCAATTCACTAAGCAAAGCTTGCAGCCCTCTGGCTGACTGACAAAATAAAGCTTGGTCATCAGCAAACCTAACTGATTTTACGAATTCCCCGCCAACTTTCATTCCTACCTCGAGGTCTTCCCATGCCTCTTTGATCATTTCCTCTGCATACAGGTTGAACAGCAACGGTGATAATGGGCAACCCTGCCTTACACATCTTCATAACACTGCCCAACCGGACTCCCCGTTCCCCACTCGCACCTGAGCAGTCTGAGACATGTACAGGTTGCGGATTAGCCTCCTTTCCCTCCAATCTATTCCTATTTTCTGCAGAATACTCATTAGTTTTTCCCAATTCACTCTATCAAACGCTTTTTCGAAATCTACGAAACAGGCAAATACCTCCTGGTTGTGTTCTATATTCCTCTCGATCAATAATCTCATTACTGCAATGGCATAGCGCGTACCTCTCCCCTTCCTACACCCAAACTGATCATCCCCTAAGTAAAAATTTTCCCTACTCTCTATCCTTTTGTTTATGATCCTGAGAACAACTCTAGCAGCGTGGGATATCAAACTTATCGTCCTGTAGTCCTCACATGATGTAGCCTTTACCTTTTTCGGAATAGGATCTAAAACTGCTAAGAAAGCTATCTTCCTCTGCGTCATGCTCATTTTCTATGTCTAACTTTGTTGGTCTAAGGTCTTTACTATACACTTCTTCTATATACTCCTTCCATCTCTCTTGGATCTTTCCTGCGTCAATTATTACCTTACCCACCTTATCTCTAACTGTTAGCATAGATCTCCCTACCTCTCCCCTTCCTACACCCAAACTGATCATCCCCTAAGTAAAAATTTTCCCTACTCTCTATCCTTTTGTTTATGATCCTGAGAACAACTCTAGCAGCGTGGGATATCAAACTTATCGTCCTGTAGTCCTCACATGATGTAGCCTTTACCTTTTTCGGAATAGGATCTAAAACTGCTAAGAAAGCTATCTTCCTCTGCGTCATGCTCATTTTCTATGTCTAACTTTGTTGGTCTAAGGTCTTTACTATACACTTCTTCTATATACTCCTTCCATCTCTCTTGGATCTTTCCTGCGTCAATTATTACCTTACCCACCTTATCTCTAACTGTTAGCATAGATCTCCCTTTCTTACTTACCGATAAAGATTTAACTTTACTATACAGCGCACAAATTTCACCCTTCCTCTGAAGATTTTCCATATCCTCACACTGCGTCTTCCACCATGCTTCTTTTACTTAATTTGTTGCCCGCCTCAATTTACTGTTTAATTCTTTGTACTTCATTTTGCCTAATTCTGTATTTATATTCTTCCATTTTCGCCGCTCATCCATCTTTGTAATCATCTCATCCGTGATCCATGGTTTCCTAGTCCTTTTAGCGTTAACGGTTCCAATAGTGTATTTTGCGGCTTTAGACAACCCTTTCTTGATACTTTCCCATTTTCCTTCGATAGTACTTAGCTCTTTACCATCCCCCATGATTTTCTCTACCGCCTGTTTGTATGCCTTCCTTTTCAAACCATTCAATGCTTCTACATACCATTTTCTAACTCGCCGCCCCTGCCTTATCTTTTTGAAACGGACGCTCCATTTCATGACAATTAAATTGTGGTCAGAGTCCGCATCCGCTTGCGGGAAGCTGTGCGAATTTATCACACTGTTCCTAAACCTGTGTCTAACCAGGATATAATCTAGCTGATACCTTTCTGAGTCACCTGGCATTTACCGTGTATACCTGCGTCTTTTTTGGTGTCTAAACCAAGTGTTGGTGATGACTAATTCCTGTCTCCTGCAGAACTCAACTGCTTATTCCCCGCGGTAATTCCTCGTGCCTAAACCGTAGTCCCCGACCTCGTCACCATCTCTTCCTTCGCCTACCGTCGCATTCCAATCCCCCATCACTATCAAATGTTTCCATGCAGGAACACACGCGATCATGTCCTCTAACTCATCGTATATCCTATCGACCTCTTCTTCCTTATGGCTGCTCGGTGGCATGTATACTTGAATAATAACCAAGCTCGTCGGTTCTGCTTTTATCTCTACTAGTAATAATCTATCCGTTACCTGCTCTATGTTGACTACACTTCTTTCTACCTCTTCATTTAATACTATGGCTACCCCTCGTTGGCTCTCGTCCCCGATATGGAGCTCGGTTTGATACGGTGCGGATACATGATCTTTGACGCAAGATGGTAAGTGTAGACTGAGGACTTTTGAAAAGTGGGTGTGGAGAAGGATGGAAAAGATGAAATGGACAGAATGGGAAACAAACGAGGAAGTATGAGACATTGTGGGGGAGGGTAGGGGATTTCTGGGAGTAACCCACAGGAGGTAGGAAAGATAGTTGGGGACTGCTTTGTTCAGCAATTGGATGTTGAAGACTTTTTAACGGGAGAGCACTAGGTAAGGGAGGAAGGGCATGATATGCGAAACCTATTGGTTTATATGCAGGGAGGAAGGCACTTAACACAATAGAGAGACTTACTGTGGTGTCGTATGTGAGTTCATGTTTTCTTAGAAGAGGGAAGGAATTGTATCGCCTCACCACTATTTTAATTATGCCCATATAAAACTTAACTTCACTGGTAGAATTTCAATAATAAATAAACATGACTAGATGGAAAATTTGTTTTTGTTTTTATTCTTGAAAAATAGAATAGACCTCTTAATGGGATTTTTTTCATACCACAGGAAATAGTATGTAGTTGCACAATTTTAATTAATTAGCTTAGCTCTGTAGATAGCAAATACAGTATTATTTAGGTAGCTTTGAAAGGAAGCGACAATTTTTATATTATTACAATAAAGGAGTAGAGTGAAAATGAAATATACGACATAAATGAGTCTCATATTCACTTGACATGACAAAACATTACTTTAGAATGATAACATTGTAAATACATGTATAATATCAATATGAATAGTAAGGAATATAAAAAAATATTTAAAAATCGCGATTCAGAGGACACAATATACTAATTCAAGGTTCAGATTATATAAATGGAAAGATGAGTGTGAAACGTAGATCGTCCATAAAAAATTGTCGCAAATATAAACTATAATATTGTGCAAAAATTTGTGTGGCAACAATTCAATAATGAATGCTCCTTGGTGAAAATTTAAAATCGCGAAAATCAATCGGGTCTCAAGATGCGCTGCCGGACAACGAGCGTGTTCTTTTCCAAATGGTTTCCCTTTGAAAACGCCCCCAATGTCTCCGCTTGCCCCAAAAATAATTCACAAAAAAAAACAATCACAAAAAACCCAATGCGGGCCGCTTTCTCATGGGCCCGTGCCCGCCTTCTAATCTAATCGCCGATTTGGCAAAGGAGCGCCCGTTGTTCGACGGTATAATCGAAGTCGGATGCTGAGAGCGCTGAGAGGGTGGCACTCTCCTCATCCCCCCCACCCCATTTGCACACACACACAAAGACACAAACCCCTGCACCTACCCCCCCCCTACTTCGATGACATCTCCCAATCATCCCGATCAATGGGGAAGTCGCCACCGTCAACCCCCTCTCATCCCTCCAACCGTAGCTGAGGAGAGGGAATAATGGGAGGTTGGGGTCCCATCCACGTCGCGCACAACAGAATTCAATTCTTTTTAATTAAAGCCGGTAGCATCTTGGAGGGGAAGTGTTAGGGGGGGAAGGGTGGGCAAGGGGGGGGATGAGAAACACACGAATCCCTCCCTCACTCGGGAGTGGGAGACGGCATGCCGTAGGGGGATGGAAATAAGGGATGCGGGCGGTTGGGGAGGGTGGGTGGGGGAGGGTTTTCGTCCTGAAAATTACGGCGTTCCGAGGGAATCAAATCAAAGGAGGAAAGTAGGGCGCACCACGACCGGGATTACCTCCTTCCCCGCCTCCCCTTCAGACGCACCCCCACTGCCTCTCATCCTCTTTCGCTCTCCTCCCCGTCCCCTCGTCTCTTCCCCCCCCCCCCTGCGATCCTGAATCGGGGGGCTGAGGGAGAGGGGTGTGAGGTTCTCCCGGGGAAATGAAGGGATGAGCGTAGGATTAACACCTCCGTCCTCGTGTCACCACCAAACACAAGATGGGAGCCAATGCACCCAGATTTTTAATTTCCTACCCCTCCTTTCTACAGAGAGGAATTGCTAGAACCCCTAAGAATGTAGGTTTTGGCAGATTAGACCACCCGGATAGGATTTAAGGGCCGCTCCAAAAGTAAACATCGTCTTTTTGCATGGAAAAATTTCACGAATCTCATTTATTTTTGTTTGAATTTAATTCTACATGAAATAGCATGCCTTAAAATATTTTTCAATATAATTTTCAATGTTATTGAGGGCCCCCCATCGAGCCTGGAGACCATTTTTTTTAATACCCTTTTCAAATAACATCGCCGCTAACGTTGACAAACATTGCTGCACGGCGTTTTTTACATCATCACCGTTGTATTACCGTTGGTTTTCCGGAGAGTACTTCAGATGCAAGAACAAATCATTGTCACTCGGAGCAAGTTCCGGATTGTAGGGTAGATGGTCAACTTATGCTCACCCAAAATCGATGCTTAGTGATTGTAAGGCACCGGCAGCATAGTACCGAGCATTGCCATGATCTCCTTTGTTCATCATTTACATTTTTCAGCTCCTTGATGAACTGTCTTTCCAATTTCCTAACATTTCCATCATTCAAAGCACTGTCAATATAAATTTCAACAATTTCTACCGATGAATCCCAGTGTTTTTGGGCTTTCTCGACTTCAGAATTCGGATAACAGACCGTATATTAGTGACGGTGGGATCTTCTATTGACTCAAGCATGGTAAAAAAAATCAAAATAAAACGCAAATGCACATATTTTCCGCCAAAGTGGACGCAGTGGAAAGCCAAGTCCCAGAAAACTTAGTGCGCAAGGGGAAGCATGTTGGCGATTGTCGCGGGTGAAGGGGCAGCTGAGTTCCCTTCCCTGTGCCGCCTGCGGTTTCCCAGGAAGATCTGGCACCTGTAAAATCAAACAGCTTAGGTAAAGCTGGGTGACATTCTGGGCAAATCTCTGGTGAGGGGCTGATCGCTCTACTTACTAGGCTACTCCTTCCATGAGGATTTAAAGTGACTTTCTGCCTTCAAGCCGATTACTTGGTCTGTTATATTCTGAATCAGAATCACCAAATGGAGTTATATCCTCTGGGTTTCCATATGTGTGTGCGCATATATATAAATTATTTTTATATAATTTTATAGATATACATTTACATAGAAACACATATAAGGAAAAGGGATAGGAACACACATAAAGGGCAAACACAGGAGAAGTGGGGAAGGCGGAATCAGGCAGATCACGAATGTAAATATATTTTTACATTCTTGATCTGCCTGATTCCGCCTTCCCCACTTCTCCTGTGTTTGTCCTTTATGTGTGTTCCTATTCCTTTTCCTTACATGTGTTTGTATGTAAATGAGTATTTGATCGCCGTTTGGCGGTATTTCGTGTTTGAATGTATATATACATGTATATATATAAGAATATATATATAAGAATTAGATTATATATATATAAGAATTAAATTATATATATATATATATATATATATATATATATATAAGGATTAAATTATATATATGTATATATATATATATTTATATATATATATATATATATATATATATATATATATATATATATATATGTATATATATGCTTTCATAGACGTAACACGGAAGTGCCGAATAGTACAATACACAGTAACACATAATATAGAAACACAAAAAAAGAAGAACACACACGTTATTTCTTGATATTTCGACGGAAACAATCCGTCTTCCTCTGAAGATATAGAAGTAGAGACTGCTGGAGTTGTTGGGGTGAGGGGTGCGAGAGAAAGGGAAGGGGGCCAGGGGAAGGGGAGAACGGGAGGCGAAGGAGGGGTGAAAGGAATGGTTGGGGAGAGGAAAGGGAGAGGGAAGGGGTGGAATTAACAGTTTTAGGCCACTCCCATCAGTGAACGACATTGAGGCCCGGATGCTGATAGGCCATACAGATGTAAATGAAAGCCAATTCAAGGGTTTTTAATTCTATAGGGTTATCGGATGTGGGGACGCTAGGACGGAAACATTGTAACACTGGTTGAAGGGGGTATTATGATGGGAAGCATGTTTAGGGATGGGGAGACCCGCGGACGGGGAGGAGGGATTGCACGAGGCGCGGTGGAAATTATAAAGTAAAATTCTATCACTGCGTATTAAGATAATAAATATTTAAAACCAAAAAAAGTGCGAATTAGAGTTAATAACTTAGCAAAAACGCATAATAACTGTGTCTTATATATGAATTTATATTATATCATACGATTGTTACATGATAAGTAGCAGAGAAAGAAGATTGGAGGCAACGCAAATGTGATTTTGCAGAAGAATGATGAAAACAAAATCGATAGACCGAGTAAAAAACTAAGAAGTACTTTGAAAAATGAGTGCAGAGGAATGATTGTGACGGACACGGAGAAAGAGAGGAAATTTAATTAAATATAACTGGGAAATGATAGCTTATTGAATACCGTAACTGAAGTAAATACAGAAGAAAATATTTACAGAGGAAAAAGCCAAGGATAAACTGCAATTGGGAGGTAATGGAAATATTTTTCTAAATTTTGTGTTTTCGGACCAAGGAACTGACCATTGTTTGCCCTGAAATCGCGATAGAAACCTCGTGAGCGATTTTACTCTCTACCCATCCGTCGAAAATATCCTTAATTAGCATTTTAGTACGAGGTCAGTTAGAAAAAAGGTGGTCATGCAATTTTTTTATTGAGATAGTTTATAACACAGTTTTTTTATTTTATGCTATATTGTTCGCTTAATGTGTAATATACTCTTAAATATGGCCAAGAGTTTACTGATATATCTGTAGCATTGTTTTGGCGGCAAGTATTGCAAGTTGAAAACTGTTCAGTTCGCTCGCGCTTGCTCTTGATGATGAACAACGCTTGCCATCTAGATATTTCTTCATAATAAGAGAGACAAACACAAAATTTTCCCCGTAATAAAGATTTATTTTCGACTAGTTTCAATGTACAACATCATTTTCAGGTGCTTGAAAATTAAACTTGAAAGTGATGTAGTACATTGAATCTAGTCGAAAATATACCTTTATTTCTTGGAATATTGCAAGAGTTTTCGACTCTGTTATTGTGGAATGGTTCCACCATATCACACCTTTATCTGTAATGTATGTTTCTCCATATTGCAGAACATGCAAAAGTCACAGTATAGAAAGGATGAGAAATACGTGTTCACTTCACATTGATTTTCACGAGATAATTGCAATTTCATAATGGGTATTTTGTGGAACTAAGCACGCAAAAACACGTCCCATGAACATTTTTCTTTTACCAACGTTTGAGTGTCGCTCGATGAAATCTTTAATGTTTATTATAATTCTCTCAATCTTCTTCGACGACCCTCTTTCGCAATGGCCTCACCGTTGTTGATTATTACTTCCGAAAGAGCAGTGACTGGAGCTCTGGGTCCACCTTTCATCGAATTTTTCTCTCCACTTCAAACATTTCAAACCCTCTTCCAGCTATGCAAAAGGATATGAAATACTCTCCATCATCCTGCTATAGCACTGCATTGGCCTCTATGGTGATGATTTGTTTAGGTGGAAACCAAATTTCAATGCAGCGTCGCGGGTTACCTCCTTCTTCGGCAGGTGAGCTGAATATGTTTCATAAGGCGATGGTTGCTGCTGGTGCAATGCTGAAGATAAATTTATGGATATTGAACACTTATAACCAAACATAAAGCTAAAGTATAAGGTAAAATTAAATATTTTTACAGTGAATTATATGAATAAAAATGTATGAATACTCTTCATTGAAGATACGTCTTCATTCGTGTAAAAGCACTCGTAAAAATGAAACGCTCGATGACCCTATCCGATAGTTCTGAATTCCCTCAACTCTCCCCTTTCCCTAAACGTTTTATATTCTTCTCCCTCTCTCATTTTATTCCTCAGCTCAATCCTTGGGTCCATTCAGCCGAGCGAAACTGCACACTCCCTCTCCAGTCGTTGGAAATCAGTATGGTTTCATTACGCGATACGTAATGCATCCCACGATTCGAACAGAACAGCGTGTCATCGTGTCAGCAAAGAATGTGGAAATTGAGTTTCTTTTGCGCGCAGTTTTTATCACTATCCATGACGCGGACTTCCTCCTCAGACAATTTGCCAAAGGATATTTTTACCCAGCTCCAATCATTCGTGATAGATATTTTGGGTTCTGGAACATAAATCTGAAGAAACGTGACAAAATACCCGTTATCAATGGTGTAAATAACGGTAACGATATCGCACGGGTTATGAAGAATCCGGCCCCAGGGTTCTGGGATTTGGAGAGGGGAAAGTAGTTGGGAAAGGGACGGGGGGGGGGGGACTTTGTGGAAATTATGCCCGAAACTGGCCGGCTTGAGTGATTCCGGTGGAAAACTTAAACAGATTACGGCTTCATCGCAATTTCACCGGAAGGGAAATAAAAGTGGAGCGACGTGCACAAAAATTGTTTATCCGGCGCCGCCTCATCGCCCCCTCTCCCCACCAGTGAAATGTTTACGTTTCCCTTCCTCCAACTACCCCCTTACCCCATTCCACCCTCCGATCCCCTCCCCCTCGACCATCAATTTATATTACTTCCGTCCTCGTTGTAGCTGTTCGTACGTAATCCGCGCACGTGACCCAAATTCACGGCGTTTTATAACGCGTTTCCTTCTCATCCACCGTTTGCCGACGGTTAGACCGCATGGGAGGCGGGGGAAGATCTACGGCAGAAATGTACGTAAATAAATTAGCAACGCCCGGCGAAAATTTGTTTCGTGTGTTGACACATTCGCCTCAACGAAGATAATCTTTTCTCGTACACCAAAAGACGCGATTTTAAGCATTGAAGAACACATCTCATTCTGTTGGCGCCAATACAAACCCTGTTTAATGTAAGATTCATCCATCGATTCATGAGTATACGAGTAAATAGAGTCCATGCATTTTAATCTCAACCATATATTTCTACCTACTGGCAGTCTCAAGTAAAAAATGGAATACCTTAGTGTTTGAACGCAACTCGTGAAACCATTCACTAAACTCCATATTTGTGGTAGGGACAGTCAAGGAAGACAGTAAGTGGAAGGGTATATGTGATATATGTACGTGTATGCGTCTCCCGTTTGATGTTTGTTTGGTATTTTTTCATCGTTTCTGACAATGGCTAATTACGGACATCAATATGCAAATAGTATCGTATTCCGAGTTAGTCGATCTAATAAAGATTGGATGGACATCAGTAATTATGAACCAACTCCTGCGTACAACTGGGTTTGTAAATATAGATATACGAGAATATAGATATACATGTACATATAGACCCGAACAAAAGCCCTTAACTAACCTTTGTGCCAAATCTCTCGATGGTAATTCATCCGTCAGCTGTGTCGTTTCTCTGTCATCTCTGTCTATTTTTTAAATGTAAAATGGCGCTACGAAAGAAAAAAAAACATTGGAAGGAAGTACGTGATCAACTAATAGGTAAGAGGGTTCAACTACTGAACCGAAGGATTCGGATTTTATGTCCTGTGATTTTGGGCATCCCCAACTTCACCCACGTGATATTTCTGGTACCAGGGGCCCATTTTGTAGTGCTACCAATAATTTTAGTAGTCCTTGAAATTTGCGCGTAAGAAGTCTTCCGAAGGTTGTACATGGCGCAACAGTGGTGACGCATACATTACATAAAATGTGAATTCGAAATTTTTACGTTGCATTTAAAAGGACTTGTAAATCAACTTTAGGCTTGAAGGAACAATCCTCAAATCTCCTTAGGAAACTAAAGTCGGCACAGAGAAAGATGTATCCATGTAGAAGGAATTGATTCTCCCTACTCTGCATAACACACATCACGACTTACCTTTGGACTTTTTGAGAGGCGAATTACTCTACCCTCGCCATTCAAATCAACTACCGGGCTGACTTATATAGTTTCATTAAATTTGAAATGAGTTGGAATGAAAATTTGATTCTGGCAGAACATCGTATCATGGAGGCGAAGAACATCTACATCAATACCCTGTGAGCCACCAAAAAGGTGTGTGGCAGGGGGTACAGCACCAGGAGAAAAGGGTAAGGGATGAGGGGGTTCGGGTTTTTCAAATGGATGGGGAAAGGTGGGGGGAACCTGCAAAAAAAATTATAAATATACTAGTATAACCATGAGTACGAATACTCCCGTATTGGAGCAAATGACATGGGAGTTAAAGGTCTTCAACAGCATCTCCGCTTGTTTAAGGCTCGAAGCGGGGAAATATCCTAGGGGTACTATAGGGGTAACGCCAATTACTCTTGGCGAATATTTGTGGATCTAATGAAATCAAGGATAAATATTTATTGCCTCTCCTCAAAATAATTTTGAATACACTCTCTACCTTGAGTATAAAATTATCTTCAACAGAGTGCGTCACTGTCTCTAAATTAGTGTCCTTATTTCCAAATTAAATATTACTTTCAAATTTCTTGTAAGGGATACGGTTATTATTTTTGTTCATGCATGAAAATGCCACCCATAATAGGTTTTCTAAATCATTTACCGGTTCGAGCAGAATCGACTGCGAGGTTGAGCAGCCCATTACACGGAGGGCCTTCCACTCGGGAGGTCGATTGTTAACGTGCATCATAACTACTCCCACGCAAGCTCGCAATCGATTATGGTCAAAGTCGATAATTGGATTGGAGGTGCCCCCTTCCAAATGGCGATTCCAGTCTCTCTCCATGGTTTTCAATCTCTCGGTTGATTTGCGGCTATTGATATTTTTATCGGTTTCTGTCTACGGCGTCTTTAAGTCTCCGTTTTCCTCCACTATTCTTTTCTTTTACTTTTCCTTCCATTACACCTATACACTACACCGCAATCTGTCGCGAGGAAGTGTGGCATGGGGTGTTAGGTAACCCGTGATACTGCGTATACTCCACTAGGCCAACAAACCCATGGCACGTTGAAGGGGAGCGACTAAACGCGCTACTCATGCAACATCTGTTGCACACATTATACTGTTAACCACTCCACCGACTACACTTAGAAGACAAATAGGGAAATCAATTACAAAGGACGGCCTCGCATGCAACGCAGTCACCAATTATCGGGTAGCTTTCTATCCATGCAGGTTGGGCAATTCACAAATGTATCATATCATCAAATTTATTTACACAACACCCCGTCACCCGGCCAAGGGCGCCTGGTGGGGGGCACTTCATGTTTGGCGTTCAAACTGGAATCTTATCCACGAGTACACACCAGCTAAAATTGGGGGATTAAGGTCGATTGGGTGCATATATCAAATATAATAGGTAGATAAAAAAGGCAATTTGTATGTGTTGGATTATATTGATCAAATCACCCGGATTCGACCAACTTGTGCAGATCTTCACGGTGTCCTGCAAGCCACCGCTCGAGTGTGTGGCAGGGTCTGATTCAATACCTGACGTGAAGTATCAAAAATTAACTTTATCTTAATATACAGTTATAGTATGTAATTTGAAAAATTCAAATGACGTAGGTCGTGATGACTACAGGTACATGCACTTAAGTATCTAAGTTAGATATCATTCCCTATGCATGCGAGAAGATTTTTTAGCAATAAGAAGGACAATAACTAAGGTTAGATGAGATAAATCAACATACTAGGTTACTTCGAATGTAAAGAGAAAAATACTTTTTCCCCTTTAGCGCTGTTTGATATGAGTTGTTATTTTGATCCCTCATCATTCGCGGGAAAAAAACACATCTTAAATCTGTCGGTCTGCTTCACTGTGTCTGTCTGTACTCGTCATGTCTAGACTTGATCTCGCTGGTCTATCATAACCTCTCATTCCATAAGTATGAAGGGGCTAATGATACATTTTCAGCATCATTTCTGAAGAGCGATGTCATGAGGGTCACAGGTGGACAGTTTTGCGATACATTGTAACGATCCGTGGGAATGGACTGCCCCCCTGATTGCAAACAGCTGCTCTTTCATACCCTCCGCCTACATCGGCGTGGACGGGAAACGACTCCGCGAGGCGATAGGGCTACGGTGGGTTCGCTGGACGGGGCAGGGAGGGATAGGGATGACGTCACGTTGGGGTGCCATAATGTGGAGGAGGGTGGGAGGATCCAGATGGAAAGCAGGGAGGGGGGGGAGGAAGGGGAGGGGGACGATAAAGCCAATGGCGGCGGAACCTTTCTCGGGTCGCGTGCCGAAATTGAAAATTAAAAAAATAACCGGAAGGTTGAGTAAAAAATACAAGCGGATAGAGCCATTATTCATCGCCAAAAGGCTCTTTTAAAAAATAAATAAATAAACAACCATGGAAGGAAACAATTTTCAGAGAACGATCCGCTCGTAATGGCTTGGAAAAATGTCGAGAGGGAGTTTTCTTCATAATTTTGGCCGAGCGCCGATTATTGCATTCCTTTTTTCCCCCCTTCCGGGAGATCGCCAGCGGCATAAATTGCCTTTTTGATCCACCACGCGGCGAGCCATCCGAAGGAAAAATGGCTGCCCAATCTCGCCAACAATTAAATTCCCTGTCGCGCCTCTTCAGGGGTTAACACGGTATCAGGATGGCCACGTGACGGTTTACGCTTATCACGATGGAACGAGAAAAATCGGGTCGACTCTGTAGCGTGAACTTCACACTTCACAACCTAAACAATAATACATACTTTCTTATCGTATATATAGTTTGTTGTGTAACGATAGTACACGTTCACTCCTTTTTTATTTGAGGAACTAGGTTGGAATCACTCACGTGGCGAAGCTGAAATTACACAATAAAAATCTTATATAATTTTGAAAGAGGTCTCTTTAGCAATTATGCTGAAAATGTATTGTTACATAGCCCCAACGCACTAAAATGGAAGGAGCTATGTCAAAAAATTAGATAGTTAAAGGGTAGAACAGTTAGAATTAAGATTGTATTTTTCCCACGAACGATAGTGGATCGGAAGAATGGTATCCGACACCGCTAGGGGAAGAAATAGTTTTCTTTTTACATTTCCAAGTAACCTAATAGATTGTCACATCATCTAGTCTTAGTCAATGTCCTTCTTGTCACTAGCAGGTACTTGCTCCTCTCGTATGCATAGATAGGTATATCTCAATTAGATACCATAGTGCATGTACCTGCTGTTATCATAGTCTACGTCATTTGAACTATTTTAAAAATACATCGTAACTAAAAATCATGGGAAAATTAATTTTTGATGTTTCATGTCTAGTGTTGAATCACCCCCTGCCGCACACCGTGACGTTGGATTTCCGGGTACCATGTAGATGTAGGATTAAAATTATTATCGTTGAGCCATAACAAAACATGAAGCTATACTTAATGTGTGGGAAAAAATGTACAATAGATCAAATTATGTTATATCGTATTCATTTTCCTTCCTATGACTTATTTCGTGGTAATAATGATGGTTCGGATTATAATCGCTATTTTATTAACTGATGACTAATGGAATAACCCTGAAAATTCTGTAGTTTCTAAATTGTTTAGGTTCATTTCTCATGGCTGAGAAGCGTGAAGGTTTGTGGAAACAGAAAGAAGATAAGATGAGATTTAATCACAGGGTTAGTGGAGAAAAATATAATTAAAATGGGATTTATTATTTAACCATGAAAATCATCTTTACCAAAGAATGGGCGGGACAATAAGTTGCAGAAGGCATCAAAAGGAATAATATAATGTTTCGGCGCAATATATTATATCCATATTGAAAGAAAGAACCACAGAGGAAGGCCAACGGAGACCGAGGAAAAGTGGTCACATCAACTACATCGATATCAATGGATTGTCAGGGTACAGGGTAACTTTTACAATTCACTCTTATGAAAGATTTCATGTGATAATGATGTTATTTTCTAAAACATTATTGATTTTGACAAGAGATCCCCAAACTGTGCGAATAGCGTCAAGTTCTAATTTCTCCAAATTTTTTTTTGGCAAACTACTTTCTCCAGAAAGTTGAAACTTGTGTTACTTCACAACATAGTCTCTCTTTAGAGGAACACATTATCCGTCACGTCGACGTGATTCCACGGCCGATGTGAACGCTTCTGTTGGGATCCCTTATTCCCATTCTCTGCTCTGTGACCTCGGTTCCTTAGATTCATTATCACACCGCGGTCGGCCTTCTATAAGCTCTCACACCGACGATCATACATTTTTTACATTTATAAAACCATCACTCTATGTCTCACACAATCGACAATGGATTTAGAAGGGTGTTAAAACCAATTGGTGCACCAAAACTGCACCCATGGGGTGCAGTTTTTTAGTTGTTTTGCGGTATATGTGTTTGCATGAGTATTGGATGAAGGGATTTTTGCATGAGCGTGTGCGCTGCTGTGGGTGTAATTTTCCGTGTTGTTTTTTTGCATGTGGTATTTTTCCTTTTTACGGTTGGTGACCTAACACCCCCCGCCACACGCCCTTGCGGCGGCTTGCGGGGTATTATGTAGATGTAGATGTAGAATTGAAGTGGCAAAAATGGATGATTACGTAGAGTTCTTATCCAATACACGACGCCTTTTAAGCATTGAAAACATTTCTCACTCTAGCGACAGTTACGTGAACCCTGATCATTGCATGGTGGAGCCATTTATATATTGTAGGCAGAAAGAGTTCCCACGTAATTTAATCTCAACTATAACTATTTATCTACTTTCAGTCTTTAGAAAAAAACGAGATGCCTATAACTTATATATGCTATGCTATAGATGCTAAGTATATGATCTCCTCACGAAGTTGGATTAATTGCCGAATTGGATCGCGCACAGCGTAGATGAGCTAGGTTGGTAAAACGTTGTTATGATAAACTTATAAGCGTATCCAAAATATTAGAGCAGCTAGGCTGGGAATCACCCACAAAGCGAAGGTTAAATGAAAGATTGAAGATCTTGCATACATTGGAAGGTCTCTTTAGCAGTGATTTTGAAAATGTATTAAACTCCATCGTATTGCGGTAGGAGAGGTCATGCTTATAAATATTTTAATATTTTTTAATTTTAAAATAGGAGAGAAAAACGATTTTCACTCCTTTATTATATGCTCTCAAGGTTTTGGAGCATATCATTTAAGAAAATTAATTTTCCTTAACCAATAATAAATTGCATAATACCGATCGCAGCACCTTAACATTTGAAAGTATTTCAGGAAAGGAAATTACTCGTGTTAAGTACTAATAATCTATTTTTTCCTGGGGCTATTATTTCTGCTGGTGGTTGCTTTGGTCATTATGAATGCTGCTTCATCAGAATAGTATGTGAAAATATACATATTTATGTATCTCTCTTTCGCTGTGCATACTTAAAGGATGCGATATAATATTTCACAGGCATTTCTGACACAATATTCACAAGTAAATTCTGAGATTACGTCCCGAAATCCCTTTCGAAGTTACATTGAAGTTTATGATGCTTCTTTTACTAGATCAGCGATATGAGGAGCTCAGCTGTCGTGATCAGTCCTTTAAAGTGTAAGGATAGTCGAATTTTAGTTTTGTAGAAATTTGGTAAACTTTAAAAAACCGCTTCATAGGGATAACTCAACCAACGCACTTAGGGTGTAAAATATGCAGTGGATTGCGGCAAAATATTGTGGCTTAAAATGGTGTGAAAATTGTGCAAAAAAAATTGGCACAAATGACTTTGGAGAACTAACATTGCTTTCTAACTGTGGGATATCGTGACATTGCCGACTTGACAATTGAACGTGGACTCGCGCGTGATCGGCGGCAAGGGGACGAAGGAAAGACGTGCATACAAATAAGGAGAACGCGAAAGGTTGGGAAAGAGAAGGAAGGGTTTCCAGGATCATTACTCGAGTCAAGGGGGATCAGGATGGGGGATGACGGCTGGGAAGGTTGGGGTAGAGGGAGCGGCGCAGCATAAGTGCGGGGATATGGGTGGGTGGTAGAGCACGGCGCGGAAAATTTCGAGTCCCACGCGGAATATCACCTAAATGCCCTGGGAACTGGAATATTAAGCCTTTGGATCCCTCCGCATTCGCGAACTAAACTTACGAACGCTAGCGAGATTGCTGATTTCCTGCTGTTTCCTCGGTCTTTCTCTGTTCCTCCCCCGCTCTTACCTCCCTCCTCCCCATCCCCTTCTCGCTCCCCTCTCCCCACGTCTCCGTCCGCTGCCGGAAATCGAATCATTTCGCGCAAGCCGTTGGCGAGTTTATTTTTCTCATTGGCACTTGCAATTGAATCACAAACACGGTAGTACGGTAGTCTGAGTAAGGGCAAGTCGCCATTCGCACGAATGCTCTCGCTTGTTTTCGAATTGCTGGTGCGAAACATTCATCGTGCAAACGTTGCTTGCCTTTCCGGAACCGACCAATCTATTTTGTTCGCAGATATTCACACCTCTTTGGATTTAATTAGAGGACTTCTTGTAAACGAATTATTTTGAGTGCCCACGACATTAAAAAATGATACACTTTCGTCTCTAAACTGTTTTACTTCATATCAAGTTCAGAAAGGGATAAATTGATTTAATCTTGAATTTTATGCAAACTTATCTCTAACTTTTCTTCAATATTGATGTAGTAGTAGAATTTCCTCTTGGATATTGTTATAACTACGGGCATTACTGCAGTCATTAATCAACTAGCGAATATACTCAAAGTGAGTATACCATAGGTTAAACTTGAGCCTTAGATGTTCGAATATATCTTTCGATCTGTCACAACTGATTGAACACGCTAATATTTGCGGAAATTCCCAAATTTTAAGTTTTCTATTAACATAAATAAAGTTAATCGAATGCTGCGATTAAATTTTGTGGCATCCTATTGGATCCTAAAGCAAGGGGCTAAGTTCAGGCACCTAGCCTATTGTACATATGTTGATTGTTCATCTAAACATCATCCCGAACGAAGAGTAAGAAAATATTATCTTTAGTCAAGTACGCCAAAATAATATGTAAAGGCAATCATCATTTTTGGCTCACTAAAATGCTAAATTAAAATTACTTTTCGCGTTTAAAAATTTTTAATGGTAATCGTAAATTTCATAAATACAGGAGGAATTTACCAATTACATTTTTTTAGCTAAGTAATTAAGAAATTAGACTACGTTACGTCAGGTATTGCCTCATTCGTCTGCTTCCCTTCATAACTTATTGATGTCTCAATAAAAAAAACAATGCACGCTGTAAAATGCCACACATCACTGAAGGAACTTCTGTACCCTTACCCAACCTTCTTCCTGACCACTTGGGGGTAAATTTCCATATACATTCCATAGATTAAACAGTTAATGAAGGTGTTTATCTTGCCAGATATTCCTTTTGTAATAGTGACATTTCTTATTTAGAAAAGTGCCTAAAGTACGTGCCTAAAATTCCTATTTCTGATAAAAACATGAAAAAACCTGGAAGTTTACCTTGAAGTTGCCTTCAGAATGGAAATATCATGGTTAAACAAGTTGTTTCCCAGGAGTTCCTTAAAATCTCACAACCGGAAGTAAAAAAGAAAAAGTATTTTACAGAGTAAGAGGCCTTGCAGTCCATTATTCATTCAGTGACATCTAAAAATTTGATTATCCAAAAAGCAGATAAAGTAGGTTGTATTAGAGATAAATACCTACATCTGTCTGGGGATCACTCACGGAGCGAAGATTAACTTACAGATTGAAGCTCTTAGACACAGTGGAAGGAGGTCTTTTTAGCAGTAAATGTTGAAAATGTATTATTACTCCCATCGTACTACGGTAGAAGAGATCACACTAATAAAATTAGAGAGATTAAGTCTAGAACAAATAGATTTAAGATGTCATTTTTTCCACGAAAGATAGTAATAATACGATCATAATACCATTGTTCGACCGCGGTAGGATCATGTTCGGGTAGACTTATTCTGGTGTGTATTTACCCCCTGTCACACACCCTCGCCGTGGCTTGCAGGGTATACACAAATTTTTAAAAATCAAAATGTAACTTTCCTACCTTTTTTGATTTCTTCCGGCAATTCTCTCTCCTTTACCAACATGCCTAGCACTTCCTCATTTGCTTTCCTTTGCGTCCACTTTACCTTTTCCATCCCACTCCACCCCATATTTAAAAAGCCTCTAATAAATGCCTATCATCCTACTCCAAGGACCATATTTCTGCGCCGAAACTGATGAACCCGACTCAATTTATGGAAGTTTATTCAGCCATGGCCACCATTAGATATTTCTTTGGAAGATGAACTTCAGTCAGTTTCTTTTATCATTAAAGATATTTTCTTAAGGGATATCTTGTTAAACATGTTGCATTGTTTCTATTGCGAAGATTTTGAGAAAGTGAGAGTTGCATTTAAAAAATTTGCTAATAATGGAACTTTCGGAGGATGTTCGCCGATAATATTTAAATTTGCACTTCCAGTGCGCGAATGCAAAAACGTACGTGCGATTGTTTTCGGGCGCACGCCGCGGGGAAGGGGAGCGACGGATTGTGCGTCATGGAAAAGACGGAGGGGGAGAAAAAAAATGTGGGTCATTCCGACGCACGCACACAAGTGTGTGCCCATCGCCTTCCTTACCCTGGCGAATTTAATTCCGAGGAAACCCACTAACCGCGTCCCGTGTCCCCCTCCTCCCGCTCCTCGCCACTGCGAGAGGCTCCCCTAACTGACCGCCGCTTCCCCAGGGACAGGGGACGCGAAGGGGCGACGGGGAAGAGGGAAGCAATAAGAAGCGGAGATGGCATCCTTAACAGAAAAATTGTCCGCCTACTTCTCGAAACACAGCGACCTTGGACTTCATGAAGGCGACCACAGAACTCCGCGCAACTCCCCTCTCTCTTTTTCTCTACCTCTCTCTCATCATCCCCTCCATTACTTATCTCACTCCTCATTCGATAAACCAGCATCCCCTTCCATCCAACCTTCTCCATACCCGGTGTCACTAAATAGCCTTCATTTACCATAAATTAGAATCTAACGAACTGCTTCCCCGTGATTTTAAATGCAAAATATATTGGTAAATGGCCTACAATATTGCCAGCCGTTTTGCCAGGGATCAATCGAAAACGTGGATCTGAAAGTGGCATCTGTTAGTGAGTTTCAACATCAATGTTTAAGATATAGCTATAACAAACTTTTAAACTATGGAAAAATAAATGCAGTACAATGCTTTTAGATGCAAATCAAATCATTCTGCGCGCACTCAGCTTTGCTAACAACCAAATGGTGGAGGCGTAACATTACGGTTTCATGGAATACATGACAAAAAACTAATAATACATTTGCCTTGAATTAAAAATTACGTGCGACAATAACTCACGTGTAGATGAGGAAATAAGAAAAGAAATAATCAAGGTTGGCTTACGATATCCCAAATGAATAGTATCGCTTGGGATGCTATGTACTACTACTTGTATAGCATGTCAAAGAGAGATAAGCGGATAATTTAAATGCCACGATTTAAATTGCTACAACATATTGGTGTGATTGAAGGCGGTCGGCTGATGTCACTATACATGTAATGGTGAATGTCCGAAAAGAAATAATTCGTCGAATCATACATGTATCCAAATCAACAGAAAAGGACCAGCTCCGCTTGAAACAGCTTAAATAGTAATGCCACGTATGGCGCATGGAGGAAGAAATATTACCGGACCAAGTACCACGCCGGCAACCTGTTGGTGAAAGTGAAAGAGACTAACCCAGGTGCAACTGTCGTGAGGGAATTAACCAAACAATGATGGGAGGATATCTCGGAGAACTACAGCAATGGGATTAGATGTAACTTTTCAAGAAGAACCCTGAATCATGTTCTATGTTTTCGTTATTTCAAAATTTTAAACAGATTGTACTCAGTCTTAAACGTATGTAATTTAGCATGTGCACGTCTGATTTATTTTTTGAGGACCTCATAAAAGAGATAATCTCAAATATATATAATAAATGGCAGTTAAAAAACACTGATAATTTTGAATTTTGATGAACCGTAATTTTACACGCACAACTGAGATGAGTTCATTTTGAAGAAATGTCGTAAAGCATGGGTTCGAGCCCTTTTATCACATAATTTCACATATTACAATCGAGGGTGCAACTGCCCTATGCCCTAGCAACACTTGAGAAAACTTAGGACATTAAATATCTTCTAATGCTATGATTAAGTTGTGCATTATCAATATGCATATACAAATTGTGACATATGCGATGGTAAAAAAATTGCTTCCAAATAAAAATCAAAGAACAAAAATAGTTTTTTGCCTGAATTTGGACTCAATCAGTTTACTAGAAATAATTTAATTTAGATGACCCTTAAATGATTGTCGTGATGGTTGATTTAAAATGGCATTAAAGTTTTAAACAACTTTAAAGGAATTGCCATTCTTTTTAATGGACCAATTAAGGGCATCGGATATCCAATTTCGCTTCTTCTTGATATGCACTTGCTCAGCACTCTTGCTGATGATAAAGTCCCTTCTGATCCCACAATACTAAGAGGAATTTTTAACAACTGCAAGTAACTAAGCTTCAATTACCCTTTTTTCCGTCCACTTCAAGGGAAATTTTTCAAAATTTATCGTGATACTGATCATGGTGTACCATTTTATTTACGAGAAAGTATATTTCTTCATAAGAGTAAGCATTGTGCCCGAAACGCAATTTATTCTTTAAAAACTCTGAATGTGTTGCCTTTCGCGGATCAGCTTTCAAACGTTGATGTAGCATTTCACGTCCGCATTGCTCTTGCGTGCCCCTTGCTTAAAATATTCTATTATTAAATATATATACAAATACCTGGTTTTTCTCTTTAAAAACATTTTAAAACCGCCAGCGAAGGCCAAGAAATTCTTCAAATGATTACGAAAATTTTTGATATTTCTGATGGTGCTCATAACGTCATCCGAAGATCTTCTCTCACAATGGCAGCAGTGGTAAACAAGCTGGTAAATGTTTACTTCCGTGAGAACGGTGACTGGCACTCAGAGTCCAACTTTCTTTGAGTTTGATTTTTTCCCTTTTAATAATCTCATAGTTATACTATAAGGAATAGCAGATTCCCCATATCCTGTGGCATAACATGAACCTCGAATGACGAATTTTACAGACTAAAGAAAAACTTCAATGCAAGCAGGAAAACTGAAAATGTGTCAAATTGCAACGGCTGCCGCTGAGTCAACTGAAGTCAAATCTATGATATTTGAACCACACATACGATATGCACTGTCGCAACTTTTATAAAAATTCAATCCTGAACGATAGATTATTTTAATAAAAATTGTGTGATCATTCTTAATTAAACTCTCCTACGGTTTCCCCTCCAGACTCGCCCATATTCCCTTCAAATACCTTTCCGACTAATCATTTATTCCTCTAGGTATGTCCAATCAATTTGGCTCTTCTTGTTCTTGCCGGTTTTTTTATTTATTTCTCCACCTCTAATCTTCTTTTTACTTTCCCGTGTCTTATTTTATATGTCCAATTCATCTTCAGCAGCCACCTCCATTACCAAGTTTCAAAGGCCTATGTGACATCTCTGTTCTGCTTCTCTAATGTTCCATGTCTCTGGTCCACAGTGTGCCACACTCCACGCGAATGCTCACAGATCCTGCTATCCTGTTGGCAAAATAATCTTCTCTGTTCGCGGTAGTTGCTTTTTCGTAGTGAACGCGTTCTTATTTTAGCTTGAGCTATTCGTCACTTGTCTTATGGCAAACTCCTTTCACCCCACGTAATGTCACTGCCCTATTAGATAGCGTGTTCTCATTCCTCTCTTTCAACTCAGTAATTGGGTTAACTCTCAAATTAATCCCTTTAGAAATTCAAAGAGGGACCTATATTTAATTGTTATTCATATAGACCAGCCAAATCTCATTGCTCCGAGGTACGTGAGGGAATGGAGAAAGCATTAAAGAATAGACATGAAAGGAGTAGAAAGAAATGATTCACTTTCACAAATAAGTCTTTCGTATAATTTTGTCGATTCGAAGCTCCCTACTTAAACGGACCAACTGTGAAACTGTTTTTTTCTGGTCCCCGAACACCAACGAATTATGTATATTTTATTATGCATGCAATATACCTAACACAAACTCTTAATCCACTGACTAGGTAGAGCGATTTTTTTTTAATCTGAATTCTCGGAAGTTGGGTTGGAATAAATCCGAGATTACGGTATTTGAAACTTCCATCCTCGTCGCTGGAATCAAGCGTCATTAATTCATTTTCAACGAGTCCAATACTCTCCCACTTGAGACGGTTATCTTTATAATTTCCCGAAGAAGGCTTCCCCCGCCACCCAACATACACCACGGGAACGTTCCCAATCTCCACAGATTGAAAGTACGGTCGAAGAAAGGGGCCCAGGATTATGGATCTCTCCTCGCTAATAGCATTCCCGGGTCGTCGTCCACGTATCTCAGGAGCTGCTTATCTCTCTCTCCCTCTTCCCGCATCCACCTTTAGACGTCCCCCTCCCACTCGTGGTCTCCCCCATGCACCCCTCTCCCATCGCCCCATTATCCAATCCCCCCTTCTCTCCTCTTACCTTTCGAGAAGCGGAAACAAATTCCATCTCGATAGCCGGCGAGGATACTTGATTATCCGGCGGGGGCTTATTAGAAAACTTTGGACCCTGAGGATAACTCGAAAAATCCGTTCCTACCCACTCTTTCCCAGAGCAGCGCACGGCAGGGTGTGCCAGTGGATTTATGGAGGGGAACCCCTCGGCCTGGCTTGGCGACTTGAGGAAAATGTTTTCTCATTCGCAACATTTCTCCCGTGTTTTCCCAGTTATGCTAATGGTGGAATGGTCTGGAAAAATGATTCGATGGGAATGGAGAGGGGGGGTTTGGCATATAATTGGAAGTTTGATATTTCACAGTGTGGGGGTTGGAAGCCTAAGAATATTACCGAATGTCAGATGTCACACAATTCCCGTGCGGTAGGCCCGAATGGGCAGAACGTGCGGTTTCGAGGTGGAAGTTCCTGGTTCAAATTTGATTGACGCCTCTGAATATTACCATTTTTATTTTGATTCCCTCGTTAAACATAGATTTTATCGGGTACCTGAACTTTGAAATAAACCCGAAGTGGCACTGTGAGAGTAATTTCTTCTGGAGGTTCCCTCAACGAATTCTGAAAACGCAATGTTTTCCGGATTGTTTCACCACATTTTGGAGTCATTACATCTCCCATTGCCGGTCAAAAGTGACCATCTTTTGGCCTTAAGACGGAAGCTGTAATGACTGAAACGTTTTCTCTAAAATGGAGGTCCCAAGCATCTGAACATTCCGGAAAACGTTTAATATACACTGAAAACAATCGACCTCCCCGTAAATCTTTCAATTTCACACCCCTAATGGCATACTGTCAGTATCAAATGGTGTGCCAGAGGATTTATACAAATTATATCTGAGTTCGTGTGTATACATATCTTTGATTATATGTGCCTTGGTTCGACATATATTTAGAAACAGTATCATGTACTCACACAGCTTCCTGGGTGAAAATGTAGAGTCAAATCACAATTAGATGAAATGACATTCAATTTTTCAATTCAAAAGGATTAGGAGGGGCAGGACTGTGCCAAAATTGGAATTTAATGGGATTAAAGGAAGGATTACCAAGAAAAACTCAACAAATATCTTAAAAAGAGGGGTTGAAAATTGTTTTGGAAAAGATGGTTGGAGCTTAATAATGGGAGAGAAAGAGCACCAAAGGAATGATAGGAATGGTAAAAATAGGAATGGAAAAGAATAAAGAGTCATGGTCAAGGGCAGGTCTTTAAGAGGATGGATGAAAGAAAAAAATGGAATAATTTGAACATGGATATAGGTGGAAGACTGCTGAGAGAACTGAACAAGAAACTAAAATGACCAAGGAATGCTGTGGAAATTAAGGAATATGATTAATCCTTCATTTGGTAGATTATAGGTAGGTTTTGAATGGACAGACTGAACATGCCTACATTTCTAAGTCTCATTGAACAGGGCATAACCTGAAACCCCATACGATACTAAATCATTCAATCTGCTTACTTCCTTCCTCCCTTCATTCTGTCCAGCATGCCTATTCTATTCCTACCCCTTCCTTACTTGCTTAACATCCCCCCTTCTATCACAGTCTTCAACATTCCATTGCCAATAAAAATGCTCCGCATCCATCTTTCCTGCCTCCTTTGGATTTCTCCCAACAGCCCTCTCTCCTCCCCCACCATGGATAGCTGCATTTTTTTCCCTTTCCATCTAATTTAATTTTTCCATCTTTCACCACACTTACAGCTCAAAAGTCTCTAATCTATGCCTATCACCTGGCTTCAATGACTAAGTTTTTATAACTTAGAGAACTAATCTCTGTATCAAAGTTTTTATTGATCTTTTCTTAATAGCATCTCTAAATGTCTCTCTCGCAAAGTACCTCATCCTTGTGAAGACTTTTTTGTCTGACACAATTCTTCTTCTTATGTTATAATTACTTCCATCTTGGTCCAAAAACCTTTCAAGATTCCAAAGAAACTGCGGGAGATGCCGCAACAGTAACTTTTAACGGAGTCATCCGCTAATGTGCATTTCAATGCAACAATTTCAGAGTGTAAAAATCATTCGCCTTAAGCCCCAAAATTTCAGAGTTTAAGAGGACGCCTCGGTAGCTTAAGTGGCTAAAGCACCTTTCAAGATGTTTAAACTGTTTTGCCTGCTCTAGTTTTTGCCCTTCTATATTAGTGTTTAACTTAGCTTGCCTCTTTCTTAAAACTCTAATAACTATTTTTTTGTTAACATTAATTCTCATTCCATTCATATCACAACATAAACCCTTGTAAGAAAGGCTAACTAAGCTTGATTGTCTGAAAAACTGACTTGATGAATTCTCCACTGATTTTCATTCCTATATCCATTCATCCCCTCTCTCCTTTTTCATATATAAGCATGGGTGATAATAAACACCCCTGTGTTACTCCTCTTCTTAATAATTCTAGGCTCTTCATTTGCCAAATACACCTGCACTGCATAAGAAATGTACATTTTGCAGATAAGTAGCCTATCCCTCCAATTACTCCTATCATCTGAAATACATCCATTAGCTCTGCCCAATTTATTCTGTCAAGGGCCAAGGGCTTGAAATTTATGGCACAAACAAACATATCATAAATGTTCCCCTTGTTCCTTTCTATTAGTCATATTACATATATCATATTACTGCTATGGCATCATGTGAACCTCCTACAGGGTCGCACTCAAAAGTGGTAGGACTGATTTTTTTACAAGAATTTTACTGACGATATACTTACATCGACTTAATAATCTTCAAAGTATGCTCCTTTAGCTGCCACACTTAGTATAACGTTGCTCCCATTCCCCGTACGCCCGCTGGAAATTTTCTTTGTGGATGCCATTGATGACCCTCGTCGAAGCCTCTTGAACGGCCTTTATCGAGTCAAAACGTCGTCCCTTGAGCTGTCTTTTCATCAGGGTGAAGAAGAAGAAGTCCGGTGGTTTTGGGTGCAACCCTGTATCCTTCCTGAACCCAAATTTACCATCCCCTTAGTAATTATTTGCCTTACTCTCCGTCCTCTTATTGATGATCTTAAGGACAGCTTTAGCTGCTTGAGAAATCAAACTTATTGTTCTACATGTACAGTCTTCATATATGGCTGCTGCCTTTCCTATTTTTGGGATGGGATCTGATTAAATTTTCCTGCAAAATTCCTCCCTCATAAATGCTACAAATTAGTTTATCAAATCTCCTCCTTCCAGGTTTTCCTAGACCCAGGTAAACATGGAACATTAGCCATCCCCATGTTCTTAATTAATATCAATTTCCTTAGTGCCCTTTCTATCTCTCAATATAGTATGCCCCAACTGAATTTATTCCAATCTATGTCATATTCTGTTTCTATGTCTGAAATCTATTCTAATTGAGTAAACTATGTCAGTATTAATTTCAACTCTGAGTGGGTTGGGCCTAGAAAACACAGAAAGCAATGGATAATTTGTTATAATTAAAATGTAGTCAGCAGTGTTCAATGACCTCCATTGGAATTGTAAGCATAGGTAGTCAAATGGTATGAAAATGTAATTAGTTATTAAACATTCCCATATTATTTTGATGATAGTTGATCTTTCTTCAAAATTCTCATCTTTGACTGGAAATGTCAGGGTGGATGTCCTCAACATAAACTAAGTGTCATAGGCTCTTCTTGGTTTATGGTGGTAATCTACACTGCCATTATAATTATGAATTTTCTTCATTGTAGATGATCAGTATTTTGAATAAATAATATACTGATTTAGTACACCCTAATAAGACCTGCCCATGGTTCCTCAAACATTTAAAGCTTGCAAATGTCTAAGGTTTACAGATGACATGAATTTCATGCATCCCATGAAGTAGCAAATATTTAACAGTAAGTCACTGCTAAAAACAACTTATTAAAATATATATGTATGTGCTATTGGGGACATGGTATTCCAGTTAGTAGACCACTAGGCTACTGATCAGGTGACACCTCTGGGAATCCTCAACATCACTCAAGCCATGTGATTTTTTGGGTACCAGTACTCCCTGGGAAACCATAGGTGGCACAGGGAAAGGAACTGCTCCCCCTATTTTAATGTGTGAATTACACATGCCATTGGCCTTAGTACTGGGTAAATACTACTTAGTAATACCCATATCTATCAAGCCAACCTTCAGGTTCATAACTGTGGTGCTATGTGTTACAATCATCAAGATCCTTCATCATCTATCAGGCATACAATATCATCAGATGAAAACATTACAAGATGCTCTGCTTAGTGTAACAATGCATAGTATCCATGAAAATGTTTGATTTATGCTATTGTAATCGTTTTTAAAGTGTAGCTTTTGTGATGAATTAATTACTGAGAGGAAAATATAACTATTAAGATGATAGAAGAGGAAAATATATACCTAAAAATACAGTAGGTGTAATGCAATGAATAAATGCCTAAAATAATACAATTTACCAAGTCATAAAATAATTTATTGAGCTGTAGTTTTCAATTGATATCATTATTATTAGGTGAAGATTAAGACCAAGTGCTTCCTTATTGTGAGTATTGGCCTTGTGGGAGAAAAGGGTAGAGACAGATGCCTGGGTTAAGGGTGAATGTCAGTTATCAAAATGAAAGGGGAGTGAGGGAGTGTTTGAACAGGTAGTGGGTTGACGAAGTAATTGCTTACACTCCAAATAAAATTCCATTTACATTCGATAAAATATTTTATTCTAGGAAAAATTAACATTTTTGGTGAATCAGCCTCATTGACAGATGTGCATTTGAATCTATTTTGCATTCAATTCACTTTGGGAGTGGAAGACAGGAGTGAGATTGTTGAGACCAAGCCTTGAAGATATTAAAATTCTCTTGGCCGCTCCTGGGAGAAATCCCTATTATTTCTGTTGATACTAAATATTTTTATTCAGCACATAATTGGAAAATATGTCCCTTCTACCTTGTGAAAGTTGGAATAGGTACAAGATTTAGTATCATTAAATTTTCAGTCTTGAGCTAAAAATCTGATGCTATACTAGTATATGCCAGTTCATGCAGTGGTGTATGGCAATCAGGAGATCTGCATAATATTTTTACTTGAATAGTTACCTGTTAGTTTTCTTAGGTTCCTTATCTATGTCATATAAATTTAAAGGAAAGTATTATTCTCTTGCCTACATTTCTGCAGATTTTCAGGTTACCCTTGCTACCTTTGGTTTCTGCCAATAATTTTTCTCCTGATAGAATTGTTGTTGCTCTGACATTTAATTTTCCTGAGGCAAGATGGAAGGACAGGAGGACTATCGGAGTGATATTTATGGAGTAATTTGTATTGTAGATGGAAGAGTTTTGAAGTGGGTAATCCATGGTAAAGGAGGCAAAATTGGAGAAAAGTGTAATACATACAGGTATATCTCCACCTTGGACAATCATTCATAGTTTATTTTTCAGCAGTTAAACTCCTTCTCCACTCTTCCTGGTCACGTGCAAGTCTTTTTAATCCAAAAGTAGGGACAGTAACCTGTATCCTACACAGTCTCTTTGATGTATTACATTCTAGGACTGTCTCTTACAATGGTGGCCATTATTGCACCCTCCAATATTGGTCTTAACAGTCCCTAGTACCTTCAGAAGTGACCTATATAGAAGTCTCATCTCTTTCTCATCATACTCCACAGACACAATACCTCTTCAGCTCTCAGAAGTACCTCTTCATTGGTTACCCTTTCCATCCATGATATCAGGTAAAATGTTTAGATCTAGTTATTTAAATCAGGAGGTGTCCACCATTAAGTGGGAAACTTAAGAGGAAGCATTCATTACTTCTCAACCACCATCCCCTGAGGCTCTCCAAGGAATAGTCCTATATCATTATAGCTCTTGAAGACCTACTCGCATTCATCCTTGCAGAAATTTTCAAAATATTTTATTCCCGTCTGACCCTATTTCCTTGCTAACTCATTGCCTACAAACACTTCCATAAAAAATATCATGGCTTTCTCATTCACATTTTCAAGCCACCCTTATGAGAGCTTGAAATAATCAAAATTCCTTTTCTTGAACTTAAGGGATGGAATTTTTAATGAGCATGTGTAAACAAAACAATCTCTATCTCTATTTCCCCCTTCTTCCATGTTGTAATCAGCTAGACTCCAATGCCTACTATAACATTTCTACCTTCTCCCTGAACTGTTGAGATCTATTCTTAATAACCCAGTCCTCATTAACACAATCTCTCATTGCAGTGAAAGGGAGCAGCTGTCCCTTTGTGGGTGTCTTAAACATTTCCAAGGACTAATAGTAGAGAAATTTTTGCTAAAAACAGCGTTTATTATGAGGGGATCAGTATATTTCTTTTGGGGCTTCATCACGATTAGTATATTTATACCCTTAAAAAAAGTAGTAAGGCATCTCAAGGGATGCCTGCTGCTTGGGGGTTGTACTGGTTTCATATTATCTATACCGTGCTAAACTTTTTTTTTATAGACATCTGTTATGAGAGATGTCTCTTTATAGTCCACTGGGAACTGGAAATATTTGGGATTTTTGGCATCTTAGACAAAAAGCCTTCAATTTATATGGAATTGGAGCACAGTGTTGGATGAAATGAGAAATGAGAGTGAGGTAGGCCACTAACAGCTTAGGGTAAAGAAATAAAAGTCAAAAGAAAGAATTAGGCTCCAGCATGAGAAATGGTTTAGTATGACATCTTGATTAAAACCCAAAACAGATATAAGTACACATCAGAAAACTCTTAAATATTCAGGAGGTTAGTAATTGGACCATATATTACATATATGTGTACACATAAGATTGGAATCACCTATTAGAATTACATCTCATAAGAGGAATATAATGGAAACAATAATTTAGTTGTTATTAAATGAAAGTTAAAATTATTGGAGTCTTGCCAGATAAAAGGCTGCAGAATGTGGAGCATTAAATATTAAATTGTAGTAAATAAGATAATTGACCAAGAGTTAGATGATAAAATACCATTTGATCATGAAATACATTCAACTGAGAAAAGGATGAAAAGATATTGAAACATGAGATTGAAAAAAAAGCTAGCTGCAAGGAAAACAAAAGTAATTTTCAATACAAAAGTATTGGAAAGCCACAGAAGAGAAAAGGTATAATTAGGGAATGGAATAACGATGACATGGAGTCAGAAGCAAGAGAATTAAATAATTAGCATCAATAGCAAGAAACTGACAGAGTGAAGGAAGGATGGTGCAAAAAGCATCGACATGTTATTTTAGATTTCAAGAAAACTAGACATTTTATATAAGAGAGACAAATGACTCAAGAAAAAGTAGGTAATTCAGTTATCATCAAGAGATGTAAGGAGAATATGGGGGCTGAAGAATGGAGCAGTGTAAGATCAATGGTATTCATAAAATGTAGTGCTTTCAAATTAATATGTTATGAAGAAGAACTTTTGAAGAATATTTTAATATAACAGTACAACCAGGATGTATTTGCCTATTTTTTTTACTTGAGACAGCTTTCTGCTGTATATTTGAGTGAAATTAGTGAATGTACTACAGAGGATAAGTTAAATTGGAGGGATAGGTGACTTTATCTACACCCTACACCCTCAGGCAGTGCAAGTGCATGCAGTGGATAGGGAGTTGGGATTTGCAGGGATAGGAAGGGGTTATGACAGGGCTGTCCACTATCACCCATACTTTTCATTCAGGCTATATGCGGGGGAAATGGTCAAAGAGGCTTTAGGATGGCCAGAGATAGGAATGAAGTCTGCAGGGAATTCACAAAATCAGTTATAGTTCCATATATTGGAAGAGTTTTATCACCTAGACGTACATAAGAAGAAGAAATGCATGGAGCAAGGCTTTCACAAAGTGATGGGAGTTGATTACAGGGACATGAATAAGTATCCTAAGAAAAGATCAGTGAAATCTTCAACATGGACTGTAGAGAATCATGGAATGGAAACTTGGTCATTGGAGCATGATGATAGCATAAAATGAAGGCATTTTAGATGTGTTTTTGGAGAAGTACAGGTATGCAAAGGCAAAATGAAGGAAAGGAAAATAAACAAAGAAGTACTAGACATGGTGAGGGAGGAAAGAGGATTGTTATGAAAAATCTAAAGGAAGTAGTAGAGATGAGTGCAGAGCATTTTTATCAGCAATGGAATGTTCATATGAGTATTGAAAACCTGCTACCCACAAGTACATATGTATATGTCCCAAAGATTTTTTTCCATTTTATTTTTCAAGAATTACTACAAATTATCTTGGCATTAATGGCAAAAAATGCATCTTGAATGTCTAATCATTATCATTGATCAAATTACACATATTCTAATCCAATTTTCATGTTTCAATGAAAAATGGCCATTATCATTTTAGCAGCGTACCATTTTGTTGAAGGTCTTAGATAGTTCTTGGAAATTATAACATTGTACAATTCTGCAATAGAATGCCAATCACATCTTATTATTTCCTTCTTAATCTCCTCATACTTTCTCTCCAATTCAAATCATCCTGAGGGTCTGTATGCACTTATTCTCTTCTTTCCTGCTTTTCCAATATTCTCCAACAAATTCAGAAGTACCTTCTTCTTCTCATTTGTATATATTCTCCATCCACTTTTCTTACCACTTTGAAATCTTCCCCTAAATCTTCTTATCAAGTACATAAGGTAGTACTGACCTAGTTTCATTTAACTCTACAGAGTAAGACTCTAAGCAATGTTATCAGAGGGGGATGTAGAATTCCGTTGTGATAAGGAAATAAGGAGACAGTAGCACTTCACATGATATTCTTTATTTGAGATGGGAACGTTAGATTGCAAAAAGAAAGAAATGACATTAGGAGTGTAGATAGTTTTGTTTGAGGAGAGATAGGAAATACATCAAATTTTAAACAACTAGAGTTTGCAGAATGATTTATAATAGTGTGGGGAGAATCAAAATGAATAATCAGAGTACTGAATACAATGAATCTTACAATCTTCAAGGTGTATATGCCAATATGTTTATTGGTAGTTGGAAGTGATTTGTATGATCAACTGGAAGAAAATATTGGTAAAATTTCATCAAGGGAACACATAAGTGATATTAGGGTCTAGAACGCAGCACTTGGTGAAAAGGGGATGGGAAGGAGGTAGAGAATACAGTTAACAAATAAGAAATTATCTAAGAGTGAACTCAGTTCATCTCACCAAGAAAGAGTTTGAAAAATAATGATCATCTGGTTCAAACAAAATCACATGCTTTCTTTTATTTAGCCATTTGAGTGTCATGAGTAACTGTTAAATTTAGTGCAAAAATTGCCAGGCTATATATTATTAGGAGGACTGAAAATAAACTTGGAGAAAATGGTGGCAAAGTGCATCAAATTGCAGTGTTATAAAAGAATTATTTGACGGAAAATAATCAAGTTTACAATTTTTACCCATGGGAATTCAATTTAAAATAAAAATATAACACATGTCATTGTATTTTAACGCAAATACCTATCTATATTCTCTCTCATTTTTACAAAATTGAAGCTCTTCCCATTAGTTGAAACCTCCCAATAGAAGTCAATTCTTCATTACTTGAGGGTAGCAGTTTAAGAGGGGTTCCTTTACATCTCAAATCTGAGCAAATGGTCCTTAACTGACTTCTCTTTGGGATATTGATGTGCATACTCCGCTCAATCTTTTACCTTCACATTTCTATTAACATTAACCATTGTGTACTTAAATATTACCAAAAAAATTTAAATTAGACATTGCATTTAATGAAAATATTATAAAAATCACAATATGTACTTTTCAGAACAAATAATATTTTAGCAGCTGGTTTAATTTATTTCAAATTAATATCTTGTTACTTGTCCATCCTTTGAGACAATGTGACAGAAAAAGCAATGAACTAATTATGTTTTCCATACAGCATTTTACCCAAATATTGTGCTTGATACTTCTTTCTATAGTCATGATTGGCTTTATGCAAACTTATTTGGCTTTTGACCTATATTTCCGTGAATTTCACCATAACCAAGGATATAAGTAACTGGAAAAAACACAGACTTAGTATTTGTAGCACCACCTAGAAGAAACTACCATTTGTTAAAGACATACCTGTCATTGGAAAATATAGTGTGAATTTGAAAAGAAAAAAGAAATATTCTGTCTCATTAGCTAAAACTAACATCAATTAAAATGAAAGTGCTTGGGAAGTCATGATATGCTTCTGTCTGAGTTTGAAAAATCTTTTTTAAGGACTGAGCGAAAGAAAATAAAAAGCTGCCTACTTCATGAAAATCTGTCATGAGATTAAGAAAAGCATCACACAATTACTGAATAATCTGGCATGAGAGTCCCTGGATTCTGTAAGATACAATTTTAGATCATGCATGCAGCAAAGGTATCAATTTTGTGATTATAGTTGGAATATAAACAATCCAACACATACAGAGCATAGGAAAGTTAGTGGAAAAAATTTAGGATAGACTGACAAATAGAAGGCTTTACTGATTCACTTTTCCCTTACCTAATTCCCGATCAAGGCTAAAGAAGTGGGGAAAGTTACAAATTTAGCATATCTCCCTCTTCATATTATATTCCGTTTTCATGATGTGTTCTTACACCTAATGCTACCAACCATGACTTTGTGTGGGATGTATTGTGTAGATATAAATTTATTTCTTCATAATTATATCTCTTTGATTTAATACTCCATATATCCAAAGGTATCAGAATGCTTTATATACTTCATTTTTATCTCCCGATTGCACTAAAGTACACAGTGAGGGAGCAATGTTTAAGGGCTGATTGTCTGGCTGTGTTGCATTGATGATGTGCAAGGGTTGAAATATTTTTTTTACTATAAAAATTTTGACAGTAATGGTGGTGGACTTGTGTTAAGTATAATTCAAGTTAAGTACTTGTATGTGATATTTCAAGATTTTATGTTGACGATAGCATCTTTTCTATGATGGCAATATCTTCAAGGTAATAATTTGAGGCGGCAATCAGATTTTTTGCGTTTTATTCTTGGGAATTTAACCTCATATTTCTGGGGAAGTAGCAGGTCACCCACCTTCCTTAAACTTGAAAAAATAAAGACTGTTTCAGGTTTGAAACCATCATGAAACTCCTAATTTATTTTAGGGTTAGGGGGTGGAGCTGGGTATTATCGAGGAAAAATGGGAATATATGAAAAAAGCTGCGAAGAAAAACTATTGGAAATGTTAATGGGAAAAGGACAAGGAAACCATGGATTGTGAGAGGATCAGAAAGATAGACGAAGGAAGGGAATGCTTGGCCAGAAACATTGAGTTTTGTAGGAGGAAGTGTCAAGAGTTAAATTAATAAATTGAAGGGGGTAACAAATAGAGTAAAAGAAGTGTGATGGAAGAGGCAGTGCGAGGATATGGAAAGTCTAAAAGAGAAAAAGGGATACTGGTGCGCTAAATATGAATGTTAAAACCCTGTCAGGATGTAAGATGGGAAAATCATTGCAAGCAATCAAAGACATTCAGACATTCAATCAGAAAAATATTAGTTGAACCAGAAAAGATACAAGAGAGATGGAATGAATATATAGAAAACTGTATGGTAAATAACTTGGGTCAGCAAGGTTTGACATTTAAAAATTCCATTGCTTCAAGACCATAGGTATGTTAATTTGAAATTTACATAGAAAGAGAATATGATGTTGATGGAGATAGCTTAAGTCTAGTCTTACTTGATGGCAAGATAGAAGGTGCATTGAGGGAATTGAAATCAAATATGCTGTGTACTAGGCAACATTCCCATGGAACTAGTTAGAGGTTTAGGATAATGTTGGAGGAAGAGATTATATGGACTAATTTGTAGCATTTATCAGAAAGAAAGTTGGCTGGAAGACTTCTTCTGACCAGTATTAGTTATTATTTCAAAAAAAGGGAAAGGCTCCTTCATGTGAGGCCTACAGAACAATAATTTTGATTTCCCACACAGCTTAAGTGGTCCTCAGGATCATCAACAAGAGAATGTAGAGCAGGGCAAATGATTACTTAGGGGAAGACCAGTTTGAGTTCAGGAAGGGAATAGGTATGTGTAATGACATTGCACTAATGAGGTTGCTAATAGAGAGAGACATAGAATACATTTGGGACTTATATGTTTATTTCACAGATTTTATAAAGAGATTTGATAGGGTAAATTAGGGAGAATAAATTAATATATTGCAGGAAATAGGAGTAAGTTGGAGGGATAGGAGACTTATTCACAAACCTATACAATTCTCAGAAAACTCAGGAGCGGGTGTTGGATGGAGAGTCCTGATTGATAGTGCTTGGAAAAGGAATAAGACAGGGGTTTCAATTATCACCTGTGCGATGACTTGGTGTGTAGGTATATGGAGGAAATGGTTAAATAGGCGTAAGAAGAACTGAAGATTGCAGTCAGTCATTGAGCGCTCAGAAAATCAGTTAGCTCTGCAGATGGTCAAGCTTTATTTTGTCAGTCAGCTGAGGGGTTGCAAAATCTGCTGAGTACATTGCAAGGTCAGTGCAATAGCCATAGGATGAGAATATATGTAAATAAAACAAAGATTATGTGGTTTCTGGGAAAGAGGAGAATTAATTTGAATATTAAAATAATAGTTCATAAACTATAGCAGATGGAATAGTGTAAGCATTTTGGAAGTGTTTTGCACCAAAATGGTCAAAGCATTAGAAACATAAGTAAAAGGTTTGTGCTAGGCAAAGAAGCTTTCATAAGGAGGAGGGAGTTGATGGAAGGGACTTTGAGTAAAGATGCCAAGAAAAGTCTCGTCTAATCCTTGATGTGGGCGTTGCTTTGCACTGCTCGAAAAGATGGTCATTGAAACAGGATAATGGGCATAGATTGGAGGTGTTCAAAACGTGTGTGTGGAGAAGAATGGAAATGGTGACGTGAACTAAAATGAAAACACACGTTGAAGGTATAGTGGGGAAGGATAGAAGATTTGGTGAGAGAAATCCAGAAGAAGCTGGAAAGATGGATGTAGGGCGTTTAGATTAGCAATGGGATGATGAAGACTATGAGAGGTGAAATTGCTAGGCAAGTGAGGAAGGGGTAAGGGTAGGAAAGGTATGTTGGACAGAATGAAAGGAGGAAGGAAGCATGCAAAATTGAAAAGAGGCCTAGGGTAATGTTCAGAGGTTAGCTCATGCTTTGTAAAAAGAGAAAAGGGAAAATTTGCTGACCTTTTTGGTAATTTGTGTTCATCACAAATAAACCTTAACCAGTTGTTTACTGATGATGAACTGGCTTATAATTTAAATATAGTTCATAATTTTGTATGGTGCAGAAATTTGGTTGTTGAGGCAAGAAGATAGGCATATATTGGAGGCTTTAGAGGTGTGTGCATGTGTGTGTAAATGATGGACAAGGTAAAACAAATTAATGTATTCAAGATGTGATGGAGGGGGAGGGATAGTTGCTGGGAAAAATCCAAATGGAACAAGAAATGTAAATGCAGATCGTTTTGATTGACAATTGTGTTTTTTGGCTATGAATAACGGTAATCTGTAGAGGTAGGGGAGGAAGATAATAGATATGGTGGATGGAATAAACGGATGTAGGATGTCTGGGGAGTCAAAAAGGGCTAATTTTAGTGTGGTGTGTCAGATTGGGTCATGTTTGGCGAGGCTTAGGGGTGATTATTTTTTATTTCTATCCAAAACCAACCCAAAACGGTAGCCTACCATTGAAAATTTCAAAAATCCGGTTCTTCTAATCTACTGATTTCATATGGAGCCGTAATAGTTTTCTCGCCATCACGATTCGACTCTCTGTATTTCTTATGTTCTAATTTGATGAAATGACATTTTATACCTCATTATTGTGGAAAAGCACTTAATAACTTTATACTGAAAATCTAAGAAAACACTTTTCAGTAGGAACTCATAAAAAATTATTTCCTGGCTAGTTACAGCGTACAAATTCACAATACTGAATTGAATCTGCAGCGGAGGAGGTTGACCTAGTTGGGAAGTATTGCTTTGCTAATGAATCAGAATAAAAGATGGGCTGGTGGCTGTGAACCCAACTACTAGCGGGGGGGGGGGCTTCGGTGGGCATCATCACTATTTCAGTCCAAAGATTAGTTGTCTGCTGTCCTCCACGCTTTCCTTTCTGATTTTGACTCTCTTGTACGCCCCTTGATATCTCGTCTATTTTTAATTTCGTTCATTAATTGCTCTATGCTTTAGCCCCTTCTTCTTCGCGGCGTCTTCCCTCCCGTCTTCCTTGCCTCTATATTCCTAATAAATCGATCTAATATCAACAAAATAAACGTACAGTCAGTGAAATACTTGGGTGTTACGATAACTAAGGATGTGTTCTGGGGAAAACACATTTGTGAAATTAACTGAATAACAGATAAAAAGTTATAGTTCAACGTAGAGAAGCTAGGTTTGCAAAAAGTTGTTATGAACGAGGTAGCAGTGTCACGACACTATGGGAAGAATTAAGATGGAAGCTACCAGTTGACCATAGGTTGAAATAAAGGTTATATTTACGGCGTAAATTTGAGGCAGGTTACTTATCTGGCTATGTTAGAGACATATCACAGGCCCCGAATTACTATGGTAGATAAGATCACGAACGTAAAATCAGGGAAATAGATAGTAGAACGGACACATTTAAAATGCCATCTTTCCCTCGTTCCATTAGAGATTAAAATAGATATGGCCGGAGGCGCGAAAGAGATAATTGGCATTGATAGCGTATTTATTTTGTGGATATCCTGCATGTTTTTTTAAGTTGAGCCATCTTTTTAATACTCCCCCAACGTGATTTGAAAATATGTGAAAGTGTTTCCTTATTGAATATTCTTGCATCATCTTTGGTATGATTAACTTTCATCCAGTGCATGATCAAACTCATATTAGTGTAGAGGTGTCATGATTGGTGCTGTGCATACATGGCTGGTGACCTAGTAACCCCCTGCCACACCTCCTTGCGATGGCTTGCGGGGTATTATTTAGATGTAGAAGACATATCCGACCCAATCAGGGCCAATGCCCGATACTCGCAAATTTATATTGCCATATGCCGAGCCTTCGCTGCTTTAGAGAGAATGAGTTTGAATCGTGACGAATTTGAATGGCATCAAGTACGACCGAATGCGAACAATACGACGGATTAAAGATATGGAGTGGGGCAAAACAATTACGTCTTCCTGTGGCAGAGATACCGAGACCCCCAGTACATCCCATTTTTTTGGATTATTAGGTACTCATATATCCACCTTGTTATTCATGTATCCAGATTTTCGTAGTAGTAGTACTTAGGGGAGGTGACCGACTGCTGAGGTCATTTGCGCCATAGGGGATGGACAGGAAAGGATGAAGGGTGGAGAGGAACCCGACGTCGGCATTAGCCTACTCTTTTACGAAATGCGCCAAGGGGTCCGCAGCTTAACGTCCCATCCAACGGACGGTGTATTCACTCAAAGTGCCCTCCACAAAGCACCTCAAGTAGGGATCGGGATACCTCTGAAAAATATTCAACACCGCCGGGATTTGAACCTGGGCCCTTTGGGTGGGAAGCTAGTACGTTAGCTCCCGCACCATCTCGATCCCCCAGGTTTTCGTATATTCATCCAAGTACTCTCGCATTCATTACCCATTACGGCATTTATTTGGTTCCACGAATCCTGAGTAATTTTTTGTAACTCCAAGTTGACTTAATTAAATTGAGTTAAGATAATTTTTTATCTAAAATTTTAACTTAAGATGGTGGTAACAAGAATTCTCAGCACCGCGCTCCGCCAAGTGTGAGAGGCGAAGATGTGACGGAATAGAATTAAAACTGAAAAATATGATCTTAAACGGAGGAGTACGATAGTGCATGTCGTATAAAAGGGATTTGCTGGTATGCTGGTTGACCCAAAGCCAGAACAAACAGACCTAGAGGAGAGCAAGCAGCCTATTGCTGACTATCGGTTGAAATGACCAATCTACCGTTTTGTCATTTGAATTTCGTCCATGGCATTCAGAACTTAGGAGCCATTCATTTCCAAATATGTGACGGAATTTCCGCGAGAAATCCTCCATTCCCCGGTTGTCAAGCGCTCTTCCCTTTCAGAATATAGTCAAATGCCAATCGTATTCTCAGAAACAGGACGACGGCAGAGAGGATAGTTGGTGGGGACGGTGAACAGCTAATTCCTATTTTAAAGAAGAGAGCTCAATCGTGGCCACTTCAAGAGAATGCCCAGGTGCTCGGACTCGCTCGGGCTCGCCTTCAGTTGGTAAAGCTTTGCTTGGGCAATTTTAACCCAGATGTAAAAACTGATCTCTCTCTAAAGTTCGATTTAATTAAATGGTATCATACCGTTTTAGCTTATTGAAAAATGTATAGGCTATTTTCCTTTGCTGGAGTCACCAGTATTACGAGTAATTTTACATTTTTAATAAAAAATACCTCGAGCCCCTCAGCCGCCGTTCACCTGCCTAAATAAATCTTTAGCAAATCTACATAATACCTCGCAAGCCGCCGCAAGGGCGTATACATATATATTTATTCTAACCTACACCCTTAGTGGCGTATAGATTCATGTGAAAACCTTTTTAACGTACACGTACCGTATTCATAATCAAGCCTTATAATTTGTTGCCCAAGTTCTATGTGTTTTATATTAACTGTAGACTTGGCGTACATTTAAAAAAAATTATTTTAGCCGAGTGAGTTCGACTACTGATTGAAGGGTTGACTCTGTATACCCTCAGTTTCACTGAAGTATTGTGATTTTACATTAATCGGATATTCTTTGTAAACCTAAGACAGCAGAAGACTAGGAGCAGATATCCATTACTTAATGCGTGAATTTCGCATGGCGTGCACAATAAGGGGTGAGTTCTACTCTCGTCCATTGAGCCAACCTTTGGCTTCATTAATTTAGCTGTTGGATTTTTTATATTTAATGCGGATTTTCCGTAAGTATTTTTCAGTGCCTAATTACGTTGCGAGGATGGTTAAAAAGGTTCTTTCCGGTCTCAAGCTCAGGTCACGTATTATAAGGATGATATCCGTCCTCGTTTGACTTTTCAATACAGGCACCTCACCTCACCTCTCACCCTTCCTCCCTCTCCACACGCTGAACAATTACCCGACCCTTCCAGCCGCCAATTCCACCCTTCCCCTCCTCTCACGTCGTGTGCCATGACATCACGCCACTAGACTCTCCAATCCCCTCCTTCCACCCTCACTCCCGGCGCTCTACCTTGTCTTCCGTAAAACCATTCTCTCGCTTGCAGCTCCCGTTGCCGGGTGAAACCTTTGCGCGTGGAGGAAGCAGTTCAGTCGTCCCGGCAGCGTCACGAGAAGACGGGGTCGCGGAAGGAAGTGGATGGATGGTGCGGCTGAGATTCTGTGAGCTGAAGAATATCTCTTAAGGTGATCATGATTGTTGAATTGTGCGGACATGTTTTGAATTTAAAACCGTTCTTGATAATCATATTTTAGTTGTGGACGCGGTTTAAATATGCTGAGAGCATGAACTTATATTTCGTGGATAATTTCCCATGATTGACATGATAAAACTAGGAGGCTGCTTAAAACCTCGTCTCGTGTTAATTGCTGTTAATGTAGAAGTAATAATGGTGATAGTAATGTTTTTAAAGCCAAATGTAGTTTCCGCATGAAAAGCAAAGAATCGTAGGTAAAATTTTTGCATCAAATCATCCCCAAAGTACTGAATGAAATGTTTCCTTATAGGAGTAAGTTTTTGAGCCCAAAGAGGGCGAGAATTAAGGGCGGGACGTAGCTGTAGGGATGTTCGGCTGTTTAAAATGAACGTATTTCTGATAGATAATATGGTGAAAAAAGTGTACTTATCTTGTTAAATGGAATAAATTTGTCAAACGGGATTTTCCAGATATTTAAAGATAATGCGTACTTATTTTACTCAATATAATTGTACATCACAATGAATTTCGCCTCTTAATTTTTTTCTTCGGTTTCATATTTTAATTTTCAGTTCACTGTTCGAAGATTGAGCACTGTTTCTCGCGGTGAAAGCGAGGTTAAAGAAATGAGTTAAATTGTTGTTAGTTGGAATTTTTCTTTAATAGTATACTAGCATTCATGCAATTTGGTTGTTGTGCTCACTCGAATGAGTGAATCTAATCTTAATTATTTTTAGGAACCAAACTGTCAATAGCATAAATGGCTTAATTTTACTATCCTGCTCGTGATAGTGTACATTATTTGTAGTTAATAAGTAATAATCTAAGTTAGATTTAAAACTTTTCTTAATAATTTTTTTTAAATATTTCCAGGGATCTACGCTGCTTGCGACGAAAAACTGAAACTGACGAAGGCTTCAATCACAGAGATGTCTTTACGGAATGGACCCAAGTCTTACTCCGAACCAAAACGGGAGGAATTTCTCCTCCGCACCAAATGCAGTTCATCAGTGGAATCTTGGGCACGCGTCAAAATATGTATTACTCAACGACCAGAGGAGTGAAATAATATCCTTCACGAGTGGGATTCCATTTGGTGCAGGAGGGCGGTAACTGTTACGGTTTCGCGGCATCAGCTGATCGACGAACTGAAACTCGTGCTCACGATGATTTGGTATCTAGATTTTGTTACTCAATGAAATTTCAATCGATAATGTACTTTTAGCTATCAGTACTTATGAAATTGAATGCAAACATTTGAAGATTTTTATGAAATTTTAAAAATATTATTGTATCAGACTCTATGATTTTTTTGATTTGACCCAACAGTTTTACCGAGCCAACGCGTGCCGTCTTATAAGAGGGAAGACAGAAGAGTACTAGTTTCTAATGAAAGACATCGCTGCGGGTACGATCTTTCGCTGGACTTCAAGAGGACTTCTCGATTATTTCATCTCCGGTGGTTGAAGATCATAATTCTTCAGGACGGGAGGACCACGCTTTGGAACGGGAAGGAAACTTAGTTGCTGTTGCGACATGATCGGATTGGCGATCTTCGGATCCTGGCGTCCTTGCTGTGGCTTACTGATTTCGAGAGGTCGGTTGTTCCTTCCTATATTTTATCGCACTGGTGAAATAGTATTTGTTATATTGAACTCTATCCAAGGTGTCATGTTGGTGAATCTCAATTCTCTCGCAAGGCTTCTTCAGTCAAGAGGATTTTCTATTTGATTTACTCCTACTGAAATGCTCTCTTCGTTGAGTGAAACCATTAGTGAATCCTTGACATTTTGCGTAGTCTTTTTCAAACCAGTAAATTCTCTTGCGCAAAATATTTTTGAAAATTTTAAGGTACTCTTTGCAAAGTTTTCTAAATGGAATTGTAATAACCTTTTCCTCGGTTACGGAGTTCTAATCGCGCCTTGGTTTTTATAGTTAAAACTGAATTTCTGTTGATACAGAAATATAAAAAATAAATGAAGTCTTAATTCTTGATAGCACTGAGAATATTTTGATACAATTTAATAGTTTAGGACGATAGGAGATTTGCGCCTTGTTTTCTTTTCAGCCAGTTTACTTAAAGCTCACTTAGTCAAAGCATATATTCAACAGATTCAGGCGAGATGTAGTGGAAGTTCGTCATTATGAGAAAAACAAATTTGCACTTGTATAAAATTTGTTTTTCTCATAGTCAAAGCATTTTCACTTGCACCGACAGATTTTCTGTATCGTTTCACGAAACACCCTTTGAGGGTAACAATTACCATAAAAAATTGACTCGGTCAATCATAAAAATAAAACTGAAAAGACACTTAAAACAATCGTAGCCTAGGATAAATAAGTTCGCAAGAGCGATTGATATTACAATTATTAAATAACTTCTAATATTTACTCTTGCAACTTTGTTTTTCCTGAGAGCATAGTGAAACCACCAATACTTTGAATAAACGTAACGCTAGGTAAATAATTCCATTTTTAAATACCATTAATTCAAATTATTGGTGGTTTCACTATGCTCTCAGGAAAAACAAACATTGTTATCTTGGCATTTAGTTGTCTGGACTAATTGTCCAAGACTATATATGCTTTTAAGGGGCACATTTTAGGTAAAAATATTACTGCATTAGGAAATTTAAGCTAAGATTTTCTCTACCATCACTATGAAAAGATATTAGAGTTTTAATGTTCAATCTTATGTAAGGTTAATTGTTGGCATTGTACAATCTGTTAGGGTGACAGGCTAAAACAAATTGTCCCCAGCAATTCCCAACGCTGTGACTGCGTACATGAAACAATTTTTCATTAAAATCCTTCATCGTGTAGAAAAATATGTACGGTTCAGTGTCATGAAATTCATAGAGACTAAGACACAGATGTGACTTGGCGCTGGATTCTCAATTTTTTCTGTTTTTATAAAACTTTTTTTTCAAGCAAAACAATTTATCTTTTTCAGAAAAATTGCCAACTACATTCGTGGTCTGAAATTGTGAGATGATGCTCAAGTCCTTCCTCATCTGGTGTTCTTACTTTAAATATGCCACACTTTTCCCCTCCATTCAATTCTCATTGAAAGTTAATATCTTGCATAGACATGTTTCAGAGTTTGATTTTTTATACTGGCTTTTAAGTTTTTGCAAATTTCAAAATTTTCAAGTTCATTATACTACTTAATTTAATAATGGTTGATGGCAATTGGTTTAAATTATTTGATAATAGGTGAATTTATCCTACTTCAGATCTTTTATTCCTGTACATAATTAATAGCAGAATATCCTTAGGGATTTAAATTTGGCAATCAAGGATTGAGTAACCCAGCAGGAGACATTCTTTTTACTTATTTCGGAATCTAATTATAAAATAATTCGGTGAGCAGGAACATTTATTAAAATTAGCCATTTGATGAAACCTGTTGCATAAATTTGGCAGTCATGTTCACTGGAACTGATTACAGAAATAATGGGCCCAGAGCGCTATTAGGAAAAATATTTTCAAAGCTAAAAATTTTGAGAAAGAGTGACAAGCCCCCTATTTCAAACTTTCTATCCAGCAGTGCCCCATCGACGTAGTGGTTTTGTGCGCTATCCTATTTCTAGCATCTGGTTAGCCCACTTAAAATTGTTCAAATTTAATTATTTTATTTTTATTATTTTTTGTTTTATTTTTATCTACTACATAATTTTTTTAATATTTCGTACACCAGATATAATTTTGTCTTGATGTTCTTTTCCACATAAATTTTCATGTGTGCTCATATACTATTTAGCATAACTAAGCTGTTTTTTGAAGCATTTACATTTTAGCCACATTAATGTACTGCTGTAACAATGTCATATTACTCCTGGATTGAGATGAAACCTGTAATAATGGTGTTCACTAAAAGCCTGAGGCAACCAGGTGTGAAGCGGGTAGGATATTTAAGTACTATAGGGCTTTTTTAAAGTGTAGGTAAGCATGTCTGTCAATTAGAGGGTCTCTCAAATTGTCGTTGCCAAATTTTGTAGCTTTAAATGAATAGAGGTTCAGTGCCAGCAATAGTTCATTTAATCCCAATGAGATAGCTTCAGATTTAATAATTTTATTAGTGATTTTAATGTTCATTCTCAAATGCAGCGATGCAGTTATGCATAACGGATTAAAAATCCCATATTCATGCTTAAGAAAAATGTTTAAGCTTAGCAAGTTTCTCTTGCAATAGCATGTGTGGAGGACAATGTGGTAGCTTTGTTAAGCCATTTAAAGTTAAACGCTAGTGTTTGCATTCTCTAACTTGGTTGACATGATCAGTTCATTGGTCCTTTTGTCTTCAAACTTCATCAGAAATCAGTTTTAGGTTTAGATTATTTTCACCCCAAAATGCCTGATTACATGGAATTGTGGTTTTTTTCTCTCACTTTCTAATTCTCGAAATGATCGCGAACAAGTTCGCCATAACTTCCTTACTGAAAAAGTTACTAGGTCAATAACACACAATAATAAAAACTTTGTTGCAATTTTCTACAGTTAAACTTTAAACTACACAGTTTAAATGTGGAAAATTGCAACGAAGTTTTTATTATGTCTCAATTCCACAACATCACGCCTGACTCTTCACTTTTCGTCAATAACACACATTTTCTTTAATGTACAGGCTTAAAGAATTATTCTGCTTCTCTTCCACGTTAGGCATGCATACACATTTAGGATAGGTATTTATAACTGCCATTGGAGGTTATGGCAGTTACATTTTCTCACACGAAACTCTGGTTCACATGAACTCAACCAAAAAGCTCGCATGAAACACCGGTGAATGGGATTAAAGATGTTATGCTTACATCTTCTGGGGGAGAGGTTTTCAATTTTCCTTCATCTGAGAAAATTCTCCTGGATTCCAAACCTTTAGGTGAAACGACAATGCTGAAGATTATATTCCGTAGTAACCCAGACACGTATAATCACCAATGTTGCAAATTTATCGACATGATGTAGCTAGCATTATTAGAGAATGTTGTTTAAGATTGAAATTTTAATTGAATACTGGGATTAGTTTATTCAGAAATTGAGTGGAAAATGAATATTAAGAATGTCAATAATATTATTAATTATGAATTTTCCTCGAATAGCTTGGTCCAAGTTCTAGGACTTAAATTCTTTTTCATACTATAAATGTTATACGTACTGAGGGATCATAGGTGTCAAGATTTTATGGCCGTTCTCACACGTCCATTCCCGTCCTACTGTGTTTAATGTTCCTGATACCTTGATAGTGCTCCTCCACCATTAAGACCGCCGGACTAAAAATATTACTACCGATTCCGAGCAAACTAATTTTCTGGAAACTTAGAAGTCATACTACACCATAAAATTTCTCGATAGAAAATATGCAAATGTATAGTGTAAATACTCAGTAGGTACTACAAAAAACCCTCATCTGAACATTGTACCCTGGGCTGAGACTATCAATTGCCAGCATATCCTAGATGAGTATCGGTACATAGCTATGATCGAGCAGATATTAGAAATGAGTAGCTCATTTTGGGTTCACGATATTAGAAATGAGTAGCTCATTTTGGGTTCACTAAATTTTACAGTGTAGATTTGTTATAAAAAAGTCACATGAATAATTATGGATTTTTTTTATATTGTATAGTTTGACCAGGGTTACGGACTAGACCAACGAAATAGATGAAATAGGAGCAATTTCACACTTTTGTGCTATTGTGGTGACATAATTTGAGCCTCATCATTTGACCACTAAGCATTTTTTGATGAAGCTTCAACATTAATTCAAGTGCATATGGGTGAAAAACAGTGAGTCTCATATGCTTTTAACTTCAGATCCAGGGAAGCTAAAGATAAATTGCCCATTTGATGATCATCAAGAAATGATTATATGCTTTATTGGGAAATTCATAGGCGGAGGCTGATACTTTATAACCAAATAAAAAGAGCTTTTTTTTCTTATACAAACATGTTCCTCTTTTACCTTAACATCTTAGTCTCTCTTTTTCTGAATCGGAATCTGATCTTTCCTTTAGTCAAAAACATTGACCCTTTGTGGCCTTCAGAATATCTTCTATCACTTATTTCACTATCTGCTACTAAAGCTTCTGCTTTTCACGACTATTGTTCAATACTATATAATAGCTCTACTATTCTCTCAAAATGTTGACCGAAAGACAGCTGTTCTAACCAAGCAGATGGCTGAACACGACAAAATCCTTTTAGCCATTGAACTTTGTGATACTCCAACTGTATCGTTCATCATAGTCTTGATTTGTCACTATTATATAAAAATAGATCAAGATAAGTTTTCATGATAAGATAGGTGAGGGATGAGAGGAAGAGTTGAGATGAGGATACAGCATTCACATCCTGAAACGATGAGGTGATAGAGCGGCCGACTAATTCCCAAGGGCCAGGCATAATCGGAAGGAATTTTACTTGGGAGTATTTCATCTTGGAATTGAACTATATCAGCAATCGAATGCTCAGTCGGTTTATGCCAATGAATCAAATCAAGGTGTAAATCAAAGTATGCTCAAAATAGTGGAATTCAGCTTTTTAATTAGTCTCGTTATGTTCAGATTTCCTGAATACTGAAATAAATTACTGATAAATTCAATTTTCAAATTCAATTAAGTTGGTTTTCGTGGGTGACGTCTATGTGCTGGGGTGGTTTATTTTGGAGGTCATGGAAATAATTTCTTTAACAATGAGCGCAACTCGGAATTTAGTGGAAGGTGATTGTGAAAATACTAACTCCGATGAAACTTTCAGAGAGATATAATCGGAATTACTTAGAAGAAATCAATAATCCTTATAATATCCATAGTAATTATATTTGGTGTTGTCTGTTACAATTAAGGAACTAAATAGCATTTTTGTCTTTGTATATTAATATATAATATATAAAATAAAGTATACCAAAATAATAATAAATTTGGTGTGTTTACAAATGTCAACATATAAATTTGTAATATGTCAAACGTCATAATCATTATACACATTTTGATGCTTTTAATATGAAAGGTATTATGTTACAAATAATAAAAGTTGATTATTTTTTAATATTTCAATTGCCATATTTTTTAATATACCCAATTGCTCTTGTAAGAGTCATATTGCCCAAAGTTAATTCATGATTGGTCATTCTGATCAGCCGATAACTAGCGTGCATTTTTAGTCAACATATGCATTCACACTGCAGAAGCTAATGCAGGTTGTAGTGATCAATATAAATTTGACTCATACTCCATGAAAGATTTAATATTTCTTTTCATAAATATCTTCCAGTTAGAGAAAAAAATAATTTGTAAATCGAATATTGTATGACATGAAATTAATTCTCTAATTATATATTTTACAGGGGAAAACAGCCTCACAGTTACCTCCGTATGACATCAGAGTCACTTCACTCCAGATGAAGCACGCCGCAAAGGCTGACTGGAAATATTTTTGTAGGCAGTTGCCTTGCAACGTGCGCTTTTTTACTGGAACTATTGAAGCTGATCTATGCACAGAGCACATTGATCTATCTACTTTGCCAATAAACTGATAATCCTCCATATCTGTTATATTTTTTCTACCCTGGCCATGGAATTTTTTGCTTTGAACTTAGTGCAAATTTTGATTCTGCTCTTTTGATCAAGAGAGATGCCTTTCTCCTCTATCCAAATAATTATTATATGCAAAAACTTGCAACTAATAAACAAAAAACAAAAATAAATAAACATAAAAATAAACAAAAAAGGAAAATTTTGCCTCCTTTATGTAGCAAATTGTAGGGAATTTGGTCCAGGAATTGTTAAAAAATACCCCTTAAGTCCTATTTGCTAAAAATCAGGCTCTGTCCAGCGTTGAGATTTTGGTAATAAAAATTTGAATAGGGTTTGTAAACAAATTTTTATTTAACCTGCAATTACAATTCAATTATTCAGTACAAATATAATAGTTAACTATCTGTGGTCTGATCTCCTGGTCCCCACTCATGGAAGAAGTCAGGCAAAACAATTTGCAGGAGTTCCACTCATTGTAGTACAAGTCCTTTCAACTGTCCTCTCCCACATTGATGACATGCAACAAGAGAAAGAAATTATTGTAATAAGACATTTATCATGAAGAATTCCATCACTTTCTTTCAGGTTGGTGGCACTGTTCCAAGATCTAAATTTTACACAATGGTTGAATTACGGGGATACACAATTTAAAAATGAAGAAATTCAAACTTCAATGAAGGACAAATTAATCTTAAAATTACTGCAAAAAAACAGAGCTAATAGCCCTTAAAGACCTGTGATCTCCTCATTAAAAAAATGTTTCAAATTAAATTAAATCGGCGCCTATCTATGAATATTAATTTTCCACAATGAAAGTTAAGTGGATGCTGTATGAAAGGGTGTTTTTCTATCTGGAAAAGTTGATGCTGATGATGCTTCGTATGCACAATATACATACAATTGATATGCCTATATTTATGCAATAAGCATATGCAGAACAATCTATGATATACATATATATATAGTTAAACATGCAAAACACTATCAATAATTTGAATTATCAATAGTATTAATTAATGGCTAATTTCAACATTTATTCTTTAAAGTAATAAAACATACAAATATTAATGTTGCCATTTAATTATCATTACTTAGGAAAATATAAATTAGCCAGGGCTACACTTGGAAAATAAAATTTCCATGGATTTGTGAGGAAAAAAATGGGAGGAATTGTTTCGCATTTGAGAGGTATAAGTACTGTGCTGTATGCTAGTCATTGTGTCCTCAATTGACTAAGTGCTATCAGGGAAATTGTTCCAGGGAAGAGGTAAAATGTATCCAAATATATTGGAATCAATCAAATATTTTTGCAATGCTGTGTGTTCATTTCTTATTTAAAAAAAGACATTTCCGATGATTAAAACAAGCATTAATCCTCGAGTACAATGTGGAACATTCCGAAATATTAATTCAAGATCTAAGACTCCTGCTTATTTGATTGTTTGTTTATTTTAAGAATTGTGTTCAGTGAATTCAACTTTGCAACCTACGGAATGACACAGAAACTCTAGGACAAAATGTATTAAGCCAGTACCTTTCACAATTGCCCAAACAAATGTGTTTGTACCGTTTTTAATTAATATCCGATTATTGCAATACACTTCGAAAGGAAGACAATGGAATCAAAGATTCCACGCAATAGAAATTAATTTATTTCAGAATACATCAATATAATTCCTTCTCATACGGGTAAATGGCTTTAACATTCTTAGCCCTCCTGAGGGAGTGTCTCAATCCGCCCCTGATTGACAGCCACCATTGAGGTGACAAAAAGCAGTCGGTGTTTTGCAATCTGTGAAGTTTGCTGATACTTAATGTCATTTACAAACGTTGGGGCAGAGCAAAAATAAATTTTAAATGGCAAGTAATTCTATCAAATAATGTACACTGTAGTAGCCACATCAGGTTAGAAACAAAAGGAAAAGAATTTTGATGGGATTTAATTCCTATAAAATCAGTACTTTTCCATTAAAAAATGAATATTGGTCAAATAACCAATAATTTATCATTTCCGTACTTATTCTTAAGCTCAAATAAAGGGTAATCTACTGTCTGTCACGATTTTACCCATTGGCTTGTGCATTCAGCTCTAGCTAGTGCCACTTCAGTGCCATAAGTTGGCATTCATTGCATAGGGCGTGTTATCCACTATAAAGCGTGAATCTATCTTTTATTTATTTCCCAATCACATGTCATATCAGTATTGAAATTCATTTCAAACAGTATCCTGAACTGGACTCGCAGAGTGGGAAAAATTTTCCCATAAATTGTTTCCAAAATTCAAATTTGGCGTTGCACCCCAAAATTCGAAATTAAATGTCCTTTATCTCAATTATAATAGCCAAGGGATTAATCCAAATGGAAAGTATTTTATAATTGCGAAGTTTTAATGAGACTTTTGATGATATGAACCATAGCTACAAATCTATTATTTTATCTTACACAAATTTCGTAAGGGAACTGTAAAAAGGGAAGTGTTGACGGAAAACAGTCTTAAGTATATTCAAATGATTTGAAACTTTGGTATAATTTAAAAAAATACAATTTTGAAATGCCTCGGCTTTTTAAAAGTTTTTCATTTGACAAATATGAAAGTTTCCAATAGTATTTAATGTTTAAATTTAAACATTATTTTTTCCATAATTTATCCCATTATCGTTTCCCTTGCATTCATTAGTCATGAGAATTACGTATTCTCCGATAGGGCGAGCAAACAATGTTTTATTAAGCAACAAATAAGTAATTAAAAATCTACAATGAATTAAATTAAACGGTATCATATGATAAATATCCTTTACTTAAATTCCTTCCTTTCGATCCTTTACTTAAATTCATCATTTGCCAATCATTCGTATTTCTCCCGGCTATATTATCCATTTACATCACGACCAATTCTTGCCACGTAGTTTGGTTAACCGTGTTTTTAGTTTATCCGTGCCTAATTCTGCATCCAATATCACGGATAATCAAGAGTTTACTGCACCATTAAACCCATGATCTGAATGCACACTGCATGAATAAAACAGATGTGATGTCTCTCATGAATTGTTACCCTAACTAATTCAAGATGTCATTTCATTTTTGACCTCAAAATGAAGCCAGTGTTCTGTGAGTTCCCTTATAAAATCAAGATGAATTTAGGTCATGAGCTAAAGAGCTGTGGTACCCTAATGGTTCAAAAGCCACACACACTGCTGTTACCAAATTTATGGTAGCTGATGGAATATCCTATGCTTATAATATCTGTGAGTGTACATTGAGAATTATACAAATGTAGCACTGGCTATTTACTTCAATGTAATCAATGAAAAAATATGCAGAAAATATCAAAGCATTAAGTAAGCCATCCCTGGCAAATAAAACCATATTACAGTTTGAAGGTTTCACTTGATAGGATCACTTGGCTTCTGGCACCAAATTTAGAATTTAAAAGTCAAAATTTGTCTGAACACGTTTGAAATTGCACACTAGGAAATCATATTTGCTACTTAACATTACAAATTAGCAACAAAATCCTCCACTTTATTTTCTCAAAATAAATCCAATGTTCGGTTCAAAGGCAGTCTCTTTTTTTAAAATCCATGGACTTGCCAGTTATAGGTAATCTCCTGTCCATCATAAAATCAGTGATGTGGATGAAAATAATGCTGTCATTTCATTTGATAAAGGAAGTAGGAAGTGAAAGAAATTCTTTTCTCATGAGTTAATAAGAGAAAAATATTTTAGGTAGAAAATTAATAATAATTCTCGAACAGAAGAATCAGCAATTTAATTGAAGAATGAGTTTAGAAAATGAATAACACCAATTAAGTTCTAAATGGGTGAGTGTAGAGTCAAAACTGCAGGGGGGAATTTTTAAGCATTTCTAGGGAGATATTTAGGGGAAAGATTTCATTAAAGTTCATGGATGGGAGAAGAATGGAACATGTTTATCATCTACATGGTAGAAACGATCAGTATTACAGAATTATAAAAATGTAATAGGATTAAAGGTAGGAAAAAGGCTGTCTTGAGAAAAAGATAGAAAAATGTATATCCATTCTTATTAAAATTAGTGGATGAAGTGAATGCCAGATATTTACAGAGTCCTCTTTAAAATAATTTTTAATTTTTATTGTGATTCATCATAAATTAAATTTTTGGCAATTAAACCATGAGGAATAAGCAAGTTATTTGAAACCTGACTCAGTAAGAGTAGTGAAGGAAGAATGAGCAGTGATGCATGGTGTCCATCACAGGCAACCATTATTTAACTTCTATATTGAGGAAATATCAACGGTGACATTATAAGAATTGAGTTTGAAATTAATATGGGCAGTCAGGAGATTTATTTAATTGAGTTTGCAGATAATTAAACATTAGTTCATCAGACTGCCAAGGGAAGTCAGCTTTTTAGTGCTTTAATTGAGCATTAAGAGAAGAATAGACTTGACGTTAAACACAATAAAACCATAGTAATAACATTCTGAAGATTCAGAAAGACTAAGTGTGGTGAAACTACAACAGGAGAGAATCAAACAAGAGAAGTGGGAACAATTCAAATATTTAGGGATTAATATGAGGTAAAATGAGCATAGTAGAAGGAAATGTATGGTACTGCAGAAAAATTGACAAAAATATTTTAAAAAGAGAACTGATGGCACTAACTATTTGTAAAATATATGGATCATAGTGCATATGGATCTGAAACCTGATCTTTGAGATATTCAATGAGAATAGATTAGGCTTTTAAGATGTGTGAAGAGAGAGAACTATTAACCACAATATTTATTTAAAGTGGGGGAAGAGAGGAATATGGTTGGTTAAAGTAGAAGAAAAATAAATTGGGTGGAAGAAATAATGAATGGTTAAGCAAAGTTAAAGTCCTTGAATAGAAAGAAGAATAGAGAAGCAGGAAGAAAGAGGAAAAGGAAAGAGAATTGTTTTTTCTATGACATGAATTTGAGTTCGAGAACTGTGGAAGGAATAATGTGGGTAATATTCATATGATACATAATAATTGTTAGAGATAATCTATACAAAATTTGATAAATTTTTTTATAGTGTTGTTACTCAGGAGGTGCATAAAGAGTTAAATTTCAGGCTGGACTATCCCAATAACTAATTCAAGGGGAATTGGAAATTCAGACTCCTTACCTTTTTTAAGATAAATGCTTTACATTTGATATGAAGGTAATGCTGTGAAAAATGGGAGCATAAACCACCGTTTGTATTAATATCAAGTCAATATAAATTTTATCTTTTCACCAAAATACCTGAAATATCTGACATTGCTAGTGAATTTTCAATAATATGATTTGATAGTATCAGACATGTTCCTATATTTCTATAAACTATGTTCGGTGGTTTTTGAAGCAAGACCATGTATGTCAATTAGAAGCTTCAGAGATGTAAGTATGATGAACAATGGAGAATATCATTTGAACAGAGTGAAAAACAAAGGCATTTCATTAATTCGAGAGGAAGATGCTAAATAAAATTAGAAGAAGGCAGGATAAGTTTAAAGATGAGAAACAATTGCAAAATCTATCCTATCTTGAGTTGCTGGAAGGCATTTGTTGTTCCACCATGTTGGTTATCTTCAGATGGCAGTTTCATCCTCATTTCATAGGACATCTTCGGGTCGAAGTGATTCTACTGAGGTTTGGTCATGATTGGCCAAGGCTAAGGACAAGCTATCTACTTTCACTAATAATATTCTGTTTACCACGCTTCTATCAACCCTTTTGTTCAGTATGGTAGCCACCCCTCGCTGACTCTTCTCCTCTGCTGTATATTGCTCTCTATAACTATGAATGTGTTACCTATCATGATTGTGCTACTTTGACATTGTTCAAATACTATTTCCCTTAAAAATACCAAAATAAATAAAAATTGAATACTCATTACTTACCATTAGTTAACATGCATTGATGTAGAAATTCAAAGGAAAAAGCATGTAAGTCTCTTTGTTGCTATAGTTATTTACGTAGAAGTTTTGACCATACCGAGGAGGGAAGTTTTCTGCATTTGACAGTACAAAAGGAAATTTCATGAAGTTTATCTTTTTGAGGACCGTTTTTCTGATTAACCACTTGTTCTTTATCTAATGGGTTACATTTTAGTGATAACGTTAATTAAAAGGTCCTCCACACACTAGTCAGATGATCGGAAAACCTACTAAGTCTATGAACTATGTCTCTTGGAAACATTTCACCTTTCAACATGCCCATGAGTGTGTCTGCCAGGGATCTATCTCTAATGGTCATCTTGTTTGTAGACACGGGTCCCTCTCACTCCCATGTTTTCCTCCTCTTGAACGCAAAATTGTTTTCGCTACCCTGAAGTGACCAGTGCCTGCTACTTCTAAATTGCTATCGAAAATATTCTTTCACCCTGGGAACACAATTTCCACCGGACCAGTGGTGACCCCAAGGCTTTCTTATATGCCAGACTACTTTTGAACAACTTTAGTCTCCAGGGCATCAAAATGTTGACGGCATTATAAGTTACGGTCTAGAAATTCACGCAATTGTTTTCAAGTTTAACATGATTTTCATCTTGCTTTGTAGAAAAAATGTTATTTAAATACCCCTATCTTCATACGGATTGATTCACAAAAATAAGCAACTCTATGAACATTCCGGTATTTCGCCCATTTTCCTTCGTTTCCTCGTGGAATTCCACATTTTTAATGATAAACTAATATCAAATCCATGTCCCATCATCAAGGCTTTATGGTATGGACATTTGGCAATGAGGAAAATACGGCGAAAAAATTTATTCAGGCCTTTAATAAGCTTCCCCTTGTGATAACTGAAGTTCCAATCCATCCAACCTTTTTCCTTCGACCGACTCCACAAGCAGGAACAAACTGTCTCTCCCCCCAGAGCCGGATTAAAATGGACAATTCATCAACAAATAGCCACAAAGACCAACATGCCTAATCAAACTAATGTGTACCCTACGCGCCCAAAATAAAAGTCCACCACAGAACGCGCAAAAGCCCTAAAGCATCAGACATAACCAACACCCAATCCCATTTTCCACTACTTTATTACCCTAATCAAAATTCCACCCTTTGGAGATCACCTGTCAAGGAATGCTGAAAGGAGAAATAAGGCAAATCGAAAGACAGCCTGATACTATGGATAAGAGATGAGATCATATCCTCCAACTCAGCTCATGCTAAACCCTGTGGCATGTAAACACTAGCACACGAGGGCAGTAAAGGGAAATTTCCTTTTTATGTGCCGCCTGCAATATCTCTGGTAAGAATCACTCAGCCTGGGTGAAGTTGGCAGCGCTTAAAATTGCCGGAAATCGAACAAAGGTCCTCCCGTTAGAAGTTGAATTCTGTTTCCACTAGACAACCACGTCTCCGAAACTAACAACCATAAAGTCTTCTCTAATTCACACATCAGGACAGCGAGGATCAGTCATTTCCTTCTGTTAAAACATTTCGGTTTCCCGCAAAAGTCTACGTATTAACTGCTAACTGTATGGCATAACTAGTATTAACTATACGTACGTAAATACTTGGATTTTTTTATTCGAACCTGGAATCCTCCGATCAGTACCCGATGACTCTACTCACTTGCGTTACCTTCACCTTACTACCGTAAGGTGAAGGTAACGCAATATAGATAGAATATAGAAGGAATATAGATATTTAAAGAAATGACTAATTTACACTCCACTCAAAACACCATAAAAGGAGTCAGCGAATAATCTTATTGTTTTCCGAGATCATTCGATGTTTTTAGAAACTATCGGTGGGTTTGATTGAGACCTAAGCATTACATTTTTCAAGACTATATGAATTTGGTCATTTGAATTATGCAAAATGTCACCAAATTTTTACTCATTTCTTTTTATAGCTAAATTGGATTCAGTCCGCCGGTTAACATTTAAATATTGTATATATTATTTATATATAAAAAGAAATCCCATATTAATACGATTCGGCCTATCACACTACCAGGAGCTTATAGGAGGCTTTACTGAAGAGATGAACGAACATCTGGGTCCCATCAACCGTCATTTTATTTTCAATACATTATAATCTTATTTAAATTCAATTCATTTGACGGTAAACGAAAAGGAGAAACCCGCGCATGAAAGTATTAGGTCATTACGCTGAGGAATAGCTTGGGATATTACATTTTTACTGAATAAAATTAAGTGATTTTGTGAATACAGGGGGAAATGATAAAGCCTTCCAAGATTTGTCGTGCGATTTTTGAATACCTTAGAGTCGCAGTTTCCAGCCATTCATTTCAAAGTGATTGTATATTGTATTCCGAGTTGAGTGTATATAAAATTAATGAAATAACGACGAACAACAATGAAACGAGGTCGCCACTCCGAACCTCTTTTTGAGAAATGAACTCTTCATAATATAAACAATTAAAAAAAATAATTTAGCAGTGACGGAAATAACACGTTACTAGAGGCGCGGACTTGTTACTCGCCTGGGCCCAAACCCTGGCAGTGCCTAAGATAAAAGAGGCAGCTCCGGGTGTACGTGGCCTTGAGACCGTCGCGGGTTTTTCGCGGGCTTTCCCTCGCCTAGCCCAACCCCGAGTCAGGCGAGGGTAAACTCGCGGAAAACCTTTGCCCGCCTCAAGTCACATATAGTATGTGCACCGCCCTTACAGACTTCCCCTTGCCTTATACGTAACGACAACCATATTTAAGGAGGTGGAGAGAGGCCGGATAACATATATAAACCCCCATAAGTACCAGCTTGCTAGCTTAGTTAAAAGAGCGTTCGAATACTGATCAAAAGTTCCCAGTTTCAAATCTCGGGTGGCGACAAAAAATAATTGTAGCACAATTTTCTGGATACCAGAACGTCGTAGGTAACCAAAGGCGGCACGAGGAAGAGAGCAACACCCCTTCCCGATTATGAGAATTTACATCATAGGACTTGGTAAAGTTGTGTAGACATGATTTCTCCTCGCACCAAAGAAAAAATGAATCTAAAGATCAATTGCTGCAATAGTGGGAAGACAAAGGTTGAATTTCTTTACATTAAAAGTTCTTAAATTTTCCCTAAAATGATTGTGATTCACTAGTCAACAATATTTCTAAGGAACTGCTGGATCCAGAATGTTAGTTCTAAAATTTGTGGAAAGTACTTTTGCTAGAGAGAAAAGTTATGAGGCGGGAGTGAAAACCCCTTCCACGAAGAGGAGCATTTTTGCACGACGCAAGACACTAAGGGAAGAACAGGTGTGCGCAATTGCCCCATTGGACAGTGCGGGCCATAGGCTCCTAGGCTGCTCATTTTCCTCCCCTTTCAAGAGACCCTTCCCCTTGCGTTTATCCCTTCCAAGGACGGGAAGGAAATTAATGGAAATGTGTACTCAAAACTTCATCAACGATGCAAAATTTCAAATTGTCCTGCAACAGCTACAAAAAAATGAATAGATGACCGAGAGAGGAGAGGAAAATTTGAAATGACGACTATCCTTTTAATCAAAGTGCAGCGACCGCGACTCAGTAAATATTTTGCTTTTCATCTTTAAAACAACGAGTTACAAGAAACTATCCTTGGAAATGCAAGTTTTATTTATTACCCACGCATGAATGGGAGCTTTTTTATAACAAGAATTGAATACATAACTTGAAACCTCTTCCATTTACATATACGCATGATATGACTTTTCGACTCTCAGCCAGCCTAATTAGTCTTTTGTAGAACAAGCCGGTATTTTAAACCAAAGAATGCAGAGTCTGTTCACGATCAGCTCGCTGGTGAAACGTAACCCTTGGAGGAACTGATTTTCAACGAGGCCTACCGAGGTCCCAGAGACAGTAATGTCAAAAATCTGTTTCTGAAATGTTACGTATTCCTCCAGACTTTTAAATTGAAAAGACCCACCGTTGGCCTTGTTAAAAGTGAAATTTCAACCATACCATTTCAAAGAGGGAATTGGTAGAAAATAATATCACTGGCAGAGCGATCGCGGAATACATATTCTCGCGAGTTTCTTCTCGAAGTCCCAAGTCAACCGAGATGCAAACCTAACTGCCGTGGTGTTTTCGGGCCCCGTTCAAGTTTTTTTGACTAATACCACAAACGGCACCGTCGGAATCATTCCAAGGGAGTTTATCTCGTCCTAGAAATGACCCAGCTTTACTCGTTACCCCCAACTCTCTCATTCGTGACCATTTTTCCTCCCTGTCGTTCGCATGTGAACAAGTCTTGGTCATCTCTTTAGACACCATCTAATTCTCCTTGGGAAGTTATCCAACCCGAAATGCATAAACCATCCATCTCTAGTCTTCCTCTTCTTAACCCACGAACCCCAATTATATACTTGTTTTACCTCTAGGTTCACCTGCTTCCCTTCGCAGTGTCTCGTGCTCTGTATAAATTTCCCTAATGTCAAGTTAGAGGAGCTATGGCGATGATTTGATTGTAAGCCTTGTTTAACTGCAATAACAAAAACAAGACACTTAAAAACTTTCCTACCTTAAAAGATGGACATCTAAAAGGCTTGGTTTGGCACATGCAACATAAGTAACATTATTAGTATCAACTTTTTACTGTGTCTACTCGTTCGTTTGTAGGGACTAGCTGCAAGATTTTAGCTCGGGTTTAAAATTAGCACTAATCTCTCCCTAATATTTTTCACGCTCCTATCCTGGCTACGATCCTATATTCATTATTAAAACCTTTCCACAAAAATTTCCTGTTCATAACTGAAGCATCAAACACAAATTTTATCGAAGAAGGCGTTCACATGAGGGATTATAATTCACCCTACTTACCTTCGCCCATTGTTTTGGAGCTCCCCCGGTGATTCTTGCCGACACGTTGCATGTAGACAGTCTCTTCTTCGAAATTATACCTGTTGATGAATAATTAAAAAAATAAGTCGTGAACATTATGCACTCGTTCACTTTCTCCATTCATGATGATTGCATTTTCTCGTCAATAAATATGCATAATTATTGATGGATTATCGTTACCTATTTTATGGAACTAAACGTACTGCTTCCACTTTCACGCCCGACCTCTTAGACAGTTCAAGGCGAGTTTTGAGGCACATCCGAGCGAGAAGTGCGAACAAGTGAGTGGTGAGCTTTCCGGGCGAACGGTGGCGCTGAAATTGCGACGAGCGTTTTAATGCCGGTAGAGGTCTTCGCGGGCTTGTTTGTATTTTACAGTCAATCGCCCATGAGCGGCCAGTAAGAAGAGGACTGTTTTGAGGTGCGCGCGATAAAATGCTAATGTTCCCGAACCAACTGGACATACGAGATCAAAAATAAATGAAGAGGAAAATTTATTTTATTAAAACAATAAAAAATATAAATCTGAAAGGGGGGTGGGTAGTCCAGGGGTAGAGCATTGGACTGAAAAACCAAGGGAAGAGGGGCCACATGAGGCATGCCCGAGAATCGAACAAGAGTCTTCAAGTTCCCTGGGAATCGATGCTGGAGAGCCCGGGTTCGATTCCCAGGCACGCCACTCGGGGCACCCTCAGTTCCACCCAAGCAGTGTGATTTTACGGGTACCAGATCTTCCTGGGAAACCAGCACAGGGAAAGCAACTGGTCCCCATGACCCGATATGTGAATTTCACCTGCCATCTGGCTTAGTACTGGTTGAACTTTACCACCATCTACCAAACCGACCTTCAGGTTGATTACTATGTTTATGGATTTTCTGAAAAACCTTAGTGTGAGGATAATGGTACCAGAGATATATTTGACATTAATACCATTGCCTCGTTAGTTGCTTCTGGCCCCATTGTTACTCCGATTTAATTACAATAATTACTTCGTGCATTGCAAAATCAGCGGGAGATATATGGATTGAGAATCATTATAAAATGAAGGTAATGAGGCTCTACATTGAATTTTCAGGTGGCTGAAAAAAACAATAAAGATCAGGTATATTTACACGTGTATTAAAACAATACGTCCATTACAATCTCTACATTATGTACATTGTACTATCATTCATTAGCACCACAGTAACAACATATCTGCAACCATGCATACACAAAATATCAAAAGAGTAAATAAATAATACTTTAAAAATCTTCCAATTGAAGATACAAAACAATCTGTTTACATTCATAACTTTGGGAGTTAGGATTGTGTACAAAATATTTTCCTGACATAATGAGATTCTGAATATCAAAGTAAAAATTGCTGATTTAGCACATGTGCTCAAGGATGAATGGATCGTGTGGATTTTGTAGGGGAATACCAAACTATCATAAGTTTGTACAGCATAACCCTATGAGGGATTAAGGAAAGAGATTTTTTATTGGGTACTCGGATGATGTGGCCAAGGAAGCCCAGATGCCCAGTCCCATGAGTCTTCAATTTGGTTCCCTTGAGAAAAACCAGTGGCAGGAGAAAAGGTAAAATTCCTTTTCTCCTCTCCTATAGATTTAAAAATATCTTTTTTGACAACCCTCTTTCCATTATAAAAGTGGTCAGTGTGGGCAGAGATTGGCAATGTAAGCCCTCCATTCTTAATGGCTGGGGTTTTTTTCCTGAAAATGGCAGGATTTCGCAGTAATTTTCAGTCCTTAAACACAAAACTGTTTCGTGTCCGTCTCCAAACTGCCTGTCCTTCCCCATGTCTTTGGACTTCATTCATTGAAGTTGCTAGATGGCTAATGATTAGAAAACTTCTTATTGCCCCTCATCCCTAATTAATTCTGCCCTTGTGCTAATATCTCCTTCATCTTTAAATGCATAACTAATATCAGCATTCAAGCATCCCCCGTGGGTAAAAACTACCAGCATCATTAACAAATTAAGCTCTCAATGAGATCAGAACCATAGTGCAAATTTGACTCAATCAATTCAAGACTAGCCCCATACTGCATGCAACCAGAATTTTGTACTCTATAAAATCCAAGTAGTGCATCTATGATGAAGTGAGTATTGAGGGCCCCAAGAAATAATTGATCACTTGCTCATAACTTCCTATTGATCCAGTCCTGCCATCAGTCGATGAGAGTAAATGATTTGCCTCACTTGCCTTCTGGAGACACTAATTCCTACATCCTTGCAACTGACTATTAACTAATGCTCCCAAAGCATTAGGCCATAACTCAGTTTATTCCATTATTTTGCTTCTCTAATTCCTTCCAGAATAAAAATATTATCTGCCTCTCAGGAAAACTGCCCTTGATTTGACTATCAACCAGCCTTGAATGTGCTATAATGTAACCAGTGGCACGTTAACCGTGATCTTTAAGTTGACCCTAAAGTTTTACTACAAATTAAATCCAGAAACAATGTAATCATGACAAAATAATTTCTTTTAAAAAATCACAACATACAACTGTTGCAACTTCTTACACATATACAGGCACCCCAAATAAATAAATGCAGTCATTACAATTACATGACACATTTAAACACTTTATAGTGAGCTCTTCTTGTATTTAGAGAGCTTGGGGTTATGATACATGGAACATGTAAAATTGCCAATACCAACAGCAATGGAGATCAGATGCCACACAGAAATGTGAAGACACTTCATAAGGCATGCTGATTTAACAAGCAGTCATCATGGCTGCAGATTCATTTTGATGCAAGTCAGGCAGATCAAGTTGAAATCAATTCATGCCTATAGTGCAGACTTATCTCAAAGTGCAGCTCAGCATCACACAACAGACTGTTTCCAGTCTAAGAAACAATAACAAATACAGTCATAACATGTTCATTATATCCACTTGTTTTAAAAATCACAACGATATCACTCTGTTTGAGTCTGCTATCTAATATTCATTATATCTCCTGGAATTGATGATTATGTTTGGGTTTTTTGAATGACTGAAAAATATCAGTTATTTTATCAATGCCTGCTAGATGCATGACCACATGTACTTACATAAAGACACATACTTATTTTAAAAACTTTTAAAACACATAACCCAGATCATATCTTCGTCCACACAGTTATTTACTTGCAGTCACTGATAGTCTTGTCCACTCAGTTCTCTCCTCACTGGGTTTTGTGTGAACCTAACTTGCTCTTTCATTGAAATGTATAGTTCATTGCAAGTGTGCTTCTACACCAACACACCCATGGACACACAATAATTTAAAAAGCTGATGGTGATGTGAAAATTGTATTACCAGGTTTGAATTACTCTTTGGTTTCTTGCTCTCACTGGTATGATCTTTGGCGGAACATAGTTGTGATCTCTTCCATTGTCTTGTTCTTGGTTTCAGGAACCTTCTTCCAAATGAACAGTACAAATAAAATGAGGAATAGTGTGAATATAATGAAGACATATCCTCCCATGAGTTCCTGTAAAAGAAAAAAATTCACATGCATGTAGAATTTTTTGGTAAATCCCTTCATAATAATGGTAAATGCATTTTAAATATTAGTGACCCACTATTTGAAACAGTTCTTAGATTGGAAGGGTTTTCTTTCTTATCAAAGGCATAATAGTTTTATCAAGTAAGTTCATAAACCTCAACTTATATGATATCAATGGTACCTACTCATGTACCATTTTGTCTTTGCCCATCAAAAGACACAATTTGTTCAAACATAAGTTTTCTTCTCTAAAAATGAGTTATTTATCTTTTCTTCATTATTAAACGTGTGTGATACGTTATTACTCATGTAAAAGCCCTTCAACACAAGCTCAGTTCAACTTGCTACTTATTAAGACACCTGTATGAAACTACAAGTAAAACTGCACTACTCAATTTGTACTATGGGGAAATTTATTCAAATATAACCTACAGTATTATATTATGGGGATCAGCTGCTATTTCTCAAACCATCTTTAAAATGCAAAAGAAAGCTATTAGAATCATCACCAGGAAACCTCACAATGCTCCATCAAGGCCTATTTTCCGTGAATTAAATTTCCTACCACTCCCATGCATCTACATTATGTTTTTAATTCTATATATAAAAAATAACATCGGCAACTATTCTCTTAACGCTGCCTATCATCATCATCACACCAGAGGCAGGAATGACTTTCATTATGGGAATATAAGAACTAAAGCATTGAAATTAGGACCCAATGAAATGGGCATCAGATTATATAACAAACTACCCAAAAGTATCAAGGATACAAAGGGAACTACTGCATTCAGGCATAAATTAAAAAGATATCTACAGTGCTATATGTTTTACTCGGTTGATGAATATCTCAACAATATTCCCAACCAGGAAGTTCATACTTTTAGTTTCTAGCAATGGTCATGGTCTGATTCATGTTAATGATCAATGATTTTTCTGAATTTGATATTGCATGTGCATGTTACAGCCAATGTTCATGGGTTTGTACCAAACATTTATGTAACTATGAGCATCATTTCTTTTATGTATCTTAACTGAGCCTGTGTCTTTGCTCCTCATTGACGTGCCTTATATCATGTACATACACCACCCACCTGGTATTTTTGTATTGTGATATCTGGGCAAATAAAAAGTAATAATAATAATTAAACGTTTATTTTCTGAAGTTTAATTCATTCCCAAGTTGTTTAGGCTCTTATCATTATTCAGAAAATAATGAGGAATGATAATTATTTCATATCAATCATGGAAATTGATAATAGTGAATATAAAAAGGAACCATCAAGACTGAAATGTTGTTTGAACAAATAGAAGTCTTAAGTATGCACTCTTAATTGTACTGGCTTGATTTTATTTACGGAGTTGTGACTTGGTTATTTTCTTTTTGTTTATCATCAGGTCGTAGCACGAGTGATTCCCATCATTTTGGGTGAAATCCACCAGAATGCTATATTAAGTAGCAGAGACATTTAAAGAAACTAGAAATGTCATAACTATAACTTTTAACATTAAAATGCAAGATTTGGTGCACAGAAGAAATGCACAGTAAAAGAAGATGCCTTGGTGACTTTCAGGCTATAGGACTAAGCCAGATATCAAGGGATCTGGTTGAATTACAAGGCAAGGTGAATAATTTCCACACTGAAGGATTCACACATTCATAATTACAATGATGCTTTACTCTATTTATGAAAATAAAGAGTTGGGAACTTCCACACCAATCCTCTTTTTTGATAATTTTTCATATATCCATCATCTGATTGACATTTATCCTGTGGAACAGGATGACAATACTCAAGAAATAATAATGGTCCATTTTAAAACATTTCAGTATTTTAGTAGATGCTAAAGGTCCTTAAAGCTTTAAATTCTGTAAACCAGCAGCAAATCAGCAAAAGAGGCCAGTTTTTCAATGCCTAATGAGGTTCTTTGGACAGTTCATTACTAACATTTGTGATTTTGTTTTTATTTCAGGAATAGCTTCTATTAATTTGTCACAAAATAATGCTACTCCTGAGAAAATCAATAAAAACTTTAGCAGAGAAAATTAAAATAACCTACCTGCAATGGCAGGAAAGCCAGGCCTACAACAAAGTTAGCAGTCCAGTTAACTGCAACAGCAAAGCTGGTGGCAGCAGGCCTTGCAGATTGATTGAAAAGCTCTGAGACCATAAACCATGGGATTGATCCTGGTCCAGTTGCAAACAGAACTACAAAGGCAATGACTAGCAAAATGGAAACATAGGAAAGCCAGAGACCTGCTCCTTCCTGTAAAGAGAAAATATGGGACACCTCATTAAATTAACTTGTCCAAAAGAAGACGCCTTTCTTTGAAGCACACAAATTTAAAAATATTTGGAAATATGAATAAACATTCATTTTTCATCAGATTAATTGATATCATCGATTCAAATGCATATTACTGGATGAATGCATTTAAGCTAAGAAAGAAACTAAATACTATTTACTCACCACGTAGGCCAGGGAGATTGATAGGAAGAAAGTCACAAATGACATTCCGATGAAACCAACAAGCAAAAGTGTCTTACGCCCAGCACGCTCCACAAGAACTAAAGACACAACAGTCATGACAACATTCATACTGCCCATACCCAGGGTGGCATACTGTGCATGTTCTTCAGTCAATTGTGCCATTTTGAAAATCTTGGTAGAGAAAAACATGACCTGAAAATTTAAGACATTAGTTAGTAGAAGTTATGGATGACTCAAACTGTTTAATCAAGCTGAAATTCCCAATATATAAAAAATTGTGAGGACAACTCTTCAATAAATGTGCAATTTTGTATTTATACCAGATATAATCTTGAATTAGCTTTTTTAGAAGATCAGTAAAACCTTCCTCATTAGATCAAATAATAGTTTAAAAAAATTACAATGGAACCATGCCCGAGACTTTGAGAAATATGTACATATAGTTATTACACCCATGAACATTGATAAATAATTTGAGGAGATACCTGCTTTCAAAGTTAAAACAGTTCATTATGCGAAGTTTTTTTAAATTTATTCTCTAGTATCATCAGGGTAGCCTCACCCAAATAATATCATTAGCATTGTAAATTTTATAGTATCAATAATATGAAACTTACAGCATTGATACCAGACAGTTGTTGTGCAATCATGAGCATGCTGGAGATGATCAGAGGGATACGAAGAGCAGGATTGAGGAACATCTCGCGAAGTGTCACCTTTGGAACCAGACGTGAAGCCTCCACCTCACTCTTCATCTCATCTATTTCATCATGCACCTCAATGCTTCCTCGAAGCCAGGTCAGAGCTGAAAGATGAGACCAGCATTAGGCATGATGCGTTGGCCAATAACGTTATGATAGAAATGAAGACCTTTTGCCATTTCCTTTAGTTTTGCCCTAATATCAATTCATTTAACCTTAATTATAATATCTTTGTGTTAAGCACCCTAGAAATGACCAAACAGTTAATAATTTAGTAGCCTGGTTATTTTGATTTTACAATAGATCTTCATTTAAAATTGGTGCAGGAAATTTTCTCAAATTCTTTAAATTTCCACAAGCAAAAAATTGTTCCCATTCTTAATGTTAAAATACTGCCATTGTATGTGTTTTTGCTACAATTGATGCCTATATATAATTTTCAATAATTAAATTAATTCATTGCATCAATTTTATAAATTATGCTACTTCATATCTGTGTGATAACATTGCTAGTCATCATTTTGATCTCTTTTATAATTCATATAACTATGTTTCACCTTATGTATTGCCTCAGTGATTTATTTTTCTGCTGTAATTTTGAACTGATTACGATGCATTCCATGAGTACAAATATTTTGGTTGTAATTTCATTCATAATTTTTCTTTTAAGTTTCTAATAACTTTGTTATGAAATTTATCATGTCTCATGGGCATGTTTGTCACAGAGAAGGTCTTAAATAGTCTTTTGGGAGCATTCAGAAAGCACACATGCCTCTTTCATCTATGCCTAACATGCGACTCACAGGTATCCTACAAAATTAGAGGGCTGTCCAGAAAGTAACGTCAGTTTTCATGTAGCTTGAGAATTAGTGGACGGAGTAAAATAGCCGTTACATTGATGCACACAGTAAGTCAGGATGCCTTGAGCTGCAATGTTTGGTTGGTCATGTTGGTTGCCGTTTGTTTACCATAGCAAGTCAAAATGAACAACACTATTGAAATTCCCACCAAATGTTCATTCAGTGATAAGGTTTTTAATAATAATTAACTTCAAAGCTGGTGACATTCATTTGGAAACTTATGCTCTGTACAGACAAAAGGTGATGAGTGACAGAGTTGTGTATCAGTGCTGTTGTTTGTTTAAGAGTGAACACATACGTCAGTAATGATCATAGAAGCGGCTGCCCATTGGTGGTAAAAGATCAACTGCTTCATTTACGATACCTGAAATCTTTTGAAAGTTTTCCCTGAGATTTCTATGACTCTTTTACATGGAAATACGACTGAAATAGCTTGACTACTACATGGTTTGGGCTCATCTTGAGGAGGAACTTCAAGGTGCTGCCATTGGTTGGCTGAGATCTCTGGTGGTAGAATTTTATGTTGAAGGAATTTGAAACCTAGTTCAGAGATATGAAAAATATTTAAATCTGTTGGGTGAATATTTATAAAATGGTAGATATACATAGTTTTGAGATGAAAATTAAAATGTTCTGTATCTATTCCAATATATTTATAATAGCATAATGAGGGTTACTTTCTGGACAGCCCTCAGAACAGTAATCAATAATTGCAATAAAGTTGCAGAGATTGATTCTCTCTCTCTAAAATCTTTGCAATGGATCACGACTGGTATGGATTAGCAAAATTTTTCAACAAAGAAAAACCTACATCTTCATTGTTGCATCAGGGCAGATTTGAAAACTATTTAACATATGGGTCATGATTTTCAAGGCACATAAACATGGTTGTTGAATCAAGATGATTGGCACAACCACAGAGGTTTTTGAAATGTTGGTGTGGAGAAAGAGGGAAATGATAAAATAGATGGAAAGGAGAAAAGCAAAGAAGTGCGAGGCATGTTAGGGAAGAAGAGAGGGTTGTTGGGAGAGGTCCAAAGGAGATAGGAAAGATAGATGCAGAGTATTTTGATTGACAATGGAATGCAAAAGACTTTGATAGAGAGAAAGATGTTGGGCAACCAAGTCAGGGTGAGAAAGAGGATAGATATGTAGAGCAAAATGAAGGGAAGTGGAATGAATGTGGAATGGAACAATGCATTTCAGTGTGGGTGTCAGATTGTGTCTTTTTAAACTAAGTTTATAAATGTAGCAATGTTCAGTGTGTGTCCATTTGAAACCTACCATAAAAAATAGACTAGTATTAATAATAATGTGGTCCTTAGAGAGTGTTTTTGGTTGTTAGGCATTGTGCCAAAGGAATATTTTTAATAAAAGAAGAAACTGTTCAGGGTAAAAGTAACTCATATTCTCTCCAAATTAATTAAAGTAAGTATGTAAGCATTAATACTTCAATGGAAAACCTACCTCTTTGTGCTTCCAGCTCCTTTCCTTGATTGCTCATGATGTACTTTGGAGACTCAGGGCAAAGTGGAAGTGTGGCCAGTTGGAAGACTGCTGGAACAGCTGTGATTGCAAGCAAAACAGGCCATGCAGTCTCAGTACCAAGGACCGACTCCAGTCCCAACACTTGGGAAATCAGGATGGAGATTGTGATGACTAGTTGATACACAGTTCCGACCTAGATTTAAAATTACATTAGTCATCAGTCACAACAAAATAGGAGATGCAATAATATTTCTTAAGTTTCTAAGGACTTGCTTATAGAGAAATCATCAAGTTAACGAAGGCATTGGCAAGTGAGACTGGTCCCAGTGGTGGTGGGGTAAAGGCCTCGCCTTCCAACCCAGAGATCATGGGTTCGAATCCCACCTACGTGGATCTTCCCCCACCAAGAACTTTGGTTTTTATAATTGTTTTTAATGGTTATAATATTGGCTAAAAGTCTGATGCACAGGCCTAAAGTTCTGTTTTCAGATTAATACTAAATAAATACATTGAGTGCACCTTGTGAGGTTGGTGGGAACATTCTTATGGAAAAATAGTTCACAAAGAATGAATGAAAACTTAAAAGGGTTTCTTAGATAATTTTTGAACCATTAAAATTATAATGACACAAAATAAAAACATCATTTATCCCTCGAAATGGGCAAATTATGAATATGCTCTCCATAGTCCTCCCAAGGAGTTAGTCACATAGGTTTCTTAAGTCACAATTTTTTGCTTAAACAGAAATGTGCTGTTGGTTACCATTTAATGTTTTCATTTCATTAATCTGAAAATATGGCATGAATATTTTTTTTCTAAATCAATGCTTGAAAATAGCAAAAAGCCTTCATGTTCCAAAATCAAATAAAAATGCTTGATGCTATAAGGATTAAACATATCTAGGTCTCCAATGAAAATCTCTCCAACCTGCACTCTATGCATATTATCTTCTTGCATTTCTTAATTTGGTACAGAAATAAAAATGCTTCCATTTCCACATGAATGCCAACAAAATTGAATGAAAAACGTTTAGTCATTAACGAGACTGCAGTTTATTCAGTGCATCAGAGTGATTCAGAGCATCAGTCAAATTATTAATATTTATTGAAGATATATAATGACCCAGGTTATCCTAAATGACTCGTTGGGGACATTTTTCTCTTAGATAAGTACAATTTAAATTATCTTATGGCATATTTATATGAATCTTGGTGGGCATGAAAAATTTAAAATGACTTTTCCCCCTATGGGAAATACAGCCTGTGAGAAATCATCAACCCAATTCATGGAAGGATGAATGGATAAGCAGAAATAAACTAATATTTTTCCTGAATTATTTAACTTAACTTCAAGACCAACGCCAGAATTACTTCAGAAAATCCCAGTGCTTTAACTTCCCAAGAAGATCTTAGCTTATTGTTTTTTAAATGTATTTTTACTTGTAAATGGTGTTCCATAAATTACTAATAGTTTTCAAATTAACCCATTAACCTCATTAGAAAACTTAACACTAAAACTCATTAAAAACGGCTAAGAATTTCCAGTACATATTTAGGACAAAGACCCTAATTCATTCAATTGCTGAGAGATATGATGTCAAAAGGTTCCCTTAAATAATTTAAAAGGTTATGCGGATTAAATCTTAAAGAATCTTATTCCTCTTGTCCTAATACGGTTTTTTAGTAGTATCTAGAAAAACCTAAATCATATTGGCATTAAAGTTTTCCTTGAATAACATAATATATTATAAAAAATAAGTAGGAGTGTCTTAAAATAAAAATTGGGAAGACTAATTTTATTCTCATGCTGATCCAGATGAACATAGCCAACCATAGAAAAAAGAATAAATGATGGCTGTCGATTTTCATTACGTTTCCATTAATGAATTTTAGAATTGCAACAAATTACCTTCACCCTAGGCAAAATTACTTTTTTAGTTTAACACAGCCCTTTTGCTCAAAACTCTTTCTTACCGCTCCTCGAAGGTGGACGGGCGATATCTCAGCCAGGTACATTGGCGCCAATCCTGCGTTCAGCCCAGAATTGATACCGATGAGGAAACGACCCGCGATGATCATCTCGTAAGACGAGGCCGCTTTGGCGCAGCCCATGAGGACAGCGGCGGCAGCCACCAGTACATTGTTCAGCAGGAGGCCACCTTTGCGGCCGAAGCGCTCGGCCACGAAGCCAGTGATGCACCCACCGAGCATACCACCGACGCAGAAGATGGCCACGGCGATGGCCCAGATCATGGTCACGTGGGACTGGTCCACGACTTCGCCGGTGCGGTTGTGGGCGACCGTTCGAATCCATCCTTCGATCAACTGCGAAGGGGCCGAAGCAGAAATTCCGTCAGTTTCAAGTGTTTTCCGAGTTGGCAAAATACGAAGAGGGTAAGGTCAGCATCTGCTTGTGACATCAGACTAAGATTTAGAGGATTGAAATGGGCGGAGGGAGGCAATGGGAAGAGATAGAGACATCTACTATCCTGGGAAGCATGTCGGAAGGACTTCGCCGCCAAAACATGAATTTGGGAGAGCTAAGTTGAATCACACTATAAACCTGATATTGAAACTAAAACTCATTATCATTAATCATTAGCTATGGGAGATTTTTATTCGTGCAAAATTTGGATATTTTATGAAAAACATTGTATGCAACTATTTCACCAAAAAAGGCAATTTTAATAAAAGGAGAGAAGTGACGACAGATGCGTTCGCTGAAATTCAAATTAAAAGTGAAAAAAATGTGAAATGGGTTCGTATTCAGAAGTCTTTGAAAAGAATGAACCAAAGTCACGACAAGAGATGCGAAAGTATAAAATGCTATTTTTATTGGTAAAGATCTGAGGATTCTCTTTACCTTTTGAGGGGCATTGACGACACCAGTGTTGTAACCGTGTTGGAAGGAGGAGCCGAGGGCAGCTGCAGTGATGGCGAAGGCTAGCCTTCCATTGAAACCCTGAAATGATCGAAGAAGAAAGCGTTAGTTTTATGAGAATATGATAAGAAATTCAGTGGCAGGATATGAAACACCGGTGGCATATTGTCATGTGCAAAGGTTTAGTCTCACATTCGTCAAAATGTTCCTTTCCCTTTCAAATAAATTATCTTAGTATGAAAAAACCAGTATACACTTAAGATTTTTCAATCACAATCCATAATTGCAATTGTTTATTTTACAGAAATGTGTACGTGTAAGACTAAATATGCAAACAGAGTATATAACAAAATAAACTGGAACTCGGGGATAGATTTATATTCCAGAATTGAGAATACATGTAAACCGTATGTTTATGCGTTCATTGTCGAAAGTGGTTACATGTGATTATTTATGCTTGGAATTTTATTATGCTAATAATACTACCAGAAGAGAAAGTATCTTTTTTCTCGTTAAGTTTAACAAAGAAGAGGATGAATTTAATGGCCAATTATCCTCTTCAAGGTCATGTTAACTCAGGCACGCGTGACCACTTTTGGAGGAAAATACTATATACAGATACATTTTGCAATGGATATTACGTAGCCATAGATCAAAGACAAATTCCAACCCTTCCATGATTTACATAAATAGATCTCAAAGGCAAAAAAATGAGTTTCCGTAACGGCAAAGCATATTTCTATCATCAATATTTTCTATTAAAAAAACAAATAACATTCTTCGACAGATGCAAACATGTCACATGAGGCCGAGCAAATCTATCACATTCCCTAAACCAACGCTTGGACGCTGTGTGTAATTTTTTTTTGCGGAGAAAAAAATCTTTCCAAGTTTTATAGATTTCTGGAACCTGAGAGACTTATTAGCATAGACACATTTATTATTATATAACTCATAATTCCTCCGCATCCTTAAGTTTCGTTAGCGCCACAGGAGACGAGCAAATTACTCAAGAAATCAAAGACGCCGAGTCCTAAAAGGAAACTTTTGCTCCGAGTCTTGGATGATGAGGGTGTGGTCCACTTGGCCTCGAAAAGTTTCTCAAATTCTCTCTCCCTAGAGGAACGAGAGAGTTTTTAGGTCCGAGATGACTTCTGAGGTGGCAGGAAGGAGAGCGAGGAATAGTAGCGGACGGTGGTCGGGTGGGGGCTGAACGGATTCAGGGTGGATGGGGTGGTCTCGTGGGAATGTAATATTAGCGCCGATGGTAAAAGGCCCAACCTTTCCCTCTACCATTTTACGGGGTAGAGGGAAAGGTTGGGCCTTCGGCAGGCAGTTCCGGCATTCGGACGTTCTTGTGAGAAGGGCGAGGTCGGCTTCAGGGTTAAAGTTACACTCTGCAGAAACGTAACAAAATCTTATCGTGACCCTGGATCGTACTAAGGTCGACGTACTCAGGCTTATACCTTGCGATGGATTTCAAGGCAGTTTCTTCATATTCAGGCATCTCGGTATCCTCAGATCGAAACTCAGCACCTATCGAGTGAAATTGATACTGGATTCATTTAGACATATAGCATACGTGAATAACTTCATTTCCGAAGTCAATAGATATATAACAACTACGATATCAATCGATAATTGTCATCTTCGACATCTATCCAGAAGTAGTCAGTATTTCTATTCCATTGGCCAGAATTCGACATACACTAAAACTCCGATATCGATATAAGATGCATTGGAAAATTTCCGCTGATTTTCTTATACTCGACGTTTTTCATTAAAATTTGATACTGTATATTCCTACTTCAAACTACAAGATTTAGAGGTCATCAGACCGAGGTGTGATTAGTATCAACATTACCCTTACAATATGTTTCTGGCCAATAATTCAAACTACAGGGATGGATTAAACGGAAATACATTACCAATGTGGCCTTCCAACCCAATACTTATCGTTAATTACGGTAGACTTGTTTATATGATACCTGAACACTTTGGGTGAGGACATTGCACCGTAATTCAACATGAATTAGGTCATAAAAATGCAGGCGGGAACTCTTAATTTATTCGCTAAACCTCGTAAAATAGCAATCATCAACCAGGATCTGGTGAATATTAAATTTTGGCGATTAGGGGGTAAGTTATTTGATGATATGACATTATCACACGAGTTTTTTGTACAGACCAAACGCAACCACAGAAAGCAGCGCTGAGAGAATTAGTTCGAACCGATGTGGATATAGCAGAGGATGAAATACCTACTGTGCATAGGAGGGATATCAGCCATGAGACAACACGTACTAAAATCAGTAAAGAAAATATGGCAGGGCATCTGAGTCCATACAGCCCGTCAAATCAACAGCATCAAGAAACAACATATTTCCACTAAGAACATCCGTCTATACTATATGCAATATTTGGGACAGTTTAGTTATATATGATTACAACGGCTTTATCCGAGGGCAACCGCCAAAATCGAGGGTAACTCCAGTGTTTTAAGATTACCTTTGCCTACAGTTTTCTTTCTATTATTTTTTTAACTAATATTTCCCTAAGGATTTTGAGTAGCCTCGTTATATATAACATATTTGAGCTGAGATGCACTGGTTTTTAAACGCACGATATCACGATTTGAACTCCCACCATCAGTCCTATCACTATACAAAATAATTTTCACATGCCAATAACTTTTAACTCGTGCAATCACTTCTCTCTATTGCGTCGGACGAGTTGGAGAGGTATCTGCTGAACCCAACTTAAAAGAAAAATTACCCACAAGAAATTCTCTTCGACCCCTGAAGATCGAAACAACGTCGCATTGATGCTTGGTGGCATCACAACGAATCGATACTCAAGCATCGAAGCGTGAGAATCGACTCGTTTCGAGTACACGTCAACACTACGCTAACCCCCCCTCAAAGAATGCACATCGATGATCGTATCGAAAACCCCCAATACTTGATGGGGTGGGGACGACGTCCCTTTCACCGCGTCGATCCCTTCAATGGGATAATGGGAGACGGCCCGGGCTGCAATTGGTCCCCATTGGATTCGTGGCGAATGGGTTACAGCAGCAATGACAACCTCGTCGGCAAAGGGCGCGGCTGGCTTTCTCGTGGATGAGGTGCCGTGGGGATGGGGTGTGTGAGCATAAAGCGTGGGTGGAGGCGACCTTGGACAGGCAGGAGCGTTTGAATTAGGCGGGGGAGGCCGGGCGATTCACGGGGCTATTGCGGCACAAACGAGCATCGACGTCCGTCGTCCCCCCCCGTCCCCCCGAATGACGAAGATTGACGCGGTTGAGCAACGGACGTCATCGTAGTAACGAGCCGGGCCGGTGTCATCCGGCGGCACGTATAAAAGGTTCCAAAAGGGCTCTCGGGTGATGAAGCTTGCTGACAACGGGCCACCGGTAAGCACGGCCAATATGATGCCTGGGCAGGAGAGAACATTCAAAGCACCGATAAAAAAAATAGTCTTTCTTTTCTCTTGGCTCGACTTAAACGCCACCTCATTGAGCTAGTAATAACCACAGCAACCAACCAGAAGGTTTGATTTATAGATGTGATTGGAGTTCACTTAAAACTAAGCCCTATTCGATGTATGAAATTCACAAATTTCAGGGGAGTAAGGGGGACTTGCTCCTTTCCCTGGACCACCTATGGTTTCCCAGGAAGATCTTGTATTAAAAAATCACACAGCTTGGGTGAAGCTGAGTGGTGCCCAGAGAGGTATACCGGAATCGAACACGGGCCCTCTAGTCAGTAGCCCAGCGGACTACCAACTGGACTTATACACCCCTAACATAATAGTTATGTGCCCTTAACAATGATGCTTTACAATCGATTTCAGTGTGCATTTATGGACAGACAATGAGGAAATAAATTATAGGACTGATTGAAATACGAGGAAAACCTGTAAGATCTTTTTCATGATGGATGCGAATAACTTACACGCCTGATTCTGGAAATATTAATGGAATTAAATGCAATGGTACTAAACTTTAAATGGAAATCATTAAATCCTCAAAAAAACTTTAAAATGCAGAAACTTCAGGGGGTAGACATCTGTCTAATGCGGAAACATTGAAAAGGAAATTTAGAAAATGCCTAGTTATGGCGTGCGACGAGGGGGAGGGGCTATAAAACCAGTTTTTCATCCATAAAGATTCCATTTGCATAAATACGTATTTGCGCATACGTAAACACACACGAACACTACACAATTCATGCTTAAAAATGCATGAAATTGCATTGAGCAATGATCCCCCTATTCTCAAATAAATTTCCCTTGGAGAGACGGAACTGCGAGGAACGGATGGAAATCATTCTTCCATTTTTTGCACCAATTAGTTATATTTAATCCTTAGAGAGGGGGTAAAGAAATTTAAGACGGAAATGATGGCAAATATACATGTTTGGGCTTAAAGTTGCTCGAAATTTAAACACCGCCCTTATTCTAAAAAATTCTTTTAAATTACTATCATGCTATTCTGAACTCGCAAATCATAGTAAAACTTTTGCGTGGTTAATCACTACCGAAACATCCACGCTATTTTTTTTAACCGTTGTAAGTTGGAAAACATGCTATTCCCGGAACTACCAATTGCTTCCCGGCGAGTCTGCCTCACAAAGAGTTTTATTGTATAATGATCAATGATTCCAAGAACATCATAGTTAAAAGCCATTTATTTGTAATTTTAAAAATCCTGTAACATTTCCTTTCCCGAATTAATGCCTACGATGGAAGTCCTCAATTGAGATAATTTACTCAACATTTAGATGAAAATAGCGATTTAATGAAAGAGAACACAAAGAAATCTATACAGCGCAAAGCGATTAGTGTGGCCACCCCATAATCAAAGGGATACTTGACCTAATGAAGGTTTTCGAACTTTAATCAGCATTGAAATAATAGCGAAAGATGGCACGCGAAACGAAAAGCTAAATTCGCGAAGCTCAAAGTTTAACAATTCATCAAAAAAGTCTCACGAGTCAAAATCCTCGGCTTTCGAAGAGTAGTGTGAAAGGACGCTCAGTGTCGCTGGCCGTGGAGCCCTGCTAACAAGCTCATTGAGAATAAAATTCTTTGAAGTCGTCTGGGTTACAAAGGTGCAAGGGTACAACATACAACGTTTGATTTTCGATTTGACTCCAGCGGAATGTTAATAAATATTTATTTTATTTATCCAATGCTCAAATTGTAAAAATAAATTACACCAGATCATTAAGCCATATGGTTTCGAATTTTTCTATTATCATTACGTCACCATTTCAAATATATCCATTCCCAATGCAAAAATTTCGAAGTTTAAAATAATTCACTTTGACCGGGATTCGAACCGTATTTATGCAATTGTAAATCGTGGCACTGTAATGCATATTAGCCAATGGCTCCGTTTAAAGGTACTGTTGACGCAGCTCCTGCCTTTTCTTTGAATACGCACTATCCGTTGCGCACTTACTAAAGTGACATTAGGAAAAACCGCTCTTTATTTTGATCGGCTACATAACTCGTGGCTCAGATGCTTGAGGTGACGAAACTACTTGCGACGATACTTGCGTGAGAAGTCAAACTTGGCATATTTCGGATTGCTCTATGTTAAAATCAAGGAAGTTTCTCTAAACTTGGTACCTTTGGATACCCCCTTGAATACTCATTAATCCCTTAATCCTAATTCTTACTTACAAGACGACCTCTGCCTTCCTCCCCCATCATATTTCATGGGTAACCGGTCCGGTTAGGAGTCGAGAAGGGAGTAGGGTGGCTGAGACAGAGAGAGAGGGTGGCGATGATTTAAATAAATATAACACGACGAAATAGTTGCGAGAAGGAGTTTCAAGGCTAAGAGCCTCTCTCCGAAGATATATTTATTGGCAACCGGAGCTGTTCGAGCTATTAAAAAAAAAGATACGTATCACATTCCTTTAACTTGGTTCACGTGGGTTTTTATGAGCGAAAACGAGACTACATGTTGGATTATAATATATGAAAATGGAGTGGTACTTACCGAGACTGACAAAAGGGAGAAAAACAATGGCTTACATGCCAGTAATTTTTATTTTTAGGCACGTGTGATCCTTTCTCATGATCAAGATGATCTCGCATTAAATTTACGAGAGAAAATTTATCGCGCCTTTGAGCTTCATGACCGTATATTTTTAAATGAGTGTAGATACCTTTGTGTATATGAGTTCGAATCTGGGCGATACATTTATAAATCACGAACCCAACCAATGCCATGGGATTTTTAGAAATTGCGACAACTACAAAAGTGGGAAACAAATGCAAAAATGGGCAAGGTCTGGCGAAAATAGTTGAAAATATGCAAGTTACATTCCCCCTCATTTCACTTCATGGCAGGCGCCCTAACCCCTCCCAACACCCCGGGCGGTGAAGCTTCGTGAATATAACATTATACCTGTAAATCTAATGTATTTATAAATTTCCCGTCCCTCATTAGTAGAATGGTAATTAGTGACTAAATTACTAGTGAACCTGCCATTTTTAATGAGTTTCCTTATTTAACTACTTAACGCAGTCATTTAAGTAGTAACTAACTGTATAATGTTCGTAACGTGTGCAAATAATATCGCATAAATTGTGAGTTGAGTCTCCCCCCTTCCAAGAGCCCTTTCGACGGATTGCGGGGCGCCACGAATACGTGGAAATAGTGGAGTAAGGGTAGAATAAATGGTGATCTACCACCCGCTGACACAAATCATTAAGACGACTTGCGGGGTATTGTATAGATGTAGGTATAAGACCTTATCTTTTCACTTCCCCGTTGTGTGCCATTGTATGCATTGAAAAAAACAGAGCGTCTGTTCAAATATTCCTCCTACGGATATAACCACGCTCTCGTGGCACGAAAGATTAATATTATGTCGGTCAGGCGAATGCTATATTTAACATTTGCAGAGAGGGCGTGGCCCAGCCACTCAAATCACTCTTATTTTATCTCTCAGTTGCGAGGGAGCGCTATCAAAAAAAAAGGACCTGATCTGGAGGGACAGCCCTTGCCCTTCCCAGTATGACAGGCCAAGGACCCAAAGGGTGGGTGGCATTATCCTTAAACCCGTAACGGGAAGTCGGAGCTAAAGCAAAGTCCCCCTTCTTCCCCCCCAAGGTCACATACCCGGTTACCTTGGCGTCGGATCTCGACCTGGGAGAGGGGGGGGGGGGGGCGGAGATGACTGGGATGTGGACCCGTACAACTCGTCCTACAATCCCACCCCCCACCGTTCTTAAAGGTTAGGAAACCGTTGCCAAGGGCCGCTCCTTCCGCCAAAGAAGGCCGATTTTGGAAGCGGTTTGGGGCCTCGTGGTGGAGAGGAGACGACGCGGGCCCTCTTTTTTTCTCCACCCTAGATCCTTCGACCCTGTCCGAAAGGGAACGTTTCAGCGTTCTCTATCCGCTTGCCACCTCTGCGGGATCTCGAAATTCCTGTCCGCCGCCATGAAGGTGAAGTCTCACTTTCACTTCGGCCGGTATTCCAACATATTCTAATAGGGAGAGTCGCCCCGGCGATCGAATGGCCGCTCGGTGATATATGGATGCGAGATGCGGTTTTGGAGATTCATTGAAATAATAATAAAATTCATCCCACACTCCTCCACCTGAGCGTGACTCTAACCAGTAGATATTTCCCAAAAAATAAACAAAATTAACGCTGAAAGAGTGGGAATAATCTTAGCTCAACTCTTACATTCACAGACGAGACCTCGTGGAAAAGTTACTGGAAAATTACCTCCAAAGAGAGACGGATGTGACATAAGTTTAAGTGCATCCGCTGTGACGTTGTGGAATCCCTTCACATTGACATGAAAAACACAATTATTCTTTTCCATTTCGAGACAGATGTGGGGAATCCTTTTTCCTTCGCACGTTACCACTGGATACCTTACGTTGTAGCAATGCAATATCTATCCTTCGCGTGTGTGGAGGGAGGATGAATATCTCCGCCGCAGTTTTTTTCAAAGAGGGAGAATTTTTCATGAGAAAGTTTGGCGAAGTGTGAGAACAAAATTGTTGGAAATGATAGAGCCAAACACGAGACGATGTTATATTTCGTCTACGTTGGGTTTCGCGGGCTGAGAGAAAGCCATAAAAACAAGTGATGAATGCTAAATTCCGTCACTTTCTCCGGAAATTAAAAAAAATTGATTTGTGTTTCTACTCACCCTAAGGGTGTATCACTTATTGCAATTAGTATTATGGCACAACTTGAGCGGATAATGCCCGTATTTCTTAATATTTTGCAAATAAAATAAATGAAATGGAAGGAAAAAAATCTTTAAAAAATAAGTCCAGTCCAAATGAATGCATACTCCAAATACAAAAAAAATACTCATTGATATCTTATTACATGGAGGAATAATGCAAAATGCTCCTTTAAATGTATGGGAAGGTCTGGTACGAACCTTATACCTTAAAATCAGCATGCTAAATCAAAAATAAAAGTAGGCCAATATGGCTTAACAATCAGACAGCAAAACCATACCAAGTTTATTTTTTACTTGTCCATAGCGTATAACAACTTTTTTGGCCCTCTTTGACTTAGGCCTTTAAGGGATACTCGAGGTTCTGAAGCATTATGATGACGAGTTATTAAAGCCGATTCAGGCGACAATAATTTGCATATAGCGGTACTCTGCTAACTCAAATGTGACGTAGAAATTAGGTCCACTAGCTCTAACGATGGCGCTAAATGCCTATCGTTCACCTTGAATCGATAATCACTCAACGCCTGAAAACGCCTACGCTTAGTCACTCGCGTTTCCTATGCAGTCAGAGGTGTGGCCACTAATTGGCTTTTCGACAAGCAACTCAGTTCGTTCCAAGATATTTCTAAAAATCTTTGGTAATTTCAACGCATTAGATTATGCACAGTGAATATATTATGAATGTCATCAAAAATTTGGTTAAGCAGTATACGATATATATATCGTGTAACTGAGGAATGTAACCTTGATGCAAAATTATATACGTGGGCACAGTTATGGAGGGAAAGTAATTCTGATTTATATTTTTTTAAATTAATAGACGGTAATAAATTGTAGTCACATACAGAAAAGAGTCGGGTTCATTTAAAAACGATTAGATATTCACATTAACTATTTTCTAGTAAAAGGCGTGGACCAGCTGAATTGATTTCCCCGCGAACTGATACTGGAGTTTTTCTTTGTACTGCATCCGATTCCTCTCAGATTTATTGAAAAACCACTGTCGTCATTTCATTCAGCTGTCCGGGAAACAATTGGCTCAAGGAGAATAATACTATCGAGTCGTCATGGATCCATAAGCGTAATCATTTCGTGTCAGTGTGAATTCTTCGCCTCAACCGCGAGCGACGACCTAGTCGTGAGTGCAGTTGCTTGCGAAACGGAGGCTTGACCACTCACCGGCGGACTCGAGACGGTCGAGCCCACCAGGCGTCACAGCCCTCACCCCACAATCGGCTCGCGTTCCTTTGCCTATTTCGCCCTCAGCCGACGGCTAAAAGACATTTCAACATGCTGACTCCAACCGCACACCGCATCCCTCTTCTCCCGCCTCCCACGGGACAACCCAATCTCGAATCTTTGCCAGGCGTTAAAGTCTCCCTCCCAACTCCCTAAACGTTCCCACCTCTCTCCTCCTCACCCATGACAAATTTGACCTTTCTGTCCCGAACGTATTATATTCTTACTAACTGAAAACTACCTCTCTCTACACTGGTTTTTGGTTAGCATCGATCGCTAACTCGCGCTAACTAATCAGGCACTCATGGAGCGAAGGGGACGGTGAAGCATTCCAAGAATTGTGCTGAGCACACGGCTTGGGTATGGGCTATTCACGTACTCTCGTCTTCGGTTTGTAAGTATGTGCACGCACCCCCTTTCCTTGTTCAGTTCTCTTCCCTTCCCCCTCTCCATCCTCACCCTCCGGTCCTTCCTTGACCGTCTGTCTACCTAACGCCTCTCCCCACACCATGGGACAAAAATGCCGCCTGGGTTTTTTCCATTCCTCTTTTAGGCATCCTTCAAGATGTTTCGGACTTCATTCAAAATGGAACAGTCAGGTCAGTAAACGTAACCTAATTACCATTTGAATTGCTACCGATTGGTGAATGTTTTGAAAAACGGAATGAAAGGCTCTTTTACGCAAACGGCAGCTTGCAGTCGACCAATGGTGATCTACTTGCAAAGTCATCTTTTTTAACTATATCACGCCGGAATGATGATTGCAATCGCGAGTATCAAATGTTATCGTTCGATTGATATTTTATATCACCGTTCAATTTCCGACATACCCGTAATGTCAGGAAATCGAACACTTAATGTTAAAACTAAAATGTCGATACCAGGAATTTCTCTCTCGGTAAAACCGTTACGAAAAATACAATCAAACCAAGTGAGACGACGGAGGCTTGGATCTGATGTATTAGCATGATAGCTGTGGGGGGGCGTGGAACGGATTTGACGTACGCAAGGAGGAAATCCCATTAAGTACACGAGTGGATTTCTCGTCTGCGACGATGCGAAACCTTTTTTTTCAAACACGAATGGATTTCTCTACATCTGTGCCACCTTCCCTCCACTCGACAAGGAAGGGGGGAGAGGAAGCACATGGATGGCTTGATAAGTCAGCGAAGAGCAGCATGCCTGTGGGAGGGAAAGGGGGCTCAGTACCGGGCGGCCTCGTGGCAAACCGCCGACCAATGAGGAGATCGGAGACCGGAGGAGTGTTTGAGGGCGCGACACCACCTGTACGAAAGCGCGGGAGGGGAGAGCATGTGAGAGTGTTGGGGAGGGGGGAACCAGATGTCTGTCTGCCTTATTACTTACTCGCTACCAGCTGGAGATCGGGGAAGCACGTGTCTTCCCACCCGCTCGCGAAGGCGGGCGAGGAACGGAGGAAATCAGCATGGAACGAATCACGCTCTGTCGCCAATATTACTCGATTCCTATTTAAGAACAGATGTCATTTTGTGCTGCAAACACATACACGTCCATGCAACACCGGTGATTTTATTTTGGATTCTTAAAAAACAAAACTTAAAACTGCAAAACTTTATATGCCAAAAATATTTTCATATGTAAAGACGAGATCTTGTATAGGTAAATACATAGCCAAGTTGTGGCAAGAAGAGGCAGACTTTCGACAATAATCAGACTTCTAGGAACTTGGTGCGAGTATATCTCTCACGCACCCATTCAATTATATATTTGTAAGCATAGATAATTATACAAACCAGCACAAACACGAGCGTTTCAGGAGGCAGATATAATTTTTCCTGATGTAATATGGGAGGTGATTTCAAACATTTTCACCACTATGATCGTAAACCCTTAGTTTATCTTGGTGAAAATCACAAAATATGCTCGATGAAATCTTTTCCTGCCATTTCCCAGTAACTAAACGCTTTAGCCAATACGCTAATAGAAGAAACAACATGCTACATAAAACACACCCAACCATTGCCAAAACTATTGCAACTGCCTCTTGAATCATCCAGGATATATGAGACGAAGTAATTTAATTGCTGGCCTTTGTCCATCTTTCTCTTTTAAATTTTTTTCGAATTGATGAAATAAATTATTTTACGAGGGATGGATAAGAATTATTCTCAGCATCTGGAACTATGGAATGAATTCTACATTTCAATTATGAATTCATTAGTTTCCATTGCCACCCAAAAAACGTGCAAATATTCTCCTTTTCCGCAACCCTATCTCACGATTTGTTTCTACTGTTCCGGGGGGAGCAAATTACATAGTCGGGAGATACGAGCCATAAATAATTTCCCCGCCATCGATCAAACATCGAGTTACTTGTCCTTGGAACACGCGAGGGTAAAGGGTAAGGACGCTCAGACTGGCGTCTAGTTGGCGCCCAATCGACAGTATCTGACTGCATAGCTTCTGGTACCGGGAAACATAGAGTTTAATTTATAGGGAAAAATGTAAGAAAAATGTATCGAATGCCGTTGTAATCTTCAGTCTACATATTTATTTGAGCATTTGACCGGCATTTGAAGTGGTCAGTCATTTATAATTACCCATACACTGTGAATTTCTTTAGCGCTCAATCAAATCGAGTTGGACTTTTTTCTGCGTTATCATCCTAGTGAAGATTAAGTTGTCAACGCAGAAAAGGATCCGGTACCGCTGTCTCACTTTGCCAACCACAATATTTACGCACAACAATTTTTCATAGAAGCTGTTATTTTTTGGGTATTTTTCCCCTTGCTTAAAGCTCTACCAGTTCACCAGGCGATTGAATATTTCCCAGATAAGTAAATACTTCCCCAACGAAAATTCTAACGGGTGCCAAGTTTTACTATATTTTTCCCACTGCGATGCAAAAAAATGCGTCATTTGCACATGGCAGAAATAGGAAAAATATCACGAAATGAAATAAAAAAGGTAGGGATTGTGATTATTAAACGTATTCGGGCCGGAAAAGAGGTAGGGAAATTCGTGTAGAACTGTTGAGGCCGAGATCAAAACGAAAAAGAAAACAACGCCAAGGGGTAGACAATAATTCAAACTGCTTTTTCTTGCTGGATGTATTTTGGAGGAGAGGAAAAGGCTGAGTGCAAAAAAAATGTTTTTTGGCCCCGGATTCGGAGCGCGCGGATTTGCTAGGATGAAAAATATAAATGGCACCAATTCAACTGGAAATAAGAACTGATTATTTAGAGAAGGATAAAAATGATATTTCCTTAATTCGGGAACGGAAGTGGAGTGTAATGCGGATTTTACATTTTGCAACCAAGGACATTCGGAAAAGTAAAAAGTTCAGAAACAGTTCGTTCAAATAATCCGGACGCGTGAATAATTCAACGTATATAAGCTTCATTTAAACTCAATGACCTGTGCAAGAGGGAATTCTAGAGGAAAAAATTGTCGATTTCTCTAGAGTAAATTTGTTTATGGCATACGAGAGGTTTCACCACATTGGCGATATCAGATTGCACAACTCTTGGACGAAATTTTGGAAAAGGCGAGTCATGTTGAAAGGGACCACTGTATTGCATTCGGTATAGAGCTTCCTCCTTTACCGCCCGAGCACTCACCTTAGTGTAGCCTAGTGACCTGAAACCAATATACCTTCAGTCGCAAATAAACTAAGTTTTCACGTTCTATTTTCTAGTGGCAGGTCCAAATGTCCCACGTCGTGAATATACAGCATATAAAAACATATTCTTAAACGGATATGAATACAGATTTAAGTTTGTTACAGCATTGTTTTCCCTTTCTCCATATCCTTCTGATTTATGAGACTTTTTAAGTCAGCACGACAGAAGTCTTCAAATTAGGCAGGCAGATATCGCTACGTACGCTGGTCAATCTGAGAACAGTCAAATTGTTTATCATTTCCTCCACTTTATCCAACTATTCCCTACATTTCAAGACCATTTGAGTGCAAATTGAACTAACACCGAAGACAGGGTACCATCTTCAGGTTTGCCATGACCATTTTAGGACTTTAGGAACTTAAGTTCTTGAAAAAAACGAGAACGCCGGCACGGGAGCATTGGTGACTTTTTTTATGTAATTCAGGACGTCAACTAGAACAACTGAGCAAAAATCTGGAATTATATTATGCATTTTTCTACACGCAAAAATGTCTTGAAATTCCTAGGTCATTTGGTATCGACACGGTGTGGGGGGAAAGAGCTATGGTGGAGACCACGAGGCCATGAGACCCGAGTCCATTCGGAATGATCGCCATGGACGTTTCTTTTGAAAAAGCTCCCACCTCACAATACATTTCACGTATCCTTTCTCCTTAACCCCCACTCCGCCCCTCATTGATCCTCCGCCTTCCATGCTCCCCCATTTCCACGGAAATAGATAAATGCAAAGAGTGGATTGAGGTCCAGTATGTGTGCTCACCTGGCGGGCAGAAAGAACCAAGGCTCTAGAGGAAGCTTTGAAATCTTTTCTGATACTACTCCGAAAACTTGAACCTCGACATTGACAAGACACCCGCGCGGTCAAGGAATGTGTGTGAATATTTACCAAACAAAACCCCAATTAACAACCCGAAGTTTAATTTGATAAGTGAGGGTAATGCTCACCTAGCTAGTACTAAGCCCAACGGCGTGTGAAATTCACACATCGGAGTCTGGGGGACAGTTCCTCTCCCATCAATGACTTCCCTGGAAGATCTGGTACTTTCCCAACACTACCATGCCCCGAATATTTACCATTTCAATCATTAAAGCGAGAGAAGTGACAACCAGTTTACTACTGATGCTGTCGAGTAATACGGCTTGCATTGATCAGTATAGACAATGAGGGACACCTGACATGTGTCTCATTGCTCTGGCAACATACGCACGGATAACTCCGCATGTTGCGCGCGTACGTATTCTCTGGTTAATTCCATTCAATAGAGCTGGGAATCCAAAATTATCTGAGAACGTTTTTGGACGAAGACCGAACCCATCCCACTCCATTCGGGCTAGACATGCGCGGGTTTACAAGTATGTCACCATTCTCATTCTAATCACTCGTGAAATATTTTTTGGCAATATTTTGTGAAAAATTAAAGGGGATTAATCAAAACTGGGTGTCAGTCCTATTTCCGCTTTCCTTCTTCGCCTCTCCCATTGCGTCGGCACGTGATAATAAAGGTCTAATGGTCTTCGCGTGGGAGGACAGGCAATTGAACTGCAATTGACGCATGCGTGGAAAGTTTTCCGCCCTCACAACCGCTCTGTATTCTGACACAGAATTCAAAGTTTCTATCACGGCCCACAGAAGAATGCCAATAGGGGTCTTAATACAAAAAATTATTATACATGGAATAATGGCTAAAAACCGGGTAATTAAGAATAAATCATTACCAGCGCTATCATTTGCAATTACAATTGGTAAATTCCATTTTGACTTGGTTTATTAAATTTGTAATTTCAACCCCCACCGTAGGGCTTAAGTCTTGGGTGAGCTCTGCCCTGTTTGATCTCTTTCGTCTTTCAGTCCAGTTGACGATTTCGACCGAGGAAACATATGTGGGAATGTACAACTGAGTTGAGCTAGTCATGCTTTTCACTAACGAGTCAGACGACGTATTTCATTGCCATCATTACACCGTCAACTCTCAGGACCGAGTTGGGCTTCTTTTCTGAGTGGTAAAAAATTAAGATTGACAGCGTAATCGCGAATTTTCATACATAGTCATGAGCGCAACATAAGACAAATTCCACAATGGATCTACGTCTCACAGCGACCTAAAAAAACTCCTGTCATCTACGACTCAAAATTTACTAGTATATCATTACATACGTCGTCTTCTGTCGTCGCAGAACATAGAAGAGCGTTTGAATGAGGTTCGAGAAGCCAAAAGAACTCACTAACAGCGCACAAGCGAAGCTTTCCGAGGAAATAATCTCCCTTCAAGCAAAGGTCGACCGACCCACCGTGGGCAGTGGTAAGAAAACCTGGATGTTTTGTTTGGGAAGCCTGTTAAAACATAACTTCCTGGATTTATTTCCAGATCTAGGAGACGTGACACTTAAATCACCGCCTATCATTCCATTCACGTTTCGTGTGTCCCTCGTCGGCTTGAATTTGAATGAAGCATTGATGCGGCGAGAACCATTTAAGTCGGATCAGTTTTCCGATATATTTTTGTTAATAAAGCATATGACGGCCAGCAACTACGAAAGTTTCCGAAATGAGATTTCCACAGCTTCCTTAATAGTTCCATTTTTACAATAAGAAAACCATTAGTGCCTTTTTAAGCGTGCGCAGTGGCGTTAACGGCCCACTCATTTCCTATTTACCTGCATAAGTATCGGATAAATATAAATTTACCAGCAGCGCACTTAAATATTTGATTTCGCCACATCTTACTGCACTGACAGTCATCGTATTTTGTGGTGTGAATATTCTCCATAGGTATTTGGAGTGATTGAACTAATACAGCTCCATAATAACATCTATGAATAAATAGAATGACCCTTTTTTTTCAACCAACGACTACTGCCTTCAAATATGTACTGCATTTATCAATTAGCGATTGATCAATTTCATTAAATTTAGGTAAAAATGTTACATTCGTGTCTTTTCAGAGTTCACACACGTACGCGTATGAAATACGAGTGCATGTCGAAAGTAGATTTTGTGGCCAAGGTTTCCGTTCTATGCAGTTCAAAGTGCACGCACGTAGGAAAAAAAACTGCAATTGGTCAATTCATCTGAGTGTGTATCCCACTTGCGCAAACCATAAGGGTCGCATCTGAAAGGGTGGAATTTCGCAAACGGGACCTTTTAACACGAGTGTCGGAGCTGGGGAAGGCGAGCGCTAGAATGAGAGCGTGCCCTGGAAGCGAATGAACTAGCGGAGTGCTAAGTGGAGCAAGCAGAAGGGCGGAAGGCGGAATTCTCTACAACTTCGCGGCGGATTAAGAGCGTAGAATCGCGGGGCATTCGAAACGAATGAAAAGGAATTATTCCATCAGACGGAGGGACGTCTCCACATGAGACCAAAAATTCAGCAAAATATCTCAATGCAGGGGGAAATAAGCGAAAGAGATCGGTTACCCCAAAACATACATGTAAGCGAAAACAATCATCCAGCTGAAGCTTGCCTTTCTCTCTAGTCTTTCTCCTCTTTCTAAATCCTATTATTTTGTAGCCTCGTAAAATTCCTTACCTAGGCAGTCTTACAATGCTCGGATGTTGTCGCTAGATTTGCAATGATGAACAATATATTTGACAGTTATCCACCAGGGAAATGTGAAAAACCGTACAAGTTGAACATAAAATGAAAAACCCAATTCAGAGAATTACGCTGAAGAAGATTTTTACCGTGAATCAGAGAGAAAAACGTGAAAAATGTGGAGAAAAAATGAACGACTCCCCTAAAATAAAGGAAACAATAATGGATAAAGTTACACAATTAAGGAATAAAGGGAACGGATTGGTAGGACTACGTAGGGCGGAAAACCGAGGGTCAAATTATATTGAAAAACAGAAAATCAGAAATTGGGCGTGGTAAAGAATTATTATGAATGTTGGGTGTAGTTACTATAGTTAAATTTCAAACTAATAATAAATTTCAAATTTATCTCACGAAGAAAATTATTGCTTGAATCAAATTTAAATATGAGCATAATTAATAAATGCTTGGAGAATAATACAAGATTATTAGGAGTGATTCGTAAGTTCATGTGGTATCTTCTTCCGATCACGAAGATGTCAACTCAACGGTGGGTAGGGGTAGAATATACACGTACATTCCTATCGGTCAAGGCTGTGCTAATGCTGCAGTACATGGAACTATTTAACTATTTAAAACGTTGGCAAGTGTATTCTTGGGCACGACTCGGCGGCAGGGCGCTCAAGATTCGAGCGAGGGGAGAGGCGAATTTACGAACGAAATTCGCGGTCAAGGAGGAGAATGGCGATAACGTATCGGAGCACACGGAAGCGGAAGGATTACGCCAAATAAACCTTTCCCACCCAAGACGGTGGGACAGTAAGAAAAATGACGTTGATGTGCATCAGTTTTTTTACCTTACGTACTGAAACTCGCGTATATGAAGCATATAAAAGGAATCACTCGAAAAATATTAATAACGTCATGAGAAAACGTTTCCAATAGGGAAAACTGTTCGGAGAAGAGGGATATATCAGAATTGTCATAATCCATTCTTGACTGAAGACCTCCAGTTACTTGATAGTTTAATTGTAATTGACAATTTATTTTCGTTTTCCAAAAACTAGAATCCCAAAGTCCTTCGAGGGAATTTCGATGCAGGATGGCTTATTCTCACAAGTGTCGTTTAGTTAACCCACATAGGGGTGGCAACCAGAATTTCTACTGACAACCCGAGGGTCCCATTGTAGAAATTTCTGAAACTCTTCGCTCTACCATTGTGTAGTCAGAAGAAAAATGCCGACACTGCATTTTTTTTGTTAAATGACTACGGCATAATGAAAAACTTGAATGAAAAAAAAATTCATTGCATGTGTGTCCCTAAAATATTCATCAATTTGAACTTATGTTCCTCATTAAGTAATTACCTGTTAATGAACGCGCTTTGATTTACATTATCACGAGCCTTCTAGTTCACGTCACAGTTAAGGTGTCTTATTCGAGGGTCGAAATTTATTATCTCCCTCCCGCCAGCTAGGGTAATTTCTGAACACCCCGGAAATTTCGAATAATGTCTTCTCCATCATATTGCCGATAGCTAATGTAAACTGTCAAATGTGTACAACAATTGTATACTAAATCAAGTGCAATTTTCATTTACTATTAGTATGATTCAGTTTTTACAAAGGTTACATATGAATGTTATGTTTGAAGCCTTCGGATAAAAACGCCAACGCTAATGCAAGTGATGTACGAAATTCCATTTTTCCAAAAAATGGGCGACCTCATTAGTATATCATCACCTGCGGTCATTTGAACGATCCGAAAAAAAGATGGCACTGATTGCCAATGATTACCGTTAATGCAAATGACTATTTCCAAATATCCTCCACTTAGCGTTCCCTCAATTTTCCCTTATTAAATATTCTCTCGTGTCGACTTTTATGTCCACCGACTCTCATCATTTTTTAAAATACCACTCCACAATACGAAGTTTATTTAATACCGCGATTATATCGAAGAGTACTATTATAAGAAATCGCTTCGCAGAGAGTCGCAGAATTAAAAATTCCAAATCATTCGATTTTCTAATGAATCCATAGTTACAATTGACACAGCCATTCGAATGGGTTCGTAAACTGCTCATTAGTGCTTCATTAAGTCGTTCGAGTATGTTTATTGAAAGAGTAAGCAGGCCAATGAATGATCCAACGGTCATTATTCTTCCTGTGATCAAAAGAGATACATCGCGAACAGCCCCTCCAGTGGGTGTCTCCGGTATCGTATGCAATTCACAAAATTGGCAATTCATACTGTGAATAGGAACTATTTCCATTAAATTGGATTGCTCTTTTCTATCTAAACTGTTCCAAATATAAAAAAGCTATAAAAACATCAATATTTCACGATATTCACAAACATAACATCGGGGAAAATTTTGCGATAAAAATTAATTTTACAACAAAGAGTTAAACAAGCAACGAAACTTTAAACTCGCGACAAAATTGCAGTCCTAGTGAAACAATTCTTATCAGTCGATAAAATCAAGTATGAAATACACTTTTATTCGATGAGTATCTTATTCCCTAACTCACTCCTACTCCTGGATCTAATCCTAATTGAATTCTACAACCCTGCGATCCCTAATCAATCTATCTTCCTGAAGCCGATAACGACTGAATGCGGATGATAATCCGAACTGTAAAATTAACACATCCGACAGCGCCGCGACACTCCCACATGGCTATATTTGCCATCAGGGTTAAATCGCTCCCTCCCACCCGACGACTATAAGTGTCGACTTTTAGATGCACTTGGCAGACGGATAACACGCCGAGAGGAATTGACTGGGAACCAAGATGCCTCAGGGTTTTGCGAGATCTCCTCCTTGTCCTCCACCACCACCACATGACATTCACTCCGGCAGCGACGACCGAACGCGAAAATTGGTACTCACCGCTCTCTTGATGTACGGCATTTTTCCAACACCCAAATTCTTGGAGAGGCGACGGGAAGAATAGTTCCGGTGCGCAAAACCTCGGAAATCGGACGACTCGACGGGGATCGAGGAAGTTGAACGAACGTAAACCCACGGACGGTTGACGGGGAGCGGAGAAGTGAGTTTTCGGCACTTTCAATCCACTTCTCTCTCTCCACCAAGGGATGAAACTGGCACGCTGTTGTTGTTTACGCTGAAATACGCACACCGGTCGCGGGGAACTTTTTTTCCTCCTCGGTCCGAGGGATAAAAACCTCGCACACGTGGTTTTGAGTCGAAGATGGAAACGGAATATCTTTCCGAATCTCTAATCGAGCGCTTGCTTACCGACCCGGAGAGATATTAAGAGATATTATGCGGCAAACCTGGCGGGGACCAGATAGTTGAGCGTGACTCACACGGTTTGAGCGCGGGAATTGAAAGTGGCCGCCGACTGAGGGCTCCGTTAAATAACGTGCTTCAAGCGACCGAGTGGAGAGGGGTTTTGAGGGGGCAGCTCTCTCTCCACAGAGACGCGGTCACGTTGGGTGTGTGTCTGTGCTACGGAGAACGCCATTGGTGCATATTCCGCCTCCGCCCAGCCGGGAAGAGGGGGCTTGGGGTGGAGGAGAGGAAGGCCGGATAGGGGTGGGAAAACTTGCAGATAGCGTTTTAGGAAGCAAGAAATCCAGTTAGTGATCCGTCAGTGCCCGAAATGAAATGAGCCATGCTCCTCTCAACCGGCGCAGATGACCACCTCCTCTCAACCGGCGGAGATGACCACAGACACACACCCGGGAGACCGGACGGACGAATAGGGTCGACCCGTCTAGTCCTGATGCTGGGAGTGGGAGACGTATGCTGCAGAATTGAGTTGGAACGGAAGTGGGATGTGTCTCTCGAATACACACTGGTTATCATCTGTTTCGAAGAAGAAATTTAACGCGGTCAGTCAGAAACACGTGGCCTTAAAAGTCCAAATAAATAGGCTTGCGGCTTCGAGAAACGGAAATACGTACTAAGTAAAGAATATTTTTAAAAGCACTCATTTTTGAACTCGGCTCTATATGATTTCTGGGCAATAATAAAAACGATAAAGGTTTACCAATACCGGTAGAAATAGTATATAAACTTTTCCAAGCCTCACGATATTGCTTCGAAACTTGGGGACTATGGAGACTCAGCACTAGACAAAACCTTGTTATAGATATACATATTTGAACCGTACAATTTCGCGTCCGACCTTGAGATCGCTTTCTCAAGTTAGCTAAACATGAACCCGTCTTGCAATCGGCATGTCAGTTAATTATGAAAAAATGATTGATATGCTGCATTACAGATTTAAAGATTAGTTGTTCACGTCACACAATTCATAACAATGGCACAAAGAATGATATTAGATGCAAAATCAATACCAAGTCCAATTTACAGACTTCTTTCAGTATAGTTTCTTGCCTGGCGTTCTAACACCCGTAGCCACACGTCTTTCATAAGGCTGGCGCGATATCGTGTAGGTTTAGTTAAGCTATAACCTCTGGATCTACCTTGACGTTCTGCACCGAACACTGAAATGGAATGTGTGGACCTAATTAAATACCTAGGCGTTACTCTCACTCACTATTTCTCCCGAATGAAACACATACAGTGAATATGTGGACAAGCTAACAAAAAATTAGGATTTATTAGAAGAGTAGTAGCTGAATGTGATGAAAAGGTCAAAGAGAAATGATACCTGTCGTTGGTTAGGCCTCATTTAGAACATGCTGCGAGTATATGGGATCCTCACGAAGTTGGATTGATTGCCTAATTGGATCGCGTGCAGCATAGAGGAACTAGATTTGTAAAACGTTGTCATTATAAACTTAGTAGCGTATCCAAAATACCAGAGAACCTAGGCTGGGAGTGAAGGTTAAATTACAGATTGAAGCTATTGCATTAATTGGAAATGAGTCTTCTTAACAGTTATGTTGACCATGTATTCTTACTCCCTATCGTACTAAGGTATCATGTCAATAAAATAAGACAGATTTAATGTTGAACAGATAGATTTAAGATGCCATTTTTTCCACGAACAATAGGGGTTCATAATAACATTGTTCGACCGCGGTAGGGTCATGTTCGGGTAAAATTATTCTGGTGCGTATTAGCCCCCTGCCATGCACCCTGGTGGTGGCTTGCAGGGTATATAAATAAAAAGACGACGGCGCTAATGATGAGCCAATCTTGAAGGCATGTCGCCAAATTTTGTTACGCAGACAGATAAATATTTGCTGGCATTTAGCAACGTCGCTGCAAAAATCAATAGGCCAAAGCAATAAAAGTAGTAGGAATTAATTTTTCTCCATTCATGTATCATTTGATTAATAACGAAAAATTATTTGTTCAATTCAAGAATGTTTCTGTAACCTCCCTTGAAGTACGTGGGGTTAATTTTAGTACCTAAAAATTAGTCTTGGCTAGCCTGGCTAGTGCGTCACCAAGGGGTAATTTTAATTGTAAGGGGAACATATGGGGTTATGACGGCTCTCATTCAGTTTGTGATTAAAAACCTGTGATTAGAATTCTGAACCAATCAGAGCTTCTTTCGGATAGGATAGGATTCTCGTTCATGGCAGAAAGGCAAGTTGTAATTGCTATAGCTAACACGGATATAATTAAAATGTGAGAAGTTTAAAATCCAAAATAATTCTTTCATTATCTCAACCATAGTGATCACTAGGAAGGAGGCATTAGGTTTGGAATAAACTTGGGAAGTTGTACCGTCATCACTTTCCGGTGCCTATCCATTTTTCAGTTATTTCTGGACGAATGGAGGCTGCTAAAAAGTGAATGTCATTGATTTTGATCGATTGCTTCAACCTTTTTCCTAATGGGTCTCCATATTGCACAAGAGCATTGGGTAATTTTGAAATAAATTACTAATTTATGCTAATGTCAGCCGTATCCATCAAATCCTTTCCTTGGGCATGAGAGCTCAGCGACTTGAGGCACTGCCATAAGCTTAGCCACATGGCGATTTGTGTAGTGTATTAAAAGTTATTAATTAATAATAATTAGGTGGGATTGTCATTTCACGCCGGAGATGGTGTTATAAAACGGTATGAGGTTGCATACATGCATGTAGTTTCAGACTCGATCTGATGTAACCGCCTCATGTTTAATTGAATAGTTATAAAGTTCCAGCAATAAAAAATGTTAAGACCGATTAAAATTTGCAAAATCGTTGCCTAGTGGATAAGCGAAAGTCAATTTAACCCGTGTCCCGCACTTGTCAATGAAAGTTACCATCACGTTTACCACACTGAAAATTATTGTGTATTGAAAAAATTGTTGAAAGAATCAGTTTTGTCAGCGAAATTTTCTAAGTCGTCGATAAAATTAGCATGATTTTTTGGATGAATTGACCGCTTAGAAATCAAAAATTGAGCTTCGTGACACTGATTAATGCAAAAGCTTCGGACAACTCGGCGGGACCACTAAATCTGACATCTGAATCTACTGAACTAACTCCTTGTGTACAAAGCCTACAATTTTATGGCACTTATTGATTAAAACGTTACTTATGTCGAACGTGTTTATTTTCACATGCACGGATTTTAAAATCAAAGGAAAATAATTAACTGAAGCTCAATTTTTTAATCAGGAAAAAATATTTCTAATTTTGTGACATTAATTGATCAACATATTACTTACGTGTTTATCGTCACAAATATGGATTTTTAAATTAACACAAAATAATTAACTCAAACTTATTTTTTCAATCAGCAAAAAATTAGTTCTATTTAAGAAGCTCGATTTGGTGGCGAAATTACCCTTCTGAAGGACGTGACGTCAGCTTCTAAATGAATTTCGACCCGGTCGGAGTGATTGCAGATTTGATTTCAACGCTCTGTAAATACGAAGATGGTAAAATTAGAGAAATCATAATTTTTTAAGTTTACTCCATAAATTCATCTAAATGAGACGATCGAAATAATAAACTATATTATTTACCTCGCATTACCTTGCTTGGAATACCACAGTTAAACATTCATACACAATCATCTAATGCGTGGCCATTGGAAGATATTCCATGGATGTTGAAGTTATTTTCAGATAACTATTAAACGATATATACGTATTTATAACTCTTGGTTATGCCAAATTCAATCGCATAGCTAAGAACCACTGACTATAACTAAAAGGACAACACATTCAGCTGCCAATCTCTTCCCCATTGAAGCTTTACTCGTACCTAATGCTCAGAAATTCCACCATTTAGAAAAATTTTGAAATTTAGCACAAAGAATGCAATGAAAATGTCAATCTACTTTGTTTCGGGGGACGGGAGTCTTCCAGTAATGAATCATGGGAAGGGGAGAGGCCCTCCCCTCCTTTCGTTCGTGCAACGAGAATGTTAAAACGCACGTATTCAGGATTAAGATGCTCTCATAATGCTCAACCGGTGTCCTAGGTCAGCGAATCAAGGGGTGAACGACCGGTGAACGAGGGAACCCTCTCCTCACCCTCCGCACCCCGGGGTTTGAATGCGTCAGCCACAGGGACGAGAGGTGGGATTGTATGGAAAACTGCTTATACCATGTTACATTAATAGCACCAAAATACATATGTCAACCACTACTTACGCAGCGTATTTTCGAGTGAAAAGATAATGAGAGTTCAATTCTAAGCTCTACTTTAACGATTGAAACAATTTCTTACTTTTTCGTTTTCTGCATGTTCCGCAGCAAAAAACATCGTCCTTACACAGAGCATATTTTTGAAACTAGGACTTTCCAAAACCAGTTCAATTCGAATATGTAACCTACAACAATGGGGCTGGGAAAACATCACATGAAAATATGAGAAAATTCGGTCCAAATTATTTGATAACTGTAGTAAATTAAATACAATGAAATATTGGAAATGATACCCTCAGCTTCTCACGGGCTCTTTTAAGGCTGACTATATTAAATTCTATTTCCTTAATCCGTAAAGGGTTTTGTAACGCTTTATGGCTTAAGGAAATATTATTTAATATAGTCTGTCTAGAATGAAATATTGTCTAAAATGGGGATCCGAAAACAAATAACCAAAGTCATAAACTATCAGTTATGTCGGCAATTTTACCCAATCGATAATACTAATAATAATTTTACCCAACCAGCGTTACGGCAAAGTAAGGGTCCGATTTCGAAATGTACATTATATACATGTATAAATAACAGTCAATTTTAAAAATAATAGGCAAACGACAATATTAAGGGTGGGTGCGTAACCCACTAGGCGAATTAGGCTGATGGAGAAGAACTGTGAGGATTTATCCTCTCAGTACCCCATCTGAGAAACAAGAACTTACTCAACCACTCCGAAAATTTCAAAGATCTCTATCCACACCGCTCCCCACTCCTTTTGTTCACATTTTACCTCAAAGGCGGCTGGGACAAATAGTTTGTTTATCTAGCGTGCCACAAAATCTTTTACCACCCCTTCCATTGTGCGTGCAAGATCTCAGATTAATTAATGCCGTACGAAAATATTCAATAATACCCATGGGGAGATCCAATGAAAAATGCTCACATTTAATCGCCATCAATATTTATTTATTTTAGTTTTATATACCCTGCAAGCCACCACCAGGGTGTGTGGCAGGGGGTGAATACGCATTAGAATAATTTTACCCGAACATGACCGTACCGCGGTCGAACAATGTTATTCTAACCCCTAATCTTTCGTGGAAAAAGTGGGATCTTAAATCTATCTGTTCTAAATTTAATATCTCTAATTTTATTGACATGATCTCTCTTACCGTAGTACAATGGGACTAATAACACATGTTCCAAATCATTGCTAAAGAGACATCCTTCTAATTAATGCAAGAGCTTCAATCTGTAATTTCACCTTCACTTCGTGAGTGATTCCCAGCCTAGCAGTTCCAATATTTTGGATACAATACTAAGTTTATCACAACAACGCTTTACAAATCTAGCTCCTCTACGCTGCACGCCATCCAATTAGGCAATTAATCCAACTTCGTGAGGATACCATATACTGTCAGCGTATTCTAAATGAGGCAAAATCAGCGAAAGATAATATTTCTCTTTCAATTTTCATTTCTCACTCAGGAGAGATCGTGAATGAGGGTAACGCCAAGGTATTTAATTGAGTCTACGTATTCCATTTCGGTGTTCCCAATGCAGTAGGCATCCGGGTGGGAATTGCTCTTTTTCCAAAAATTTATGACTACGCACTAATTTAAGTTGAATTCTAATTGCTAAGTGTCGCACCAGCGTTGTATACCATTAAGGGCATTTGATAAAGCTGCTGTGTCCTTGTGATCACGGATACCACGGTAAACCACTGTCACGTTGGCAAATAAACGTATCTTACTAGTAACTACGAGGTCAATGTCGTTAACGTAAAGTAGGAATAAAATAGGTTCGATGACACTTCCCTGGGGAACACCAGAAGTAACTTCTACTGCATTTGAGCTAACTCCATCTATCACTACTCTGTGAACCCGGCCATTCAAAAAGTCGTTTATCCAATCCCGGATATTTTTATGTATGCCATATGCTTCTAGCTTAGCGAGTAGTTTAGTATGAGGTATTTTGACGGAGGCTATCTTAAAATCTAGAAAAATCGCGTCCACCGGAACATTGCTCTCTCCCGAAATAAGAGTATCATTAACAAAAAGCGCAATTTGTCTCGCAAGATCTAACTTTTCGGAAACTGTGCTGATTTTTCATTAATAACTCCTGATTATCAAGGTGTCTAACGATCGATCTTGCAACTATAAGTTCCATAAGCTTGCACGAAATGGATGCGAGGGAAATAGGCCTGTAATTACTTGGTTCCTCCTTTTCTCCGTTTTTAAATATTATTGTTACGTTAGCCGTGTTCCAATCTCTGGGAGCCTTGTAACTACCAGCAACTTCTTAAATATTATTTCCGGGTACGGAGAAATTTCCGAAGCTAGATCTTCAAATATACGAGCCGGTATTTCATCGGGCCCGGAGGATTTATTATGCCTAAAATTTTTCAGCAAACGTTCAATTCTGTTATATGAGATTTTAATTTTGGGCATTTGTCGATTTGGTAAGCTAAGCAATTTGGGGGTATTCTGAGAAATATTAGTGCAGACGTTTTGAAAGAAGGAATTTAATAAGTTAACCTTTTCCCAACTGCTGGTTAATCTTTCGCCTTTATCATTTTTGAATGAATTAACAGTTGACTTATTTCCCTGAACTTCTCTGACGTATAACCAAAATGCTGTTGTATTCTCTTTAAAATTTTCCGCTAACCTTTTCCTTTTCAATTCCCTTAACGATTTACGAAATTCATTCTTGGCATTCTCCCTAGATATCTTATTATCATAAATGGTCTCACACTTTTTGTCGCTAGAGATATCATCCCTGATATTTTTCATCTTAGCTACACTATAGCCTTTGACTTCGTAATGCATTTCTAACATCCGCGTTGTACCATTTAAGTTCCGTGTTATCTTTTTTAAATTGACAGGGAATGAACTTCTTGACTGGTGAGCGCGTGATTTCAAGGAAGTGATACCACGTACCCTCAGTATTTCGGTGATTACCATCTTTCTTAAAACTAACAAATTGATTATATATGGCTGCGTAGGTTTTCGCGGCGGTGGTTTGAAGTACTCTGCATTGTCGGGTTTCACCGCGTCGTTGTTTGATTCAGACAACAGTTTCGCCGAAGTTGCATTCGGCGTCTTCAGGTCGAAGATGAGGGACTCGGAATATAAGGGTGGCAAAATTCCGAGTCCCTCATCTTCGACCTGAAGACGCCGAATGCAACTTCGGCGAAACTGTTGTCTGAATCAAACAACGACGCGGTGAAACCCGACAATGCAGAGTACTTCTAACAAATTGATTATGTAGTCCGCACTTAAGGCCATCGTAGTCACCTCCTTTTAACAAGTAAATGTTCCTTTTAGGCTGCTTATTTCGGACCCTATGAAGCGAAAACTTAGCATTTAGTGCCCTGGGGTCACTAATTCCTTTTATATTTTCTATAGTTAAGACTTTTTCAGAAATATTCGTTGCTAGCAAATCAAGAATGTTATCGCCTCTAGTTCGTGAAGTGACAAGTTGATTCAATGAGTTCGACATAAAAGAATTCAATAGCCATTTGCAGTATCTTTTTGTTTATCCCCCGTTTTAAAACTATGTACGTATACGTATGTGCTCCAGTCAATAGATGGGACATTGAAAACTCAACCGATTATATTGTCGCGATAACTGTGTTGGGATAAGAAACCTCTGATTTGCTGATCTAATTCTTCTATTGAATTGTCTCTATTGAATGGTGGTCTGTAAAATGCGCATACATTAATTCTTTTGGAATGGGGACTTTAAACTGAGCACCAAACGCTTTCCAAACTATTACCCGGAAATACCTCAGCCCTGCTGACGCAAGAAATTTTGACTTCAATAAAAACACCACCCCCGATTCTATTTGTTCTGCCATTTCTGTAAATGGAAAATAATACTATATATCATTAAAATAAATATTTTATAACTGTAGAAATACTAGTCCAAAATATAAATTATCCTCATTTACAACTCTACAAATTAGTCTATTTACACTGCGACTTCAAATTTCCTTACATTTTTCTCGCTTATCCTTTCTTTACGAACTTCGCTAGGCACATTCTTCCAGCTTATTCTCGTTCGCTTCGTCTCCATCGAGTCCGTATTATCTGTACAAGAAAAGAAATGTGCAAGGGTGGAAATATTTGTACCCAGTTTCAAATCACAACCAGTCGTATCAAGTGTAGGGGTCGTTGCTCTAAACGGATTTCAATGCTTCATAAATATAGAGATTTCGCAATTCTTGAGGGGGAGGGGGGATTATCCCGGACTTCAAAAGCAGACAATGATTTGCTGAGAACGGCTTTAATTTTTTTTAAAGTGTCTCGCCAGCTTACTTCATCCAGCCGGCAGTATTTTCATATCATCAATTTTAATAAATCCGCTGCGTTTGGTAGAGTGAAAATAGAAAAACTGCTCAGCATAATACAGCCTAATTACCAATTTAGCTCCAAGATCACGTCATGGCACTGGATTCGGCAATAATTGTGATCCGATATTCGACATTCACCCCATTGGTGACCACCCCTATCCCCAACCATTGTGTAAAGACAGGACGAGGTGACCTCACAACCCCTCGGGTTAGAGGTGAATTTGTGGAGAGGGAGGGAAGTGGTGGGAAAGAAATATGTTGGGAGGAGGGGAAGTAGAAATAAAAGCGTGATATCAAAAAGAAAAAGGAATCTGATGGGTGTCATGGCAGATGGTACGAGGGCATTGAACTGAAATACTAAGATTTAGATCGCACTTTATTCTTTCTCAAATCTATGTGAGCCATACAGAACCCATTGGCAAATAAAATTACTCTCAGCTGCAGCTCGTGCGTGTCACCCTTTCCTATTCCTGCTAAAACTGAGCGATCGATATTCAGTAGTGACTTAAAAATGACTAGACAAGCACTAATAGTTATTTTTCAAGCGTGTGTTTTCCTTGATTATTGAAATTAATCAATCCGTTTCCTAGATCTCATCTCACTGCCTTACCCTCCAATAACGCGATTACCATACGCCAAGTGAGCAGTTTTGTCCTTCGCTGAGAAGAGGCCTTGGGTTTCTTTTTTCCGTGGTGAAAATCTTAAGACGAGTGCTTCGTCATTTTCCAAGCGGACATACGAGTATGAGGCAGCATACGATGACTACACCTCAGTGTCGAGTGCGGGCATCTGACTCAAACGGGTACAATGTTAGACAATCGGGAGCTGAATAGCAGGGCTCCTCAGGAAAAAGAGACATACTTGGGAAATATTGAGTATTTGAGTTTAGGTATGCGTCTCGGAATTTCACACTCCCACGCGGAATTTAACCCTTTATATTCCATATTCAGTAAACTCTGTGCGCCTGCTTGACATGAGATTTTTCTGTAGTCCAATGCAATGCAAATGGTGTTCCATACGTAATCAATATGCAAGATAAATTTACTTCATGAGTTTTGTCCTGCCAGCACATCAGGTCACCTTTATCTTCAACTTAAGACGTCAAGCCGCGATGGGTCTTACATATTTAGTAAATTTGTGAAAAACAATATTTTTAAAATTATATTTGCACATTTAAAATTTTCACATTACCGTAAAAATATTACGCGTCTGCACGAATACAAATTTCTGTCGAACGATTCGACTCGGTAACCGATGAGAATAGCATAGATGGCAAGAATGTATGTGTGTGTGTGGATTTGAATATTCTGCAAATAATACGTGTGAATGAGTTTTGGTTCTCTAGTGTGACGATTCTACGAGAACGGATGTTTGTCGAATCGCTTCAGATATACAAGTTGGACAAATGTATTGAAAAAGTCGCAGATATATGCCAAAGAGGCTTCGATGACAAGGAATACTTTATATCTCGTTAGTAGAAGAGTATCTATGAAACAATCCATTCACATGGCTGGAGAAAGTTGCATGAAAGTACAGGAGAGTAAAGAAGAAAGTAAGGGAAGAGTGGACGTTTCCCAAAATACTAGGATTTTGTTTATTTTCCCTACTACGATCGTGATCGATGTGAAATTTCGTAGGCCCTAAAATTTCCAAAAGTCTGAAGCTATTCACTGGCGTGCCAATAATTGGGGAATGTTAAAAAAACCACTAATTACTTAAACTTTATATTTTTTCAGAAAACGTTGTGAAAAAATGAGTTCTGTGATTCAAAATTCAAAGCTTAATTATTCGGTGATCATTAATTTTCACAGAGTAGGGTCTGAAATATTCAAAAGTTGAAAAAATTCGCCCTCTACACGAGGATGACTAATGGAAATGATAATACGTCTATATGGATGTATTTTATAATTTCATGCGCTTTAAGTTAAGTGCCGATAGAGAAAAGGCTCCCCTGTCGATTACTTATTTTTGAAGAACAAATATAAAATTCATAGCAGATCAATTTGGGTTGCCCAAAGTTATTCCGACCAAGACTGGTAACGTAAAAACTGAATTGAAAAAAAAACTAGTGTTGATATTCTCCAAAGGTGACGTCAGTGCTTGTTTACATCAGCTGGACTAAATATTCAAGGTCCGCCCTTGATACGAATATCATAAGTGTTTTTCGTATTCCCGGAAACATTGACGACTGAAACAGAGGTCAAGCACATTGACATTGGAAATCATTGCTTGAGAAAGCAAATCGAATAGCTGAGAACATCTTTTCGAGAGACGTTCAATTAATTGAATGTGTACGTTTCCGGCGAAGTAGTTAATAGACATAAGGAGGAGAAGTGTAATCGGTTAGTTTGAAATTGCTAAAGGAGAAATAGAGAGAAAACTGCTGGTGATGACGGGTTGGAAGAAAATCTGGAGAATGGGAATTATCTTACCCATGAATGACGTCACCCTTTTTTCCGTTTACTACTACTCACGCTCTTTCAAGGTTGGCTCGCGACCGTGTGAGCCAAAAACACAAGAGAAAGTCGACTTCTTCGGACATTCTTGTACGCCAATTAAATTTTTCTCTCTTATAAAATACCTAAATTATTAAAAAGTACAATTAACACGCTGGACATGCGGAAATTCAGAGTATTGGCAAACCCTAGTTTTCGTGAACACCTCCCTCAGCATAGAAATGAAGTCACAATAGTGATTATACTTCATTAATTATTGAATTTGTATAAACTCCAAACCATTAAAAATTATCTTAATAGTTTTGAAAAAATAAAATATAACTGAAAATACCTAATGCCTAATCCATTTTAAAGTTAAGAACTGAAAATAATAAAGAGATGCCAAAGTGCGCATGTAATTCTTCTTCTTGCTATCGGAGGGGTTTTTGCCTCTGGGTGCTATTTGGGATTCACATAGATATGCGCGCGTCCCACGTTCCCCGAAGAAAAATTTAATTGGACAGGGATTCCCATTGGGCAAAAGTAGCGTACGTTGGATAGTGTAATAATATTATGCCCTAATATTTATTCCCCATAACATCTCACAGCTCTCAGAGTATTACCTAGTCTCCTTTAAGAAGTGATAATTTAGATTCAATTAAAAAAATTACAAGGAATAAGAATTATTTCATACCATTAATACGTAACGCGTCACCGTAACCCCCCCCCCCCGCCGTGGTGGCCGAGGGAGCGTCACGTTATTCCAAATGTTATTTTTACCCCAAATGGCGTGACGAAATCAATGGATCACAACTTTCCTCGCCCACGGGCCAACCATCGACCAAGGTTGACGGTAATTTCAGCAGTATTTCCTGCACAGCTAAGGAATTAATGCATTTTGACTAAGTAAGTGCGTTGGAATGCGAATCATTGCTTAAAATGCCGAGAACAACAGAAACCGCGGTAATCATCCGCGGTGAGGTGAATCAACCTCCTAATTTCTTCCTGCTCAATGGTGATTTTGAACCGGTTGTTTGAGTTACGTCCGGTAAGTACTTCATTGGGCAATGAGAAATTTAAAAGGAATTAGCGTATCCACAAAAGGAAGAGCATATAAGGTACTGGTTAGTCCATAGTATGGGATCCATATGAGGTGGGACATAAGCCACAAAAAGTTCAAAGAAAGGCAGCAAGATATGTACTCGGAAAGTACAAAAGAACAGTGCCACGGAAATGCTGGACATACTGAAATGGGAGAGTTTGAAAAATAGAAGAAAAAGAAGTAGGTTAGGCGCGATGTGTAGAATTGTTAAAAATGACGAAGCGTGGGAAGATTTATGGATTGAGATAGAAAAACCTAACTTTAAGGGAAAAAAACGACCACAGTTTTACAATAAAAATTAGGACGCAGAAAACTAATTAAAAATATTATTTTTTAAACAACTATTTTTATTTGGAAACAGCTGCCTGGATGTTTATTTGAGCCCTTTCCATTCAATTTTAGGAGTTTTAAGAAAAAGTGTAAAGCAGCCACTGGGTGTTAAACTTCATTGATCAGTGATTATTGTGCTATTGCACTTATCAAAATATTGTTTGTATGAAGAGTGCGTGATTATGGACGGAGTGTGGCGATGGATGCTGCGCAGTATGTTTTCGTATGGTGTGAACCTAGCCCATGGGTAAAGGTTTGGTTGGTAATCTTTAAGAGTCATTGTACATAAGAGCATATTGTCTCATAATTGTTCTTCTTGAGTATGTATGCATGTGCATTGTAAAAGTGACCGTTGACCAGACTTGACCGTTGCCACACCAGGGCAATTGCCTAATTGTAACGATGTAAATTCTTAAATAAATAAATAAAGCAACTAGCCTCTTTCGTTTAAAATGAACATTTTATCCTTAATAATATCTTGTTACAAGAAATCGTATTACAGTATTTTGAAGAATGGATCGAAAGAGTACCCGATGGAAATACCTACTTGGTGTGGGTGGAAATACCTACTTGAAGCGTGTTGGCTCGGAGCATGATTTGAATGTAATGAATGCCATATGAGCATGGATATAATTCAGGACAATGCCAGCAACGCAAAATGTCAGCGCCGATGCCATGAAAAGTCCATTGTAACTTGAACTTTGTTCGGAAAATACCATTCCATTTTTCACCGAGGTCATGTGCTTATGAACTTTGAAACTCATTGCGAAACTGAGATACATGAACGAAAAATCCCTCGAGGCTGTTGAACATAAATTTATGTGAGGCGTTTAAAAAGAATGTTATCAGTTGCGTGACTTACCAATGAAAATTAGTGTGACGAATTCTTCGATATGGTATCCTGTTCTGTAAGGCTTGACCGCAGTCCAAGGTGCAGCGATAAGTAAAACATCACTCTTCTATCGTTCTTCCTCTATGACGTCTGGGAATTATGACTGTTACGCATGTAATTGTTGTTGCAACATACCGTATAAGTAATGCCCCATGAATCTTTGCTCCACTTGAGAGTGATTTTAGACAGATCTAGGTATCTTATACATTTGAAGCTATCTCATGTGCAATTCACCTATTACATTTTAAAGTAACAATGCTACATGAATGTTTTCTAAACTCTATACACGTGAGCATCTATTAATATATTCTCTACCCTGCCGGATCTCTACTAGGATTAAAACACATAATATATTATTATTATTATTATTTTTTAATAGTCGACCATTTAAGGCAGGTTTTGATGGACACATTCTACCGCCGCATTTACGGTATAAGTCTCAACTGACGAAACAACCTGTTACCACACACTATACACGTAATAAACCCTTCCTCGATTCCTCATACTCCCTGTTTCAATTGAATTTGTCCTATAGCCTATCCTTATCCTCTCCCCTCCTTGCTTGCCCAATATACTCCCCTTGATCAGTCTTCAACATTCCATCCCAAAGAAGAGTACTATGCATCCACCTCTCATTCCTTCTTTGAATTTCTCCCAAAAATCAACCCTCTTTCCTCACCCACCAAACCTTGGACTTCGTTTGTTTTCCTTTCCGTCCATTTTACCTTTTTATCCTTCTCCACGCCCACACCTCAAAAAACTCCCATCAACGCCCATCATCTTGCTTCAACTACCATATTTCCTTGTCCTAAAAAACCAAGATATGCAATTGAGATATAGCATTTGCTACGTAACGAAACTAAGTTGAGATTCACAGCTAATTTACCAACGGTGGGGGTGGAGCAATAGCTAAAGAATGAAAGCGCCAGTACATCTTATCAGTTTGAATGCCTTTTTCTTCTTCACTTTTGTGGAGCACTCCACGCGTTTTTGTTATGGAAAAGGAGTTATCATTGATAAACGGCCCAGAGAGAACTTAACGATTGTTTACAAACATTTTGTGTAAGCAGTTGATTCTTTGGGTTCTCGTATCGTCGTCGAACTTTTTTGAAAGTTTCGCAACAAAATCTGTAATTAATTAAAGTAATTACATCAAGTATAACTCAAAAAAGGCAATTTATTTGCGTCGAATCTACGCACACGCAATACACTGAAAAATGTAACGGCTTGCACCGTTGTGAAACGAGCTTCAGAAAAGTTGGAAGAGAAAGAAAGGAGAGAAGAAATAGTAAGGAGAGGTCTTCTTAGTAAGTTTGTGTGTTCCCATTTTTTTTACGTGTCCAGGAATAGTGCGCGAGAAAAGCGAGTACTCGATTCCATTCGGCAGTTAATCCCTTTCATTCTTCTCCGAATGTCGGTTGTATCTTTCCGTGATAGTGAAACTGGGATTATTACCTCGATTCCGCGAGGAAAAACGAACTTTCGTTAACATCTAGTGTGCAAGTTTATCCTGAAATTTGGACTTCATCTCTACAGAGGATCTCACATCTCCGACTTCATGAATACTGTGTCGAGGCGCAATTCTTGAATCAGTGCTTTCTTTTGATTTACTTGATGGATCGTCTCGTGATTTCAAATGCCGACTCAAAATTTATTAAATAAGAGCCCACACAATGGAGACGCTGCATCAATACTTCAAATTTGAGACGGTGGTTCGTTCTACATACTCACATCATTTCTTCAGGATGTTACAGTGAGATTCGTAACCTAAGGCTTAGTAAGTGCAGATCGTATGAGGTAGCGGATTGGTAAAGGTGAAAGAGCAGCTTCGGAGGCGCAACGCTGCCATCGTTATACATTATCATGGTGTGGTGTCTGCCCACTGGTTGCTGATTCAAATAAAGCAGGAAGTGCTTACGAATTCGGTATTGGTTGGCTCTATTAATTCAGGAATACTAATTAATTCGTAGTATGAATAAACCTCAGCTGCTGAAGTATTTTTAATTACATAAATCACAAAAACAACACACAGTTATGATAATAAAGACATCAATGGGAGCCAAAATATAATGTTTCCTCCTTTCAAAACTTTTATTTAGGAATAAATACATTCAGACGAATATAGGGTCACCAACCCTGCCATTTTCTCCACCTTCATGATTTTCAAGGAAGGAATTCGGTCGCTCATTCACAACCCTCACTTAGTCGTGAGCATTTTCAATTACAATTGAACCAATTCTTTCTAGTTTAGTTTCTCAGTCAGACGGTCTTCTATTTTGCTCGTAGTTGTTTATGGTCCACGAACGTTACTCGAACGAAATATTGTCTCCTTACTGGTTGATTCAAAGGATATTTTTGCATGGAAGATTCGATTGGCTGTCAAAAAAATTGCCTCTTTCGAAATCCCTAAACTGTCAACTCCATTAATGGCCTTTTATCGTCTTTCTGTTATCAGCAACCCGCCCACTCCAAACAACTCATCATGCTTCGTCTTATCTTATGTAGTTTTAGAATTTTTTTCGCTTTCCTTCTCCGATAGCGGCACAACACTAGCTTTACTCCCACTCCGAATAACTTTCATTAAAGAATAGGTGCCCAATATTGTTACGCCACCATTACGGAAAACACAAAATGGTAATAACTGGAGTCTAGTCTTGGCATAATTACGTACTCTGTGCCATTACAAATGAGAATATTTATCCATTTAGTGGCTCATTTCAGTGAAGTTAGATGCTATATGCAACCTTCGTGGAAATTAATAATCTAATTAATCATAAATGATTCAGTAAGTTATCTCATTGATCGTGTAAAGACGAAAGCGTAATTATTTAAATTGGAGAGGTTTCCGAAACTGTTCAATATTACATCATGCAAACATACAAACATGCTTGTACTATAAATCTCCTACAAAATATATTATGATGTGAAATAGGCGTAGACAATTTAATTACCATCAAATTAAAAGCTGTCAATCATGTTATCAGGTTTTTCCACGTAAATAAGGGAACTCTTTTAATTGATCATTTCCGGCGTAACTTCATGGAATCGATTCATATTGGAAATGAAAAATAGTAACTTTGTGAGTCCACTGAATTTTTAATGCGGGAAGGCCCGGGTTTAGACGTTCAACTTCAACCTGAAGATGACGTTGAACGTCGAAACCCGGGTCGTCCCGTATTAAATTTTCAGTGGAATCACAGATTTACCCTTTTTCATTTTCAAGGGAATTCTTACGACGCTTTCTGACAACCGCGTGTTAAATAAAAGGAAAATTGTATAGCATCACTACGAGATAAATTTAAACACCACCCACCAGGGAGATAACATTTTTGTCTGAATAGTCTCATTTTTGGTAGTGGCCTGCTACTGAGGATAACGCCCCCCTCCCACCCATTGTGGCTTCCAATTAAGTGGGTTAAAAAAAGCAATGCGAAGGAAAGATGGAGAGGATCTACCCTGCTATCTACGCCCCATCCGCTGGACATGACGCCCTGCATTTTCTGTTGCCGGAGACTTAAAGGGAAATTTTATTTTCCATCATAAAGAAATTTACAAAAAATTTAGTTTTTTAAAATTATTATTTACCCAGTTGGACTTTAAACCTTTCCCATTTGGTTTAAAAATCATTATGCGAAAGCACTTTCGATATAATTCTTTTCGTTGCGAATCTCCAAATGTAAACATGAGAGTGTACGCACACGCTAGACATTGTCATTTAATTTGGATGAGTACTCGTAAAACTAGATTTACACAATGAATCCATCGAGATTGAAGCCAAATAGCTTGTCGGTTTCGAAGATAAGAGTGAATGCTACAGGAGCAGATTAAACTGTTGCGCCCATCTTTGTGTTCCAGCGAGGAAAAATGCCAGAGCGAAAGAAGAGCAGCGGGGAAGATGATAATAAAGAATGAAGGGGCGAATGGAGAAAGCGTAAAAGGAATCGGTGTGAAAATCGTAAAGGGTGGCAATCCACCTTTTGGAAAGGGGAGACGGTGGTTGTAGGCTCTGTAACATCAACCATCGGTGTAAACTAAAGGAAAAGGGCAAAAGATAATCATCTTGAGAGGAAAGGCGTCTCTGGAAATATTTTAATGCAAAAAATATTTCCTAATTTAAGTAAAATATTATCGAAACATTTTAAATCCAAAATTAGGCTTATATTTATGTACACATTTAACATAAAAATACTATGCAGTCTGTATCTGTATCATAATTTAATTGTCTGAACATGATAATTAATCATAGAATTCATATGCTCTCGGGACACTTGTTGATTTACAAAGAGTGGTCTCTTTCACGCGTATATGTTCCCTGTTTCGAAGGATGACCACCTCATTTTCATCTAAATTTCGTGAACGTGGAGGAAAATTCATCAACTCATCTGCCAGTTTCCTTGGGAAAAGTTCATTTTTCAACAAACTTACGTTAATTCCGGAGAAATTTAAATCTAACTTTATTATTGTATCCCTTTACTGAAGGATTAATATCGGTGACTACACCACCAGGGGAAATTATAGACAGGGAGGATTTTTTTCTAAAATTATCAACATATATACCCTCTTTGTCTGCCACCGTCGTATGAAGTAGGTGATTACTCCCACTCTCTTATGGGCACGTTTTTATTTCCTGCATATCAGCAATGGAAAAGGTCCGTAGTCACCAATAAAATACCAAGCAACGAACATCGATCAAAGCATATCTTTCCCCAAATTAATTTATTTTGTAGTCTGAAGTCCATTTTGGGGAAATGGAAGTAGTGTACACTTGATAAGCTCATGTTGAATAACCTCAAAGTGATATCTCTCGTTTATTTATGAGGTTTTCTTTATGATAGAGTTTGATGATTTTGAAAGTCATTTTGTTTGGCATAATATTTGGACAACCTAGTTTTTCATTGCACTTACTATTACAACTTTATAGGGCTGAAAAAGAATACTCTTGGTAAGTAGATCCGCTTAGAAAATACTTTCAGCAATTTCCAATAAGCTTTCGCCATTTATTTTTATTTTGTTTTAATTATATATATCTCGCAAGCCGCCGCCAGGGTGTGTGACAGGGGGCGAATACACACCAGAATAATTTTACCCGAACATGACCATACCGCGGTCGAACAATGTTATTATGATCCCCTATCGCTCGTGGAAAAAAAGTACAACCTAAATCTATCTGTTCTACACATAAACTCTCTGATTTTACTAGCATGATCTCTCCAATCGTGGTAAGATGGGGGTAATAACACATTTTCAACATCACTGCTCATTCCAATTCATGCATTAACTTCAATCTGTAATTTAACCTTCGCGCCGTGAGTGATTCCTAGCCTAGCTGCTCTAATATTTTATTATTCTAATAATGTACTAGAAATAACTCTAATGTTTTGATTTTACTACCATTCGGTCATGAAGTACACCAAGGTTCAATGCCATCGGTAATTTACAACGTAACCGATTCTGAATTTAAAAAATTAACAGAAGGTGTTTATTTTATCAACAGATGGGTTTATTTCATCACTTCAGATAACTTCTGGGTCTTGGGAAGTTTATGTTAATAAAAATAATATTTTTGGTTAAACATCGTAATGGCTACATTTATAGCCTGAGAGTATTATAGTACAATGATATATCAGGCAGTATCATGAAAATTGTCTGCCATAGTGAGAAAATTCTATGGGATAAACAGTTATGCATAATTCATTTTTAATATAATCACCATTAAAATATTTCCTTAAAAATGAATTAAGTGATCATTTCCTTGGTGTAAGAAAATACAAAACGAAAATGTGACTTTAGGTTTTTTTCCATTACTTCTGAAGGCAATTAGGGAAGTGATTATGAGCATTGTTTTCCTTTCCGAACATATATTCGGAAAACCTTAGTAACAGAGCTACGGCAACGACAAAGTTTTATCGATTATATTTTTTTAATTCCATGAAAATGCTTAATTGCTGAAAAATATTATTTGAAGTGGGATATAACAAATTTATCCACTTTCTAGGACGACAATATGATGACGTAAAGATGACCTTCAAGGTGGAATCTCAAAATATTTCGTTTGTTCTCGCTAATGCCTTACTTGGCAAAGTGCGCTTAAGGTGTTCCTTAACTCTTTTGTCCAATAATAGATAGATAGATAGTGGTCTTTATTTGGGCGAAATTGAGACCAAATGGTCCCTTCTTCCATTTAACCCATAATAATAGGGAAATCAATAAAAATTAAATTTGGAAAAATGATAAATTTACGTAAGGTTCAAGAATAATTGCAATAATTGTTCAATATCTGTCCCCAGTTATTTTCGAAATGCATTATTAGATTCATAGCCATGTTTTTTGAGTGCAGAAATGAAGCAACTGACTAGTTCTTGTACCATTTATGTCTACCTATCTCCTCTGTAAGTTATGTATTCATGGCCTTTAATACTGTGCATTAGTGAAAATCTCATATACGAGTCTTTTACGAGCAAAATCTCGTAATACAGATGCATTAGATGCATTCATTCGTAGTAAGTTCAGTAGTCAACAGAAATGTTCATTTTGACGGATGAGGTTAGAGCTTAGCCTCGTACCCTATGCCTTTGAAATTGGCAAATGCAAGGATACTATGGTATGGCTTTCCCTGTCTGTTTTGCACAACTTTTTAATCAAAAAACAATATCGCACCGTTTCGATTTTTAAATATTTTCAATTAAACCTAGGTAGAATAGGGTTATCCCCATATCCACCTGTGCTACAAAACAAGTAGAAGGGTTGAGCCTGGGAGGTAAGTTTCTTTACTTCGTCGTCAGGGCTAAGCGTCGGACTCTAACCGCATTTTCTCCGACCGCATCGGTTTTTTTTTACGCGGAACCTCTCGCACAACATCCTTTTCCTCGTGCGTTCGTCCGGTTGCTCAACAAAAATTTCGTACTCCGTACAAGTTTCGCGAAAGTAATTCTTTTCCTTCGCATATTTCACCGAGCGTTCTTTCTAAAAAAATAACGTCACCAGAAAAAAAATACATAGTCTTTCGTTCCGCTCCGTCTCCCTCCTTGGGTGATTCGTTTTTTCCCCGTATTAATATCGATGTGGCTATGAAATAGTTTGGGGTGAAAGCACGGACATTGATGTCCTTGGGTCACGGTTGTGAATCCAAATCGTCGAGTATCGATCCTTTCAAATATGGACACAAAAGCACGACTCATTTCGCATGCCATTTTCATCTATCTCTCGAAAGAATATGATTTTAAAGCGGCGATTTTCAATAAATCCATTCCTACTCTCCAAGATCCCACGGAAAGGTAATAAACCTCGCTCGATATCCAAAATTCAGCAATCACTTCTGAATCTTCGATTTTTCCAAGGGAGTCCGGTGCAGAAGCATTTGGAGTTAACTACGGTAGAGAATGATGAATAGCGTAAATGACTCCATGACGATGAAGAGCCTTAATCTACTAAGGCATCCTTTCCGTGAGATATTCGAGAGAAATCCTTTACAGTGTACCCTATTTCTTCGTATTATTTTTAACAAGGATTATTTTCTTTAAGTTCTGATTCCATTATCTCTTCAATTGTAGATAGAAGGGTCCAAAGATAACAACCTGTATTAGAATCCAGCAGTCGGTATTCATTAAAACTGAGATACATACTCGCCAAGTTTTCGAAAATAAACGCAGGGAATCTATCTTTCAAAGGAAATTATTGCGTGTGCACTTCGAAGTTTTGATAATGAATCAAGAATTTCTCTCTGGTTTTACATCTGTTCATAGTTCATCTGATCGTTAACACTTCGAGGAAAGCAGTCAAGTCTAATATTTAACAATAATTGCCCACGAATCTCTAAACCAATAATATTACACTGTTCTTTCATTGATAATCGTTAGATAGGTACCGCATATGATATAGTATGAAACATCCCAATTGGGGGTTTCCGTCTAGGGACGAATACTTCTTCTCCTCACATGACACTTGCTCTCGGAAATTATTTTCTCGTTTTAAGTGAAAGTTTCACTAGTGGCATAAAGTAGTCATAATTTCATGCCGATATTTAAAAATGAGGAAAATATCTCATATTGGAAGGTTAAGTTATTTTTTAGCTACAACACGGTTGGAGCAAAATGTTTCACTTTTCGAAGCCAAAAGTCATATTGATAATAATAAAAATAATATTGATAATAATGATGATGATGATAATAATAATAAACCGTAATTATTGGGACGAGGTTGAGACTAGATAGACCCTTCTTCCACCTAATACCTCCCCGTTAAATCCATAAATGCATCAACAATTATTACAACATAGAATGTAGACCTTTTACTATTCGTATTTTCCTGTTAATAACAGGAAAATACGAATAGTAAAATTATTAAAAGTAGTATTTATAATCCATATCCAAACGTGTTACCGTTAAAACAGATACAAACAGATGTTCATTCATGTATTCACATTCATGGAAACATTCATAGATTTACAATAAAATTAGATTTCACATTCGTTTAGAAAATGCCGATGTTCTGTGCTTTATCGACACAAGTTATTAATCTATAAAGTCACCGTTTAAACCACCACCAACGATTAGTCACCATATTAAACTAGGGTTTAAGTAGAATTTAGAACCTTAGTATGGGGGAAGTCGATTAAGCTAAAACATATGCAACATGTAGAACTATGAATACGTAATCGTAATTTTTCAATAATTATTGGTACCACACAAGACACAGTTCATAATTCGATGCGCTAATTTGAGAAAAATGCATGGTATGAGGGGGGACGTGGAAATACAATGGTTGTACACGTTTTACAAGGCATGACTCTCTTTCCTAATCATTAACCAATCATTTTACGGTGATTATCACGTGGAAGAGTACGACTGCTCTTTATTTTACGATGAATAATAAAATATTTCACGACTTGATTCATGATTATTGGAATCTATAGACACCATGCTCTCAATTTTTTGAGACAATATGTTAATTGCTGGGATGATAGCAAGTACTAAGCATGATTAAAAACTGGTATCCCCTTAAAGGTTTGATCGCAGCCTAAAGTATGTTTTCTTATTTTTTATTGAATCGAAACCCACATTGTATAAATAAATTATAACCTGGAATGAGTTAAGTTTTATCATTTTCTCCACAGAGCATAACGTCCACAATTTAGAGCTTGAAAAGGTTCCCTCCGATTATCAAAAACCTTTAAGCGTGTTGTTGATTTTCGGAAACACCATGCCCACTGTGGAAAAGGCTACTCAGGTCTATCACTGGGTCAGTTCCTCCATCGATGACGTCCACATGTCTGTAAACGAGTCGTTTTCCGAAACGTTGGCGTCATCGATGGAGGAACTGACCCGGTGGAAGGCCCGAGTAGCCTTTTACAGAGCAATTCGCTGGAAAACTTTTGTTTACAAGATCACACTTATTATGCTAATTGGTGGGATGTTTGGGTACAACCTACGACTTAAATCTGGATTCCCCTAAAAATTCAACCCCGATGGGAGCCTTGAAAATTTCAAGCTAATCCTATGACTCACTCCCGTTCCAAGGGCACCGCCTGCACCACTGTTTCTTTTAGGGAGAGGAAACTGGACAGTATACCCAAATTTCCACGGGCCGGTCTTTTCCTGCGGCTCAGTGTCAATCGACATACCGGTTGGTACCGCCTGTGGCTGTCAACACTGGATCGTTCCACGGCCGAGTGCTCATTCGGAAAAGTCGCCTGAAGCAAAGAGTTACAGACCCTCACCTCCTCCCCTCGCACACCAACTATTTCGAAACTTTCGATCGCTCCCCGAATGGGTCAGCCATTCAGATTAAGGGAAGAACATTCGACTACCCGTGAGGTCGCGACCCCTCGCTTGGAGCGAGGCAACAGATCCTCCTCTTCCGAAAACATAATAGCCTGTCCTCCCTCTAATATTCTCCCTTCACGCGACCAGATCATCCATCGAGTAGACTGTGCTTCTCTTTCCTTTTGGTGTTTTACTTTCATGCTATCTTCACTATAGATTAGTGAAGAGTTTAATATGGAGCGCAGAGGTTTACGGATGTGAGATCTGATCTTTGAGGCAAGAGGATGAGCGTAGATTTAGCCTTTTGGGATGTTGATGCGGTGGGAAATGGAGAAAATAAGTTAGTCAAAGAGGAAGAAAAACGCTGAAGTTCGATGCATGCTTGGCAAAGAGTGGAAGTTGATAGGGAAAATTCGTAGATGACAGGAGGGGGTGGAGGAAATATTGATATTTACCGGCATGTTGAAGGTCGTGATAGAAGGGAGAACTTTAAAAAAGCGGAGTAAAGGATAGGATAGGGTAGGTTCTTGTCAGCATGAACGTGGGCAGTATTTCAAGATACATATATTGTAAGCATCGTGTCGGTCAAACAAGAGGATATTCTCATGATACGTCTAGGATAATTGGTTGCTAGGGACCGTTCAAAACCTACCTTCAAATAGGTAGAATATATGGACTTCAAATTAAATCTTTGGTTTAAATTTTTTTTTGGTTAAATCGTTCTTATTCAATTCTATTTGAATTGTCGTTATATCCACATCCTCATGGGGCCGTGAGATGGCGAGTACCTCAGGGTGCCATACCGGTTCCAAGCTCGGATAAAAGAACAAGACCGGTGAGCGAGACGTACTCGTCCTAGGAAAGACAGTGGCTCAAAGAATCGATGAAGTGCCTTGGAACAGGTAGAATGCGACGGGCTCGAAAGGCGAAAGAGGCGTTACCGTTGATGCGATGCACAAGAGGGGCAATGGCCTGCTCGTTCCCTGATTTTGTTAGATGGGGACGTGTGGCTCACGGGGAAACCCGACGAATGTATTCGTTCGCGGGCAGTCACGTGTTTTGCGTTGCATTATCCCATTTGAAAAATTGTTTCCACGAGCTGGAGAGGTAGAGAGGGTGAATGCAAGTGAGGTAAAAATGATTTCGCGCCGCAGAGAAACATTTCGACATGAGTGGGAAAGCCATGCACTGGATTCCCGATCAACAGTGACCCACGTCTGTATGCGTCTTGACAATTATTCCAGAATAGGTGACCCTTTTTCTTTCACTATTTCAAGGGATTTAGATGTCCATGTTCTCATGCATAGATATCCTCATGAAAGGTCGAGTTCATTTCGTCTTTCCTATGACAAATGACATCTGTCAGTTTGACCTTGACTTGATATATATATATATATATATATATATATATATATATATATATATATATATTTGTGTGTGTGTTACATATTTATATTTATTGGTATTTTGGCTATTTAGGTAAACGAGGAACCTGGGGGGAATCAGAAATTACTTTCAAAAAGCTGGACGATTTTCGTCATTTATACAATTGATAATAATTTCTTTGCGCTCAAAGAGAAAGCAATTAAGAAAATGTGCTACTCTCTCGTAAATTCTAAATAATCGCATGGGAATAATAGTATTAGGAGATAAAAGCAAGTGCAATAAATTTCAAATCAATTTAATTACCATCCATGTGCTTACACCCGAAAGTATTCAAATTGGAAGATAATGCATATGATCAAATAAATAGAATTAATTAGAACCAAACCTAGGAATGCGCTTGGAATGAAACGCTAAATTGTGATGTGAGATTAGATGCCATTCACTGGATAAGGAGAAAGAGGAGTATGGAGGGGAATAGATTGTTGGAACTAGGAATAACCGCAGGTCATATACGAGGTATATCAAGGTAATATAAGAAATAATTTCATTTTTAAATTAGGCTGTGTATGGAGCATAATAGTCGATGGGGATTGTTTCTATGTTGCAACGTAGCACTTCCTAAACACCCTCGCTACGACCGAATGGAAACGTGAAAACACATGAATACTCCACTCGCAACCTAACTACAAAGTCATTTCGGCACATTTGAATGGCTTCAATTACTTACGAATAGCAATAAAGATTGAATTTCAATAGGGAAAGATTTGATAATTATGAAAGCCAGATTCTAACATAATGTTAGGCGTAGGTAAGTGAAAGATACGGACAGGTCCAGGAAAAAATTAGATTATACTTTGGCTAAACAGATGTATGAAAATAATAGTAAATTTGGGCAGATCACGAGAAAAGATGCGGATTCAGGTCATATCTAGTTAAATAATTCCGAAATTAATTGAAAAAAGACTAGTAACAAAAAATAAATCGCTAAAACCGGTAATAATGATATTAAAACTTAAGTATTGGGGCGAGATTGAAACTAGATAACCTCTTTTTAGCAAGATATTTAGGGGTTTCTGTAAGAACACTTTTATGCTAACTTATTGAAGTTGATTATGCACCTTCAGTTAAGCTTCAGATGAGATGAAAGAATTTTCGATGCATTTCATTCATCCCAATAATCTAACCGAGCATACACAAAATAATGTCTATAAGAAATTCAAACAAACTGTGGGAGACGCCGCAGCGGTAACTTTAGACGTAGCCATCCGCTAATATACATTAAAATGCCACAATTTCAGAGTGTAATAATCATTCGCCTTGACCGGGATCCCTCGATGACTGCGATGACCGGCTGAGTGCTTTAGTCGTTTAAGCTATCGAGGCGTCCTCTTACACTACGAAGTGTTGTGGGGTTCAAAGTCAAGAAGAATGATTTTGACATACTGAAATTGTTGCATTTTAATGTCTATGAGGTTTCCAAATGATGATTTTCCACTGGTTTGGGATTATTTTCTCATGAAGTGAACAGACGAGTCAAGATAGAGAACCTTTACGTGCCCAAAATTGACAACCTAGACGGGATAAAACGACCAACACGCGCTTGGAGTGGAAAATACCCACCAAACCTTCCCCTCTACAAAGACAGGAAAGAATGCATCGAAAATCTAGACCGATTGTAGTGGAAAATTTTCGACGTACCCTAAATAGGTTAAATGGAGTTTTCAGAGACCAAGTGCCATTCACGTTTCTCTTCCATGTGTTATTGTCCAGCCACGTGCCGCATAATGCATTCATTTCGATTTCCCAAATGTAAATAGCTAAATGCTTCTGATGCCTAATATGATCGTACGATAGATAGAATTATGAGGATTTATGAACCCGCCTCATCTAAATATCATTCAGGACAGTGATAACGTCACCTAATTATATTTATGTAAATAAACGCCTCTTTGGATTAGCTTAAAGTAGGTTTGTTAATATAAGTGGAGCTATATACTCAAAGTGATATTCTATGAAATACTGGATAAGAAATGCACTTTTCTGAGACATGACTGCAGTCTAGATATGCCGATGTATCTTACTGAATAATTATGAGTGCATGTCTTCAAATATTTTTTTTAATCTCTGCACTATCCTCCACTTTTTAAAACGGTCGAAGCCTTTCCACTCGGTCGAAGTCAGCTACGTAGTTCGAATGCTTCAGGTACGTAAGATAAACAAAACGCATGCATGGGCCTTATACGATTAGACCGTGAGTCTCAAGCATTTTCAGGCACCACTGGAGTTTTTAACATTCAGTGTCCATTTATATGCATGGCTGTTGGGCTGAGCCACAAAATTCCATAAAACTTTTCAATTATGCTAACAAACATACCCTTGATGGAGGAATGACGGAAATTTGCTTCTTCTAATGTGCTTTTTAAAAGAACCACGTTTCCTGATTTGATAGTCAACGCAAAAAAATGAGGATTAGGAGCAGATTTAATAAAATGTTTGCTTTCGTAATGCACTATTTTTTCCTCATCCAAGGTTCTCTAGTTATTCTCCTGCAACGGATTGGAAGATTTCCGAAGGAGCCTCACGAACGAAGATGGACAACGTATGCTTTGCCATTGAAATGAAAAGCTTTTTAAAACGATTATGACCCATTAAAACCAAACGTTGGCAATGTTCACTATTCTGGAATTTCTAGTCTTCATGTTGAACGTCCCCAAAGCGGAATGTACTCGTAGCTCTCTGGGCGTGAAAAAATCTTAATATTTGCGGTAAGTTATGTGCAATGGTGAAAAAATCCCCCCTGCATCTCTTCTTTTGTTATCAATCCCTCCGACAGAGAAGACGCTAACTAATATTTGAATGAACTGCCACACGGGAATAATTTTGTTTCTCAAAAATAAGGTTAATCTCTCATTAGCCGAGATTTAGCGAAGAAATTATATTCTTAATGAATCAGAGAATACTCTCCATTTAATTTTGAAAATTGATCCAATTTGATAGCATTCAAACGAAATGATTTGGATAACCCAAGAAGAAATAAGACGCATCCTTAGTTTTAGCTGCGACCCGCAGTCTAACCATTAAGTCGTCCTCTTAGTTTCATTCCCACATAACATTTTCCAGTTCTTAGTCCATGTAAGAAATCGCGAGTAAATTTTCTGATTTCAATATTTATTATGAGCTATTATAATTTAGTTCGCTGATTGCCATTTATTTCTCTCAGTGAACGTATGTTTCTAAGAGAAAACTGTATGCATTCATTAAGAAGCGTCAAATGTATGCTGACGACCGTTCTCAGATACATCTATTGTTATTCAGGCTTGCCAGAGGCATTCGGTTGACTCCAGTCTCACTAGATTTGAGAGCGGTCGGTACATGGCAGGATTTTTCTTTCCGGAAGAAAGAGTGAGGAAGGAAGTAGGGCGGAAGACCGTCGGCGTAGAGCAGATAAGATACTTGGAAGTGGCAATGGATGGTGTCGGTGGGCAGAAGGGCAAGGGTGTGGGATCCTTAGCGTCAATCTTTCACAGGATTGCGAACATTTAAAGGCTGAAAATTTGCGCTATTTGATGGGGAGCGGTGCGAAATCATCGCTGTTTTCCATTTCCGGTTCGTTTGTTTTCTCTAGGTACTTTGAGAGTTCAATAGTGCACGTAGTAATCCCGTTTTATTGTTCCCGCGACCCTCCGCCCTAATAGCGTCATTTTTCTCATTCTCTCAGAGAGCCCTGCAATTTGCGTTACCGCTTGGACCTTGATGAACTCGCGGGACAAAGCGTAACCATTGAGCTCGGAAAAAAATACGTTTCCTTTCATTTGGAACTACCATCGCACGAGGAAGTCAGTTCCGACTGAAACATTCCGACAAATCGATGAGTCACCAGTACATGAAATGCAGGTATTAATCACGCAAAACGCAAAATTTCTCAAAACGTGAAAATATAGTACGTACATACATGAGTAGAGCCCGTGGAATGACTTATGAAAACCAGGAAGTTACAAATGTACCAAAAATTAGATCGTCTAACAACTAATAATCTATTTAAAGCGAATATGAATAAATACATCCTTTTTGCTGATTTAAGTGACGTAATTAGTGGTCGTATCGATCGTAATGATAACCTGTACGGGCGATAACATTATTTTTTTAACTTGAGAAAATTTCAAAAAAAGGATTTCAGTATTTTTAAATGGATCTGGATTTAAGTGATTTTATTCAATGACTTTCATGGAGACAGGTTTACCACAGGATAACTAAATTGTACAAATCAACCACTTCATACGATGCGTAGAATATTATTATCGATTGGACTATTGAGAATTAACATACGAATTACGAATAAGGGACGGCATTTGATATCTCGATGCAATAAATTCCCTCCTCGTTCACAGACATTACTGATACTTTTGGTGAGTTACATACTCGTACATCAGCAAGAATAAAACGGTTTGATTGTTCGCCCTTGATTAATGACAACTGTTGATATTAATATGCTTCTCTAGAACTTTTTTCAAGGAATTTATTCGCGAGGGTGTGTTTAGAGTGGCAGTCATCAAATGAAGCGAGCAAAGAAGGGAATATGGCGATGAGTAATAAGATGTCTAGCTTTGCTTGACCACGGAATTGACCGCATTCTCAAAGAGACGCTCATCCGATGATTTAGACACCAGTTCCAACTGGTCCCTCCCCACGGGGCGAGACACGAGGATAAGCGTCTGCTCCATTTACTTCGAGTCGCTTCATGAAACAGAATTAACGTTTGATGTGGTTGTTTGCCCGCCCGCACATTATGGACGCTTTAAAGGAATTAGCTGGTGATGCAATTCTACTGTTGATGCAAGGGACGAACTGAGGAAAGCAAGATGTAAGCATACCTCTGTCGAAGTTTAAGAGTCCATCAATCAGACTCTAATTAGTACCAGATCATATATTAGTTAGGATTTTCGCCCCAAACTCCAGTTTTAAGCGATATTCTTCGTATTTTTATTTTTTTGTGATAGAGGAAAGAGATAAAATTAAATGGACACATAAATAAAATAAGCAAACATCTACAGTTAGTTCCTTAATATCTCATTGTCACTTATAATGAGGAACATCAATAACTTTCGGAGGAAATAATTCATAATATTTTCATAAAAAAGATAAGACAACCGATGAGGTTATCCCGAGTGATTTGCGACCTATCCGGAGGTCAAGTCCTCCAATATCCCCTCGGTCATGAAACCATTTTCCTTTCGTGTAAAGCATTTTTTTCCCGCAGGCCTATAGAGTTTTAGCCGCCAGAGAACTTCCAAAGCCTACATGTCACGTCCTACTATCAAGACAACGGGTTAAATCTAAACAATAACATTTAAATCACCAAATATTTAATGGACAATAAATTTTTGTGTTTGCCTTCACCAATTCTTTCAAATTTAAACTTGACCGGTTTTTTTATCAATCACCTCCATGCGAGACAAAGAAAAAATACATTGCCTAATAACGCGTCAGGCTAACAATTCTATTTCCTTGAAATGCCTTCGTATTGAAAATTATTTTTCCGCATAGTTCGTCGAGGAGGAATGGCGATAAGTTAAATTTCTGACGATACGGCCAAACGAAGGTCGTCCAACGCAAATCGATCAATATTTTCGAAAGCCTCAACTTCCCAAGGCCTCGCCATATTCCACGGAGGAGGAGGATGAGGAAAAAAGGAAAGAATCACGTTCGTCAAGAATATTACGATGAATGGCCCGAAATCAGGTCACTTCTGGTCCCCTACGACTCACGAATGGCCTTGACCCAGTTACTTGGATATGCAGCTGGTCAAAGATGCCTTTCGAACAAGGACAACCGTCGTAATATTATTTATTTTTTAAACCATAACGTCCGTGGAATGGATCTTTTGCGGAGGCGTGGATGGATGATGCTTACCCTGAGCAGCGCGGTGGATTTAGACGTCGAATCCACGGCGGACCTCTCTCCAAGGGAGCGAAACCCAATCGGCACATAAGAAGGGCGTCGTACCACTGACGTTTGGGGTTTCCGACTGGCAATGAGAGAAGAGAAGGGCGTTCGACCCTGCGCGGGTCCCGACCAGGAAGTGGAGGTCTAACCATCCCACGACCCCCAACTTCAGTTCCGGCCAGAACCAGTGGGCACTCAGGTGAGTGCCCACTTCTCACATTCCGGGTGACGTCGCCTCAAATGTAATGGAGGGATAATATCCGAACTGAAAGGTTAAGGGAAGGTTTTATTTACGCACTTACTTCCTATAACTATTTACTTCCAAGTAAACCAATGCACACCACGCCATAAAATTTGACGCTACCCGGATTACAATTCTTTCACACCGCCGCCCAGTCATGGTTAGATGATGATGCAAAATGCAATGAAAAGCACTGGGAAACGCGTTAATTTTGATATTTTCTAGAAATCGAATTTTATTTAAAGGTTGGTGTAATTTCGCATCAAATGTACACGTTTACAACGTACCTCGGGTACTGGGGAAACCACCTGGGATGAGTTAATTTTTTAATTTGAAACAATACTTTCATGCGTATTTATTTCCTTAGTTGTCAGTAAATTTGAGAATATCTATGCAAGGAAACTTCTGCTCGGAATCCACATCCTCTGCCTTCCCCAGAGATGTTGTGTTCGTTCTTCTTATGCGCTTTTATCTCGTGTACATACATTTAAAAATAATATACACATACATACATGTATATACCTGTATATGAATATATAATATATATACATATGTGTGTGTATGTGTGTATATACTCGTATATGGCTTGAATTATATCTTCATTGACTGCGGTTTAAGATTTACATTAAATTTTAAAATATATTTTTTAAATTGAAAAATTAAATCTTCATAGGTTGTATCCCCAAAACTCGAGGTACATTGCAATTGGGTCCATCTGATGTGAAATAATACAAGTAAGACTCGATCTCTATAAACTTTTGAAATTATCACAACTCCACGCGTTTTTCAATGCTTTTTTACAATTTTGTTACAATATACCGATGGGCTCCATGTTTTCACTACTGCATCTATATTAATGTCTTATGCGGGAGGAAAAAGGTAACTCGCTTCTAAATCAACGCAAAAAAGGGATGAATACTTAAGTCGTCATACCTTCTAAAAAAACCGAATCGCGTTATAGAAATAGGTAGGGGGCACAACACTTTATTGATGGAGAAATGGAGTTTCTGAGAAGGAATTAGAAATAAGACAGTGAGAAAATAGGATATGAATTAAAAATGTAGACGGTAAATGGGTAAATAATTTTGTAGTTTTACATTATGACAAATAAGTATAAGAAAACCATGGAAACAATTTCGCAGCATCTCAACTGTCAGTTTTGAACTCTGCATTTCATTAAAAAAACTTAATTATAAATATGTTATACTCCCTATCGATTCACGAAACTGACGCGAAAATATTTCATTGGACGGAAATCAAATCGAATAATTTGTTTAACTTCTTTTTCCCTAGTCAATTAATTTTTGATACCAATTTTTTCATACATTTATTTTAACCCTTAGTGGATACTTAACTATAATTGCATTCTTGCACTAAAGAAAAACATAATTATTAGTACACCAAGTCGTACGGTGAGAAGAGCGATATTCATTTCAATGTTTTCAAAACATATGTTTAAAACATTTTCACGGGACAATATTATGCGTGAGTATGAGCAGCATAAATATTTACTAGAGTACGTTGATTTAACGGTATTGAATATTGGACTGATTACCATTGAATAAAATTTACCTTGTAATCTTCCCGCTGCGGTGGTTTTCAGAGTCATTGAAAGTCTGCTTTCTTTCCGGTTAAGCTTACGTACGCACTGATACGAAATAACCTTAACCTTCGAGGAAACTTGAATACAGGCATATAATACCAGAGGGAGAATGCGACATACGGAATTAGATGGAAAAAAACTCCAGAGAGTTTTCCAGACAGATAGCGTGCTAGCGGTGATGAAGGGATAGGAGTGGGTAGCGTCGCAGTTATCTCCTGGAGCAGTCCACGGCTCCAAGAGATAAAGGGACTATGGAGGTGAGGCATGGGCGGGAAGTTCTGCGACCTTGCTAAATAAAGCGTGTGTAGGAGGGGTTGGAAGGTGGGTGTGTCGTGCAATGACGCAGGGAGTAAACACTATTGTGTTTGCTCGGGAGTAGTTACTCTTACTCCCACTTGTAGAAATGGAAGACACTTTCTCCCTCATCCAAGGGCATATAATTTCCCTTTCCCCCACCGCATATAATAGGATAGTTATGTTTCCTCCACTACTTATGAAATATTGCATTTCTGACGTACGAGTAGAATGAAAAAGTATACACCTGCCATCTAGGCTAACTTTTGGTCACTTCATTTTAGTCTCACAGTTTTATTAAATGAAACGAACATTCCCTGCCTGATTTTAGCGCGCTTGGCATATGCATTTTTTTTGTTATTGAAGCATTCGTTTGGGGTAATGATGATTGCTTTTAAAGCGTTTAGTCGTTTGTAAACAGAGACATTTAAGAGTGTTTTCAGGTAAATCGAATTGTAACGTTGAGAAACAGCACCTTGGCCGTGCGTAGGGAGGTGCTTCTTAAAAATTTTTTCAGCTAAAATCATTCAAGGATCCAATTCCGAAAGAACATATTATTTCAAAGAATATATGGTAATACTACTATATCTAATCGGTAGGTTAGCGTTTGTTTGGTCCAGACTAGATTCTAAGAAAAACAGCAACTCGACTGGAGTGTATTTCTTCATCAACAAAAATTAGTATGTTTAAAACTATAAATATTCAAAATAATTATCAACTATTTTGGAACGAAGATTCGAGGTGGTACAGCCTCGCATAGCGATCAAATGTTTGCCGTCGAGTTGAAAATTTCGGCTGAAGTCTCGATTGAAAAGATACTCCCACTTTTATCCATGGTAAGAGATAACTTTTATACCACTCCAGATAAACCCGCAATCCAAGATGGGGTGTTAACGGGACGGCATTTTATATGGGAACATGGAATTTTTCTGTCACGAAATTGTCGATTCGATGCCCGAAAAGGAAGCAGAAAACCGATGCAACTCACTTTACTTTCAAAGGATATTGCCCCTGCTGCTAAAGCAAGGCACCTTAACTGAAGGTTTTCCACCAATAAGCTTTATGTACCCTGTGGATATAAATAGCAATGGTCAAGTAAATAGGATCATCTTTACAATCGACCGTCTGCATCATTAGGCACACCTTAATTGAGATTTTGAGTGTCGCCATAAATCGGCCGAGGGACCTTGGATTGCGGTCCGTGATATCAACGTTTCCGTGCAAGGGCTATAAACTGCTCGATTAACCCCCTTCTATCAACTTTTCCCTTTCGAGCACACGTGCTGCGAGGGACGCTCAAATTCATCTTTATCTCGTTTCATATATTGCATTTTATCTACGGTTAATTTTGTCGCGGAAATGGCACACAAGGTTTGAGACGGCGATCTGACCACCCCACCGAAAAAAAAACTATTTCGCATTCGTGTACATTTAAAAAATAATGAAATTGGTAGTTATTTTCAATTAACGATTTTCTAAATTTCAGTTAATAGGCACATAATAATGTGGGTCGCGGTATACCAGGGGGTAGAGCTTTGGACTACTGGCCGAAGGGTCCCGGGTTCGATTCCCGGGTAAGGCACTCTGGGCACCTGCAGCTCTACCCAAGCTATGTGATTTTTCGGATACCAGATCTTCCTGGGCAACCGTAACCGGCACAGGGAAAGGAACTGTCCCTCTACCCTGATGTGTGAATTTCACACGCCGTATAGGGCTTAGTACTGGGCGAACTCAACCATCACCTACCAAACCGACCTGCGGGTTGATTACTGTGTTTATGATTTTTTAGGCACATAATTTATTTTTGGAAGCATACAAATCCTAAGAACAGTCGAAAGATACCCTTCTAAATGCATTGTTTATTTCCAAAGTATCGGTTAAAAATTTGGAATAATATATTCATATAAGATATTGCGGCAATGCCTTCAAATTCTTCAAATTACGTCCCTTGAGCGTCGGCACAATTTTGCCACGGGGCAATTTTGCCACGACTCGAAGGCTCCCTAGTAGGAGGATCCTCCCGGAAGGTCGTCAGGGAGACGCTTGCAAGCTTCTTTGAGGGCAGTTAGGGTCCCATGGTGGTGTCCTTTGAGGCAGGATTTCACTTTTGGGAAGACGAAATAGACTATTGGAGCGAAGTCGGGACTGTATTAGGGGGGACCCGTCGCAATGCCATTTCAGAAGGTCTTCGCAAGCAAACACTCGACTCTGCTCTTGGTCGTCCGTCAAGACCTTCGGGAAGAGTTTAGCGCAGATCTTTCGCATCGCCAAAATTTCAGAGATGATGGTGTGGACTGTCATTTTATCAATGCCAATACGATCTGTGCTCATGCGCACACTTAACCGACGGTCTGAATTCAGCACTTGCACGCGTCAGAAAAAAATTGTTACCGATACTTATTATACAAACCTTGTACTCTGTAATTGGCCGTCAGGGTGTGGCGGGCAGTGGTGGGGCACCGACAATACATGCACAGCTATTATTTCATACGTGAATTTGAATAATATTAGGTCACGTGGAATAACTGGTGTGTATCAATGTTCAAAGTCCGATGTAAAGGTTGAAGTGCGGTTTTCGGACTAATGCAGAATAAATAAATAAGTATACACTCATACATACCTACGCACGTCTCTAATTGTTTAATGCCTCTAATGTATGTCTAGCAATAATTGACTAAATCATTAAATGCTTCAAAGACCTGCGGGAAGGTGAATGATTATTATATTCTGAAATTTCTGCATTTCATAAAATATTTGTCTTTAAGTAAATATATTCGGGTGCTTTGGTTTGATCTTGAAATGAATTCGTCAATATAAACATATATACACACACATGCGTGAGTTGCGCTAGTCCAGGGTTAGAGCGTTGGACTCATGAGTGGAGGACCCAGGTTCGATTACCGGGAAGTATCTCTGACTTCCCTTAACTTCACCCAAGCTATGTGACTTATCGTGCATCAGATCTTCCTGAGAAGCCATAAATGCCCCCCCCCACCCTGATGTGTGAATTTCACACGCAATATAGGGCTTAGTACTGGGTGAACTCTACCATCACCTACTAAACCGACCTTCAGCTAGATTACTGTGTTTATGTTTACATACACGTGCATATGAAACTGCTGAGAACAGATCAGAAGAGCAGAAACATTATCTTTCTCTTATTTCATCCCGGTGGTCGATTCTACATATTGGAGCCATAATAATTTCTTCGGTGCCGCAATAAAACCCGTGTGCTTTGACCTTTTTAAAGTCTCAAGTCTTGCCTGCTCTCTTCGCGAATCAAAGGGCTTCCAAACCAGTTTCTCTAAAGCACCCTTCACACTTACTCTCTTATCGTAACAATTGCTGCAGATTTAGCGGATTTTCTTTGAATCTTTTACTTCACCGGGTTTTTTTGCAAAAAGAATGGGTCACCGATGTGTAGCGAATACCCTTATAACTGCCAGCTATGACTTGCAGTCGGATCTTTAACCACTTTAACCTTATTTTTATAGCCTTATTTATGTAACCTAAATTTGTATAAGAAATATAACTAAACAAGCATATATTGTGGTCCTCAGTTGTAGTTTCATTACGGGTAATAGACAAATTGCATTTTGTAACTTAGAAATAATTATAATCCAAGCTGTGGCTTTCATAATAATTGAAGAAAAGTCGTAAAATTATTGATTTTCAAGGAATTTTGATGTTTTCGAAGAAAACCAATAATATTGGAAACCGAGAGAATGAAAAATTCCTAAAATTCAGTTAAATTATAAAAATAATGATGCTGATGACAAAATATTTTTTTAAATTTGATTTTCGAGAATAATCAAAGTAACTGTTTATTCAAAAGTAAGATTGGAACGATAACACTACATGAAATGGAAATGAAATTGAAAAAGCCCAAATAAAAACACGTCTTGGTTAAAAGTGTTATTCTTGAGAATTTATTCTGACTGTAGTACGTCTACATCGTACGAGTATATTCGTAATTGAGCCTGAGAACCGTTGAAGTGTTCTCTTCTCAGTGACTGAATTAATGGACTGAGTTTTCTTCCGTCTGAATATTCATTGCTTGCATACAAGAGTGAATTGCATCCCTTCTCTCCGCATATTTCTCGTGGTATTCCTTAAAACGTGACTGCGTACAAACTGGCATTAAAATTATTCGCCAATAGAATTTGTTCTGAGGATATGTCACCTTTCTCAGTTACTGTGGTCATGTGAGATGAAGGTTAAGATAGATAAAACTAAATTTCTTACAACAAAAAAATAAAAAAAATGAAAGGATACAACAATGGAAGCTTTAGGTAGCACTTAAAATTAATCCTGAGGTAAGGCTTTCTTAAAATTACATGTCTATGTATATATTTGTGTCCAGCATATGTTTTAAAATAAATCGGAACCGCAAGTAAACACTCTTTGTTGAGTTATACGCGTAATTCATATCATGCGAAGGCATTTATAGTTTTTTCCCTTTTTAATGTTTTCTGAGAGCAAATTTAGCTTTTTTCAACTCTTATACAAAAAATATTGACCATACATAGTCAGAGTTCCGGTAATTATAGGTTACTCTTTTTTCGTGTTTAATGCGAGCATCCTTCAGAGGCAAAGGGCTGCAAGTATTCACCTCGAAGTTTAGCAGAACTTAATGTTTTACAAATAATAGTAAATATCATGCTGGTAGCAATTTTAGCCCCGGAAATTATGGAGAAAAGTGCTCGCATTTATTTTTGAGTATTTTTTGCAAAAACTCTTTTTTGAAGAATAAACACGTTGAAAATTATCATTGCAAGCACCTATTCGAATGATTAAACGAGACTATAAAATTGACTGAAACTAAGTACTAAGATATCTGATGAAAAAATAAATGAGACATAGATTATTGCGAAAATTAAATTACATGAATTCCCACGAAAATCAAGTACTCGTTTGAATGCAAAGTACCAAGCAACAACTAATAGACATTACACCGATTTTACCCATCTGAAATATGTTCACATATTTTTCCTTACGTATCTGCATTAGTACTGTCGGAACCTTCATTTTTAAATACCCGAGTTGACGGTTTTTCAATTATCCGAGTAACCCCTAATTTGAATTATTCGCGGGTGTCAAGAAACCCCGGTTCACTCCCCGGTACTCCCCCTCTCCACCTTTCTCCAGCCATCATGACGGTTAACCGAACGCGGGCACCGATGGAAACCTGGGAATTTTCAGCAACACTAGTCTGCATGCATTAAACCTTATACCTTTAAACGCATGCATTTCCTTCTAAGAATGCTTGTTATTTTAAGTTTAATAAAATGTGACATAAGTCATTTCAATTAAGGGAGACGTCAATCGCATGACGCCTCCATGAAAGTCTTGGCGTGGGCAACTACAAAACACTTGCTTCCCTTATCTTATATGTCCTCTAATCTTCTCACTTGGTGGTCATAAAACGGCATCGTACGCCTCGATAGAATACATACGTCCCGTGTGGAGCACAAATGATGACGCTAGCCAATTCCACGGGTATTATTTTTCATAATTAAATCCGAATTAACGATAACGAGCTGAATTAAAAGGAAAAGTAATACTGGCCCATAACACACTAGCCGTAGAAAACAAGAAAATGTTCACTTAAACAGAAAAAAAATTCGCCCGAACAGGGACTTGAACCCTGGACCCTTAGGTTAAAAGCCTAATGCTCTACCGACTGAGCTATCCGGGCTTGGGGTTCTTGGAATTCTTTTTTAAAATGTCACCCACCAGGCTACAGTTTTTCATACGCATTTGACGGCGGAGAATATATGAATGAACCCGTAAGCAACTTCTAGATTTTTCAGTGCTGACGCACCTCGAATTTGCCTTCCAAACGAGAATTTCCTATTCTGAATACTCACCAACACATAAACTTGAGAGGTGCTCTTCACGCCCAAAGGATCTCTTTACTCAATTCCGAGTTAGGTCATGCATTCCCTGTCTGCGTTATAACTACTACTACATCTGTATCACTTCTTTCCTAAAATTGTCTACTTTTCATACCGCACTAGATTCATCATTTGGCAAGTGTCAAAGAATTTAGCTGAAAAAAAACTTAACGATAAAGGCAAATATTGCAAGATAGTATCTATGAATAAGTCTCCTTTTGGCCTTTGGAAATCGATACTTATCAACACAATTTACGATAGGATAAATTTTGGGCGCCTTACATCTACATCAATACCCTGCGAGCCGCCAAAAAGGTGTGTAGCAGGGAAGCATATATGGATTTGTAGAATGGCTTTTTGTGATGTAAGTTTCCGAGTATTTATTTAGTGCCGTGTTAGGTTGGGCTTGGAACTGTATATTTGCTTAGGTATATTGATCCATAAATTCTACTATGACTGATTAACTATTCTAAATAATAATAATCATGCAAGGCAGACGACATGAATACCTAAACTAGAAAATGAAAATAAGAGAAATCGGAACGGGTCATTACGTTCTTCGATCATGCAGTACACTAATTCGGTGAACCAATATGATCCTTCATTCTCGCACGAGATGGAAAATTGTTTTAACCTGTCTCGAAGTACGGGCATAGCATTTCTTGCTAGAGATGGTAGGTGCGGGCATTCGCTCCTGTTTCCTTTTCCGATGGAAGGGTTGCACATTAGCATAGAAGGCGTGAGGGAGTACTGGGGTGGAGGGAGAGTGAGAGGTGGGACACACTTTCGACGTGGGAATAAATGTCCTCTGAAAACACTTGTCTCAGACGATGGAAGGTGGGGCCGTTGAGTTTGAAGGAGTCGTCCTGATGCAAATGGATGGGTCTCCCTGCGTCACACGTGTAATGAGCGATGCTCCCGCTTGGGAAATAAGTCAGTGAATAACAATGCTTTGCGTCTTTGACTCTCGGCTGACATGTCGATCAGTTTGGCCATAGCATGAAAGGAAACCGTGAAGTTTTCCGCCGTACTTGGCGGAGAAATTCGGGAGGAAATCAATAAAAAGATGAGGTATTTTTGTGATTTTTAAATTTCGTCATGCCCATAGTTCTGAAATCTGGAAGGACAGAAAGACGAAAAGGTGTCGAGGATATCCTCCCGTGACTACTCTCTGCGAATGTATTCCGTTTGGAATCAACGAGAAAGGAAGCATCGGTGGCCTGAGAACCCGTCGTCGAATTAAATTTAATGATAACACTCCTGTACCGATTATATTTGGGTTGCAGTGGCAATTGAGGTTTCAGTGCTACGAAACCTGAGCTCACTTCGATTTCCTCATGTAAAAATATTCTAAACGCTAATGTCGCGACACAACTTCAGTGGTACATGCAAAAAATCTGCTACACTAATATGGCATTCTTATCCATGTTTGACCAAAATAATTTGAAATGATTTGGTTGATATTTAGGGTACAGAATGAAAAAGGGATAGATATATGCGTTCATATCCTCCATAAAATGTACCACGCATACTTTGTTAACTTGAGATAATTATTGAGTATGTTCTCTCGGAAAACAAATATCCAAGACACTAAAAGCCAAGAAACATTTTATGTACGATTAATGCATTATTTGATAGATATTTTGATGCATGGGACCTATGAAGTTTTGTCTCAAGAGGACGATACTGGGCATAGCATGAGGCACAACTGTTTTGTTAGGAGAATTATAGATAGGAAAACTGGGAGTCAAAGTCTCACGAGTAGGACCGAGGGATAAGTACATTGGACAACTAAAGATGGAAGTATAACAGAAAAGATATCTGAGTGTAAAGGAATTGACATCATAAAAGGAAGTTTGAACGGCCGCAGCGAACTAATGTTCGGATTTAAATACTGATAAAGAAGACGAAAAAATGAAAAGTGTTCCGATAAATGGATTACACATGGTTCTCGTATCAATATTTCGAAATCTCTTATTTTCGCTACGGTAGAACGAATTTTCACAATCACCAAGTTCCTCGTAACTGTAAAATAGAAACATTCATCGATTCGGCATGCTTCGAGCTTTAGACCTCAGGATAGCTGACGAGGGGAATCATCGTGTCCGACCCAAGTTTTAAAATGAACTTGATAAATTCTAATCTGGTCAAGAAATTCTCTCAAGTACATAACAGAGCCTATTGAGCCGTCTCAACTAATTTTTTAAATGCCCTTGTTCGTTCACGTGATCATCATTCCGTAAAGCTTGGGGCCACTGGACCTTGGTCGTCAGCTGTTTCCTTTTCTGAGTGCAGGGGGGCGTGCAATGGTGGTCATTTGGCCGCTGCTCTGGCGATTGACCAATAAGGACCCTGCGATGATGGTCTTTTATTAGAGACATCCGGGTGGATGCAAGCCGTTCCAAGCTGGATTTCAGAGCGTAGAAACTTACTTACATGCAGAAACAGTTGAGGTCAAGACCACGCCTGCCCTTTCGGCCGAAAATTTAGACGACAGCCGGAATTGTCTTCTAATTAGGGACATTTTTTTTGCTCAGTATAAAATTACCGTCGTAACAGATTAATTGACGTCACAATTACGATCGCACGCACAGAATTCGGCTGTTTTCTTATATTCGTTGAGTCTCCATGTTGTTTATCGAAAGCATGCCAATGAAGATACTTATTCTGAAAATTTAAAAGGATCATACGGAAAGAAAGAATCATAGGTTCAGAAAATTGCTATCAATACTATATGGAATTTATGAAACCATGGATGTGAGAATTGAACGATAGAAACAGCAGAGAAAATAAGATTGAAGGTGATGGAAATGTGATGCAGTAGACTAATGATAAAAATAAAAGGGACTGACAGAGTAACAAACGAAGTATTTCGAAGAGTGAGCGAAGAAAAGGGTAATTGAGGGCACTTATAAAAAAAGAGAAATTAAATGGTAATATACTGTGGTACGAAAGCTCACTGAAGACCATAATTGAAGGGAAGGGGTGAAGAAGAATTATAGAGGAAGGACTAGGATGAACTGACACTTACTCGGATGAACAGATGTTGGATCTATGAAGGAAAGAAGAGACATGATTGTTAAACAATAGAGTTTGGAGAGCTGCTTTAAGCCCATCCTCTAATTGAACACCCGCGAGGATGATATAAGGATCGTTTCAATTAAAATGTAAATCTTTTGCGAATATGTGCTCAAAATTAAAATATTTTATGCAACATCAGAGAGAGAGAGAGTAAAAACCGAACCACGTATTTGGTATCTCAAGTATTTGGGATCATTGGGAGAAAGTGTGGCCCAAATAATTATATAAAGTCCAGAGAAAATCTACTAGATTCATCAAAAAACATTTTTCACGTTAAGAAGACGAGTGTGAAAGGCCTTTTAAGGGAATTAGGATTGGAGCCGATTGAGATGCGAAGAGGAAAAGCCATACTTAGACTTTTAGGAAGGTCAGTCTACTTCACTTTCAGAACGAACGAGTTTAACAATGACATGAAATGAATTATTATAGCCCCACACTATTTAGGTACTCCATACCACGAATTTAAGATAATGGAGATATACTCCAGTATAGATGGATACAAATGTTCGAACTTTCCCCGGACAATCAGGAATCATAATAGTAAGAAATCAAAGTCGTTATAGAAATAATAATGACATTTTATTTACAAGTCAGGGTAAGGTGAAAAGCCTCATAGACATAAAGTATATTCGTAGGTGCTTGTGTATGTTATTCGATAGTGTATGCATTGGCATGCGTGTAAGTTTAAAAGATTTTCACATCAACATATACGCTTCCGTGGGAGTAGATTTTTGTGAATTCGTTGGTTTTGCATGTGGTTTTATTCTTTATCACTGGCACAACCCCCGCCACACGCCCTTGCGACGGCTTGCGGGGTATTACATAGATGTAGAACCTAACTATTCATCCTGTTTTGGGTTTAAAATGAACGTAGGGTTCAACTTGTACTATAAAACATTGATGCAAATATAATTTTTATATTTTGGAATTTAAGGTCAATTCCATTTTAAGACGGGTCTGCGTTTTCCAGAGAGTTCCGTTACCATAAGAAAATATAGTTTGGGTTCCCGTGCTACAGACATCACTCGGATTTGAATCCATTACTCAGAGGGTCAGTTGCCTCATGCTCTATCCGTTTCGGCTACGCTAAATATCTAACTTCATCAATTCACATTAATTAGAATCCATTCATGAAAGTACATGTACCGTCAGTAATAATTATTATTTCTACTCGTAAGTCCAAAAAACATTCCATGCGTTCAAGTGGTCGTTAATGCCTAAGCAAAGAAAGACACCAAGTCATTTTTCACGATCGAGACGAAATGCTGCATTAAACTGTGAATTGGATGAATTGAGTCGCAGTTTGTATATTTTTTAAATATACTAACTGACCGATTATGAATTCCCTCGTGTGATTAGTGATTGGTTGATTTTTTACAACTCTTCTAATCTATTACTTGCCATTAAACCTTTTACTTGCAGAATTGCTTTTGCTTTGGATTGCATGTTCGCTCTCAGAGAAATTTATATGCCTAATTCGTTAGCGTTGTACTCACATCTTCTGACCCAGGTCTCTGGGATGACATACATATGATGGAAAACACTCAAACATAGTCATAAAGCTATTGATGTGATTTGAGCGCATATTTCGCAATGAAGAAGGTTTTTGGCGGTGCTTACCAACTATTTCCACTTCGTCTGGGCCCGTCTCCGATTACCCTCTTAACCCACGAAACGACGCACTTGGCAGCCTCGGCGTTGTTGGGCGCATGACCCACCCACGTGACTACTAGATGGCCGAAATGACCCCCTCCCTATCCCCATCATTTCTTTCGTTTTTCATTTTTATTCTCCACCCCGCCAGAGGGTCGGATTGTATAGATTACTCCGGGAACTCTCACTCACTCTTCCAAGTAGATGGACCCGGCGTCGTACAACAAGCAATTGTTTGTCGATCGCCCAGGCTTCATACTCTCTCATTATGGGTTGAGTGAGAACCAAATGATCTCATTTCAGCTCAAATGAAGATGTGCATCCATCTATACGGATTCGTTCAGAGAAGGCGTCTGATTCTCAGAAAAGTTACGTCTGTGGACTCCGACAAATATGTGCAATGAAAAGTGGCGGTGAAGGTGTTTTTCGTGCGTCCAAAAAATAAGTTAAACTAGTATTCCGTACGATCGAGGACTCGAAATAATTTCAAGGGCTTTCTTTTCCACTCTGTACTACATATAAACCCAAAACGCATTGCATGTGTGAAATGGAGTGTATCTGTATGGTGAAATTAACGGTTTTCTGGTTTAACCTAGCGCGTTCGAGATGATTTCAGCTCCAAAGGTCTTTTAGTTTTTTCCTGATGAACAATTTAGAGGGGATACCTAAAACTTTTGCCGATTCTCAACATAATCTCTATGCCGTCGTCAAAAGTTTTATTTTTTTCCTTGTTAATACAGAAACGATGAGATCTTCTGGGAAATTGCAATATGAACGTGGAAAATAATTCGCCAAAGGAGCTTCACGTTGAGGCAAGTGAGATCTATATCCGTCTACCGAACCGACTTTTGGATTACTTACTGCAATATTAACAAGTTATTTCCTATATACCCATGCCTCACGAAACTATTATGCTCGTACTTCTTACTAATTCAGAGCCGTTACCGCATTCAACTTTGGATATCCAGTTCAGAACCATTAAAACGGTCAAGTTCGGGTATCGAATACAGAGTAATTATAACTGTCCATTTTTTCATGGGAAACAGTTAATTATTACTTGCATCTTCTAATTCCTAAAAAAATGTAACATTTGAACACAAAGGAATAAGAGCTTATTTCCAAAAAGTAACTAAGTCTTTGAATTGAGAGATGGTTGAGGCCAATACTTTGTGGAAATTCATCAATAATCGCACAAAGAAAGAGTCAAAGGCTTTGTATTTCCACAGGAAACTCCTGTGGAAACGCACAGTTTTTAATTATTTCTTTGTGCAATTAAATTTTTGAATATTCTATGGCTCGATTCAATTTGAAATCAGTTTCCCTCTTCATAAAGGGGGACGAGATATTTTTTCGTTTTTTGCTACACGTAATGTAACACTTATGAGCATGAGATGCCACCAAGACGACGCGAAGTATTCACGAAAGTTCACATCTAAGAAGAATCAAAATTTTTTCCCTCTCATACCACTACATTTTCAAATTTACCAACTGTTAGCAATAAATATCTCACCGGGTTTCACGCGCCTGCAAACGGAAATAAAATTCAAGTAAACTGCTAAAAATTTACTAATAATCTCTCATAATCCCAGAAAATGTTGCAGCGATAGGCATTGACGAAAGGAGGAGAGAAAGAACTGGATGGAAAGCAATAGGTGTTAATAGAGGCAGGTGTTAATATATGCTCAGGGAAAACGAAGACATAGGATATAGGGTCGGTAAAATTAAAGGATAAATTAATGTGAACACTTACTTGTGGGTCTTGCGTCTACAAAGTACGAAATGAAGGGCTGGAATTTTTACTCACCTGAAAAGAGAGAAAATTCTTTGTTAAAGACATATATTGCAAGCATAATACATATACATAGTGGAAATATGAAGTATATTGTATTGTGGTGTACATGGAGTATTCACAATAGCCATTGACTTATCTAATTTTTAGATGATCAATAAATTTTGAAAACTAGAGGCTCTAGATATATGAGCATAAAATTTCAAGCAAAGATAAGTCCGGAAAAAAATTTAACAAGCAGGAAACCAAAATAATTTCTCTAAATTCCAGCAAAATGACTCGGCCAGACCTCAAGGAAAATACAGGTATGTCGCAGTTGTGCTGTAGTGCAGTTGACGCTAATTTAGTGTTTAAAATGAAATATTGAACGTAATAAATGATCAGTTACTAGATACATTCCATTTAAAAAAATATCCTTCTGGAGGAAGAACTTATTGTCTTGACTAGACTAGTTTTCTTATATCTTTGACAAAATCGACTAATAGTTCTGAAAGATCCACGAGGAAAATAAGAGTGTACTACGGTTGTGAATGGGAATATCTCTGTTTCTGACTTTTCATCATCATTCTGGGATCACAAAGAAAAATATCGTATTGATGACGATCAAAGTGCGGTGTTTTCCTTGGACTAACACGCAAAGCCGTCTACTAACACCCACTAGCGTCGCAATCAGATTCTTGACCTTTCTATTTCATCCGTTGTGTAACAACATCTTCGCTTCAGAAATCCATTTTGGAATTCAAAACAGAGCGTGCTTTGTTTACAAACGCAGGAGTTCCGTTTATTCACCCAAGATGCGGAAAATCTGAGTGGATAGAGACGTACTTCCAAGGCTGTCTATACGCCCACGCGAACGATAAACGACGCTGTGTGTACCCGTCCGACTGTTTAGAAGCATTTATTTGATAAGTTTGAAATGAACTATAATTAGTAGATAGTAATGCTTAAAGCAAGATTCTTCACCTACATCTACATGGTGCCTGGAAAGTCACCACTATGATGTGTGGTAGGGGGTGAATTAATATCAAACATGCCAAATCAAAGATTGAGTTTTTCTTAATTGTTAATTAACAATAATTTAAGTATTGGGGATAATGCTAACTAAAGGTACAATGTCCACGGTATCTCAGAGTGAGATACTTCTCTATGAATGAAAGATGAATTGCTTGTAATATGAGGAACAATGAAATAAAGGATAAGGGCAATATTAATAACATAAAAGGCTACTCGAGTTTCAAAAGAAAACAATCCCCCCCCCCATCGAAATCATTTAGAGTAATTCTTATTCCCTAATAACAGAGTAATATATTACAATTTTCCACTTAATAGTCTTCTTTTCTGTTATTATGGAACAGTTCCAATTCATCACATCTGAATCTATAAATTGTATTATTCTTATTCCTTTTCATTCGAGGGAAAAATAGTATGTCAAATCTGTTGAAATTACTCTTAATCTCCCTAATTTCACTGCCATTATCCCTACTACTGTATTAAGATGGGGCTATTAATACTTGTATGTATTCAAAATTATCGATAAACAAGCCTCCTGAAAATTAATTAATGAGGTTTAATCTGTAACTTCCATGAAAGACTCCAAATCTAGTTCCCATAACAATCTAGACACGCTACTCAGTTTATCTTGAACACTTTTTACAAATCCAGCTCTCTACGCTGCACACGATCTAATTCGGTAGTCAAACTAACTTCATGGGGATACTATATACTTACAGCATATTCTAAATGAGGTATAAACAACGACAGATAACATTTATATTTCACCTTTTCTTAACATTTACCTTTTGCTATTCTAATAAATCCTAATTTTGCTGCTAGCTTTTTCAAATTTTACCCTACCTCATCGTTAGTCTCCTGAAAGAATTTTCGTGATAGTCTCTTCGGACTAGAGTTAACATTACGAACAATAAGAAGCCATTTGCCCAAAACAAGGATTTTATTCGACTCTTCATTTTTTTCTCATTTATGCTTTATGAAATTCTGATTCCCTCACTCACCCTTCCATTCTTACCCTGTAATATTCCCTTTTCTGTTTAGCTCTCAGTTCATGAGTTACTAACGCGTCTTACTACGATAAGAGAGGTTTTAGAGAGATTATCAGTAAAATCTGCAGGTTTAAAATGTTACTTTTCCAACGAATGATAACGTAATTATATAGCTATTCATAAATTCTATCAGGGAATAATATTTGGAAAATATTTTAACACCATCATTTAAATCCTACTGTCGTTCAATACTTTATCAGTAGTCTTTCTCAGCATTCTTAGAAATTTCTTTGGCAAGCTGCTGATGTTCCCTAAAAAGGTGCTTTATCGTTTGTCTTATTTAAATTTAGATCAACTTTTTAAATCTTCTCGAACGTAAATAAAGAGCCTATGCGCTTCTTGATGATAGAAACAAAGTGAAAAATTTAAATCGTCATAGCAACACATGTTTTCCCTACAATATACGAAGGGAAACGGAATTTGTTCATTACTATAATTGTTATATTCAGCAGTGTCCAATTACCTACCTAAGTGAAGCAATACCCTATTGTAAGGAAAATTTTCTCGTTCCAGGCAAAAATGGGAAAAATTCGATTTGCATTTAATTTTTCAGATATTATTTTACTATCTTAGATAACCGACCCCCTTTAGATAGATACCCGACTACATTTCTGTGTAAAAATAATTGAAACAACAGAAAAATATAGTTTTTTATCGATCTTATTTTAGCCTTTTAGGTATTACTAACGGCATCGTACTGAGGCAGGAGAGACCATATGGAGGAGATAAGCTGTAGAGCTGACAGCTTTACAATGTCATTTTTCACACGCACGATCAGGGATCGACATAGCTGACCAAGAGACGGGCCAGGATATGACATTCTGTATAAGTTCCCTTGTTTTTTGGCCATTATTCGGTCCAATAAAAAAATCCTTATTTGTATCGCATGAGTTGAGTCCAAAAGAGAGCTTCCTAGTTGAAACGCATTGAAGGAGTACAGACTATGGCTCGCGTAGCACTGGATTATTTTAGGCCAATTCCTCCGTAAGAAACAAAATTTTCTCATCGACGCAACACTAACACACTTTCCATCCTCTCCCAACAACTCTAGGGAAAAAGAATCCCTATTTGGAGTGAAAGGCTTCCCTTTTCAAGTTCAGGGCGCACTGGATGTTGCCTACGTGACGCCACAGGCGTGTGCTTATGGAGTTGGGTGTTTGCCCGGGCGACGCACCTAGAGGGACGCGGTGGAAACCTTACCTTTCGTCCTCCCTCCGGCGGGAGCATACCGTTCGCCCCTCTCCCGCCCTTACTCATCCCCTCAAACCCCTTCTCCGCCGCCGCCATTCATTCGGCATCCGCTGGGGGTGTGTCCGGTGACGCCAACTGTCTCCCATTCGCCGAATCCCCTCCCGCGACCTAGATGCACGGTGTAGGCTACATGCTGGGGTGCACGTCTGCGGAGATGTGCTTAAAGCGGAGCGCTTCACACCCCCACCCCCTCCCCACAGCCCTTCAGAGGCGGGTGAGACTTTCACGACGTCTCGGAGAGCGGCGGGAAGCATCATAACATAGTTACATGATCATAGCCCCGCATTCAATCAGCAGACTAGATCACCGGGATAAAATGAAAGGGACTACAACTTTGACAGATTCAAGAGCCCGCGATGGATATCATAAGGAAATCAAACGTAAACACCCTTATTTTCTAAATTCGAAAAACAAAATTTTTAAAACTTGACCCGAACACACTTACTCGTATAAATTCCTCATGCACATAGGCGTATGTGTGTGTGTGTGTGCGCGTGTGTATTGATAAACGTGAAATAAAGATTTACAGAATGATTTGAATATACGTATCCTGTTATTGAATCTTGCTGCATGAGTAATACTTTCTTTCGCGTTTTTTAAACATTTTTCGAGAGAATGATCAAACTTATGTTTGTGTAGAGGTGACATGATAGGAATTGTGTTTGCATAATTGGTGACCTAACACCTTCCGCCACACGCCCTTGTGACGGCTTGCGGGGTATTGTGTAGATGTAGATAAGTAGAAATTTATTAATAAAAGTCTAGCGTCCTCACTCACCCTGCTACACGCCCTTGCTGAAGCTTGAGGAGTATTACGTGGATATAATTACGTGCGTCTTCATCGCAAGGGTTTGAGGTCACAGAGCATCATGGTACTCGTTGATTATTAGTCGCCTGTTATCACCTAATTTCGGTAATTTCTAATTTCTGAATTTGGCATAAGAGGAAATGTCATACTGTTCTGGTCACGAATTGTACGAGACATTTACGGATTCCATAGATTGGTAGGCAGTTTCACTTTCACACACCCCGTTCTATGTACCCGTATATGATCAAATCTATACTACCAATGTTAGAGAATGCTTTAAATGAATTTGGCCGAAGTATGCTTGAAAACTTTAAACGAAATGAAATGAAGTGGTAGCCGCCGTCTATTCCAATCTTAAGAGATGGTGCCGATGTAATCGAACAAGAAAGAGAAATGATAAGAAACTTCATATTGGATGAAAGATATACTTGTTATTTGAAGATCAAAGTATCACCTTAAATATGTTAGTTTTTTTCTAAAGATAATTGAATTTTGAAATCTTCCAAGTCATTTCTATCATCCTTATTTAATAATTCTATTCCACGAATGATCTCTTCTTAAAATACGCCAGTGTCTGTCAATATTGGATTGCTTCTGGATTCATGAAATACAAATAGCGCACCATGATTTGCTATCGTGATAAATTTCAAAGAATAGATTAGATAAATGGAAATATAGAGAGAGTTTCCTAAAAAACATTAGATAATATCAATTTATTCGTAATTCAAAGCCCCTAATTAACAATATTATATGCTATCTTCAATGCATCCTACCAGTCTAAGCTTAAGTATACGAAATTGGTAATAGACAAAGCTGAGTATTACAGAGAAATAAATATTACATAGATTTGGGGATAGGCTGTGGTGCATCGCGTTCAAATTTGATGACGGGAAGAAAATGAAATTCTTTACGTGGAACTGCCGTTCCTGACGAATCAACAAGCATCCGCTACTCACGTCAATGTCACTAGACTTGACGCAGGCCAGGGCTGGACTGTCTATCACTGTCCATCCTGTTGCCATCGACGTATCGGAAGTTGGATTACCAACAGTGCCTTTTCTCGACCAAGAGATTTCCGCTTCCTTCGAGTGGAGATTCGTTACGTAAACAACTCCACACTTTTGCTTACGTTAATGCCATCTGTTCGGTTTATCCGACGCACGTATCGTTACTGGACTAGTTCAAATATGTAAAATGTCAAAATAAAACTTTGTAAATCCACATGAAAAACAATCTTTAAGTGAAAGTGGAACGGAAATTGGAGTGAAACCTGGGCCACGTTAAAGGTTATTTTTCATGTGGATTCACAAAGTTTTATTTTGACCTTATTCATCATGGAACAATTCCACTAAGTTACGCCTGAAACAATTAATTATAGTTAAAGATGATAAACGCACCCTTCGTACCAGGAAGGGAAAAGCCCTCCAAGATACCCTCGGGGAAATTATAAAGATTACACTATGGTCCATGTGGGAATCTTTTCAAGAAATATTTTTTTAATATATCCTGAATCATTTCCCTCCTGTGAATAGTTTCATATTTGTGTTAATTTTAATCAAAGGAACCAGATGTTTGAGGTGAGAGAAATGAGTTGGTTTGGCACGAATAACTTTTCACAGGGCCGTATGTTGTGATTTTAATAATAAAAATACCCTTGAAGAGTATTGTTGCTAAAATAAGAGTGATTAAGAACAGTGAACCTTTTTTAAAACTTATTCTTAAGTTATTTAATGATAAATATTCGCCAATGAAAAAGGAAAAAAAGGAGTCATGAAAGTTGTTGAATTAATTTTAGTATAAAATAGATTATGGGGCAGCGCCAACAACACTATTGATAAGAGTAATAATTGGGTTTATGAGTGTTTTGATGGTTGAGATCATATAGCGCAGTGAAGTCTCTCACTCAGGGAATTCTGTTACGGGACAGCGCATCAATTATAACCTCAAATAGTCACGACGGTTGCGTCAACCCACCAGGTGAGAGTAGCATAATGAAGCAGCATCAACCCAATCGCTAACTTGAGGAATCCGCAGAAATCGAGGTGATCATATTCGGACGAATACTTTGTAGACCCTTTCTATACAATGGATTTCATAAAATATCTTCAGTGAAATTTTTTTTAGACATAAGACTCATTGGTTAATTTAAAGGTTGAATCACAGATTTAATTTCATGCATAAAATGGAAGCAGATCTTTCTAGCGATGATGTTGAGAACGAATAATTAGCCCCATCATACTAGGTAGGATAGATCATGAGAATAAAATGAAAGAGATCAAGCGTATTACTGATAGATCTATGATATCATTTTTACTGCGAATGAAAAGGGATCAGAAAACGTTTCCCATCCCAAAATAACGATCGTGGCATTATAATCGGTGGAGATTTGGAGATTTCAATCTACTGTATGTATTGATTGGGTCATACATTAAAACGGGGGGGTAAAGACAAAGATATCTGCGAGTTGCTATTAAATTCCTTTAATGATATTTTGTATTGCTAGCATCGAAAGTACTGTAAAAATCAAGGCTATAGAAACTATTAAAGGAATTAGGGACCACAGAACAGTAAATGCTAAATTTTACCTGTATGGGCTCCGAAATAAGCAGCCTTAAAGAAAAATTTACGCGTTTAAAGTTGGCGACTATAATGTCTTAAAAGTTGGTTACAGACTCAATTCACCCATTTTAAGGAAGATAGTAAGCACCGAAATCCTCAAGGTACGAGGAGTACTTCCTTGATGTCACGCGCTCAGTATTCAATGGATTATTCCAAGAAATTAACAAAAGATCACTCGGAACATAGATTTCGATCAATTCGAGAACAACTACTCAAATGTTAGGAAATCATTACGATATCAAAGGCTATGCCACGCCAAAATGAAAAATGTAAGGAATGATATCTCTAGTGACGAAAGGAATGAGATCACTCGTGATTATAAGATAAGCAGGGTGAATTCCAAGAAGGAATTTCAGAAAGCGTTAAGATAATTCAAAAGGAAAAGATTAGCAAATATTTTGACAGAGAATCCGATAGCATTTTGGTTTGGAAAGCATAGAGGTTCAGGGGAATAAGTCTTCCGTTAATTCACTCAAAAATGATAAAAGGCGAAAGATTAGCCAGCAGTTTGGAAAAGCCCAGCTAATGAAATTCCTTCTTAAAAAGCGTCATCACCAATGTCTCACCGAATGCTCCGATAGCTTGCCAAATCGTTTCCGCAACCGGCCAACGTTGAAATATCATATAATGGAATAGAACTTTTACTGATGAATATTAACCCTAATTAATACTTCCATTTCGAGTAAATGTCCGCTCGTATATTTAAGGTACTAGCATTGGAAATTTCGCCGTATCCAGAAACCATATTTAAGAAATCGCTAGTAGATCACAAGGTTCCCAGTGAGTGGAAAACGGCTTATGTAACACCTGCATTTAAAAACGGAGACGGAGGAACCGATTGAAAACAGTCCCTATTTCCCTCACATTCATTTTATACAAGGTCATGGAATATATAATTGCTACTTCGATAATGAGACGCTTCGATGATCAAGAGTCATCGATGAAAAACCAGCTCGGTTTCCGAAAGGGTAAATTCTGCGAGACACAACTTGCGCTTCATTTTCATGATATCTTTGGTTCGGGAAAGAGTAATGTTCCAATGGACGCAGTTTTTCTTGACTTTATAAGGCTTTCGACCAAGTAACTCACAGTATACTGCTCACAGAGCTATCAGCATTTGGCATGGATAAAAATATCATGTGCTTGATCAAAGCCTTTTTGAATGGTTGTGTACAAAGAGGTGTCAAGATTATGTGGCTGGTGATCTGACACCCCCCGCCACACGCCCATCCGGCGGCTGGCTGGGTATTATGAAGATATAGATGTACATAAGAAGGCTCTGCAATTTTTCGGGTACCATGTGTTCCTGTTAAAGAGAACACAGAGAAAAGAACTGGCCACCATAACCTACCATGGTGTGTGAATTCAACATACACCGTTGAGCTTAGCATTAGGTGAACTCTATCTTCATCTATCAAACAAACCTTAGGGTTAAACACTGTGGGGATGGTGGATACATACACGTGAATAATTTCTTCCACATTCAGTCATGCCGTTCCGGCTCCGAGCTATCTACAAACACGCAACCACCGCCACTTACAAAAAGGCCCCGTTGCCGCTTCAAAACGTGGCAACGGCGCAAGCTAATGCTCCACGAGAGAGCTAGGTAGTCACAAGGGGGGGTGTGTCACCAGCTGAACATTGGTGCAGCCAATGAAGCGACGCTTCTCCGCGAAGCCGCCTCTCACTCTCCCAGTGCCTAGGTCACCAAAACGCTCACGAAGGCCTCGCCCCCCACCGCCCTTTCTCCCTTCATACCTGGAGGTTGTTGCATCAGCCACCACCTTGTGTGTGTGTGTGTGTGTGTGTGTTGTTTGGTTGTGCGCGCAGGATGAAGAAATGCAAGGTAGTCTAGGGGAAAGGTGGGTAGGCGAGGGGGGATATGAGTGGGTTGGAAGTGGGGTGGCGGACGAGGGAATGCGGCCCTCTCGTCCTTGTGGACGAGGTGAGAGGAAGTGCCGGGAGAAAAATAAAAAAGATGCGATCGGGGCATGTGAGCAAATGCACGAGTCAAACCATTTCTTTTTTGTTTCCGCATCGATTGCGATTCGCAGCGTGACAAGAAAGATTTAAATATAGCTTCAAGTGGATTCAAAAGATGTTGCGAGACATTCCGCGACGGCAAATTTAGCCGAATCACCCTGAAGATGTGCACACGAATGCGAGGATTACACGCCGTGGAAACATTCGCGTCGCTGGGACAGGATTCGAACCCGGATCGCTCGGTTTCTTGGCCGAGGGCTGCTGTTGGTTAAAAGCTACCGAGGCTTCCTTTCCAGTTTCACAGAGGAAGAGGACACCTCGATAACCTCACTAGTTGAAGCTCTCGGGCGGAAACCTGAGGATTTGGGTTCGAATCCTGATCGAGGCCAACGGGGTTTACACTTTGAAATTCTCGCATTAGGTTTAGACGATAAATTTTAACGAAATTTTAAAAATTTACTCTATCCTCCGGTCTCCTTGCAGGGTCACTCTTATCTTCTCCATTTCCTCCAGAAGCGCCCACGCATTCGAATTTTAGGACAGCGCTTAGGTGGGCCTGACAAGGACAGGCAAATCAGAATCAAGAGTAGGTCAAATCTAAAATGGGGTTTTCATCACTCGAGGCAATAATTGACCTAAACCCATCAATCCACGAGTGGATACGACAAAATCGGTGACTGTGTACATTTATAATACCTAGGACAAGGTTAAGTACTCCAAAATAGTAGCAGAGACGTAAAAAAGTACGATGATGGGAAAGTGATGCATCAGAATTCGCGTTTCCACAAAATATATTTTTATTGCCGACTATTTTTACTACACTGTATCAAGCTCTAGTTTGTCAGTCATTCAAGGGGATGCAAGCGTTGATGAGTGAATTGGAAATTCAGTGCGATAGATTATGGATGAGAATCAATATTACTAAAACAAAGGTTATGCGATTTTCCAGAAAAACAAAGGCTAAGCCTAACATTAAAATAGGAGGGCAAAAACTAGAGCAGGTGGAACAGCTTACGTATTTCGGAAGTGTTTCAGACCAAAATCGTCAAATTGGTAGGAAGAGGACGTGAGGTGAAGAATTGCATTAGGCTAAGAGATTTTCACGAGGAGGAGGGAGTTGATGACATGGACGTTGAGTAAGGATATTAAGAAAAGGCTCGTCAAAACTTTGATAATGAGCGTAGTTATAAACGGCGCGGAAACATGGTTATTGAAGCAGGAGGATAGACGTAGACTGGAGGCTTTTGAAATGTGGGTGTGGAGAAGGGTGTAGAAGGTGAAATGGACCGAAAAGAAAACAAACGAGAAAGTGCTAGGCATGGTAGGAGAGGAGAGGGGATTGCTGTGGAGAAATCATTCGGAGGAAGAAAAAATGGATGAAAAGCATATTGATCGGCAATGGGATGTTGAAAACTTTAATAGAGGGGAGAATGTTAGGCAAACGAGAAAAGGGCAGGAATAGGATAGAGATGTTGGATGGGATGAAGGGAGGAAGGAAGTATACGGAGATGAAGAGGGACTTTTACAGTAGGATGTTGGGTTGTGTTTTGTTAGGAAAAGCAAAATATTTATTTGGTAGTTGTGTCCATCCAAAACCTACCCTAACCGGTAGATTAGCTAAAAAATGTGTAGAATTATCGGGACTAGCAATTGGGCTTGGATTGAGTTATTGGGATTTATGAATAATCTTAATTTAAGAAAATAACTTCGCAATTTTCATACTTTTAATGGAAGGTCGCAAGGTACAACAATAGCATAACCATGTGCGCATTATTATGCTAAATTGTGGTGAAACGTATTGAGTCATCTTCCTCCGATAATTAAGAGTTGAGATTAGAAAGCTATTGTTGTGATTATGGAAAAATGGCAGTACTGACGATTGAATCTCTGCTTCAAATTGAAGTCCCGAGGCAGAATGGTCCCCGCCATTTGGTTCATGTGACTCACTCCTGCATTCATCTACCCGTAAACATGGCTGAGGGATTAATAAAAGAAAAAATAAGAATATAAATAATAAAAGAGGAATATTTAATTTCTTGTGGCCTAACAACCATCGACACTCCCTTTCGGCGACTTGCGGGGAATTGTATAAACGTTGATGTAAGACAATAATGAATTATACATTACCATAGTAATGTCTTCATTTATTATGTGACGTTGTGCTTGGCGCAGCGTCACTTGCCCAGTTCGAATACGCGCGCCTCTCTCGCGAGCCGTAGAACGGCGGGGCGCTATCTGTGGGCGCCGACAATGTATGTAAGAAAAAAAGAAGAGCGGGGCGCGCCGCGCGCGGAGAGTGCCGGCCAACACGTGGTAAGGAGAGTTCGTTGTGAGACGTCCGAGAGAGAAGGTCGTGTGCTATCATCGTCGAGTCACCGACAGCCTGCGAACACCGGTGGTGCGCGTGCCAGTGACCGACCTCGCCGTGTGGGCCCCCCGCAGGCCCCGACCGGAACATCGGGAGCCAGCAGTCGACAGCGAGGCGGCCATCTTCGGCTGCAGCCGAGCGGCCACCCAACATCGTGGCCCAGCAGGCGTCGGCACCGCGCGTCATGTTTGCTTGGGAGCGCCCACACCTTGGCGCCCAACGTGGGGCGCGCCGCGCGCCCCACGTTGGGCGCCAACATCGTGGCCCAGCAGGCGTCGGCACCGCGCGTCATGTTTGCTTGGGAGCGCCCACACCTTGGCGCCCAACGTGGGGCGCGCGGCGCCCCACGTTGGGCGCCATTTGTGACGCGGTATTTAATTTATAGATAAATTTTCCCCGATACCGCGAGACAAGGGAGGCCGCGACTCTACTTGTTTTGAGGGCGCCAGGCTAGCCGCATGGCTAGCCGCAGAGTCACGCCGCTGGCTGTCACCTGGCCCATCACACTCCAATAATTCCACTCATCTTTAAATCGCCCACACTCTGAGAATGAAACGCTTTTCATCAATGCCGCTCTAAATAAAGTCTCTAATGCAAAAGGTTGACTAAAAATGAGTTAAAATTAAATATATAGCGAGTATATATATATGAGTTAATATTAAATATATATGTTATCCTTTAAATCGTTCAAATATTATTTTCCATGCCACTCAGCAACAAGTGACATTTTGTTAGATTCAATGAGGCAGATAAGTTAATGTAACAACGTAATCGCCGTTTATTTCATCGTAATAAATGACTTGCACCGTTGGATTCCGAAGGGCTAATCTCTGACGGACCCAAGACCCATGACTAGAAGGTCAAGATCAACACAATAAAACCTAAAGCGATGCACGAGGATTTCAATGGCCCAAAAAAGTTATTTCAATGCGACTGCCTGTCTACTGACGCTAAATTTAGCTCGTGGGCCAAATGCCAATCCCAAGAAAGTATGTGTAGTGTAAAAAATTCATCGATAAATAATGCTATGCAGGAGCGCTATTATCTGTGGGATCGTTTTTTCAAGGAGATTATGACTCAGTGTTAGGCGCCATACTAATTTTTATTGTCAACATGGCACAATGCAAATTGCCACGGTGCAATCAAAAACAGATTTAATTGTCAACTAAGTCATCTTAGTTGACAATTATCTTAGTAACTTTAGTTTTTGAATTAATGGAAATTATTTTTTCAATAGAAATCTATTGTTCAGGTCTCAGTTTTGTCCATATATCTGAATTTTATCGTAGAGACAAAACACATAAATACATTATGTTACTAAAAAACAAACATAATTGTCAATTAAGAGTTGACTAAGACTAAGAGCCTAAGAACCTTTGTATAATATTCCATCAAATTATGCATACATAAAATGACCTTGATCGTGCAATGACGATGCGTAAAACATGAAACCAAACGAGTACTTTGCCCTGTGGATTGGAGAACATTAGCCCTTTCTACAGATTTTCCTATCCTTTGGGGTTGAAAGTAATAAATTTGTTGGGTGAATTCTTCTCGGGTCTTCCACCGGGTCAATGGCTCCATAGCTGCCGACGTTTCGATTCCCGACTCGGTCATCGTCATCAGGGCAATCAGCCCTGATGACGATGACCGATTTATAAATTTGTTAATTTTTATCATGTCCGTGTATCAATAAAGAAGTCGAGAATTCTATTCCACTTCACCCTGAAGACGATGGCAGAGTCAGCCTTCGAAACGGTGTACTGCAACCTGTCCCGGTGGGAAACCCGAGAGAACTTGAAATTCTATTCCATATTTTTTTGAAATACCTTGGAAACTTTAATGAATATTAAAATGTCAAGGGAAGCATCTGCTTAAAGTTACTAAAATTTCGATATGGCGTGAGACCTGAAAAAAATTGTCTCAGATCGTTACACTTTTTGTTTATAATTTTTACAGTCAACGGGGATTCAACTTGCTAAATTGAAATAAAATGAAATTATTTCTTTTATATATTTTAATCCGTATATCAGTTTTAAATGAATTTACCGAGCATATGAGAAACTTTGAAATATAATGTTTGATTTTCTCCTAATGTACAAATTGTTTTGTATTATTGTATTGTATGCAAACTAAAATGCTCTCGTATTCCCCGTGTATTGATCTGATATAACATCATAAATCCATTATTCATTATTAAAAAGAGATTAGACACAATTTCCTTTCTTTTGTATTATTTTTCTATATTTTGCAATATTTTTCTTTATTGTTGTTTCATTTCATTACTTTGTTAATTATTTGAAATGTTCACCTTCCAGCCAAACTAAAATCAGGCGATAATCTTTAGTCCATTCTTTCAGACTAAAAACATTATTTTAAAATATCGTTGTTACAAAAAGAATTTCTTGTTACATTATTTTGTGCAAGACTTTTTTCCATATTTATCGAGCAAATTGCTATTAAGTACATTGGTGAAGCAAAAATATTATTATATATTTATAATTTTCAGAATTTTTTTTCTATCATAAAAGAAGATATATTAAAAATATATCGAAAATAGCCATAGATTTAAAATGAAAAATGCAAGATCAATAAAAGACGATAAACTCACACTGAGCAGAAAATGGCATGAGTAAAAGTGACGACAAATTTGGACTAAAGGAGGTTTGGCAATTGATAGTTTAACAGAGAGTTTTTCATGTGTTATTGATAACAATTTATGAGAGGAATGGGATAAGAATCGGTGCACACAAAACAAAGGTTTTGAGATTTTTGAGAGAATGGCCAAACTAAACGTTATAATTGGAGAGCCAAAAATAGAGCAGGCAGTACAGTTAACCTATCCTGGCAGAGTTTTGTACCAAACCGGCCAAAGTAGTGGGAGTATAGGGAGAATTGCTTTCAATAAAAAAGCTTTCACAAGGAGGAGGGAATTGATGACAGGAATGTTAAGGATATAAAAGAAACGACTTGCTAGCACTTCGTTATGGAGCGGGGTTTGTATAGTGTTAGGGTGAAAGTGATGGGTATGGAATGGAAAAATTTGAGATGTGGGTGTGAAAAAGGTTGAAAAAGATAAAATGAATGGAAAAAAAATAAACACAAAGAAATACTCGGCGTGGTGGGGAGGGATAGAGGAGGCTTGTAGGGAAAAATCCAAAGAAGGTAGGAGGATAAGTGAAGGCAGAGCATTTTGATTGACGATGGAACGCAGAAGACTACGATAGAGGGGAGGAGGTTAGACAAGCGAGTTAGCGGGAGGGAAGGGGTAAACATGTTGAGCGGAATGAAGGGAGAAAGGAAGTAAGTATGCGGAATTGAAGCAGGATTTATTGTAGGGTGGGGTGTCAGTTTGTACTCGTATCTCGTTAGGTGTGGCTAAGAAATTTATGCGCGTTCAGTTTTTGTCCACACACAACCTGCCTAATACGGTATAATATGCAAAAATTAGAAAGTCTGAAATAAGTAATTTTGGCGTCATCCTGTTTGATATTTTCATTTTTTAAAAGATTCCTTAAGTCAAATATCAAGAAACTGCGGAAGATGCCGCGACAGTAACTTTTAACAGAGTCATTTGCTAAATGTGCATTACAATGCCACGATATCAGAGAGTAAATACCATTCGACTTGACCGGGATACGAACCCGGATACCTCGATGTCCGGCCGATTGCTTTAGCCGGTTTAGCTGAATGGTATTACGTAAGCTGAAGAAGCTTACAAAATATTTCGGAGTTTAAGAGAACGCCTCGGTAGATTAACTGGCTAAAGCATTCGGCTGGACATCGAGGGATCCGGGTTCGAATCCCGGTTTAGCTGAATGATTCCCTGAGTGATTTTAGAATGAAAACCTTAGAGATACTAAGATGTTCCTATTATTTTCTAGTGTTATCAATCAAACAGTCCTGCCATTAACTGAAAAAAAATTTCTCTGAAAACTTTTAATGGATTTTTTAATTCTGATAAAATTTTGAAGCCAGTATTTCTCTCGACAGATAAGTTAGTTACATTGAAACTTTTGCTCTTTCCCCACCCCGTACCTCCTCTCACTCCCTCTCAACCTCTGCAACCCACTGCCTTACCTCCTCTCCCTCCACTCTCCCCTCCTTGGACGGCACCGTTCATCTTTCTCTGCGGTCGACCTTCTCTACCTCCCGCGACTCACCTTGGCTTTTATTTCTCAACCTGTTCCGCACGCCGACGAAGAATCCGTCCTCAAAAGTTGTCTCAAGTGTCTCTTTCCTTTTTGCCCACCCTGTCCCTCACTCCTTTGCTCTGTGGGCGTTCAAGTTTCAAGTACGTATTTGTGTCCCCTCGTGCGCGGGAGTGAATCCTTCCACATAGGCGTCCGCGGCACCCACCACCGTGACGGCGGCGGATGCGGCCGCGAAAATTTGGCGCCGTCCCGAGTTCAGGAGGCGTTACTTCTCGCTCACACGAAGCGACCGCGCGTTTTGAGTGTGCGATCATTAAGCCGCTCGCTGCTTGATCTCGAGTGTATCTACGTCCAAAGATTCTGATTGAACGGCCTCACATGCGCGAATGCAAACTGCATCGAATTTAAATTGTGTAAATTACCTTAGCTGTCGGTCGCCTCCCTCTAATCTGCCATGACTTTGAAGGCATTTCATCCCCTCATAACTTTCTATGCTACGAAGACGCTCATGAAGAAGAGGCAACTGCAGTTAAAAAATAACTAAGGTTTAAAGAAGAAAGCAGTTTGCAGAAATGTTCTTATGTGGAGTATGGGTAGTATGGCACTCTTAAGACTCAGGGAAATGAAAAATTGGACCAGTGAAGAAAAAAAAGAAAAAGCATTTTAAAAATGTACTGGAGGAAAATGCTTGAGTTTTTATGGACAGACAAAGTGAGGAACCAGGAAAGACACGGGATAAAGAAGGGGGAAGGACCATGTGGAGAACTCTCCGGCCAAGAAGAACTAGATGGATTGGGCAAACCTTGAGGCACAATAGACTAATTAGGAATATAATAGAAGGAAAAATTGAGGGTAGACCCCTCGAGGAAGATCAAGAGTCAAGTATATCAGACAAATTATGAAGGACGCAAAACAAAAAAAGCTATCAGGGGGTGAAGGAATTAATCCTGGATAGAGAAAAATAGTGGGCTGCAGGGAACCAATCATGTGATTTAAATACTGATGATGATGCCAATGTTTTTTAACACAAAAGTTTCGCTGGCGTTCTATTTGGTTTCTTCAAACAACGTGCAATACGAGGATGAAAGCACGAATGGAAATATATTCATCAACTCCAATTTGTAAAGCCTTTACAAATATATTTTTGTTACATACAAGCGTTAGGCAAAAAGGAAGAATCGAATTTTAAAAAATCTTCCTCCTACTTCCTCGTTTCCACATCTACACAATACCCCGAAAGCCGCGGCAGAGGCGTGAGGCGGGGGGGTTTGGTCACAACGCGTAAAAGAGAATAAAACTACATGTAAAACCAACATATTCATGTGTCGGAAAGTATTTCTACTAGTTTTCTTTGAAATCTCCTTTATCTTACAAGATCCTCAGTCCATATGTCTCTTTGTCCATCTAGTATTCTCTGACAACCATTTTATTAACCCTTAAGACTGTGGCCACTTACATCGCTCTCGAAATTAACAAACACTACTAAGGATTTTTTCACAGTTAATCTTTATACCGACCGTGGCTTTAAGCAGGTTACATTCCTCTTCAGTGTACACTATGGTATGTTCTGGCATTGATCTGCTCAAGTGACAGTGTACTGAAAATGACGCTGATCTGTTTTCATTTAACATCTCCGCTTTGGGATTTTAACGGAAATAAATGTTTTAAGGTCACCTCAACACGTTTGTACCGATTTCTGAATGGCATCCACCTTACGTGTTCGTGTGTAATTTTTTGCCGGAATGATAACTCAAAATATATGTCTAAGAGGCAAGAAGTGTTATATTTAACATTATACTCAAATGTAGATGGACTGAATAGATATTGGACCAAATCCACTCACCGGAAGTGAACTTTTCGGCCTCTTTTCCAGCGTGTCTCATTGGCGCAACCCAAAATAACCGTTTAAAAAGAGCACGGGATCCGAGGACTATTTTTTGCGAAAACATTATTAGGAAATAATTAAATAACAGTAACAAGAAATAATTTGTTTGTTAACTCATGGGTAAACGTAAGATAAGACTATTAGGAAAATTAAAAGAAAACTTGTGCTATGAATTAAAATAATGCACACTTAATACATAGCCTCTTATTAAAAACTCAAGATATTTTATTACATTCACGGATATCAACCCAATGGGTTTGTTTTGCCAGGTGAGAGCGGAGCCCACCTCGACCTAGGGCATTAGGCGTGTGAGCTGCAGACATTCATGGTAAGCATACGTTTAAGTCAGGAAGAAGTCACTTTTCTTTCCCTGTGTGACCGTTTGATTTCCCTCCAAGTTGCAATAACCAAAAAATCACACCACTCGCATTTCCTAATTGATTATCCAAATGAATCTCTCGGGATTTGATCCTAGGAGAGTATCCAAAGGGAGTATTCACTGGACTACCATGATTGCTAATCGAATAAAAATGTTTTCCCTCCGAAGCGCGTATTTAATTAAAACTCAACGCAAGAATTAGCTATTGTGATATATTACGATTTGATCGTGTAATGACGCAAATCCAAGGAGATATTGAAACCATTCCGGGGTCGGGATTAGATTTTATGTACTCTCCAAGGAGTTTAACATTTCAAAGTTGCCGGTAAACTTTGCAATGATGTTACAAAGAGACGATCGTGCGAATTGCTATTATAGCTTGATAAATTGCAGCTCGGTGTCCAACTCATCAATCCTGTTTCTCGTGGCACAACTCCTCCTCTTAGATACGCTCTTGCCTCATGAGAAAAACAAGAAACTAATCTCATCGAGTCCTGCGCAATGGAAATTTTCATCGATTACAAAACATGTTGTTTGTTTAAGGAATACTTTCCATTCGCACCCCCCCTTGTGAGTATGAAAATAGAATGAGACAAATTAAAAGAATGATGAGAGACGGTTACGTCTGTTTGGATAGAGCCACAGGGAGAACCTTAAATTTAAATCCTTGGACATGCTCTCCAAATTCACCTTCAACCTCCGCGTGTATACGATAACCTTTTGCATTCGCCCTTACTTTGCTTAGAGCAAGTGACCATCAGCACAATAGGGTTGACACTCAGTAATTAAATCCGAGGCCTCAAAGTACTTCATTCCATTAAGGCCAGGGATATCATGAGTCAGATATCAGTTTGACAGAACGCTTCCTGGGTATTTAGGGCGCACAAATTCTTTGTTCCGGGTTGCAAACCCACGCGGCGCTGAATGAGATAAAGGAAGTTAGCAAAATTAAACAGCATCCACACCAACTCCATTGCGGGTGAATAGGTACAGATGGACACATGCGCTACGTGGAAGCCCATATTTTATCCATACGACGGGTGTACTAACACTCTATCACACGTCCTTTCGTGGCATTTTGCAGATTTAGATAATCATTATAACTGGGTGTTATTTTGACTGATCCAAATCTTAAAGTTTGCCAAAATGGCCAGAAAAGCAATTGAATCCCTAAACTAATTGGAAATATATTGGCGCGTTCCAGTGCTAAAGTATGAGTCCACCCAAATACAGCAAGTTAATTGTTTCTCTTTAGAGAATTGAAGTTAGAGTAATACAAACTCATTTACAATTGCGGTAAGGCACACTGCGCAACAAGCAATCATATCCACATATGGCAACGAGTGACTAGTTAAGTGTGATTCCTCCAGTACAAAATAAACCAATGGTGGGTGACTGCACGTATATTTAAAGATTCCAACAATCACTGGAGTTATTTCTCGCTCAATGTTATAACGTCATTGGATCGGGAAAAACCCTAATTTTCGTCGTTGTCCACGTAAAAGGATTCATGAGTACTGAGTTCCAATTATCGTGAAAGTACCGCCATAACATGATATATCATGTCCATGTAAACGATTTATTCATACAGAGAGTTAGGTACCCAATTTTAATTTTACCACGAGCCTCGAGACTGCAGCTTTAAGTTTAAGATCAAATAGTTTTAAAAAATTACTCTGAGCACGCAAATAAGTTTTTAATAAAAGTTTAAATAAAAATAATGTTGCCCAAGCTATCGTTTAATAGTATTCAGTAGGCATCTATATACCACAAGATAAGTGAGATCCAATCACATTTAAAGCTAGTAACACTTTCTAAATGAGATTTAATTGATTTACTTCCTTTGCTGCTAACATAGTATAGCAAACCAGATCACCCAAATGAAGGTTCAAGCGTGCGAATCCTCATGGATTTTGAAAAACCAATCCTCATCAGGTGTCGAAAGTAACTGAATCTTTAAGAACTGGCTGTTAGATCATCGCCATCAGCCCAATCTGAAGACTGTTCGATCCTCAATTCTCTCCTTTGCAGTGCCCTCATACATATCTACAGATATTTCGACTTAAATCCCTCGTTATGCGCCCTTAAATATTGGTACATTGCCCTTTCCTTCTAAGCTATCTTATATCTATTTATTTCCCCATCTTTTATATGCCGAACTCCATACATGTCTCAAGATGTGTACTAGTTATTTTATTCTTTCCGATTCACTTCTCCATGTTAACTTTCCCTTTTCTATGCGTCCCTAGACTTCACCGTCTCTCGTATTACTGTGTTTGATCTTCAACATACTTTCCTAGAACCATCCATCAATGGCTTCTTCCCTTCCTCTCTTATACTCCTCCAATGGTCCATGTCTCTGATTCACAAAAATTCCACCTCGTAACGGCTATTATTAAGGTGATACATTCGGAGATTTATAATAATCTCATGAAAAAGGCTTTCAAATGGGATACTAATTGCAGATATGTCTGCATATAAAAAGTGCTTTGAAAAGCAAGATCTTTTAAACAAACTGTTATATGACACTATAAAGCTTGAAACTGGTCTCGAAGAATAAATCAATTCCCGCATTTATCTCTCGATTTCATTTTGGGTTGGTCCAACTTTTGCTTGAGGTCATCAAACGGCTGAGGTAGAATTATCAATTTGAATATAAGGAATTAGGGAGGGAAGCAAAAGGGCCAGATGGCTATATCAGTGGAACTCCCACAATGGACCTGCATTTCAGCTTCTAAACTAATGGAAATATTATTCAATAAATTGAAAAATTAGCCATCTACTTAATTAAAATTAAATATTTTTTGGATTTTCTCAGCCCTTATGAGCCCTAAGGGTTATCAGGATAAGAGGTAATTTCCTCTCCCTTCACCGCCTTAGGTTTTCAGAAAGATATCTCGCCCGCCTAAAAATATTTCACCCGAAAAATCGAGCAACTTAAATGTTTAAAGAGACTGTCTAAAGGTGTCACTAAGGGTATGAACCTAAGATTTTCGAACAGTACACGAACGCCAGAGATATTTGACAACAAAGCCACCACGTGTATGTGCATAAGTAGTTCCATTTGAGATACATGCACGTGATCAACCAGTCGTTAAACCGATGTCCTTCGAATCATAGTGTATCCAGACTTGGATGCAGATGCAAAAACCTACGTGTAGTTCTAGTTTAATTTATAATTATTCTCAGTTCATAATGTGAATTTTGCTTTTTTTTACTTTTACGAGCTAACTTTTTATCCTGCGGTCTTGCAAATTACGCTATCAGCCCTCTTATATTTTTAAAGGTGCGATTAGTTGCGACTCAGGCCATCGATCTGGATTGTGTCCCATTGGCAGCCATACAGGCAGTGGTTGAATTTTCGCCTGCCATTCCTAATCAGACGCAATTTGACGAAAACTCGTCGTTTCATCGGCGAAACCTTTAAACGGCAACGTGGCAGTTCACCAGCATTAAACTCTGCAAGCAGCCCCGAGGGCGTGTGGCATGGGATGTTAGATCACCAGTCATTAGAGTAATTGTTGAATGATAAAATGGGAGAGCAAATCCGTCTTAAACAATGTTAAATTCCGTTGTGGTTTCGAATCGTGCGAGGGAAAAATGATTTGTTATATCGATAGATTCTGCAGTCTCTTTTGACGTTTCCCTCAGGTTTCGTTTAACTATGTGCGTAATGGACAAGGGAGATAGATTCCAGTACAGATAGATACAAATGTTCATTCTTTCCCAGAACAATCAGAAATCATAATAGTAAGAAACCGAAGTCCCTTTAGAAATATTGAAAACATTGAATTTACAAGTCGGAATAAAATTACACATTGCGAGGATATTAGGTATATTTGTAGGTGCTTGTGTATAGGATATTAGGTGTATTTGTAAGTGTGTGTGTATGTTAATTGGTAGTTTTAGTGTTTGCATGTGTGTGAGGTGTATGTGTTCTTGCATGAGTGTATGCCATGTTTTGTTTGCGGATGGTACAAAATTGTGGATTTTGCATGCGGTTTTTCTTTCTTTCTTAATTACGGGTGGTGTCCAAGCATTCCCCGCCACACGCCCTTGCGGCGGTTTGCGGGGTATAAAGTAGGTGTAGATGAATGGGGAACAAGGCTTATTCATTCGCTGTCAGTGTTTAACTCGGACGATTTAATCTGTTCCTCTTGTTTTCCACTGAGAGAGGAGGAAAAACTAAATCAAGGAAAGAACATCTTCGCAAGGAAAGCTTTCTTCAAGTACGTATATTCTGAATTTACACAACACCCAGAATTCCGAAACTACGACGTGCGGCAGGTGACGTTAGTTCACAAGTCATTAGTGAAATAGGAAATTATTGGCCTCCGTTATGATTTCACTTATTTTGGCAGTTTATTTTGTCGCACTTGATGAAGTTTGCTGTTGTGGTCACAAAACTACTCGCATGTGAAAACTGATTATTTTGTTGATCGTTCATCATTTATAATTTCCGCCTCTGGTGTATAGGCACGTGGACGTCGTCCGAGAATTTGATCGTACAGATAAAACTATCTTCTCTCACGTTTGCAGTTGACGCCTGTGTTTTCCAATCGAACAATTCCACGTGTCCTGCGAACACGCACGACTGAAAAAAACGCGCCATATTTTCTTGCCTTCACTCCGGCGGAGAATGCGAGAGGGATTTTAAGTCCCTCTCTCCTAGCATCCTGGACCAACGCACGTGCCACCCCAGAATGCAGGAGGCACTTGAATGCACTCCTCAGACAGCGAGCCAGTGAGTGAGTGCTCGAACTCTCCTCTCCCTAGCGAGGCTCTCGAGAGGAAAGACAGACGCGCTCTCACTCCTTCGAGATATGGGGTCATTATCTCCTTCGAACTTCTATTTCTGGAACCTCAGCCCAACGACCCGAGAGTACTGCTGGGGGAAGAAATGGAACTGGAGGGAGGTGGGAGTAGCGGTTACGGTCACCATGTGCCCAACACGTTGCCAAAATTAACCGTGGAGATCAAATGGAAACCTACGAAAGGATTAGGCTAAAAAGGTTTCGGGAACTCATGATAATATTTACCCTGTGAACGAAAGCATAGCGGGAATATTTCGAAATTTACTGGACGTGAAAGCAAAAACAAATTTCTTAGCTTCATCGTAATACTTTATATGCATGATGAAAAGGTGATTAAGGAGTGGTTGACCCTTCGGCCCAAGATGACTTGATGTCTTTATAACATACATGCCATCGTAATCCATTACGGGTGACGTTAATGAGAAAGCCAGTTTGGCTCTTAAGGTTTCATGTAATATCAAAACTTTTACTTACACGGGTAATTATAAATTTATACATATTCATAGTATCATTTTGCATATGATTTAATTCTATTTTTCGGGTGGTGACCTAGCACCCCCGCGCCGGCTTTTGGGGCATTATGTAGATGTAGAAGTATCCTGTAAATTACCAGTTGTGTATGTGGCAGGGGGTATTCCGCACTAGGCATGCAAGATGAAGCGTTTCTTATACAGGAATTTTGTTGCCGACAGAAATATTAAATAATTCAATATCTGTGTCGAATCATCCTTCAAAATGATATATATAATAAATATTTGCCTACAAGCCCTGCAAAAACCATACTAAGAGGTCATTGTCTTGAAACACAGTTACTTTCTTCACTTTATTGGCATTCACTTAATACTCACTATATTGTCAAAATTCATGAGGTTTGCATGATATGATCTTTTGATTTTATTTCGCAAAGAGAGGTTTTATCCAAGAACTCAGGATTAAGAAATATACGCGGCCAAACATTAGGAATATCAAAGTTGACATAGGCATAAAATCTTCGAATCGTAATTTTTTTAAATCATAATTACTGTAAAATCGTAGCAATTAGCGTTTCGGTCTTGTTTATCATTATAATTCTATGTATTCATGTAATTTTGACTGTATTCCTCAACAATAATATGGTCAGAAGGCTTCAGTTGCACTTGGTATGCATTGAACGCTCAGAACGCCGTAAGGGGATAGACCAGAGGACGAGGAACTGGCAGCAGTGGACGAGCCCCTGAGGAAAGAGCTCCCGATTGAATGAGAGAAGAACATACCCTCCGCCGCTTTCACGAGCGAAATGAGAACGGGGGTGAGAAGGGGAGGTTAGTGGAGAGGGGGAGGAGAAAGGGAGGGAAATGGGCAGACGAGGCAACCGTAGGAAGCCTCGCGTGTAGGTTACACTCCGCGCATACTGCTTCCCCCAACTCTCTCCCTAATCCTTTCTCCCTCACATCATAAAAAACGACACGGGAACTTGAATAAAGTCACTGTGGCGCCAAGAATGGGAGAGAAGAGAGACGCGGCAGTCTGGGGAGAGGAGCCTGACGTGGCAGTCTGGGGAGAGGATGACGAAAGACTTTGAATGTCCTCTAGTCGGAATGGTGGCTTGAGTCTCGCACATAAAAGGCGGAGAGACTCTAGATAACGTTCCGTGGCGTGCGTGTGACAAAAAAATGAGTTTTTGGTTGAGGGTCTGGGGTCACAGAGATTTCGGGTCGAAGGAGATTGTAGCATTTGCGGCGTAGGTGGTTACATGGTGAGGAAAGGGGCGCAGAAGAGAGCAGGGAGGGGGGCGCTAATGACCTCATAGAACGCAAGATCGTCAGGCGTTTAAGTGAGATGAGGGCCAATGTGTGGATATTAGTGATGAGAACTCATTGTTTTCCAAGAAGGACTACGAGAACGACATGTACAGGTATAGTTCCAAGGACTTTCAATGAAACATTTACCGATTGGAATACGTACCCTCCTAAATTTCGCACTAATCTTGAGTTATCCACTATTTCCATAGAGATTTTACTAACCGTTCACATGAGCAATTCGAGTCGCTAACCGATCATTTCAATGACCCTATATCTGAAATTGTAATATATTCTCTTGGAATTGAACGCCAACCACAGTCCAAGCAAATTGCCTGACCCTAATCAAATCTTAGAGGACATAATTGCAAGTTCAACCATGAAATATCTCGATTATCAGAGTTTACTTATCAACAAGGTTTCCATAACTGGAATATACGTTTCCTCGATAGCTCAATGGCTAGAGCATCGGCCCGGCAAGTCGAAAGATCCGGTGTTCAAGTCCCAGTCAAGGAAATATTTTTACACTTGTGATCTGCTCGATTCCGCCTTCCCCACCTCTCCTATGGTCGTCTTTTATATGGGTTCCTATCCCTGTTCCCAATGTCTACTTCCATGTGAATGACTTTTGCTCGCCATATGACGGATTTTCGTGTTTGGATGTGTATATATATATATATATATATATATATACACATATATATATATATATTATACATACATATATATATATATATATATATATATGTATAATATATATATATATATATATATATATATATATGTATAATATATATATATATATATATATATATATATATATATATATATATGCACATACATCCAAATATATACATAAATATATACATATATATATATATATATATACATACATATATTTACATATATATATATATATACATATATATATATATATATATATATATATATATATATATATATATATATGTATATATATATATATGTATATATATATATATGTGTGTGTGTGTGTGTGTATTAATATTTACGCAAAAAGGCTGATGTCCTAATATCCCAGTGACACGCCCTTATGACGGCTTACCATGTGTTGTGTAGATGTGGAGGACCATGTTGTTAAAGTTGGTCTGATTACTTTATACAGCCTTACCTTAGATTCCGGACACAGATATTTGTATTTCATACAGTCCGTTTCACACATCCCCCAATCAATTCCGTTATCATTATTAGTCGATTAAATTTCCACAAATATTGTTAAAAATCTAAAAGTATTTCTTTTTCACTACTTGCTCTATATTATATCGCTGTTTGGTGGTTCGAGATTATATCATGTAAGACTTGCTCCTTCGGATCTACATTGTCATAATTTCCTGATGAAATTAAGTAATTCCTTTAAAGTTTTCCTAATTTCGTAATAAAAAGGAGAACGTTTAATTTAAAATCTAGCACGTTGATGAAAACGAGACGGGCAGAAAAAGTGAATTATAACGTGATCTTTTGGAGAATGAACGGGGAGGAAGAAAAACTCCGAAGGTCAAGTTGGTGTGGAAAAGATGATGACACTGTACAACTTGAGGCACAGCAGTTGAGTGAAAACCTTTAATGAAGAAAGCATATAAGAAAAGACGTGAGCATAAAGGGGAAGCAAGTGACTGAAGGTGTAAGAATCATAAATAATGAAGGATTGGAATTTTTCCAAGGAAAATGATTGGAGGGCTGCTGTTAACCATTCCTTGTGTTACAAACTTAACATGAAGACGATGATAGGGAAAACACTTTTTTCGTCATATCTACTGAAGTCAAAACGACCAAATATTTGCCAATTATAACTGGTGCCTTAACCCTCCCAGCCACACGCTCTCTGAGCGGTTTCCAGGGTACTTTGTAAATGTATAAGTGACACCAAGGATTTGAGATGAATCCGACAGTTACTTTGAAAGCTAAATCCTGATTTTTTCTGTTTATTAACAATACGTAAAATGGTCAAAAATATATCTATCTCAATAACATTCAATTAAATCATAATGAAGATACTTCATTAACTCAAGCAGAGTGGCGCAGTGGAAGCGTGCTGGGCCCATAACCCAGAGGTCCGTGGATCGAAACCACGCTCTGCTAACTTTTTGCCGGCCCCGGCGGCGGAGGGGTAACGTCCTCGTTTGCCAATCCAGAAGTCGTGGGTTAAATTCTCGCCAAGGTGGTTTTTCCTCGACCTAGGGTTTGGGTGTATGTAATTTTGAATTGTTTTCAAAGTCCGATGTAAAGGTCGAGGTGCTGTTTTCGGACTAATGCAAAATAGATGAATACAGTATGTTTTGCCGAATATCGAAAACTTTTACTTTTCATTGCCAATTTGAAATATTTAGCCTAATCAAGGATGATAATGACCCTTCTTCACATATCCTGATCTTTGTTCCTTTATGATAATTTTTCATATATGCCATTCCCAACTTAATGAAAACTTATCGTCAAACATTGGAGACATGCACTTTTCTCCTTTGAGGAAGATAACGATCAGCAGGACCAGGTTTACAGAGGTCATTCAATTCCCGTTAGTTCCTTCATCACGGATGTTCACCAGCCACTTCTAAAAGATAGATTAAATTCACTTTGAAAAAAAATTATCTTTTGGTCCCAATTAATTAGCTATTTTGAGTCGAGTAGGCTAAAAGTTAATACTTTTTCACTGCCGCCTTATTTATCTCGCCATTTCAGCCGGCTACACGTTGAGAGCCTCCTCCGCTTAGCGTATAAATACGGCTGGCCCCCGTATCGTTTCCTTCGATTAAGGTCACCAGACATAGGATAAATAGGTAATTAATGGCAATTCACGACATTTTATGTTGCAGGAGTACAATAGCCGTATGTTTCCTAATATTTTTACCATTTGGCCAATTGTTAAATATATATAGCCTCAGCCTAATAAAAAGAGAATACTGATTTTTCATCGTTTAAAATTGTACTGTTGCGATAGAAGGGGTTAAAGAAATATCTTTTAGCCTAAAAAAATTTTTGAGGATAAATTCAACACTTGCTTACACCAAAAAATGATATATAAAAATTCAGGTTATTTTTCACTTCAAATGTAAAAAATAACAATAAAAATCATAAGGTTATCATTTCTTGTTATTCTTGGATGCAAAACACTCACGCGTTCCTAGCACGTTCAAGTGCTTTCTCTCATATATAAAAATGTCCTTACGCCATTGCCCGAGCATGCAAGATTTAATGTATTCATACGGATATAATTTATATAGTAACTCATTGTTTGTTTAAAATTAATTCAATATAATATCGATTACTTTAATTCAAATTCTCAGAATATTCGTTGATTTTCATTACTCTTCCATATTAATTCTCCACGGAATTAAGGCTCAGAAAAATTGATTCATTTTTAATGCCCACCCCCTAGTTGTAATACCCAATATATATTATCTCTATTTAATGCTTTATCAATAGGGGGTCTTTTGGAAAAATTGTGAAAATGTTTACTGCATTCCATTATGACAGGACAGACGAAATTCTAATTGATTACGACAATCTTCTTGCAGCTTCCTTGCCAATATTTCAGAGTACGCATTACAGCCGACCATCACCTTTAAAGAAAAACCGGCTCATTGTTTGGCTAACATTTCTCTTCAAGAGCCAATATTTCTTCCTAAGGGTTATACCTGAGCTAAGTCTTCTTGGAGACTGTCACGGACTTACCAACTTCTGAGAGTTGATATCACATTTCCTTTCGAATTCATCCTCGTAAAGCATGAGAGAGAAAAACTACTTTTTTCTACTAATGTTAAACATACCTGATTGCATTTTTGTCCTCCAACTCTCTAATATTCACAATTTTTTCAGTTTAAAGTAGTTTCAGTTTCTTCACTAACTCTCAAGATCAGCCGATATATTATAACTTGCTTACGTACAATTTAATTCATCATTGTAATTGCTTTAAATCTACAAATTAATCTGCTTGGAAAAAAACTAATTGACTCAATAGTTCTAAGCATATAGAACTATTGAATCTATACGTAGAATATAGATATAATAGAAAAGATATAATTCTATATGATTTATTCACGTATACTTGTGGCTCATGGTTTAAGTTAAAGTATAAGCGTGATACGGTGTAACTATGCCTATTATTTAATACATTCCAAAGTAGATATATGGAAATAAAATTTATTTCAGGCAATTAGTTACATATTACCTACTAGGAGTTTATGCACCCTGATTTCCTACTCCCTGTTTGCCATAAAAAAATCATCATCGAGGAATATTTATAAATAAATTAATAAAACCGCTTTAAGAGAATTGTCTACTAAATTTTAAATTTAAATTTAACTTTTATGCTGCAAATATAGCTTATGGTTGATTCAAGTGCTGTAATCAGAACAAATAATACATATTAAATAGGCAAGTAAAGAAGAAATGTCATTTCAACGGCCGGCGTGAGTAAACAGATAAACAAGAAAGTAGTGGGAAAGTACATACTCGTATATCGAAATTGGTTGCTACATTGATTCCTTTCGGACGCCTAACCCATTTATTCTTCAACTGTGGAACCTGTTGCTTAGGGGATGCTTTCCATATTTCGCTGCATTTTATGAAATATTAAAATTTTTGTAAAATTTCTTGTATATGTCTTGTCTTCTTAATCAAAATATAAATTCCATGATGAGGATATGAATTATTTCCGATTTCTTTTACTATGACACTTGTTTCAAGTCGGCACAAACAATTATTTCAAATTTAAGTTTATTAAGGAAAGAAAGCCTGCAAGAGAGAAAAAAATGAACTCTGCATGCATTTCTTATGGGAGTTGACGCAAATGATTTGAAGCGAATCCTGCGACTTGGATTGCGTACAAAATAACTTATTACATGTAGGGTGGCAACATATAGTAATGTGGAAATTTTTAAAGTTTTTCAACTTTAGTTTTGAGGAAAAAACTGAGAGATCCGAAAATACGTATATGAAAACGTTGAAGCCTGAGACACTTATTTATACTAAACCTAATGGGAATTCAATAGTTTGAGCACTTCCAAGTAAGTAGTAAGTGATCGCCTTAGTGAGACTTGATTTCGGGTTTACAGTAGCGTTAACTTGATTCCTAGCGTACTAAGTCCAACCGCAGTCAAAGTGAAAAAATTGTATATTCCAGTTTTTAGGAGACCGCAAATTGTATGCAGTATATTTCCATCGTTAGTTGTTTTGATCGGAGACGATGGGTTTGAAGAAACCGCGAGCAGGGACCAGCTCCTCAAGAATAAACATAATTTCTAGATTGTTGATACATCTTTCAGTCAATACTATGCATTGTGTTCAATGGCTCGCCGGACATCTTACATCCAGTTCTGATTTTCCGTAAAATGCTTTCCGTGAAAAAAAACATCACATGATTAGGGCGTTGAATTTGTCTCACATTCTATCGAATGGACATGAGTGGCTATATAGTATATCTGAAGTTGTTGAGAAAGAATTTTCAATCGCCAGACCTATTTCCTTCACGAATTCGCTGCATCAAAACATTCATATGTTTAAGGAGATGATCGGGGTCGGTAAAATGACGCATTTTCTATCAAACAGATGATAATTCACTAGCTTGTAATCATAAAACGTCTTGGTATACGGAACCAAAGTCTCGTTGAAGATTTACGAGGAAATATAACCTATTATAATTGATGCTTCACGTCACAGTTTTATGCCAACGGAATGGACTGAACTTGCAGGACAAGTCGAGCATTTCGTCAAGGATATTATCCCAAGTCATTCATTCTTCAAGTGTCGTCGAACGCTAGTCTTTCAAAATCTCCGCAGTGTCAGATACATCAACTACTTCGGCGGAATTGTCCTCCACGCTCCTTACGGAAATTTATTCCGAGAGGTAATGATGTTTTTTTCCCACTCTTGTCCAAACAGGAAGATAAAATCTGTTTCCTTTCGCTCGCTTTTCAATCTCACAGGGAACATTAACCCGCGGAATGGTCGTTGAAGTTATCCCCGGAAAATATTCTAGGGAAACCATGTATTTAGGTCGCGTGTCCGGATGATACAAATTTGTATTTACATCTTTGACTCAGTTCTTTATGTTGATCAACACTTGTAACCAATGCCTCAGCAGGCGAGACTGTAAAGGGGACGGTTACAAAACAGGACCCAGAACGTACGGCTAAAAATAGTTTAGAGAGATGTGAACGGAATTAAAATTCGAATCGCGCTAATTCTGCCGCGTTTTGAAAGTATTTCGTTTCTACAGCTACGCGATACCTCGCAAACCGCTGCAAGGTGAGTGGCGAAGGGTGTTAGGGCACTAGCCATGCATACAGAAATCTGATGATAACAATACCCTCCAACAGAAACTTTCCAGTAACGGTATGAAAAATTAATAGAATCATGGGTAGCGGCAGTTTCATGGAAATGTATATTTTGATTAATTCGGATGAAGTACAAAGTGCCGAAATTTTTTAATCACCCAAGTTACACACAAGCTAGACATCAAGATGAAGGCAGTGACGTATCTGTTCCACAATGCGTGTTCGGAGAGATTTCTAAATATAACGGTGGTTATCCCGTGTGCCCATCTAAAAACTTAAACCTACCCATCTAAGCCTGCTTTAAACCGCGTACCCATCTAAACCTACCTTAAACGTTATGTATACATATTTATACATTGAAACATTGATATACACTGAATATATACATTTAAATTAATAATTCCTTGAATTTTAGGTCAACATTTTGTATTTTTTTTAAATATTCAATATGTATTCGGGAAAACATTCATTTGATTAAATGCTTTACCTTCCGGAGATTCAAAAAGTAGGAACCTAATTTAAGAACACAGCAATAAGCCAAAATTGAAATTGGAAAAGTTTATAAGCGAACAATGATTCATATCCCTCATTCAATACACCCACTCTTTACACGTACTTTTATTATTTTCAAACAAATGAACTCTAACGGATGCATTAGGACGGATAAATGAAGACGAAATATTTATGTGTCCATCTCTATTGGACTCGTCTCTCAAAATCTATGAAGACGGCTAAGAGACGTATGTTGCATAGACTGCGAAGAATGGGCGGAGTCGTCAATCATTCTATGATGGGAACAATAGGACCAACTTGCTTTGAAGGTTTAGATACCACAGAACCACAGCTATTGGGCACGTCATGGTTGAGGCTGTGACAAGCGACGATTGTGGTAGAAGATCCCCAGTCGACAATGAAACACTCACTTCCTTTCATCAAAGATTGGTCTTTTGAGAAGACTACAGAAGGTAACGTCCGCTGAAAAGATCTGTCACCATTTCTTCTGGATAATCTCACTCCCTTGATGGGATTCCATTGGTGTCATTCAATCTAAAAACTAGGCTAAATTCAAGTCTATTGGAACAGTGTCACGAATTTGGACAGCTTTCGTTAACAGAGGGCAATTCAAATGTGGCACTACGCACAGACGTTTGAAGCTCTTAAGATAAAAGCAATAACTCCTTATTGTCCGTGGGCAAACTGGGTTCGCACGTCTTAGCAGAGTCAACGATACAACGTCAAATTCTTTGGATGAGAGAGAGATTGACGAACGTAAGCGAAATTATTGTAGATAATGAGCCTTTGTTTACTTCATACCCTGTGATTTAGCATTAAAAGGAATGGAAAGTTTTTCGTCAATATAACCACGTTAATAAACACTAGCTCAAGGAGGTGGGCTCTACTTGGTGGACTCACGAAGGGTATTAAATTAAAATGATATCATGAATTTGGCTTGCTACGAAGATGAATTGGCTCAGAACAGGGGGAGGGAAAATTAAAATAGGAAAGAAAGGTTCAGCTTATGTAAAAGTTCTATAACTGCTACAATCATGTGGAAAGTCTTTTACTTACACCAACTCAACTCTGACGAATTGTTATGGATGAAGAGAGAGTGTTGCATAATTGTTGGAAAGCCAGTGTTGAGAGACACTGGAACCACGGAGATTACATACTAAGTTTGAACTTCTAGAATATTAACGCTGACACAGATGAAATGATATTATTCCCTCATTACATTGGTAGATCAAACAATAGTGAACTGTTGACGGAAATCGATAGCAGAACTAAACAATATAAGGAATCATTTTTTCCAAGACCAAAACAAAAGAAAATACAACTTAAGGAAAATTGAACTTTCCGAATGTCACAAATCACCATTCATTAATTACTCTGATTATTGGTAATCTAATACCCTCTTCCACACAAAATTTGGTGTAAAATGTAAATATACAGGTAAATGTAGAACCATCGGTTGAACAAACGCTGCAAACGCTTTCCATTTCGAATCAGGCGAATGTCAACGTTATGTTCGACTGCGCCAATTCCTCTTCTATTTGTACAAAGAAAATGAAAAAAATATATTTTGCTTCGCTTCATATTGATATATTTTCATGACTCTGGTTTTCGACCCTTTACATCACCTGAAGGTCATGGAAAACATAAAGTTCCTAATCTCTGGTCGTAATAATACATCTATACTAAATGGAACACTCGAATCATTTTTTTTTCTTATTTGGCAATGGAAAAGTTCCACAAAGTTCAAAGTCATGAGCTCCTGGTCTGAAATTCCAATACCATCCTAATCAAAATTCTCTCGAAAATGGCTCAAATGGCCTCGTCAGCGCTATGTTTGCCCAAAATACATAGAACAATTAATAAAGGAAATATTTATTTTTATGAAGTATTATCCTAATTGAACGGAGATATGTGAAGGGGGACTCGTTCCTCGTCAGAAATTTGACTTACTCAGAAGTATAAGGAAGACATAATCGACGCAGGAAAACGCCCCAAATGAACTCTTCAATTTTGTACAGCAAGTTAGGAAGTGTTTCAAATCTCAACTCAACAACAAACTTTTCCAAATGAAATCATGATTCGTAAACGCACTTGTCAACCACTAGCCACCGAAAATCAACCCTTAGAAAACCTTAGCCAGACTTCTCTCTGTACCTATGGAAGCAGTGATAGCAATCGATTTGCAGATGTTTCGTGGAAATTTCAGTTCACATAAATAGGGAGCCAACGAGGAAATTTACACAAAGTTGCATTCTTACTCAATACTTGAATTGGAACGACAGAGACCGTGTTTACCGAGATAATTTTCCTCGCAGGGCTTTGACACCAGCGCTATGCACGCGATTTTCAGCAAATCCAATCCAAAATTTCAAATTAAAAGGTTTCCAAAATATTCACGGTCGTCGAATTCCAACCTGTTGCGGCTTACAGTGCCCAACTCTCAAAGAGTTGGGGTAGTTGCTAAGGGAAGAGACCGACAGCTGACGTTATTAGTCCCTTTTGGTATAGATGGTTAATTTAGCAGAGTTAATAAGGTGTAGGGAATTGAGGTGGGATGGGTGAAGATAAACCCGGTGTGGGCTGCTCTTCAGGAAAAGCACCGAGGGATAACAACAACTTTAAAGTCCGATCGGAGAGAAGGCATACACCACGTGAGGGGGTCTCCGCATGGTATATCAAAGTGGTGATCAGGATAACCCAGCAAAAATCCCGCCATTTACTGGGATTTGACTCTACGATTCAACTGCGCACACCATTTATTCGCCCGCAATGAGATTTCCGGTTAGCGGGGAGCCGGTTTCCTCGCCGCCACTTGCTGGAGTCAGAAGGCGTCGAGTCAATTATCGGTTGTACCGGGGCTAAGCGAAATTGACGGAATAGCTACAGCCTCTGCCACAGTCGGGGAGGAAGTTGGGAAATCAGAAAATTTACGGCAACTTACGAGGAAATGAGTGATCGCGGCGAGGAAGAGGAGGAAAATGGAAGGGAAGGTCATTCATTCATTGATATACGATTATTTTACGCACTCATTCAAGGAGAAATCTACTATTGTGCTTCGTTGCGGGGTGACGTCTAGGCGAGTGATACGCTGATTCACAGCGTCGTGCTACTTGTTTTGGACTATTATTCCCGAAAATCTTCAGGCAGTCGTCTAAATGCGTAGGTTTGGTGAAAGATAATGGGGAACACTAGCAATCATGGTATTCATACATCTACACAATATCCCAAAAGTTTCCGCAAGGGCGTGTGGCGGTTGGTGTTAGGGCATCAGCCATGCAGATGTTTATGGCTACACTTGAATAGATTTTAGCTCCCATCAAGCACGCTCCCGTATGTATAGGTCCATAATCGCCATGCGTTAACTCCTGCGCTTCACTATTTCATCTAATTCTACTATTCAAATTAATTTATCTTTTAAACCACTCGGTTTTAATTTTTAGGCATAGAATATTAGCTTTCCTATACTATTTTCAATCAATATTTATTTTCATATTCCCGTTTTAGACATTTTACACCATATTCAGGTCATACATGGAATAAAGCTCCGAATCTCAGGTCACGAAAAAACACCTACCACACTAAGTCGAACGAACAAAGCATTTTTTTCAATTTCTTCTTCGATAATGGAGAATGTTTACAAACCTGTAAGCTATTTAAGCTGGAAAAAACTCAAGCAACTTGGAAGTTAGGTGCCGAACTCACATTAAAATACCAGAAATTATGATAAGCACTACAAGATCTAGGCCCATCCGTTACATCAGTTAGTCCTCAATTTGCGTATTTTATCGGGTCTAACCAATTCTCCGCGCTAAGGTGACCAATTATGGACTATTGTAATTAACGCTCATTACATTGATCTGACGACTGAACACACCCGCCCCGTAAAATATTATGTCTAGAATTTAGTAAGATGGCGGGAAGTCCGATTACAGCTGGAAACATGAAAATCCACTCGCTCAGGTCGGAGAAATTTCATGTTATAGGTCCCCATCGGCTTCAACTATTGAACAAGGAACCTTTTATCGGCTGGATGAAGTTGTAAGTATGAGTGCATTCGCATTACCACGAGCACTCAAGAAAGTGTAGTTACTAACATAATTACGTCAGCTACCCCGGAACTCAAAGTGTTCTGTAACAACAGGGTCAGTTACGTTTGATAATGCCCTTCTACGGGTATAGACATATTTAATTTCGGCATAAAATTTTGATTGGCTTCCTTGTAAGTCGTATAAATGAGCGCTTAGCTCACAAATACAAAATAAACTCCTCGGTCAAATGTTATTCACAGAGGTTAACGGTGAAGAGGTAAATAATATTTCCGCATTCACTTTCAAGTGACTTTTCCTTCAATCCGTAAGATTGGTGACCTAAGAGAAGCATAGAAACTATGTAAAACATTCCAGACCTTCACCTTTGGATTTCTTACGAGGGGAAACAGAAGGAGGCGTTGCCAATGGTGACGTTCGCACATTCGTGACGCATATGGCGGGCGGTGGAAGTGGAGTGACCGCTGAACCGACTGCGAATAATGGCTTGAGACTAACTGCGACTAATTCAACGCGCACGTTATCATTTCCCTCCCGGCGGTGTCCTTATCTCGGCCGCAAATCATTTGCCAGCCATGGAGACGATGCCACGGCAAGGGACGGAACCCGGCGAGGCACTTGCATGTCACTATGTACGCAACAGCCTTCGTAATTACGTCACTGGTGCATGACGAATGCATGAACTTCCCTAACGTTTTGCGCATCAGCCGCATGCGTTAGTCATCCTATGTTTTACACCCACACACACGCACCCTCTAAGAAGGCTTGTCCGTCCGTTCCCATACTTCCCCACGAACCCACGCCCTCTTCACATTTGCACCCTCCCTGCATTACATAAAAAAATAATAACTGAACCAAAACCAGCCGCGATTCCTCCAACCGAATGATTTAACCTTGGTGGACCATTACCTCCAGCAATTGGTTCACTCCCTAACCACTTAGGTATGCAAAGAATGCAATTCATGAACTTTCTCCACTCAACTTTTAATCCTCAAGACGTCCACATAAAAATGGCCGCATATATTGATACTTAACCCCAGCACAATGCATCCCTCCACCAATATTCATCCAAAGGCCACACCACACACATACCAAGTACCTTCACTCGTGATTATTTCTAGTTTAATAATAAACGCAACCAACATATTTAGGTTTTCCCTTTGTAAGAAGATTCGACCCCTCATGCCAATTCCAACCTCGGTTACCTGAATAAAACTTTCCTTTCCTATTAAACCCTTCAACTCCTAAATTGCGTAAAATATATCGAAGACATACCCCTCTTCCGGCCACGTAGAAATGATTCCCTAAACGGGATCTCTTCCTCCACCAAAGCCTCCTCCTCTCCCTCCTTTAGCTCTGCTGTCTCGTCCTCTCAAATAACATTTCTCGACCATGACGCATCTCCAATAAATCAAACAAGCCACAGCTCTCTCCACACAAAACCGATAAGTAAACAGCATTACGTTCACCTCAACAGCTGAAATACGTCTCACAATAAAGAGTCTCTTCTTTAATATTCTTCCTCGGTCGAACTTCAAACAATCCCGATTCGCAAGATAAACATTTTTCCACCTTACGCCAATCTCCTCTAAATCGTGGATTTCCATAAACCCTCTGTAAATCCTACTCAATTCTTAACAGCCGAAATTTTCCCCAAAGGACAACCACACACCCATTTCTTTCGTATTCCGACTTCTTAGGTATAGTGCCTTCCATATCTATCATCAAAGGTCCCTTCTCCAATCCCTCCACAAAACCACGCTGAATTTTCTCTCCAAATGCCTCTTGGGTACGTTTAAACGCATCGACAAATTGTCCGAGCTTCTCCAGTTGATCGAGGTTGAAATGAATAAGAAAATAGAAAAGATTCAAAGAAGGTCCGCTAGGCTTGTAATAAAAGTTGTGATAAAAAGGCGATGGTAACGCGGTTAATAGTGAAATACAGATGGGAGTCCCTCCAAACACGAAGGGAGGCGAGACCAAGGTTAATAGAGAGGTAAGGGACACTCGATTTAACTTATGAGAAACCATAAACAAAGTGATCAACTCGAAGGTCGGTTTGGTAGGTGATGGTTGAGTTAACCCAGTACTAAGCCCGACGGCGTGTGCAATTTACACATCAGGGCAGGGGGACCAGTTCCTTTCCCTGTGCCGGTTATGGTTTCCAAGGAAGGATCCACGATTTAACTTATGACAGTGAAATAATCATTAAGGGTCCACATTACTTTACTTAAATGCACCCCTTAAAATATGGTGTTCGCGTGCATGGTCACGTAGGTGTGTAAGTGCATTCTTTTTCATGTATGTGAAATGCATATTATTATTTCTGCATAAGTGAATATTTATGCATAATACTTTGGTGCTCTGACAGCCCCCACCATTCACCATAGCGGTGACTTGCAATCTATTTTGTAGAAGTAGATTAATACTTACCCACTTGCATAAACCACGACTACGTGCAATGAAGCCAAATATAAAATTTTCCCCATCTTTATGATCCCTTCCCTTGGAACTCGCCTATTGTCTCACATATCCCTCTCTATTAAATTTTAGATATCCATCAGTGCTCTCTTACCATCTGTAATGTAAACTCTTACATGTCTTTTACAATTACAAATATATCATGTGCATCCCACATTCGTATCATTAATCATCATTCCTCTAAAATTATTACTCCTCGTTACCCTGACTCCTATTTCTCAAACACGATTCCCTCCATTATTATTCCTTTGACGATTGCTCCACCGTTAACTTATTGCCTCTCTTCCTTCCTCAGGCCCAGAACTGCAGATGAATACACTCTACGAGTAAATGTCTTGCATTTCGCTCCCCGGAGGCATCATTCCACCGAGATTAATGTCGCCCACTTGAAACCTTCTCCTTGCCGTGCACTTGAGTTTCACCTTTCAACATCCACGCACGACCTCCCTTCGTTCTCCCCCTTCCTCAGTTTAGCCCTTACACTGAAGAAAGGGGTTGTACCACCACCGAATATGCGAGTAAAATTGCGAAAAGTTTCTCCATATTTCCCCCTTCGCTCTAATTGTCGGGCGGATGCTGTTCATCAAGCATTCTAATCTCTACCAATTGGTAAACCGACGTAGCGCCGTAGGAAAGCGCCGGAAACTATATAAAACTTGGATTTGAACGCGATTTATCGAAAATTTATGTCACCGGCATGTGAAGTAACAAGAATGGACTTCTACTTACATACGCAACTATATAAACAAGAAATGAAGATTCTAAAACCTCTAGACCCTCCTGTTTCATAGGTGGAATCCTCAATGGAACGACGTTTAGTTCAAAATACTGATGTATGGACATCATTATTCATATTTTATAATCGTATTTGAACTTATATAATGGATATCCATGGGCTAATGCACATCATGAGTATATTATCTTATTATTAATATAACATATTTGAATTTTAAATTGGGATTGATGTTCGACTGTAAATATAATTCCCAACGTGAATTCGAATGCGTTTATTTCATTCACTACACCATCATTCAGGAGATTGATTGATTATTTCCCTCCTTTCCTTTCTAACGCGTTTCCTCCCAAACTACTTATATTACGCGCTAATGACGCTTACGTCTAAAATCCTCTTTCTCATTCACACATTAACCTTATGGTGTCCCTCGCCGAATACTCCCTTCTAGTTTCTTTCTGCTGTGCTCCCTAAAATAGATGCGATTTCTTAAAGTGTGCTCAATCCGTCAAGTTTTACATTTCCGTATAGTCCCATCATGTACTCCTCTCATATCATATTCATTTACTCTTTTCTCAACTTATCGGCCAATTTGATCTTTCTCGACCACATCTAGATCCAGAATCCCAAAGCTCATGTTTTCCTCTGATCCCATTTTCCTATGCTCCGTAATTCAGAGCATTGGATAGGGCCACATGAAACTAACGTTTACACTCATTTCTTCCCACTACGCCACCGTGTCCTTAATTGGCCACGACTGATACCGAAAAGTCAAGTACGCATCACGTTCATAGTTTACCATGGTATCAAATTAACTGTATCGGGTGGCTTCACTAATTGGAATTTCCTCATGTTAAATAAGCACAAGGCTCCTTTGATTTTCCTCAAATTGATTTTGCAAGACCGAGTTTCGTTGCGACGCAACGTCATCGCCTATCGATTTTTCGTCGTGCTTTGCGTTGTCCTTCTTTACTCTGGTATATTTGTGAGTAGGTTCACTTAGAGATAATTATTATTATTATTGGTATTCTACCGGTTAAGGCAGGTTTTGGAGTGACACAGCCGATACAATTATACAGCAATATATTTACTGACCACTTTTAGCAAAACACAACCTGACATCACACAAAAAGCCTCTCTTTAATTCTACCTGCAATCTATCTCCCTTCATTCCTTCCAACGTGCCTATCCTATTACCCCTTCCTCGTTTGCCTAAATTCTCCCCTCTATTACATTCTTCAACATTCCATTGCCAATCAATATGTTCTGCATCCATATTTCCTAACTCTTTTAGATTTCACCCAACATCCCTCTCTCCTCACACCACATAGCTCTTCCTCGTATGTTTTCCTTTCCATCCATTTCATATTTTTCATCCTTCTACGCACCGATGTTTCAAAAGGCTCAAATCTACCCTCATCATCGTACTTCAATGGACATGTTTCCGCACCGCACAAAACCAAGCCCAAGATCAAAGCTTTGAGGAGCTTTCTGCTAACATCCCTGCCCAACGTCCCTGTCATCAATTTCGTCCTCCTTGTGAAAGCTTCTTTTCCTGGCGAAATTCTTCTCATGTCGCTACTACTTGATCATTTTTGTCAAAAACAACTTCCAGATAGGAAAACAGTTCCAAATCCTTAATCTCATGAACTCCTATTTTAGTATCTAACTTAGGTTTTCCCTTTCTCGTAATCAGCGTAACCATTCTTTTGCTTACATTTATTCTTAAAGGTAATAAAACAACAAAAAATAGGGTTTTAACAACCTCTAAAAACTATTTTGCACGGGATATGAATAGATTTCCTCTTTCTTTCCCTATGTCATTTGCTTTTACAGATCCACTTCCAGATAACGTCCATGTCGTCCGCAATACTTATAATCTTCCTTTCTCCTCTATGTTTACCTAACTTACGTACTTTCTTCTATATCAGCCTTTAGCGTCTCATTATCTCTTCACCGACCCATTCTGTGAATTCTTATAAAATTACCTTGGAATGTCTTCTTCCCCACTAACAATGGTCTTGGGTCTTCTTCTCTGCCTAAACTATTATCTAAATTCTTTTCATATCCTCATCTCAAACTCTTATAATATATAGCTTCATACTCTCGCCTCAAATACCTGGGAGCCTAGAGCGAGTATTAATATTTTAATCACATATATGCACGTATTAGATCTCACGAATATGAAGGTAACGTAAAAGAGACGTTAGGAAAGTAGCTAGGAGTTTCGACGACTTCAGTGACCATGCATTGTGAGGCTCCAGGGAGAATCGAGCGCGAGGTGACGGTTGTTGATTTAAAAAAAAATAATTCGTTCCAGTTCGGCCATCTGTGCTTGCAAAAAATGATCGCACTTAAAATCTCCCCTGTCGCACCGATTCGCTCTAATTGAACTTCGTGCCGGACATCACGTACGAGTCGTACGCCGGGAAAGCAATTTTCTCTGTCAAATTCTCTGGCGAGTTGAGAGCAGGAGGCGTGCGTGAGTACTGAATGCACACACAGCCGTCCATCGGCCACTCCCACGCCTTCACACCCTCCACTCCTTCCCCTTCTCTCCCCCTCCCCTCCCCCCTTCGATGGCTGGGTTCTGGAGGACCTCACACGCGCGCGACCGAAGCGCCGACTCCAGCGTGCATGTGCAGGCAGGAGGCGTTGACCCGGGAGGCATTTACGAAGCTTCTCTTGAAGATACGCGCGCACACACGCACACAGCCGCAAACTCTAAAGAGGGAGAGAGAGAAACTCCACCGCCCGCCCCGACCGATCGCAGGAGGGTGCGGAGTGGAATAGGGTCGCGTGAGCAAAAACGTCTCCCTGGAGTTCTCCCATCTCCTCTCATGAAGAAAACTCGATTCTCCCATAAACGCTCCCCCGCATTTGACTAAAAAGCTCATGTCTGAAATACATGCGCATAGGCATAACCTTCACTCCTTTCCATTCAGGAGGTGAGTATCGTCAAAAAGTCCTGACTCTAGGTCACGAAAAAATACTTACTCCCTATTATTCATTTATTTCTTACCGGAAAATACGACCTCATGTCAAATCACTCACCTCTCTCAAAGGCGCTCACAAATGGGGCAAACGACTACAGATGTCGATTGACACCCATTTCATTTCTTTTATATGTTCTTAGGACAGATGACTCCTATTCTTCAGGGACCATCAGGTCTCAATTTCGCCCAAATAAAGATCTCTATCTATCTATCAATTTCTAGACGCGACAAAGAAAATTGAATTCTGCTAATTACCTACTCCACATTTTCCTCGAAGTACGTCATTAACATGCATGCATAGTCACGTGCCATTGACGCACTTTTCTTTTCGATATAAGCGCTGTAAAAAGGATAGCCTTGCGAGAGGAAACAATTCTCTCTAATTATTTTTTTCCCATACTCTCTCCTTGCATAATTCTATCATCTCTGTTGCGCTCAAATATGCATACATTATTTTATTACTACATTGTTCTGTTCCTAAAACGTGTGGTGTTCCTCTCTTTGAGTCTCTTCTGCTGAATTCAACCAATTCCATTCCTCTCTCATGCTATTTATTCATCTCTTGGATATGTCTGTATACTGATTCCACTATCATCCATTCTCTAAACACGACCGAACCAGCGTAGCGCACAACCTAACGTAACTAATTCGAGGGAGAATTACGTCACGCCTCGAATGCATGACTGTCTTTCTTCGAGAAACGGCGGGAGATGCCGCAACAGTAGCTTAAGACGGAATCATCGGCTAAATGTGCATTACAATACAGCAATTACAGAGTGTAAAAATCATTCGCTTTGGCAGGGATTGGAACTCGGATACCTCGATGTCTGGCCGAGTGTTTTAGCCAGTTAAGCTACCCTGTCCTCTTAAATTCCGAAATTTTGGAGTGTAAGGACGCCTCAGTAGCTCAACTGGCTAAAGTACTCGGGCGGACATCGAGATATCCGGGTTCAAATCCCGGTAAATGCGGATGATATATATATTATCTGAAATTGTTGCATTGTGATGACTCTCTCTTTTGAACGACAGGTTTATGGGGTACCGACTGGTTATCTAATCAAATATTCCCATATAAAGTTCTCATTTTGAAGTTTCCAGGAAAATTCATTGAGAGAGTAGAAGGAATTTTTTCAATGGATTTCACTGGAACTTAGATTTTAGTAATTTGAAAAAAATGTTCGCGGGAGGGTAAAAATGATAACTCTTCGACAATTGTGCCCCTAATTTAATGGAACTTATTTGCCAGTCGTTCGTTTTGTTACCTCTCTCAAGCTCATGAAAAGAAATAAAGGGTTATTTAATGGGATATAAATCAAGTCCATTAATCCATAACGTTTAAGTAAGCAACTTGAAAATTTGTGATCAGAAAAACGCATTAAAAATTAGCTGATAGCCTTCATTTTAAATTGAAATTCTTCCAATGAAAGTAAAAAAAATTACAGCATTGAAATAAATAAAAATAAACCCATTATTTGAAGTTACTAAAAAGATCAATTAGACTGAAAATCGCGGACGCTTAACGTAAAGCACCGAGGATGCTCTCCCAATCAGGAATAAATTTCTTGAGCATTAAAATGAAACATCAAACAGCAAAGTGTGGGGTTTTATTCACCCTTTCCAAGTTCATTATTTGTGATTAGCTTCACGATAATTTCATCTCCAATTACTTCCAGTCGATCGAGACTGCCCATAGAGTTTAGTCCACAATATTCACATAAAATAATTGAGTATCATCATCGAATCGGATCTTACATGAGGAAAATGCGTACACCTTATTCGCGGACAGACCCTCGAGATTCATCACACGTATAGTTGGAAAATGTAGCGATGAAAAGTTGAAACAAACGAGATATTATTCTTTAGTAAGACCCCGCATAGAGCATACAGCGAGCATTGAGACTCCATCTATGAAACGCGGACTACAGAATTGAACAAGGTACGGAGAAGGGCCCCCTGATTCGAGAAAAAAATTAAACGTCACACATTTACTACAAGATCTAAAATTGGCACCTTTAGATATACGAAGACTCGGAGAAGGATTGTTTTGATAACATATCAATCTTGTGGTTTTCGATTGGACATGGAAGATATAATTCAGCCCCCAATCACATGAGCAGGACAGACAGTTGTCAGAAAATAATAGAAACTGCAGAACGAATAGGTTCACGTTTTTCTATCTAACACTTTTCACGACAATAACTCAAGGGGAAACAATAATACGGATTTGGGTAGGCACTGGCAAAAATAGTTAAGGACATACGAGGTTCATTCCTCCTCAAATCATGGGTGGCATCCCAACGACTCCCCGCCACGCGCCCTTGGGCTGGATGGTGGGGGTCGTGTAGATACATGTTTAGACCAAATTAAATTGTAAATCTTTCGTCCTATGTTATTGATTAATACCTGATACTTTGTGACTGCGTTGCATCTTAGCCTGCTATATTAATTGGTATTCCTAATTTGTGCTCGTGTACCTGTAGTCAGTGGAGTGGTTACTAACACTAAAAGAGCGGCAATGTGTGCAGCGGATGTTGCATGAATGATGCCCGTCAGCCTCCTTTTACATGTCTCTTGAATGGATCACGGGATACCAACTGGTTTCGGAAGTATACAGGTAAGAGCACATTTAGCATGCTGGTGACGTAACACCGCGAGCCAAATATCCTTGCGACGTCTTTCGGGGTGGCGTATAGACGTAGATGAGGTGTAAATACTAGCAAAAATGAAGATTTCAATTTTCTTAAACATGTAACCATGTATTTCATCCCAAGATAAGTTATCTGTTCAGTAAATTTAAATTAAAAAAAGATGGATATTAAATAACATGCAGATTAATTTATTAGTTTTCGGTCACCCGATCAGATAAAAAATTACGATCTCAGTAGAAGAAGAGTCAAAAGCGCTTGTAAAGACAAAAGTGAAAACCTTTTATAATTTTGTTGCCTGAGATGAATAATTATGAATTTAAATCATTACAAATCAACATCAATTGTCAAATTTTCATTTTTGCTTAAAACGGTTTTTCCTGCCTATTCCACGCAAGAAATATTACTGCGACTTATAGAGCAGGAAAAAAGAGGAAGTCTCCGCTCTCCATCATCACGTTTTATTGGGAAGGAAAGAGTTGTCATTTTGGCAAATGTTTGTCTCACTTCTTTGATAATAGTACCAACGTCATTTCCTGGAACGTAACCAGGAAGTTTATTTTTACCACAACAGCGTTCACTCTATGTATTTAGTGATGACAGTTTCTACGGCAAAAACGAATGCGTTTATTTGCATCGGCCACGAGAATCAGTCCCATATCATATCAAGAAACGATTACTCTTATCCCTGCTGTATTCAAGGTTGCTCCATACGTGTGTTGATTCTTGCCGTTTCTGACGGATATACGATCGTTACTAACATCAAAATCCACGCGGTCTGATTGAGGACTTTATATGGTTTAGAGAGTACTTGCAAACAGTCGCCTGAAACGAACACAAGGCACCGATCACTCACTCACCTGATGAACTGACTAAAAGAAAATTAAGTGAACTCGGTTTCATGCGTGCTATGCGCTGAACCAGAAGAGAAACTCTCTTTAAGTTTATCTTCGCCTGCAGGAAACACTCATGAACATGAAAAAACAAAGCTATGCCATACTAAGTTTCTGTAATGAAGAAATATCTTTTGTGATAGCTCAAAAAATTGATGCATGTGCTAAGGTATAATAAATATCATACTTCAATCTTCGGTGAACCACAAAAGGATTCGGGTAAAAAAATTTAATTCCAATTTTAATACACAGAGCATTGATAAAATGGTGTTGGCTGACTAATTCTGGAGGTGGCATTTAATACGGGTGTCAAAAAGTATATAATAAAAATTCCATCATAGTCTTAGGATAGTGAAAGACGTAAAACGAGGAGAGAATAGGGTAAACTATGATGAAACCATATCTTTTTAGACCAATGAACATTATCTACCGCCTCTCTGTAAAATAAGATATGGAGCTGAATACGAAAGCACCGTAGACCAGGGGCAATACCATAGTGCTGGACAATTGGACAATCCCCTGCTAACCACATGAAACTAAATGATTTACCGATATCTAAATAATAATTTAAACTTTGCTGGCATATTAAGCAAAGATATAAGTTATCCCTGCTCTTTTCCACTCTTCTCACCCTCATGTTAAGTCTAAAAATTATACACGTATATTTGAGGCCAATAAAGCGGTTCCGATAAAACTATATTGGCCTTCAGATATTTGCTTCCTTTTTAGTAAGTGACGAGGTTATCAAAAGTTTGCTCGGGAGTTCTTATAATGGGAAACGCTGACATTTATTTATAATTATATTGAAAAAGTTCCGTTCCGGAAAAAAAGGATTTTAACGATGAGATATAAAACAAATAAAGTTCAAGAAATATAAAGACTTGCTCAGACTTGAGATTGACAAGTCAGTGGGTGTCGCAAAGTTAGAATTTACGCGTGAGATAGAGGGCCTATGGAAAACGACAAATAATAACATTCAGCCCAATTCCTGATTGATTCAGCTCTTGCTATTTTAAGGTACTGGAGTTTTTGGATTCCCATTAAATTCCCCCATTATATTCAGAATGCATTCACTACCGGCAATAGTAACCTTATCTCAAGGGTGAAAAGCTTCCCGCAAGCTCAGAATTAATGCTGGGTAATCCCTTCGATGCACCATCACGAAAAAATCAACCGAAATGGCCAATACCGGTTTCGGGTAAAGGTGGACAGGTGAAATGCAAGGAGACCTTTTGAGGGGCACTCTTCTTCAGTAGGATAGGCTGGCCCACCGTATTTTACTGTATGGGAGCACCATATTTACACCAGTAAACTTCCTTCATACCAAAGGGACGTAAGACACATCCTACACAAACGAATCAACGACTGCATCATGATCACTTCATTTTTTGGTATAGGAAGAGAAGTAAAAATTGAAACTTACACATTTTACGAGAAAGGAGGGTCCAGAAAAAAATGAAAACTAAAAAAAAGATGTTCATATTGTACAGACGTTCCGTAAAAATTCCACAAGGACGTGCAATTGGTTTCATCGAGCATCTAACAAATGCTTTTACACAATACACTACCTTTAACACTGCTATTTCGTGGATATTTTCCTTCAAATATTTATATTTTTTTTAAATATGCTGTATGGCTAAGGTCTAAAGTTGTAAATAAGTTTTTATTCGTAATTAAAGGACCTTTTCATGTTTTTTTCACGTCAGTGCTGCCGAGTTATTATGTGTATATTTAAAGGAACTTTCCTGTTGTGCGGCCTTGTAAATGGTACTCGAGGGAAACGGAATATAGATCGGTATACGTAAAACAAAAATAAGTTCGCATGGACTAAGAGTGAAAAAATTTAAACTTAAAAAAACAGGATGTTAAATAAACAAAATTTTGGAAACAAATGTCATGTGAATGCAGCCCCTTTTAGAATAAAATTTTATACGAGCTCACTGACGTGATTACCATAAATGACCACAGGTAAATGTATTTTTATTCGCTTCTTCGTTCATGCCAATTGGCTTTGAAACGTGTCCCTCGCAGATATCGGTACCGCGTTCTTTTTCATTCGCCATCCTTGAACCTGGTTCATTAAATGTAAAAGTAGCGGATCGGAAGACTCTTGAAGGTACACGAAAGGCCATCTGAGACACGGGAGCAACTTTTTAATCCCCATTCCACTTACCGCTCTCACTACCACATGCTAAAGAAAAACGATTAGCTCAATAGTTTGTATAGAAATCAGATATTTTAAGTGAAGGCAATAAAATAATCAGCTTTTGAACGCAAATGGGGTTATTGGCAATCATAGGACATATTTGCAGATACCTGACGGACCATATAGGATGATACATTCACACACACGTATAACTTATATTGAGGCAAACAAAACTTCAGAGAAGTTGTACACACGAGGAAAACACAAACCCTCTAGCCTAATCTTAGACAGAAAAAAAAAAAAAAAATATATATATATATATATATATATATATATATATATATACACATATATAAATATATATGATTCCGCCTTCTGTGTTCATCCTTTATATGTGTTCCTATCCCTTTTCCTTATATCTATTTTTTTTCATGTGAATGAGTATATATATATATATATATATGTGTGTGTGTGTATATATATATTCTGGGTATATAGACATTATATATACACAAACATATATACAAATATATGCATGTGTGCATCTTGTACGAAAGTCTCACTGGTGTGAATAATATATCAAATGAAGGAGCGAGATAGCGCTAACTAGCAAAAACACAGAGTAACACATACAAAAGGACACTCACACGTATTCCAAATTTTCGATGGCCAAACCGACCTCCTCTGGGGGAAGAAGAAACTGAGAAAGTTCACTGAGAGAACCCTCAGTTCTCGTATAAACGCACACACAAACAAAATGTTCATACGGATGGTAGAGAAAAGGAATAGAAACACATGTAAAGGACCAGAAATGTTATTGAGTAAGGTAAAAGGTTTAGAATTACAAATAGAAATAAAATTGATTGAACTGGAATTGAACCAATGACCTTATATAAACTAATAAATGAACACTTTTAGCAAAAGCAAAAAAAAATAAATGCAGCACTCACAGAATGGTTTGGTGATTGTCACGTTTACTTTTAGTGTCCATGTTTGAAACGACTTTTCATCACTTTATATATTTTCGTTTGTGTGTAAGCGCTTCACCTCAAAACTATTATCCAGAAATTAAAAATTATTATAAAATGAATCGATGGAAGAAGTAAAGCTAAATCTTACAGACAAAAACATGCAATACGTTAAATAGAAAACTGCAACCAATGGTGTGATCTAAATGTCCTGAAAGGTTTATGCGTGCCATTTAAATGATGCGGTATTTAGGTAAAGGACGTCGATCCGCTCATTGCTAACCAGCATCAAAACTACGTTAAATGTTTTGCGACAGCGTTTTCTTTTCACTTCTCCGCTGGGATTGCCAAAGACAAATCTCATGGTCATAATAAAGCGTTATCTCCATGAACCACCTCCACCCAATCTTCTTCCTCGAAATACCTCCAAGGCTATCCGAGGAGGTTGTTGAGGTTTATTGTACTTAAATACTCTCCCAAGCAAAGAGGAAACTGCCGCACCATCACCCACGAGTGTTTCATTCGCAACAGTTCTTAAATTTCGACCAAAAAATGCATTTAAACCTGAACGAAAACTCAAAAAGCTTTTTTCGTCGTCATTGTTCACGGAGACAACTAAAAGTGAGATCTATTTAATAGAACACTATTTGAAGGAAGCATAAACTGCTAAAACGAAATGACATTTATAATATTCATCACTTTTCAGTAATTAATACATTTTAACTACTACCATGCTTCTTCAGAATCCCAATACATCTGTTTCATATTAAGCATTTTTTATTCCTATTTTATCAATGGTATTGGACAATAACAAAAGTATAAGTTTCTAGCTATGATGTGTTAAATTGTATCCTCGACTTTGACGTCTAATTACCACGAAACAAGCACTTTCGGTGAGACAGGTGATATAAATCTATTTTAAAAATACCATACTTTTATGAATTAGAGTGAAAAACATTACTCAGTGCCACATTAATTCTGTTTTATGAATTAATTCGATGCGGTCAAAAACGACATTTTATAATTGATCACTTGAATTATAAAGTGCCATTTTTCAATCAGTTGATTCAAGTTATTGTCACTAGAAAAGGATTTTCAAATTCAAGCGGTTTCGCACCCGTTTATATGCAAGAATGTCATGTGAGTTGCAGTATGGAATCACTGAAATGTGCATAATAAAATTGAAATGGGCCACTATTTGTGTTGGTAAGACGCAATCATTCCTCTTAGTTTGCGAAACAAGCGTCGGCTGTTGATTTTGATATTTTTTTTCGCGCTAGGATTGGTATTGAAATATCAAATTTCATGGATGAATATGCTTAATGCACATACACATGTAGCCATCACACATGCATATACCGATACACGCCATTAGCCCTCCCAACACGAAATATGTTACCCCACCCACGAAGTTTTATGCTTACAATTTCGTGAGAGAGGCATGAGACTGACGAAGGAGTGAGGATGATTAATAGTCTCTGCGTCTGTCAACACTCCTCTGTTGTCCCGAGGCCCTGGTCCAAAATAAAGGTCATGGATTTGGAAGAATCCCAAGCGTATCTCCGCGTTTATGACTGAGCTTAATTTTTTCCTCTCTGTGAAGCTCACTCTTCTCAGTTGTATCCAATGGACTAAACCCTCAGGAAGAAGGTTGTGCGCACATACATATATGATGGAAAAAATCATACATGTTACAGTGTCATGGCGATATTTATAACACTACCCTATCCCTTGGGATTAGGGGGGGTTAGGGTGGTGACAATGCGGAGGAAAACGCCAGCATCAGAAAAGTATCCAGTACCAATATTTTTTCCTGATCAAACGAATTAGTGTCACCAATGACGCAGTTGTCAGATCGACTCTTCTTTCGTGCGGAAGTTGAGGGAAGGTAATAATCGCCTAAATGGAAGATAATAATACCACAGGGAAAAACGGGAAGGAAGGAAACTCAAGCTTACGAATTTGTTGAGCGGTAGGGTGGAACAGGAGCGACGAGGCAAAGCGATGGTCAGGACCTTCCACGGGCACGGATCAGATCAGAAAAGAAGTTCTCGCCCCGAAAAGATATCCTGATATAAACTTGTGGTGCATTTTACTGATGCTCTCCGCTTCCCCATTCGTATTGCGTTCCCGTATACCGCTCGAAAAGAGAGGGGGAAGGAGGGGGAGGGGACAGCTCGTGCGTAGCTCCGCGGCCGGTCGCAACGCGGTTCTCCATTCGATCCTCTTCACACCGTTCAATATATGAAAACATTCGGGGTGGTGAAATTTTTCTTGGTGATAATCTGGTATTTTGCCTTCCATTACAAATATTTTTTTACGAATTTGCATTATCAATTAAATTGAATACCTGCTCGAGGTCTCCGGGGACTAGATTCTCGCTGACGAAGTTTCATGTGGAAGGAATGGAGACACACAAAAAGGCACGTATCAGGAAACTAAAGCGTGTTGATCATTAAGGTATTTCAATGGATACTTCACTTCTCCTCTTGCAATAATGGCAAAATATTTAGTCATGAAAGTTTTGATGTAAATATCCGACCATCAAATATTTAGGGCATTCTAAATTACCTAATAGGACAACCATCCTATAAGAACTATTTCTAAAAGGTTCCAGTATTTTTTCAGTCTACCAGTATATTGCATGGAGTTTTAAGCTTATTAGCCCACTTCTCATGTAACTCAATTCCTTCTAAGGTGAGATGCTTCCTTCATATAAAAAATGTTCCCAATAAAATATATTGGGAAGCATGATTGGGAACGGTGCCCTTTTATTTTCTCGAATTACACATCGGATTGATAAGTTCCTTATATTTAATTCGTGCAAGGATCCCTCGGTTTTGTGCAGATGAAAGCCATTTAAAAATAGCAACGCTAAATTGTGAGCCCAAAAAATTCGAAAAAAAGTTAATGCGATTAATTATGTCATATCACACTTTTATTTTATTACGTACAGTGTAATTAAATTATTAGTTTTAGTGGGAAGAACTCATCCGTAGATTGTATCTTTGATTATAATATTTGGCTAAGAATTCTCTACGACCGATAAGCATTGAGCCCTTTTGTGATGACGCCTCATTGAAAAACTCGTGAAAGATTTGCTATTAGTGCACCGTCATGCTTACGGGTGTTTTAACCGCATTGTCATGACTGCGTGTGAGTATTTATTTTCCAAACACTTTCATTTAAAAGGCTATCCTTTTGCGGCACTTTTCTTCCTGAATCACTTAAATGAGCTTCTTTGCCCTCCACTACTCCAAGTATTAAAATGAAGTTTATTTTGAGTCATCATGACAGATTACAGACAAGTTGAAAAGGTGTATGGAAGGGAGATTAAAATGTAAAGATAAAATGTGGGAAGCTGTGGTAGAAGGGGCTATGTTGAACAATCACGGAAGTGAGAAGAAAAAGGTAGACGGGCGGTATTAACGGAGAGAGAATCCATGAAATTAGACTTCCAAAAAAGGACTTCTAATTGTGAGCATTACTTGAGATAGTGCGACGGATAGAGGATGGCGACGGTGAAAGAGATTTTTTATCAGTATTCATTAGTTATAAACGGTAGCGTTCTCTATGCCTACGACGTGCAAATAAATGTATTAGGTTAGGGATTTGCATGCACTTTTAATACAATACTTTCGTAAATGATAAACGTATTATGAAATATGTAACACACGTATGAATGAACGTAAATAGGTGATAACATGCATTCGTATTTTTGTGGCTCAAAATAGGATCATATGTTTCTAGTCATTTAGGATCCATATCAAAGTGTAGAGTACTAACAAATAATTAATGAACAGAGTGATAAATGCTGCATGAAGAGTATCATAACGTTGACTAGTTAATAATCAATAATAAGTTCTATTCAATTTTTTATAATTAAAATATCATATTTTAGGCACATTATGCGAGTTTTGTGACGTAATACTCGGTTTAGTAATTACAATTAACTTTTAGCACTGTTGTGAGTCGCTGTGAGTAGCATGCGTGTGGGTGGGATTCTTACAGAAAAATTAGTATTTTGTCACCATAGCACTTAGGCGTGAGGAGTTCATTACGAACCTATTATAGCGCGTGTATTACCGTTTTCTTTTGTGTTTGTGGAGTGCAGTTTATTTAATTAGCAGTTTCTGGAATGTAACTTCAATTCCAAATTTGTCAAATTCGTAAAAATTTTATGGTACTACGATTTTTGATATAAATAAATGGTGTATCAAACCGTTTTGGGAACATTACATCTTTTATTTCAACTACGCAAAATATTATCTGGAAAAAGTGTTAAAAAATGCAGAGTAATTGTGCTGATACGAAAAGAATAGGAACATTTACTCAATAGGAAAAATTTTCCTCTTAATGGAAAATAATATTCCCTTAAAAAAAAGAGGTAATATGTCAGCAGTGTGGGACACGGAAGCAATTGATGATTTTCTTTCGTTATTGAAGTAAAGTCGTGCTTTTAACCATGGCACAAAAAAGTCAAAAGAAACTGCAAAGTGTGCGTCGGCACGTGATACTCCCATAGTGACAATTGCGTTTAAGCCAATTCAACTCAACTTTACCCGCTATTTTTCACAATTAATGCAAATATTTACAAATTTGTGTTTATTTCACCGAAAAAAACCATCACTATTATTCATTTGTCTGCAATAAATTAGTAATAAAATTTAAATTATTATTTATATTATCGAATAATTGTCAGATATTGAGGTTTTTCCGTATTCTGCACTCTGAAATTTTCTAAGTAACATTCTAGTCCTTGTTGTATGATGCATTGAAACAAATAATAATAATAGGGATAATCTAAAATTATTAAGGATCAATACGTGTACTCTTGTAATTCAAGAACAAACTATTTGTTTCGCATGAAATAATGAAATACTATTTAATAATCACTCAAATATGACAAACATTGTTTATTGGTAATCTACAGGTTAAGCAAGGTTTTTGGTGGATACGAGCTACCAAACGGTACAGCGACGATTCCGCTGTATCTCTCTCTTATAGGAAAAATCATTATATAATCGCACATAAAATTAGACAAACTTCATAATATTGTCAGCAACAAGCGGATATTCAATAAATTTCACTCCTCAGCATTAATTTACATATTTTGAATAATATCACGCGCTAAAAGAGTAAATCTACGCGTATCCAGCGTAATAAATACTAACTAAAAGTATGCTTTACCGGCAAAAAGAGTCAAAACTTAAAAAATAAAATATGAAAATAGTGCATGCTATTTTCAGAGAAACAGTGTTGCTAATCTTTCCTTTGATGTCAATTAATATCCCAAAAAATATAGACTTTCAGCGGAGGCTGGGGGAACACGAAGTTGGCCAGCCACACTACGTCTCGCACTAATGCCATCTAACGGAATTATCTTAAACTGTCTGCGCCGCGCGAACCCGCTAGCTGTGAATCTTGACATGATGGTTGTTAACTCCGTCGTGAATTTACACGGTAATGACTGACAAAATAATGGGAACCTCTCAAATTTAATTCATAGAAATACTACTGTAAAAATCCATTGTCTTCAACAGGTCTTCAAGTTAAAAAAGACTAGTGTTTATAGTGTTTATCCAATATCCTGTGGGATGTTCTTAATGGATATGCATTTCCTTACAAACCTACATAATATTAACCTTTTAAACAAAGTATATTGCTCAGGAATAATTTGATATCGACGCATCATCAATCTGCGGATGTATTCCCATTTGTTATACCCGCCATGTAGCTTACCCAAGGTTCGAAAATATAAGGATATATTAATTGATGCACAATGTTAGCATGCTACCACGTTACTGTATTGAGAAATTTTGCTTTTAGATCCTTAATTCCGCCTCGTTAATTTTTTGAAAAAATTTAAAAAAATATTTTTTATTCAATAAAAAATGGGAATAACTTCACCAAAATACTCGCAAGTAATGACCAAATCCAAAGATTCGATTCATAAACATATTAGCAACATAGATTGACAAAGGTCATGGAATTTTCGCCCATCAGGTAATACAAAATACAAAAAATACCAAATATGGGAGATAAATAGCGATCCAAAAGGATAATACACAGTTTTATGAAAATTTTATCAGTACTCACCCAATCGCCTTCCGTAGGTGTTTGTTTTCCGTACTGATTTTTGCAATGGAAATTAGACAAGAAGTGGTTAGTATCAAACATTTCATGCTACACTTCATAGATTTCTTAACATTATAAAGTCAAACATAGATTTCTTGATATTCGTTGCATGACTTTCAGGAGACATTTCTGTTGCGCCGAATTCTTTGTGGAATTGAATCATCTTGGATAATCGACTTCGAAGATGAGACAGAATTGAACTTTTTGCTGACCATATTCTTTGAAATTGTTTTTGCAAAAATTTTTCGATCGAACAACTAACAGCGCTTACGTTTCCAGGGTTACTTTGGGGTCAAATTTATACAGGGCAACTTTTTAAATACGCAAATAGTTAACTAAATGTTTTCAATCCATCGCTGATATGTATAACCATTATAGAGACTCCTTAATTTAACAAGCAGTTTTCCGCGACTGGCTGAATGGTGATTGGTTTGAGTCACGGATTATTTCGTAAACTGTGTGACTTTGTGTATTTTACAGTGAATATGTCTATTTCACAGGGCGTAAGGGGCCTAGGTTTCCAAGGTGGGTGAATGGTAGCCCCACAGTTACCCTGTAAATCCAATACCGATTTTGTGGTGATTAGGTTTTATTTCTAATACTAATTGAATCAAATTAACCTGTAAATACCTTGTGAAACTAGCGTTAGATAATTATGTTTCCAATAATGTCACCAGCATTTCGCTATGTTTTACGTGACGGATCCTCCTGAAAAGACGAAGGTGGCATAGGTTAACCTACATTTTATCCATATCCTACTGCTTGTATTTTAACGTGCTGTAAGGCTTGCGATTATATACTTATGTCTTCTCTTATCAAACCAATTTTGGAATTTGTAGAAAAAAGTCTTCCAGATAGCCCAGCGTACATTTTATTTCATCGATATGTCTCTGACCGTACTGTCGGCGACACGCCGTTACATTTTATCTATGTGCATAGAATGTTAGTTTTACTCCTCAGAATTGTAATCATTGCATTTTGGCCCAATTTATTTTCACCGTACCAAATTTATATTTATCTACTTATTAATCCGTCCGTAATAATTAAAAATATATCGTAGTAACGCCATTTCATGGTGTTCTTTTTCTGCAACAATCCAATATGCCAACATTGTATGGATTTCTAGCGATTTTTTTCTGTCTCGGAAGAGAAATCGAGTTCCATATGGCACATCCGAAAGTCTTGCTGTATCATTAAGACTCTCCGAGATTGAAGAGCATAAAGTTTTCGTTTTTCCACTAATCCCACAACTTAAACGCTCTCACTAAAATTTTTTTGAATAAATCGTTAAAAATAATATTAATTTTTTTGCCCATAAATTATCGTAACTTTCTATTGTACCTGAACAGATACCCGACTGTTTTCCCCACAGTTTTCTCAATGAGCTATAATAAATGCTAATGAATTGCATGGGAAATACTAAGTTAAACATAAATTAAATCATACAATTCAAAAAAAAGGGATCCTAAGGGAAGCAAAGATTTTAGCTCCTCAAGTGACAAAGGAGGCGATGTGTAAAATTAAAAATAAATTCGCAGGATTTCTGTGAATAACTTTTTGATATGCCAGGAGTCAACGTACACGCGAGCATTGAATAACATCTAATGGTTACTTCTTTCACTCGTAGACGGATATCATGATCTACATAATTATTTAGCATTAGTGTTTGATGAGATGGTGATTTTTATTTGGGTGGCAGATGCCAATTTTTTAAAGATTTATCTTCACTTTTTGAAGGTCGTTTGGTTTAAATAAATTTATGGGACGTCTGTAGCATCAAACTCTTTGTAAATGTTCTTTTAAGATGAACTGATACGTGTTAGCTGAACTACGTTCCTCTCTGCATTACGAATGATAATGATTAGGAACGATTAACTGATGATTTTGAATAAATCTATAATTTTAAAGGCAGATAAATGACAGACGTAATTAGTCGTTACGAGTGGTTAGAAGTTCCATTTCTTGAAGAGCATTTCCACAAATTTATCTTTCAATATACTTCAGAGAACAGAATAAAGATCTTAATTGAAAAGGTAAAAACTCTGAAATAAGTATGTACCCAAACAATATCAGGTACATTGTAAGCCACAATTCACTACTAAGTTATGAGAATAATTTATTGAAGTAAATCTGAATAATATAACCGCCGATTGTCTTTAATTTTCAATGAACGTTTAGCCGAGAATTTGCCAATAAAAGAAATCCTCGAAATTGGATGCCTTCAGAAATATGCCAACCCAAATACTTAACACAAGAAGGAATGAGTAGTCTGTTTGACCTCGCAAACATACTTGCTCGGATTCTTTTCAATTTCCTTAAATAGAACAGACAAAATGTCAGTGTCATGTTTTGATAATGCAGTCGTTGATGGAAATGAGACAATGGAACCAGACGGAAAATTATACAATATCAACTTTTTCAAGTCAAGAAAGGAAAATTACTTATGTATGAAACGTGTGGAGATTTATTAGACAATAACGGTGGTGTATAATTTTATACAAAGAAATTGCAGCCAGTGATTGAAAAGGACTACAGTTTTGTGCAATAATACGGCAATAAATTTAGGGCATGGGTACTCTGAGAGACGGGGCTCTCGTGGGCTAGCCGATCTACAAGGGCATTTTGAGAAATTGGTTTGCATTTCTAGGTATATCAAAGGCAGGGTCATTGAAAAGGAAATCTAAAAAAATACATGAGAGGGGTTGGCAACAAAGAACGCGAGCTATTTCGTGCAAGACATGCTGTGTGCTCCAAGAATGAAGGCTTAAAACTGCGCTCATTTTTTTCAACTTGTGGAAATAAACTGCGCATAAAATGCATTAAATACATTCATAAACAAGTATCTGTGTATTTACAAAATGTAAATTCATAAAGCGGAAAGCATGAAAATGCTGTAAAAATAGAAGTTTTAGAGATAAGCCGACGTCGAGGGAAATAACTGAGCTGAATATACTTTAAGAAAATACTGCGAAAAGGCAAAAATTGTTCCCTTTGTCATTAAGTGCTTACTTAATAAAAATTAAGCAAATAATTGCGTAGTATTACTGGTAATACTTCATTAATCATATTGTTTAGCATTATTTCAACCATTTGTGCAATAGATTGAGGAAAGTGTACATTCAAAATAGTAATCCAATGAATTTAAAAAAAAGCATTTTCCTTCCGTATGGTGCATACATGATCTTTATTTTTTTATTTGCTCAAAAATCAAACAAAAAGAAAAAAATTTAGATCGAAAAAATTTCAAAGCGTTATTTAGTTGATAAGTTTATTTTATAAGGACTTTCCCACGCAAACTATTTCAATTAAGATTTTTCATATCCTCAATCACAAGTTAATTAGAGAGTACAGCACAATATGTAGTTGAGCTAATAGTTCCGGAAGAAATTCAGGAACGGAGTCCATATGAATTAACTTTACTGTACTCGCTTCATATATTAAATCGTAGGATTTTCTATAATATTACATACTAGCTCTGGCTACTAATCAGATTCTCTGGTATTTCAATTGATGTACAGTTGTGACTACATATACGGTGGGTTCGTATATAAGGGTATCAAAAGATCGACGATTATCCAAGAATTAAAAAAAAAGGAAGAGTTGAAGCTACATTGATAGCTTTTTAGCAATAAACTAGATAGCACTGCTTCAGAATATCAAGAAAACACGCACATAAGCTTACATATACAACATAAGGTTAAGCTATGAGTGGCAGTTTAGATTAAAAGATATTGAGCTCTTAATAAAATCAACACCAACCTGTGTTGTCGGCGGAGCTGTTGGAGTAGTTGGTTTGTCCTCAGTCGGTTGCTTGCGGAAGATAAAACACGTTATCAATGCAGGGGATAGTTTGGATGGATAACAATTTCAAGCATAAACCGAATAGTTTAAAATTTTACTCTGTAGAGATATCCATATTGGAGAGAAATTATAATTAGCAATTGTAATTTCCACTAGTATGGTAGAAAGTACAATTGTTAGTCGTCATTTCTCTTCAAGCATAAAGTTTCATCTAAGTTTTAAAGAAACTCTAGATCATAAAGTGGCAATATCGAAATTTAATTAAATTTAAAAGAAAAATCCCCTCTATATCACAACTCAAATCGCTCCGGTACATAGTTTCTCAAGTTAAATTCAAAGACGAGTGATTTTTACCCTTTAAAATTGTTGCATTGTTATGCTCAAGAGTTCGAAAGCCGTAAAAAAACTGATTTCGTCTTCCGAGAAAAGAGATGAATGTAAGATTTTTTATTGAAACTACTGGAATATAGTCTACATCTAGAGGTAACTACGGAAGCTGCAGATTAGACAAAAAAGCTGCTGCTACGGCGTGTGGCGGAGGGTGTTAAACATTAACCACTGAAGTTATTGGTAATTATTCAAAATATTTTTTATCAGAGTATCATTATACTATGGTCAAGAATTGCGTAAAGACGATAGGATTCTTCATCGGCCTCTATGAGAGTCTATTTGCCTTCGCGTTGTGCATTTGGTACTGGGACCATCCCCACTTACGACAGCTCAATCAAATTATTTACATTTATCTACAACTTGCACTACTGAAGCTAACTTATCGATTGTGTAAATTTTAGGATGGCAATGAATCAGGGTCTCGTACTCCTCATCTATGCTATAAACGGATGGGTCATTTTGAATATTTCCCTGTTGAAGAACGGAATGATTCGGGAAAACGCACATCCCTGTGAGAAAGGATAACACTCAATATAAGCGTAAGGAAATCCTGGATATCTTAAAGAGCAGATATGCATGGGTGACGTCACGTAGCTAGGCGCACTTCGGCGGGAAAATGAATCATGCGAGTCATGGCCTTGTTTTTCATCCCGCCAAAACATTTCGACCCGCGCGGTGACGTCACACGCCCGCCCCATCGATGCCACCACCTCTGGCCCCTCTGGCGTAAATCGATTTCCTAGGTCGCCAACCCACCGCATGGCGTCTCTCCTGCCCCGAACGCTCAGAGCAGTGGGCTGGGGAAGGAAGTGCAAGAGGGGAGGAAATGCAGCATTGGCCGAGAAGCACACTCACTCACCATACTACCCAAAGCCTTAACTACCACGTGGGAGGGAAGTCTGAGGAAGTGCACGGATGCAACGTTTTCTTTTTGTGTTCCGTCGCTATCATTCGTAAAAGTGTACTATTGTGAATATGCGGTGAGTAGCTTAGCTAATATTTCACGTGAACATGAAACCAACCGAAATAATTGTGACAGCTCTTTCTTACGAGAAGTCGAACTCAAAGCGTGCTAGAAAACAAATAGGAAATTGAGTCCAAGACACAACCTAATGTCGAGTGTAGCTTACGTACAGTTCCAGTGAATGATTTCATAATTGTTTTAGAGTAAGATTTCATGGACGTATTCGTTAGTATCCACCTGATCCAGTTTTGAATTTTGTGAGAGGGTATTTTTCACGTCTCCACCAGAGTTCATTTGAAATGTATCGATCTTTGAAACTACAATTCTGGTCACACAAATATATATATCGGCAGTTCGTTTACCTGGGTGTCCGCCTTTTCCTCGTTCTGAGGGCGCATGCCGCGCCATGCACGGATAAAAGAGAAACAAAATTATTAGCACCGAGTGGAACAATGTGGGGGGGGGAATGAATTGACTGACCGGGTTTTATCAACGAGTGCTGGGCATGCGTTTCAACTCCTCAGCGACACTACCCGATCGAAGGAGCATGCACTTAAAACGCATAGAGCAAAGCAATGCACTTGATGCAATCACCCATAGTGTGTGTCTTCATCGTATAAATATTCGCAGGAAGTGTAGGTACCAAAGTGTAGAAAAATGATTTGAATGGGAATGAATCAAATTTATGTTAAGTGTTACATGTTGCGGCGTGTAAAAATTCAAAACAAAAAAAATCTGAGATCACACTGAAGTTTTGTGGAAAGCTGTGATTTTCACTCTTCGTTCATAATGTAAGTTTATTTAATAGTTAATTTTTTCCTGGAAAAGTGCCGTTAAGTTTTTAGCATTAGTCCAAAAGATGGCTCAAAAAAGTACTTATAATTCCCTTTAACTCTATTGAAAATCAATACGTTGCAAGTACTGCCCCTACATCCATAAAATTTAAGTGAACAGGCACACAGGCACCGGATATTGTGAAACTGGGATTTCTTGACTGACCGTTTGTGTTGTAAATTTTAAATCTCAAAGTGTTTTTATTTTCTGGAACTAAAATAAGTCTTATAAATTATTTCTGCAAAGTTATAATTTTCCTTCCATATTCGATGCCAATGAATCTTGTCGCTCATTCAAATCGGTTTAAGGTGTGAACGCGAAAAGTTGTGGTGAAGAGGTGGACAAGCTCCGTTACTGGTCACTTTAAACTAAGAATTTCAATACGAGAACGTGATAAAAATGAGAAATAAAGCAGTAAGAAATAGAGCCAAAACAATGCATCGTACTAAGGACCAAAGGAATTTTATTTCAATTGTTTAAATAAATTTAGGTGTATAATTATACTTTTTCTTGAGTAAGTGCATATATAAATATAATTTTCAATATCTCCTCCATTAACATTACTACTAATCTACTTGCTATTGTAATTACAAAGAATGAGCGATATCACTCACCTTCTTGTTCTCGTCCTCAGACATTTTCTATGCGCAGCAAAAAGATGAACACAAGTGTGAGAAAGGGAACATTTTAAAAATGTACAATAAGTGATTGAAAAATATCCCAAACATTCTGTAGAGAATTAATATTAATTGCACAGCTGGAATGACTCTTGATATTATGGTACAATTACTGGTAGAAAATAAACTACCATGCAGTCCTCATCTGAGACAGAGAAACTGTTGTCTTCTGCTCAGACATGAACGTTTTATTTTACTTCGGTAAATAAAGGTAGATGTTAGGACTCCTTACCTCATTTTATGACTTGTTTGAAAAGTATAATTTAACTCTTGTGAGGAGCGGGGTTATTTGGACACTCCGCTAAACTTCCTCTTTTAGTAGTAAATACAATTGTGAAAGGGAATTCAATTTCAGCATATTTATTTTTAGCATTTTGCTCTCGATCATTTTCCTTTGATTAAATTAGCATGATAATTATAGGAAAGGATCTCAACGAGGGAATAATACGTGAAAATACACGGGGATCCAAAATATCATTCTTCAACGTCTAAAGCATTAGAATAGCATATACCAGTACGGCCTGATTTTGATCGTTCAATTAGGAAAATGATCAGGCACGCTCAGGCGAAGGAAAGGAAAAACTTTCTTCCTAACCGTGACCTCGCGTGACCGAGCAGATTGGGACGGAGCATCCAAAACCCACGAGGTATCGTATATCGTCAAGGGACTTACCTCGCTTTCCATAACCATGGACTATCCTTGGACTGGTGTGCCAGCAAAGTTAAGAGAAAGGAAATGGAACGGTCAGAGAGAAGGGCATGGTCATTAAACAGGTACACTCGCTATTAACCAATATAGTGGAGGTGATTCGAAACACCATTATAATTACATTGCACAGTCAATTCAGATTGCAAATCACCACAAAATAAACAAGAGCCCTTTTAAGGAAACAAAGCTTAGTGTTGCTTAGGTTTATTAGCCCACATCGCCAAAATCAGATTAAAGTATATCAGTCATATATGTTATAAATAATCCAGTAAGATCTTTATCGTAATGTAAGCATCGCATATTAATTCTATAAAATTACCTTTTTTAAAATAAAAGTCCTAAAAACTCTTTTAAAAACTCTGTACTCAGTTGCAATATGTTATGATAAAGGATATTCTACTAAAAACAAAAAGTTATAATTAAGGAGAGATTAATATTATCACTGACAGCTTTGCATAATCTAATAATATTATACTCTTTTTCATCAAGGAAATATTGTTTTAATGCATCTTTCTAAAAATATGTTCTTTAAAAGGTTAAATAAACATGCAAATGACGAGCGTTAAATATCCTAACAATTAAAACAGTAGCATTTTAAACGCAATCAGGCATTTACCCTACTGGCATTTTGAAATACTGGGTGTGGCAGCGTAACTTGCTGATTTGAAGGGTAAGTCAATTCAAATCGGCAAATTATACTGCCCCCGTAAAACCACACTGAAAAGTAGCATTAAAGTATTGACCGGTATTTGAAGACCGCGCATCATGAAACGGAGGAATTTAGGTTTGAAAACAAAACCAAATCTGCATGGACATCTGCGTAAAATAAAAAGAGGTGACGTCTTTTTAATGAACTCCAAACACCCTGAGAGCTTTGATCTCATCTGTCAGTTGGCGCGCGATAGGAATCGTATCTGGCGCGAAATTTCGCGGTAATCAATATGTCAACACGGTGAATCACCCGCAGGATGAAGGGAATTCGGGCGCATCACCGGTTTCCCACCCCATAAGGAAGACATTGTTACGAAAATAAGATCACTGCGGATTTATTCCGGCTTGAAAAACAAACCCAAACTTCGAAAACGATCCCTCCTCAGAATGGTGCCCCATCTACCGGATCGAGCGGGACAGGTGTTCGGGGCGCATGACGCAACGAAACGGACTTAGGACCACATTTACATATACACATGAATATGCGTATGTACATATGTACAGAACTTCCCCTCCGTAGATTCGTCCATGAATCGAACAAGCCTTACCTTTCACGGAAATATTTCAGACACTCGAAACCCTTTTCGTGGAGAGGGGTTTTTAAAGGTCGCCGATCCTCTCACGCAGTATACTATACTGGTTGGTAAATCGGGGTCACCGCACTCTTCTATCTCGCGCACTCGCCCCCGGTGTCACACGGTACGACCCTTCAAGGATCCTCTAAGGAAGCGGAAGGATAAGAAGAAGAAACACGATGGGAATGGACGCGCGATCCCGTGGGCGTATCTATTCCCGTCACAGTTACGTGGAACCTTGTGCGTCCCCGACGACGGTTTTGGCAGGGTCTGGAACTCACGCACGAGGTCTCCTATAAGGGTACGGTCTCGCCCCCCTTCTTCCCCCTCTCGCTCCCGTACCGAAAGCCGGCTTGAGGTCGTCCAGAGGACGTAGCGCCACACTCCTAACCTCCCTTGTTTCCTCCGCCTTCTCCAGCCCCTCTCACGCCCACCCGAGCCGGCCAATCAGCTTCTCGGGTTGCCCGCACCACGTGACTCTCCCGCCTACGCGTCCGCTCCCACTCCTCTCGCGTACCCCCCCTTCCCCATTCCCAATTCGATCCCTCCCTCTTCCCTTCCCCGCCATTCCACCCTTCCCGCAGTCCCCCCCCTTAACGTATTCCCAACATCCCTAACCTCCCCATCCCTTTGGGTCTCTCTTCCCCCCTCTGAATCTCGTGTTCCCCTTCTCCCCAATTTGGGTCGGTTATTGTCCCTGAGAGTCAGGTGGGGTGAGGGGTGGGTTCCTATGTGCGGAGTATATTTAAAAAAATAGTCCTACTGGACGCTGGGGTGGGGATGAAAAAAAAAGTTATCACATGAGTTTGTTTTTCATCCTCTTTCCAAGAACACGTCGTCACCTTGTGCTCTCCCTCCCACCTTTCTACTTAATTAATCCTCCCTCAAGTCCAGCCCTATCCTAAAACCAATTCCCCTTCTCCCTTACCTCACCCAACCCTTTGCAAATCCCATTTATTCCTACCCTCATTTTCCCTTCCCTTTACAGCTGGCAAATGTAGCGGATAGTTTCCCGACGAAAGCTCTCGTAGGTGACCGCGTTCGCCCTAAGTTTAGTTTATCTGTTAATCACTCGGCACGCCGTGTCCATTCTTTTTCATCCCCCGTCTCCTTGTAAGGTTGAAATAATCTTGCCCGCTGTGCAGCCTTTAGAATCTAATTCACTAGACCAAGGAGTCAAAGCTAGCGGGAGGGTGACCCTAGCGGAGGGTGACCTTAGCGGAGGGTGACCCTAGCGGAGGGTGAATTTTCGCCATGCAGTGCGGGTTCCGATCTCTATCACGTAGCCGGGGGCCAATTGAAGGCGCAGGCAAGGTCAAAACGGAGACGGGTGATCAATGATATATTTGTGGGCGTAATAATTATGACGAAAAAAATCGAAGAAATTCAATACCTCTGGAGAACCTGTCGAGGTCATATTTAGATCATTTTTTAAAATGAGAACGGGTCACTGATTGAATCATTAAAGTCAGCACACCTTTGAACATATGCTCAATACTTGGGTATGAATATCAATGAAAACATGACCTTATATCTTTACGCAGGTCATAAATAAACAATGGGAAAGAAAAATAGATAGGGAATTATGTCTGGTTTATCGGTAAATAATTAGAGGAACCGGGTCAAAAATCACTTAGTATCGCTTTTATCTCGAGAAATGGACTTTTTGATTGTTTTTACTGCTCTAATTTTGTACCGTTCATGACTTAAAGTTACGTGAAACAAAGCGTTTCGAGGGATTTTAATGTTTAGACTTTTCGTGAATCACAGTGCGAGGAAGGCAAGGACGGTTTCACTAAGATATTGCTCATGATACTGTTTCAACACATGTTTTTTTACATATCACCCGGGATTTTATGAAAGAAGGATTCTGTTATGCATGATTAAACTTAATATTAATATAATGATAATTTTTTCAAGTTCCAACAAACAATGCATGCAAAAAAGCGGGTGAAGTACAGCTCAATACACTTTATAACATATTTTTTGGGAAGTAAACAATTTATAAAATCTTAATTTTTGATGCTGCATACCTGGCATTGAATCACCTTCTGCCATGCAATTTGGCTCCTGGCTTGCATGTAGATGCAGATAATTATTCATTAACTATGCCGAAAAAATGTAAATTCTCGTACTATTTTTCTAATGCCTTGACATAAAACTATTTTACACACTTTTCCAGATCAAGGTTTTTGGATGGCATTTCAAGTACATTACGAGTACAATTAAGAACGATACTTTGGCAAATATCAAGGACGAGTATTACGCGACCTTCAGAACACCTCTAATAATCCACGAGTTTTTCAGACGTCGATGAGCATCTCATGTCTTGCACGTAGCCTTTTGGACTAAAGAGCCAAATTTCCAAAAATAACTCATTTCTGTGTTTACAGCTTTACTCATTGTACATAGTATAGCAAAGAAATCCTTTTTCTCCAGTAGAATGTTGTATTATACTTTCGTATTTTATGTCGAGTTAACACTTAACATAATATACGACAGAACTATTTTTGAAATTATGAATACGCAAACGAGTGCGAAAGACTGGCAACAGAACACTAGTTAATTTCTGCTGGCGAGATCCCGAGACTGGCTCTTGAATTACACCTCAGCCAAAAACCTATTACTTCACGAAAAATGAATAAAAAAAGGACAAGTAGTACCGCAAAAAATTTTTTTATTTTGTGACTCTCCTTAATGATTCAAGATTTCAGCGGAAGCCTTACAACCTGAAGTCATTTTTGTGGCATCTGGCTTAATGCAATAAGTTTAGTGATGATCTAAGTCACCTTGGATTTATTTCGGATGCCAAAAGCTGCTCATGAAGCATGCCAAAATTTTACATTGTGACGACTAGCCCAATTTATAGGAAACTAAGGTATTCATAAAAATGAACTCGAGAAAAAGGTACATTAATCAAGGAAAAAAATGTATGTATATATACTAGAATTCAGTACAGCTCGGGTCGAATACTGTACCTCTTCTTCCTTACCTTACCCTGGAATCAAATAATTCAAGAGGCAGAGGAACTCTAACTTCGTCATTCGCGACGCAACGGTTGATTTAATTTCGTCATGTTCTGAGAAACCGTTTGGGAATGTCAACTCCCTGCACAATGCAATCCGGTTCAGTCAATATCTCTTTCCGTCCAATCATAAATGCTCGAAAAAATCTACCCTGAGGAAATATTTATGTGACCAGCGAACATCGTGAACACAAGTAAAAAATGATGGTTGTCATTGTCACAAACCAGGGTAAAAAAATGAGGGCAAAAATACCTATTAGGAAAGGATTCAACTGTCGAGAAGCTTGGTATGTTATGCCTAATCAGTTAAGGTCAGCTTGCCACTGTCAATCCCACTCCAATCTCCTTAGTTGGAAACTTGGAGGGAGTATTGATTGAATCTGATGAGCAGTTACAAATTTGAAAACTTTAAATCATCATGCAGTTGGTGATTTTCAGCGGATACTTCTTCGTGTATTCAATTGATCTGCCGAGTTAATACTAATTCATAGATCCTATACGGAGATGAAACTAAAAATACATTGATTCCTGATCCTTAGTTGATTGTTGATTTCTTTTTCTTTCGTTAACAGCTTATTTTTACCACCATTCACTTTCCATCGTTTCTCTGAACACGAGTCAATTTTCCTAATATTAAAAGAAAAGAAACATAATATAACCACAGTGATTGTAGAACAATCCAATCGAACTTTCTCACAAAAATGAGTCAGGAATCGATGAAATTAATAACGACCGCAATTTTGCGCATTGTTCATGTGATGTACGTACCATCATGAGGGACATGACCATCGCATCGACTTTGAAAATTTGGCAATATTTGCTGCCATTTTACCCCCAAGGGCAAACTCCCGAGAACCTTGTGGAATACATGTTTGCATCTTTTCTTTCCTATTGTGCATCAAAGCTAATTTATTTCAGCTCCTTAGCCAGTATTAAACTGCGTATCAGTCGCAACCAGGCTTTCACTTCATCACATAGGCAGGTTTTGCGGATGTTTGTTGAGATTTGAGTATTACCAATCAGCCCAACTATCAGACATAGAAAAAAATCTCAAAAATAATAGCGCAATTGGGAAGCAAAATGTCTTCCTTTTTTTAGTATTTGAAATTCAAACAGGTTTGGAAGAAGTGTTAACTTCATACTATAATCAGCCGGTTTGAGTTTTTTCTTGTTTTTCCAACCATGTGGCCGTATAAAAATGAAACATCTTTTTGTTCGCTAATACCATTTTCCCTCCCCGGACTACAACCTTGACGTGGTGGAAGGGCTTGTGCGTTCCGATGACCCCTCGAGCTGTGCTGGCGGGAGTAATAATTATTGCTCCTGGTAGGGTCACCCATGCCAGATAGGTCGAAGGTTAGGAGCCAGACGAAAGGTAGTCCACGCAGCGTCTGTTCCTCAGTGAGGCGGCTGCAATGGCGTCTGACCCCAGTGGGGCGGCCAGTAAGTGATGGTGTCACGTTAAAAACACTATTGAGGAAGGCAACGGGAAACCACCTCAATTATCATTCCCTAGAAAAATATGATGGACAATAGAGATAATTTGAGTCCTGGCAACCACGGGGCTCGGCCCAATCGGCCGTGTGTCGTGCCCGGCAGCGGGGGAGGCAAGGCTTCCGCGGTCGTCATCCCACGAAACCCTTGCAAGGGAAAACCAGCAGCAGCAGGACAGAAGACGCAGGAGAAGAAGACAAAATTAGTTAGAATAGGAACGTGGAATGTTAGGACAATGATGAGGACAGGGAAATTGGAGAATGTTAAGCGAGAGATGGAAAGGGGAAATATAGATATTTTAGGTCTATGCGAGGTGAGATGGAAAGATAGCGGGGATTACTGGAGTGATAAGTATAGAATAATATACAGCGGTGGGGACGAGAGCCAACGAGGGGTTGCCATAGTATTAAATGAAGAGGTAGGAAGAAGCGTAGTCAACATAGAGCAGGTAACGGATAGAATACTACTAGTGGAGATAAAAGCAGAACCGACGAACTTAGTTATTATTCAGGTATACATGCCACCGAGCAACCATAAGGAAGAAGAGGTCGATAGGATATACGATCAGTTAGAGGACATGATCGCGTGTGTTCCTGCAGGGAAACATTTGATAGTGATGGGGGATATGAATGCGACGGTAGGCGAAGGAAGAGATGGTGATGAGGTGGGCGACTATGGTTTAGGCACGAGGAATGACCGCGGGGAGAAAGCAGTTGAGTTCTGCAGGAGACAGGGGATAGCCATCACCAACACTTGGTTTAGACACCACAAAAGACGCAGGTATACATGGAAAATGCCAGGTGACACAGGAAGATATCAGCTAGATTATATCCTGGTTAGACACAGGTTTAGGAATAGTGTGATAAATTCCCACAGCTTTCCGGGAGCGGATGCGGACTCAGACCACAATTTAGTTGTTATGAAATGTAGCGTACGTTTCAAAAAGATAAGGCAGGGGCGGCGAGTTAGAAAATGGAATGTAGAAGCATTAAATGGGTTGAAAAGGAAGGAATACAAACAGGCGGTAGAGAAAATAATGGAGGATGGTAAAGGGCTTATTACTATCGAAGAAGAATGGGAAATGATCAAAAAAGGGTTGTCTAAAGCCGCAAAAGACACTATTGGAACCGTTAACGCTAAAAGGACTAGGAAACCATGGATCACGGATGAGATGATTACAAAGATAGATGAGCGGCGAAAATGGAAGAATATAAATACAGAATTAGGCAAAATGAAGTACAAAGAATTGAACAATAAATTGAGGCGGGCAACAAATAAGGCAAAAGACGCATGGTGGAAGACGCAGTGCGAGGATATGGAAAGTCTCCAGAGGAAGGGCGAAATCGGTGCGCTGTACAGCAAAGTTAAATCGTTATCGGGAAGTAAGAAAGGAAGAGCTATGCTAATAGTTAGAGATAAGGCGGGTAAGGTAATAGTTGACGCAGGAAAGATCCAAGGGAGATGGAAGGAGTATATAGAAGAACTGTATAGTAAAGAACTCAGACCAACACAGTTAGACATTGAAAAAGAAAATGACGTAGAGGAAGACAGCTTAGGTCCAGGCATACTAGACAATGAGATAGAAAGGGCATTAAGGGAGATGAAACTAAATAAGGCCGTGGGGGTAGATAACATTCCCGTGGAACTTTTAAAATGCTTAGGAAAATGTGGGAGGAAGAGGCTATATGGGCTGATCCGTAGCATTTATGAGGAGGGAATCTGGCCGGAAGACTTTGTGAGAGCAGTTTTAGTTCCGATTCCGAAAAAGGTAAAGGCCACGTCATGTGAGGACTATAGGACAATTAGTTTGATATCCCACGCAGCTAAAGTTGTTCTCAGGATCATAAACAAAAGGATAGAGAGTAGGGCAAATGATTACTTAGGGGATGATCAGTTTGGGTTTAGGAAGGGGAGAGGTACGCGTGATGCCATTGCAGTAATGAGATTATTAATCGAGAGGAATATAGAACACAACCAGGAGGTATTTGCCTGTTTCGTAGATTTCGAAAAAGCGTTTGATAGAGTGAATTGGGAAAAACTAATGAGTATTCTGCAGAAAATAGGAATAGATTGGAGGGAAAGGAGGCTAATCCGCAACCTGTACATGTCTCAGACTGCTCAGGTGCGGGTGGGAAACGGGGAGTCAGGATGGGCAGTGATAGGAAGGGGTGTAAGGCAGGGTTGCCCATTATCACCGTTGCTGTTCAACCTGTATGCAGAGGAAATGATCAAAGAGGCATGGGAAGAACTAGAGGTAGGAATGAAAGTGGGCGGGGAATTCGTAAAATCAGTTAGGTTTGCTGATGACCAAGCTTTAGTTTGTCAGTCAGCCAAGGGGCTGCAAGCATTGCTGAGTGAATTGGAAATTCAGTGCGACAGGTATGGGATGAGAATCAACATTAATAAAACAAAGGTTATGCGATTTTCTAGAAAGAAAAAGGGCAAGCTTAACATTAAAATAGGAGGGCAAAAACTAGAGCAGGTAGAACAGTTTACGTATCTCGGTAGTGTTTTGGACCAACACGGTCAAAGTAGTAGGGACGTAAGGAGAAGAATTGCGCTAGGCAAAGAGGCTTTCACGAGGAGGAGGGAGTTGATGACGGGGACTTTGAGTAAGGATGTTAAGAAAAGACTCGTAAAAACTTTGATATGGAGCGTAGCTATGTACGGCGCGGAAACGTGGTCATTGAAGCAGGAGGATAGACGTAGACTGGAGGCTTTTGAAATGTGGGTGTGGAGAAGAATGGAGAAGGTGAAATGGACAGAGAAGAAAACAAATGAGGAAGTACTTGGTATGGTGGGCGAAGAGAGGGGTTTGTTGGGAGCAATCCTATGGAGGCAGGAAAAGTGGATGAAGGGGGTGTTGACCGGCAGTGGGATGTTGAAGACTGTGATAGAGGGTAGAATGTTGGGCAAAAGAGGAAAGGGAAGGAACAGGATAGGGATGTTTGACGGGATGAAGGGAGGAAGAAAGTACTCAGAGATGAAGAGGGACCTGGTGTAGAGTAGAATTTAGGGTTGTGTTTTGTTAGTAGTCACAAAATATTTGTTTGGTAGTTGTGTCCATCGAAAAAACCTACCTTAACCGGTAGATAACCTTAAAAAAAAAAAAATACCATTTTACTTTCAATTCAAAGACTCCTTGACTACATACCTTAATTCTTTACAAGCCAAAACTAGTTATATTGCCTAACTATTGGATAGAAAAGTTGGTCGATCGAAGTAGAGGGATGAAGGCAGATCGGACGAATTTAAGGGTGGAGTTAAAACATAGCTTTTTTGCTGCAAAGTATAAATATGTAGTGGGTTCGGAGGAGCTTAGAATTGTGGTCGGGGGTGCCTCTGATCTCTTAAGTTTATTTAACTCCTACAATGACCGGTAAGACCAATGCTGACATTAATAGCTCTTCTTCCCTCTAAAACGAAGGGGTCTACATATATTTCTAAGTGTTACAAATAAATTTACATAGCTATAAAAACATTGTTAGATTTTATAATTATATAATGTGTATTACTGTTAAGTAAAGATCATGTGACGGCTTTATTGCCTTTAGTAGGCCCTTTCGGGTCGGTTTACAAGGACTCCTCACAAGATTTGTAAATATTACAAACAGGAATTATATCCCTCCATGTATTTATTCGGATTAGATATATGTCACCAGGTATTTCCACCAAGACCTTCCCTTCAAGGAAATATCTCTGTTGTATTCTAAAAAAATCCATTTTATTATCAGTGAGTGAGCGGTTCCTTCGGGATTTTCGATACAATATTTTATATCGAATTTATATCTTCAATTTTAATTGTAGTATGGTCATATTTGGAGTTTTACCTTTAGAGTCAACAAAAAATAACATTCAATGACAAAAAATCCTTTTTTTCCTATCACCGGAAAACCTTTTGAAAGCCTGTCACTAGAAAATGCTAGGCTCGATTCCTCCATTATTTACACCACGCATGAAAGTACTAGGGAGCTTCTGACACGTCAGAGCCTGCAGGACGACTATTTGTGAAGCCGGCCAGGAATCTGTTGCCATAAAGCAACCAGACGACATTCATGTTTATAGAAATGTATACAAAAGAGGTTTGAGTTGGCGTAGATTTTATTTTATTTTGACGAGTGTACGTTGCCACCATATCGGCAAATACAGCGTTGATTGGAAGGTTTGAAGGCACGGGGCATAAAGTGTGAAGAGATAAAGTGGAAATACCGTGAGGGGAAAAAGTGTTTACATTGGGTGGGTTTATTTGCTTTGGAATTTCACGATTTTCAGCAAAGGTGTCCTAAGATAGTCAAGGACATATCGCTGATCGCCGGACGGACTAAACAGAATATAAATAAACACCGGAGTTACAAAATAATATCTCACATTAAAAAATTGACATATATTTGCATATGCATCCTTTAAGCCACCACTAGGGTGTGCAAGCATAGGGCGATTTCACACCATGTTTTGCTTAGCTGTTAGTTGCCAATAAATATTTGAAATATTTCAGATATGGAGATAATATTATGCACAGTCACATGAACTGCGGTATCTAAGGGTCTAATACTTCTCTATCTATATGAGACGAGCTGTAGTAACAATAAAATGACGTTTAGATAAAATAATGGCAACATTCAAAGCGAATGGAATATGAAAAATGATATTTGTATCCCCTGACGCAGTCGTCCCTCATCGTTCGCGGGAAAAACGATAGTTCCCTCATGTTATATTTTCACTTATCTTTTCGATCGATAGTCTCTAATATGACTCAATATTAATAATACCTTTGAATAATGAAACGAACACAGCACTATTTCACAGATATAATCTCAAATTGTTACAATGGTATCACTTTATCGAGAAGAAAAGTTTAACATTAAGTACTATATAAATTCAAGTATGAGGGAATAATTAGAGGAAAGGGACAATAACGGGGTAAGGATTTGCAGTCAAAGTTCCATTCAACAATCGACTGTGAATTTTCACTAAATAGATTATATATACGTAATTGGCTTAATGACTTTATGTTTTAACTATAGTTAAAACATAAAGTTGAGTTCCTTTATCCAAAATTGAATGATAACTTTCGATTCCCTGATAGTTAAGGTATCAGGTTTTTGTTTATGTATCGTATCTACCTCTTATTATCGTATCTACTATTAAAGTTTATAACTGTATTAACTGTATTACTGTATAACTGTATAACTGTATTAAAGTTTATAACTGAGTTTAGGGCGCCCATTGACGTTTTTCACATTCGCCAAAATGTTATTCCGAACTAAACGACCTTATATTTCAATAATATCAAAATCAAGCTTATTGTATTATATTATTCTGGTATTCTACCGTTTTAGGTTGGTTTCAGATGGGCATAAACTCAACACGTCAAGATATTATAGCCTCTCCTAGACCACTTGACACCTCGTGGTACAGTAAATCGTTCTTCAATTCTGCATTCCACCTCTCTTCATTCCATGTAGCACGCCTATCTTTATCCTACCCTTAATTCGTCTGTTTTCCTCTCCTTATCAAATTCTTTAACATCCAATCACCAATCGAAATGCTCTACATCTATTTTTCCTGTCTCCTTTGGATTTCACTCAATAGCCTCTTACAAATCTTCCACCATATGCCTAATTTTCATTCGTCTGTTTTCCTTTCCACTTTTCACATCTTTTCCATCCTTCGTTACACCCACATCTCAAAAACTGATAATTTTACGCCAATAATCTTGATTAATGACCAAGTTTCCAAGCGGTACAAAAAAAACGCTCGTATACCAAAGTTGCCACTAGTCTTTTCTAGAATGTATTATTCTGGGGAAAATAAATCGTAACTTTTAATTGAGAAAAATCTACAGAGGCAGTGCTGCTCGTCGCGCATTAGAACCATTTGTTTGAGTAATGAAAATGCGGAATAAAAAAGCTTTGAATGTGAGTTATTTGTAAACGTTACTTTCTCCCGGATGTGGCCGAATTACTTTCACCCTGGCCACACGGTTCGTCGGGTGGCTGCTGGAAGAGGATGGCTGGATATTAGCCAATGAGCGCAGGTTAGAGCTCGAACGGTCCAATAAAAAGACTTTTTGATTCGATTCCAAACTTATTCCAAACCTCAGCAGCGTCGCGATATATTTGGATTGGACCCTCGACCCTCTCTCTTCCATCAGCATCGAGAACCTCGAAAAATATTTCTTTTCCTGGAATAAAATTAAAACGAATGCTTCATTGCAGAGTAGGGCGCTTCAAGTAAATGGGCAACCACGCATATGCAATAAGATTGATAAAAAACTGTTTTTGGAACTTCTTTCTTGGATTTACTCCATAAAAGGTCATCTGGACCCCAAAATGAACCGCAAACCTTTTCTTATCTGATGAGAGGCAAGAATCACGAAACACCTCAGGTCTCTCAAAACTGGCTTATTCTGAACGGAAGGATTGCGTTATAACTTCCTCTGTAGGCCTTTCAATTATGAGATTAAAACAGAGATAATATCTGAACTTCGAAGCTCTAACGGCTTACTTAGGCTAATCTCAGATTTTATCGCGGGTAAAGAAAAAAGTCCCCAGTAAAAATAATCATATAATTATTGAGAGAGTGGTGTCAATTTCTTTAATACTATATATATGTATATGCCCACGAATATATTTCATAGCAATAGATAAGGCAACTTGATTAGCGAATAGTAGCTTCTATATTTTACTTCCGGAAGAGTTGTTAAGCTGCCTGTGCTTTTATTACGTCAAGTGGAGGTATTAATGATTCCTAAGCTCCATAGTATTTCACACTGAAGGTTTGCTTGATACGTCAAGGTGGAGCTTGCTTGCCATTGATTAGAACTTACTGCCCAATAAAGCGTGTGTAATTTAAAAATTTGCAGCTCCTCCGTTTTTGGAGAAGACGAGTAAACAACACATTTAGATTGGTGGAGGACAGTCCTGGCGCCTGAGTGACCTGGTTTGCCATCATCTTTGGGTATTGATGAAAATTTGTTGTCTGTAAACGTTTTCCTCAATCTAAATACTCAACGAAAATAATTATCAAATTTTTTCCTGGAAAGAGGACACTGTCACGCGCGGTAGTGAAATAGCCACGGCAAAAGTATTTTAAACAATGTATTGAAAAGCACTGAACACACTTTTGTAAGTTTATCGACACATTTTTAAATGATTTCATTTTATTTAAATAGTTTCACTGGGCACAGTATGAATAAAATGAGCTTACGGTCATTAGTTTTAACAGTCTTATCGAGGATACTTAGGACAAAATGTTCATATACCTCCGCAATGCTTTGCGTTCAATCTCAGTATTGCAAATGACCACTGTATCGGCACTCTACAGTGAACTATTTTATTGACACAGCATTTCTTCGAAGATTTCTTTCTTTCTGCATGAGCCATTATCTGCGATGCAGTAAAGGAAACAGAGGTCCAACGCGCCCTACCAGATCTACATATTCATCTACAGGGTACCCTGCAAGTGTTTGAGCAGGAGATGATTCCGCCCAGGCATGCAACATCGAAGCATATTCTTTCTATATTGATAGTTACCAATTAATATATTAAATAGTTCAAATGAAGGAGATAAAGTTCTCTACAGCTACATTCACTACAGTATTTATATGTAAAATATTTCTCTATGAATTTCAGACGAGCTAATATTAAGAATAACAATAACGTAATTGTCAAATAAAATAATGAAAGCGTATTAGGGTATTTAGAAAACAGTTTTTTCTTAATGTGTACGTTTGGGGTCTTTATATCCTGTATCATTTGCGAGAAAAATGATATTTGAAATCTTTTTCTGTTGCACTTGATCTCTCTAATCTCATTTTCATGATATCTCCTAACATAGTACGACGGAGCTATTAATTATACATATTTATCATCGCCGAAAAATTGACCTGCTTCCCATTAATGCAATTGATTCAATCTGTAATTTTAAGCTTCGCTCCATGAGTAATTATAACCTAGTAGCCTAAATGCGAAACTGCGTTTATCGCAACAATGTTTTACAAACCTAGAATCTCTTAGCCACACATGATCTGTTTCCGTAAACATGGCCTTAATCTGACGCTGGGAAAACCGGAAGTAGATTTAGACGCAGTAGCCATATCGTATAAGTGTCATTTGGCATTAAAACCTACTAAGGCCAACTTTCGTACACCGCAGTTAGAAAAAATTGGAACTTAATATTGACCAGAAATAATATAACTGTTAGAGAAGGTGTAGAAAAATATATCGTTAAAACGCAACATTATTTTATCGAATTTTTCTTCCTGCGCCATTCCTAGCCAGTCAAATTAAAATATCGTTTACTTTGGCAACCATTATTTACCACATTTGCACATGTGTAAATGGTATACAATCGGTACATAAGTTTCTTGTGCTACACTTAGGAAAACAACAAAATAATTTACGTTTATCTTGTCAGAGCAGTGAGAAAATACCAATGTATCCCATAGTTACACCATTCTAGAATTTTACGCCGACTAGTGGCCTCACATTTCATTGCATTTCTTATTTAAAAGCGGATAAATTAAATTTCATCACATCTATCCGCCACTTTACACACGTATTCGCCCCTCACGGAGGCTTATACGTATATAAAGAGCAAATTCACTTGTTGCACACCTTTTAATGTGAATTAAGGCTGTCTGAACGTCGTGTTTCAAAAATGAACTTGCACGCTATCCCTCGGAATTCCATTAGCTACCTTAACTCTCAAAACTGAAGGGTAGTCAGTCGCAAAGGAAAGTAAACACTACTGATTTGATTATGATTATCCATTGTAAACCCTATCTATCCATAGCAAATAAAAGTAAACTCAATCTTTTGGGTCTCTTCAGTAAGTTTACTTTTATTTCAAGACGCATTAATTATCGATATAAAATTCGCCTTAAAAACTTTTTATTTGAACAGGATAAAGAGAAAAGGTTCCTGTTTGTTAAAGAAACGTCGTCATCAAACGTTAATGGGATATTATTGAATTTTCTGGGTTTGAAGGCACTGTAAATAGGAACATTTGATGTAGGTATTATACTGTTAGATAAATACAAATAATTAGATTCGAGCACTGACCGAGAAGGAATAATTTTAGCGCCACATTACATCTGTATGCGAGACAAGAGCGAGAAGACAGGTAAAATTAACTATCCATTTTATCTGTATAAGGAGCCATTTTTTCCCGTTTAATGATAGACCAAAACAAAGACTAACTCTATTTATGGCATTTTGAACTCCCCAAATATCATACATCAGCACTAACCAATAGCAGGCAGGTGATGTAAGAAACACCCTACTATAAACCCTCCAAATGACTTGCAGGGTAAGACGTAGATGAAACTAGCATCTAAGACCAGAGGTTATGGGTGATGCATAGCACAACAAAATTTCAGATAAGAGCAAACGTATTAATTCTGTAAAAGTTATTCAAAATGTGAAATCCAAAGTAACGTCCAAGAATACGCTTAGTAGTTCCAGCAGCAATCTTTTGGAAGTGATTTATATCCAAATATGTAATGGAACGGTGCCTTCTTATCTATTTATTCAAACATATGCCACAGATTTCACCTTAAAAAGGCATCTTCTAAAGAAAACATGCCTTACTAAGATTAAATCATTCGCAACATATTTAAATTAATACTGTGAACAAATACAATGCCTCTCACTTCTTTGAAAGATATTTAAGAGTTTAAAAACGGAATTGTGTAGGCTATTCCGCTCTTTACCCCACATAACGGAGTATTAGGGTGTCGTGGCAGCTCAGTAGTTAGTGTGCTATGTTATTGAACGAAAAGTGACGAGTGCAAATACAATGGTTGCCTTAAAATGACCCCTGTCTAAAATCCCATCAGCACAAATTTCTGGATACCAGACCTCTTGGGAAACTGCGGGTGGCACGAAGAAAAGAGTCAACTGGTAACCTTAGCCTGAATGTTTTCACGAACCGCGGAGTTCATTCAGGGAATGGGGTGTGTTAGATAAGTTCTCATGGTAAGGATAAAGCGGAAGAGAATCAGGAATGAGTGAGTCAAGAAAGAATGCATGCAGCATGAACCGGTAATGAACGAACACGAAAGAGGGATTCTTGACTCGTTTGGTGATGTTGAGAGAATAGATGAGAGTCGAATGGCCAAGTAACTATACCCATTAAAGTAGAGCTAATGGTTTGATACGATGAAGTGACCACAAGAGTGAATGTGGTCAAAGAGAGACTCAAGAAAATTATTAGATGCCTCAGAAACCTAATATCAGGTAAAAAACGTATGAATATGAAAAAATGAATATAGTGTGCAAGGATAGAATACTATATTATAACAAAATAGTAAAAATAAGTTTCTCAATATGATTATGAAGAGTCATCATTTGTTTCCTATCCCTGAAGGTATGGGCGTATAATGTACGCATGTGCATTATTGATCTCCACCTTCCTGCGTGAGCGTTACATGATTCAATGCGCGAAGCTTTACACTACTCTGATTTTAATCAGTTCAAGCACTCATTTTTCTGCATGATTCAGGCTCTCCCAGTGAGAAATTAGTAAGAGGGTAACCTATTATCGTAATCTAAAACCAGCCTTTGCGTAACAGTAACTAACCCGAAAGGAAAAGGGCATGAAAGCTAGGTAAGTATGCATAAAGGTAGCGACTTGGGGGCCAATTGTCAAAGATACGAGATGAGTCAAGCTTTGATGAATACTTGATTTACAACTACTCTGAAAACAGTATCAAATTTACTGCAAAATTTTCAGATTCACAAATTGTGTAATGCAGGAAAGTAATAAGTGCTGCTCCCCTTATTTGTGTCTGCAGACTCCTAAGTACGTAGTTAGCTGTGAGTAGAGGTGACTATGCGCTGAGATCAATTGCACCATTAGTGATTGGTGAGTAATTTCGTGGATGTGGGGAGTTAAAGAAATGGGGGGTGAGAATGGATGGTGGAGAAACCTGGCGTCGGCAATAGCTTAATCTAAATGAAAAACGCCAAGAATTCACTCAATCAGGATGGAGTGTTCCCAATGAATTGCTCTCCACGTGATGTCCTAGTGAAAATCAGTATATATCTTAAAAATTCTTCCAACGCCGACGGGATTCGAAGCTTGACTCTCAGGTGCGAAAGAGCGGACTCATTAAGCAAAATTTACAAGAACTTGTAAGTTGACTTGTAGCTTTGAGAAACGGACACCTATTACACATCATTTAGTTCGAGGGAGAACTCCAATCTATGAAAATCAACCTTCAGATTGAATGCGTCTACGTCCGACCGTTCAAGCCACCCAGAGGCAGGGGATGCAAGATGATTACTCATCTAAAGACATTTTATGTTGAGGAGCAAAAGAACTTTTGAATTCCTCCTGCAGGAAGTTTGTCAGGACAAAATTAAAAGATCTTATAACTTGAACGAACGTCGTATATTCTTTGTACTTGCGGTCGAGGATATTATATAATATATGTTAGGGAAATATTACGAGGAAAAACTGATTCCTTTTATACACAGTTTCTTCAGTCAATATCCTTCTCGCCAATGAATGCACTATGTCAACGTTAACCTCGATTGATTTCCTCAGTTGCGCAGTTGATGCTATGGAAGGGAGAATTACTGAATCTAGGAAATAATAATTTCATAGGCACAGCTTTCTCCTACAAACACCCTTTCTATATCTACACATTACTCTTCAAGTCGCATCGAGGGCATGTCAGGTGGTGCTAAGTCACCAGTAATTAGGCTAATCAGTAATTACTGACATTCGGCATTGTTTTATTTACTGGTGGTCTTGTTTTCAGCGTTGCTTACGAGCTGTATGCACTTTTCTAAAATTTTTCAGGTCAAGTGAGATATTATTATAGATGAAGAAGGGGTGATCCAGAAGGAGCCTTACCCACCCATGAAATGCATACTGGGGCTAGGTCACAAGTACTCCGAGTTAGGACGGCGTTGCGTTTCGCAATATGGGAAGGGAAAGGTCAAGGTCGACTCCGCGTCGCACCCACCCTCTCGCCGGCGAGGTCGGACAGGTGTCCCCGGTGACTCCCATCTCACCCCCTGCGGGTCATTCCACTCACGCAAGCCCCCCCCCCCCGAAACAGAAATCCCTTCGCCACACACTCGCGCATTTATCCACCCGAGAAAGAACCGTCTCCCTCTACCCCCTTCCTTTCGCTTCCACCTCGCAACGGAAGCGTGGGAAATGGAGCAGATCCCGCGGAAAGCGCGCCTCTTCCCCCCCCTCCCCAACACCCCCCGCCGCGTGTACGCAGCGTTGGGTGGGTCCAAGAGTGATGCTCCCTATCCATGGGGGGTTAAGGGGGCATAAAGCGCAGCGGGGAGGGTGGTGTGGGCGTGGGTGTAGGAGGCGTGGGCGTCTCGTATCGATCGCCCCCGCAGAGGGTTGGGGGTTTATGAGGAGAGGGAGGGAGACGTGAGAAAGGCAGAGGATGGTGGACGAAGAAGGTGGAGGGGAGGGGTTGACGTAAGGATGCCTTGAAGTATGGGCGATGTTATGATATCGATACCCTATGAGAAAGATCTTCTCAAGGTGAAGAAATCGGCTTCAGCGCCTGAAGAGTAAAAACGTTTCTCCGAAAATCAATATCATTCGTAGAGTAACGGTTATGGAGTTTTTGATTATATGTTAATTATTAACATACGCGACTCAATAATTTTCTTATAATTGTAAAGATCGCTGATTATACTTTTGGAATATATGCAACCTCTCAACAGTACTGTCTGTTGTTATGATGATAGCTAGGGCATTTATTTTTTAGAAAACGTTTAAATATATATAAATTTGTTACTATCGTTATCTGGCGTTGGAACGTTGTACCACTAACCTATAAGGACGTCTTGCTGCGTGAGTTCACGTGAAAGTGATGATACCTACGTTAGAAAAGTGAATCATTATTTTTTCGAATTTATCTGTTCGGAGCCACGCCAAAGTATCCCACAGGTTGATTGCTAACACATGTTTTCTTGGACAAGCCAAAGGTCAGAGTATTATCAGTCTTTGTATCAATTTACTTCATTTATGTGGACGATTTGTTTTTAAAAAGTCGATAATTCTAAGACGAAATTTGAATTTAATTGCAAAATCTAAGGCAGCCTCATCTCCTTGAGATTTTTATATCTACTGATACCTAAAATAATTAGAAGAATTTTGACTATTGTAGAGAGCCACCTCTTTTTTTGGATAGTACAAAAAACTACATCGCAACATATACAAGACGTATAACTAAGGTTTTAACATATATTATGATAGTGAGCTGGCGTCTCGATGAAAGAATAAAGGTAAATATAGTAAAGAATAGAAAAAAACGAATTAAATTAAAAATATCGCGCTATAGTAAATTGGATAAGATCAAAGAGAGGGTTCGTTCAAATAAAGCAATTTATTCTAAGGCAATGCTGTTATGATTAGTAGGCATATTTTAAAAAATACTCCATTTGAAATAAGGTATCCCTTGGTGTGTCGCCGGTTTATTTTAAGCCAACATAGCTCACTGAAATTAATAATGGAAGAAAATAGAGAGAAGGGAATGCAGATGAATGTTAAAATAAGGTATTGGTTAAGCATGAAAGAAAAGAGAACCGTGAGGAAAACTAAGTAAACACATCTCTGGATTATCGATTGGTGACAATAATGAACGATTACGAAGAAGTAATCCGATTCAAGTTTTAAGCACCTCATTTTTTCACGGGGTCATCACCGTGAGACTCGGAATCTAAAGTCAAAATCTGCCATCTGCTAAATATATATATCATGGACCGGTTTTATTAACTAATAAGAGCGATTTGAGTCTAACAATTCAACATCACTACACTTAACATACCATTGCAGAATAAATTCCGGAAATCACATTTGAGTTATATTGATATGTTTATGTGGCACCTTTCACAAATATGACTAAATTAAGCAAAATTGAGTCTTATAAGGTGATCCAGTCTTAAATTACCATTTTTAAGTGCAATTCAATCGTGTTTTTATTAGTTTCATAATTTTCGAAATACTACTGCCAAAATAATATGAAAAAATTACACCAACGATAAATGTAGGAGGATTAATTGACTTTTGGATATTATTCTTCCATTGTTAGTGCTTTTAAACATTTTGAATATGAACCAGATTATGAAATACTAGTGAATTAACTTTATTCGCTTAAGTTTCATCAATATTACTTGTAATATTATCATTTCTATAACCAGTTATATTTCGAGGGTTTTAAAATTGAACAATAGTAGGCTTACGTATGTGGAGGCCAAACTTTCACTATTTCCGAAAAATTAGTTCTAACTCTAGCGCATATAATATTTGCAACGATTTTTCGAGATTCCTTGTGAAAGTTACTCGTTTTTTAAGCAACATTTTGGCTTTACGATCAATCCTGAGGGATAAGATCATCAATAGATGGTTTTGCCCATTCCTAGAACGGTAGTAAGTAAGGTCATGGAGGGGAAGCGGAAGGAATGGGAGGACGTGCCTAAGAGCAGGTGCTGATTCTCGACATCGGTTTTCTTTACTGCCGAAGAGGCACTCGAAGCGCTCTCGTGGCGTAAACACGAATCGGCAACAGCCATCAAAATACGCCTAAAAATCCATTCTTTTCGCGAATACTAAAGAAAAGGTATGGTGTAAATCAAAGTAAGGACAAATATTTCCCTTAAACTGCCCTGCGAATTTCCGTGAAAAAATTATTCGAAAGCTAAAGATAGAAAGGATTCGTTTTGAGTGAAAGTTATTAGGAAACGGCCGTCAAAGCATTTCAAAGAACTCCATTCACATATCTCCCAAGACTCTAAACTTAAATCGTAGTAATAAAAAATATTTTCCATTAATGTTTTGCAGTATTTTTTTCTCAAAAAAGATTTTTTCAAACTGAAGATAGACAGGAAGCGTATTGAGTGAAAATTATTAGGAACTATGGCCATGTAAGGAATTAAAGGTCAAAGGAACAACTAAATTATTATATTAAGCGAGGTTTTAGGGTAAAAGGCTGCTTGAAGGTATTTTATAATTCTATGCAGAAAAGGGCATTTAATTGATTTGGAGAAAAATGTAATGTGTCAATATCAGCAACATCGCAATTTCAGTTTGTATGTATACTCATTCTCAAAAAATGTTTGCCGCAGTCCATACTTCTCATTACTGCGGAAGTATATATATATATATATATATATATATATATATATATATATATATATATATATATATATATATTTGGTTTACAGATTGCCCATTCAATTGCGTTGAAGGATTCTTAAGGACTAGAAACAATACTCCAGAAAGTAATGTTTTATTGCTAACCGCGGTAATCTCAAAGAGCACAAACTAAAGAAGATAATGGGAATATTTGTGAATTCTACGAGCGCCCGTATTTGTGCAAGTGTCTAATTAAAAAAATCTCGAGCAATACTCTAGCAACGAGAAGTCAGAAATAATTGAAAAATATCAAATGGACCAGTTTATTTTTAAGAAGAAAAGTACTCAAGTAAATTACAAGGTAAACACAGATAGAACAAAAATCGACCACTTCACTAACGCGGTGAATATTCTAATGAAATGAACAAGGATTAAATACCCATAAGGAAGCGGATTTCAATCTCAACTAAAAACATAAAGCATACGAGTAATAAAAGAGAAACGTTCTATCCAAAAGCGTCAAGTTCGTGAAACATTAGGGGATACGAGTGAGATAGTGGTAATATTGCGATGCCTTATGAGGTACAAGTACGTCCTGAAAGGAGAATAAGTAAATGGCTTAAGATGAGATTGGCGTAGATTTTATTACGAGAGACGGCAAAGGGGCAAAGATGGAATTTGCGGACAGCAGAGGAATGAAGAGAGGTATTTGGGATGAGATGAGAGTAATGGAGAGAGCCTTGGGGAGGGAAAAAAAATAAGAAAATTTTGAGAGATGGAACTCGGAGTGAAAGCATGGAACGTGGAGGAAGGAAAAACGGGCAAGTTTTTCGGAAGGAGATAAAATGGAGCGCGTGGGATGATACCCTCCGCACTTGAATAAGACATCCTGTGCGCACGATTTTCTAGCAGAAGTATGCCGGTTCTTGTAAAATTCATGAAATGTGCAAATGAAAACTGCACTCCCGTTTTAGTGGCATATATATATATATATATATAATGACAATAAAGGCATAACTTGACGTACTACTTCCAAAGACTTTGGTAAAATTAGAACAGTTTACGTCGAATAGACAAACATTTATTTCAACTAATAAAATAATGTTACACTATGTAACATTATTTATGAAATAAAATAACATTCTTAAGTAACTTCATTTAAAAAACGAACCTTTCGAGTGGATTTCATTGAGACTAACATTCTGTATTCACAAAGGGTAATGATTCTAACAAAATTCTACCTCAAAGGGTACCACCATGGACCCTAAAGTGTCATCAAAGAAGCTTGCACGAAAATCCTTAAGGAACTTCTGGCATCCGCCTACCAGGGAGCCTTCGAGTCGTGAAAAACTTAGGGTTATTATTAAAATTATAAGCATATACTGTGCGAGCTTTTAGATAGAAGAATAAATTCTTTAGGTGCTATTCCACAAGAAACGATCCCTAGGCTCTCAATTGTGTTAAAATAAAATATTTAGTCATGCTAATCACTGTATTTTTCTGTCAAAATGGTTATAAAACACACGCTTATTTCACCCTGTGATTAAATTGAGCATTAGATGAATCTCAGCCATCTTGCATCAAACGTTTGAGAGTACCGCTGAAATGTCCGTTCTTCATTATTATTAGAGAATCTATAAGGCATTTAATAAGGAGGAAGGATCAAAATTTTTGGCGGAAAGAGTGCAGATATCCGTCAAAATTAAAAATGTACGATTACGACGCATCAAATGTAGGCTGAAGCTCGTTCTTTACTCTCACAGCCTTAAACCCTTAATTTAATCTTTAAGACGGATTGAATTCAACTGAGTTGTCGTTCTTGCATGTCTCGCCTCAGAATATACAGAGTAAAAGTAAAAATAATGAGAATGAGAATAAAAGGACGAGAGAGAGGGAGTGTGTCTCATTCAAAATAACTCAGAAATGCTCTTATTACTGGGGGAAGTTAGAATCACCCCGGGGTCTGAAGAGGGGGAGAGAAAGTGAATATTGTGAGAGAACATGGTGAGGGGCAGGAGGTGTGAGGGGGATAGGGGATTAAAGATTGAGGGTTGAAAGGAGTGGTGGAAGAGGGGCACTCGGGCGTGGGAGAATAAAGAGATGTCGTGTGGGCGTAGGATGCTGCGATGCCCCCTTCCCTGACCCCAAAAGCATCGGGAACTCCCGTCCCAGATGTTTTTGGGTCGGGGGACGCGAGGAGGTGATGGTGAAAGGTTTCAAAATGGTTTCATGAGGGAGAGAGAAAGGAGAGGCGGTGAAAGTGATCAAGGCTGTCGGATGCGGTCAGGAGAGGCCGAGGGAAGGAGAGAAAAAAGGACGAGGCAGTGGGAACAATGGGACTTTCATGAACGTTTTTTGAGGCTTTTGAGGAGTCCTTTGAGAGTATGAACGATTCTGTAACAGGGAGGAAAATGAAACGAGCGTAACACGTGACGTCTATGTTTTCACATATTTAGTTTTTTACGGAGAACGTGGTAGTTCAGGTGGTAGAGCGTTGGACTACCTAACCGGAGGGCCAGAGTTCGATTCCCGGGCACGCCTCGGGGCACCATTAGGGTTACCCTAGTTTTGTGATATTTATTTGGGAAGAAAATTCTCTCATATGATGCTTTATGGAAACAACGTATTACGTAACCCTTTGAAAATAGCATATTTTTGTTATCTTAGTCTTTGAATATGAAACGCCACTTGTGTATATTCCCAAGGAATGATGATGGGGATGTTTACATATTGAATGAACTATATAGTTTGAAGTATTCAGTTCCTAAGTAATATGAAAAAGTACTTTTGACTTTATTCGCATTACTTTTATAATGTGCCAACATATATAACTACATGTCTCCTGGATGCCGTAGCTATATACTTAACTTCTTCAATCTTAAGAAATAATTATCTATTTGGCTGAAGTGGAACATGTGAGCGTTTAAGCCACTACCCAGTTTTCGCAGGCCTACCTATTTTAGTGTATTAGCGTAAAATATACATACACCTTTTCATGTTGAATGAAGTAGTAACCTGTAGTAACTAATTGCACCCACTCTCAGTGCATAGCTTACATTTACATTTTTAGAAACAAATAATAATTGTTGGAATTAAAGTCAAAAGAATTCTTAAAAGTAGAATTAGCTAATTCTTGTTGTAAACGCGTACTTTTGCACAAATTCAATATAGTTTTTTGCATAGTATTTTAATTTAAGAGATTAAATCCTCAATGGTAGTTTATTTTAATTTTTCGAATCATATGAATCAGAGAAAATTTCCCACACACTAAACACTGCACTAGTATTTGTTGCTACCTTATCTAACAAGCAATAAGTCATTATAGCCAGTTATTTAGATAACTGGCTATAATGGATTATTGCTTTTTAGATGAGGTAACAGCAAATACTAGTGCAGTGTTAAGTATGTGGGCAATTTTCTAGTAGTTCTAGGAAACGAAATATTTCCCTCACATTTATTTCTTTTAATAAAGGTAAACTCTGGGGCAAGGGTCATCCAAGCTTCTTCAAACAAACCGCCTCTCTCTCCTCCCATTAATCGCAACCAACATCCTCTCCGAGGCAATACCCTTAAGTCGATTAAGTTTGACCCGGACTAGCCCTGGCATCTATCCTTCAAGAGGTGGTCGCGAAGCAATTGGCCGTAGGAAAAAGCACTTCGAGATCAATATATCAATCAATGGGTCGACAGTCCTGAGCGAGTTCCACATGGGCTGGATTGGATAACGCAGGGGACGACTTCTCACGTGGAGAGCCTTTCGTGATGAATACCATGCAATCTTTTCTGGAGACTACGTTTTCTCCCTCAGTTTCTACTATTGGGTTATTGAATTCTTGGGAACGAGGAAAAATAGAAGAGTCGATGGGCACATAAGGAAACACAAAGCCAAAGTTACGATTCATACGCAGGACTAGTTTGTCACATGTTAGAGGTAGAACTTGCCTCATGTTAAGCATAATAACAGGGTTAATAAACCATTGAAGGGTGTAGACTAGGATATGTGCATTTTAATAAACTGAAAGCAAGCAGAATCGATATTATTTTCAAATATGATTAGTTTTATACTGCAGCACTAAGGGAAAATGGTTTTGTGCGAAAATCGGGAAATAAAAATTTCTGCTTCTATGCTTTTTGTGACCCATTCATATTTATTCTTTCCTAAATTTTAAATTCACCAAAATTTAGTATACCTGATATCGTTAAATAATTAAAATCACCGTCCCTTACTTTTCAATCTATTGTTTTCATTGTGGTTACCAAACTGCAGAAAGTACTTTGAAATACCCAACTTTTTGTCCTTAGACACTCTACTACTTCCCGAAAAATAATTTAAAGATAAGAAACAACCCTTTCCTTAGAGAATTTCCCTGTGTTAATGCTTACTAGATAATTTCACCCAATCCCAGGCTCAGTAAGCACTTCGTGCTTGATTAATCGTCATTGGAAGAATCATTTAAAATTTGGATAAGTCCGATTAACGAGTTCTTGACAATTAGCGATTCCTCTGGATATGCCGCAATGAGCTTAACCCATTCTTGTGCATTGATGCTACCTTAAAGATAATGCAATACCAGTCAGGTTGAGTGACTTAGTTATGGCTAATTCACATCCATTTCGTATTGCCTGAAACCTGCACGTTTGGTTGCCAACAATTAATATGGTCAAAATCCCCTAGGAAACATCCCGCTAATTCGATTCAAACTTGGGTGACTCTTCCACCAGCAGCCAAGTTTCGTGTGAGCTAATCGCGATTATCTCTTAAATGCCCACACATTGTCTTTCAAAAGTTTTCGGTACGCCCGAGATATGACGCATGTTTTTCGGTATTTCGGTCGTTGATGCATCGTTAATGTGTGACGAAATGTGTACCTGATATGAAGCATCCCTCATTTTTACGATTAAATAAGGAACTTATTTCATTTTTTAGAGTTAAAATGAACTTATTATGTTTCACAACAATGGGACAGCGCAGCGAATTGTGCAACGTTGTTTTGAAACGCACTTTCACCCCTCCCATAAACTAATGGAAAATTAACAAATAGATCACCAAATACTTCCATCAGTTCACGCCTTACCCTGTTAATGATTTTGCACACTTTTCATCAAATGCGAAATGAGTCCGCTTTTGCCTCGGATAGCACGTACGAACGGAGGCAGGTACCTTTAAATGAAAGTTTTACGAATAGGTTTTTTGTAAATTCACGCATGAACATTAAGTTCATACAAATATAGTAATACTTTAAAGCACGTCCTTGGGAATATCTACAACTGTTTACATCGTGTCGAATCTTTCACTGGCCGCCCCTTTCGAAACTAACGCAAGGGGTGAATGTGGGACGGCAACGGAAATTCGGCGTACGAGAGGAAGAGAGGGTGCGAGTAGAGAAGGTGGAGGGGCGGATGACGTAATCGCGGCGACTCGTGACGTCAAGGCGAACAAATATTTCGAACGCCTCATCGCCTTGATCCGATCTTTACCATTCCAACCTCTCCTTCTCCCCCGTACTTCTCCCGCCCATTCCTCCCAACCACTAAATCCCTTATCTTTTTCTCCTCTCCTTCTCGATGTAAGCCTCGGAAGCCGAAAGGTTCCTGAAGTCTTCTTTTGGTTATTCTTTCGGCAACTGCGTAGCAAACGAGTCACCGTTATCTTTTTCGGCCTCGTCTCATTCGATTTGACATAAAGGATAACATGCTTGATCCCTCTTGGCTTGATACTCAACTTCAATTGATCGTTCAAATAAGTTTTTCATTCTTTCAAATCTATGAATAAATTCATTCATTTCCCTAAGTACATATTATACTTTGATGCAAACCAAAATTATACTAAAAAGAGACCGTTATATAATTAAAATTACGGAATATATCTTCCCTCAAAAGCGCATGTCATACACCTTTAAGTTATATATCACTACTGAGTTATTCAACGTTTTTGTTAGAATAGTTCAACATGTATAAAATTAAAAATTTAATATTCCCGAAAGTACTTTCATCAGAAAAATTCCAAATAACATCAGAATGTTTGTGCAATTGAGACCGTATTAAAAAAACAAGTAAGAGGTAATGTTTTAACGTTCAGTAAAGCCTTATAAAAATTTAATAATATATACTATTTCATATATTGAATTCATGGTAAGAAAGCCATCATTTTTTACGAAATAAAGTGTTGACAGTTACTTACCTACACACTCCACAATTGAATTGCTTTCATTTACTGATTTAATTTTTTTTATCCTGCGAGAACACATAAAAATGTCTGAATTATCTACCCACGCAATTTTTATTTACGAGCCAGAATTTCAAAGGACCAAAGATCTGTTAAAATCTTGGGCCATAAATCAAAATCCAAAGGTCCATACGGAGGACTTATTAATAACGAGGATCACTTCTCCATATCAAACAAAGAATGGCATGTGAAAATAGCTTCGTGTACCGTGGAATTCTAATGTTTCTTAACTGTCAAGGAAAACTGTAAAAATCTGATCAAAAAAGAATGGAAAACTTCAGAGAGACATCTTAAAGATGAGCACTCACAATCTATTGAGCAGTAAATATATGACATGCATAAACACATAGAGAAGCAGTTGAGGTTTAGATAGCAGTTAAACCGCATAGGGAAAAGAAGACATGGGGATAACACGCAACGGTGGAAATGATGATAAAAATCCTAAAAGGGGTAGAAAAAGTGGAAAGTTCCAATCAGAAGGTGGTTCTCCGGAGATAATAGGCTCGGGGAAATTAAGAAACATGTTAGATAAATTGCCAATAAGTGAGTGATTGCGGAATACGGAAGAACAGAAAGCGCTACAGCAACCACTTTTGGCTGTAAAAATTGATTTGGATTGGGATTGGGTAAAGTTGATAACCATACAAAACTTATCTCCTTCTGCTGAAGTATCAATTTTCTCACAGGATGCTTTAAATCCTGACAGTGAAATTGATTTCTCAGACAGCATATTTCAAGAAGTCATGAAATGTCAACTCTAACAAGGGCAAGCCGCATGTGTTGGCATAATCAATTTTGATGCACTCATAGGTTCCAATTTAGAAGAGACCATTTATTTGTTTACATTGAGTCTTTTACTCTTGCACACTGTACCAGGGAATGGAGGCGGGATTCTTGAAACAAATAATAACGCTCAGAAGAGGAAAAACTCTACAACCACATAACATTCCACGCCTGCTCTTTAACGAGAAATAGATATTTTAAGATTGTCTGGAGTATTAAACCGTATTAATGAATTTTATGGATTAGTATGGAAAAATCACGGATTAAAAATCTAATAGTTGGAATCAAAATAGTTAGAGAGGCATAGTATACATAAAAATTATTTCTTTGAATAAAATGAATTTCTAAAATGTGTTTACCTTCATATGAATCGTTGGAAAGCGGCACGCCAATTATATTTCATGCTAAAACCCAATTTTCGGTTGATATCACATTAATGCTTATCAGTGAGAACTTGAACGTTTTCCCTCAGGGTTTTAAACAAAATATATATTTATAAATCGTATTTCTTAACTCGAACTTTCACGAAATTGATTTTATCATTTGTTCAAATATAATATACGAGTAAATATTCGTAAATACGTACCGCATGAGATTTACTTGAATCTAAATGAGGGTAAAAAATAAGAGAAACTTTACACATCCGTGCACTTTTAATGATCTACGACCATGGTTACGATGCCGCGCATGGCCGAAACATTGGTAGTAGAGCATTAAGCGTGCGTGGAAGTGTAACGTTTCTCTTATTTATTACCCTCATCATGAAGAAATTCCACAAAGTTCAGCCTGAAACTTTTAATTGAATCTAAATTTTTTTAATCATCTGTCTTTTACTAATTCTTGGACGTTTTTTATTTGCCCAGTAATTTTTTTATTTCACTTAATTACGTGCACATAATTAATGTCTTTAAATATCATTAAATGCGAGAGTTTTACTTCGCTGGTAGAGGGAAGTAATTTTATAAGAACACCTTACGAATTTTTTGATTGATATTCGAGATATATTGATAAAATATTCACAATGGAAATGAAAATTTAGTGATTTTTAATAATTCTATTCATTCTCTTAATTTGTTTCAGAAGTATTTACCGTGTAGCTACTCGAAATGTTCACCTCGTGGTATTCATCACAATTCCAACACAAAAATCCTAATATTACCTTTTCGCAAACTTGGTTTCATGAATATACTGTAATTAGTTTTCTCTAATATCTATTTTTCCACATCCATCTTGAATTTTAATTTAAATATTAAAAAATCCCTCCATTATTCCAAAGCGTTTAGGTATTCATTTAGGATTTCAAACACGTTCCAAACAATGATTTCCGGTAAAGAGGGGTGGGAAACCTGTTTCTATTTAAGGCAAGATATCATAGCTGGTTACTAATATGATAAAATATTAATGGCATGCTTTGATACATTTGAAGTAGTTTACATTGATGCAACAAATCGTAAAATAAATTTAAAAATACTACAATAATTATTATTAAAAAGTACCAATTAATCGCAAGAGAAGTGCTAGTTTAAATCTGTAGAGATGCTTCATTTTAATTTCCGTATGCCGATTCAAGGTTTTGAAATTCATCGCGTCTGATTGGGTATTTGCATTTACCAAAACCATACAAATAAATTCCCAAATTACGGATGGTATACTGCCATCTAGTATCCTGGAGTAACGCAATCCGCACGACACAAACATGTGCGGGTTGCCTAAATACAAGGGATAAAAGCATGTTTCTTTCCTAATCCATCAATATAGTATTGTCATTTAAGGATCATAATTTTGATCATAACCGATTGACCAAAGGCACTATGATTCGTTGAGATGAGCAAAACCTTCTAGTTTAATTAAGGGGAAATATTATGGAGCAAGGTATTGGTGCGCACAAAAACTAGGATGATACTATTTCAAAGAAACTGCGGGAGATGCCGCAACAGTAACTTTTAACGGAGTCATCCGCTAATGTGCATTTCAATGCAACAATTTCAGAGTGTAAAAATCATTCGCCTTGAGTGGAACTCGAACCCAGATCCCTCAATATCCGGTCGAGTGCTTTAGCCACTTAAGCTACCGAGGCGTCCTCTTAAAACTAGTTAATTGAATATAAAGTGAGTATAAATTTTGGCATACTGGTATAGTATATAAAAGAACACACAGGGCACATGTGATTCCTTATTTTAAAAGAAAATAAGATAACCATTGTTGTAGTATCTTAGAAATATTTTTGTATAAATGTTCCTTTGAATTGAATAAAAATTCATTAATATTGATACTATTGCATCATTTTAAGAGCTCGCGCAACACTTGTGAGGAACTAAAACATTTATACACGTTTGGCATTTTATATATGTTTCTGATTTAGTGTTTCTTTGAATGCAGTGACCAAGATACAGTAACCTTATTAATACTTATCATAATTTATCTTTCATCTCAAATGTGTGAGTACATATTAAATTCTTAGCACCTATGAATAATGCAGGGGAAAAACTGAAAGCATAAATCCTTTTCAGGATTCCGTGAAGGTTCAATAACCCATAGCCAAGTGGAATTCAGCTTAATATTTTGCTGCGGTAAATTCACAACGACGTTTCGTGGAGCGTAGGAAAGTTGGCGGGGAATTGATGACTACGTAAATGACACCGCTCTGCAGAAGATGGAAGACAATCTTCACACCACGACCGTGTTTCAGCACGTTGATTTGTCGACGGGGGTTAATGAGGGCAGTCTTTGGCATCGAATTACTTGCAGAAGGGGGCGAGTCTACGTCATAATGGGGACATAATGGAGCGGAAGCCGAGGTTCCTTCTGAATATGGATTTGTTGAAAAAATAAAAACAGAGGAACTGGGACGCTGAAAACGAGACCGTTGACCCTGTTGGTCTTTAAACAGTAATGCCAACCGCCGCTTGGGATTTGGGCTGCAAGTCATTGGTTGAAATAATAAGCCAACATTCACTGACATTACTTGTGCATGATGATTTACGTGGGAATAATTTAAACGATAGAGATTAACTCACTTGAGGAACGAAAGCCACAACCATACAGTTTATACAAAAATCTATGGATGTTTACAGGTCTTAATGTTCCCCTAAATAATTGTGAGTAGTTGCTTGTATTCCTGAGTTAGCGTCAGAGCTTAGGTTGGTTGCATATGTGATGATAATTTGACGAGAAAGATTTAAATGTTCTGCAGCAATGAAGCACATGAATATTCAGAATATTTACTCATTTTCACATGCTTTAAGGTCTTGTTGTCATAAATGAGTTTTACACTTTTACTTAAATAAATAGTTGGTAGATTTATATCAATAGAGCGTACTGATTGTTCCTTCGTGCTACGTGTTGAACCCGGCAAGTTGCCTTCTGGGCTTATCCTTTCGTCTTGTTGAAAGAAAATATTATGTACAATTTGAAAACATTTCACTTTGAAAGTTTTCACCGATTTGCTTTAATTTCCGTGGATGTTTTGATAATGAATAATACTTTTAACTCTGGAAAAATGAGCAATAAATGTACGTATTTGGATGTTAGGCGTAAAAAAGAAGTGACTAAGGTAATTTAAATGGTAAATTGCTAGCAAGAGCAAGGAAAATAATTTGAAAATGAAAAGTATTTATGTTAAGTGCAAATATTAATGGATTCGTGAGAATCAGCACCAAACTGACATAATTTATAAGATAAACTTAAGACTTGATTTAATTTTTATTTTAAATACAGGTAAAGTATGTAAGATAAACTCCTGTATGTAAGATAAACCTCTACTAATATCAAGCACAAGCTGGTTTTTAGATTCGTGTTCAAATTAATGTAAAGTCACGCATGAAGGTACTTTCTCAGTTTCATGGCCACTATTCGCTTTCATTCATTTACAATGGCAGCGTGCTTAACAACCAAACCGTTCCGGTAAGCTTAACACCGATTCTTTCACCTTTCACTCGCATTACGATACCAAGCTGAGTATCGTCTGGATGATCCCCAGACATTCCTGACGAGTTCAGACGATTCTTAAACGAGGGCTGACCTTTTTCTCGCAATATTTGGGGCAAATCGAAGTTCAGACGGCCAGACGACATTAAGCACGCAACCAGCAAAGGCGAAGGCTACAAGAAGTGTAATGGGACGCGGTTTCGACCTTGGCGTAAAGATCGCGGTCCTTTCCATCTGCTTTCCCTTTTAGAGAATAGTGGTTCTTGACTGTCTCTCACATTGTGTTATTACTCGTTAAAGGTCGTGTCACGGAGGCCAGATTTTGGTGATAAATTGTGTCTGAGAAAGCGGCCAGTGAGATTTGTGTACCATTTCTCTGATAGTGTCCATTCATGTGACAGAGATATGGCCTTCGTGACGCTCCCTGTTGGGGCAGACGATGTAGAGGAAATCCTGTTGCTAGGTTAAAAAATGAAGCTTGCCCTCTTTTACTAATATCTACCAAAATATCCAATATTCATAAAGTTCTTCCTTTCTACCAATAAACATTGTTTCATGGATACTCTTTAGTATCTGAGATCTCAAATGTCCTTTGTCTTGAAACTTTCCTGTACCATATCAACGCATAACCTTTCCAATCAATCCCTTCCTCACAAAAACTTTACCACCCTCCCTTCTATCTGCTTGGGAATTCTACTCTCATCCATTGTCTTAATGTGATCAAACCAGAGGAGCACACTTCTGTGATATTTTTCCCTAGCTGGTACCTCTAGACACACTCATTCGTCGGCCCATCGCTTCTATTTGAATTACAAACCTTCCTTAAGTTCATGCAGTCGACAATCACCATTGGGTCAATGTACGCCCTGATCCTCAATATTTAAGTTTTGTTTTCATATATTTAAATAGGTAGGAGAAGAAATAACACTGAAGTAAGGAAATCAGTACATCCCAGGAAGACTTAATTAAAGCTAAAATTATTCCCTAAAGGGGATCGGGCCATTGCTTGTCTGTAATTGTACATTGTATTGATAGTCTTAATTCTTTGTGTACCATTTACGAAGAAGGTTATACTACTAGAGTTATAAATAAAATGATGAAAATGATTCTCGTTAAAAAATTACGTTGTTATCTCGCAAAAGATGGGAGAATACCCATCTTACCTTACGAATTAAGTACGATTTTAAGTAAGTATCCTCCTTATAGTTGTACGAGTAACTTATGTTACTTTTCAGCAAAAATCCAAGTACAAAGAACGAAATAAACGCGAAGCAATCGCATCGTCTAAGAGGTTATGTCTGTTATGATATTTGAAAAATAAAACTAACTAAAACTAACCTGGTGATGCGACATTTTTTCATCTTATATGCCCACTCATCGACGTTCATTGAAATATAGGTTTATTCAAAACTCGATTTAGCCGTTTTTAGTTAGCAGAGTTTCCATTAGAGTGCCAGAGTTGTATTATACTGCGTATCCCTCCGAATGCTTGTTCATTTACCCGATGCAACAAGACATGAAGTCAGGAGTACACATGTATTACACAAGTCCGTGAATAAATTAAGAGAGTAGACAACTTAATTTGCATGATCATACAGAAATGAGTGGAATCGAGCGGGATGATAGTGATCTAGGTAAAAATTGAGAGCTTTCTTAATGCTAATAATGGCGAAGAACGTTAAAATGTCTTGGCTATCATAATTTGGTATACCAGCAGACTTCCTGACGGATAAATCGAATAAGCAAACGTTGTGTAACAACTCAAATAGAGTAATAGTTCATATTACTTCCACTGCGTAGCGTGTTGGTTCCAGATTATGCTGGTATCAATATATCCGTAAAGACTTGATAGTAATATCAATAAGAAAAGTATAAGGCATGCATATATTTATGTTTCTATATGATGAAATACTGTTTACAATGGTTGTTTTCAATTTGATTAATTAAAAACACATTAAATAGAAGTATGTTGCGTGGTAAAATCATCAAATAGTGATAATCTGATGATGCCACCATGTAAAAAAATGGTGTTGCAGTAAATAGTAATTTATGTGATGGTGAAGTTTTACTTCTCGTTAAATGATGAAGAGTTCAAGGTAGCAAAGCCAAAAACATTTTATTTTAAGCAATTATTTAAGAAAATTACATTCATGATGATTAATCGGGGCAACGTTTATACGGTACGCTGCCACCGCTAATTGCTTTTAAAACATATTTTGAAGGCTTCATCTCTTATGCTATTAGTAATTCGCACTTTGTAATTCATTGCTTCTAGCGTCTAAATCTCATGGCGTCATCGCTTTCGTCTCAGGCGATCGCATTCTTTGAGTCTCCCTCCGAAGCATGATTCCGGCGGTCGAGCCCCCACATTTCCCGAAGTGATATTCGTCTCCTGGGACTTCGCCAGATCACGCGGTAGCCCAAACGCTCCCCCCCCCCTCCTCCCTTCCACCCGACACCGCACGCATGTTCCTTCCTCCCGCCCTTCAACCCCCTCGGTCACGGGACCAGGGGCGCGGCACGTTCCCCGCGAACGGGAGAAGCCGAGCTGGCCTCCCCCCCGGGGGATGGGGCGGGGAGAATGGGAGATAAGAGAGAGAGAGAGGGAAGTTTCCACCCGCCCTTTCGTGGGTGTTCGAGGCACGTGAGTCTTTGGCAACCCGAACTGTTTCGCGTGCCCCCCTGATTTCGCGAAACGCCGGAGCCATAGTCGACAAGAGTATTACTAAGAACGCAGAAATTGTTATCCGGCGAGCCAAAAGAGAGGAATGAGTTCTTCTCCGATGGTACATGCGTCCATACTACACTTCTCGTACGTACACTTCTCCCCCTTTGTGCCGTTTCCTTTTAGGGAGGGCACTATCGAGAAAAGATTCTTATTAGGTTACGAACAATGGAACTTACTCAGAAATGAATAATGTTAAAACAAAACTTTGTAACTCCACATGAAACATAAGCTTGCTTACTTACTCCCTTTAAGGAACTTGATCTCTTATGCTGATTTCCTCCATCCCACCATATCATTGCATGCCTCTTCTTTTTCCACTTAATAGATTGTTTCATCCTCCATTTCTTCTGAAACTCATAATGATTCTCTTACTGAAAGTCTCTTCAATCACATTCAAGCATGACTTTTTCCGTCTGCCCTTCCTCTCACAAACCTCAAAGTCATGTAACTCAACATTATTTGGCCCTCATCTAGTGTCTCTACCAGATTAAACCCATGTGGCACAATTTCTTCATACCTCTCTATTACCACTATAATTTCACATTCTCTCTTGACCGATTGATTCATTTCTCTGTCTTTAAAATCAATATTAAAAGTGTATCTAAGCTACTCAATTCCCGCCGGATTCAGCCGATATTTATTTATGTCTCACTCAATCACCGAGTTAAACTTTTATTCGGTAATGTGAGAAGGAGCAGACTTTAAGACCTGTATTTTTATTACCTTAGGCAAACATTTATTATTTTAAAACTGATTTCAACAACCTTTCTCATAAAGGTCCTTGCCTTTTACGCACTTAAGGGTATATGTTAAGGGTGTATGTTACACATCCACCTAGAGTTCACACAGTGATTGTTTTTTTGAGTGTTGTCTTCTTTGTTAATTCAAAACGCCATGGCCTTAGTGCATCTATTCGTCCATTGGTCAAGATGCCTAATTTTTAGTCGCCAAGTGTGATGGAAAAATAAACATAAGTCGACCAGTTTTGAAACGAAATTATAAACATGAATTCCGTCATATTACTTAAAAATGCGATACTACGCTGAAAATATCAATTAAATATTTTTTAGGCGTATTTGAAAGAAAAAACAATCACACTGCCTTAATTTTAATAATTCAAAAGAATTCCCGAAATTAAACTAATAACTAACGCTGATAAATATGTGGTACGGCCAAAAGTTGAATGCGTTAAATAGATACTTAAACATAAGATGAGATATTTTAATATGGGCAATTAAGTTAAACGGTGATGTCATACGTATGCTGGATCAAACTAATCAATAAATAGTCCACCAGTGAAGAAGAAGGTTTATTAGTACAAGCCATTATAAGAGATTCAGAAAACATACCTAGAGATGTGACTATATAGTATGAAAACTATACCAATATATTTTCATGAGATATTTTCACAGGCGTTCAAATAATTTATATCTTGTACGAGGGTCATCCGGAAAGTAGTACCCGTTCGTGAAATAAAGACACAAAAGTAAATATTAACAAACATAAAAAATTTTATTTGAAAGAGGATACTTTAAACTACTTCTCAACATAATCTCCAAGCAAATTAAGGCATTTGTCATAACGTGTGACAAGTTTCTGTATTCCTGCTGCATAGTCCTTCGCCGCCAGCTCATTGAGATACGCGAGGGACCCATCTTGCACAAATTTTTGCATAATGCAGATGGTGTTTAACAATTTCATGAACAATTGTTCGAGAAACATTGGGAAAATGCTCACAGATGTCATCAATTGTGACGCGCCGATCGTTCCTCACGAATTCGTCAACTGAGCTCACCAGTTGGTCTGTAATGACAGACGGTCTCTCCGAACGCTCATCGTCGTGTGTGTTCCCCCTCCCCATGTTGAAGTTGCGACACCACCGCCGAACAGACGACTCGTCCATTACATTGTCTCCATACACCTCCTTTAATTGGCGATGAATATCACATGGGCGAACGTTTCTTGCATTGAGGAATTTAATCACTGCCCTCACTTCACAACTGGCGGCGTTATCAATTTTTTTAAACATTGTAAACAATCACAGAAACAACACAGGCAATGCTAGCGTCACGCAACTTGGCTCAGAGAAGGCAGACAAGCCACTGAAGCTATCTGACCTCGTCCAGCGGCTACTCGCGTCGTCAGCACTTCATGCGGCACGAACGGGTACTACTTTCCGGATGACCCTCGTATATATTATCCACAATGCCATGAATGTATACCAATATATTTATTATCTATTCTGAGAATTTTATGCTTTTAGAACACTTTCCTGGTAATACTATAAGGTACTTATGGAACCACAATATACGATACTACTGTTTATTGAAACATTAAAGCTTTTTTCTTAAGAAAATCAGTTAATTTAGGACAAATTAATATTTGAATCACTAAATACTGTTAGTTTTCATTCTAATTTCTTGTGCTCCATCAAATTGTGAAGCACACGATCTCTGCACATTATCAGAAAAAATCGGAAAATTGGATTGATGAGATGATCTTTCAATTTGGGAGCTGTTTTTTAAGTATTAACTGAGTCTCGAAAAGCGGAGAACATTGTGGACATTCTACCATGCCATTGAATTCACAGAATCGCTTCAAGGGTCACCTATTGAGCGACACCTCCACTGTGGTTAGAAAGACTGAGTAAAAGAGATGCGAGTCCGGGAAGGGCGAATAGAGGTCACAGCAGAAACCCCCCAAGGTCGGTTTGGTGGGAGGGCGGCCGACGAAAATCTGTGCCCATGCCAGAAGGAGGGCGGACGGGTGAGGGGGAATGGAGATGGGGAAACAGAGGGACGAAGAAAAAGGATGACAGGGCGTAATGTAACGACAGAGGAAAATGGAAACGCAAAGAAGAGAACGGAGGATAAACGGGGACGTCGAACCGATGAACCAAAAATGAGATTTGGGAACCCAACAGGAGGATGAAACAACGAACGTTTTCAACTGAAAATTCTTAGAGCTCTCATCGCTTTGATACGATATTATTTTCATCTGAGAAATGCAGAACTATTCTCCATTCCCCAAATATAAGTAATGTTAAAAGAAATCTAATTTTTATGCACTTCTTTTTATCGCAAAAACTTTTAATTTTACCTTAGATTATTAATTTTATGTGTATCGCATATGAGGTATAATATTCATTGATCTGACCCCAAATTTTCGTCAGCGCTAGCCGTTGCAAGTTGCAATTTGTTAACTTTGACCGAGAAAACGATATAGGTAACACGCGTCGCTACATTGAAATTTTGCATCTCGCCTGAAAAAATCGTGAGCTGAGATCTTTGGTATGCAATGATAGTACTATTATCGAGAGGTTGATTTCTTCCCTGTATTAAAGCTAGCAGATGATTTAAAAAGTTTAAATAGGGACCACAATCAATTTCAAAGGACCGGGAGCTATAATTACGACTCTATGGAGGTAAACATTAGCACCACTGCTGATATTCTGAGAGAAGATTTTAGAATAACATTTAAAGCATTATTGGAAATATTAAAATTTTCATTGGTTGCCATTGGTAGTAAGATAGAAAGGTATGTAGTCTCCCAAAACTTTGGGTTTCAAAAGAGATTTCCTCCGCGACGTTGTCGATCCCATAGAAGGGACTCTAAATTTAAACTATGGAACGAAGAAATCCTACTATGACCATAATTTATCTCCGAAGAATCGTTTTGCATTTATTATCGTGGAGAAATATTAGGAAACCGAGACAAATAGTTTATCATTAAGATGGATGGGATGACCAAAATTTGAGTATTTGTTTTCATTTGTATATATTTCCCGAGAGCTCTTCAATAAATTCCATTCGGAAGAGAAAACCATGCTAAACATATCCATTTAAATAGGTTTGAAAACAAATATTGGTAGAATGGTATGCAATCAAATACGTTTTACGGAACAATATAATTTTCGAGATTGAATGTTTCGATTCAAGTTCAGAAAACAATTTTTTTTAATTTCGGAAAAACCGCAGGCAAGCATATTACATGTGAAAATCTCCGTAAAAAGGTTACACGATCTTTTTACTAATACAAAATTAGTTTAAAAGAAACCCAATAGGAGAATTTTTGCTCATAACTACTAATTTTAAATTCCCACGGACGTTGTCATTAATTTTTTCTACCAGAGTGTACGCAACCAGTTACGTTTATTAGGCTGACGTAGTGTGTTTATTCGGAAGTTTGAAGTACTTAAAGTGTAGGTACTCTCTCTCAAGGACTGGCAACTCCATGCATGCTTCCTTACTAACAAGTACTCCGAAAAAATGCCAGTTTAAATAGTGTCGTCGATTTATTCTAAAAATAGCGACGGTAATATTATAAATCGCTATTTGAATGAGTGAGATTTGTTCCTTTCACATATCTTTATAGAGCCAGAGAGTCGGCTAACCAAATAAGCTACGACCATCATTAATCCTTGTTTCATCTCTTAATGAGCAGAAATAGACTGTAGATGAGCAGGGGTAAGAAATTTGGATAGATGAGTTAGAGATAAGAAAAGTATAGGTATACGTGTGTTTGATGGAATAAACTTAGTATGTGGATTTTAATAATAGCTTATTTTAAATCATAGTTAGGCGAGGTTTGAAAATATCTCAGATTATACGCAGTAGGCTCTCTAAAAACCAACCTAGATTGGTAGATGGCTTTTAAATATATCTGAATCTTAAATAAACGATTATCACAATTTTAGTTGCATTTGATATTCATCGGAACAAGAGTGTAGAATGAATCAATGATAGAATTCCTGTGCAATAACATTGATGTCTATTAGACTTACATCTTAAGAAATAAATCAAAAAGTGTGTACTTACGAGTCAACTCGATACATTTAATGCTAAATGGCAAAAGTTTGAGTGAAATAGCAATTGTTCCCGTAAGAGTTCGCATCGTAGAGTAACGGAAAGGCAAGGCAAATTCGATATTTACGGGTAAATTAGACAATATAATTATTGTTTTAAGACAGACCAGTCAAGAAAGCACACTACGATAAGCAAGTTCTGGACCAGCATTCCCTTGAAGAAAACGTGGCACCTCTGGTGAAAAACCTAGCTGCATCCCTTTGGAATAACATTGATTCTATGCGAAACCCGTTTTGTAAAAAGAAATATAGCGGGGAACGGTCTACCCATCCACCATTAGATGGCGCTGTAGGTGTTGGACTGGAGGGAAGAATTGGTGATGGGACGACGGAGGGAGAGCTGGGGGCTCGCCTCGAACTTGGGTCCTCGTGATTTTTATTTTGGAATGCCTTTCGTCCCCGAATAGATGCAAGGTTACGGGGAGTGGGCCTGAACGTTTGAACCGAGATGCGGGAGAAAAGATAAAGGGAGTGGGTGGAAGAGTAAATGGCAGAGGAACAAAAAACTTCGAGTATTTTATGGCCTGGTTGTTACAACAGGACGTTGAAATTGCGAGAATCGCGGGACACATCTTGAAGCAGCTGTTCAGTGAAGGAATGATCAAGGTTGATGGAGCCATTCCCCTTACACGTATTCTATAAAAATTCCATTTAATTTTCAATTTAATTAACTAAAGAATAGATTTGTGATATATTTGTCCATAACATATATTTTTAAATAAAGTCAATTTGATAATTTTGCTATACTCAGTTCAGGAACATTAGATTCAAAACCGATATTTAAGAAACAATTTTAATAACTACGATCGCTAATGTCTAATCATAATTGGAAATAATAATCTTCACAGAAAATAGAAGCAATGACGAATGAATTGTTTTGTAAGTATTGGGATTAGTCTTCATCATATAATATTGGTTGTGCCAATATTGGCATGAATGGTTTTAGCGTAAACGAAAAAGGTATTTATGAAAAATTTTAAAGAAAACTTCAATATAAGTAAGATTTTGAGTTTTTTCCTGGTCATCTTCACCCAACTATACCATTCTCTAAATTTAAATCATCCGTAAGATCCAATGGTTGGTTACCTTGAAGGTGAATGCCCAACCATTGCATCTAGAAGAGCGATAATAAATTCTTGTTCGTCTTCATAATTAAATTAAACTACAAAACAAAAATTAAAATAAAAATTTCAAATATATCAGTGGAATTGGCTATCATAAAACTTTAAAATGCTCGATTCGAAAAAGATTCCTTTTTGTGATGTTTACAGCTGGATAATTGAAACTAAACTGATTGCTTATGTGAAATATTTCAGCGGTTTTACACTTGGTTTCACACGATTCGCAATTTTGGAAGTTTGGACGAGTGATATTTCGTGAATAATTCATCAAATATGAGACAAGAAGAGGATTGAGTCTCGTTCACATAGTCTTAGAAAATCATAAAATTTGGGAAATCATTTATCTTTGTTATTATTGATATTCTACCAGTTGATGTAGTCTTTGGATAGACACAGCCTGTAGAGTCGTGCAGCATACATTTACGTGCTTTTCCCGACAAAAAAACACTACCTGACAACCTGCACTACAGTAAGTTCCTATTCAATTCTGTGCACTTCATATCCCCCTTCATTCCATCCAACATATCTATCCTAACCCTTACCCTTCCTCGTTTACCTAACTTTCTCCCCTCTATCACAATCATCAATGTTCCGAATTAATATGGACGGGATATTTTTTGAAATTCCTATTGCGTTGAGCTCTAGTCACGCAGCGTGTGTTTGACAATTTTCTCATCTTAATTAGTTGATTTTAAACACACAAAATTCCTCCCTGGCTCATGTATCACTCTAGTGACCAAATTAGCAAAACCAGAAACAGATGACTACCAACATCGATTAAGCGACACGCTTATAAATAAATCGCTTAGCGACGCTCTCTTTAAGAAGGAGGGAAAGAGGAACAGGCCCTAGGCCTCCTTTCCCTCTCTATTTCCTCCGCACCGTCCAAGAAAAGAAAAGTGACTGCTCTTAATTTCGATCGGGGAGATATTTCTCGGCTCGCCACCGTTCGACTCAATCACGCTTCAAACGACTTCTTTTGATTTCTACAGGCGAAGTGTCTCCATTCCTTTCTTTGAACTGTGTCGGCAAAGGTAAAGAAAAAGGACTCAGGACGCCAACGATGGCCTTGAGATGAGAAGAGGCTTCGTTGGGGGAGACGCTGAGAGAAGAAAAGGCTCTGGCTACGTCATTGGGTGCCGGTATCGTTCAAATTGGCTGGCGATGCACCACAACCTCGAGCCGTCTCATTCCTTGAAGGGGTTCCTGCCTAATTTCGCCCAACCCACGCGTTGAGACGGCGACGTGGCCAAAAGACGCAGGTCTCCTGTTACAGTCAACAGCGGAGCATTGAGAGCAGAGTGAGAGATTTTCGGAGGTGCACAAAAGAGGAGAGATTCTTGGCGACGGCGTAGACCTGAACGAAAGCGAGTGTAATCGTAGTTGTCAAAACCAATTTAGAATTGGCCCTCTTGATAGTCTAATCTCAATAGAAATTCTTTCTCACCTACATTCCACCAGAAAACGAAAGGTATATAACGGAAAGCTCTCTCAAATGCCTCAAATTAGACAAAATTGCATCCTAATTGGTAATTATCCTGGCCATAATTTACATAAACACCAAATGACACCAGGCGTTCAGCCAGGGGTGAGAGCGGATGGGTTGATTGCCCGTCCTTGAATACTCGAGACGCGTTTGGATTTCGTATTTTTTTCAGAAAAAGAGAAGATAAAAAAGGAAAAAAATAAACAAATCCTTTGAAATTGTAACATACCTTTTTTAGCTGAATTAATGCGTATTTTTAAATAAAACTAATAAAATTAAAGCACGCAGAAAGAGTCAAAGACTTTGTGTTTCCACCGGAAAGACTTTATTACCGTCGACTAATTTCGCTACACTTTAGCGTCGTCTGGACTCTTCTGCTATACCTAGCATTTTTAACTTTTAAAAAACCAACCAACAACTCGTTTGCTCGAAGAAAGAAGCTGGTTGAGTAAAGAAGGCTGTTTTCAAAGATATTCAATGTCTTTTTCAATCTTCTATTAAATATATTTTTAAATATTTAATATTAAACTGCATAATTATAGATCTTTCATTCTATAGTTGAGCTAAATAGTTTCAAAATGCCAATAAGTAAGGTAACAAACGTAATAATATATATATATATATATATGTATATATATATATATATATATATATATATATATATATATATATATAAAATATCTTCGAAATGGAACGCTCATCGGCGACGCACAAATATATAAAAACACAGATGTAGATTTTTAGAATATAGAGACACAAAGAAAGGACACTCACAATTTGTTATTTTACGTTTCGACAGCATATATATATATATATATATATATATATACATACATATATATATATATAGGAAAAATGTGTATATATACATAATGGACAAGCACAAGACCTGTGGGAAAGGTGCAAGGGTTGTGATTCCAAGCAGAAAAATTTTCCTTGTCTGGGACTTGAACCACGGACTTTAAACTTAGCAAGCTGATGTCATACCAATAAAGCTAACAAGAAGAAGTAACTACCGCTGAAATCTGCAGGATGAAGACGGCTGGGACCATCGAAAAGTTTCAAAAGTGAGTCGTTTATTCTTTTGCCTTTTTCTTTTCTTTGCGTGTGTGTGCCAAGTGTGAGCTCTACAGCAGTACGTTAAGGTTCTTATGGTCGATGGGGAAATTATTAATGAGGGTAAATAGAGTCGAGGAGCAAATAATTGAGATGTAATTTACTTAATTAATGAAATAACTCCGACGTTTCTTCCTACGTGCGTTGTGAAATTCAGTCGTCGCGCTCAGCACGTGGCTGAATGCACAGCCCTGAATGCACAGTGAATGCACAACCCTCATTTTATCACGGATTCATCTTATGTCAATACCAAATTAATACACAGTATGTATTTCATCTTGAATTCTAAGATATCCAAACAGTAGTTATTTGTGTTAAACCAATGATTAATGCTCAAATCTCCATCATGTACCCGTAGCGCCTTAAACGGTACTCTCTCGCGAGTGGCCGTGACGGCGATAGTTTTCGCTAGAGATTCCTTCGATGTAAAAAGCTCGTGAATGCAATAGCATATAACGCGATGAATTCTTTCTCGAGGAAGAATTGAAACCCGGATTGTTTTATTGCGTGTAAACTTTGGGAATTTTACGTAATGACTTTGGCGGAGATGAACTTATCGTGTTGAGTGGACATGTACACGTACATAGTTTACCACCCATTTCCCGCATCCCTGCATTTCGCCGCAAACCCCATCTCGGATTCCAGTCACTCCCAATCACGCCCGCACTCCACCCCTCTCAAAAAACTCCGGGCACGATTCCGGGTGGAAGAGGCACGTGCGTCTAAAATTAAGCCAAACCCTTCAAATCATCACATTCGCCTCACATCGCTGGGATTCTCTGCGCCCTACAACAAACTACTACCGGATATATCGATTAAAGATAAGTACGGTTCAAAGCAAATGCCTTTTTTTGTCCTAGAAAGTATTTCAACTTCATGTCGTGGAAATGGATGACTGTAGTAGAGGGTAAAATGTTGGTTAGGCAAGGTAGAGGAAGGAAAAATGTAAGCGTGTTCGACGGAATGAAGGGAGGCTAGAAGTACATGTGTGGATTTGAAGAATGGCTTATTGCAATCCAGGGTTTATTAATGTAGAAATATATTAGGTGGGGTATGGAAATGTAGCAGATCGTATGCATTGGATGATTTAATAACTCATTTTGTGTGCATAATTTAGTTTAATGATAATACATTATTATGACTGTAAGGAGATGGAATGTGTTATAGTTAAAATACTTTTAAACAAGTACGATTTTATAAGAAGAGGAAATAATTATAAGATAATAGGGGTTTTTCACGATAAGAGTTAGGCATTATTATAATATTTACGGAAAAATAAGACTGACGGCGGATAATTTGTAAAATTATATCCAAACCTATCAGGGTTTTGTTAAGAATCGTAAAATATATTGCAAAGCATTAAGGGTAAAATCCACTGTTATTATTGATACCCTACAAACCAGGCCACTAATTGGAAAACTATAGCCACACACAACATTTTTAAAATTTGATTTCATTCAATGAAATCATCTTTTTTCTTCTCTTTTCATTTTTGCATAAGCCAAAAATCTAATGGCTGGGTTACTATGGCATAAAGAGGCAGCGGTTGTTATTCCAAGTTCAAGGATAGTAATCTGTACTAGTAGATATAATACGAGAAAGTTTAATATAGAATAAATATAAAAGGAATAGCACTGATCTCTCAATTCGGCCATGACGAGAATGATGGATTATATCTATATTAAAATAAACAATCGGGACGTTTTATCACTCTTCAGAAAATCATTAAGTCGGTCACACAATTTTAAAGTCTAGCTGCATTTATTTTTATATCTGTCATGTGAGGACTACGGTTATACGGACCCTAAAAAGGATATTCCACTATATGAGGTCAAATATGTGTTCCTTTTATAATCATTATGTAATTTAAGAGTACTGCATAATAATATGAAACCATATTCCTCGCAATAATTTATGAAATACTTTTTTGGGAATTCCTGAAAGAGCTCATCGTAGAAATTGAAAACATCGATATTAAAAATTTTGAATCTCTGATTCAAAGTATTAATATTTTCACTCAGCTATTAGATAAATATTTTTCACTCAGCAGCTAGGCAAAGCTTTTTTAGCCTCTGCTGCCATTTTCAAATGTGTAACAGAAGCAGGATGAAACTAGCAATGAGAAAAAATATTTAAAAAGTGCGAAATTGACAGTTAATTATAAAACTTATTTTAAACTAATATATCAAGAGATCCATGCAACAAGGAAGTTACTACCAAATCAACAAAAGACTACACTGAAAACTTAGTATTTGCATTGAACTCCTAAAAATGTATTAAAATCCGATTACTGTTGATAAATAAGGATTTTAGCAACAAGGAAATAACCTGCACGTATAATGGCAAAATATGGCAAAAATAGAGACGAAGCATAACTGTTATTTTACGATTGAGCCCTTATGGTATGAATCCCTTCATATATGAAATTAGATTAAAGTATTTGAAGACTTGATATTCCGGAAATTAATTTAAGCCTGAGCCTGAGTAATAAGCCTAGAAACATTAAAAACATTTTTATGCGAAAAATAGTGATCTACTTTAATTGCTATTGTAAATTAAGGCTTTTATTTCAAGTAATATTCCGTTTCGCCAGAATCAAATGGAATATACAAGTATGCAATAACCAGCATTTAAAGAAAACGAGAACGCCATGAAAAAATAAAATAACAGCTTATACATCAACTCTAACTATATCTTTTTATCCAAGCATACGGTTGACAAAATTCATGTCATCATAAGATAAAGTTATTAATGAAAAATGAAAAAATGTGGTCCTTCAATGAACTCTCCGATTGAAATCCCTCCTCTACCTTTTCCTCCTTAAAATTGTCATTGGTATTTGAAACTTTTATATGAACCGCAGTGATTTATTGTGCCTCAACTTTGTCGGCGATGCCCGGGAATGCGCGTCAATTGCAGGCTTTTGAGGCATAGGTGTGGGAAAGAACGGATAAAATACAACACATGATAAGGAAATAAAGCGAAGAAGTTCCAGATACAGTAGGGCAAGAGAGAAGTTTGTTGAAGAGAAACTTGCAAAAGACAGGAAAAGTAGTTCTGGATACAGGAAATGAAATAGAATATTATTAATCGTGTTTAACGGCAAAAACCAACTATAGATTTGTTGTCTCAGCCGTACATTTATAAAATTTGCATAACACATTTAAATGAAATGAACTCCAAAGTCAATTATTTCATTTCATTTCAATTGACTTAGCAGTTCATTTCATTTCAATAACCAACTCTAGAGTTTGTAATTTATGAGATCAGGCCATTAATGACCAAAGAAATAACCAAACTCAATCATAAATATGTATAAAGCTTGGAAGAATAACATAAAATTCGTTACTTAATGAATAAGTAAAAAAACCACACTATATTGAAACATATTATACTACTTTTTATTATGAATATGCTGAACTACAAATAAAATTATATTGAATCAATGATATTGAAGGCTCCTACGGAGGAGAGGATGCTGGTAAGTGAGGTGGTGGGATGTCAAGAACGGACATTTTGGACACACGGAGGATGACATTGCGTGGAATTAAAATGACTTATGATACAGGACTCTAAGAAATATTGAGGCTTAAAAAGGTAGCTTGGAAGCCATAGTTGATATCCAAGAGGCCGATAGTTTTTTTGGCTCCATTCAAAAATATGCCCATGGCCGATAAATAATATACTTACAAAAAAATAATGTTTTTTCAGTTGCATTCGTCAACTAAAGATCGTTGTTTCTTAATATGTCTAATTCTGTCCCAACACAGCGAAACCATATACCGTCGTTTTCATCTCGTTCTGATGGAAACCATTTCCGATCCGACCCTCGTTCGAAACTTCTCCCTCGACACCACTCTCCCATATTCACTGTTTGCTTTGACTACTTTATATATCTTTCAAGCCTTTCACGTCTTCTCCTCCTAAAAACGCCACCTCATCCCACTTCCCCCTCCATTCCCCCATAAAGCACTCGACTCACTCCGGAGCCTATAATACGCGTTGGCTCAATGGCCAAGACGAGCCCTTCCTCTATACCTCTCTCTCCCTCCCAACTATTATTAGTTCGCGCGCACACCACCCGTCGCCGCTTCCACCTCTATCCACGCATAGTTCTAATACACTTCCCTAATCCATCCTCTTCCACAAGTCGCGAGATTGACAATGGATGAGTGGGCGTGCAATGCTCTTCCCTTGCGTCTTTGGGGATGTCGCTGGTTTTTCCGAGTCTCTCTAAGATTTTAATGGATTTTTGATTCGCGTGTCGCGGAATGCGCAAGAGATTTCGCGCGCCCGCCCTCTCTGTCTAACCTTTCCTCCCCCCCCCCACGCGCGACTCGGTCTGTCGTCTCTGACGCGGCGATCCGGGGTACCCCACCGTGGGCGTGAGCTGCGTTGGCTGAAATCTTCTACTCTGGCAACTAGTCACCAGAGGTGTTGGCGGCAGTTATGCGGCCGACAGAATTTCGTAAGCAAAAATACCAGAATGGATACAACAGACATCAACTCATAGATCACGCCGACAGACGAATGAGTTGGAGACTCGACTCATATTGCTAAATGGAAATAATTTGGAACCGTTCCACGAACATTCGCAAAAGTCAAACAATACCTTTCGGTGTAACTTTGTCGAATACTAACATCGTGTTGGTCAAAAAGAAGGACGTACTGATATTTCTACGGTATGTTGAAAAAATCATTTAATACAGAATTTTCAATGGTAGAATATCATCATGATGTTCGCAGATAGCAGATTCTTTGAAGAACGTCACTTGTCATTAAAACAAATTATGCTCAAATAGCCTTACCGTAATTAAAAACCATTGCACGGTCTTACAGTTTTATTCTTGACCCCGATTCAACTGTATTTCTACCGGATAGTACTCTAATTTAAAACAGAAAAAAATACGCATTAAGTCATCCCGAAATATTGAGATTTGTCAAGTAAGCGAACGTAAATTAACTTAAAGATTAAAATTATGTATAAGGTGAAACAAGAAAAATTCTACAGAGTTAGGTTAGAATTGAAGTCTTCTCAGAAGAAAAAGACAATATGAATTTGTAAAGAGAAAAGAACAACCGAAGCAACTTGGGACGAAATGGATTTGCTAGAACCATTAAAGAAAAAGCCACCAGAAGAGTCAGTAATAGACAGAGACGAAAGGAGGGCTGAAATCAACAAATTGTCGGACTGAAGGATTAATTATGAAGATGATGCGGGCAAGTTTAGATCTGGTACGTCAGTATAAATCGTGGAATACGCGAATATTTCGTAACATGAAAATGTATGCATAATATCTCATGAGTAATTATTCCGTCACGGCGCAAATCCCAGAGTACATAGGCAGTATACACGTACATACACATGACCACGCGGTGCACCCGGTCCTCTATCCAACCTTCAAGAAGGAATGGCTGCAACGCTTTTTACGTGTTCTTGGCCTCGGCATCAAGATAGAAACAATAAACAAAGTATTTAAATGATCATCGGCGCAGAGTTTATTTATCGTTCGCCTCAGGAAGTCCGAATGAAGGCCGTGTCTCAAGAGGGGGAGCTCACTGTGACCACACGTGGGCATAAGACACGTGGGCCACACTGTTTGCGTAATACTCGTCCGCTTGGTTACCTGATAACTTCCGTTCAGAGGAAAACAAAGGTAAAACTACGGCAATTGACTGAATTTTTTTCCTTAATTTGGGCTAAATAATCTCAGTGTATTAGGTATTGTTACACTTGCAGTAAGGAAATAAAATAGTATTATCATCATATTTCTTCCTCCAATATTGGTATAGGCAATCATGTTATTTTATAGCTTTCCATTATATGGAATAATCTTTTCATAATTTCTATCTGATGGAAGAAATTCGGATGGAGCGGGGATGGTGTATGCAGGAGATACTGAGAACCAACAATGTGCTGGAGACGTTAATAGAAGGTAGAATGTTGGGGAATCGAGCTAGAGGAGGGAATATATAATAAATTTTGGATGAAACCAAGGGAGTTGGACAGTATCCAGAGCTATTAGAACGAGTTGTAGTAATATATAGCATAGGGATTGAGGATATTTTGTATCATGTTAATCAGGATTGGGAAGTACACTTGTGTGTATTGTCACGGTCCATCAATAGTCTTCCCTGACCCGGCAGACTACTGCTAATAATATTGATGTAATATGTAAATGAAAAATATTGACTTCACTAATATTCCCCATGTTCATCTAAATTATTTGCATTAAATATCATATTCCATACATAGAAATCCTACCCTAACCTTTCAGACTACTGCCAATAATATTGATCTAATATTTGAATAAAAAAATATTAGGTATACTAATATTCACACCATTAATCTAACATTATTTCAATTCCATTTGGTATCTCCACACAAATCAATGAATATACCGTTACAGTACTCGGTTTGGTCTGGTAATGTGAACTGAATTACGAATTTTTATATAATATTAAACTATACTGATTTTATTAAATGGCAGCGACAATTGACAGTCCCAAGTTCAGATGCACCTTTCATCCTCGGAATCAACATGTGTACGGTATAAGATACATTTCATGATCTCAGGCCCGAACAACTTGTTGCGCAAGGAACTCCCGACTGGACTGCTCCAACTGGAGAAAAATATCAACGGTTGGATGGCTAATGAATGTTAGAATGACCCAAAAAATATTCGTGAAAACTATAGAGATAAGATTTCATTGTTTCTGTATTTCATTATTCTAAGGCACAGACGTCCTTGCAAACAATTGAAAAAAAATTAGAAAAAAGTTAACAAAGAATATTAAAGACTTTTAGTCAAATAAAATTCTCCAAATTATTTTTTCTATGATAAAATACCATCTAGAGAATTAATTACTTCCGCATTTTTACCTATTTTTAAAAATCTAAATAAAAAACTATGTACATGTTAAAAACGTTTTCAGCGATAATTTTATAACTGATCTCGGTTCAAAAGATGATATTTGTTTATGAATTTTGAATTAATTTAATCCTTTATGAAACACTTTGTTTCTTATCTACTGATTGTACCCCAAAGGCGTTCGACTAACAATGAGGCAAAAAGACCAGAAAATATTTTATTTTAACATATTTTTACGAGCAATATTAAATTACATTTGGAGTCAATATCACTAAACTTCTTTGAAAAAATTGAATGAATTTTATGATGAAATTAATGTCGATTTTCCGAGTAATAATCTTACCAAAAGTTCAAAAATCTAATGGTGATGTTCGATTGACTCCATTTTGACGGCATGTACATTTTATTTGCATCGCTAAAACTTCATGCAACATAACAGCACAAAAACTTGAACAACCGGATACTAACTTATAGCCGGGGCTTTAAGTAATTGTTCAGTTTCCACATTTCAATAGATAGGAAATAAATTAATAGTCAAATAGCTGCTCATTTAAATGTTCAAACGATACAGTTTTTCTGCTCATGAGTAAGAATTACAAATGTAAACATGACCAACTCAATGCAAAATATCCCCAATGTCTTTGCACTGCATAAAAAATTTGAATAAAACTACTGTTGATCTATTAACCGAGTCATTACCTTACCACCAATGAAATAATCCACAACTTAGGTTAATAATGATGGTAAATTAAATTCGATCCCAACTATGTGAATTCCACTCATTCATTTTGGTTCCTATCCATGAGGCACCTGCAGTTTCCCATGTATTTCTGATATTCAATGTTCATAGCTTTGGCAACAAGGGTCAAAATGCAAGTCACAGATTTGTCTAGTACCCTTTATCCATTGGTGAATACGCTTATTTACTTGGCTCCAGTACGCTTTATTGACTAGGCTTCCACACAGCAAGTAAATCTCCTATATCTGAGTAAATCGAATCATTTTCTCGGTCAATCATAAAAAAAGATCATACATTTATTTAAATTTCCCAAAACAATACACATGCCAATTGTACCAAGACCTATCCTGTGGAAATATTAAAACGGTTTTAGCTTTGGAAGCATACGAAATAAATGTACAAGTATGCATGAAATGCACGTGTACCATCCAATCCATTAAGTTTCTTACTTGTTTACTCGCGGCATGAGATTCAAATGGGCATTGAATCTAATCTATGAGGGCAGAATTTTATCAGTTGAATATTTAAAAGATAAAGACGTCAATAAGTCATTCCGATTGACAGTAAGTATCACTCATAATCAAAGCAAAACATTCCGTAGGCATCTACAGTATACCGGTGGCCATCTTCTTTGTCTCATCCGAATGAGAACAATATGCCACGGCGTCGCAATAATTCTGGCGCAAAACCAACAGCTTTCTGTCTCTCTCTCCCTTCACCACTCGTAAAATTGGCAAAGACTACGGAGTGAGTCAATTAATAGCACAGCCATTCACCTGAGGCCATTTCTGCTCCCTATTAAAGATCACGAGGCAGTATCACGAGTCCGTTTCAGACATATGTTTTCTATGTAGAAGGAAGAGAACACAAGTATTTCAGACTAGGTAATCGTTAAGTGTTGCGTGACGTGGGAAATGTTTAATATCCATTGCGGTGTCTTTTGAGCAAGGTAATGATAGGAAAGCTTTGTACACAAATGTTACATTTTAAGCATCCAAGCAGATTGCGTGGAAATGTGTTATACATTCGCAGTATAAAATTGTTGCATGGACTAAAATCAAATTATCGATTCCTTCCAGTTGGCCGTAAAAATCCGGTTCTATAACGGATCGGTAAAATACAGGTTTATTTCACATTCCTTAAAGGCAGAAGAAATTATCTCGTGGTTTGATAGCACATTATTTTGGTGAAATTAAAAATTTTAACTCGTACAGAAATTTTCAATGCTTACTCCAGAACGTGAAGAAATGGGATCTATGGAAATTGATAATGTCTTGATATGAATTTCATAACGTCAGTGCACGTATATCGAAGTTCAAGTCAATATATTAATTATTATGAAAGACAGCCCTTGAAATGCTTTAACATTTACAATAAGAATAGCACTAATGATGGCCGTAAATGAGAAAGAAGACGTCAGGACTACCAGTAACCTAAAATATATTCAGTTGCTCACATTTGTTTTAGAAGCATTCGATGGTTTCACTGTTTAACTGAGGCCATAAATTGTATGGTACATTTTTTAACCGAATTAGGATTTAAAACTCAGATACTCAAGATTTTTAGTTTATTTTAATATAACATGAAACTCCAATTCCGAGACGAAGCTACATGTATTGAAATTAAAACACCCTTACACCACAACTGTTATAATCCTTAAGTGACGAGTGAAGGCATTCAAATATAGATCGCCCGATTCATTCTTGCCTTCACACTACTGTGAAAGGCACAAAGACTATAAGCGTCTTGATGGAGTTCCGCTTATGCTGCGCCCATGCATCAATATGGAGAAGAATTTGCAGGATAAGAGTGCATAAATAATGACAGCATAACTATTTCGTAAGACTTTTCACGGGATGATGCCTAATAAAAAATAATGATTACGTCAGTGAACTCTAGCTGAGGATTCTCTCTAGTATACTCGATCCCCTCTAGATGGAACTACCATGCAGAGGTTAATTTTTTGTACTTGGGCTACGTTTTAATTTTGTAACAAATGTTTGAGTTTACCGTTAGAAACTGTGAGCATTCAATTTTTAAGGGGCAGATGATGTTTCCAAGTTTCAATTTATTCCTCTTTGCGGTGCTTTTACAGAAAATTTCAGTGTCACATTGACGAAAAACGGAGTATGTTTTGATTAATACGGGAGAGGATTTTCATAATAAATAATAATTATAGTAATTTAGCTATACTGACTAACAACTGCATTATGAGAGTCAATCACAATAAATATGTATAAAACTCCTTCTTTAGTATTCTACAAGAAAATGAAATGATTACGACTAAATTATTTTTCTCCCCATCATCATCATCATTATTCTAATCCTAGGATTCGTTTACCTCTACCCTCCTTCCTACTATATTTGAATGCAAGGCTGCGAGAAAAATGTGGTGGTTTCCCATTGCCTTCCACACCGCAATACTGCGGCCGATCCGTAAGCTTCACTCCCGCCGCAGCTGTGGCAGCTGAAGCCAGGCCGACCCACTCGACCTAAGCCACTAGTGCCTAATGGTAAAACTCCTGCCTTTCACCATGGGTTCAAGGTAGCTAGAAGTCTGTTTTTCTCGATCCGAAATGCCATTAACAAATTTTTCTAAGCTGAAAAATTTTCGCTAGTCAAGAGATTCGAACCAGCGACGTCCGTCTTCGCACAGGCAGATTCCTCTGGGCTACCCCCGCTCCCATTTTTTTCCACTAACTCGCAAAAATTATAAAAGATGTCAAATGTTCAAAACTAGCTTTCTAACTTCCATTGCCATCTAATCACGATGTTTGATCGTGTATCAAATTTTCCATGATGCGTGGTATACTAACGCTTCCAACATCGCGCCTTTTCAGCTAGTTCTGGAAAGAAAATAAGCTGATATTGCTATAGGAATATTTTTCTCGCTAAAGATGTTTTTTTATATTTTCGCGTTCGTTGGCTCTAGCGGTGATTTTGTGCGTATCCTTTGTCCGGTGGGCAAGAGACTACTGCTTGCGCCGAAAACGTTTTCTATTTGATATCCTTTGCAAAACCTTTCAAACGGAGAGAACTTAATCATCCCGTCCTCTTTTCCCTGCGTATGTGTGTATGAAAGTAATTTTGGGACTGCACAAATAAATCTCTGTTCCAACTGCAGGCGCGACAACGGTGCCATTTGACGTCCATATGCCACTGGAGTAGGGAACTTTGGTAACGTGGCCAGACGTAAGTCTCACACCTCATACAGACAAGTGCACTTCACGATCGAAGTGGAGAGGTAGGCTCCTTGCTGTAAAGACACTCAAGTACCCCAGGGGACTTCCTCTGTCACCTGGTTTCAGATATTCCGCCGATACATCGAAGGAAGGGGTACGAGCGCCATCGTCATCGCCTTCGCATCCGTTGATTCGAGCGGGTACTCACGTGCTGCCTCCCGGCCGTCTGTCTCGCGTAGATGGGTGCGTTGAGATCGGTGACGGAAGACGACAGGGAACCCCGGGCCATCCCCTTCCCACCGCCCGGGATCTGCAGGAGAGTCATCTGGGCGTCGCTGGATCGGAGCGGGTGGTCATCCTGGATATACCCCACGCCGTAGTCCTCTTCGGGAGAGCCCTCGCGATCCATGTCCTCCTCCTCCTCGTCTCAAAAAAACTCCCTCGAAAATGTCCCTCGGCACCGTACTAAACCTCCGCGGTCAAGGATACCCACTCAAGAATCTTTCGCGGTAAACGTGAACGCGAAATAAAAAGTCCTCTCGCGAAGTCAACGTGGACAAGGGCGCCTCAGCCGACTCTGAAGGGATCAACGGGAATACTGAAGCCCTGGTGGGCGACTCTTTCTCTCCTTCTCAACCCCCCCCCCACTCTCTCTGTTGGTCCCTTGCCACATACACGGTTTCAACGCATTCACCCCATCTCTACGCATCTGTCCCACCCCCCCCAACACCCTTCCTCCCCCACTCATCCTCCTCCCCCCCCCGGACTCACTCACTATTTTCTCTCCCGTCATTCCGCCCCACCACCTCCCTCCCTCTCTCCATCTCCGCCGCCATCTCTCTCCATCTCACTCACTCTCTCCAACTCTCTCTTTCCCTCACACTCATTCGCATCTCCCTTCCCTCCACTCCGAAACCCCTTTTTTCCAACCCTCCCTCCCACTTCGCCCAGCTCCCCTGTTTCTGTTTATCTAGCCTCGCTCCCTCGCCCCCACTCATCTCCCTCCTCTCCGTGGTCCTTCCCTCCTTCACGCCGCAACTACGACCGTGGGCTCCCAAGGCAAACAACAAAAGTACCGAATCCCCCGCGAAAAAAATAGCAAGCCATTGATGAATGCATTAAAAAAACTGCCTCATCCACTGTTCCGAATAGAAAATTATATTCTGAGGAATAATGTGGCCGTACTTTGAACGTGAGAACTCAAATTAATATATGAATATATTTTTAAGACATAATAATGAGGTTTAATAGCGATGGCAGAAACAAGATGAATATATTAAGCAGAATAGGAATGGCTAAGGAGGTTTCCAAATCAGAATAAACTGCATACTACTAACGGCAGGTAGAAATAGCAAGCATTTCATCAAAAAAATATACATGTAGTCTACTTAACCGATGCTAGACATGGGCGATAGGAACGGTAAAGAAAATAAGCTGTAAACGTGCTGCTCCAGAAGAATGAATAAATTAAAATGGATTGATAGAATTACAAATAATTAAGTACTTCACAGTGCGGGTGAAGAGGGAAGTCAGTGGCGGATACTTACAACAAGAAAAATGAAATTTATTGGACATACATGTACATTCTAAGGCACGATTGCTTACGGAAGACCACAATTGAAGAAAATATAAAGGGGAAGAATTACAGTGCACTGCTTGAATTATATTATTGCACATGTGAGTATGAGGAGCAAGTGATGGAAAATGTCGGTGCAAGGAGCTACGAAGGAATGAAGACATTGACATGGGACAAAATAGTTTGGAGAGCTGATACAAACCAATTCTCGGACTGATTAATTAAAATAATGAAAAGATGGGTTAATGCTAGGCAAGTTGGGGTGAAAATTGTAAAAAAATAAGGTATTATTCATTATTAGAATCAGTAGAAAATATGAAGAACCGAAATATCTTTGGGCTAGAGATCATCTACGCAAAACTCGATACGTAGACATTATGGACTCTCCAAATCCTATCTTTCATAGATATCGTGCCAATGATAATGATCGTGTTTATTTTATAGTGATTTCCCAACACACAAAAAGATTATTTTTTAAATAAAATGAGCACGTTATATTTATGTTATAGCGTTGAGCTACTGAATAGAGAACCAGGGTTCTATCATCAGTCACTTTGGGCACAGTTTTCACATTTCACAATCCGTGGAGGGATTAGTATAAGGTGAGCTCTACTTTAGTACTCGCTTGTATATTCAACCAACTTTCGAATTGATTACTGAATTTGGATGGACGGTTTTATCATAAATAAAAAATGTTAACTTCGTTCTATTTTAGCTTTAAATAATTATTTTATCGTCAGGGGGAATGAACCCCTTCAAAACCACCAGAGTCGTCCCCAACCTTGAATTTAATTTTCGAGGTTAGAACTCATCTCGAACTAAGTCTTGTGGCATATAATATTCGCACATTCAGGAGAGATGATCCAATGCTTCACTCTAAGTCACCACTTGGTTTCCCAAAAAGTTGCAGTCTCCAGAAAATCTCACCGTTTTGAGTGATGCATGGAAATGTGAATATATCCAAATGAATACAAGAAACTTCACAATGGAAAAGTATTCGCCAAGGCCGAGCTTCAAATCAAAATCCCTCGATTTCCGGCTAAGTGATTTAATCAATTAAGTTACCGAGGTATCCCGTTATACTGCTAATTTTTATGGTCTTCAGTTATTGTTTTGGGGTTTTGGTTTCAAAGTAATTACACGGGATACAAATCGTGGCCGTCAGACCGGCAGTCGAACAATCTTCCCACTAGGCTGTCAGTCCGCCCTGGGTGCCCTAAACGGAGCGCATTTTTTTTGTGCCCTAAAGAGCGCATTATCCCCGGGGCATTACCCCGATTTTCCCGGTCCGGGTGTGGGATTTCCCTCTTCATCCTCTCCCTGGTTCCCCCTGCGCCCTACGGCGTCGTTTCCTCGCCTTTTTCAAGCACCCCCTGTCGACTATCTTGAAGGCACACTTTTCGGTACGACACGCAGATTTCCTATGCATACATCATCGTGTTTTTCAAGCAGCCACACGGTCGAAGAGACTTCCATGTTGGTCAGGACGTCCATATTGATTCATGTATTATTTTGCGATCATCAAGAGTTTGTTTTGTGGAGGGTTCATAAAAGGAACTGAATATGAAAATGAGATTTCTCTGTAAAAATTTTTAAATATAATTAAACCATGACCCATTACTGATAAATAATCAGGAAGAGTAAGTATTTAAGTTAATTGGTGATTTATCCTATTTCTATTTTTCATTCGGGTTATTCAACGTTCAGGAAAATTGAGGTGTCTTATGCATTCCCTAGGAAACTGAATTAAACTCTGGTGTGCCTTCAAATGTCGCATTGTTTCAAAATCTTCATTTAGGTAGAGCTTTCTCCTCATTTTCTTAAATAACCCAGTAATACTTGCGTTCTCCTCGAAACATGCTTTCGCAAATATAGCGAGCCTTCTCTGAAATTCATTTACTCCCTTAGTTAACACTTTAAACCGAGAAATTCATGGGACTACGAGGATTTCAAGACGAGGAATATTAAAATTCTTAGTAACAGCACAGGATGTAAGAGAATTTCAGTTCATATGAAGCAATTCACGAGCGTGACAAACGAAACACGCGTCCAAATATAGTAAGGTAGGAAATAAAATGAAAAAATTGTCATGACCAAGCGGTAGGCTAAAGGGAACGGCGTGAGGGTACGTATTTATGTAGAGTTTTCTCTGAAAGGTCTCCATCTCGCATTTCAAGTTAAACTAAAGGGTGCTCGACTCGCATTCCAGATGTGGCCTAAATAATCCGAAAAGAAAACACCTTCACCTCTCCCTCAGTTGGCCTCTCGATTTTCCTACCACAGATCTAGTGAAGCCATGTTTTTAAAACAGAACCGTATATTCTTCAAACATAATACCATCCTAATGCGCTAACTGAATAAACCTCTTCTGACATGCGACGTAGTATTTAAAGCATACTAGTCGTTAAAGTGAAGAAGAATAAAGAAGAAAAGAAAAATATCATTCACAGAAGAAAAAAAACTATAAATTTTTTAAGAAAATTATACTTAAATGAAATGGATTACTTTTCCTTCTAAAACTGAACAAAATAATTTCACTGCTCGCATTTATTGACACGTCTTATTAATTCCCTAGGAAACTTATAAAAAAATAATATTAATATTATTCCCATTAAACTTGCCACATTCTACCTATAAAAAGCTTAAAATACATCTATTCTCATCTATCTCAAGTTGTACCCAACAGAGAATTTTTTCTATTTTGGTTCTTAGTTGTGTAATACTTAATATTTTTATAATCAATCCTTACTTTTACCTGTGAAATCGTTTCTGTTGGTTAAATCTTTTAGGCCTCTCAAAATCAATTCCAATCAGAAAGAACTTAAGCACTTAGATACCAAAATTATTGATTTATTACTAGAGCTATGCGTTTGGATTCATTGTTTACTGTTAAAAGTTGGAACGTTAGAAGTGGTACATGGTGGGGAGCTGTCGATACGATTAACAACATGTCCTCTCTAAGTCTCTCCTCGCTCCAGAATATTTCTTGACTACCACTCTTTCATCATCCAAAACTTTTCAAATTTATTCAATACTGTCGGTCGAACAGTTAGAGAGTACCATTTTTTCCAAGATGTAAAGTGCAAAGCATCCCGTTGCCCAGAATTTAGACTTGAATAGGTACAATTAATTTAAGGTGAATGTTTTCTTTAAGGCGAGTTCTCAATTTCTGTTGGAATTGATTTTGAACTTAAATAAAAATTCTGTCTAAAAATAATTGATAAGTTATTGGAAAAGGAAGAAAAAAAATACGACTTGGCGTGGTAAAGTTGGACTTGGCAAGCTGCAATATATTTCCTTCTGATTGATAATTCACATGCACTTGGATGTCAAAGTCACTTTTCAAAACCAAACATTTGTTCTGCCAATTATTTGGAACGTTTGTGAATATACATATACCTAGTAAAACATAGCACATAATCAAGGGAAATCATTCTTTGTTCTCTCCACGTTGGAAACTTTCAATAAAATTCGTCTAGTATCGTTTTTAAATTTTGCAAACTGTGCACACAAATGGTTTCTTTTCCGCGAGCATTCAGCAGGTTTTGTAACAGCCATGGATATTTTTTTCAAGACTAAAAAATTCTTAAAGTAACATTTGTTTTAAGCAACGATCCCGTTATGGCTGTTGCTCTCTTCACTTGCGAACAAATAGTGAGATAGCGTTAGAGATTAGGCATGTTTTTATACAATGTGAGCTTAGACAATATTCAACTGGACTTCATAAAATTTCAGTGGAGAATTGCTGCCGAGGAAGAATCTCTAAGTTTTAATGAAAATGAAATTAGTATTTGAATGATTTAGCTGTTAGTGCGCAATTGCACATCATAATGCATTTCGAATTTCATCAAAATTAAACTTATTAATCTATTTTCAATTATTCAATTAGGTTTTGGCATGCCAAAATCATTACTATCTACTTAAATATCATTCAACAATGAAACAACTAATATGGCTGATATTAATTAAAAGCTCAAAATATGAGATGTAGCACACCTTGAAGGTTTTAGTTGAAAAGCAATAAGATACAAATAGGCTTGTAGGAAATTATATTCAACTTTTAAGAGATAGCCTTCAGATTAACCTGTGGCAATATTTCTCATTGTTTCAAGGAGGCATATCATTAAAGACGATAGTTTTCAATTGCTTCGGTTCTACTACCGAAACGTAGAAAATACACGTATAGAAATGTTCTCTCAGGAATTCTGGTCCTTAAGGTAGGTTTGAGGGAACTAGCCATCGTTATACTGACCATTAGCTAAATTCTTAAACATATAGAATAATTTTTTCACCCATTTACTTCCATAAAAATTGAAATTAGTCTAAAATTGTCCGTAAACTTAATAATATAAATTTAATTGAAATAGCATTTAAATATGATCCATCCCCATCAACCTTTCCCTCTAACGATTTTTTGTATCTTTCAGGACCTAACAAATTGAATTCGGTACTCCAATAGAGATTCACGAGAAAGTACTTTCTCATCAGCTAATGGGCACATCAAATAAAACATCCTGTCACCTTTGTTAACTGATGCTTGGGACCGTGGAATTTTCTCGGACGAACGATTCGCTCCCCACCGGATAAAGCCAAGGGTGTGCACATGAACTGCGACGCGTCCTGCGGTCCCGAGATCCCGAAGCGTCCTTCCTCCGCTCACCACATGACCCCTTCCCTCCACACCACACCACGCTCTGCATGGCCACCGCTAACTATTAAGACCGTAGAAAGTTTGTGGTCAGGTGGAGGACCCTAACACGGTTGAGTCGACCTTGCCACTGCCCATCTATTTGCACAATATTCATTTTCACCTCTTTACTCACCCTCTCTCTTCCTTCGCCGTCTCTTATATCTCGTTCATTCCCTCTCTCATTCCCCCTTTCATTCCTCCTATTATTTACACTCTCCGATTTGTCCCTCATACTTCACTCTTATTCCAGTTCCTTATTCCTCCCTTCCATTACTCATCCCCTACTCTCACCGATTCCCCATTACATCTACCCCACACATTCCTACCTTTCATTTCCTTTTCTCATTCCCCCCTTTCATCGTCCCCTTAAATCCCCCCTCTCATAACACCATCTCATCACTTTATCATTCCAATCCCTCATCCCCTATCGCTTTCCCTACTTACATTCATCAATATCTACATTTATTGACTACCCCACAAACCGTTGCAAGGAGGTGTGGCATGGGGTGTTAAGGTCACCAGCCATACTAAACCTATTCCAATGCTTTCACAACGACATGACACCCCACGACAAACCCAAAATGGCAAGTGGAAGGGGACACACTAAACACACCACTCGCGCAATATCCGTTACTCACATTACAAATGCTATACTGCAATAACCACTCGACTGACTACACTATGAACAAAAATAAGGAATCCCATTAAAAAGGGCTGGCTCACAGGCTACGTAGTCATCAACTATCAGATAGCATGCACTTAGTCAGGTCAAACAATTCACAAGTGAATTAGATGAGCAAATGTCACCCGTCCAAGGGCGTGTGATGCCCAGCTATTAAGTGAATTGAATGGAACTTGTTCGTGTATTTTCCCGACTATTTTCGATACTACTCACCCATTTATGTCTCAGTGTTTCCTCATGGAGTTGTCGCAAATAGTGGGCGGGAAAAACGAATATTCAATCAATAGGTTCCGTAGTCTGTATCTCTTCTTTTTTGACAGTTGTCTGTCCTGTTTGTGTAATTTGGGGGATGAATTATATCGTTTATTTAGAATGCAAGACCACACGATTGGTACCTGTGCAATAGATTTAATCATGCTCTGAGTCTTCGCATATCTAAAGGTTCCCATCCCAGCTCTTGAAGTAAATGTGTGACGCTTCGTGTTCTTTCTAATGAATTTTTCACGAATCTGGCAACCCTTCTCTGTAGCTTGCTCAATTCTGTAGTCAGCGTTTTTTTTTAGATGGATCCGATATGTTCGTCGAAAATTGTATGATAGATCTTAATAAGTTAAAATTGAACGTTTCCTTTCTTATCGCCACATTTCCAACTATGCGTTTGACTTATGCCATCTTCATGGGATTCTCCGAAAATGGTGCGTACGTACTTTCCACATGTAAGATTGGATGCGATCTTATGTGCGACAACCAAGCATCTCACGTTGTCTGCATCGTTCATTTCCGAGTTTTTGAGCTGGTAAAGTCTGCTCGTGCTATTTATTTTTCAAGAAGTAGTAGTAGTAGTATGTATGGGGAAGTGACCGACAGCTGAGGTCATTCGTGCCATTAAGGATGGACAGGAAAGGATGAAAGGTGGAGAGAAACACGGCGTCGGCATTAGACTACTCTGAACGAAAGGCGCCAAGGGGTCCACAGCTTAACGTCCCATCGCGCGGACGGCGTACTCACTCAAAGTGCCCTCCACAAAGCCCCTTCAAGTAGGGATCGAGATACTACTGAAAAATATTTAATAAAATATACACCGACGGGATTTGAACCCGGGTCCTCTTGGTGGGAAGCCAGTACGATAGCCACCGCACCATCTCGATCCCCCTTCAAGAATTACATAACCGTAAATTTGTTAGTATTTGATTGCAAAATGATTTTCTAAACTATTTTTAAATATTTTACAGGTTGATGTTTAGTATTTGACGATATGTCTTTTGCTGCTTCCCTGAAGATTAAACTGTTGTCGACAAAAGGTCCTATGCTGCATTTTAGCTTTGAGGTGATATCATTAATGTAAATAAAAAAGAGCAAAGGGGCAATGACGATACTCTGAAGGACGCCGGATGTCACGCGTACTCTCACATAATTAGAGCTTGAGCCATTTATGACTAATTTTTTACGATTAGTAAAAAATCCTGAAACCAGTTTATTACATTATCGTTTAGTCCGAACCCTTCAAACCTGTTTCGGGTGCTGTAGTATAACTTGCTGATTTTGAGGGGATCCCCATTCAAATCGGTAAATTATTCTGACGCAGCCACTTTATCAATTTTACGCGTGAAACTTTGTCATAGACCTTTAAAAAATCCAAGATCATTTCCCCTACTAGTTCGTTCCTTTCCTCTGATTGGAGGATATCATACATGAAATGTCCCCACTATGTTTCACAAGATTTCTTCTTTTTGAATCCGTGTTACTTGCTGGATATAAAGTTTTGAGCGTCAAGAAATACTATGTCGGCACTTGCAATGATGTGTTCTATGATTTAATAGGATTTGACATAGTTTGAGGAAATTGGTCGGAAATCATTGGGGTTTTGTGTAGTCAGATTCCTTCTTCTCATTCCCCCTTTCATTCCTTCTTTTAAGTTCCTCCTCTCATTACCTTTCCTATTCCCCCACTCACTCCTCCTCTCATTTTTTCCCCTCATTCTTTCCACGAATTCTCACTTCATTCCCCCTAACAGTCCGTTGGAGCTTCGCCCACTCACTCCCCGCCTTGACGCCCAGACGTCCCAAGGTTACGTTACGCACGAACTTCGCATCCCCCACCCAAACCTAATCGCCATACTAGGGTTTCGCACAAGAAGGGAGTTACTCATGAATGAAAAAAACTGCAAAAATGTTTTAGTTCGAACTCCATGGAGGAATTCAAAAAAATTGGTTTTAGCCAAATATTTGGATTGACCGAAATATTTACATGAGAAGTACATGCAGCTATGGTAAATTTTACTAATTAATGACTCATTTAAAATACATAAATGTCTTGCCCGAAACAATGTTCAGGATTGAATCAGAAATAATGTGAACAATAAACCCAATGACTAACAAACTGACAAAACTCGTACGGGGGGTTGGGGTGGGGAATAAGGTAAACATTGCGCCGCAACCCATGGGAGAGACAGGGTAAAATCGTTTATCGCTGGGAAAATCTTCGATCAAATGGGACGAGTGACATTTTTATTCTTAAACTATATTCCTAATTATTCTCGAGGAAAATGACGAGGTGGTACACAAGTAGTCGGTAGCTTGTGGATTGAGAAACATTTGACTGGAGACTTGATTTGATCTGACATTCCGCGGAATCTATTGCACGCTTCAAATGTGTTCGCCAAGTTGGGGGCGGAGGTCGAGCTACTGATTCACTATAGACTTGAGGCACTTAGATGTTAAAGATGATAAAACTTAAGAGACGATCAGGGTGCAATGGGTCCGGGAACTTCTCACTGCTCGCGTGCAAATTTCACCTTCACGCACTACATGAGCTCGTATAAACGGTCGCACTCGTTTTCAGCTCCGCTCCCACAAACGTGAAGATTGACTCAAGGATATTTATAATGGAACCAAACTTTTCCATCAATGAAAGAGTTTGAATTTCAAATCCATCAAGAATCACGAATAACCAGAGTGGTGTATCCGGGAAATTTGACAACAGGTGGAGAAAATCCATTTTGAAGTCGCTTTCAACTTAATACGGCAAACAAAGTATACGAAAATCTTTCCTTGCCTTCGATGGATAAATAGGAATGGGAAGGGTCATCCTATAGGTCGTCGGAAGCCTATTTGATGTTTTGTGTCAAAGTCACCTCACGTGGGCACGGCTAGAGAGAGATAAGGAGCGACACAGTCAACATTCGAAGTGAAAGTATTCCTTAAGAAAACATGTTCACCATAACTGGAGGAAATATTTTACTGGTGCAACCCGTTAGGATACAGGGTGTCACCTTTATCGAAAATACACCTTTGAACAATGAAAAATACCACAGCCGCACTAACAACGGTTCGTTCATACTTGTACCAATGGTCGTATGCCGTAACATCATTCAAGTCGTGAATATATAAATGTGAACATTACAAAGGTAAAAATGACATTTTCAGACTTAAAACATCGTACGTTTTAACGTAAAAAACGAAAAGAATAACTAAATAAATTTGTTAAGCAGTAAAACACGTGCATATTTTAAAAATACCATCGGTATTTCTATACTTACAACTTCATATATTGTCGCGCAAAAATGCATGGAGTGGAATAAGTTCTTACGTCTAGGAAATCAGATAATTAAAATGGGTGGAACTCACGTAATTACCACGTAACGGCTATGCTGTTGTCACCTCCCTATATCCTTTCTCGGCTGTATTGGTAATCCTTTCCAGCACACGAAGATAAATTCTTATCTTTTCCACAAAAACTGCGTATTCTAAGATGGTCCTTATCCCAGTGGCTGGCAGTTTGACTCTACTTTAAGCCTACCATGTAGTCCGAGTCTCAGTTGTAACCGGCTATTCTGTGATCCTATTCAATAATACATTCAGTTACTCAACTGTCAGCACGCAATAGCCCTTCAATTATTGAGTAGTTCATTTAATAAGCTCATCTTGGATAAAGCACGGTTCATCCTACCTGTATAAATACTTACATTTAACGGATTATTCTATCGGTGATGATTAGCACACTTGATTGTTATTTATGTCAGAATAATCACTTATCAAAAGTCAATAAAGTTTTCAGACCATAGAGCATGCTCTCTCGAGTTTTTGCGACTTGAGTTTTTTTCATAATCCAAGCCCACGTAATATCATCAGATAGAAGCGAGTTCCTCAGATCTGCGTTAATACACGTAAATGCGTCTGAAAGTACTTTTTGCGGGTTCTCAACCTTTAAGACTCTTACTCCGAGGTTCTTCAATTTATAAGTCGACCGAATTATGTATTTAGAAATCTCGGGTATTCAGGATTTCCAAATAATCTTGTCTGAAGTACTTCTACGCCATTGTCTGCCGCTATTCTCCCTGGACTACATCTCTGATGCCAATGAAATAAGACATACCGTCACTGATGACTGCCGTTTTTGTGTCACCGATAATTGCGCCTACGGTATATCTCAGCCTAGAAGAGTCTTGTTCGTAGACTTTTTACATCTTTATTAGACTGTGACCATATCTGCGTGCACACTTTTTCCTGAGCAGTGGGGCAAAGACCTTTTCTCAGGCTGATGAAAATTTTACGCGTTCACGAGAAAGGCCGACGTGTTTTTGTGTCCTGGCCGTAAAGTGGTTAGAACCCACCCGTTTTCCTCATGGCTTTCCCTCTCCGAATTCTCCTTTTTCATTGGCATCCTAAATTTATCCCTCCTTCCCCCTTCATTCCCTGGTTCCGTCCCTCCCGCCAGCCATCTCAAACTCCCCCCCCCTTTCCTAGCTCCTTGTTCACCATTCTATTAGAAATAAATGCGGCGAACCTCGTGTCACCAAGAATGCCATGTAGCGTACGTCACTTCCGTTTGTACCCGCCTCTCCCTTTCAAATGTGACGGTGGGCGAGGAACTCGCAGTCTTACGTACAGGCGGAAGTTGAATGTTCACGTGGACCCCGAGGCAATTTGAAAACATTTTCAGCAGTCTTCCCTGTATCGATGGATATTCAATGGAGCGCTATTAGAGCACAATAGATTCCGTCCTAAGGCAGGGGCAGATCTAGAATTTCGAATCGGGGGAGGAGTATGGGGCGGGAGTCGAGTCCCTGGTTCAAGGATTACGTTGGATACTAACAAATGAATGAACATATCGTACTCATTTTTACAACATTGCTTTATGATTACTCATTTTCAAATTTTTTTATAGTTCTCAAAGTAGACCCCATTGTGTGCAATAAACTTTTCCTGAATTTTTTCCAGTCTTCAAAGGCTGGCTGGGAGCCATTGTTTGATAGGTATTTCAAAAAAGACACGACAGCCTTCATGACTGTTTCAACACACCACGCCTGTATCTATGGAATATGATGCACGATGCTTTTTAGAAAGGTGCTTCTTCACATTGTGGACCAGGAAAAAGTCGCATGGGACTAGTTTTTGACTAAAGAGGGAATGAGGAATACACTTAACATTGGTTTTCTCGAGACATTCAGCAACAGCATTTGTGATATTTGGCCATGCATAATTGAGGCACAGCATCCAGTCTGTAAATTTGAAGTTCAGTCTTTTTTGATTGATATGGCCTCAGAGAACTTTCAGCGTGCCCCTGTAGTATGGTTTATTTACAACTGTGTGTATTATTGCAGCAAGCTGGTACGCCATTCCCTGAATTTTAATAATGAAATGGCCTTGTACAAACCTTTTGGAAGGCTTTTCATGGTGATGGTGATATGAGAGATCTCCAAATAGATTTGCTGTTTAGAATCCAAATGATGTGATCAATTTTCATCTGCAGTGATAACATTCAAATTCTCATCTTTCTGCAAAATAAAAAAACTTCAACTGCGAACAAATCTCCATACAAAGTTCCTGTTGTTCAACTATGAACAGTCTCAGAACTCACCATGTGCGAAACCATTTCTTGTGCAATTTCACTGTTAACAACATGCATATGGCACTTAATGAAAATTTCAATAGTTTTGATATTGCTCTTAATATTATTCAACCATCATTCTCTCACAATTGCAGCAGCAGGGTGAATGTTTACTTATATAACAGCAGTGATCGGTGGTTATGGTGAACCTTCCTATTGATATTAATTTTTTCCCACCTTAAACAATCTTCTAGCTATGCTATGGGGACTAACAGACTCTCCATAAGCCTCCTGTAACATAACATAGACCTTGACTATGACCTCTTTAGGCAAAAGCTAAATTTCAAGGCAGTGTAATGAGTCAACTCTGTTGTTTTTCATTGGCGAATTGAATTTGTTTCTTTCAACAATGGCTGCCACTGATGTGATACTGGAGTCAAATCAATTAAACTTTTACGACTTATACAAATTCCATTGAGCTAATAATAAAACTGAAAATTTAGTTTTTATAAAATAAGTTAGCACAGCAAATAATTTATAATTATTATTAATTGAATATTCATTGATTATAGCACAGAATAAATTATGCAGATGCTAGAAGTTATGGTTTAAGTTTTGTAAATTTTCCAAAATTTAAGTACTTTGAATCATAATTTAAACGTTTAAAGAATAGTATGTGCATGTGAAATGTAACTCTTTGCTAATATTTTAATAACTGCATCAAGATCAGTCTCAATTTACCCATAGATATGGGACAAAAGAAGGCCACGAAGCAGATTTTGGAGGGTTATAACCCACCGACCTTCCCATTAATTTTTTAATTAAAGCCTTTTGATTTAATTAATAAATTAATCGTCTGAACTGATTTGCTTGAAGATGTTTACACTTTAACTCTCTGTTGATTGCTATAACACTCATTCACTCTAGCTTAAACATTTAGTAGAAAAGTGGATTGGAGTGAGGGCTTCCTCTGCCAGATCTTCCTCCCAATTCCCATTATTAATCTCAGTAGTGTCTATGTCATAATAAAATCCACATACTTTGAGTCATTGCCTATTTTTTATCTAGGATATATACCATGAGTATTCATGCAATGTGATATATTTTTCCTCTACATTGCAGAATTGTGGCAAGCACTCTAAATGAAATGAATGATGACAGTTCACATCTCCATATCTCAGTGATTGGTTAATTTCAAAAAGGGATGCTAATTTAGAATAGAGCAATCAAATGTTCTGTTCACATTTAGGAAGGAGAGTGCAGTACTGTTATAATGCTGATATATGAGCGTTGATATACTCGTATGATATAATATAATAATTAATATAATAATATAATATAATAATGCTGATGTATATGCTGTATAGTGTTTAAAAGAAAAGAACATGATCAGTATGATTTCCAGTCTGTGTTATGATGATACATGATCTTGAATCTGGAAATGGTAATTATGCCTTCATGAAATATGCCAAATGAAAAGACATTGTAGATAACCAATGTCAAACGTATTTTTATCAAGAAATACAAGGCATTGGACAAGGACTGTTGTTTTTTTTCAATTATCATTGTCAAAGGGAGAAAATCCAGGATATAACCCTTTGGGGAAGAAAGCTGCACAAGTGAAGTGGTACTGAGTATATTGATGGAGAGAGGGTTTTTTGGAGAGAAGAATAAAGGAGGTTGGAAAGTTGGGTGGGCATTCTGATTGGTGATGGAGGGTTGAAGACTTTGATGAATGGGAGTGGATGAAGTGGGAGGAAAAGGATAGGCATGTTGGGTGCAATGAAGGGAGGAAGAAAGTTCATATGTGGAATCAAAGTAGGATTTATTGTAGTACTGGATCCTAGGTTTTATCTTTTGTAGTGGTGTTCAGCCTGTGTTCATCGAAAATCTATCTCAAATGGTAGACTAACAAATGATAATAATAAATCCCTTAGGTTAAATGCTGAATCCTATTATCAGTTGAATGGGAATTTTTCAAAACGTAAGCAATATTTTCTAAGATAATTCTAAACTTTTACATAAATTCATTAAGTTTATAGCAACATCCTGTAGGCTGCACTCAGGAGTTAGGTACATGAAACCTAAAAGAATTTAATGAACAGAAAATAGTTGAGGACCCAATCATCAGCCATAGAGAAAAATCAAACACAGAGATAAACCTACATACAAAAAGGATGGGTGGATTTTTAAGTGAAGAAAAGAATCAGGTTGACTGAATACATATTTGAAATTAGCATGATATATTAGCTCAATACATAGCTTAAAAATTGATTTTCATGTGTCAATTTTTTATTATATACCCTCTAACTCATTAAAGCTTTTCATGACTTATTATTATAGTATTGTCTGTGGAATTCATTTCTGTGAGATATGTTTTCAGTTTTTCAAAAAAGTCTAAATATTTTGTAATTTATATTTTCACAGCTGTAAATATTATTTCACTTCATTCATAAGTCTATTTTCACATCTGTAATTATTTTACTCCTCACTTCTTATAATTGAAGATTTTATCTTACTTTTTGTTATTTATTATTTATACCACAAGGATATCTCTGAGTTATGCAACTCTTTGAGTAACACAGCAAGATTGACCAGCCAAAAGTCTATGATTACTTTAAATTTTTAATGTTGCTGTTGTGATCAAGAATCTTTCATTACATTAAAAGTCTTGCAACTACTATTTGAGGCAATATGTGCCATCTATCTGCATTTTTTCAATGAAAAGTAATGGATATAAATCACTAATACATCCTACAATTCTAGTCTCCAAGTACAATGAGATTTTTTCTTCACGTTACATTTTTTATTACATCAGAAATATTGCTATACATTTCCACTCCATTATGATCACCATCAGATGTCACTAAGTAAACTTGTGCTAAACGAGTACCTATAAATTTCATTGCTATCTTCATCATAATTATTCTTTCATTTTACTACAGGGAGCTCTTCATTCCCAAGGTAAAACTCATACGCATTTCTATGCTCACTCCTGTATTTCCATTCATGAAGCCAGTTTAAATTATGCACATGAAAAATCAGCACTCATTCAATAATAAATGCCCTTTTTCATATAAAGTGCTTTTTACTCCTAGAGTAATGAAAAGGCATTTTTCTGTTTCTGCATGACTTTATTGCATGCTCTTGAATAATATGGAGTTGGTACTGCTCAGTCAACTGCTGGTAACACTACCTGTATACACTTACTTGTCTCAATAGCTCACAATCTGGAAAGCTGGTCATGGTCATAAATTGAGTCATCGTCTTAAGCTACTGAGGGGCTGCTGAGGTAGATAGATCAGTGTTTTTCAGAAAAAATTCAGTGCAGAAAATTTTACCCATCTCATCCTCACTTATTTGAAAAAAAATTCTAGTCCCCAATATCTTTATCTTCTCTCAGATATTTTTACATTGGAGTTGGAAGAACAATTGATTTGGCATTGCCATTTGCATACAAACTGCCTACATATAAGCATACATTGATTCCCCAGGTTCTCTGGTCATTTAAATACATTAAAGTATTATCAGAAATAATACAATTTGTCACAGATGCTGGTGGCATTTAAAAATATGATGAGAAGAGCCACAAATAACATAAAATTAAATACAAGCTATGATATTCATCCAAATGTATGTACCAAAATGATCATTATCAAATAAGGCATAAAACCTCTCATAAGTTAGAAAGAAACTACAAAAATTAACTCTTTGTACAGTCAAAAAATTCAGAAGAACTCTCAAATAAATATGCTGAAACATGAAAAGAGATCCAGGAAGTATGTTGATATTGATAATATCATTAGATAATAAGTTGGAAGGCTGGAAGTAAGTGGTTCTGTTGGAATTTCTACATAAGCTTTAATCCCACTGTTCATTAAAATATACTGCATTACCATCAATAATATGCAAGGCGGTGGATAAAATTTTATGTGAATTGGTGATGGGATACAACCACTCTAAATTTTTTTAAAACTCACAGTTTTATGCTCACAATGAAAGCTAATGCAAAAGAGATTTTATTAAGATTTGGCCTTCATCCATTTCAGAATGTTCAGCAACTTAGGAAGCACAGTTGACCAAGTTCTTATGTGCTACGAGTAAATTTGTTATTTTGAGCAGAGTAGCTTATTATCTATTAGCATTTTTGATAAATATACATGTATATATACAATATACAGGGAAAGGAACTGGCCCCCCTACCCTGATGTGTGAATTTTCACACGCCATATAGGGCTTAGTACTGGGGGAACTCTACCATCACCTACTAAACCGACCTTCGGGTTGATTACTGTGTTTATGGTTTACAGGTATATACAATATATATTGATTGAAATTAAAATGTCATTGCTAACATTGTTTGCATGCAACAAACAATAAATAGTTAGCTAAACTTCTGCATAAAATAATAAATGTGATATTATTATTATTACTTTATTATTACTATATGGAACCATCTTCAACACTTTAAAAGTTTAGGCACATACTTATAAACAAATAATTATATTGTGCTGTCCCACATGGGGCAAATGATAAACTCAATCCAAACTCAATATGATGGGATTCAATACAAAAAGTAAATAAGTTAATTTTCCACGCACTCAAAAGATTAAGTAATTCATTATTGCATACCTTAATAATTCATTAAAATGTTATATGCCTAATATCCAAGACACAGTTGTTTATGGGTGATTACATCAGGACACCCGGAGATGGTACAAATATATATCTCCATATAAACCCATTGGGGGGTGCACAGCTCTTGTATAAAGGTAAGTATAAAATCTTTTTTTTTTGTTTCAGTTTAGCTTTCACAGTAAAATTTATGGTCAGATGTCATAGTTTAAGGACCCAAGGTATTAATCACATGAAGGTATTAATTCAATACTTTTCTTGGGTCCTTGAACCATGAAATCTGACCAAAACATTTTTTGTGAAATCTGAAAAGGAACCCTCTACATTTCTTACTTTTTACTCCAGGCAAGTCAAATTAATGATAGCAAAACTGGATGCAGTTTTGCCATAACAAATCTTGAATATCTAGTGTAAAAGGTAAAATAGTGCTCCTATGTTTTAATAATATATTATTGTCACCAAAAAGCCCATAGAATCTTTTTTCCATTATTCTATTTTTCTTTGTTTTGATTTCTATTTCTCAATTGTTCATCACAACATGTACGAGTACATTCTTCACCTAAATCTTTAAGATAATTTGAAAAGTAATAGAATTCAATTTTCAACTGAATTTCTAACTGAAAATACTGATATAATTTCTGTAATAGAGATTGTGAGCATATATGTGGAGTATTTACAAAATTATATTATTCATTCTTGTGAAGATTATTCGTTTTCCATTATCTTTAGTCCTTATTTGATTGTGTTCTCATCCTGACCATTTAAGGACTGTATACATGTTTTGATCTCTCCACAAAATAACCCTCATGTTCTCATGGAAGTATTTACCATCCATGATACACAAGATTGGATTTAATTGCTTGGTTTGATATTTTTAGTCAAAAGACTTTCTAATGGAATTAAAAATTTTCCTCTTGGCTAAGATGCCACAAGGTCTGCCTAAAACATTGTGTGAATGTTGTGTACATAAGAATGAAGTCTCTCAAGTGCTATCTAAATACATAATAAAGCACTGGATGATGTGCAAGGTAATTTCACCTGAAAAGGTGTGCGCATTAAAAGTAATGGAGTCCACATTTTCCTGGCATTTCTGGATTGTAAAAGTCTATTCTAACAATAATAATGTAAGAGTAAAATGTATTGTAATTAAATCCTTAATTAATCAGATTTTTCAATATTAAGCAACTTGATGCAATAATTTAAAGTCATGAAACACACATGAATGAACAAAGTAATATTGTTGAAAGTAGCTAGTACAATAGAAATAATTACTATAAATACTATTGCATGATTAAAAGTTTAGCCTTCACCTCAGTAATGATATGTATGCATGTAAATATGTTTACAATGCCTATAATATTAAATGAATCAGATCTTAATATGCCTTAACCAAGAGTGGTTAGTAGTACTAACATATTAAAAATGTTCAATTATGTCAATCATTCTTTAATCATACACCCTAACAATGGAATGATGCCTATTGTTTGGCTTGATATGTATATAAACACAGTCACAATAGTCTGTAAATATATGCTTTCATTTCTCCATTCTTGCCTTGATTTTATTTAGGAATCTCCTTATATGCTAAGATGGTGATGCAATGAAGATATCCAGAATATGCTCTTTAATTGTGATCAGTAAACTCATCTAGTATTGAAAGTGTGCACTCACTGGGATCACTTATGCTTATTTGAGAATTCCCAGAGGTAAAATAATTAGTTTTAAACAAAAATCTGAAGAAAAAGCATTAAAAAAATACAACTTAGCTGAAAATTATAACAGAAAAATAAAGAACGCACTTTCATCTGTGGATGAAGTTGATTTGAATGTATCATAATGCTTTCGTCAGTATAGTTTATGATAATTCAGCTAATCTGTTAATAAATTATGAATAAAAATTACAAATAAAATTAGTTTGTGTACATAACATTCAGTCCTTAATAAACTCTAAAATCATCGTGTGTATACAGCTATGTAATCTCCAGGAGATGTTGAAACATTATGAGCTGCAGAAAGGACCCATGGTTGTTTAATACTAAAAGGCCTGGGGTTACAATGCCTTCCACCCTTTGCAATTTCTCCAGAGTTTCCTTCCACCAAGTCCTTTTGGGGGAAAGTATCACCTACTCCAGCGGGTCCAATTATTATTAGGCAATGCCCTAAATATTGGTTCATATATTGATTGAATGCTGGTTCACTGGAAAAAGAAAAAAACAGTCATTAAGGACCATAAAGACACACAGCAAAAAACTAATTTTTTTTACTCGTCAAGCAAGTTTAATATTAACATGAGGAATAAATAGGATTTTAGACTCAGTTTGTTGGCATAGTAGAAATACTCCTCCAGGAGAAGAATTATAAACTGTTTAGATAAAGCCCCTTACTTCCTCTCTCCTCCTTCCTAGTTATTTTGTTGCAGTTTGGCACATGCTAATCCCTCCAAGTTCTTCAAGGCAACATAGGGATTTGAAACATGACCATACATATTTTTGAGGAAGGACCTAAAGAAATATTGATTGACAATGTCAGAGTGCATATTTTTCACACGTTTTTTAATATTTACCCACAAATTCAAGAAGTGTTTAGACAACTTTAAGAAAGATTGTTTTTATGTCACATGTACAAAAATATGTCCTCAAAAGACTTCTATTCCAAATATGCATGCACAAATGCATCTCATCATTTTCCAAATTTTTATCTAAAATGAGCTTTTATCAATTAATGGAGTTACTGGGTTGCTGCAAATATTTCTTTAAGTGAACATAGGCAAACACAAGTTCAATTTTAGACTTTAATTTTTGAAGATTTCACCAATAAAATATCACTCCTGCTGGTGTCCTGCTTGTTCCCTTTCCTAAGATAAAATAATAGGTCCTAAAAGGGGATCACAGTCACACCATAGAGAATGTCCCTTATCAATGCTTATAGCAAGATATATGAACAGTCCAAGATATGAATTGAATCTGCAATGTGCACAACAAACAGGTTTCAGCATTTCTCCATCCCTAATACAAATATTACTTATTTTAATGTTGTGGAAATTATCATAGCTTCCAATAAAAAGTCATTAGTTGAAATGTATACAGCCATTTTGGTGCCTTTCTCAGCTAAACACCTTATTTATATGCCCCTTATTACAGCCCAGTCTATGTTTAAATGTAAGAAAGACGTATTGAATAAAATTATGGAGAACATAGTGATACTTGGAGAATCAACATAAGTAAAATTAAAAGTATGTCATTTTTCACCAAAGGTTCTGATTTGGGTAACCATTTTACAGATAGGGTAGGAAGAAGTGGACAATGCAACATCTTTCTAGTATGTAGGAAGTTGTATGAAGGAAGATACTCAGCACAGCTTAGAGGTGAATACTAGAATATGATTAGCTAAGGAGACATTCAATGAAAAAAAAGGGATTACACTGCAGGCATCTACAAAAAGGCCTAAGGAGGGTAATTTAAAATGTTGGTTTACATGGGGTTCATTGGACTCTTCAAAGAGGATAAAAACATTAGAAGCAGTTGAGTTGGTGTCATGATAAAGAATTAAAAACATTAGCTGGGTGTAAAAGGTGAAGAATGAGAGAGTACTAGAGAGAACTGATGAAGAAAACAGCATAGCAAAGATTTTAGAAAAGTAATAGAGGGATTGGGATGGGACATTTTCTCAAATAGAACATTTTCACTAATGAATGCCATGGAGGGAATTGTTGCCGAAAGAGAAAAATAGGTTGAAGGAGTTGCAAGATGGCAAATCATGGTGAAGGATACATATGGAAGACTGAAGAGGGTAGCAGAGAACAGGGAAGCATGAGCAGCTGCCATTTGGAGAATAAATGGCAGATGACTCATCATAATCAACTAAATATGTATATAAAGTCTTACTAACTGCAAATTATTTAAGCTGATGGAATTTTTTATACCTTGGTTTTGAAGGACAGCTTGTTTACTGGCCCGGAAATTGAGATATCCAAATTCGAGCATTTAAAAGTGAGGGCAATTCATTTGGCTTTAAACCCCTTACATGTTTTTGGCAACTTTTTCTAGTGATTCATGATTATATGTATAATGAAAAATGTTTACAATATGTAATTTTTAAAATTATAAATTTTTTTGATGCAATCAAATATGTAATCAAATAATAAAAGATTTGACAAAAAAGATTGGCATTTTATTCTCTGAGTGATGAGTTTGTGGTGAAACATCAAATATTATCACCCATTAAGCCTTGTTCGCCCATTTGCCCATTTATTTTTCAGGAATAATATCTTCATAGGCCAATAAATGTGTTGTTTGAAATAAAATGTCATTTTATTCCTCTACTTTAATTTTTTAAATGACAACCCCTCTGCATAAGTTCTATTTTTGCCTTTTCATATAAAGAAGATTAATCGTAGAATTAAAAGAATGAAATAATCTCTTTGATTGCCATTGAACTATTATAGAATGCTAATATCTGTCTGGATGTTTCCATAAATATAACTTCATGAATATGAAGATTCTGAAAATTACTGATCTTTTATCCAATTATTTAGTACATAGTCCCAGGTCAACTCACTGGCTGTGACTTGTAATCATCTCCCGATCTAAACTTTGGTTATTAATATTTGTCTTTATTTACTGCATTCATAATATGGAATTAATTATGCTTTTTCAACACATTCAATTGAGTTTGCCATGAGCAGCATGTCATTACTTACTTGTTGAAATAACAGAAAAGCAGGGCAACATCCTCAGGTATATCTTCACTTAGAGTTTCTTCTGGTCCTAGAAGATGCCTCTGGTTCTCAGGGAGAAAGCATGGTGGGGCATGCCGAGAACTCCACCAAGGTGCATCCACCTCCAAGCCCTCAACATGAATGCCTTTTCAAAATTAGGGATGGATAAACATATATTCCAAAGGTTCCATAATCACCAATGATCAATGATGCGACCAGAAAAGTGAAAGAAGTCGTGTGCCCGGTCGTAATTAGTAAATGTAAATGTAATTCACTCATATTCACTTCCAGCACTTAGGTGACTCTTCTGAAGGCATGTATGACCCTTGAATGGTGTTGTGTTTGTTTTTACATAACCTATAGACAGAATCAGTAATCAACTTCTATACCCAAGATGTTATTCAAATCTATGAACTTTGGATTAGAAAGCTAGTTTTATATCTAATTCTATCAAATTAGCCTGGCCAGTGTCACATCATGTTCACTGAACTTCTAGTCTCAAAATACCAATTCAGGATAATTATTAAAGGTATCATTTATCATATTGAAAAAAATGATGTAATTTTGAAGTCAAAGTAAACAGAAAAAAAATGTTATACAAAAATAGAAGTTATCTCTGGAAAAGATCTTTTCCTTGTTCTTTCATAACTTTTTATTTTTCACAGCATAGTAATTTTGAAGAATGTTTATTAATTAAGAAGTGTTTTGGGGTGAAGAATTAGTCATATTAAAACACCAGATCCCATTAAATCACAGAAGTAAAACCCAGACAGAGATCGAATTGGTGACCTCTACTGTAATGATATCTTCCCTTGTCCCATGATTGCATGTGGCTGGCAGGTAAAATGTAACTTGTCATGACAGACCAAAAGTGCTTGGGGCTTCTGTTAAAGTCTGTCAACATCAAAAATTAATTTATTTTGTAAAAATTCTGCGTTCACTCCATGGTGACCCTCTGGTGGGTCACACCACCTTTTTTTGGCAGCATTGTAACTAAAAACAGTATCTGAATTTCTATGGGTCATGCTGATGTCAACCAAAGTACGTTGTCAACATAAGCGCAGGCCTCTTACCTGTCTATTTCACAAATTTTATTCCGTCTGGATTTTGTAGGCCTATTATGCTACCCCTTTTTTCATCTCTGTGGCCTCAGGGAAAAATTTCCTGTTGGTGCATACTGTACCACTCAGGTATGAGGTTTACTCTAATAACTCTTTCATAAACTTTCGTTTTTCAGGGTAGTTATATAATTTTGTAAATTCTATAAAAAGTACTTACTAACCCTTTGGGTTAAATTAGCCATCATCCACCATCATTTATACCCTGATTCTTATTTGATTGATGTGAAACAAAAATGCCTAAAAAGAATGATTTATCTAATAAAATGAGAACAAAAGGAGGGGATTGCACAGAACAGATATGATTAATGCCATGTAGTAACACAGTTGTAATGGAATATGTTTTTGATAAGATACCTTTATTTACCGATGATGCAGCAGTTTGCCATGATATCTGTAATCCTGAGGACACAGCAGCCTTATCTTACTCTTAACTTAGTGCTTTACAACGCTGGTGCATCACTTGCAAATTAAAATTAAACTTAAAAGAGTTCATACTGATGAATTTTTGGAAAAAGAGCAGTTCCTTTCAGAATGCTCACTGCATCGGGAACACCGAAATGGAATGTGTAGACTGAATTGAATACCTAGGAGTTAACCTCACTCACAACCTCTCCTGGATAAAACACATATGGGAAATATGTGGACAAGCTAACAAAAAATTAGGATTTATTAGAAAAGTACTGGTTAGATATGATGAAAAGGTCAAAGATAAATTTTATCTTTTGCTGGTTAAGCCTCATTTAGAATATACTGCTAGTATATGGTATCCTCACAAAGTTGGATTAATTGCCGAGCTGGATCAGGTGCAGCACAGAGGACCTAGATTTGTAAAATGTAGTTATGATAAACTTAGTAGCATATCCAAAATATTAGAGCAGCTAAGCTGGGAATCACTCACAAAGGCTAAATTACAATTATATCTCTTGCATAAATTGGAAGGGTGTCTCTCTAGCAGTGATGTTCGAAATTAATTATTACTCCTGATTGTACTATAGTAGGAGAGATCATGCCAATAAAATTAGAGAGATTGGGTGTAGAAAAGATAGATTTAAGATGTCATTGTTTCCAGGAATGATTATGAATCAAAATAACATTGTCCGACCGTGGTAGTGTCATAATCAGGTCAAAATTCGTCCGGTATGTATTCACCCTCTGCCACACACCCTAGTGGTGGCTTGTAGGGTACTAAAATAAATAAATGCGATAAAAAGTCTCACTTTCTTAATTTACCATTTCAACTGTTAGTCTCTAAGAACAACACCGCGAGACAAACATTGTACATTCAATTGTTTCAGGCTTCACTTCGTGGAAGTAATTGATATCCATTGTTGAAATAGAAAGAAAGACTCGTACTTTTCCACAGATTTTATTATACGGCACGACGCGTTTCACCGACTTGCGGCATCATCAGGTACAAATTTGCAAAACAGACAGAGCAAGCATATATGCCCTCAGGACAGAGTGGGGGCGGGGAGGGTTGGAAGGATTTGAGGGGGGTGGGGGCTTGAGGATACATAGTATTCATCTGAAAGCTAAGAAACACAAAATCAATCATTTCCAGACAGTCTGAGTTGGGAATTCGTGTTTTGATTCCACTTTATCACCCTGAATGTAGTGTTGGCTGGGAAAAAATGACGTTACTCGACATGCCCATGGGTGGGTCACGCAGGCCGACAAGGATAGTTTGGTTTCCGGTCTTTGTTATTGATCTGTGAGTATGTCATATTTAAAATTTAAATCTGCAAGTAAACAATTAAGTAGAATTGCGCAGAACAAAAAGAGAGGAAAAAATACATATTTTTCCATTATTAAAACGCCGCCAGATACGAAATATGTTGTGACGACCTGCATTCACCAGGGCATGCATAGGAAATTGCATACCAGGTTGAACGTGCTAAAGGCTGTCAACAGCAAAAATTTATTTATTTTGTAAAAAATCATACACCACTGATTTACCAGATATCCTGAGTGTGCATGAAAAACCAAGTGGGCCCCTTGATGGACTGACAGATGATTAATATGGAAATAAATTATTATTATTTTCAAATTTTCCCTTAACTATAATCCTAGTATAAACCATGATTATAAGCACCTATGTGCATTGCAAATAGTGTTTTCACTATAAGTGACATCTAAGTTTTCAATATTTTTGATGAGTGGTGAGTATCATATACCATTATAATTAGCCCACTTATAATACGGGTGACAATTTCACTGGGAAGCTATGTGCATCTGTTATTTACTATGCATTGGTGATTATATTACATGCTAATTGAATGCTATAGATATTCATTAATGAACTTTCAATTGTATTACAATTATTACATGCCAAATGAAGTTCAATTCTCATCATTTTCATATCTATTTGGTAGCTATCCTTTGAAAATAGTTAACAAAAAATGAAAATAACCTGCCCGTCTATAGGCAAGTATACATACACATGCAGAAAAGCTAAAATTTTCCATTTAGAGCTGGGATTCAGAAATAATCACAATTCTTAGAAACATCAAGACTTCTGATATTTTTAGTTCCTCAATTGTTGAAAAAGTAGTATTTATTGTGTCATATTATATGGTTTATTACTGTATGCATTGTAAAGGGTTGAGGTATATTCCATTACAACTGAGGTATATTTTATTACAACTTTAATGCTATGCATTATCTTATACACACGTTTGGTTTTAATAAATGCCTGAATGTAAAGTGCTGCATTTAATCACAGCTAGTTCTTGAATTTTATTAATTATGCACTTCTGGCAGATATAATACAAACAAATAGTAATATACCCAGAGCAATGGTTCCATTTTCTGAACAGAAATGAATTCTTAGTATAGAGGGTTAGTTGGTTGGACCATTACACTGGCAGTATAAATATAAACATTTTAAATGCATATTTTAATGTGGCTCATGATGAGATACTCATTTCATCCATGATAAATGAAAAGTGCTTTTTTAAAAGGGTTGAGGAACTCTTGGATTGGAGGCATGGAAGATAAATCAATTCAATTAGTCCAGAGGTGATAATACACAAAATTCAAAAAAGGAATCATATCAAAATAATAATATCATCATGGACTTAAGTGAGGACTTAGATAATTAAAATTTGCAACCCAAATCTTTTGGAAGGTATTTGTATAAGATGGTGTCTAAAATTGTATGACCACAGCATGTAATCTATGTTTACCTGTGGAGCAATGGATAAGCCATTCAAGTAAACCAGATCCACAGCCGATGGAAAGAAGTTTTGTCAGCCCATGCTGACTAACTTGTTCCCCAACAAACTTCAAAGAACGCTCAGATGGCCTCAACCACAACAAACCACAGTCCCAGTCTTCTGTTTCACCATCCTCATGAGGATGCTTATACATGCACAAAATATCCTGCCATTTTTCTGAAAAATAAAATAAAATTACAGCTATTAATGAAAATATAACATATTTATTTTCGAAATGCATTTATTCTGAAAAATAATGCTAATTTTTAATTAAAATAAAAAAGAAGTTATAAAAAACTATTACTTCAATTCTAATGTGTGTTGTCATAAAACTAGAAACAGAGACTGAAAAGAAAATATGCCATTATAAAATTATGATTCCACCCTTCTTAATAGTAAGAAGGGTGGAATCATAATGCCTCATTATTTTGCATGTAATATTATTCTCCTACCCTTTAACAGAAGTTTTAAAATTTTTTAAGGATGTTAAATAGATCCTGTGTCTTAAAGGTAGTTAGGCTAATTTACATGTTGCTTGAGAATCTTACAACTTAGCAACTTCATACTTTACTATCCTTGTAATGATAGTATGAATATTTTTATATCAGTAATCATCTGAAAAAATCTTTGCTTCAAAACCCTTCCCTCATCATTTATCTGTAAAAGTTCAACTGCAGTTTTGGAACTAATCAATTTAATTTTTCATGAATTGCATTTTTAATATATTTTTCAAATTTTTGATGAATATTCATGCCTCAAATGATCCAAATTATTTCCTCTAGACCAAGGAATACCCTCAAAATACTTGATAACAAAAACTACTTGAAGTTGACCATGGTAGTTAGTATGTAAGTTCATTCTAATATGTCAAATGAATATAAAACTCTGATGTCTGCTGGAAATAATTTTTATAAGCATCGTCAGAAATCTTCTAATAGCTCCTCAGTGGCAATGAATGAATCCCCTCTAATCATTATCCATGTTACGGTGATGGAAAAAGTCTTTAGATGTGGCAACAAGAAGCAAAGGGAGAAAGTATTTCCTTCAGTGTCATTATACTGTTGGGAAACAACTAAGGAAAAATACCTGCCAAGGTTTAATGAATGACACAGATATATCTGAAGAAGTATTAAAGTGTTTCTGAGATATGGCAGTCCAATGGGCAGCATACTGGCATAGAGATTGGGAGGACTTGAGTTCGAGCGATGTCTCCAGATACCCTCAACTTCACCCAAGCCGTGTGGTTTTTCGGGTACCAACATCCCAGGGAAATAATAGGTATGTATTACAGGGAATAAAGAAATAGCCCCCTTGTTAACCAGATGAGTGAATTTCTCATGACATATATTGTTCGGTATGCTTCACCGTTACCAATCAAACCATCCTCCGGGTTGATTACTCTGGTTTATTTAAATGTTTAAGAAAAAAAAATGTAAATTCATTTTTCTCTGGTAAATCACTTGTGCCTTATATCTTAAGTAAATAGAAATACGGCAAGATGAACATTCTACCGAAAAAAGTATAGATGACTCAAACCTGTTCCCTTTGAACTATCGGTCTAATCGGCTCTTACAACTTATCTACCCTGCTCACTCTTTCCCTTGGCCGTATTTCCGCCTCGCCATGATTATTTCGGTGGTATTCTCATTTAAAGGATTGTCCAAATAATTGATTAACTAAATCATACTCGTGAAACTGATGAATTACCATTATTGGAGATGTGCAGGGTAAGCATTGATTTGACAACGACGGTGTTGCGATATTTGCTCCTATAATGCAGGCAATTTTTACGCAATTATGCAATGCTTGAAGTCGTGTCTTAAGGAACGATGAGCCCGTCAATTTTCCCCAATGCAAATATGTTTCCAATCCTTTACTCCGCGACATTCATCAATCTGCTCTGGTGGACCAGAAGCAAAATTAAAGTGTTTAATTTTTTTTCCGAAAAAAACATAATTTACAAATTTCACCGCCATTTGTTGTTTTTGTTTTTCCTTTAAACTTTCTCAAGTGCATTTTATTTTCCACCCTTCTTTTGCTTTCAATAACATTCGCTAAAATTGACTAAATTTGATTGGTTACTGCAATACAGTCGGAAAAAGAGTGGTTAAAAAAATGATTCGTAATTCAAGAAAATTAAGCAACTTTACAACCGCGTATGCGAGTATGATGACCATGATCATTTTACGATTCTGTGGAGCAGTATTGCTTGAAATGGAATTGACCAACGGTTGATGAATAATCAAAGTAGAGGTTTATACTACAAGCAGTCTTTCAACAAGGAGATTAGTGGATGAGCTAATAAAGTAATTACATCAGTAATGCAGGTCCAATGATTTATCCCTGGTTTTAGATAGCGTTCAGTTAAATAAAATGTTAGTTCCAATCACTCTAACATTTTTACCTCACGCCCTATTATTACATCTGATCAACAGGTGTAGTTTTCGTATTTCTCAGGCCAACCTACAATTCTTGTGGTCGCCCGGTCGTCATGGCCTACTTCAAGAGATTATTTTACGTACATGCTAGCGAGGATCACGTGCGTCATTATGCCGGCACATTTCTTCATTAAAAGTCCCTCTACGTCAAACGATTTGGATACAATGGCTGAGGTGGAGCCAATTCTTCCGGACGACGTGGGTTTTCGGGGGCATTTGGCCAAGATGGCTAACACAAGACGGCAAAAATGAGATCTCCTCGGCCAGGCGCACAAAGTTTGAAAGGGAACGGAAAGGCAATGTGCCAGGCCCCGGACAGCAGAAAGATTGTCCGACCTCGACAACAGTTTTCCCAAGCCGGAAAAAATTGCTTTGCAGGAGAGAGATCTCTGTCCATTTCATAGTGATTGGTCAAATATCTAGCTGATCGTTAGAGAAAGGTTTTATATCCTGAGGAATGAGTTCGTTTGTGAAGTGCACGTATGATACGACAATGTTCCCACTCACCAAATCAGAGTTGCACATGTTAGTGTAAAATAGTTATTTATGTGGCCATGGAATATTACTCCACCTTTTCCGTATTTGTGTAACAGAACTTCTCCGGAAGTTGCAAAAAATTGAATCAAACAGATATCATTTAAGAATTAATAGTTTTAGTAGTAATCAAGTTTTTTTTCCCTTCGCTCCCGCAAAGAGTAAAATATCCTGAAGGACCTTTTACCTTTCCATAAAAGTTTTGAAATGTTTAAATTAGAAAATCCCATATCATTGACGGTGAATTTTTTCATTCCCATTTAACAATGTTGAAGAGTAGTGGTGTTTGAATTGGTTTAATTGGACCATAGACTACCCGACGATTGATATTCGGTCCGATAATAATTTTTAAACTCCTATTTCATTACAATCTCGTTTATTTAATAATGCATATCATCCCATATGTTTACCTGCTAAAACAATGATGCGCCATCACTGAATCACGATAATAATTTACTATGTCATGGTAACAATTTTCGAAAATACTAACTATTTTTATGAAGAAATTCTGCATTGAAAGGTTTATGAAAAGTATTTTTTATTGTCCGGAGAGAAAAATTTTTAATCGAGAGATAAATGCCAATTTCAAAACCATTTTCTCAACTCTGGGTATTAAACGATCAAAAACAATTTATAAATAGCCAATCGCACGTCTACATCGAATACTTGCTTTAAATATACGAATTCGATGGAATTTGGCAGGTCCTTCCATTCTTTGTTCTCCGTTGACCTTGGTTGATTATCACTTTTCTTATAAATAGTGTTATTTTTAAAGGAATTAGGGCAAGAGTGGATTAGATTTTTTCTTCATATTGGTCGACTTTGCATCTAATACAAGTAGGTCTGTGAAATAAGTATTAGTTTTTAGGAAAGGCGACCGACAGCTGAGGTCATTTGCGCCATTGGGGATGGACAGGAAAGGATGAAGGTTGGAGAGAAACCCGGCGTTGGCATTAGCCTACTCTTTACGAAAGGCGCCAAGGGGTCCGCAGTTTAACGTCCCATCCGATGGACGGCGTACTCACTCGAAGTACCCTCCACAAAGCACCTCAAGTAGGGATCGAGATACCTCTGAAAAATATTCAACACCGCCGGGATTTGAACCGGGGCCCTCAGGGTGGGAAGCCAGTACGTTAGCCCCCGCACCATCTCGATCCCCCCTGTGAAATAAATATCGAGCAATGTGCATTCTAAATCAATGACCGAGGTAAATAAATTAAAGTCCTGAATGATATGATTATCGACAAAAGAAGGCATACCGACTGGAATAGAATACTACCAATTAAAATGGCATACAAGAGTTGTTCACGACAGAAGACAGTCTGTGTAAACACAAATCGGTTGCAATTACATCTCATTAGAGGCCTATGCACCGCCACCGAGGCCTATGCCGGCCTCGATGGCGGTGGGGTAACGTCCTCGCCTACCAACCCAAAGGTCGCGGGTTCGATTCCCGCCTAGGTGGATTTCCCTCTATCTAGGGCTTGGTTGTATGTGATTGTCCTCAATGTAATGTCTGCAATGTAGGGTTAGGTGGAAGAAGGGATTATTAGTCTCAACCTCGCCCAATTAAGTCGATAAATAAATAAATATGCATTTATGTAGGGAGAGGGCGTTATGACATAGGCCGTGGCCGCGAACAGAGAGGGAAAATGGTATTGAGCGATTGGTGTGGGAGAGGTGACAACTGCAGAAATGAAGGTATTTTTGGTGGTTTGCTGGTTTTGTGTGAACGGAAGTTATGAATTTATTCTCTTGGAGTTAGATGCTAAATTAATTTATGGAAAAATCCTACCCCCAACTTTTAGATACTTTCATCGTACCAAAAACACTCCTCCCTGATAGTCCCAACCTTATCACCATCCATTTTCCCGACCATCAAAAAAATCCACCAGATTCTAATATGCCGCAATAAAAAATAATGAATCCAAATCCCTCATCCTTCTAAAATACCTCTCTGTCTCTTTCAAGCGTCCCGCAAATTTGCCCAACATATTAAAAACTACGCTTACAATGCCCCAATTCATTCCGCTAACTCTCTCTCTCTCTCTCTCTCTCTCTCTCTCTCTCTCTCTCTCTCCTCTATACCCGTCTAAGTTGTAAAAAGCTGCCCTATTTTCCGCTAAACAGTTTTTCCCTCCGAAAAAATCTCATTGGCTACTTACACACTTCAAAAAATGTCACATACCGCCTCCACTTTAAATTCTCCCCCTGTTTTTACATTGGTGAATACACCGCCATCTTCTCCATCAGTATCAACAATCACCGTTACTTCACAAAATCTCCCGCAATCCTCAATCACACTTTTCCTAAGCATACCGCTTTCAAGAGCCAATCCTATGATAACTGCTTTGCCGTAACAATAATACATTCTCACAAAATCCCCAGGTCGGAACCCGGGATTTGGCACACATTTGGTTGCAAAAAAATTGTCTATCCATTTTATCTATTTCATTGTCAATTTATTTTCGCAGATTTGCGGGGTTTTTTTAAATGTATAAATGAGTGTGTACCATGACACTCCCTCAGAAAAATTTAATAACCAGTCCAAAATAATTTCTTGGGTATTATATAGCATCTCCAATATCCTAAAAAGGCTCTCTGTCTGACTCATGCCAATGATCATTTCTAAAAGTAATTATCTTCATATAAAGCCATCGAGCCAACATTTTAACAAAATTAAGCTCGTCTTCCACCTTTCAGTGACGGTTATAAATGATGCTGCAGCTGTTTATTAAAAAAAACGACATCCCATGGTAAACACTGACGGAACCGATAGAAGCAAGAGCCATCTTGGTTAGTAACAGCGTTTGTAGATAAAAATAAATTTTCAGCAAAAGAATTTTCGTTCGTCTCCCGGCATGGCATTCCTGGCTTTCTGCTTAAACTTACTGGTATCTCCCGTCTTCCTTTACCTCTTCCCGAATAAGAATTAACTACGTCGCTTGGACTCAAACCACTTCTGCGTGATGACGTTAGTTTAGCGAGTCCACCTAAGACTTCCATCAGCAAACCCAAATCCCTCCAGCTCATTCGGAGAACGGATTTAAACCCATAACAACGGGGAGATTGCCTTGCAGAGCGACTTCCGCTATTGCTGGGCTTTGACGCAAAAGGATTCCGTCTTATAAATAAGTTGCCGCACTTAAACTTGCCGCTTTGACGCGTATAGGCATATGATGACGCGTACGGAAAAGACGGCGACTCAGCGCTAGAAAATGTAGCATCTAAATTGCACCGTTGAAGTGTCTAGTACGATCGGTTTTCGTTTGACAGAGGCTGAAATTAAGGGCGCATAACCAAGGAAAATAATTTTGCACTATTAAAGAAACAATGTTGTTTTATCATCACGCGGATGAATTTCAAAATCTTTAAAATCAAGTTTTTTTTATTTTTTCTTCTATTTAATTTAATTTAACATAATTACAAATTAAATAAAAGCTTTTTTCCACACCGATTCTCATTGCTTGAAAGAAATCATTGTCACGTTGATCATTTATCGTTCACCTACCTACCAAAACTGGGATACAATGGAATTGATTCAAACGATTAATAAAAACTTTCCGGCCATTGATGAGATGACGCCTAACCAGAGAGACTTCTAAGCACACCCCAAATGTATACAAGAAATCAATCTCCCGAACTCTTAGTTCTGTAACAGGAAAAAACGACAAACAATTTTATTTAGACTTCGGTCAAGAAGACGGATGTGTAGTCTCCATTGCACGCGAGTGGATATCGTTCTGCATGAAGGACAGAAAGAAAAACTTATTAACCAAAAATAAAAAAACATAAAGACACAAAAAATATTTGTTCCAAAGTAAATTGATTTACGAGTAATTTTTATTCATCTACGATAAAAGCAAAAGGGCTAAAATTAATAATAATAAATGCAGAACTGGATATCTTTATTGAGCTGCAAGATGGATGCATGTTGTTCTTCGTAGTAGTAAAAGCGGTCCTTAGGGGAGACGACCGATAATGAGTTAATTCGAACAGTTAAGGATATGTGGGTAATTTTGTGGAGAAGGGATGTTCAGAGAAATGGGAAGGAATGTGCCGAGAAAGAAACTCGCATTGGCATCGGCCTGCTGTTAACGAAAGACTAAGGGATCCAAAATTCATCGTCCCTTCGGACGGATAGCGTACTCCACTTGAATTGTTGACAAGGCACCCAATAAAGATCGAGATACCACAAAAAAATCGTGCCATCATCGGGGTGGGAAGCCAGAACACTAGCCACCACACCAATCCGATTCTTGATGTTTCTTTATCGTGGATATAATTAATTAATTCTGAAGGTAGGTGCGCTCGAAGTCATGACATGATATAACCCGAGGTATAATTTTGTAAGGCATCCTTTTTTTTGCCCGTGTCTCAAATATGCAATTTATTATTGGTGATTTTGAGCTTGGAAATACGGCGAAATACGTAAGGAGAGAAACACCATACCAACATTACCCTACTCTTAACGAGAGATACCACCTTCAAGGCCCACAACATCATTGAATAATTAAGTCTGAAAATTTTCCGCAATATTTATTTTGGTAGTAGTGGTTGTAGGTTTTAGGGAGGGAAACCGATAGCTGAGGTCATTTGCGCCATTAGGGATGGATGGAAAAGGAAGGGTGGAGAGAAACCAGGCGTCCCATCCGACGGACGTCGTGCTCACTCAAAGCGCTCACCACAAAGCACCTCAAGTAGGGATCAGAATACCACTGAAAAGTATCTCCCGCCTCCATGATTCGAACCCGGGTCCTCTCAGTGGGAGGCCTGTACGTTAGCCACCGAAACATTCCGATCCCCCTTTAATATGGTAACACCTGTTTTGTCTCATAGGCGATATCATTACTTGCAAAAACTGTACATCTGCCGCGACTCTCCACTCAACCTCATCCTATGGACAAATATCTTCTCTTCAGCCAATTTTCTCATTCCCGACCTTCCTCTGTATTTCCTTTCGTTCACCTTTCCTTTCTTAACGTGGCATGAAAGTCAAATCCACCACATAGAACCATCCAGAAACATCTATCAACATAAATGTTAATCAAGTAAATTGATAAATATCAAAACAAACGATGGGCTAGAGTTGAGTTTTTCACTGTAGAACACCAAATGGAAAAGAAAAAACGCATGGATTGGATACACCTTGAGACAAAATGGACTAGAAAGGAGTGTGATGAAGGTAAAGTAGATGTAAAATCTATGAGATTAAGATTATAAGACCAATATGCATACTTGGTTCCATTTTGGGTTATATAAATTAAAATAAGAATGATTTTCATGTTATGACTTGAAGCTTACCCTCAAATACTAAAAGTTTTCATTCCTAACGGCGGGTGGCAGGCAACGGTACGCTGACTACCACGGCAGCACTTTCATAAAAGAAAATATAATAACTTGTTTAAAATAGTGGCTCTTAGAATCACTTAGCATTGGCTTCGCTTTCGGCATATTGCTGAAAATATACCCAACCGGATTGGCAGAATGCCATAACTGTTAACTGGGAATACCGTGAGGACACTGCAAGATTCGTAATCTTTCATACCCTACCTTTCACTTCTAACAAGTGTCAAATTTGCCCTGAGGTCACTACACGAGGGCGAAGGAATAAATCGAAAACAATTAAGGGCGACAGTTAGAAAGACTGAATAAGGAGCGTCTCTCGTTCAATCAATCTTCTAATTGAAAACCGAATCATCAACGCCGACAATCAAAACTGCGCTTCCTTTGTTTGAAGTCCCGCGCGGGGCGACGCACGGCGTCCATCAGAACGGGACATTATCACCTGAGGCTTCCACTATGCGGTGTCCCATGCAATTTCCATCTCGAGTCGACCACGTCACCAATCAAGGCTTCCGGACTTTATTCAGCTAAGCAGCCGCTCTCCCTCGGCGGGAACATTTGGCGAACGCGTTAACGAGGCCGAGAGGGGACAGGAGAAGAGGATATGGAGGAGGAAATGAGACACCCTTGATTTTGGCCGCCTTTTTGGCAAATCTTCTCTTGTTAATGATGGACTTCGTCGAATTCTACAAACTTCTCGGGGGAAGAGATATTATTTCGGACGTCAGATAGGAAGTTTAAAATCGATACTGTTTTATTTTGACTGCGGTAGCCGCAATGATTTCGCTTCAGGCCGAAAGGAATTTTTTTCGATTCAATGTTAAACATACCTCAGAGAAAACAGAAGATTTCTGCAGTGTGGTATCGAGCCAACCATCTGCTTGTCATATCTAATTATCGTATCCCATTTTTGGAAATATTAAGTAGCCCGTTTACATAAAATAAAGAGAAACGACTGTTCTGGCTACATAAAGAGTCCAGCAATTTTAAGATCCTCTTCTTTCGCTCATATTCTTGCCAAATATCTAATATCCATGTTTATATAATTTTCCATAAAATAAAATTAAGTCAAAATTGCCTGCATTTATATTCAATTGTATCGTTCAGATTTTGTATAATTAATTTGCAATTCCGGATAGTGAAACTCCTTCTCTCTCTCTATTCCTTGTCAGCGGCAGAAGGGTTCTCCATCGAAGCGTAACCTTTCTGAAAAAAAGGGCTTCACGAGGTCGAACCGTTAGTCTTCGGGTTAGCGGGTGAGTCGAAAACATATCAGGGTATTTATTCTGGTCTCTCCATGCATAAATATATCCCTTGCGTATGCTGACGTCAAAGACTCTTCTCTCAACAGTGGTATACGGCTTTTCCGATTTTGATAGTGTGTTATAGGCGATGGCGAATCTCGCAAGAAAAGTCCGAGGGAATTAAATGTTACGCTACTACTTCGTGAAGTCGAATATAAATGAATTATATCACCGAATGAGAGTGATATTCGGCCTATGGGTTCTTTCAAACTAAAAACACTAGATAAACCGCACGCGATATATCGATGACATTCACCGTTTAAATGTTCATCCCACATGAATATACACGGAATATCCTTAATGGTTTAAAATTAAATATTAACTTTAGTTCTGTTTTTAACGATTTGTTAACATTTTTTATCAATAATTTTGTCGATGAGCGATATCCGTAGGTCTGTCGAAGCATTATTTTGAAACAGTTAACGAGAGCATTTCTTTGGGAATAATAAAGTTTTTTTACTCTTTTTAAACGTTCATTATTGGTAATTACTGTACACATACAATGTCAAAAAATATAATTCGGGCTTGGAAAGGAAACGAAGGGGGACGGGTGAGGGTGGAGTTAGAAGAGGCTGAGAGGAAGGAGGAGAAAAGAATAGCGAAGGTGATCTTTTGGGAAAGAACCCTCGAACAGTCTTCCCGCTTGCTTAACCGGGAAGAAACGAATGCCAGGTAGCCAACGGCAGAGAGGTAAGTTTATGAAAATACAGTCTTAAAATCTTTCAAAAATCCAACGACTACCCATATTTAGTTTAAGTAAGCCTACTACCAGCGGAGACCAAATATTAATTTGAATATTTCATCACTGAATAAATAAACTTAATATTTTTTCGCCCAAAAAACTTGGTCTAAACCGGTAGTAGTATAATAAAGTTTTTTGTGTGAAAATATGCCAAGTTTATTTATTCAGTGATCATGAATTTTCAAAAGGTAGAGCCTCAGACCATCGAATTCATGAAGATTTCATCTTTATTCGAGTGCCTTATTAGTATCGATAAAAAATTTTGGGATCCTATCATAATTTTCAGCTAAAACTATAAATTTCAACGAGGTTTATCAATAGTTAGAGAAAAACAGAATGTGTCCGCAAAACAATAAAATCAGTGGGAATCGCAAAAAATAAATTAAAAAGTAGAACATTATATTTTTACGTACAGATTGGAACTTTTATTTTCAATTGAATGCGGATATAGTAACATAATGGAAGTTTTGTTAGTAGATGACCAAGTTTTCGAAGATGAATTCATTGGCAATGAAAATAATCAAATGTTTCAAAACTTTAAGAACAGGATAGGTAGAAATAGTGAAATATTTAGCAGATAAACCATTTGCATCAAATTTTGATTAGATTTCAAAGAGGGTATTCAGAGCAACACGCGGCTTAAACAACAACAGCAACACCACCGCCTAAATAGCTAGTCACAGATACTGGAGCAACGCGACTACATATAAGAATGGAGCTTAGAGAATAGAGATAGAAGGCTTTAGATTTCGTCACTCCTACGCTATACCTTTGAAGCAAGCGCCTAGAACAACCTAAAAGTGGATCGCTGTTTGAAGACCGCGAGAGAGGTTTCCCTTGGCGGGGGTAGGAAATGACTTTACAACTGAATGGTTTGCCAACTCACCCTGAATTTTACCGTGATAGAAGGTCAGAAAGATCAGGTATAGATATTTAACCTTGCTCATTTGTCTGTTCTTCGAGCAACCTCTCCTTCGGGCATCCTTCATTGAAGTGATGGCATCCAATCAAATTGGATCCACTTCAAAACCGAGGGACGGAGTTATGGTCCAACAGCCTTGACCTTGGAGGAATAGTTAGCTTCCAACTACTATTGCTAGACCTGTCCGTTTATGACGAACAATGAGGGCAATGTCAAATGGGATACGATTTAATCACGGAAGTCGCGTATCGTGTGAGTCATACTACTCTTTCCAGAATATTTCATTCTATCTCAATCCGTAATTTTTTTTTTGAATTTACGCTTCGTGTAGAGGAAAATAACTCATTTCATCGATTAATATATCGTAAATATATTCATAAACATACTTAATTGTTCGACGAAAAACACTAAAGTTTGCTAAATTTCTTTTAATAGGAAGTGACTTGGTTTCTAATGCGTAAAGAATACGGTTAGCGGTTCACACCAATAGGTTAACCAGATGTGCAATCCCATGCTATATCCGTCGTTCGCTTTAAGTGCATTCAGCCTTGTGCTATTTCAAGTGGTTTCTGTTACAACCTGGTTACACTTTCAAAGATCGGACATATCTGGAAAGAAGACATGGAGCGAGAATTTTAAGCATAGCTACTTGCAACTTGAAAGTTTGGAAATTTGAAGCCGGTTTGATTTCAAGTCCCCCATCTTATGCGTGATACCCTTTAATTATTCTCCGAACATTACCCAAATAATTCAAAGAACTTCGGGAAATGCCGCGACAGTTACTTTAACGGAGCCATCCGCTAATAACCATGGAAATGACGAAATTGCTAAGTGTGAAATTCATTCGACTTAACGAGACTCGAACCCGAATCCCTTCGATTGCCGTACGAGTGTTTTAATTCATTAAACTACCGAGGCGTTCTCTTATAATGTGATAGAACTCCTCTTTAGAGTCCCTTGAAATTCACATTATAACATGACACCTCAGTAGCGTAATTGGTTCAAGCACTCGATCGAAAATTGAAGGGATCTGGTCAAAGCGAATAATTTTACATTGTGAAATTTCGCGGTGTCGACCAGCCAATCAGGTACCATACCACCACTGAAAATAATTCACCAGAAATGGCAATCTGAGGTCTCAGAACCATGTCCCATGCCGCGCCATTTGATTATAATTTCTGTGCAGTTTCCTCGTCGACATTACTGGCACGAATCGCTACTGGAGTTGCGAATTAGGTGCCCGCGAATTGGATCGGTGCACAGGTAAATAAGCCTACCTTGATCACGGAGTGACACCAGTTCCTTCCTCCTCTCCTCCCATGAGATGACTCTTTCCTCTTTCCTTCCACGGGGTGCCATCCTGGGATATTCTTTCCTCGTCTGCGAGACGATCGGTCAGCGCAAACTGCGGGACCAGAGGAGATCCCAACAGCGAAGGGTGTTGGGAGACGGCCCGGCAGAGTAGAGGGAGCGAGGAGGAATGAGTGAGTTGGGAGAGGTGTGAGGGAGCAGTTGAGACGTCCACGAGGAAGTCACAAGGGAGAATAAGGAAGGAGAGGGATGGAGGGAGGGGCCGCCAGCAGGGACGGATTGGAGGGGGGTGGGTTCCTAAGAGGAAGGCTTTGTAGGGAGGGGAGGTGGCGATCGGGTCCAAGGGAAGCAAGCGTGCGGTCGCCGTGGAGAAAATTAAACAACTTCAACAGAGACGCGGTCGGGAAATGATATTGGGAGTCCAGTTGCGCCATTGGCCGTGGAGGAAGGTCACGCGCGGCGGGAGTGGAATAGTCGAAGCGAGGGTCTACGGACGAGGGAGACGAAACGATCGCACATGCTACCGTTCGCCGTAAGGTGAGTAATGTTGACCCATTTAAAAGTTACCCTCCCTATATTCTCGGGGTCTGTTCGCTCTCGGTGCCCGAACGATTGCTTGACATTATAGGTATCTCGTTGATAACTTAGCGTGAAAGACGACGTAATACGTTGAAACGATTCGTTATTTAAATATAAATAAATGAGCGGAAAAAAGTAGAAGTAATTATATTTCATTGGAAAATCTTGCGCGTTATAAAACAACTTCATAGCATTAGACAAATGTTGCACAATAACCAACCTTATTGGGACTCTTATATAGAATTCGAAAATACACCCTGATTCTTACCTTCCATTAAAGTTAATCTCCGTATATGTATTTCAGGGTTCTTGCCGATATCGTTGGTTTGAATAGATAACAGTTTCACTAATAGGAAGTACTTAATAGCATAGGAAGTACTTGGTAAAGTTTCATTTAAGATAGAAAACGAGATGATTCAACGATGTATAGCTTGTTTCCGCAGCATTGTAATTTACGTTACACAGATATACTAGTGAGTACTTGTACATCTAGTTAACGTTTTCAAGTTACCATGCACTTAATTTTGCTTGCGTCTATGGTAGTATAGAGAATCATCAATAGGAAGATGTGATGCCATAATAGTAATAGTACATTAGAAGAAAGGAAGAAGAAGTATAATCAGGTTTTCTATGTGCATTTGGTAGATTTTGGGAAAGCATTTGATAGTTGAGTGGACAAAATTAATGGAAGCAGCAGCTTTGGAAGGAAGAAAATAGAAATATTTTGAATGGTATGAAGGGTTATATAATGTATGAAGAACTGAAGAAGGAAATATGTCGGGCAAATAAAAGTTTATACTGGCTGGAATTACTCAGAAGTCCACAAAGATGTGTAAAAATATAAGGAAAAATTCAAAACCTACCTCTAATCATGTGGTAATGATTTATCATCATATCTGGTGACGATTATCAAATGGAAGCAAGTTCTAATGATGAACATTAAAATAATGGACTTGGTAATGTACAATTGGATATTGTATGGAAAGATTGACAGCTGAGTAGGAAAAATGTTAACTGGAAAACGAAGGACCTGAATTGCATAGAAATAAGTATAAGAGAAGAATATATCCATAAGACACTGAGAAAATCAAATACAATATTGGTTTCCTATCTAACCTAACTCAACCCAGCAACATAGAAGAAATCCACCACTCATTTCTTCCCTACTCTTTGCCAAAGATCCCCTTCAACTAATTCTGTAGGAATGGGTCTTTAAAGGCTGCATTCATTATTGACACAATGATTTGCAAAATTGATGATTATTTTCTGGATATGGAACTAAATGAAGAGCAACTACTGAAAGATATGATTGTAAAATGCAGCATGAATTAAGGACAGTTCTTCAGAGACTTAACTAACCCCTCGAGTATGTGTCATGAAGGTTGAAGGGTCCATTTCCTTAAATATACTGAATGCGGTCTTCCAGGTGGATCTGTTTGTCAAAAATTCACATTGCCTGGCTAAAGCCAAGGGTATCCATTCATCTGGATAAGTACAGATACTTTCAGAATTAAAATACTAAAACAAGTATTTGGTAATTACATTTTTCAAATTTAAAAAAATCAATCTTGTGAGAGTGTTAAAACAATTGGAACATCATGACATTTCAGCATGAGATCCATACCCATGACAGAACTCAAAATTTGGGATGGTTTCATCTATTTCTGTCAGTCACATTTACCTGGAGTGCTGCCAGAATATTTTCATATCATAAGAATATCGGCCCCACTTTTGGTAAAGCTTTATGTTATCTATTGCCTCAATTTTTCATCATTAAAACTATTATTAGTCATTATTCACAAGGTGCAGTGAAATAGCTTATCACACTGTTAACCTATTGGCCAGCTACCACATGTCCACATTTTTCAAAATTTACAAGAGTTAAATTTTGTTCTCAACTGTGCCTGTAAGACCAATAAAATATGTTATTATTTCAGCCAATACACATATTTTTCTTTAATCATTACTCTATATGCCAGAAGTACATTGTTAAAATATTCCCATTACACCCTCCAGTATGCTCGATTCAAATGTGCCTGTGCTAGACATATCAGCGCATTTGAAGTATGCTTACTTCCCAATCTCCCAACTAATACAGTGGATGTGTGTGTTGTTATGCCTATTCTTTACTAAAAATCCTCCTCAATATGTTTTTTCCTCATTTCCCCTCAGTTATTCCTAACAAAAAAAAACTCTGTGCAGGTATTTTCTTGCAAAGAAAGTGAGTACAAATGACTTCCACTAACACCTTAACAATGGTTTACAAAGCTAATATTCACTCACATCTCTCATGTAGTATAGTTTTCAGGGGTAATCAAGAGTTGCCTCTAGAGTACTGTTTCCCAAACTTTTTTGAGCCACCGCACCCTTGGATCCATAACCCTATACCCCACACCCCCTTATCGGTAGCTTTAAAATAATAATCAAAGTCATAACAAAAATTACCACATAAAGAACATTGAAATTATTCAATTAAAAACAATGATTAATCAAATGTTTATTTAAATTTCAATAGATTCATAGTTTTCATATCACATATATGCCAAAGACTTAATGCACAATAAAAGAAACTTAGATGAGAATATATTTTTTGCATAAAAATGAATTATCAAAACAAATCATTTAAAGAAAGCTTTTTTTAAAAGTTTACATGTCATTTTGTTTACTTAAATTAAGCAACTACATAGCATGAACATTTTCAATTTATGAAAATAGAATAAGCAATCATATTTTGTTAAAATTAGTTAAACAAGTGACTATTGATTATAGTTTTTCATTGTCTAGAAGTCATTTAAGGAGATTCTGTTGCCTAATTTAATAAAATATTTCCATTGAATAAAATTTTAATGGGATGGATGAGCTTGATGACCTGATTCCACTTTTCCAACATCCAGTTAAACATCCCTTTGCAGGAGTCTTAAATCACCACGTTCACAAACCTGAAGTCTGTTTCTCTGCCAGGAAATAAGCTGAATGACTGCATTAAAACCATGTTCCACCAAATATGAATTCAGAAATGCAAGAAGGAGTTTTTAACCACCATCCATAATGCAGGATAACGATTGGAAACCTCCTTCTGTAACCAAACTCTGGATAATTTATCTTAAACTTTGGTTTCAATCCAAAGTCATTTTGTAGTCCAATTAATTCTCCCTCAAATACTCCAACTTCCTCAATATCTGCAAACAGATTTATTACCCAGTCTGGAATTTCCAACAAAAGAACATCCTCCAATGCTGCGTCATATTTTAATGAAAGGTGGCTAAATGGTCACAAAAGACTCTCAAATCATCATCGCCCATACCAGCTTGCTCTTCCACCTTAAGCAGGGAAGGAAATTGATAGCTTGGAAAAAGCTTGCTGCAACCTATGTTGCGCTTAAATAAAAGTAACTAGGAAATAAATACAGTCACCACAGATTTTGCCTTTATAAGGTTAGTATCATTTCCTTACAATTGCAAATTCATTTCATTGAACTTTGCGAATAGTTCAGACAAAAATGCAACGTCACTCCTAATCTGTTTAATTTCTCGCTTAGAAAAGCATCTTTCTCCTCGAAAAATTGAATTACAGTGTCAAAAATATTATAGAAGCACCTTATACAATTGCCTTTTGATAGCCAATGAACTTCCGTATATAGCAACAACATTTGAAATCTTCGTCATTCTGACACAACTCTCGAAAGAGTCAATCATTAAGAGCATGGGCTTTGATTTTGTTAACAGCTGTAATTACAATGTTTAAGAACTTGTGAAGGCAATCACTCAGTTTTTTAGCCACTAGATGTTGTCAGTGAATGACAATGAAAAGCAAAAACATTTGGTACATATTTTCTGAATTATGCATTGGTTGCATAACCATTGTGACAACCAGTCATTGATGGAGCTCTGTCTGTTGCAATAGCAAGTATGTTAGAAAGTGGAATTTTTTCGTCCTGGCAGAACTGCTCTACAATACAAAATATTGACTCCCCTTTTGTGTCAGTTTGTAATTGCCTGGCAAACAACAACTCTTGAGATAGATTTTCATCTTTAATAAAGCATACGTAAGCTAGAAGTACAGACTCATTACGTGGCGAAGTTGACTCATCCAACTGTAATGCAAAATATGTTGTTCTCAGGATGCTGCACAATATATCTTCCACATTTTCAGCCATTTATCTATTCGTCATTGAACTGAAGTGCTGCTTAGGGAAATAATTTTTATTGTATCATATGGTGGCTTATGCAGAACAGCACTCGGGACTTCACTTACTGCAGGTAAGATGTGTTCTTCACCATTTACTCATATATGTGGCTTTCCAGATTTGGCAATTAACAGTGAAATGTTGCATGATATATGCAAACCATCAGTGATATATTTTGAAGTATTTCACGACATATTAGAAAGTGTTGGACAAATTTGCACTCTGTCACCAAGTGACTGAAAAAATGTTAAAGTCATTTCTGCCTTGTCAGAATGTGCCTTCCTAAAATTGTCAATTAGTCTGGAAGGTTTCATCGCCTAATTTGAAAAAACCCTTTCAAATAGTATGCACATAGATGTGTGCTTGTTTGTAGGTGACTCTATAAATCCATACTTAAGATATTCCACATTAAACTGTCTACATTTCCTCTTTGATGAGTCATTTCCTACCATTCTGTTTCTACAATAAAGGTTTAAATATTTAATTTCGTTGTAATAAAATTTAATATATATATCAACCAAATAGAATATAAATATGAGTTAATGATAAGACATGGATTCAATCTTTAAGTGGTTGCTTTTGATGATAAAATTACAAATAATCATATTAAAAATATTTTCTTAAAATATTTATGTGCTTGTGGCATAACTTCAAACATATATAAGCAAGACTGAATATATGTATTTGTTCTGCATACCTGGTATGAAACAGGATTTTTATACACGTTACTTTGCTCTTGAATGCTAGCAGTTTCACTTCGGGTGAATTGAAAATATTAATACAGTTTCTTTATTTTATATAAATATTGTATATTTCATATGCAAATGCAATACATTTATCATGTGAGCATGGAATCTGAAATGGTACGCAGGGAGTTTGCACATCCACCTTTGCCGTCTTTTATAGAGAAACCAAACACTTGGCTGCAAAGTTAGCTCCTCTCGAATTCAGTTTATAACACTGGTCTAGTCAGTATAAAATAATGCACAAAATTATAAAATAGTACTATGATAATAATTATATCATGCGATAGATGAAAAATAACTTACCAATACAGCGTTGATAATATCAATGGAACTGAATGGTTTGGAAAATGATTATCCAGGTAAATATTTTATGTAAAACCACCGAATCTAATCATCAGATGAGCTGATTCCTTTCTGGATTCACACCCATTTTCTTCACACTGATCTTACTGCCAAAGTGCATGTGTCGTGAAGTTCTATCAATGATAGGGCAAATGAGATTAAACACTTTTCAAAATTTAAAGGCTTGGAAATATTTTTCAATCGTTCATACTTTAAAATATAAGGAAACACATGGTTTAAACTACTTCCAGAAGCAGGAAATGATGTAAATTTTAAAAACAAAGCTAAAATGGAGACAAAATGAAGGCTACTGAACCTTCGCAAATGTCACATTGTCATTACCCTCCAGCGCCCTCCTGCTGCTTCCTCGCTTCTTTTTTTCCCATAGACAAGAGCATCACCCTATGGGGGGCGGTAGCGTCCACTTTAGGAACCATTGCTCTAAAGCATTTTCATTGCCAGAGCAATCAATCAACACTATTTTTGGAGTATCCATTAGATCTTCAGGTAGATCATTATTTGAGCATCTTAAAATACTTTCTCTCCCATGTTTATGTATCATATTCCGCTAGGTTTTTGAAAAAAATCCTTTTCTCCTCCATTAAATACTACTTTCCATAATTATATGAACCATGTCAAAGAGAATATCCATCCAAATGGTCCAAACCTAACCTGTTCCAAGTGAGGTCCTCACCATTCTTCTTCCCAAATTTACAATAAATTTCCAAAATCAATTTATCCTAATCTACGATTTCCCCCATTTCTTTTAAAAGAAAAATCTCTTAACTGTTTCAAAGCAAATTGTTTTACTGTGTCAATCAGTTCTTTGATGACAAACACGATGCAAATCTTCACCTAACAGTATCTGTAATATTGTTTATCTCCTTCTATCTGTGCAGATTTTCATATTTACCATATTTTTTTCCTATTTGTCTACATATGTAAATAGTTCCATTCAGATGAGTTCTATATCTTTTGATTATTATGAACAATAAATAAAAAATCCCTTCCCTTTACTACCAAGCCAGTACCTCACAGAGAGGGTGAACAGTTAAACCTCTTGATCCTAGGGATGGATACCAATGGCCAAAAATCTTTTTAAGTTTCATCTCCAGCTACAAAGACCAACTTTTGTAATACATTAAAATCTGCTTTAGGATTGATAGTTCATCTACAAGTAAAAATTGACCCACCAAAATTATCCTGACCATCTATTTCAAATTTTAATTACATACATGTATTCATAACATTTAGGTATGAGTATTGATGAATCCTTTATAAAGCTCCACCAAACAACATGGCAAAATCAAGCTTTTATAGTTAAATACAGGAGTGCACTCATTTATTCCTATCTGAGTTACTTCATACAACATTTTGGTTATATCATTAGATAATTTTTATTCTATCCCACAATGAAATCTCACTTTGACTCTTCGTCTTTTATCAGCCCTGAATTCTTAATAATGTAACACTATTCAAATGGTACTAAAATTTCCTCAATATTAAAGTAAAGTAAACAGAAATAAAATTCTTGTCAATCAAATTCTAATTAAAATCTCTGTTTAACAAAAATGTTCAAAGGTGGGATTTGATTGCAAAAGCTTAGGTTATGTAACTTATTGGATCCAAAATACTATCATAGCTTTTCTTTTAAAGCAAGAGAACATTATCTTTTGTTCTAGGGTCATAGCATTTACCATGAGGTAATATCCATTTAAAGAAAGGAAGATTGGAAAAAGAAAATTTAATTTACCTAGGTGTATATGACCTCTTGGGTGGTAAGATTTACAATTCAGAATTTTAAGTTCAGGCTTGTTTGATCAAATTGCTTATCAAGTACTGAACGTGAGATGATGAATTGAATGATGCAGTATGACACTATATAAAAATCTCCTTTTTATCCTTTTTCAGGGAAAGGCAAAGTCTGTAGCCCAGATGCAGTATAGTATAAACTGTCATGGCATCAGAACAATTACTGATAAAAATGTATTTACATCAATCAATTTCTCTATGCTGTCAATCCTTCCCTTTAATTATTTTTCCCATTTAGGATGGTGATGCTATGCATGCAATAATATTTCCATAATCTCTACCATGTTCCAGGGATGATTTACATTATCATAACCATATTTATCTTGCATAGTTAGTTTTTGTTTTTTCATGTTATTTTACTGTTTAATGCACTTTTTGCATGGGTACAGAGTGAACAATGATACCTTTCTTTACCTCTCCAAACAGTACAAAACCAGACATCCTGCACTATGCAATGAAACCCTCTTCAATTCTACATACTTCCTTCCCTTCATTCTGTCCAACATGCCTATTTTTCCCCTCTGGTTACCTCATTTGCCTAATGTTCTCCCCCCTTTAAAGTGAAATGTCCTGCCTTGAATTAAACTTCCAATTGAATCCCATGCTTTTATGATTGGGATCAAAAACATTTTCCGTATTTGAACAAATGTTAATTTTTGGGAACTAAAGATTTTTTCACAGTACTTTGCCTTCCCTCCTACATTCCAATGTAAACTTTTTAGGACACCTGAAAGTGTCCAAACACACACATATACATCAGTGAGTGAGTAAATTTTAATCCAGATACAACCTATACATCACATCCATCAATCAATAAATTAACAGTACATTGTAAAAGTCCAAATTTTGAACTATTGATTTAATTACAGTAACAGTTGCATCATAAAATTTTGAGAAGAATGACATGAGGCACAAAAAAAATATTATCAGCACAGGGCTGCAGAAGTTAAGATTCAATTTTCTTTTCTCCAAATAACTGAAAAACTGTCTTTTTTAGTTATGTGACTCCTCCCAATACATAAGAGCTTTGATTTCTTCTTAGATAGAATTGAATTATAGCATACTAATCCTGATTTGGCAAAAACTGTTCAAAATGGAGAAACCATTCTGGTCATGTGGTCCAGTGAAATAATTTTTTTACATTGGTATTTCCGTAGTGATGATCTAAAGAATTTTTCATGGGAATTCTACTGCACCATTTATTAGGTAGTGTTCTGCATAATCTCCATGTATTACTAAAGAAACCATAGTCAATAACTTGAAAGTCACAATGTGAGATGGAAAGGTTCGTTAAACATGACCCCCTTTACAAAGCACAGATTGATGCATTGAGGTTGGTGTATCATCTCCTTTTTCTGCAAACCTATTGCTCTCTGGAAAATACTTTAGCTGTTCAACATAAATTGTTTAGCCTGGTTTGAGTAAAAGTTTCGATTGGGAACACCAAGATCTGGAACCTTCATGTCAACACTAAAATAATCAAAATTCCTTATCCCTTTGAGTGTCATGTGCTTTTGCTAAATTTGGTATGAAAATTGCCAGGCTATTTTCCTGAACAATGCAGAATTTATGAAAAATATCTAAAAAACCCATTATTAATAATAATTAATTACTGAAAGTTAGACAAGCTAAATTATATTGTATGCATGATGTACAATTTAAGAGAATAAGGCGTGAACATATGAATTAATCAATTGTTACTTACATTAATACTCATCAAAGAAAAAGTTGTTAAAAGCAACAATGGTGGCTTTTTAGGGAAAATTCATCAGCATTGCTCACAGTGATGTTAGCACTCAAAGGGTTAAGCTGAGATTCTTTGCACAAAATATGCTAAGGATCCTTGCACTTGCCTCAGTACAGATATCTGGGATATCTAGCACCAAGGTACTGGAACCAAGGATTTGTGACCTAATTATGATTAGTATAGATTAAACAGAGTTAATTTTCTTGCTTTAGACACCAACCCATGGCATGTATCTTACCACCCATATATTCTTTCTGAATACAAAAATAAAGGAACCTGAAAACATGAAAGGGGAGAGGTGCTCAGGCAATAAGGAAAAAGACAATATTGCTCTCGGTAGTTACATTTAATTTCTGCCTATATAACCACAAGTTATAATATATACTATGTACCATCATCACATCATATACATATATGCATATATTTTCAATCATTAAACCTTATTGCAATTAATTCAATATAAGAAATTTTCATCAGTCAATTCAATCATACAGAAATTTTAAACATTTTTTGTTTAACTTGTCACATTAATGTGAGCAAAATTCACACCCTCTTACTCTTCAAGTTTTGCTACAGACGTTTGAGTAAATAACTAACCTGGGTGACCCACTAAACTTGATCTTACAAGCATTTGCTTGATTGGTATAGTTTTGTTTTTGGCAAAATATGATCCGAATTTTGCTATAATTTGGGAAATCCCTCAATGTTCTTCACTTTCTTCATATTTTTTCTTATAAGCCATCTATGTACATACTCAAGTCTTCCCAGACTGCAATATAAAATGACCCTCAGGAGAGAAGCCATTGAATATGAGCATTCTTTGCACAATGGCTAGAAGGAAGGTGGGTGAATTTTGCTCTCACTTGACATAAGGAAAATAAACATTAAAATGAAACAACCAATAGTCTTCAATAATGTTTTCAATTAGCACTATTAATAGCACATATTAATTTTTCCTATATGTATATGTATGTGTGTGTAACGCTATACTTATGTTATATGTATAATGTAGATATATATTTATATATTTTATTCATACGCAACAGAGACACAGTTTTCTCGTTTTATCTGTATGTACGCACGCAACTTTAATATATATAATTTTGTGAATTCTGGTTTTTAGTTCTTTGAAAGGATTAATTGAGGAGACTTCTCCCCTCAAGAGGAACGAAGAGATTTTTGGGAGAGATTCTTAGACAATGATACACCCATGCACGCACATACAACAGCCACACCCTAGCGCACACACCCACACTAGAAGAACATTTTTAATCAATTATGTTCAACGTTAGCTTAAGGGAGACAGAAACATATGATTCAGGTGTTTTTTTAAATTTTGTAAAGATTTTTTATTTGTCCACAAACCCACTGACTGGTGCAGATTGCTCGGGAAGAAATCACAGCTCATGACCTTCAAAACATTTTCGAGTTTTCAATGGCGATAGGTCATAAAATCGTAGAGCAGTCCGGAAAGTGGATTTTCATTCACACATTTGGGAAAGTTGAAAAAATCGATAGTTGGTGAATGAAATTCCCGTGCAATTGAGCCCCACGCACAATGATTCAGCAGTGGGTTTCAGTGGCTCGGCGATGGGTTGAACAAACCAATTCCGGCATGGTCAGTCCAGGTCATCACCATGGGCAAATTCCTTTGAATCGCTTTCTACTCATAGAATATCAATATATTTAATTGCATTCTTTGAAAAAGGGAATACTTGGAGAGGGATGATAAAGGAAAAGATTTTAATCGGATTGCAAAAAGAAAATTTGGGAAAGGAGAGACTTTTTTTATAAACTTTTGGGATTTGGTTTTTGATTTTTTTTTTGCATGCAAAGTTTACCCCAGTTTTGCATGCATATATTTTATGCTATCATCTCGTCTTTTCAAGTCAACAAGTCTAAAAATATTAAAATTAGGACATTAAACAAAACAAAAAGAGGTCTCATGACTAATCATTTCTGAAATAAAATTTCAGCATTTATCAACAAAATAGTCTAAGTAACAAATGATTGATACTTTAAAAACACTATTATTTGTGCCCCAATTGAGATGTTTTTGATTGGATATTATAAAATAAATAATAGCAATTCATACCAAAAAATAGGTATAATCTACATATATTAACAGATGATTAAATGACAGTTAATTTCTGCCATTATATTAATTGTGGAAAAGCACTAGAACGCATTAAAAATTATTGAAATAACAATAACCTGGCACAAAGATGTGTTAAATTTTATAGAATATATGACCAATTTATGACCCATTCATTCCTTAAAAGGTTAAAATTTGTGATGTTATTAAACGTTTTGATATACATGCCAATTAATGGGTACTACATTTGTATGTTTCAATTGAAAAAGCTATAACTCTGCCTAGTGACTCATGGCCAGAACCATTGGCAACAATTTTATAAATTGCAGACAATGACTTATATCCCAAGACAGTTGTGAGCCCCACATTAAAGGTATGGATAAATTAGTGAACTTTTAAAGAGACACAAGTCATTTCAGCAGATTTATAATCTTTTCAAGTGAACAAACATTAAGTTTTAGTATGGTATGCCATCCATATACACAATGCTATTATTCATTATATGAAGATTTCTCTTCAATTATCCTTGATAATTAAGCTTCTATGTCTTCAAAATGTTACAGGGATTGTTGATGTACCACTAATCCTCAAAAGTGGTGAACTGGTCTCTCTCTATGTAACTAGGTGGCCTAATATAATAGAAACTGTGACATTTACAAATGAGCACATATGTGTGTATGTAATTCCAGTTTTGATCTTCCTTCACTGGCTCTGCCCGCGACGCTCAAGCCAGCAGATGAAGATCAGAAAAGGACAAAAATTAACAATATCAAGACATTATAATAGGCCACAGCAAGTTACCATAAGGGAGGTTACAGTACAAGGTCAAGTCATAGTATGTCACAACAGGACATCATTTTACATTTTTCCCACTAGTCAACATTGGTTGAAAGTGGTAATCAGCACACATTACAGAGATATGCAACCATTCATCAACTGAATGATAAGCACATTTAGACAAAAATTTGCACAAGTCCTATGTAAAACTTTTTAGAAAATGGATTATTAAAACAAGCTGCTAGAACAACATTAAGCACCATAAAACACTTGAACAAGAAGTGTTTCCCATCATAAGGGCAACTTTTACTGTCAGCTCATTGTTGACAGACTTTCTTTAAGTAGGTTCAACATGATTTGCTGATATGATATTATCTCAGCAGTAGGCCAACAGCTTTCAAAGCCTCCTTAGCACATATGACAGGAAGATAAAGAAGAAATAGATAGAATTAGGGAGAGAAATAGGACATAGGTGCATTAACAAAGTTAACCACAACGATCATTTACTTGATAGCTCATTGAACACCAACGCTCCAATATTCATGGACCAAGGCAGCCCCTCTGCCAAAATAAATTCATTTCTTTAAATAAATTTTGGCCGGTTGCATTCAGCTTTTGAATGATTAAATATTTCCACTTCCCATTCATAATTCGTTGTGAAAGTTCCTCGACAATGACCAATGGGTTGCCTTAATGAATTAGTTCCTCATTTTTCCATAATATAATAAGCAAAGCATGCCAGTATATATACTATGAGCAGAGATACAACACTAACAACTTCTTAAATGGAGCTGGTTTGCATTGGATTGGTTCAAAGTTAAAAAAAAAAATGTGTACAACACTCAACCAAAGAGTGCTGCTATAATGATGTTTTACATTAAGAGACATATCTGGGCTTTAACTTGTTGAAAAGCCTTCTTGTCATTGTTGCCTGACTACACTGAAGCACTCTCACATTCACTCAAACATGCATTACTTCAAGGATCCAATCTTTTCTGCATAACTTCCTTGGCTGGTTTTGTGCGACTTATTTAATCCTGTTTGGGCTGTTTAGGTTTACCCCAACACCCAAACAAACACTCCAGTGAAGGATAGGTGTAAATGCTCACAATCCATTCAAAGTTATTGTTCCTTGTGTTTTTTTCTACAAGCATGAGTGTCTGGAATATTTTTGTCATATCGATATCATACGATTCCAGTAATTATATTTATATATATACATGCATACAATTTTCTAAACATAAATGCAAATTAAACCAAGATTTGTAGGTTGACCCTCACATTCACATAAGCATAATGATGATATTATACTTTTTAACTTTATATAAGAGGACTTGTAATAACCCATGCCCATGAGTTTCTCATATTTTAATTGTAGCACATTATGTACGCATATTCTAGCTGCCGTAATTTGGCTTCCTTTACGTCAGGGTCTATTTCTCTGACCGAATTTCTCTGTATCTCTCCACCCACTTCCTATGGACATTCACTGACACTGATACCTAAGGGTGAACAAGAGTGTAAGTAGAAATGGTGGTATAAACAAAAATCTGACCACACATTTGAAGCACAGATATTATTGTGCTGTCTAGGTGAACTACAGCTTCTGAATGATGAATTACACTTTTTTCTGGAAAGGACAATGGAACCAGCAAAAAAATATATGTATATTTATATATATATATTTTTCATTTGAACTAACCATAAAAGGTAAATTAAGGCTTAGCCGTTTTTTTTTCAAATGTTGCTAATCTAATTCAGAATAAACCACATTTATTTATTAAGACTATCTATTGAGACTAATATCCATACAAGATAAGCCTGTGGACCTAAAGTGGACACACAGGGCCTTCTGGTTTCATCAGTCTCTGATTAGGGATATCCACTTGGATTGTACAAAAAAATGCTTCTTCCAGATTTCACGTTAAATACACCCATCGTACCAAATGCACACGAAATCATCTCATACACACGAAAGCGCGCGCGCATATATTTTCATTTTTTCAAAAACATCATCTTCATCATGCAAACTTTCTCATTAACACTTTGCCTCTAAAAACACTCATTCAAAAAATATGTGTAGAAATTTAAAATACTGATTTCCAACTATCTTCTCTTTCTTCGTATATCGTAGCTGTCCCACTATATATATCAAACCTTGCTTCACAGTAGTAGCCCATCATGTAGGAAGTCACCAGAACAATCCAATTCTTCTCCACCAAAAACTTTCCAATGGGAGTAGCCCATTAAGCAGAGCTACTCTACTATGCTTAGCCATTGCACAAGCAAGATTTCTATCAAAATTCACCCGCAGCTACCAACCTCCAAGTGCCTCAAACAAACAAATTTACTAATCTTGAATGTTAATCAGTGATGGCACAAAAGACATAAATAAGCCTTTAGGCTTCATGAGATCACCATCTTTTACCCATGAAAAGGATAACATACTACTGTGCATGTTAAACCTCTTCCAAAAAATAGTCTCCAGAGGAAGAATGGAATAATTAAAAATTAACTGCATTCAGCTAACAATAATGTACGATTGAAACCAAATCTTTGGGTAAAGACCCAGAAGACCTTTCAAAAATATATGCTACTGTGCACTGACATAGCCAAGAAGGAGTAAAACCTTCTAAGTGTAGCATGGATTCTTTTTCTTTGCTGTACACGGAGAATAATGTCAATGGAGTAAAGTGGCCACGTTTGCCTCTCAGGTGATGCTCACGTCAACAGATGCAAGCAGGGACTGGTAAAACTCACCTGCACTCCTTACTAAGACTTAACGGCAAAGCAGATCCAATAAACTCAACTCAACTGCAAAGTATTTCAACATCAGCACTTTCCAGCTTGCAGTTCAACAATAGTGATCATGCAGCAGGTCACATAAGCATTATATGTAGTTGTAGAAGATGATAAAAGAAACTGCAATAGCTAATAAGCATATTAAGGCTTTGCAGTCTAAATTGATTTATATACTTTTCAACAAGTATATATTAATATTTTAGCCAATTTAAAGGCAGGGTCTTTTATAAATCTATAAAAGTCCCCTGAATAAATTATCTAAGAGTTAGTTCCATATCGGATTATCAAAATTTACCAAGCTGAGATAATTTCCAAGGGTTTCAGATTTAATGTAGCATTTTGGAATGAAAGGGTTTTATCGAATGATACCCTAACAACAGTCAATTGAGGTAGAACATATGCAATTACATGTGGGAAGAGGTTGTATAGTTCTTAAGTTTAAAGTTGAGATTTTTAATGGAAAAATTTTTGTGTAAAGAAATACTTGAAGTAAATATGCAAAGGCTTAATCATGCTGATTGCTTCATATGACAGCTTCTTAATGAAAAGGAGGCATTTGTTTAAGTTGCAGTTGAGAGAAGAGACTAGCCAGAAATGCACTAAGGCCATCCTTGATGTTCCTTTCTTTCCCAAATATGCAATACCACTCTTCAGTCACCAACAGCATTTGCCACTGAAAACCACCGCACTTCTATCACGAGGATGTTTTAGAGGGAGTGAGGGGGTGCTTGAATTCACACAGTCTCCACTCGCTGAAGGAATTCACATCCTTACTGATGTGAAAATGGATTAATCGGTCTAATAAGTGCTCAGCCATGTTGAGGTTCTCAGCAGCAACCAAAAATTTGCAATCCCTTGCTGCCTTCTGTCTCTGCACCGATACACCAGCCTCTTCAGAATGCAGTGTTGTGATTTGCAGAAGAGTCAGGCGGTCGTAGACTGTACTGGGCCATAGGTGAGACAACCATCGATGGCTCTGTATTCCTTCTCTTTATCTTGCCCTTGGTCTTCTTCAACATGGTGGCCTGGGAAATATTGAATGGAGATAGGGAAAAGGTGGAGTTATTACTTGGGACAACCTTAACATGAGGTAACTACAGATATATTTGAGGTAAATCTATGCTAAGTGCCTCAAAAGGGAGCCTAGAAAAAATGCACTGAATTCATGGGGAACTTATTGCTCTCACTTGTTGGACCAAAACTTGGGAAACTACATGTTCAAATGCTAATAGCAGGCGTTTAACCTAATTACTAAATGAAAATCACTGTTTTTTGTTGGCAGTGAAAGGTGATATCAGTATAAAAATTAATTTTACATTTTTTGAGAAATTGGAGTAAATGTTTAATGTGATGAACATTTTAAAAATACTGGAATAACTTAAGATATTTTTAATGGGATGCCTAGTTTGAGAAAGTAATTTTCAGTCAAAATATAAAATTCTTCAAGTCAGCAAAATTTAGGGCTGCAAGATATTTCTGAGTGTTAATCATTTTAATTTCTATTCAATTAATTTTGAGGCCTTGAAACATTAGTTTCAAGCATTAAGCTGAAGGATGATGCTTAAGGTGATGCATTAATGTTTACCCTAAAACAGCTCAATTCTGAAAGCTATGAAATTCCAAATGAAATACGCAGTAGCATGTACTATGTATTCACAAGTATTATAAATTGGTGAATATTTAATAAAATGAAGAATATTAGTAATGACCAAATATATTACTACAGATTATTTCCTGGACAAAATGATTTGGCATATCATCCAAATAATTTTCTCATTGCTGCCCATAATGCTACCTATCAACTGTGCCAAATATTCTATGAAAGTCATTATCATTTATTTATATTAATTATAAAAGCACATAGGCTTGTGGATGACTGAAAAAACTGCCATTATTAAGGTTTTCTCCAAAAAAATCAAGGCAGCTGGATTTCCATGTAGTGCATGTCAAAGATCAGTTATAAGATGATATTTTGGGCAATGAAGGAGATATGCCTCTTAACATTATGTTTTATATTTGCACAAAATGTTGGTAGATTATTAGTGTTTGCATTAGTGAATTTATGGACAGCAGCACCCAAAAGTGATGACATAAACATTTCCATATGGCGAAAAAGAATTACATGAAGTGGACATCATTCAGAAAAAAATCCTTCTGTAATGTTGATTTCTTTATGTAATCCTGATAATATAACTGAACTGCTGATGAGATAAGAAAATGATAATGAAATCAAATATACTGGCTCAGATTAAATTTATATGCATGAAAAAATCATTCATATATCCTCTTCCACAACTAGGCCCTAGCAAATTGTTTCTCTGCTCAATTTTCTTTAAGACCAACAACTTACTTACAATACCAATAGCATCTACATGACTTCTTTTACAATTAAATACATCAAAGCACCAACCATTGATCAAAACTGAGAAGAATCTGCAAGAGGATAACTAAGGGTGACAAATACTCTGGTCCCCTTGGTATCTTTTGTTAAGAAGAGTAGGCTAATGCCGATGCTGGGTTTCTCGCCGCCCTTCATGCTTTAATTTCTATCCCTAATGGTGCAAATAACCTTGGCCGTCAGTTGCCCCCCGTACAGCTACTACCTGATTATCTGGATCTGATGAATAAACAGAGCACTGCAGCTTTATGGCATGAAGCAATGAAATCTATTAATGATCTGATTTATCTGCTTTTCTCCCAATTTTCATAAATTGCACTAGAAAATGGTGGAGCTAATTCACTCCTCAAAAGAATTAAGAGTGATGCATAAGCAAACTCAACAGTTGAAAATTTTTTCCACATTGCACTTACTTGGTTTATATATAAGCCTGAATGCTTCCATGTACAAGTCTTCATAGGATATAATGCTTTATGCACAGAAATTTTGTGGCACTGATATGAAAAATTCACTTAAAATTTTCAGATTAATGTATTCCAATCATCACCTGCTTATCTCAGCTCACCCCTCCTTCACAGCAAATAGGTATATTAAGGTCACTAGCGTCTACTGTTAGCAAACAATCGGCATTCTTTGCTTGAAGTACATGAACATTAAAGGTGACAATTGTATGAGAATCTCACAAAATTTTGTTGACAATGAATCAAGTTGATAAAGAGGTAATGGTATCAGATTTTTCAAGAAAATTCCAGTTTCTTGTATTTGTTTAACAATGACACTAAAAGCTTTCAAATCCAGATTCCACCAATATTTAGGCCAATTGCTGTATTTAATTGACCTCTTGATGAGTTTTAACTTTTCTGATAATGCTTAAAACTGCAGCAATTCATTCTTCAAGAATTTCATATTTTTTAATGCATTTCAAAGTAATTATTAAATAGAGTGCTTTGGCCATCTTGGAAATGTTTGCCACAAAACTTGAGGAAGTCTCTTTCTTGCCTTTTGTTATTACAAAGCTATGCTTAATAAGACCACTTGTAGTGCAGCATTAAATTTTACATTGTCTAATGACTAGTTTGGTGGAGGAAAAACTAATCCATGAGTAAAAGTATAGCATTATTGTAGGATAAGTAAAGATTTAGGCAGTAATACAATGAGGAATATGATTAAGAATGACTGCCTGTTGTATAAAAGGATCATTAAAATCACTGATGAAATAACAATTGACTAATTCACCAATCAGTTGAGTGGCCATGGAATAATTGATACTATTATGTATAAATGAAATATTTCATTTCTATAGCCAACCAAAACAAGAAATATATTGAAGGCAATAAGGCTAATTGACAATGAAGAAAAATTATCTTCAATAAACACTCTACTTGGCCAAAATACTGAGATTCTAAGAGCAAACAATGCAGAAAGCAAGTAGGCTCAATTTCAATCTTTTAGAAATTATAAAGACCATATAATTTATAACTATGAACCCTTTCCCTTGGAAATACTAATTTAACAAGTTTTCTACCAGTCATGACAATACTAAGCTGTTTTGTCCTTAATCTAAATTTGTTAAGTATACTATCCAAGCTTCAACACTATTGATCAAGCAAAACTGCATGAAAATATTACTTGTTATTGTGTTTTAATATTTCTAATGTTAACGAGTTTCAGTAATCATCCTCTACTGTAAACGATAGATCTACTTTAATAACCTCAAAAACATTTACTCAGGGAATCATATGATAAATGAAATGTAGAAATGATAATAGCCTATCAGATACCATGAAAACGTATATATTCCAAATAAAAGTTTTTTTTTTAAATTCGAATTTCTCTAAAGCTAGCAAAAAAGTAAGTGGCATTTTACCACACAGATTAATCATATTAGCTCATATTCCAGAATATTCTCAATTAACTCAGTTCAAAATATTTATGAATATGAGAGCAATGCAAACTTCAACATAAATACCTGGGTACATACCCAAAATTTTCCAATCCTATCTACTACCTTTTTTTATTCATTTCCTGCATCATTTTAAGCCAAATAGATCTCTCCCACACTTTATTTCAAAGATTCTTAATTAAGACTTTAAAGTAACGAATTTTCACATGCACATACATAAATAGGAAATTCTGAAAAATTACAGCCCAGAGGTTCTAGGAAATTTCCAAGCAGAATTAGAGTCCAAAAAAACTACAGAAAATTTCAAATATAAATTATGTAAAAAGGAAAATTTGCAAACTACATAAGCCCACAAGAGGAATAAGTAATAGTATCATTTCAATAATTAACATTTTCAGAGACAAAATAATAAGCTTTGGTTCACACAGCTTCATAAACTTAGTGAACTCTCCTAGTTAAGCTAGATTTAACATATTTTTAGTTCTGTGTCCTGCCATGCATAAGAGTGATTGATAAGAAAAAAAAGGTCATTGCAATGGTCCTATTTCAAAATAAAATAGCAGTTAGGAACAGATGGAAATGGATGAGGGCATTTTCTTCTCATTACAGAGTTACAACCTTCACACTAGGTTCATAGATGCAAAGAGGAGAACCCTGATGATAAAGAAATAACTCTCAACCCATTGTAATCATATGAAACATATCATAGAAAGTAGTGTCGATACAAATTTATACCATTACGAAATAAGAACCAGGGAGGCAAAGATAGAGAAATATCTGATCAAACTTTTGATGCAATTTGAGATGGTGAAATGTGTTTGATCTATCAGTGAATGAGTCTCCTTGAACAATGTTTTAATGCCTTCCCCTCTTCTGTAACCTCCTCTTCTCCTCTTAAAAACCCAACTCACCTCTTAAAGTGGTCCCTCTTTATCTCCCTCTCTCCCTCTTTTTCTCCTCTTCATCCACTCCCATGTAACATCGTTTAACTCACTCCGAGAGCCTTCCCCACAACCACTCTGTTTACTGTCTTTCCCTGCTCACATTACCCCCTAATACATTCTTCGTTTTGCACAGAATTCACTTCCAGCCAATTGTCATTTATCAGCCAAGCAACAAAGCCCAGGAATGGCCTATAATCTCGTAATTTCTCTCACAAATACCTGCAGCATCTTCTATTTTCCTTATCACTATTAGACATCAAAATCAGATTCCTGGAAAAACTCTTTCAAACCTTTGCAGTTGTTTCAATCCTTTCAATTTCCATAGAGCTTTTCACACCCAAAAAGATACTTTTACCTCTCGCAAAAACATTCAATAAACTTTCCAAATTTTCTCATTCATTTCAAATATAAAAGACTCCCTAAAAATGGCCTTTCTCTGCTTAAACGCACACGGTCATCCCCCTCCTCTGACTTTTCACAATTAAAACCATAACATTTTCATTTAAAACCACTTTCCTCCATTTGATGATTGAATGCTGCTGATAACAGTCTCAAATTCTTCTTAAATTTGAGTTAGTAAGGCATTTAAGCTTAAAATTCTTAACCATTTCAATCCTTAACCACTGATACTTAATCCATTTGTCTTGTGAGCCATCATTTTCCATGAAAAAGTGTTCCTCAACCTTTTCCCATCACTTGCATTGTCTCCTCCATAAAATTATGGAACCATCCAGACTATTATTCTTTTTTTTCCGAACAAAAACCTTTACACTTTCATTCATTTCTTTTGAGAAGCGTTTTTTACCACGCCTCAACTGATTGAAACTGGAAGCCACCACACAAATGGTTAGAATATCATCGTATGTACATTTAAGTGTTACCATAGTAACTCTTTAACCACCATTTTCATTCCACAGCAGTTCTCACAAAATCCCACATAGCCCTGCCTACCTTATCCAAGAAATGGGGAATGCCAAACCACCTTTAATATGCCCAAAACGACGAACATTACAAAATAAAAAACTATATGTACTTTTTTGAAGCACCCTCCATTTCTTGTCAAATCTAAACCTTTCAAAACTCAAAGAAGCATCACGGATTAATATCCAAAGCACAAAACTCATCTATCATCAATCTCAGTAATATGTTCATCCTAACCCAATCCCCCCCCCTGTCCCCTAAAACTCCCAGCCCCTGTTTCAGAACTACACAAGCTGATTCCGAGGTATATGTAGTTATTTGGCTAGCTGAGGCATGTGGTGTCTCCCATCATCTACTCCAGGATGGTAGCAGGTGAGTGGTGTCCCCCCGACCTTCCACCATCCCCACCATTGGCTGACGAGTGCTGGGATGGTGCCGAGGCGATGGAGGTGGTCACGTGGTGACCCAACTGGTTGCCATGTGGGATTGCCGGTTCAGTATTCCTCCGCTTCATCTTGCTTTTCTTGAGCATTGTGGCCTGTGGTCGTGATTGCGTTGTGCGCGTTTGTTGTGATAGAGTGCGTGCCAGGAGGGGAGAAGGCAGAGAGGGAGAGAAGAAGGGAAGGAAGCAGGGAGGGAGGGGCAGAGAGAATGATGGATGTCCACAGAATCGGTCGAGGGCAGTTCAAGGTATTCAATGTTTGTTTGAGGTGATCATGGGGAAGGAGATGAATGCGGTATGATGGAATAAATAGGGTTGAGGAAAAAAAGAAAAGGGTTGAGACCATGTGGACGGATGAGAAAAGATTTGAGGTGGGTGGGGGTGTATTTATTTTTTTATATTGAGTCAAAAAAATACATTGTGCCATTGGTGTGGTTTTTCAAGTTGGGAGATGGTGAAAATGGCAACATTGGTTTTCATGTTATATAAAATGGTAAATTGGGACGAAAAGATGTAATAATGATTCACCGAGACAAAAAAAATTTTAACAGTGATTTTCAATTTTTGGGTTTGGAATTTTTTTGTGATTTCATGCACAAAAATGCAATGATGTTTATTGAGTAATTTTTAAATGGAAGGGTGACATTTTGATGTTAGAGAAATAATAAAAAAATACCAAAATTAATCAAGTATTTTGGAAATAGATTGAGTTACCAGTGAGTTGGTGCATGTAGGGTGATGTGTTAGATATATATTATGTGAGGAATGGTTGTGAATAACGAAGAGCAGGGAAACAGTATTTTGTGTTGGCAGGAGTAAGGATGTTGATGGACATAGGAAGTGGAGGAAATGCATGAGGTTCAGTGTGAAAAAAAGAAAGCAAAGTGAGAAATAAATACTACTCTGGCAATTGCAAATTTGATTGATCTAATTCATTCATCCATTAAAAATGTTTTTTTTACTCTATGGCACTCACTACATACATTACCCCTCAAACACAATTTCTTTCACTAGAGCTATTTCAGCTTGACTTTCATTTATTGTGCAAGTAATTGGACCTTCTCATTTCACGAAGTTACAAAGAGAATTATTTGGAGATTTTCGTCAGATTAGATAACATCCAAGAGCAAATTTGTTCAACATCATTTTGATTAATTATATTAAGATGATCTTAGAGTGTCTAAAATTTATTTTTAATAATTTTTCATGATTGATACTTATTATCATTACCAAAGAAATAATTAAATGTTCTTTGGATAGTTTCTTTTGTGTTGAACATAAAATATAACAGAGCCAGTAAATATTATGTCATGAAGTACCTTCACATGAAAATTCAAAAATATTTTCAATCAAGCTATTTACATTTTCTGGAAGCAGCAAACATAAAATACAGAAACCTACAAGTAAATTTACTAAAATGAAATATGATTTAGTACCATGAAAAGTATTTTAATAAGTGCCATGCATTTAACAGTACGTTTTCATTTGAAATCACTTTGAATATTCTTGCTTCTATTTTATTCCACCAAGATGGATTTGTCTTTTAAAATTGACAATTGTTTGAAATATTACTTCAAAGACCATAACATTTTTTGTTGCACTGCAGCCTCAAATGCTTTTTTTGTAAAACATTTGTGCAAACGCATTATAATTGTCATACTGACATTTTTATATATATACATAGAGGGATTAATGATTGAGGGTATGACCTTTTAATTAAAAGTTTTAATATAAAACAATAGTGGAAAAGTGGAAGTGCACATGATATCAGGAATATATTCATAACAGTGCAAATAATAAGTGCTTTTAGGCATTTGGAGGGTTTTGCTTAATGCTGGACTCTCCAGAACACTTGGATGCGAATATAACTGAAAAAAGTGTATGGATACATACTTCTAAAGGGCATGGAGAAAACTAAGTAAATTGTACTTACAAACCCTGTTGTACACACATATTGTATATGTCTAACAGTACCTATCTGCTGTCATGTGCAGCCCATATATCTCATTAAATACAACACATGACAAGTCTATCCTTAACCAAGATATCTGTCAGGTGACAAATTTTTATCTTGAGTAAGAAACATGTCTCTGTGTGTACCACAATGAGTCTTTCTAATATGCTCATTCCTATCTTTACCATAAAAACAAGTACACCCATTGAAAATTGAATTAAAGGTAAAAAATAACAGCAATAAGCATATGGGTAACATGAACAGCTACTCAATGGTACGGACTATATTGCCAGACATTAATACCATACATAACAAAACATTTATATATGAAGCAACCCGCATCAACTGGTATAAAGAAATATTTCTCTGAAGACAGTCGTGCTGTGCATTAAAGTTGCTATTTAAGGGCCTGGCATGAATTTTATATTCTACATTAACTTAAGAATGTTTAACACTTGAGATGAAGGGAAATGTTTACAGTATTATGCTTTAGCCCAAGGTTCATTTACCAAAAAGAATACATGGAACAATTCCTGGAGAAAAGTTTTTGGCAAAATGAGGAGATCCAGATACTTCTACACACATTTTTTTTCTCTGGATGCCTTTCCATTCCATTTTAAACACTCAAATAATTCACAAACATGTAGTGAAGTGGTAATGTTCTTAATATTTCAGATTATGAAACAGGAACAAGCTATTAACAATAATACTTCTCACATTATTGCAGTTCAGTTATGCTAAGGAAAACGTTCGGAGGCTTGAGAAACTAGTTAACAACCATTAGGCATGGTAGAAAAATGTCAAACTCAGATGGAAACTATTTCCAAAATTCACAAAAAAGTATACTATATTGCAGCATTGCAAAATAACATCCATACTTAATATTCTCATATAATGCATTGAAGCACCACACCATGCCAACAACTCTACCTCACTCTATCAGCAAAGTACTATTGATCTACATGCAGGCACAATATAAAGCATGATTGAAATATAGCAAAATTTTTTATTACTTTAAAAGAAATCGGAATGTATGTCAAAAAGTTAAAGCTAGGCACTTTTAAACATAACAGATAAGTTTACAGTACTTAAATTTAATTACTGTCATTTAATTCACTGCTTGGCGATTGCTCAAGTGCTCACTAAAGGCTGAACCGTAGCAATGCCTTACATGATGGCTACATGAATATCATGTAATTACTGCAAATGTGCTGAAACAATTAGCTACTCTGAAATGTTTTGTGCAAAGCCTCAACATATCAGTTTTAATTATTATCAATAAAATATACTTCACCTTGAGGGCAGATTTAAGCACAACCACATCACCAGGGCTCTGAACCCAAGGTTCACCGTCCACTTGCACGGGAATATCCGTATGCAAATGTATTTTTATATGTCCTCCCTGCGATGATAGAGAAAAAATTTTTAATATGTAATTTTAAAATTGCTGACTTGCACAGCTCCATATGACTGTGTCTGTTGCATGCCTCTACAACTGCTCTAATACGTATGTTCAACTCTTTTCCCCAATTATTTAATTCCTATATTGCTGCTTGAAAATTTTTATTAGGTATTCAGATGATGTCGCCAACATTGGCAGAAGAATTGATGGCCATCTAATCTATTTAATAAAACTAAATTAAAATGTTAAGCATTCATTACTTGAAACATCATACATATAATGCATTTCACATGGTAGCTGTGTGAAAAAGTTGTACTCAGTTTTTTTATTAAGTTAAATAAGTTAAAAGAACATCAATAAAAACAAATTCCAGACAACTCTCTTCTTTTACTAAGAACGTGATTCAATTTTGGAGGCTAATATTGGATTATTGTTTACCAGTGTCAGGGTCTAATTGGATGATGATATTACCCCATTGGGATCCCACTTTTTCTCAATTTTTGGGCAAAAACTCTTCATGTCTTATCTTTACTGCCTAAATTGGAACTGAAGGACCTATCAAACTGATAAGGTGATGAAGTAACTGTATTATATGAAGAAAGAAAGTCTATATTCAGGGAGGATGACAAAAAAAATTAGTCCATATTCTGAGCACAGTGATATTTGGAATCTGCAACGATATCTGCGGAATTTAGACTGATTACTATGCTACATCCCTTTTTTTAATATTATAAAAATATAGTTTCAACCTAGGAGCCAATCCTGATTGATTGAAGCAAATCACAAAGTTTTCATTTTAAATTAATCACACAACTATGAAAAATCATTTTCCATACTCAATTGCCCCAAAAAATACTTTTCCAGTCTATCACTGTTTGTAAAACAAACTAGCGAACTAGGACTATGGGATTCAATGCCTTGAAGACATCAAATTTTGCCATAAAATAAGCAGTTTTTTAATTTTCCTCTGCTCATGCTTATATATTATATGGTTACATATTATAACAATAAATCTTGATATGATAAAACATCTGCAAGTTCATAGATAACATTTGGTTTTCTGGAAATTATAAAGAATATTTTCTCATGTTTAAACAATCTGGGGCTAGCTTCATTATTAGATTTAGGATCAACAAATACACTGGTAAATGGAAACCAATGAAACCAAAACTCTTTGTGAATCTGAAATCAAAAACTATGTTGAAATCCATTTTTTTATAATGAAACATAGGAATTGGAAAAGTATAAAATTATTTTGTAGCTACAATACACAGAGATTCCTTGGAGTATTTAAAAAATGACACAGCAATAATTACAGATGAAAAACTTTACATTTTCCAGAAGTCCTATAATATTCACATATGCCTGAGAAACAACATTATCAATTTTCCATTAAAAAAGAGAGGTGCAATAAAACAATAAGCATCAAACAGCACTACTTCCATCAGATGAATAGAACTATAGTGTTTCAATGATTAAATTTACCCTATATTTTGCTCTACTTTTCCAGCATACTTTGCTCCTTTCATTCTGAATTGCTATGGAAAATTCAAGAGGGAGAGGAATGCAATGGCTGACCTCCATAAATGAAAGTCAAAAGATCAGACATTTAATTGTTCAAAAAGGAGAGGTTAATGTTTAAAAAAATATCTCTTCCCAAGGAGTAGATACCTGAGCTATTCGCATGGCAGAGCGAAGGCCAGACTGGATTTGACCTAAGTGAACCACTCCCGTGACACCAACAACTTCCAACATTCCATCCCAATGGTTTGGCTTAGAAAACTGATCTTCTTTCTCAGGGCCCCAAGGATTTGCACCAGATCCCCAACTGAAAAGGAGAAGTCATATGTGAATGAGAGAAGTCATTAATTTCACCAATTTAAAAGCACCAGTTATTACCATTGCCTGGATTTTTGATTTGAGGGGAATATTTTGCCATGGTGACCTCTGTGACATATGGCTATGAGTTGATTTCAAATATTTAACTAAATGAATACTAGAGTCAAAATAATTGAAATAGTCATAATAACAAAAATTATAGTAAAAAAAGAATGAATGAAAAGTAATAGAATTCTGAGACCCTGATACTTCATTTAAAATATACTGAGCGATAATGATATGAAAAGTATTACAGCTATGAGAATTTAAATAGAGTGATTAGTGACAAAAATAATGCCTATTGCCTTATCCCTTTAAAAATTATTTTTTCCTACATATCTTAGTGATTTATGGCAGTTCAGCTAAAATCTGGGGTCAGCTTCTATTCAGGCATATGGTAAGTAACCATAACAAAAAATCCCTGTGGATCTTTAAAAGTACTTTTATTGAGTTGTACTCAACCTGGATACAATAGCATATAATACTAACCTTAAAATGTTGAGGATGATGATTCCTTCCACTGGAGGAAGCTCGACATGGCGTCCATCAACCTCCAATCGAATTTGTCTGTGAAGGTCTTTACACATTTTGGGCCCAACCATCTTACGTAATCCCATTTTCACATACACTCCTTTGTTGTGGAGCCTGTTGCAATAGTATGTGAAAAAGGAACCATTTATCAGTAACAATAGAATAATTTTGAAAAATCAAGTCAATAGGAGGAAGAATCAACAAAATATAAACTAAAAAACTAATACATTGCAAATGACATATTAATATCATGTCGCCGGCCCCATTGGAAGTCAAGTTACATTCTCGCCTGCCAACCTAGGGGCCACTGGTTCGATTCCCACCTAAGTAGGTTTCCTTGCCGTAAGACTTAGTTGTTTGTAAGAGTATCAATTGTAATGAGTATCATTGTCAAAAGTCCAACGTAAAGACCAAAAAGTGCTGTTTTTAGATTAATTCTAGATAAAGTAAAATATAAACAAATGTCACAGATATGGAAATAATCCTTGATAAAACAGCTGTAAATCAGGGTAAAGATTTTCCTACCATTGTTTAAATTTCAGCAGTTTAACGATCACAAATGCCATTGGAACTATCATGCATTCTATCAAATAGTTTGTGAACAGTCATATAACTATTTGCTAGCATTGGCTAATCTTACTATTACATCAATGAAGAAGAATTATTTATAAAAACTATGTTAATAATCACAACTTTAGAGGAATATCTCAAAAAGATGCTTAAACCACACTCTGTTCTAACCTTCATTATTAATTCAGCATAAATTTTGCTGGGAATGTAAAGTTGAAAAGAAATCATACCATCTTTTAGAATTTTCAAATGCAGTGGGATAAATCAATCTGAAGCTACAAATTTTGGTATAAAAATTCTTCAATGCATTCATGAATGTCCATGGATTAATGTGTATGGAAAAAATTAAATTGTGTTCAGGAACATATATTGTCTTTGCAGAGAATTTTCACTAGTCTGATTGAAATATTTAAAGGGTATCTTATACATTTATGAAAATTTAGGAAAGAAGAATTCATGGCCTTACAAACTGTGTGGAAACATTTTCTATCATTCATGACTTCAATGGGCAGCCAGAGAAGAACAGGGCAATGAGAGGAAATACTCTGCAACAAAATGGCCAATGCAACAATTTCTAGAAGACCATGAGTATTGCCGCGACTTAATGTAATTATGAATATGAAGAGAAATCCATAACACTGAAAGATCTTTCTCCCTCTAATGATTACTGATCTCTTTTTGGGAAATATCAATAATGATCTTAACCTGATTTTCCTCTGCAGTACAGTTTATGATCAGAAATTATTTTACCGAAATGGAATGGTCATATATGTGAGACATTGTATAATTTTCAATTCTATGGCACAAAATTTGTAGAATACTCATAATATTTTTTAATCATTTTATTAAAAATGGTGACAATAAGGACCATGCATTGTAAAGATCTATGATTACAGCCCAGTAAGCTTTGATCTAATAAATATTAGTCTCAACATGTGATAAAACAGATGAAGTCTGCTTTCCTTAACTTTTTGAACAATGGAATTGGCTTTGAGGATTCCTTTAATATTTTCATTGCATATTTCATCCAAATTCACACATATATACATTTCATCAGAATGTAGTATGTTCTCATGGCATTTTTTGCAAACCAGTATTATGGGCCTAAAATAAACAAATTAAATAATAAGTTTGAAGAATATATTTAAGTTTCAGGTGACGTCTCACTTATGATGCTAGTTACTTTGTTATTATTCATTGGCATATTAATGGGAACACAATAAATCCTAGTAAGGTCAGGTGACTTGAACTTATTAAGGTTATAAAGGATTATGGTTGTCAAAATGTAAAGGAAACTATTTGAAGAGTTAGAAAGGGAAGATTTAAAATCAACAGACATTCAATGCTTAGAATGCAAAAGAATGTTTTATCCTGCAAAGCACTCTGCCAGGAGGATGAGAAATGTTAAGTTTTTGCAGCTCTTTTACAAAGTTGTTCAACTGAACAGAAATATCTATCCTAGAGTTCATTTTAGAGTGTCACACAAGATAGAGAAATGGAAGGAAGGGGTGGCACACATATGTGGTGTGAATATCACGTCAGTGAATGGTAACACACACTAGAGACAACAAGCTTCAGCTCATGATCATGAAGAAACTACATTTATACCAATTCTAGGTGTAAACCCCCAAGTGAAACCTTCATAAATAATGCTTGGGGAGTGGTTACCTAAGTATTTCATGGAAATGCTTACTAAGGCTCAATAAGATAACTAGCTGCTAGTAAAAATCTAGTGACATATGAAATATGACATGAAAATTTATTTGATTAATATTTGGTAATCAATCTTTTAAAGAAGGTTTTCCATCAATATGAACCCTTAAATTTTTTAGCTTTGCCAAAAAAACAATCTGAACTCATAATAAAATAAACCCTTCTTTGATTCTGCATACATTCCATCCAGCATGCCTATCCTTTTCCTCCCTTTATTTTCATGCCTAGCATTCTCTCCTCTATCAGGGACATCAAATAATCATGATGGACATCAACGTTAGATGTAATTAATTAATTTAAAAAAGCTATTACAGTTTGAGGAGGAGGAGAAAATAATAGTTTGAAAAAAATGCCATTCAATATATAATTGGTTTGTTAATATGACTTAATCTGATGAATACGCACTACAAATTCATTACCCCCAGTCAAAGAAAGGATAATGGCATGAATCTCACACCTACGCAAAGAGGTGGAAATGTATATGGAACCATTCATTGTGAAATGATGCTGTGATGACTTCATGCACCAGACTGACTCATATGAACTCCTTCCCTGACCTACTAGGTGTAGCAACCTTAAAAAGAAGATCTCTATGGCTTGCAGAGGCCTTGCAACCTTAATTTCCAGGTGATCCTTATAAGTTCCTCATTTTATTCCTCTTATACAATACAGTGTATCCAAGAATCTGCCTGAACCAAGAGTACTACCATTATATTTCTAAATGCTGTTACTTGCTCCAAAATATGCAGTAACATCAAACACAATGAATAATTTTAATGGTGGCAATTGACTATAACATAGACAACCAACTATGATAATTACAAATTACAATCTTGTTAATTTACAAGTACATATTCTGTATTTTTGATGAAGAAAAATGATATTTCATTGAATTTTATGGGTAAAATTACTAATATGGACTAAGTGTCAGAAAAGTAACATAGAACCTTAGTTGATGGGAATCGATGAGGTTGAAGGTAAAGCATTTCTACCAAAACCTAGGCAAAATAATAGAACTACAACTATGAGATTATAGTATCATTACATTTTCCTTGAATACATTTCTAATGCCAAATTTTAGGATGAGAGTTCATCACATCATTTTGGGACTTTGAAATGATATTCTCATGAAATAAAATGCCAAAAATAAAAGTGGAAGAGTTTCAATTTGAAATAAATAAAATACCTTTATGACAGATTAGCATCCAGGGAAAAAGCAGCTCTACTAAATGGCATGATCTCGTATAATAACCATATATGTACTAAATTTAGCCTTAAACTAACACTAAGAAAGCTCCCACTTCATACATCTTGTTTCTTGATTGTTTTAGGCTTTATTTTAATGCATGTACACATTTGCACCCTCTACTAGTAATATGGTGTAAATTTAACAAAGGAACATTAAAAGATTTCATGTTTAAAATATTTAATGCATAATATGTAATTGGTTACCTTTTAGTCTATTTGTAGTGTGTTTATTTGAATGATTTGTTCACCCTTTACATTAATTAGTTAGGAGGAGTTGTATAAGCAATAACTAAAAAAATACTGACCTGCTGTTGAATTTATTGGGATTTTCCTCTCTGGCATTATGAAAGTCAAGACAAAGATCAGCATCAATCCCAATACCAAAGTAATTGTTCATGACAAAGATCTGTGTGTTGTCCTCACTCGTAGAGCCAGCTGCAAAGCAAATATTACATAAATACCAAAATATTGGCTAGGTCAAAGCAAGTGAACTATAATAAAAAAATATTTCATGCACCCATAATGCATACAGGATCCCTTCACCATTTCTTTCACAAAGGTTACCATTAAATTAACTTTTGGCAAGTAGATGTGCAAATACCAGCAATTTTAGATGATACAAATTTAAAACACCAACAGATTAAAGTTTATGCTTTTTATTAAAATATGAAGTTATAACAAAATTCTATAGTTAAATATTGGCTTCCTTTAATACCTATTTTCTTAGTTATTACTCTGTAAAACATCTATATGGCCATTCCTTATACCTTGCCAAGAATAATTAAAATATTCATTTAAAATTTTATGTGCCCACAAAAAATAAAATCAATAACTGGTTTCCAGTATGGCACTGTTTTCCAACCTCAACTCTTCAAATATTTGAATCCCCCTCTAACACACTAGCTAACCAAGATCTAATAAAGTATAATATCATTAGTGGCTTTAAATAAAAAAGAAAGCGAGGTAACATTGTTTTAAAATGGAATTTATTCAATGAATAGCAATTTTCACTTCAACGGTTATTCTTTGCACACTGATGATAAGGTCAAGAAGGCAATATTATTTTCTCATTGTCCCAAAATATTAAAATCTCCCCATACCATACCTTAAAATCACCCCATTTCCATAACATTACATCATGGAATATTCAATCTTTAATTTCAGTTTACAGATGAATTTAAATATAAGGATTCTTTTACAAAAGGGAATCTTTATAAAACATAGGCTCAACTTGTTTCCTATTTTTAGTTGACAACATTACAGGGCAAGCATATCTCAGTTTAGTAGATCTCTTCCCTAATGGCTGCCAACATTCTATTTATTGCAATTAAACTTTTTATTTTTCCTCATATCTTAATCCCATTTTATGGATTTCCATTTCAATGCAAGCATCCCACTGCTGATTGCTCTTCTTTCTCACAACCCTCTGGGATTCCCACTCACCTGTGGAATTAGCCAGTTGTTGCTGTTGTGTCCCACTGGTTCCTGACCCTCCACCAGCCCCCGCTGCACCAGCCCCTGTTTTGTCCTCACCAGATGATGATGACGAGGATGCCTTGTCCTCAGGGTGAAAGACCACTGTCCACCGGTCCAGCCGGATTTCTTCTGCATCAATCACATCTCGCAGGAGATTAAGTGGATCTTCACCTCCAGTGTAACCAGGACCCCAGCGCAAAACTCTTGCAAGATCATTTCCTAAAAAATTCACACACTTGTTTTTTCTTGCACAGCATTCACGTCATCCTCAGGATGGACTTCATTTGATAAGATGAATACCAATTTTGAGCATGCCACATAATTTGCAGTATTAACACTTTGTTAAGTCACTAAACATTAAATTTGAGATGAGTAAGGCACTAATAAATGGAAAATATGAAATTAATTTTTCTTAAAATTTTTATAGCATTTTAAAGACAAACTTTTTGCTTTATATTTATTAATATCACTAATTTATGCATTTCACATAATCTTTACTTCTATGTGATTCATGGAAATATGTAATAAGTTTGCACAAGAGATCATCCATTCAGGCTTCCGTATGTTACATATAGTGGAACAATTTCAATGAATTAGATTAAATACATAATTTGATAACCACAATCAGTAACTAGAATTCAAATATTTCATTCATCAATTTGTAGCTATCTCTATATTTTGAAATCAATAAAAGCCATGTATCTGATTGCTAAGTGTTATTAATACATTCCTTATGACTCTTTCTTTGGTTGATATGATTTAAATTCTTCATCACTAATCTAAATATAATAATGGAAAGTTGAGGAGGTAGATTGATTGAGAATAAAATATAAAAAATAATGATAAGACCATTGTAATTGGCTGAGTGCTTTCTTCAAGGGTTAATGTGAGTAATTTGGCAGTGCTGCCTTACATGCACTGTTTCCTAGCCTCAATTCCTTCAGTTATCCCCTGACATGCATACTTCTCTCTCCTTGATGTCCTACTTTGTGCAGGCTAGTGTCACCTATTTTTGTGATGCATATACCATCTCCCAGTCCTTATCTGGAACATTCTTGATTACCTCTACCATCTGAACTTTTGGGAGCTAGTTTAGGGTAATTAATACAACAACACCAGAGAAAAAATGATCATCACAGTTGATAAGCAAGCTTATGAGAACATTGCATTTGTTGTGAGAACCCTGCTAATGCTCCTAAAGCTGTCATAATACTGACACAAGAATAGCACAATAAGTTTCATAGTTGTAGCCAGTCCTAAGAAGCCTGCTCACTGCCCTTTCCTTAAGTTTGCATCATTCTGTATTTCAGACACTCTTTCACATGCACTGCTTCTCAGGGTTGAAAGTATGGTACGTGGATCTTCAAAATGATTCTCCTCAAATCTGAACTTCCTCTCTCCTTTTTCCTGATCTATTTCTTTCTTCAGTGACCAATGGATCTGAAAATCCAACCTTCCCACTCTTTGCTTTCCCTTTGGCTCCTGTCATTCCTATCAATGCTCTTTCTTCCCTCTCCTCAATCCATTTTTGGCCATCTCTGCTTTATGAGGAGATAGTCTCTATCCTTTGCAGTGAAGCCTGGGGACTCCATGATGTCAAGATGGTGCTTCCCTACATGTTAGGGTTTCATGAGTGGCCTCAACTACCTTAGATTCCTCTCCTCCTTTTATCACCCTGATCCTCCGTAATCTTCAGCACCCCTGCCCATAAGCATCCTTTCTGTTTAGAATACTTTTTGAACTAATTTTCTTAGGAGCATGCTGCGATATAACTTAAGATGCACATTTTTGAACAATCATCTAAGTTTTCAAACTCTGTTAGGCATTTCCTGGATTGAAAAGAATATTTTCAAACATTTTACCAACAGCTTCAAAAATTTTACATTTCTCTTTTCTCCCATATATTACGATAAATTTAAAAGCATTATTTTCATATTCATTCAGCATTTTTAGACTTTGTATATATTTTAACTATCAATGAGTTTTCTCCAAACTGTGACAATTTTTAAAAAGATATTTCAATATCACATGCAGTAGCATACACTGGAGAGTGATTAGACTCTCAGGAATATATTGTACACTCTTGCGGTGGTGCTGGTAAATGGGATAACATAATATATTAGCAGAAAGTTAACTGGTAACATTTTAATGCCATTTAGCAATGAAGATTATAAAAAGCACTTGAAGTTGTTCTCAGATATTTTGTCCAAGAAGTTTATTTCCATTTGGTTCTAAATTGTAATGATTTTTCCATTAAATGTAGTAATTAATCTATATTGTGACATAAGAACAGAATCATGTACTTAAAGCATTATTTATTACCATGACAAGGGACTTGCAGGGACTTACCTTAAATGTGCTAAAAAAGAAATTAAATGTATACCTATTCAATAATCATTCTGATTAATGTAAAGTATTTGTATACATAACCATGTCATACAGATTTTGTTATTAATCCTAACTCTTGCTGTGGACTATTTTTACACTAATTATATAAACATTATCATAATATGTAAATGCCAGATACAGAGTATTACACTTCCATAATCCACTATATATCTATGTTATTTTAAATTACATAGACTTAATTAATGAAATACAATACAAATGTATAAAATACAGAATAAATGCAGGAAATAATATTTTAAAAGGTTAGATACATCAAATCACATTCTTTCTAATAGCACTTCAAAAAAAGGTCTTCCTTTGCACCTCTCATTTGAGCAATGTATGAGATAGAATTAAGAAAAACTTCCTTTATCATTGAATTTGTTAAGTCATAAAACTACTAATACCAATAAAATATATTTGTTTGAAGGTACTCCAAGAATAGTTTAGCATGCAAAAAAAGAACCAACATACCTGTCCCTAGAGGAACTATAGCACAAGGAGGTGATGAACATTCACTATCTTGCCCCACATTGTCCAAACACTGTAAAACCCAACCTATTGTCCCATCACCACCACACACTAAAATTCGGTAGTCTTTGATGTGACGGAAAACATACAACCTATAAAAATTAATTTCAATAAGAATTACCATTTTTTTCTCAATACAGGTTTTCAATCTTTTTATATTAAAATTAGAAGCAGTAACTTTCTTAATGTCTAACTAAATGCTACAAAAAAGTAGGTACATCTAGGCATCAAATAGGTACATCAAATGTATATGCTGATTCTCAGTTGATTACAATAATGCCAGAGAAATAGTGTGAACCAAATGTGCATGAATTAAAATTTTCCACATCACAATTAAGGGCGCTCTAAAATTAAATATCATAACATCAGGTTAGAAAAAGCAAAGGCTTACCCAGGCAGTGGACCTCCATTGTCCAGATCAAAAACTTGGTACGGGTTTAACAATTTCCTGAAGCTAGATATCAACTCCAGCCCTTGACATCCACCTGATTTGACATTAACAAACACTAATAAAGGTTGAACACCTGGAGGAACCATACTTGGCTCAATGTTAGGCAACAGCATCACTGAAAAAGAAGAAATTGGGTAAGTACACCAAAAATTTGAATAAATGTGAATTAATTCTGATGTGATATAATGTAATAACTTTCAAATGATAATACCTATATGCTGCAATATTTCACACCAATGAACAACTTACCAAGCAAATGCTTATCTTCAAAGCGAGATTCTCTAAGTATATATAAAGCTCTTACAGCTTTACTGGAATCTTCATAGGTAATTACCATTGAACCATATTCATAATAAATTGGTCCAATAGAAGAAAACTTATTTTCTGCAAAAGAGAAGACATTGAAATACCAACTTGTATGGATCAACTCTAACCATATTGATGGGAACTATGAAACGAATATATCATGGCTTTATATTCATAAGGAAATTGTTCGTGAGCATCAGAAACTTCTTAGAATGCAAAAAAACAGAGCCCTCACCTCTTCCTAAGAAGTCCGTGAGAAGGTTCTCATAATTTCGCTGTGATAGATTGGGAGGTAAGTTGCCAACAAATAACGCCAAATTTGGACCATGAGGGTCCTGCCTCTGCTGAAGGTAAAAGCGCATTAATTCCATTTGCCGTATGGAATCCCGTCCAGTACGTTTAACCCGTTCCCATGGCCGCTCATCAGATGCAAGCACTCTTTCTGTCACAGCTGTTGAATAACAAAGAAACAAATGTTACCTTAACATTCATAGGCATTCATATAAATTATACATTTGAGGTTCCTTCTCAATAAAATCTAGAAAGGTTATATCATGTTACAGAATGTTGAGAGATAATGGGATGTTGAGGGACATAATAGAAGAGAGCATGTTAGTCAAGCAGGGTAGAAGAAGGGAGAGGATTGATTTTCAAATGATTAATTCCTAGGGACCACACGAAGCCTACCTTTCATTAGAAGATTAGCACAGTTGAACAAACATAATGTGATATGTAATGAGCAATTGATTTGATTTTGCTAGCGATAAATATTTAATGTTCACATATCTACAGAATAAAAAATGCCCTTCAGGCCTCTTAATTAACTTTATTTTTATTCAAAATTCTAATTTTGATAAAAAAAATCTATCATCACTTTGGCATACACCAAGAAGATTAACATGGCAACAAAATCAAAGTAGCCAGAGATTTTGAAAATAAAGCACAGGTTGTGGTGGTGCCACAACTAAGACCAATTGAAAACCTGATAAAATTTACATCCACTGCTAGCCAAGGGAAAGAGATTGCACTATAAATGTGCCTTGAATAATTTACAAGAATTAATAAGATTCTATTTTACAAAATCAGACACATCACACTTTTAAATATAATACAAGCATAATAAACGCTAATTTATATTTTCTTTGTCAGACTCTCTGGTTTCATCAGAATGATGTTAATGGAAGGACAAATGGAGGCAATACATATAATGAATCTTAATTGGTTAGGTAAATAAAATCTTCCCAAAAATATATCCAAACAGATCTCTTCTTATTCCAGCCTTTGTTAATAGATTTGAATTGAAATAAATAATCTGAATTTCAATATTAAATAAATGTAGCAAATATTTACGTATTTCAGGAAAATTAAAAAAAAAAAATACATTACCTCCACGATCCAACAGAATTTCACTTAAGCGATAGTCTTCTGCTGGTGCTGCTTCCAAACTTGGTGCCAATCCAAACTGAACAAGGGCATCCTTTATGACATCCACTGCAGTCGAATTCCCATCCACTTTGACCCTGGGGAGTCTTGCCTGCTGCTCAGGGTTGAGCTGCAGTTTCCCTGGATACACATTTACCTCACCACTCTCAATTTCGGAGTCCCTGGAGAAGTGATTAAATTTTTTAGCCAGTGCATGATTTTCAAAGCATTTGTGCCATTTTCATTCCTTTTGAATGTAAATCAACATATTTTACCATATTAACTTGTATGAGGACTGTCAAATAAAGACTGATCATGCAATGTTTATTTGCACAATTTACTGTGCATAAATTTAAGTTTGCATCATAATATTAGCTTAATTTTTAATATGTGTTACAAAGTTTCAATGATTTGATTCTAGTATTATGACAGTGGAAGCCATTGCAAGTTGAAGCATGTCTGTTTCCTTACAGAATGAAGGTCATGCTCAGTGCTGCATTGAAAGTTTGCTTTTGCTTGAACATATCAACAACTGAAACCATGTTACAGGAAACTTATGGAGAGTTTGTCCTTCCCTGAAGCACAGCTATAAGATGGTTCTAAATATTTAATAAGGGGAGGGAAAGACAACCAATTGCAATGGAAGGTGGACCTGAAACTCCATTGACTCCACAGCTGTCATTAAGAGAGATGATAATCAAATATAACATTGAAAGCAATCTCAGATTTTCCATTAAGTTTCCACAAAATGTTAGCAACGGAAAAACTGTGAAAGAGGCATGACTGTGCACAGTAGGTTCTGAGATGCTTGTGCCTGAACAACAACGTTGATGTTACAGAAAGATTGGGAGTATTTTAAAGGTTATCACTATAGATGAAACTTGATTATATTATTTTAATCCAGAGCGAACAGTAAGGCTCAGCATGAAAATCTCTTGTGCCACCAACAACAAAAATGCCAAAGCAGTAATGCACGAGTATATTGGTAAATTTATCATCATATCATATTTTGATTTTCAAGGAATGGTGCATCAACATGTCATACCAGCACATACCACTGTAAATTGAACAGCTCACCCCATAGGGATGTATTGAAAACTCTCCAAGGCCATATCAATTGCATAAGTCCAACTTTTAAAGTGAAAGGCTGGATGCTTCACCATTATAATACACAACAGCACACTGCAAATATTGTTGCCTAATATCTCACAAAAATCAATGTTAAATGAGTTCCTCATCATTTATAAAGTCCAGAACTATCCTTGCATGACATTTCTGTTCAATGCAGTGATTAAACAACTTCACAGATAGTATTTTTCATAATCAGAAGCAGACATAAGCAAATTGAGCATGTTTCAACTTGCAATGGCTGCCACTTAAGGCAATATTGAATTCAAATCAATTAAACTTGTACCACATATAAATTACACATTTAGCTAACATTATAGCATAAAATAGCATTTAGCAAATTGAATTATGCAATTTAAAAAAATTATGTTGCTCTGAACTGAAAAACTCATATTATATCACTATATTTCATAGATTATTATACTTTATGAGGAATCTGATAGGCTAGCAGAAAGATAGCGTAGCTAATGGCCAGAGTTGTAGGGTCCAATTCTCAGGGATGCCCTTGGGCACATTTAGCTTCACCCAAAATGTGTGATTTTTCAGGTACCATATCTTCCTCAGAAACTATAGGTGTCACAGGAAAAGGAGCTGCCCCCCCTACCCTGATGTGTGAATTTCACACACCATTAGACTTAGTACTAGGTGAGCTCTACTCTCATCTATCAAACCTAGCTTCAGGCAGTTAACTTTAGTGGTGGAGGGTATTACTTAATAATTAAAATGAAAATCAGATTATAAAGAGCCTCAATGAGTGGTGCACAACTTGCGGCCTACATATTAATGAGACATACATAGTAATTATAATAATAATGTGGCATACATAGTAATGGGCCACATTTGGCCCATTACTGCTCCATGAAAGGCAAAGATTGATGAGAAAACACTCTGACATGATAATTGAATTTACTATGCACTAATCAATCATGTCAATATCTGAGGTTATTCACTAAAATTTTGACATACAAACAATATAGCTTTTGTTCCTTATGAAATATAGCTATGAAGAGTAATTTGTCATATTTAATTTTTCATGGTTAAAGCTACAATAGTCATACTATTCAAATGACATTAAATGACCTTAATCAGTTCAGATGCAATGATTTTGAAATAAATTTAATTAATTAAAATAAAGAGATTGAAATGAAGTTTGGAATATATTTCTATTTATTTGAGTTCTAGAATAACTTAGAATGGTGGCTGGATGCAAGTCATACAGCACTATTCATTCTTTTCAAGAGGAAGTTCTAGCTGAAAACAGAAATAATAATATATGCATATTTTCCTTTTAATCAATTGCAGGATTCCCATCAAAGAGATCATGAATACTTTCCCTAAACCCACACAAGTAACCAAATTCAACAATTGTACTTACTTAAACCGAAGGAAGAGAGCAGGCCTCTTGCCCTCCTTTCGAATAACACTTTGCAGTGGAAGAGGGTCAGAGAGCACAGTTTCGTCTGGGGAATAGGCATCCGTAAGGTAAAAGTTGGCTGTAAAGAAGAAAAATATCAATAAGATTCTTCATTCTGCTAAAAAGTTCAACCACTAAATTTTGATCTTCGGTATCTTTCCTATAAATACAATTGCATAATGACATGGGCATATTGGTTTGCATAAAACTTACTTAGCAATCACTCGACTGTTAATTTTAATTAATAATGACAGATGAATATTTTTTTGGCCGCTCTGAGCCAGCTGCTAAAACAAATTTTAAAACTTTAAACTTGATTTTTTGATTAAATAAAATAAATTCAATAGCAATAAATCCATTTGCGGTGATTTGTTCATACTTAGAATATTTTGAAAAAGGATAACCTCCAATTTAGTCGGAGGGTTTATAATGGGTTGAGCTTCACCAATTCAATTTGAATGTGGTTTAAATTTATACAAGTCCCTGAATAAAAATATGAGTAATGAACATTTAAAGGTCATGAATGTGATTTTAAAGTTATTGATTAACTCTTCTGTGCAACCTCGGTACCACGTAAAATACAAGCCTTAAATTTTTTGAGCAAATAATTTTACTTAATCAAATACTGACATAAGACTACTTTAACAAGGGAGTTTTTCTTGGAAGGGGTCATAAGTTTTTAACATTCAGAAGGACAATATATGACAGCAAAATTCCCTATTCCGAATGAGAAACACAAAACTGAAATGGCAGTAAGTTGCACTGACTAAAAAGCAAGACTTAGAGTGCAAGCTCACAATACTTCATCCAAGCACCATCCTGGCTGTTTAAAAACTAAAACTGGGAGCAGCAAGTCCTTGATACCACAGTGGTTTATGTCAATTTCAAAATTCATCATGTCTTTAATGAAATGAGGAATCTGAGTTTTTTCTGGAATTCCTGATATTTTATATGAAATAGATATTCCAAATATCAAAAATACCTTTTATTCAGGTAACACCATTTTCATTATTTAATTAAAAATCTATTTATATTTTTTGCTAAATATATCTTAATAATGGTAGACCATCATTTAATTTCTTCCACAGGGTCACAAAAACAGCGAGGAGAACTTCATGAGTGCTTCCTCCAGCTGGATGATCAATGGTCTCTTACAGTAGCTGGAGAGGGAACGGGGTGGTACTTGAGTGAAAAAGTAAATAGGGTACTTCTCTCTTTTCCAAGTCACATAATCCATGACCACAGGTATTATTTATCCATGGTCACACCTTAAACATAATTAAAAGACATTTCCATCCATAATTATTTGAATACATACAGCAAACAAGGAAGAGCCTTGTCACAGCAGTTACATATATATAAAGGGTAATGTTAGAAAGTTGGGTTGGTTGATATATATATATATATATATATATATATATATTCCTTTTAATGGAAATTCAACCTCTAGGTAGGTTCTATATAATATCAACTTACTTGGGTCTTTTGTTATGTGGAAGGCCCTCAGGGCTGTACACAAAAGCTGCTCAGTGGATGTTAGCCTTGGAATGGTTACAGGGCGGAAAATCCTTCTCCTCATCGAGTTATTCCCATCATATACTTTAACCACTTCTACAAAGAAATATCAAAATTCAACATTTCACTGTGGTTGTTTAACTATTTTTGTACCACATATAATTGAATCCTTTGTACTGCATGGCTCTAATACAAGTATGCTTAAGGAAGGGTGGAAATTTCATAACTGCAGGTGAATGCAAAATTTACAAAAGATGCATAGATCACCTCTCATATCAAGTAGTTCTGGTTGAACTAAGATTATCTAATTTTAAGTAGCTAATGACAGAGGAAAAGGCAAAACATTTTTCCTTAGTGATGTAAAAGAGAATATGTTTGCATGTTCCATTTAAATCACGCGATTACTATAATTTACAAAATAATAGCTAGAGGAATGTGATATTGTATTTTATCTGGGATTCATACATATATGCTATTTAACATTATGGGATTTTGAATGCGACTCATTCCTCATTTTAATGTTAACCCTAACACCCATCCCATACATAATGCCACTGGTAGACAGAACTACAATGAATATTTGACTCTTGTTTAGGTTTGAAGAAATTCAATGATATTAAGTATAACAATATAGCAGATCTTTGAAAAGTAGTCTTCAAAGACTTGAGCATAATAACTGATATTGAATAGGGATCGGTTAATTCAGTTCTTTAGTTCCTGGTTCCACAAGCTTTTAAGACTAGATCTGAAACAAGCATGAAAATTAAAAAAATTATTTCTGGAACTGGTATGATAATAAATTAGGTTATATTCATGCAATTATACCTTGTACAATACTTTAATCCCCATCACAGAGAAATAAAGATCCCTTGAAAGACTTTTTGGTTGAAATTGACACTATTTTTCCTTTGCACAAATAATAGACTCATTAAGCTGTGCTGTTCCAAAAAAAGCTTATCTTGAAAAGCTTATGTAAGTATCTGGAATTGGAGTACACAGCTTCTGTAAAAATATATCCACCCAAAAGCCAATCATACATAATTTTTCACTTCATTCACCCCTGTCATGAAGACACATATTAACATTGTATGTGTTTAACAAGTAAAAAGATCTTACAGGCAGCACATGAATAATTTGGAATCAGAGGAGGTGGTTCCTGAAAAATTATGCACAAAAGCCAATTACACTCACATAGTTTTGTTTATCTCATGCATGATAGAGTTCTATATGACTGTTACATTGAAAGTGCTGAAAACAATGTGCAATAGCCTTTCATAATTGCATGATTTCATCTACTCTTCATTCCGGTGGGTCAATTATTTCATCCCATCATTTTTAGGAACAGGTAAATACACCCTCAATAGAGATCCAGAGTTGGTTTAAAGGTTAAAAAGTTCAAACTCAAGAAACCTCATATGACAAATAGCTATGGGAAAATCTTGTTTCCTGCAGTACAGGCTACCTGATATTGTTTTGTAATGTATTACATGTGCAGCACTTTACATATATCAGTATCTCTTAAGGTTCATCAGATATAATCTTTACAAGCCAGGTAATCCGGGTAGCATTGATAAAAAATGACTTGTTCTTAATCATAACCAAAAATTATATTCTACAGCCAGCAAAAAAAACACCATAATGCAATGCACAATGCCTACATTTTTGTGGAGGGTGGATTAACTGGTATTTTCATTATTCATGATGATTATTTCCATTTTATTTGAGATAGTCAAGGAGCATCCTAGTTGATTCTATGGTACTTATGCTTCTTTGAGTCACAAAATGTAATCTGTAATACAGACATGTGGTCCACATTTGTTCATGATTATTCAGAACCTATTGAAGTTTCAAGTTTTACTAAATATTTTTATAAACATGAGAAGTAATAATACTGCTCCTTTTATGTCATAGTTATATTAATGGCTTCTTACGAGCTTAAGAAATGCTATGCACAAGGCACTACACATATTATATTGGATAAAGGATTTACATGTAGAATGATATATAGCTATGTAAATTATACAATACTTAACTTTATTCAAATATGACATTTGTTGCAATCCTCAAACAGTAAAACTCATTCATTTCAGTTTATCAAAACAGAAAAAAACTGATTTTAAGAGTTTTTATCCTGATATTTGTTTGCACTAGAAAAAATTTGCTATTCATCAAGAAATTTTCAGAAACTACTTTTCATCTATATTCTTATGCTTGCTTGAAAAAAGTGCTATAAAATGCAGAAAGCTGTTATCTTCAATAGACTATATAAAGATAAATGCTTCCTACAATGCACATGAACCAATAAATTATCCATAATGTTGTCTTAGTTTTGAAACTTAAATAATTATATCGATTGCATTTAAAACTTTCAATATACAGTGTGAAACTTCACATGAACTGTACATATAACTTCTAATAAGGTGATCAATTCTTTGAAGGTGGCCAATCTATTGCTTACTTCTGCAACTGTCAATAGCTTGATACCAATTCACTTAAAATAACCAGTGGAACTAAAACCAGGAGCCAAATTGAAGAGAACCAAATTCGTGCTGAAACCAAAAAATGTGGAAATGATCCCTCTCTAAAAACAGTAAAAAATATTCAACAGATTTTATTCTAATTTTGGATTATTTGCTGTCAAATGTTACCAGTCACTAGAGCCCTAAAAATTACAGATGAATAACGAAGAGGACATTTGGATATTATTTTATATCCTTATAAGCAGGATAAAAGTGATATGTACTTTGGAAAACTTCTGATGGAACAACTACATATTAAGATCCAACAAGATTAAGATACAACAATTAAGATCCAACCTCCATAACTATTCCACAAGAGGTAAATCGAATCTAAATACTACTTATTGTAGATTGTCATCAACTTACAACACATTTCACAATATGAACATACGACTGTGTAACTATCTGCCTACTCAGTTGAAATCAGATGGTATCCAGAGTTTCAAGAATAGGGTATATACCTGGTTACTTGCTCACCCACTTTACTCATTGGATGAATTCTTTTGTGACAATCTTCATCACATTTAAGAAAGTATGTTTATATGTTAAATAATACTTATATTGACGACATTTAATATGGTTGTACCATTTTTAAAATGAATAAAGTATTATTATTATTATTACATAAATAACTCTTGTGCACCAGAATATAAAACCTGTGATGGTATGTCTGATGTGGCACTTGATGCATTTAATAAGAGTAGCAGTTGCTTTAGACATTCATAATTTGCACTTAACACCCTAAAGAGTAACAATTAATATGTCCAAATACTGTAAACCAACTGGTTTGAAGTGCACATATGTATTTGATAATAGTTGTCTCAATAGAGGTCACTGAATAGATATTTAGGCTGTTAGGATGAGGGTCTCCTGTGTAAATCCAAAAGATGTCTCTTGATACTACCAGTTAAACTGAAGGTCTGAGATTTTCCTGTAACCAGATCTTCCTTTGATACCACATGTAACATAGGAAATGGAATGTTACTACACATCAAGAATATGTGAACCTCATAAGCCATATGGCTTAGTACTAAATGAATCCTAAGGTCACCTACCTATCCAATAGTTTGGCATAGAAAACAAAAGTAACCTTACTCAACTTTAACAAAAATATCTATGTAACTAATCAATCTGTATTCATATCAGAAGGCTTTCTACTTTTCCACAAAATTAAATATCCAAACCTATCCAAATTCTTTGGAAAAGTACAGCCCTCCAATATGATACTTCCATAAAGTGAAACCTGAAACTATAGGGAATAATCAATCTGTCCTTATAATAATATGCATTTTTCATTTGTTTTAATATGTGTGCAATTAGAACAAATTTGATATTGTAAATTGTAAATAGATCATACACTGTACAATTATCATATATTTTTTCCATCAGCCAACTGCCTCAAAATTCAATGCTACTGATAGTAACCATTGAACAGATTTCTTCTATGGAAATTATATTTAATTTTGAAGACTTAAATATTGCACATGCATTCTGTAAATTGCTCAATTAAGTGGAATAAATACATATATTTATTATTATAATGTCTCTGTGCATATTTCATGGCTGACAATCTTCCATTCATCCAGGAAATGTGCCCTCCAACCTGAGGTAAGAACTAATGGATTTGATGCTAGTTGTAACACTGACCTTCGTCCCTCTCTTCCCTCTCCCTCGCTGCCTTATCCACCTTCCCGCCTTGCCCATGGGGTGCAGATGATGAGGACATAGAGGAAGAGCCATGAGGCCCCATTGCCTGGCCATCTTCTCCTCCTCCCCCTCCTCCTCCTCCCCCATCTCGACACCTGGTATCTCCACTACTGAACTCCTCTGAAATGCTGCGGGCTACTTTTGGGCAATCGTAATGGTGCAACAACCGACAAAGAGGGGTGGGATGGGGAAATGGAGATTACCAATGAAGTACAGACATAAACAAGTTTGAGATGCAATAGGGGGTAGTCACAGTGAGGGTGAGTGGGTAAAACAAAATAACATAGTGGGATAGTCGAATTTAGGTATCATTAATAATATAAAATTTTCAAACAGGTTAGAAGATTGAAGGTATTTGATTTTGAATATGGCAAGGTTTTTTTTAATGAGCAAGTTGCAACACATTATATTAATGGACAGAGAAATTTTGGTTGTCAGGAAGGGCAGATTTTAGGAATTTGACGTGGTTGAAAAGTATCATTTGGTGAAATTGGAAGAATTAAGGCAAAAATTAATTAGGATAAAAATTTTTATAATGGAAGAGGAAAATTGGTTTGGGAGGAAAAGGTTTCAAGAAAAGAAAAAGATAAGCATAAAGTGAGAGATCGATTTTCTTTATCAGACAACCAATACTATTACCATTAATCATGAATGTGGCAGATAGGTGCTCATTTTTTCAATATTGCAAAGACTGATACATAAGTACTGTGATTGTTAACGAACAATGCACTATGTTGCATCACATTTGCTTATTAGTAAGTTTTCACGAAACAGAACCGAAATTGGAACCGACATTTCGACATATTTTCAGCCTTAATATTAAAATTATATAGGATTTACTAATAAGTCAGGCAATTTTATCAATTCATACCTAAAAGATCTTTTTTTATCATTGGCTAATATCAACACTTTTGAATTTGATAATTAACTCTGTCAATGTTTCAATTTGCCAAAATGATGCTAATATTTCTTCAGTACCACTTCAAGAACTTATAATTTATTAATTTGAAGTAAAAGATAATGCTTTAAAGTTACTTAAAACAATTTTGTAATAAATCACATGCAAAAATAAATGCATTCATAGGGATGGAAGTTAACCATGCAATAATACAAGTTAAGGTGATTATGGCATTAATATTTAGGGACACCCCATCGAAATAATCTATGCATGAATATTATGCCTTGAAAATAATTTTGGGCAATATCACTCTTGTAAACTATCCTTTAAAATATTCCAATATAGTTGTTATAAAAATAAAAATCATTCAAAGAAATCAAGAACCATAAAGATAAATTCCAAAGGGAACCAAACAATTTTCATGTGTCTAACTTGACATCATGCTTAGAATTATATTTCACATTAGTCAACATGATCACATAAGATTATTGAAAAGTTCACTGCTAGCCTTTATTACTGAGGTGGCCAAAGTAAACATATCCATCCTGACATTATTAGATATACTTTTATATATTCAATCATGATGATCCCTATGATTCACACATAATTAGTAATTGTTATTGATTTCATCACATTTAGATTTAATTTTTCATTACATAAGGCAAAAAAGCATAGTTGAATTCAACAATTAACTGAATGTATTACTTTCAAGAGAAATAAAATCAACACATTAATAAATATTAGTCTTAGAAATGGCCATCATTCAAAATCAACTAGAACCTTTATAAACTAATTACTTAAAAAAACATTCTTATATTAGTACATATATATTTTACTACCATCATGCATTTTTCAAATGTTAGTATGAAAAAGTATTAATAAGTGCAATTGCATATGTGCCTAATGGGGAATAAGCTTCATGACATGCAGAAGTATAACATCTCTCCAAGTCAAAAGCAATGGATCAAGTATTTTTAAGACTACCTACTTGTAATTTTTACAGGAGCACATCACTAATCATTAGAAGGAAATTTAAAATAAGTTTATTGTAAGTGTAAGAAAAATACTTTTATCGACAACCTGTCAGCAGCATGACATTTTCATGGTGATATGTTGATGGTGATGGGTTACCTTTCATCCATTCTTGAATGTGTTTCATGATAAAATCTCAAGCTAATTTTTGGCTAGTGTCATAACTTCCATACTGAGCATTGTATAGGAAGGCTACAACCTTTTCATTGACTATAAATTCGAAAATATTAACTAAATGTGTAATCATCACACTCTTCTGGGAGCAAATAAATACATTAAACATATGCGAGCCTCTATGAAATTGTCTAAGTAAAATGGCATTACTTGCTACTTTCTTCAGCACTATTTATTTCCTTTAGTGGTTGGTATTTACTTTAATTTTATAATTTAACACACGCTCCATTTTGCTTCAAGTTAAAAATTCAAATTTCTTTACAATGGGAATATAGGTTCATATTAAGCAAATGAAAAATATCAGGATATAATTCCAGTTTTAAGATCAAGCTAAAAAAAATAATTCAGTGATTTCATTTTAATTTTGTGAATGGGAATTAGTCAAATAAATTTTATTTCCTCCTTTATTAGGATTTGATGTAGCTAGGACATTCACATCAAGAAAAGTGACAAACAGCAATGGCTTGTTACAACAATTATGACACTGAAGCTAATCTACACACTCAGGCACTTTGGATCCAATGATTTGAACATTATTAACTACTTATTTGAAGGAGGGACGTAAAAATTTATGCAAAAATCAAAGGTGTTGAATATACTTCTTAACTGAATGCTAGTAGGAAAATTGAAAAGGCTGACAAATGAGTTAAATTAATTGATTTCATTGAACCCAAAGTAACATGACAGAGAATTAAGAGAAAGAGATCCAAGTGAAAAGGACTAAATAGAACAAAATGAAAACTTTCAGAATACTTCCAGAAGTAACTCCAATAAATTGAATTGAATAATAAATAAGTCACTATTACAAACCTTGATTGAGATCTGGGAAATATCATCATCTTATTCAGAATATCTGTGTCATCAACATAAATAAGGAAAGTAGCCACAGAAATGATTCTTTAAGACTATTACTAAGAGTTAACTTGGCTATAATGACTTCCACTTTTGTCTGGTGGCAGTCCGAAAAATATTTCTTCAATTCAATTCTACTTAAATAGATATTATTTTTTGTCATCAAAATCCTCAGCAGTAATTAAATAGGCACATGTACAACATAATTGATTTTTGGGGCAACAAAATAAGTTCCTGAATGACAATATGACGTTTATATCTTAGCTCTCTTTCTCTTTTGGGCACATTCCACATCTCTGATATTTTATTCCGAAATTGACATTCCCCTACCATCAACTTTGGACCGGACATCCCAGTGTGGAACTGCATTAGAGTGTCCAGTCAGGTCGGCAGTTGGAGATAGAATAGGGGAAGGGGAGAACAAGGAAGAGATTTGTCGTGAGATGCAAGTCACAGCAAGAGAAGAAGTAAAGAGGGTGAATGAGAAAAACGAACCAGAGAATAAAAAGTGATGATAAACAGGAGAGTGAGAAAAAATACAAGGTATTCAAATTATAAACAATACATTTCTCTACAATTTAGACTCACTCCAAATTTTTAAGAACAACCTTTATATGTGTCACCATTTGTGGGTGACACTTTTACACTTTAGATGAAAGAAACATTTATAATGAAAAATTTTCAATATGTTAATGATTAGAAAGTTATAGATACAATAAATGCAGCCACTTAGCAATGGAATGTGAAACAGCTGCTAAATTATTCTTAATTAGTTCAATTCAAATGTTAGACATCCAAGAAGAATTATTCAATCATAACAAAAGAATCCAAAATATGCACATTGAGAGATGCATATTTTGTGTGTTAACTTATTTGAAAACTAACTAGGTTTTATGAGAAAGAAAGTCTGTCTTCCCTGATAAATGCACAGACAAAGTCAGACTGTTTATTATAAAAAATTCGTTATAAATAACTAAAAGAAAGGAGAAATTAAGAAGGAAAATGACAAAAGGAATTTCAGACTTGATTTTCATCGAAACAGAGAACTATAAATTACCTGTCTCTCCATTCCACTTCATCCTATTGATTTTTTGTTAGATTCTAATAGCAGATGGAAAATTAAAATATCTCATGGCTTGGTAATCAACATGAAAAGCTGACATAAGCTTTAACATCATCACTAACATGCTACGCTGGGAACAATATGTAATGGAATTATCTAAAGTGCTAAAGCCAGCAAAAATACTCAGCTATGAGGGTATTTGTATAACTCAACAGATATTTTGAAAATGAGGGCATTGCCATTAGCCTAAATTCATGCAAGTTGCACTGATCATCATGGCTGCAATGGTAGCAATATTTGACCTTAGGATCCACCATTGGCAGCATTCCAACATAAGCATCTCTTCATTTCTAATACTAGAGTTTCACCTATTTTTTGTTACATACCATTCATTAAAATCTATGGGGGAGCATTGACAAAGGATCACTTAATTTTTGCATATATAAACTATATAATTGATTAAAATTGACCATCCAATGAAAATTTGAAATTTTAAGTAATTTCATCAAACAGTGCATGTTAATTTAATATTTAAAATGAAATGTAGCACTGAAAAACTTGTATATTCTGAAACAGCAATAGGTGTACCCTGAAGTGGCCTAATCGTTTTAATTGGTACTTAAGCAACTAAGTTGAGCAGTAATACACAAAAAGTAATCTCACTTTTCTGAGCTAAAAAAAATAGCTTAACAGAATTAACAAAATTACCAACAATAGCTATACCTCCAAAAATCACATTATTTTGCTGTGATTTCCTCATAATGCCATACAGAGTTTTTATTTACCTCATAATAGGTGCATAAGTGATCACAAAAATAAATCAATAATAACAATAAAACATGAATTAATCACTGTTGATAAACTATTATTCTGTACACTTGAATGTAGAATCAGAGAAAGGGAGTCTAATGATCGGTGATCAGTAAGTGCACTAAATCAAGGGTCCCCAACCTGATGCTGAAAGCAATCCTTGAACTAAAGCTTTATCTACACCCATAAACTAATATATATTTTCTTTTTCATACAATGTTGATAGAATTAGATCTTTCTGCAAGTAAATTTGAATGAATAATCACCATTAGTCAATGTGTTAGATGGCAAATTTCTGCTAAGTGGGAACATGGTGCTACCACATTGCCTTTTTTGATCAAGATATCAAACATTCCATTACACCCTAATGAATAACGATTACATCATTGAAAACTATTCAATTTCCTGATCATGTCAGAAATTGTAGTGAAATCATAGTTGCAAATGACTAATGTGTATTCTGCACTAGGGTATAGAATGTAATGTGTCCATGTCCATGTCTTAAGGTCAAATTTCATACTGAGGAGGTACAATGTGATAAAATTACTCCAAAATAATCCCAATAGAATAAAATGGAAATGAGATTAACTCCATTCCTATGACTTGAAAAATCAATACTAGAGTTTTTCTCTGGTTCATGGGATATGGATACCAAAAGCCAAAAGCTAAGTCTTGATTTATCCATTTTCCCTCGTTCCTCTTCAATTTTATAGCAGTACGCTATTACTTGTAGGACTTAATCTACACTATAATCAGAGTTTTGTAGAATATGTATACAAAATATGAAGGAAGAGAGAGTTCAAAGCTATTTTTTCCATAATCATCTCCAATTTCAATAAGAAATACTGGAAAAATCTCAGCCCAGCCAAAATGCAAAACATAGACTGCCATCAGTGGAGTTTGGAAACAAAAATGCACAATGAAAAACAGTAGAGTCGCAGTCTTTGGGGTGAATACATTTTTGGTATGCTGTTCTTAAAACATTCCTGGTGTAGAAGCAACTTCATCAGACCACACCAGAAAGAAAATCAAGTAAGCATACAAAACTTTTCCCATGCCTACAATAAGATCATATAGCAAAATACTAGAAGAGAGCTTCATAATTTATGAGCATATCAGTTGTCTAATGCTAAACAAAAGTGACAAAGATGGAAGAATTAGAGTGTAATAATATATTTTTCATGAAGTAGAAACATTTCTGATGCAATCCCCATTTCTCTGAAATTGAAACACATTAGAAAGGTATTTATGATCTGCTAGATTTGTTCTTGTGAAAATAAACAAAGCTAGCATCAGGAATGTGTTATGCCAAGCAGAGGTGATTATGAGTGATGACATACAAAATTAAGAACATAAATGTGAGTTCGAGGAAAAATCAGGAAGATCCTATCACATAGTATAGTACCATTATGTTTTCATATGTAGAATCAGGTGCCATTTCAGACTGAATAAAGAACAAGGTAATTTAATACAAACTTAGTCCCTATGAGATAAAATTTCTGTACTTCACAAGCTATGTAACTACCTAAAAGAATCTTATTGGTATTTGGATGTATATCAAATGTTCAATAAACTATAGCTCTTTTTGAAAATTAAAATTAAACTTCAACATCTTCATGTAGAGGCAATGTTGGATCATGTTGCTGCACCTACAGACACCAATAAATTTCCATATTTCCATCATAAATTGTAGAAGTTTGTTACTATAATATTGCTCATTTTCTAAGTCTCTATGATAGGTGCTGGAGTAATATAGCTCTGTTGTCAAGGAATAAATTGGTGCATGAAGCATTATGATAATTAATTTAAATGATTTCTTTTAATATCCATACTAAAAAGAAAGACTCGTACTTTTCCACAAATCTGTGGAAAAGTACGAGTCTTTCTTTTTAGTATGGATATTAAATATTTCCACGAAGTGAAGCCTGAAATGATAGAATGATTTCTTTTAACTTTACTCTGGTATATCTGGTGTTAGTGCCAAAAAGTTGAGATAGATTGAGAAAAAAGTTGTCTGGACTTTGCAATTGGTCAAACCACTAATTCTGCTGATATTTTCAGTAATTGTTCTCAATACCCTTTTTCATTCCTAGATTTTTAAATATCAATCTGAAATTGGTCACACAAGGCCAAATTAATTCAGAATGCAAAAAAATTGTAAACAGTAATCACTGAAGTTTCAAATTAGTTAACTAATATTCAGGAAATATTAGTAACAATTAATACTACTGCTTCATGGTATTGCAATTCAACAAAAGATTGAAAAATTCAACCTGACTATGCAGTCTATCTAAGTCATTTTTATAACAAGTTTGGTGAAATTAGCCAACTCTGCATTGCTACATTAAATACGGAGTCAGCTCTCTTAAATTTTTAAGGTCATGCCATTAGACATCCTCTCTGTATGTACTGTACATGTATCCATGCATTGCTTCAAAAAACTGAAATTTCCTGAAACATATTTAGCTCTAGATTTTTAGAAAGTAAGATATATTATGTCCTCCCATGATGAAGAGTTAATCAAGTCTCTCTTATTTAAAGTTCTGTTTTATAGCAACCTACCTAGTAGAAAACATCAGATACCTTCTACATTAAATGAAAGAATATTCGGTTACCTAATTGGTAAAATTCTGAGCTCCCCCTCTTGTGATACAAGTTGAGACAAAGGAAGTTCATTAATTCAGTGGAAAATGACTCATCCAAGTACTAATCTATGGCTAGCAATAAAATATTGCAAAGCATTCCTGAAAATATGATTTATACAGTTCATACTTTATTCCCATCAAGTATCAAATGCCTTCTAAAGAAAAGTATTTAGTTGTCTAAAGGAAAGATTACAATGAATATGCACTGGAGTTAGAGCTGAGTAATAGAGCTATGTGGTCAAGGAACAAATTAGCATGTGAAACATTGTGACAATTAATTTATTCTAAGAATGAAATGAAAGAGAAAAAATTAAACTAATACAGAAAAATTACATCTCCTCCAATGAATTCCAAGAGACTATATTTATAGTATAAATGACAATCTTTATAATTAAAACAAATCACCAGAAGAAAAACATCAATATTCCACCATTAATTCATTAACTAATGTTGGTAAGAGCCAAAAATCAGATGGTATGTTAATTATTAGTCAAACAACCAAGTCACAAAGAGTTTCAAGGAATTAGATGATAAATTATTCCTAGTGACAGCAATGGAAAACCCAGATACTTTTTATTTTTACATCAACAAATGAATACCACTCCCAAAGCATAAATGAATAAAATACAATGTCAAACTGCCCAACCCACTCCTGTTTAGGTTATGCTCTGAAAAATATCTCAAATGGTATACGCAACCTTTTTTTTAAGAAAGAATCCTTCAAAAGAATGAATTAGTGGAAGGTGGAGAGAGGCTACCACGCACAGAGACATGACGTGTACCTCTGAGATACGGGGGAGAGTTATGGCAGCTGGCCTTGCAGCTTCTCGGAAGGACTAGGGACAACCGCCTCACAAGGGTCGAGACCCGACCCCCTCCTCCAACTGCTCCTCTTGCCTCAGCCCCCCCTGAAATAGCCAGGTCGCCCGCTTGTTGGAGCAGAGCGTGTGGCCAAAGCCATTATAAATGTTAACCGAGTATCGACCTTCGGGCCATTGAATAGCTAGCCCACACTCTCTTTCTCTCTTTCCCAAAAAAAACTATTGAGCGTGAACAGGGTAACCTAATCTGCGGGATCTCATGAGACAATGATAGATAGCTTCATGAATAATAGGAAAGTAATGAGTGAGGGCAATGAAATGAATGAAGGGAAGCACAGCAAACTCTTAATTAATGGTGCTAAAGATGAGGTCTTACAATACACAAGTCATTAGTACTTCATTGGCCAAATATAATATTAGTCTTATTTTAGGAAAACTGATTTATGTCATCCAGCTGCTTCACATAGCAAATTCATAGCATTTGGATTCATGTCTTGTAAAATTTTAACAAGGGGTTAGCATCATATCTAAGCATATGCCAAAAATTCCTATGTTATTTACCGTAAATAATGATAGCTGGTGTTTGTATACAGGGTAGAGGAGCCTACTTTTTACCATTAGGTATTAATGTGTTTATGCCCTCAATACCGGTGTGTGTTAATTTTACTAGCAATGAATTATTAATTTGATGAAGGCAACTTTGATTTTTTACATGAGCTACAAATGATTTAAGGCTTGAGTCATTATACTGAGGGTTTTGATCTTATCTGATTAGAATCAATTGAAAATAGAGTGAAACTCACTATGAATTTTTTGAAAACCACTTTATGCCATAGAATATTAATATGAACTGAAATGTTTTTAAAATTAAGATAATTCATAAAATATTAACACACAAGTCTGTGGAAAGCTCTGTTACATCTTTCATAAACCTAATAAGAAGAGATAAATATAGTAAGTCAATAGAAGGATGTACATACAAAATACTGCTAAAAATCTGCACTCAAAATTTTACTCTTTGGTTTTCAGGCATCATAAATTGGACATATATGGTTTTATTACTTTATGACAAATCACTGTAGTTGGTAGCATTTTATTTTCTTTTCATTTATCTTATGGTTTAATACTGATGTGCTTTATAAGAATTTTCAATGAGCTTCAATTACTATAGAAATAAGAAGAATAGGAAATTTAGTCCCATTACAAAAGCTTTTTACTTGCATTAGCTGGAACTTTCTTTTCTAAGTGCAGCAAAGCATTCGGGGAAAACAAATAACCCTGCCACAGTACAATAACAGAGTAATGTTCCGGATGTCTTTCTTTATACTAGTAATCAATGATTACTTAAGAACTATGTGTTTTATGTCAACAATACGTGGAAACTAAGTAATGAATTTATAAATATGAAGAAGCCTAATTGGCACCGTGCTTGAAATTTTAATCTAAAAAGTAGAATTTATAAATTGTGATTATTGATATGCAGTGGGTATGACATACTTCAAATTAGTACTATCCTTACTCAAACCTTGCATCACATATTTCTTTTAATTTGCAGCAAATAAATACCTTTAACAAGAGTTACTCTAATGCCATTTTGATTCATATCATTCCAAAAGTTATACTTAAGATGATTAAAAAATTTAATTTTTTTTCAAATATAACATTATATTTATTGTTTACAATAAATTCTCTTTATACCTTTTTCATTTTTTTTACTTCCTTTCAGTTATTGTAGTATTTATATATTTGACTCCTGGAGACACAAAAAACATGAACTGATATGCTCAAAAATAAATAAAAAACATCTTATCCCAAAAAGAAATCATCTATATGTAAGATGAGATACCCCAGTAAAATTATTAAGATGCTGCTAAAAACAACCATAGTAACTAAGCTCATCGAGAATTCTTGAATAGTACATCAGTATTAAACCAAAAACATACATGAGAAGAAAATAAAACCCTACCTACTATAGATATTTGTCATAAAGCTTATGAATATCGCATGTAATTAAAGGAAGATTTGCCGTAGAGCTATGCTATGGCAATTAATGGCTCCACCATGGATCGTAGGCAATCTTTTTAATGACAAATATGTATTTAACTATTTTTAAAACAAAACTTGTCACACAGGATAAAATTATCTGATTGGATAAAAATACAGCTTGAAATCTATCAAAGAATACCCCAATTATGAATATTTTATTCAACAGAAAGGAAAGCTGTTTAAGCTCATTGTTTTCTCAATACTTTTTGCAGAAAGATGACATATATATTAGCGGCATTGCTATCTTAATTTCATATTATTTATCCACAAAAAATAACCAAGAGTTTACTATGCACATAAATTTGTAAAAGTATGATTTAAGGATAATGAATAGCAAAAACAATACTAACTGATCCCAACATATGAACCCACATTGCTTGCTTCCAAAATCAAAGTTGCTATAAAAGTAATAACACGTTAGATGATTACCACACATAGGTAACATATAGAATAAAAAAGTAATGACTAAAACAAATCCTAATAGGCTTCTATGTTAAACTTAACAGCACAAAGAAATATGCACTTGAATAATGCACAATAGATATATATTCTACAATGCAAGGTATGTCTCCTTGTTATTCCATTGATTTTCCATTAATATTTTTCAATTTTGATGACTAATATTTTCCAAATATGTTACACCAAATCATAACAACAAGTCCAGAACAAGATTTTTAAAAACTATATAATGCCGTAATGCCTGCACTTACTGGAGTGATCAAAATATCTAACTTAAACAGGAGTAAACAAATTATTCTAGAATTAAAGGAAAAGCTACTAATATTTGACAAGAATTTTAACTTAACCAAGCTTGGCCAGATTTGATTTAACAAAATAACTCGTCCATTTTTTGATAGACCTATACAGAAAGAGTAAAGAAATGTAATGCTTTCAGGGAAGTTGAAGTTTCAAGATGGATTATGAAAATGAGTCAATAATTTCAGCTCTTAGTTTTATATCAAGGCTTTTGGCACACATTAATCTGAAAAATCAACAACACATGACATTAATTCTCCTAATGAACATGAACATCAGAGTTGATAGTAAGGCAATGAGTTAAACTAGCATGCAAAGTTTAAGCTGAAAATGTGGCGGGAGCAACAATATGCATGAAATAGCAGGAATGCACGTACTACTTCATAGAAAGCAGGAATATACCTATCTACCAAATATCTGCCATGCATTTGAGATAAATTTAATAATCATGATTCCTGCGTGACCAAGAGCCTAAGTAGGAAGAATTAATAATCATTTATATTCAACTACATAAAAATATAAAAGGAAAAATGTTGAAATTACATGCGTATTTAACTTAAATGGTGCAAAAACTCTGACATGAAAAGATAATTCCGAACTACAAACAAGCAGCATCAACTTCAAAAAACAAATAATTAACAAAGTAAAAGAAGAAAAATATCACCTTGCATCTGACAAAATAGTAAAAGAAGTTCTGAAGTGAAACTGTCTCTCTCTCTCTCTCTCTAAGAAATACTAAATAACAATTTTAACCTGGGTTAGCAGTTACAATTAAAAATATTGAACATCAATTAGACATATATTGTTGAGAAAGTCTGAAATTTTAATGTCAGAGTATTTTAATGCACAACTAAAGTGTCAAAAATTTCATAAGCAATGGAAAAAGAAAAACCATTGCAATTTTGACCATTAGAAAAAAAACACTGGGCCATTTAATATATTATAATATTTTTGTACATGTAATTTATTATTGTATTTGATTTTCTTGAACATCTGAGGTTAGTTATGCAATTACTATGATGATTAAGCTATTAGGATCATCAGAAAAGTATTTCTTCAACCCGTGAAAGCAAAATTCTAAATCATCCAGCACTTGCCAGAATTTCAAATTTATCTAAATGCTTAGCACCTTTGATTATTCCATTGAGTAATATTGCCACATGTATTTTAAATTATTTCAAAGATTGAATAGACTTCTCAGATATACCATAAAGCTTTGATTTGGAAAATTCTTTCTATTCAGCAATTATATTTTCAAGAATTAACTCATTGATACCATCTATGCCACCAATAAATTTTCAGGCAAGTAAACACATATTATCATACAGATAAAATTTTTTACAGTTAAATCTTAATTCTAGAACTTTTATAGGCCTCTTTAACTCTTTCAAATTATGGCATAATATTTGCTAAACTGTTGCATTATTTTTATTAAGGTCTTTTTACTTAGCTGCAAAAGAAAATTTACAATTGCACTAAGCATGTGCACAGTAAAATTTTATGACTAATGTTATTATCCCAAGTATACAACAAAATATAATTTGGTATGCAATATTTCATCAATTTATGCACTTCCAATTGTAGTTTCATTCCTTCTTCAATCACAATTCCTATGATGATAAGTAACAGAAGTATATAGCATTGCATGATATAGCATTAAGACTGCATGGCTTTCTGACTTTACTAAACTATGATAAAATTTTAAATAAATCACAGTAGAAGCTTAGTACATATTAAAACTTAACAATAATTATCTGAGAATTATAATTTTGATCAATATTCAATACTTTTACTTTTAAAGTAATCACGATACTCAATACTTTTATTTAAATCAGGCATGTCAATTTTCAGGCTGATTAAGAAAAATAAGTCGCAAGCGGGGTAAATTTTCATAAACTTAATTGATGATGACATCAAAGCCACAAAAATCAACCCAAATGTTGGTTTGATAAGTGAGAGTGAAACTCACCTAATATTACGCCCTATTCATAGTGTGTGAAATTTATATATCATTGCATGGGACCAGTTCTTTCTCTGTGATTTCTCAGGAAGGCCCTATACTGGAAAAAATTCACAGCTGAGTGAATTGGGAAGCATCCCATATAATTGCAGCCCAGCTCTTTGGTCAGTGGCCAACTGCTCTACTCACTGGACTAAAACACCCCCAATACCACTGAATGTAAATGTAAGCTTCACTCCCCAGTGACTGCTGAATTCATTAATCTGTAGTAACAACTATACCCTCTTCTTATAACTCTTCTTCAATTTACCCACTATTAATGCACATCACTTCTAAGGTAATTTTTCTAGGTCTGTTGTGTGGAATTATCCTCTGAAATCTTAGTTCTACCTCTACAGTGAATGACTGTCCAGCTAGGCAAATCATTCTGGCACTCTTTCCTTAAATTTTGAGTGATAAAATAAAACTACTTAATGTTATCTATCAATATGAACTTGAAGGTGGTGCAATAGTGTGATGCATAAAAAGATTTAATTAATTTTTGTATTCCACCGGGCATGTAGCAATGATTGGGATATGGTCTCTTGTTTTGCCATTGCCTACTGCAGGGGAACAAAAGGCAATAATGAATAATATCCCTACATTTCCATCAACTTCTTGATTTATTAATTTCTGCCCAATAGTATGAATACGCATATTTATGAGAGCTACATTATGCCAAACACTTGGTGCAATAGAAATGATAAATTCAATAATCCTTAAAATGAGCAAACAAGGCTAGAATAATTAAATACAATGACTGATATTTAAAGGCCTACATATATACATACATGTATATATTATCTCACCTAGATTTACCAAGCCTATGGATGGTTTTACAGAAAGGAAAAGATGTCTTTATTTCACGATTCTTATCCTATCTACAAATAGACTTGAAAGTGTCAATATGAAGTGAAAGGCTTAATTAAACCATATTCCATGAAGTCCATGCAAAAAATCCTCTTTCATCATTAACTCATACCTGAATGTGTGCATGGTCAAATAATCAGGCAGAGTAGTAAAATATGCTTAATTTATAATGCATGTATGAACTCTGAAGTAAAACCAATTTTAAATAATCTTCAGGAGCTATAGTACTACCAAAACAATACGTACAGGTATCTGTATCTTACCCTGTAATTATACTCACAAATAATTCCTTTGAACTAAAGGAAAGTTGCAGAGTTTAGAATACTGTGACATGAATACTTCTTAGAGAATCAGTCGGCTCACTTCACCAGGAAGTAAAGATGGATAGTCAACAATGCCACTTCTGTCAGGATATATTGCTATCCCTAGACCTATAGACTATTATAGACCTCATGGAGGTCTTGGTTCAAATCAAGCATCAAACTTTTAACATTATACACAATATGCTGTTCAAGTATCGAGCGCCATGACACTAGCCGAATGTGAAGGGTAATAAGGTATTTTGAGTATTGAGTTCATTCTCCTGCCATCAAGTATTAGAAACAATGTCATTATAGAAAAAATATACCAGTATTAAAAATGAATTGATTCTCTTCATTGACATATATATTTTTGGGATTGCTCTAGTTCTTGAATAGTATTAAATAAATTCCTGGTTCGTGAATGTACACATGATTACAGATCTGTTTTTATCAATGCAGAATGAAATCACAGAATAATCAGATTGCAGCATAAGATTTTACATTTTCCAATGTGAAAAATTAATAATATATTTGTGCATAGTGGGATATCTATAATAAGCAAAACAAGATACATCATTGTTCAAATTTTTTGACAGGAGAATGTATGCCACTTAAATGAATTACAGTACACTAAGCTTCACTGTACAAATAAAATAAAATCAATTTTCTGAGAGATGATAACAGAATAACTTAATATTCAACTATTTCACTTCACAGATAGCAAACTCACAGCTTCAGACAACTCACCATTATAGATATTAGAAATATGGACTATATTTAGCCATAATTCTTTCCATATAATTAATTATTTACTTAGGTTTCAAACAATCAGGCTAAATGATAAAACAAACAATTTAAGCCATAAAAATTAAAGAAAATTTGCATTTGAACTAAATTTTTTAATGTATCTAAGTGATGAACTAAAATCCAGATATATAAAGAATATTTCCCTCAAGACAATTCTGATCGGGGGGAAGAAATGAAACTACACATTCCACGGAATTTCAAACAATTTCTTGCATAGTATTCCTGTATGCAGGTGCTTTCGACTTTACCATGGCTTTGAAAATATAATTGAAAGCACCTACATAAAATTAATGCAAATTTTGAAGCACTAAATATCTGCTTCACCTTAAATCTCATTTTAAGAACTTTGGGGAGTCTGGGTGTTTAAGCTGCAGCAGCAGGAGACTTACGAGAGATAGCAGCAGGGTCACGACCTCGAACTTGAACCCCGATAATGGCCTCCATGGGAACCTCAGTGCGGGGTATGCTAACTCCATGAGGAGGAAGGTAAATAGGTTCAAGTTGGCCAAAGGTACACTCAGGGGGGATGTTCTTTCGACAGACAGAATGGCACTGGGAAATCAAACAAGAAAGAAATTGACAATAATTTCAAGACGCATTTATGGTAATAAACTTCTGTAAAGGAGGAAGACAATATATATACTTAAAACTTGCAAAAACAAACTTCCTGAGCCTCATCTGGCCTGGCATTTCGTTCCACTCAGCCAATTAAAGACTTTTGGGCAAATTATTTTGTGGGATTCATTGCTAAGAGTTAAGCATCTACAGAATATTGTGCAAGCTGCAACAAGGGCATGTGATAAGAGGTGTTAGGGCACCAACCTTTTATGCATAAATATACACATATACTGGAAGTTTGCATGATACAGTACACTCTTCATTATCCACACTATTCTTTTCCTGGTACCTCAAAATTTAAATAAAATTGTGATAGTAAAGATGCATAAATTCTTTGAAAAGTTATTATACTTTTAAAAAAATACAAGTTTGAAATACCCAGAATTTCTTAAGTTTTGAATATCACAAAATGGAAAGTTGTCAATAGTATTCAATGTTTTAAATTAAACATATTTTTACCATCCATACTTTCCCATTATCGTTTCCTTAACATTCATAAACCATAGGACTTCCATATTCTCCTTTTAAGCAGGTAAATACATAGCTTTAGTATGTAACGAATAAGTCATGAACTATCTATGCTGCTTTTTTTGGCAACTACGAATCTGTATTAGTGAACCTTTATCAATATTCATCCTTTTCCAGTCATTTGTTTTTGGCCACATTAGTGAGACAGCTTTCTGAGGAAAATACCTTCTTAATTCCACCCTTAAAAAAAAGGCTGAAAATAGAAAAAAATGTACCTTCCATTGCTAAAAAGCTTGAATAAAGCACAAGGAATGAAAAAGGAGAGTCTATATACATATATCCATTTATATGATAACCATATTTTCCATTCATTTTGGTTAACCATGTTTTTCGATGAGCCCTCCCTTATCATGCATCCATTACCATGGATAATGAAGAGTTTAGGAGGAATCCGACTTAGATACTACACTGTTAAGCAGAAGGGAATCGTTTATTCAGTGAAAAATAGTTAATGTATTATATTTACATGAATTCATTATTTTGTTTGTTGAGTCCCACTTCAGCTTCATTACCATAAAAATCTAATGTCAAAAGAACTTGTGTGAACTGCTGCAAAAAAAAAGGTGGGCACTTGTGATTAAGACACTTCATAGATTCACATTGGGAGAATATTATGTATAATAACAGCATACACTAGTCTTTAAATATGCACAACTAAACTATTTATGAGAGAATTAGCATATATCATTGGTCAATGGAAGGGGAATAATACTCCTCCAAATTTGCATTAGGAAATATGGTGGGACTTCAAGGTATAGGAATTAGGCTGCCCACAAATCACATTATGTAAAATAACAGTATCATTTAATCCTATGGCCAACTGAATTTTATTTTGAGCCATAAATATGAAACTTCCTCATAGGAAGTTTTGACAATACCATCCTCTTAAATCAATCTTTCTTATTTCAACATGGTGTAAAATAAATGAATCTAGCACATATATCTAAAAAATGTTACACCTCAGCTCAGAATGGATTGACCACTACTGATGTGAAATGAAATGATACTGAAATGGCACTGGAAAAAACTAACATCCTAATCACCATGAAAAATGAAAGTGCATAGTCAATATTTTCTTTCATAGAGTGCAGATACAATATCTTAATATCCTTACACACAAGCTTCACAGCATTAATCTTATGAGTGTAAATGAAATATTTAAACGGTATCATTTTATTTGTCTCCTTCCAGTATATACCAATTAGTTCTGATGGTGAAAATGATCAAACATGGATACTCACGGTCATACCACACCATTCACATCTCATCCCAGCAAGGCACTCTCCTGACCAACAGGTTTTCTTGCAGAGGGCACACTTGGCCCCAGAAGGAAGGTTACCCTCCCTCCAGTGGTGCTCATGCACCACCGACGACACTTCTTTCCCTGGCAGGTACGTGGCATTTTCCTTACAATCTGGCACTGCAAAGTCTTGGCACTCCACATGAACAAAATACTCACAGACTGTGAAAAGCAAAGAAAGCAAAAGGTAAGACAGTTGAGATAATATCCCCTAAATAAAAAAGGAGCCGAACAATAATGGTAAATATTTTGAGAGGTGGTACAGCTTTAATTCCTATGCTTATTTTATATTCTTAATATTTATATTTCAAAAGAACACTGACTTAAAGTGCTCTGCAATAAAAGAAAGTAACAGTGAAACTTAATGAGTCATACCTCAACTGATCACACTGCAATATGGCTTTAAGAGGGTTTAGGATGAGGTGATGTTAAAAATTGATAGGCTCAACAATGATTACAAAAGTTATTCTGATTCATGTAAAATGTTCCATCATATGCCAAAATTCAGTGACTGAAACACTTTTATTGTAGATTCTTATTTAAATTAATGAATAAAGTAGAAGTAGCAGTACTTACTCTCACAGTGAATGGAGAGACTATCTTCAAGCCTCTTGCGACAGACATTACAAAATCGACGCTTATGGTGAGTCTGCTCTGACCAGCAGTGAGCCACGGGATTCTGTTGCAAATTCAAAAATAATCCATAGTTAACACATGCGAACTAAATGCATTATTAACCATTATGCTGTGCTGATCAAAAAACAATAATTATAAAAGAAAATACTATTTACAGTTATTTCAATGAATGAGAATTAGGTTAGGGATCTGAAAAATTAACTAATGACTAAGAGAAATACAAATGTTGTAGCAGCTAGGAATATGTAGCAACTAAAAAGACTTCTAGTTATAGATGAATAATTATGTGCACTGTATTAGGTCTACCCGCTGACTTGCTATGCAAGGTGAAGTAATGTGTTGGATGCATGAGGTAAGTAAGCATTTGAAATATAAAATATTTTACAAAGAAAACCTAAACTAACCATAATCGGTAATGGTATAGTAAATAGCCACTTGGATATTATACAGTTAAGGTGACACTAGCACACATAAAATAGCTGCACCATGATTGAGAAATATGAACATGATGTTTTGATCTAGCATAGTATCTAAAGGAAAACATATACATATTTACTTATTCCTGCCTTATTGCTGGTCATTTGAATATATTCTGCCATTTAAACTGTTGAGGAAGATACAGAAATATTACACTGTAATTTGATGTTATACAGCAGGACATAATATGTAGTATTTTGAGATTATTATATCCAGTTCATGTTGGGGGATTTACATTAAAATGCTAAGTAGCCTCATTAAATAACCTTTGTCAGAACAGATCTTTCATCATTATTGAACCATAAACCTACAAATTTAGTAAAAATAATATTAGCATTAGAGAGGGACATTTAAGAGTCTACTTACTTATAGAATTTCATAAATGCACAACATCCGAGAAAAAACCAAAATAATGAATACCCAAAGGTTTATATTACCACAATAGTTGAAGGTATCACTCACATACAAAATTGTCTTAAGCCAAATCTGTAGTCATCCTTTTCTCTAAAGCTAGCAATCAATTTAAAAGATCACATTAGTAACGCATACATAGCTTTCCAATGACAAAAAATCTGTTCTAAAATGTGCATGCCTACTTTTTTTTCATGGTACACGTGAACTCCAATATTTTGTACTACACCATTATTATTTTTAGAGGGATATATAAAATGACTAGTAGCTTTGAGAAATGGGTCAAAAGTGTCCACACCGATGGCTGGAAATATAAGCGGAACTCTTGATGCAGGAAAAGGTCAATGAAAAGACACTATCCATAGATAGAAGATTATTTTAGTTTGAAGATGAGGAAAGAGGCAGACTGAGTGGATATGTGGGAGGGGGTATTCATAGGGAAAGGAGAGAATGTGGAAATGGGAAGGACTGGAAGGATTCCTACCCACTTTTCCCCAAATCAAGAACACTACCTAATTTTCTCCCCATGGTGATGGCCATCTGGTTGACGTCAATTGTCAACACCAGAGAATTTCGCTCATGTATAATATCCTCAGGGCTGTAGAAATATGAATGTGTTTTCGAGATTCAGCCAATATATCACACAAAATAACTAAATGATTTTTATACTATTTATAAATATATGCAGTAACATTCTACATTTCCTCTAATGTTAAGGATTCAATTGACTTTATTATGTACATATTTAGTAAGATGAACCCCTCCTGAGAATTCTCTTTATAGCACATGGTGGATCTATCAAAAATAACTTCACATCATAAGTACATGCCCTAAAATTTTCACTAATACCACAATAAGTGTACAATGAAAAATTATAAGTCTTCATACAAATCTGAGCAGTGCAATAACCTTAAATTTTTCAAGAATAAAAATTCACATTATGCACAATATCTAAGTTCTTGAATAGGTTCATTTATTTATTTCTTCATGCTGTAAAATATGGCCAACATTGTTTTGACAAATTTATTTTGCAACAACTTTAATACATACAAGAATTTATCATACTAAAGCACTGTATTTTTTATCAAAAAATTTTTGAAAATAGTCTGTCTCTTTACAATAACATTATTAACTACAATTTATCTGACTTAAATTATTGATGACAATTTAACTTTTGAATTGCATAAAACTACAATAGAAAAGAAGTGTTAATTCATCAGACTAAGTTTCAAGTCTCAAGAATAATTCTTCATTAAAAAATAAACCATATAATTTTTTAGAAAAAAAAGGAAAATCATGATTAATATTATAGGAAAAAGAACTTATCATAGCATCAAATTTTTAAGATTTTGTTTCATTTACATTTTTGGGGTGTGTATACATATATGAGACACTCTTATTTTGAAATCACCTGGAATGATGAGCCTTTATGCTTTCTGTTCCTTAAGAGGAAATTGACTTAACAACATGTACGAAAGAGTTTGGTGCTACAAAAATCTATCCTTAAAAATTTCATTTATTTAAACATTAAGTACTACATGAATACATTTTGGGGAGGAAAGGAAATCACCATACACTGAGAAAATAGGCTTTAGTGATGCTGTCAATACATTTATATCTTCCTCCTAGATATGGCTCATAGAAAATCACAAAATCGTAAAATTTTACTCCATTCAATCCAATAGAATTATTTGATACTCCCATTTAATCCTGTTAACCTCTTAGGTTGAAGTATATTTAGGGGTTTATGGAAATGAAAATTTGATTAAAAGCATTCTCCTCATAATTTTGTCTGGCAAGTTACATAAATCAAAGGGAAATTGGTACCAATAATTGATTAAAATTCATTACAATAACTTTTAATAGAGCTCAGTTATTTTTAAAGATTTATCCTGCCATAAGAGCTTATTCCGACCCCTTTCTGTGACTGCGAGTAGTAGGTATTGTTTATGTTAATATTTAATCCCTTAAGTATTCACATAATATGTTGTTCTCCCGGCCTGTAGTGTTTCTAAATTACTCTCTGCTTAGGTAGAATACAAAAAATTAATATGACAATACAATATATGTCAACATGAAACCACAAAACACATTCCAAAGAATGACAGAGAAAACAGGTAGGCGAGGATGTAAAGGAAGGAAGGGATATTATCACACAATTATGCACTTAGAAAATATATACCAAATTAAACTTCAATACCAAATGTAAGTGGCACCTCTAATTTAGTTCTTCAAATTTCGTTTTACCCTGCACTATTGATTTTATGTTTTCTTAGTATACCCTTTGGATCAATTCATGGCTACTTGGGCAACTGTCAATAAAAGTTTTCCCAGATTTTGGGCTAAAGCACCAAGTAATGCCTAGAATTGAAGGTTTTCCACACTGTGTGCAATAAGGAATTTCCCTAAAAAGTTAGTTTTCTGTGCTATGCAGTACAGAAAATTATCCTATAACGAAAGTTCTTCAGTCTGCTCAGCGTGAAGAGCTTCAATTCTAGCCATCCATATATCTCACAAAAAACTTTGTAGCAACGTCATACAAATATATCCATGACATAAATGAGGGAAGACTAACCATGCATATTCCACTAGAATGTTTATTGCACGTCATAGTTTCATCGCAAGGCAACATCAGCCTTTCAATGAAACCATGGTCGTGCCATAAAAATTCTAGTGGGCTCTGCACAGTTAGTCTTACCTCATTTATGCCTACTATGAAAGACTTTACACCTAGTAATGCTTTAGACAGTGCCTTAAATACATCCATATTAAGGAAAGATTGATTCAATCTTCAATCATTTTCTGTACAGGCCTCCCTTACAACATTGGAATCACTGATTCCTTAGAAATTGCTACATAAAGTGAATTAATAAGTATACATCAATGTTTAAATAGTGAATTACCAGTCAGTTCATCACTAATAATAAATTATTATAATGTCCCAACCTTACTATAGTCTAACAGCTTTTTATAATAGATAAGAAATAATATTATGAATAAATACCTCTAACAATGTGCATGCACTGTTTTAATGCAAATTTTAATAATTGTTTTAATGATAAAATAGAGATTGAATATTAAAAGACACCTGAATTACTAATCAGATTTTATCAGGAAATGTTAACAGCGAATCATGAATTTATCCCTCTCGAGCATTCAATAATTTTTGGAAACAGCTTCTTACTTAATTAAGAAATGGAACATCTCTATTTTTATTAGAAAGTATATTAACTATATTTATCCCAAGTTTATTATTTGTAGTTCAGAAGTTTTGCATTTTGATTATTAAAGACAATAAAAAACTTACATTTTCGTCATTATTATTGTTAACTCACAAAATTGCACTCAGAGAATTATCACCCAATCATATGAAGAACATCCTTTTATGAGATATATCATCACTAAACTTAAAAAAACTAATAAGTAGCATAATTATGTCATTTTCATAGTTTCAATGAATAAGTTATATTATATATTGAAACCTGGATTATCCAATAATTATAAAAAATTCTCATTCTGCATAAGCCAAAAATATTATGAAATCAATTGAAAAATAAACATTTATGGTGATGATCTGAAAAACCGGAGGGGTTATTCCTTAACACTTAAGTTATCCAATGACATTTTTCGAATGGCATCCAAAATGCTGTCAGTACTTATTCCATAAAAACACCAGGCATCGGCATCAGGCATGGCAGGCATGACTAATGACATTTCTGGCACCACAGAAGCTTAAAAGGTGAGTGAAGTCAATACTTTATGCATGGGAAGTTGATGAAAAGTTGAAAAAAGAGAATTGTTTTCTTTCATACAATGCCATTATTTGAAATAAGTTCCAAGTGATTGAAAAAAGCCAGAGCAGATTATTTATGTGCACAGCATAAATATAGAGAGGTATCTCTACACTATATTGAATGGCTCTCTGCTATAAGCCATATATCTCATTTTATCTCACAATTTATGATGAGCATTTTTAGAAAATAGGTAGCCAGTGGTAGTCTGATATGAAATTATGAAACAAAAAACTCTTTGCCACTATTTTGTAAATTATTATCATTTAATGTTCAAATCTAATTGCCCCAGTAAACAATACTCATTTCACAAGGTATTAAAGAAATTAAAATTTAATTTGAAAGCCCACCTAAGAGTACAATGCAACTCAAGGCAAACTTTAAGTTTAGTCATTTGATAATGCTAAAAACTGAGGTCTTGCCTAATGGCACAAGGAATGTCTGTACAACACCTTGCTGCAAGCTGTCTTCATCCATAAATCTTAGGAACAAGCAAAATTTTCTTTTCTGCTAAGTGTAATTTTGTTAAACTTACAAAACAAAATGAAATTGTAATTACATTCCACAAAAAAATACAATGAACTGTTAAGGTGACAAAGGAGTATTTCACCACACATTAATGGCATGCATGCCTCAAATATTGCTGTGCATAGGCATGAATATAGATATTTAGAGAATTGTTTGTAGGTACTTCAAAAATGGCACACAAAATTTGTACTGTGCACCTCATAGGGGTTTCATTCACCTTGCATCCTTTTCATTTGAATTACCACAACTCAATGGTTTACAGTGTTCTGCATTTGTATCCAAATCAGTCGCATCAACTAGTTGGCTTCACATTCAATTTTAAAGTTTAATGCATGTGTCACATGATGATAAATACAAAACATAACCATAAGGCAATGTGTTTGCATATTCCATTATGCCATTCCAATCCAACACTCAGATGGCATCTTTTTGAAATGAAATACTTGGAAGTGGGCGTCACTTTTATGGAATAGCTAATAATGCCATTTCATGTAGTTATTCCTAAAATGGCATCCTTAAGCAAAAAGCAATGGTTACCATTATTAGGAAATAAACTCTCTGATCTTCCAACATGAATATTGTAAGATGAGGAAATTTAATAATCTTACTATAACACAAATTATATGCAAGACTATTCCTTAAAATGTCACATATAGTAAAACCCAAATTGGAAAAAAGTGTCCACATCCAGGTTATTCCTGGGCACAACACATCTGAAGGATCAAGTATTACACTTGCTCTTAAAACCACATTCAATTAGTAATTAGGAATATTAAAGAAAAGAATCAATCTTTGCAGAGATTTATACCTGGACCTTTGTAATTCAAAAGCTGTAAACTAGTCCCCAAAACCTTCTAAACCCCATAAAATATTCGATGGCCTAATCCAATACAGAAACAACTAAAAAAATGCCAATTTAAAGTGGACAGATTCCCTAAGATTTTTTTAAATTTGAACTAAATAAAGATTCAAGCTTAAATTCAAATACTGAAGTACTTTTTGAATTTACTTCTCCACATTAACAAATTTTGTTCACTTGCAACAGAAATCTAAGAAAATGGTACTCAAAAACTCTATGAATTCCTGAGAGAATCTGTAATTGCTGTTGAATTGAACTGGTCCAATGCTTTGCTTCCCCCGGTTTGGCTGTGGATATTGGCAAGGGAAAAAATAGGGAATGAATTTCCAATATTGGAGGATGTAAAATGGATTTTGGTTATATGCATCACTTGTGATTGCAATGGTGCACTTTATGGGGAAAGAACATAGAAATATACTTCTTATTTATTATACATTGAACTCTTAGACTAAAACGTTTTCAATTACTCATTGCTCACAAAGCCAGATATAAATTCTGGAAAACTTTGGAGAAGGAACAACCCAATTTAGCAACATCACTTACCTGTTGCGAAACTAGTAAAGAAAACAAATTTCTGCAATATTAGACTACCTACTGCAAGTTGTTACTAGTCTACCACATGCAGGTACAATTTATGTAAAATATAACATACTCCAAAGTCAGCATGCAATAATTAGACTTAAATATATTTGTAAATTAAATTTTTACATTCATCAAGTAGTTGGCTAGTATGCAGCATTTAATATAGTTCACTCTACTCCAGCATACTACCAAAGTTTGAAGAACAATTTTCAAAAACCTGTTCATCTCAGAGTATAGGACTCATATTATATCCTCTTTATTCTGGGGATATCTTTCAATTCTCCTTTTTCAAGAAGTCCTGTGTGACTTCTGTGTGGTGGAATCACTCTCAAGAGATATTTAGAGCTGGGATACAAATATTCATTTCTCTTTTAATCCTTGATAAAGTTATCAATTTGTGGCATAATCTGTGGAAATATTACCACAAATACTGGCATGCTACCATTGGTGGTTGCATGGCTCCATCAGCAATAACAGATAAACTAACTCACCTTAATAAGATTTGCAGCAATACTGGAGCATGGGGAGACCACTGTCTTCAAACAGCGATCATGGACCACAAAGTTACACACTGTGTGTTCACAAGTTGATGCATCAACATGAAAATAAAAAGGCAAAATGCCGCAATTAGTGGAATTATTTGATGACATTTTGTGACATCCTTAAAGTTAACAACACAAATGTAAAAGCCACATAATTGACATCCAGGTGTATAAAGGAAATATCATACGCAGTCAATGCTTCATGGATTAAAAACAAAGCAAAAAGATGCCCAATGCAATGGAATCTAATTAAAGGTTTTGTTAAAAAGACACCAACTACATGTGTGACAATTATTTTGGAATTTTGCTACAGCTCCTGAAGGCTCAGGCGCTGGTTGCAAAATAAGGAGATGGATTACGAAGTGGAAGATGATAAGGAGGGGTACACATTACAGAGTAAATATTCACTTGTTTGTGCCACTCTATGGTTGCATCTAACTATAAATAGCAACATAATATTTAAATTTGTGCAATTTTTTGCTGTCCCATAAATTTAACAAGCGGTTATTTTTTCATGGGAGCGAAAAATATCGTTAATTGTTTGACAGGGGTTTCTACGAAGCCAACCCTCAAGTTCTGCAGCCTCGGTTTACACAATATCCACAGTTCTTGAATAGGTTCCTCACCACTCCCAGGAATAGGCACGAGTATAACGCATAAGGCATGTGCCAGACATGATCAAAAATCACTTTCCATAGTGCATAAAACCTGTTAACATGCCTTTTGGTTAAATGGTTAAAAAAATCAGAAATTTCGTATTCTTCAACTAAATTACTAGTTTGTACGCACCAAAACCTCTGCGAGACTGACCCATTTTCAATTTATATTATTCTCCTCATGAACGTACACTCATATTAACTAGTAATTACAGTAGAAGTCAATACGCAAAACGTTCATACTACTAATTTCCCCGCCAGTGGGAAAGGGGTCGAGAGGAGAGTGCGGAAACCAAACTTTTTATCCTCATTTAACTCAAGCCCCGATTTTGTAACAATTTTATAAAAGCATGAAATAATCAGAATATTATAAGCTAAGAGTAAAGTATGAACTAGACAAATGGGATCAACGAATGTTTTATGCTTTTTTATTATCCGCAACTATTCCTTTCTTGCGAATCTTGTAATTATGCCAAGGGAGGGTTTCGTATAACGGAGATGACTTCTGGATACTACCTCAGCAAAAAATCTAACTTAAATATATTTATATACAAAATACAGATCATTACAGTTGAAGAGCATTTCTGGGACAAGATTTTACTTGTCCATCGACAAAGAATATTATGAAACCTCGTCCAATCCGATTTCTTGTCATCCAAAAACTGAGCCGGTAACTTTAAGAAATAACTCAATCCACCAATTTCACGGAGACAGTTTCCCTTTTCAGTCGGCCCGGTGTTCAGAAAAGACGGAAATGGAAATCAACTCAAGTCTGCGGGTACCCGTATGAAGTAAGCGAGGGGAGGAGAGGGAAACCATCTAATCTTCGGATATAAGGCGTTTCCGTTAGAGGTCCCTCTTTATCATCTACCCCATGGTTTGTGTGAGGCACACCGGGGATCTCTCTTCCAGAAAATTAGGAGCACGAATGAAATTAAACGCAGTTTTCACCGTAGTATGTGTAGTGGACATCCCCCTCTGGGCATTGGACCCCAAGTTAGGAGCAAGAATAAGACTCGATTTTTCAATCTGTGGTGCATTTTGTGTTGGGAGTCCCAAGTAATCGAATGAAGGTCAGTTTTCATGTATTACCGTGACAGATCAATTAAATGACGACAGGTTGGTATCCACCATTTTCAGCACAGCATCACTGACGAGGGTCTGCAACGAGCCCGTAACTTCTCTTCCAACGCCCAGAAATGTCAGACACCAACATTTTTGCATTTTCACCCCAGATTGACTGAAACCTTACTGTCCGTGGTTACGTGAAGTGGTCCGTGGCCACCTGACGGCGGGAAAGCAATTTTTCTAAGGGTTACTTACAAAAGTGTAACTGAATTGCAGATGAGCATAGTAATAGCATGAAACAGTGGTGACGTATAATATAATTAGTTTCGGACCAGATAATATGCCACCAAAGGAAATTACAATGATTTATGGATTTTTGATGGGAGTTAGAATGCGATCACTTGTCTCAAGCATTGGGGCTTCTGAAGAACTTCAATGCCTTGAAGAACTGGGATTCAAGTACGTCAGGTGATGGGCTAGGCGTTATTTTTTCTGCATTTTAATATACCATCACCATAAATGTTACCGGAGAAAGTGGCAACTTAATAACATCAATAGCAGCATTCTTGGGAATGATCTTATTTCAAGTACCGTGATAGGTCAAGTAATTTTGGAGGGTAAGTTGCATGTTCAAAGATGTGGAAAGAGGTTCTAAGCAATTACAAGGCAATGAAGAAGGCAACCGTTCAATTCGATAGACTGCAATTCATGGAACCTGACATCTTTTCCAGGGCTGTTCTAACCTACCGTTAGAGGAAAGACTACACATTACGAGTGTGATGAGGCAGGGGAAATTTTAATATCACTATTTATTTCCATCTTTAAGTACACCGCTATGCTTTATCTGTCAATGGCATAATAATGACCTATCTTCTATTAATGCTTCAAAATATTGAAGTGATGAATTATCTCCGTGTTCGAGCAATTAACTTCTTCATTGCTCCATTTTCAGGTAAGGGAGCATCCAGTCCCGTGTAATTTCATTTATTTTAAAATGTTTAGGCCGTAAAAATATCAGTAACGCAAGGTGAGCTGGTAACTGCCCACTTAGTTGAAGTTTTCACCGTGTTGCTAACTTGAAATGTTGCAAGAACGGGGAAAGTATGAGTTTCATTTAAGAGGAATGTTTTAAGAGTAAGAAATCAATTCTAGCAGGAAAATGCCTAGAGTAAATTTAAGAATATGGATATATAGGACATTATTTAGGGAAAAAGCTTTCTTAAAGGTAGGGAGTCACCTGCCATGCCACCTGTTCATTAGGTTAGTTATAGAAATGTGACAACTGTTTAATATTAAAGGAATTTGTGATGACTAATGTATTCTGAACTTCCCTTAAAAGTAATCAGTATCAAACTCGTTCTATACATCTGAAATAGCTCTGTTTAAGCTTCTATTGTATATGAGAATTGGGGGAAGCATGCTTATTGAAATCACAAAGTATATTGAGCTAGCGAAGATGATATCCAATTTATGATTGCAAAATTGGTTAGTATCGCATTGGGCTACAAATTGGTTGGTCAATTTACTTGCCAATGAGTCAGCGCACCAAAGGTTTTGTTTCAGTGCTTAAATTTGTCTCACCGGTTTTTAAAATATGTCTTTTCTCCATTTCGAGCATTCTATGAGATAAAAATAGCATTAGCATCAACATATCGTAATTGGTCACGAGACAAAGGCCATTCGTTTGATCAGGCAACGAAATGTGGCAAGAATTCCCTATGGTATTTTTATTCACTTAGGAAGCTAGCAAATCAGGCAATTTATTTATGTATAGATCTTTCATGGCACGTGAGATATCCCGATTAAAACAGTTTTTTTCCAGTCAGAATGGTAAAGAGATAATTTTCAAGAACCAATCAATTTCAAGTGATGTAGCATTATTTTTTCACTGCTAAAAGATAACGCTGAAATTTTTATAAAAACAGATAAACTACCTGTTAAACAGATATACCCCTATATAAACAGATTAACCCTTGGGAAATCACGTACCTACTCTCATACGAGATATCTTCAAATTCAAAGGTATCCCATTTTGTTCTCTAGGCTAGGAGTAGATAGAAAAATGTAGTTGACGTTAAAATACGTGAGCGCTATTTTTATAAATAGAAAACAGAGATGGCTGCAACGTACAGTAAACAGGATTCGTATATCGGGCGCAAGAATATGCTTTTTCAATACTTGAAATATTCCCTCCCACTGTTCAATAATTCTCATATCATTAGGTACACGCTTGATTGCATTTATATATTTTCTCTAAATATACGATCTTATTCTCAATTTAGTATCCTTCCCTAATTCAGCAGCCACACGCTAATATACATTAAGCGCATTTGTAATCAACCCACAGATTTATTTGGGCAAAATCTATTTATACATCACAATAAAATGTAAAAAAGTTCAAATACTTGCAATTAATATAAATAAATGCTTAAATTAATTATACAATATCTGCACAGCGGGATTTAAAAATAGGATAACAATAATACCATAAAATTTTATCCCATGCTCCTCTTAATATTTTCTATCAAAATATCACTTTACATTTAGAGAATTTGTTACTAGGACGCTGTGGAGTGTGGAGGATAGTAATTACATTATTTTTCACGATAACGAATGAAGGCCGATCCCTGTGTAACTTTACATATGACGAAATTGAAGCCTTTCCATCAAATTTGTTTTGCTAAATTGTGTTTAATTTCTAAGCATTCCACGAACGGCAATTTTGTATCGTAAATGACTAAAAATACAAGTATGAATTACGATTAGGAGATTGAAGATTCAAGCTGAAGTGACTAAGGAACAATGAAGAGATAGGTAGGCAAAAACACAGAAATAGGGCCTGGGGACCTGATAACCCCGGATGATGAAATGGAACCAAGTTTTCAGTGGTAAATAGCGACATCTGCCCTATATCTAGCATAGGTTAACTAATCTTATTTTTTTACTTTTATTCTTCCAGTAAACTCCAGCCCTCCGGACCTCCAGCAACCGCTGTACAATGCTAATACGGTGACCAGGAGCTCAATTCGTGAGCGTAGTCGGATTCTTCCCATCTGACTCAAAAGCCTTGCCTCCCATTACCAGGGAAGAAATTGATCCAGATCTGATGATTATCTATGGTCAAGGTAGGGGAGCGAGCCAGCCACCCATGCTTACCGCACCACAAGGAGCATCATTTCGTGTAATTAAAGCCTGAGCTGTAATTATTCTTTGTCACGAACCTCGCCATCGACGTTTTCGCTCATCCTGGGGTCTTTTTAATCATTATCCCAACGCATAGTTAAACTGTGAGCACGAAAAAAATATCAGTGACCCGTCTAAAAGTGATATGCATAATTCCAATTTCATAAATATTACTTCGTGGGAGGGGAGGAGGATTTTGGATGCACCCACATAACAATATATGGATATATATATATATATATAAATATATATATATATATATATATATATATATATATATATATATATATATATATGTATACACATATATACACATATATATGAGTGTATGTTATAATTATTAGGTAATCTACCGGTTAAGGTAGTTTTTTGGATGGACAAAGCTACTAAATAAAACTATTTGTGACTCCTGAAAAACACAAAATCCAGCATCCTACTCTATATCAGGTCCCTCTTCATCTCCGAGTACCTTCTTCCTCCCTTCTATATATATACGCACAAACACACACACACACACACAGACACACACATATATATATATATATATATATATATATATATATATATATATATATGTATGTGTATATATATATATATATATATATATATACATATATATGTAGTTTTATATTAATATAATATGTTTATCTATATTATGTACGTATACAGTGTATGTGTATACATACGCATATGTGTATACATACATTTACATGTGTGTGTATGCATGCGTACAGATAAACTCCTTCCTTCCACTGAAGAAGGTAGTTTTTCCTCCAAAAACTAATTACTACTAGTTTTTAACAAAAACTAGTTTTTCTCTTTTTTGAAAGCTCTGGTTTTTTATTACATCCGAAGTTTATATTTACTGTTTTCCTTTCACCTAAATTATGCTTTTTAAGTATCATCCCTTAGGGTAATGGTTGCACCTCCGGAAAACGTGGCAGTGGTATTGAAGGGACATGTCTCTCTGAGCAAAGAGATATGATTCAAGGAATGGAGGAAGTCCGCGAGAACATTAGCGCAAGGACCAAGGGGAAATGGACGATTGGTGAGGAAGACGATAAAGACATAGGGACATTGCTGTCCTGGAGTTGAGGTTTGTATTGAAGATCACATGACTAGGTAAAGTGATATACGAGAGCAGAAGAGGTGAAGTGGATGAATGTGATGCACTACACAGAGTAGATAAGCCACATGGATTAGAAATTGAATAGGATGGATTGTTTTGGTACGCAGTCAGCCAATCTTAGAATCGAAAGGCTGTAGAATACATGTGATTTAATATTCATGTGTTTTTGGCTTAGTGCTCTCAAGGCAGCAAACTGGAAATGACTCACTGTCAAGAGAAACATATATAATTGAAGAAGGGTTCGGATAGAGCATTATCCTCCCACAAGTTACTTGCTAGAATATTAGAAGAAAAAAGTTATTGAATGGTCTTGCGCAGGAAAATTTATTCCTTGATTCCTCCTATTCCTCTTAAAGTTTCTGATCTTACCATCACACTATTGATCCATGGTCTCACGAAAGTTGTTCCATTCGAAAAATTTGTAATAAAGAGTTTTTGTTGGAGCTATTTTAGTCAGTCTCATTATTTTTTTTGGAAGCAAAATTAACTTTTAACTAATCATTTCCAAACAGGTTCCATTCAGGCTCAAAATGAGGAGCGAGATATTGTGTGACCACGGATGTTGGCGTAAAGCCCTCAACTTAGACCTGTTTCCGTAGAAAGACCATCCCCATACGTCCCAATTAGTCTTAATCTCACCTCGAAGTTTTATAGACACACATTTGGTCAGTATTTCTCACTGGTGGGGGAGGGGAGCTTGCCACGTAAGCCTCGAATTCGGCAAAATTAGTCGAAACGAAATCACACTCCATCGGATGTGCCAATCGAGCGGCCATGTAAGCTTTTTGCAGACGAAACCAAGAGTCGAATTGAATAACTACGCTCCATGAGTACTTGTGAAATATATTCATGCTAATTTTAATGGGAGTAGCAATGTTATGTCATATTAAATTCCATTTTTGTAGTTTCATTGAAGTTGTCATCCTGAATTTCAATCGTCGTCCCGTTCACTAAAAACCTAGGCAATGTAAAACGGCATTTACTTACTACTGCTAATTCGCTTCCTTGATATTAATATATTTACAGAACGGAGAAGTTAAAGTTAATGAGTGACCCCACAATTTATTATTGAGACCGTGTAACAGTTCGGTCCGAAGAAATGCTGCGTTGATTATAAGGTAGACCTCTATTTCCAGAGTTTAGGGATTCGAATTTTTTTTGGATAAGTTTTTCATATGAAAGATATATACGTCCTTGGTACAATTTATAAGCTGAGATGAGTAAAACATGTGAGTTATTATATCACATAAAGCCTTAACAAAACTATATCAGCTTCCGTAGAAATAGTTGGCCACTTATCTTCCACTCCCCACGCTAATGAAAGGAAGACAGTCCAACACGTAGGAATCAAAGCGCTGGTAATTCATGCCACAAATTCAACCCACATGTTTATTGCTTTATGCAAATTACATGAGTCTATTGCATATTTTTTTATTTCCAAAATGGTTATCGACGCATTGAGATCAAATTTCAAAGGAAAAATTAAAACTATTTATAGGCTTTTTTCTTATTTAGGGCTGATTTGTGTTATTGACGCGGAAATAAATATACAAACGCATTAATACATCCGGTTTCACTAAATACTTTAATTGACCGTCATTGTAAGGACATAGGATCGTGAAAACTATGATTAGTGCTTGAATATCACTGAAGATAATAAACGGTAATCAAAAGTGAAAATGTTACAATAATTAATTAAAAGTATCCAAAAGTCCAGCAATCAATGAATATCGATGACTTCTACTCCTATAATAAGAACTAACCGATGAAAATCTATGATTTCTGACCATGTGAATGGGGATCAACAAAAGGTGGGTGAAACTCGACTTTAATGAAGCTTCTTCACCCTGGATGACTCACTTCTGAACGGTGCTATGGGCATTTCACTTGGGAGTGTTCCCTCAATACGATCAAAGAAGGGACCAAAATACCTTTGGAAAACCAGGGAGGAGGGGCAGAATTCACTCTCCCTTCACGGGAATCCAGCACCTGTCCTTTGAAATAACCTAATCGCCTCACTCTCCCAGGAAATTGATCCACTATGCACGTAATAAGAAGACACGTTAATTCAATACCGTGGTGTCATGCGAGAGAGTGACCATACGAACGTGAGATCATTTTAATATACGAGTATCAAATCTTGGACGAGTTTGCGATGCTTATCGTCTGTGCCAGTGATCGAACATCCGCTGCGTGTTTCATCAACAATTATGGCTTTTCCAGGCTCGAAAACCACGAAATTTTACTACCCATCGATTTACAGTAGACCTATCTACAGCATCGTCACCATAAACAGCTTTTAAACGATGATGAATCTCTGTAGGAGTCACTTATTCAGCAGTAAAAAAATTCGACTAAAGCACACTGTTTAACTTGCGTTGATATAGAAATAGAAAACGTCTCCATGTTTCCGCTTCTCAAAATACATTGGATGAATGTAACGACCTCAAACCTGCGCCTGAGTGTTGAGGGGGAATGTTACTGCCACATACCATCAGGAGTACTTCTCAAGATCATTTTGTTTGTGGTCTACAAGCATATGTGCATTAGTTTTCGGCCTGCCTTCGTAAGTACCATGCGTATTCGTCGTTGGTATTAAAAATTTCGCGCCAAAATAAATCACAATTAATATCTAGGGGTAAAACATTTTTACTTTTCAACTTTATCTCCTTCCAGACTTAGAAATATCTCCCATTGCTGCTCCTTTTTGTTGGTCCCTTCCAAATAATGCGATTGTTGCAGCAAATGCAAAAAAGATTTGTTTCCAAAAATCAACTCCTCGCTTAAATAGTATCACTTTCCCGCCGGATATCGTATGTGCCATCCTTGCAGTATTTCCACTGGCGTGAGCACGCAAGAGTTATCAAAAGATGGTCACAGAGTACTTTGAATGAATGCGATGTCATCCGGATTTTCCCCATCCCTTTGCGCGACGTCCGACCAGACTCTAGTTTTCCGCCTCGTATTCGTGCGCGTCATACGAGAATAATTTCCTGACTACGGTTCTTTATCTCTTTTTGCACCTCCACGAACATCTACAGTAGAGACTATGTTTTTTTTTAGAATCTTCTCGGTTACAACCTTGTGCCATCGTAAAACTCCTGGTGAGAGAATTCCTCACGAGATTTCACGACGCCCAATGCGGGAATCCAACCCGCGACCTTCGGGTCAGCCGGCGAAGGTGCTACCTAATTGACTGATCAAATAAGCTGCGAACAAATGTACAGTTTTTTCAAAAATGTCAGGTTTCGAATTGCACTTGGAGTTTAATACTTCCGAAATTACATTTAATTTTGGGTACCTAAAATTCTAAATGAACAGTTTTCGCTAAACCCAAGCAGTTTTTGCCCATTCCTGTTCCTGAATAGCTGAATAGCTGAAATACAATAGCTGAAATTCATTTACCCAACTGTACCTGAAAACGCGGGCGAGATGAATATCATGGTACAATAATTCAGATAGGTCGGTATCTATATATGTATCTGCGATAATGATTTCCAAATTCGTACTTAGCGTCGTACTGACAGGTCGAGGTGGATTAGCATTCGCGATGCTTTGAGCCAAGAGTGGTGCATACGTAACAACGTTCAAAATACGTAATATGTAAATAAATGAGTGGATTCGTTCATTAAACTTGCGCCTATTGCATAAAGTTCACCATATATACAAGTATATATTTTATATTTACAAATAAAATTGGAGAGAGTAATGATAACTATTAATGATGGACGAAAATACGTATTTTTATAACGAAATAAAATCTAGTTCATCGCATTATCATTGGACCATGTCTTGCTCGCCACTAAATAGACCTAAAAATTTCATTTACCTCGTAAAATAAGTACCGAGGTCTAGGAGCTCAATCCAGCTCCTCTCTCTATTAATAAATTAGATAAATATTTACGGCGCCATGTGTTTCCTATCAGTGGGATTCATATATTTTTTTTGAAGGGGGATGTTTTGAAGACCGATGAAATTTCACGCTAACAAAAGTGGATTTCCGAAAAATTGTAACTAGGCCGAAACAATTTTACTCTGCGGGGGAAGAAGGGGGAGGTAGATGAAGGGGGACTGTTCCAATCTCTCCGATCCCACTCTCCCAGTCGTGTGTTTCGGGAGGTCATCCGCCGCACTCAAAAAAAGCCCTTTCCCTCACTTTTCGAGCCCCTTAACAACGGCTCATATCGAAAGGTCACGGTTCAAGCATTTTTACCGATTCCCGACGGTGATATTCAAGACGATGAAATGATTGGGACGCCTTTAGCTTTTTACAAGTGGACTAGAAATTCTCAAATGTTGACACCCCCACATTACAGCCCAGTCGCCAATTGGTTGATCCGTCATCAATCATTTGAAGGGAAATCGTTCCAATTAGCCTGAACTTAAAGGGAAAATCCCTAATAAACGACACTTTGTCTTCCGAATGAAGTTTTTTTTTACGTTTCAGCCCACACGCCAGGCTCGGAAAATGAGTGGGGAAATTCCATCTTATTTCAGTTTTTCTTATAACGAAGGAATGGCGAATAAAAGCGTTCCAAGAATTTCATAAAAGGTGACTATGATAATTTCTCTCGCTAGTCTACTTCCACCTATCCCCTGACTGCACCCTCCCAAAAGGTAGAAAGGTTACTTTTACTAGAGTTTGGTGAAAAAACCTATACTTTTACGCGATAAGATATGCTAATTCAGTCAAAATGTTTTGGTGCAAAATTTTTCAATGTGTGAATGCTCCCAACATATCAATACTCTACATTATCTAGTAATGAATTTACGGGGGCCGATCTCACGGACGAGTGAGGGGGAGAGAGTGAGGAGAGAGGACGATTGTCTACAAATTTTAACCTTAAGCGAAATCCAATTTTCCTTTTTCCTACATTCAACCAAAAAATAAGTAAATTATTTCGTGTCTGTCAGTTTCTGCATACATTTCCAAGTGAAACACCGAGAGCCGTAAGGGGATCTGTGGACCTGCGTCGAGAAACCCATGTAAAATCAATGCGAAGTTAAAAAAAATATTGCAATTTTATGATTTTCCGTGGCACCCTTAAAGGTCCTAAGGATTGGTCTAAGTATCCACTGCCAGGGTCGGAAACGTCTATTCATTACTCCATCTACTCTCCTCTACATCATTCAATTCTGAAGATTACCCTCCCCCATTACACATATACTCCGATTCTACATTAAGTTCTCATACGATTACATCAATTATCTTAATGGATGGTGAGCTAATACTCCCTGCTACTCGGTTGCCATCGTGGCGGGCTTTAGGGTAAGATGTGGATTAAGGTAAATCTTACTCTACAAGTCACTGTGAGGGATTTCAGAAATTGGTTGTAAGGTCACCAACGGTTAGGATAATGAGTGAATTTTAGCGAGACGAAATGCACAAAATAGGTGAAACTAATATTATAACCACAGTAATTAAATGAGAAGGATGATTTCTATGAAGGCTTGGTATGTGAAAATAGAGTCCATCTAGTACTAAACACGTCGTGTGAAAATGCGTGGTAAGTGCCTATAAGTCCTGATCTGATAAGTACTCGAAAAATCACAGATCCTGGAAGAGATTTTCCAGAGAAATGGAATCAGGATCCTCTATTCAGTCCCGCTCGATAATAGAATAAATTCAACAAACATATTTTGCATTAAATAATTAAAATCAATTATTAAATTACTATTAGAGAACGATGCCGACGTTAGACTAATTTAATGGAATCATATTTTCTATTTCATGTTGTTTCATGCGAACAATTGGCTATTAATGTCCACTACGGCTTCAGACTTTACTTCGGGGAAGTATTTGGTATCCATAAAAAAAAATTTACTACTTTTACGCTGACTAAATACAACGCCTTTTAGCAACTTGCGGAATCATCAGGCACCTGATGATAGCGTAATAACGTTTGCGGAAAAGTACCAAATCTTTTAATATGAATTAGACACTAGTCAATTAGGCACTCATAGGGTCATCACGCTCTTTCCTGCCCTTTTTTAAATTTGGTGACTTTTTACGTATTTGCTCAGGGATGGTAGGTACCCGCGTTTAATCTTAATCGGTAGACTAAAATTAATAGTTATAACGATAGGTCTCGGAAACTTGACCAGCTCAAGGGGCCCCTCCCAGTCGTACATACGTTTTCTACGGTTTTACCCCTTTCTCACGCGTTCCCTCAGCAAGTTGCTTCGCGCGTGGAATCAACGTAGCCCGCGTCTTTGTCCGTGCCACCTGGGACGGATCGCAAACCCGGGACAGCCGTGGTAGAAGTTCCGGGTTCATCTGGGCAATCTCCCGGTGGGAAAATATTCGAACAGTAAAGTTAGGAAGGGGAATTTTGAACCGTGAGCCCCAATACAAGTAGCTATGCGTCGAACATTAGAGACATTGTGGCCCCTAGTAGGTACAAGGAAAGATCTAATTACAGAATTGAGCATGAGACCTATGGAGGAATGCTCACCGTTTCGTGATCGTCACGAAGGTACGGAAAACGTAAGACTATTATCTTTAATTCATTTTTGGGAGCTACTGGAAACAAAAGGTCAGCATGAAAAAGGACTGTATAAACATCGTAAAACGCTTGCAAACGGAATAATATTTGCCTCAAATTCGATCGGTAGGTAACACGCCCAGGTTTATGGAGGACTGATGACCGAAAGGACATAGCATCCACGTAAGAAAGTTAAGGAGGGGTGAGGCAAGTGAGACTACACTTATCATTACGCGTCGAGAATAAGTGGCCTCGCAAGGAAGGATCTAATTATGTGATTGAAGAGAATACCTAAGGTGGTAAACAGTCAGTTTCGGGAAGAATCACCACGAGCGACATTAAAGTTTGACCCTACTGTCGTTATTCCTAAGCTGGGAGCCAAATGAAACACAAATATCAAGTCCAAACTAGTTTATAACTAAAAGTAAAATGAGTGCAACGCCATACAGGACATACTTTAAGGTCCACAGAGCATTTAATTCAACAAAAGATTACTGCAAATTTTGACACAGCATGGTTGTGCACGCCGCAAAAGCTTAGTCGCTGAAGCAAGATAATAGACGTAGCTTGAAAATTGAGAAATGAGAAGGGAAAAGGTTAAAAATGGTAAAATGGATGGACAGGAAAACAAACGATGTACCAGGAATGGCAGGGGAGGGGAGATGGTTTTTGGCAGATATCCAAAAGGGGCAGGAAAGGTGGATACAGGGCATTTTATTGGCGATGGAATGTTTATGAGTGTGATAGAGGGGAGAACTTAAGGAAAGCGAGGTAAGAGGTAAAAAATACAAATAGGCATTTTGGACCTGATGAAGGGAGGAAGGAAGTATGTGGAATTGAAAAGGGTTTCATAAGGCGTAGGAAGTCAGGTTGTGTCTAGCTAGGCGAACATGTAGCGGTGTTCAATTTGTTACCATTCAAAACCAAAGTGCAACGGTAGACGTCGAAATATTACGAGTAATACCTGCATTGATTGGCGAGATCATTACTGAATTTAAGGGAAACTGACAACCGAACAGATTTATACAGAAAATCCTTTTTTCCGTTGCACTATTCACGCCATCAACGTCATAGACCATCAAATACCTACGGCAATTCTGAACATTCGAGTATTTGACGATTACCAATAATTACCGATTACAACAATGATTAGTGACGTAACAACCCCTGCCAGATGCCTTTGTGATGGTCTAGAGAGTAGGTTATACATGTAAATGGGATCTAAATCTGCCTTAGTCCATCACGTTTCCTTTCTCTCTCCGATCTATCAACCTTAGGAGCCCCGCGTTTGCGGTCCGAAGAATCGTCAGGTCCGGGAATTGAGTATCGATTCGAAGGGAGAAGCGATGTTCACGAGGGGCAGGGGAGGGAGAGGTGGAAGAAAGGGCGCGCTTCCTTCATTTAACGTAGCACATCGAACGTGAGTCATGAACGGAGAGGAAGAAAAAAATTGGATCATTAAAAATCTGTATTTCTAACGAGTGTCACGCTAAAAGAATTATTTTAAGGATCAATGAGGAAATTCAATCCCCTCCCCCAATCACACGCTCTGCTCTGCTTCGTGGCGATTGTCAAATTTAATTTTCGAGTGAAAGTTCAATGTTGTAAGCCCTTTGGAAGAAAAATAAATTACCAAGGAAGTTACGATTTCATATAAGCGTATTGCATCTCCTAAAGTAGGGGCGTGAATAAATGATCCATCACCAAAACAAAAATATTGATGTCGTACGTCTCTCGGTCAAACCCGTTTCTTTCCTGAACATCTAACCGAGAAAATATGATGAAGTATTATTTAGCCTCTTTTGTGACTTTTGAGTAAATTGAAAATATGAAAATACTTATTTCGTCATTTATTTAATATTGGGGTTCAAACACTCCAATTGTTGAGCTAATTTTACTGCTAACCTTACAGGTATAACAGAGGGAGAGTATCACTAAACATAGGTATGTACTTTACGCCGGGATCTAGCCAAAGATGACTCAATGGTTGGAATACCGCCTCGGCTTATTAAGCTATGAACGAGCTCCACTATAAGTTTTCCTTCTAGCCCATAGGACTCTTCCACATCAACGCAAACATATAGCATGAAATTACCGATATCCGTCCTCTCAAAATGCCAGATAGAACAAATTTCTAATAATACATCGGAAATAAGATGACTGATATGGTTAAATTCTACCCAGATTGGTCCATTCATTAGCTTTAAGAAAACAAATTTCAATACAAAATAACATGCACAGCAACCCACGGAAGCAGAAGAAGGAATGAAAATACTTGTAATTAGGAGACGTCATTCAAGGCTAATTATAATTTATGATTCCTCACTTTCCATATATTCCATGGAATTGATCGAGTGATGTAGTGTAAGGAGACATAGCAATTCCAATACAATTATTGCTGAAATACGACCACTTCGATGATGAAATTCATTCACACCCTTATTCAGTATCCTTATTTCAAACATGTTCATCTTTCAATGCATACCAAAGAGAAAAAATTAGATTACGAATTTTCTTTATAAAAACTTACAAATGTTACAAATAATTCCGTCTCACTAACAAAAGGTTTTCGAATTCTTCCTTCCGTTCGTGCCAATTTTGAAGATAAATCTGATTTTTAGGGTTGCAGGCAAAAGCCTGTCGGAAATTATAAAATAGTTAAGACGTAGTTTAAGAACGTAGCTCGTGAGTCTTTGACTTGCATATCAACCAAAAAATCACAATATGAAGTTCATTAAATGGTAAAAATAAATGGCCTGGTAAATTTCAGTCGGTGATGTTGCAACATTATAAATTATATGAATTGTTTGGCTATAGTTTTCAATCAACGCATGCCTGTCTGTTACGATATGATACGTAGCTGGAATGCTAAACACTATTCTTAACCCAAAACCAAAACTGAAATCAAGATCCTTATTCCTCTGAAACTATTGAGTGCCATATCTACGAAGGAGTCAGGGATATCACGTGTCCCACACGTTCACTCTGAACGGGCCATTGTTTAACATAAGATATATTGGTGCATAACGCAAAGGTATGATTAATAGTCTCAGGAAATGTCCCTTGATAAATTACAACCATATTTCCGAAAATAAAACCTAATCACAATCAGTAGAGCCACACCATTTTACAGTGACTACCACGTGGCTAAAAATAATGAAAAATAATTCATTCTCAAACATAAAGATTAAGGATGATTGATTTCACTGCTCTGCTACAGATTTCCTATCACTTCCTAGCTCATTTCAACTACCCTCCAATGCCGTCCTAAATTTCTTAATAAAAATGAATTCATTTTTACATATTAAAATCTATATCGACAGTAAGTGAGAAACTAATGTCACGCAATGGCTATTCAATGGCACGCACTAAATGGCTGTAGTAATTTTGGACACATTTTTCTTGTTGAATTATTATCTACTTTACGGAAGTCAATCAAAAACGTTAAGACAGATTTTAATAGAATTCGTCTCATTACCTTTCTCTTTATTTCGTGCATTCCTCCATCAGTGTGTGAGCAAAAACGCAACGTTTTATCCCCGGGCTTGCAAATCTCGAAACCATTTTTGGCAAATCTAATGGATCGCATCTGTACATAATCCACCCAATAAATGAACAATTTACACCACGACGTGCGTGAAAACCTAGAAAGATTGAAAGAGATTGGCACCTTAAGTCTTATAAAATTAGGGGGACGCAATATAATGGCACCGTGTTTCCCTCATCTTCCCCTTTATCATCTCGCAACTAGCTAATTATCCCATACCTTCATCGTAAGAAGCAAATGACGTCGTCTCCACCAGGCGCCTCCCGAGATAACCTAAACCTTGATACGTGATTCATTCTCTGTCGTGTTTCCTCCATCAACAAGTCCCCCCCATCACGCCATTATTCTTCCTTCTTTCTCTCTTCGTTCCCGGGAGATCCCGCACTCTTGAATTTATTCTTTTAACAATCCCTTTCCAGTCCGGCTACTTGACGATCTAAAATTTCAGTTGAATTTTGATGGCTTTTTGCCATCGAAAACCATTTTATGCCGATGCTCGACAGTGAGCCAGCAAACCATCAATAATAGCGAGGCATTAACATTATCAAACATGTACTTACACACGCATTTATATATATATATATATATATGTATATATATATATATATAAATATACATATATATAAAAATATACATATATATATACACACACACACACACACACACATATATATATATATATATATCTCAGGGTATCAAGATCCACAAATAGTAAAATCATAAAAGCCTCATGAATCGATTAATCCAACAGTTGAATATTTCGGAAACATTGAAGTCCGGCGCCCATTGAGCAATCATCAATGAATAATGCAAAACTATAAGTGATCAAAATCATAGTAATGTCGACTTCAACGAATCGACAGAACTACAGGATAAATGGAATCATGATAATCAATGATCGAATACCACTATCAAATCGATCTCATAATTTCCCTCCACATTCTCATCGTTGAATCGTCGAACCATCAGAGTCATAGAGTCAATCAAACCGAGGCCAAAATGAACAACTATCGACGCTATAGAAGTAACGAAAGCGGTGGAATCATCATTCAATCGTTGAAAAAAATCGGTTCTTCAATTGGGTAGGTAAGTCGTCATTGACTGAATGGGATCGAATAGTCGGGGGATGGGGGACGGATTATCGATCGAAATTTGCTTCACCGGTTCATCGAACAGCCCCACTTCCATTCACACCAGCCGGCGAGCGTCCTTCTCCATATACGTGCACTCAATAAGGGGGTGGGAGGGGATGAAGGTGTGAGGAGTGGAGGGAGGAAGAGCGGTTCCCGAAGGCTTTTCGGATGCAACACCCTGAACGTTAAAATCGGTCCATTCCGCGCACCACACCTCGCTGCGAGACGCGGCCCACCCCGGCCAGCCCGGGGTCCTTTTCCTCCTCGACCGATGGTCATTCCCTTCCCACCTCCGAGCCCACCACCCCCCCGGACATCTGCACACCGTAATACCTGCACAACTCATCACAAGGGACTAAATTTTTCATCGTCGTACCATCCCTCGTTACGGGAATGAACACTGAAATGTCCTGTCCCCCCTTCCCTCTCCCTCCCCAGCTGCGTGTCGACAGGCAACGCGCCACACATAATAAAACCCCGATTTACGACTTCCCCTGGGAGATGAACTGTAACCTTGCCCGTTTCCGTATTGTCCATGTGTATACGTGCGCGCGTGTATTCCTTGATTAACACGTCCCGATTCACTCGTGTATAATTTTTCCTCACACACCCCCATCCCTCCTTCCCGATGAATTGTTTTCCACTGCGGACGCATTTTCCAGCGATTTATTTCTGACGAAATTGATGTTAATACGATTCCCCGACGACGTGAATGGCGATTTTTATCACTCCGATCATCGCGGATGATGTCGAATCAAATCGTCTGTCCCATGTCGTTTGCCTCCGTGTCATCATTTTTTTCCTTGTCCTTCCCTCATTAAAATATTTCTCCGTTTCCCGCTTTCGGGGATACCGGCAAGAGCATCACCTTCACCTCCCAGCTCGGCGTTCCCGCTTTTCACGGGCGCTGCTCGGGGAACTATTTCCCGCGGCGCAACAGTCTCTGTACCGAGGCACACACTTTGAAATTGGCACAACCATTTAAACGGGAGCTATGGGACCTTCATCGTCCAACGATCAAACGGTCAGATCGACTAGAGTCGGTCCAGACGAACGTCCTATGAGTGAACACCTTGATTCAGACCTCACATCTGTGACGCAAATCGCGTCGGGCCCATCGAAATGCTCCTGAGGGAGTCAGCAGAACGTATTGGTCCACAATGAGAGGATGATGGGTGGTGAATTAATCTTAAATGACCCAATCACTAAGAATATTCTTGAGCAAAACTTAGAGTTACGTCACGCGTGACAGGTACTATGCACAGATTACTACAGCCTTCAAAGAGAAAATACATCCAATGTCAAAGGAGTATTCAGTGGCAGAGTCGAAAGTCGCCAAGGGAGTCTGATATCAAATAGTGCTTACGCTACCTTCGCTCTGACTAATTTTACGTGATTGTCACGCTTCATTAAAACAAAATTCCTGTCTGGAATCATAATGAAGAGATATCCAATTCCAAAGTTAATCCTTTCAATCGTCATTTTATACAAGGCACCCGTTTGTTGCATTCAATTGATGCTGGTTCGAAGCATGCATTCACAAGTAACAAAATTAACCAATTTTCCAACCCCCAGTTATTCCAAAAGAGAGGATATTTTCACCTTTAACTCTAGTCCCTTCGTTATGAAACGGGAGGCCGCGCACCCCGGGAAGCCAACCAGTGGGCCACAATTAGTATACCTTCAGCCCGTGAACCTCGAGCTTGAGACACCCTTCCCCTCCCCCGGTTTCGGGGTCTCCTGCGGGCACGAGAAATATCGCAAGCCGCCCCCGGAAGATCACGCGCGTGTCCTTCACAAGTCCGCACCCCCAAAAAGGCCTTCAACTGCACTTCTTTTAATAATTTGTCTCGTGCATTTTCTTTGTCCTAATCTTCGCTCTCGCGTAGGGAGAGGAGGGCTTGTCCCGGAGCGAAATACAGTATCCATCCATCCATCCCTCTCTCTCCCTCTGCAAGTTTCCTCCATCCGTACCACCTCTTCTCTCTTTGCTCTCTCCCTCCTCTCTCTACCCCCTCCCTCGCCCCCTCCATCCCTCCCTCACATCGTCCACGGACCCGCCGTCAACGAATGCCGATCAATACGAGGCTCCAACTGAGGCGCCCTATCCTCTCCGACCCCCTCTCCTCACAGAAACCCCACCGCCTCCCTCACCTCTTCCCGCCACTCCCCACACACCCCCTCTACCTCCCTCCTGTAGCCCCGTCCCCCCCACAGTACCTTCCCCTCCCGGACCCACCAAAATCCCACTCTTTCTCTCTCTCTCTCTCGCATCCTCTCTCCCACCTTTCCTTCCCTTCTCTCTCCCCCGCTCGGACCGAATCCTTCTCCTCGCGACTCCCCCACCCCCCTGTTTGCATGCACGAGCCTTCGTCACCCTCCTCCACTTCCCTGCCCCCTTGTGCACCCGTCGAAGCCCTGGCGCACCGAAAATTTCCTCTCTCCCGTCCAGACTCGGGGAGGAGGCGGCGGGCCCGGCGGGCTATGTCCCTCTCTCTCTCTCCCGCTCCCTCACCTCCTATCCATCTGCCCCGCCCTCCTGGGTTCTCAACGGAGGACCCCAAGGCGCGAGGCCCGAACGTACTGCTGGGAATGGGTGATGGTCCTGACGCGGGACGAATAGGGCCGCCTCGCCCAACATGGCCTCCGAGCGTGAGATGGGCGGGGGCTATCTCGCTTCGGGGTCGAATGGGGCCACCTTCCTATCATGGCCTCGTGAGAAAGGGTCCCTCATTACTGGGTTCACCTCCCGGAGGGACCCTTCCCCCCCATCTAGAGGGATGGTCCACCCACCCACGCCCCAATCCGGTGCGTGGGTTCCTTGCTTAGGAGGGAGAGGGTCCGGAGGGTCCTTTCCGGATCGTTCCGCGTGCACAGAGAGGATCTCTCTTCACGGCTCGCATGAACGGGCACGCTCGTCCGCCGCTCCAGCGTGATTCGTTTGATACCGGATTTTCAACGTGACCTCGCGGCCTCCGCTGCAGCCGGAACGGGTCTTTCTGATGAGTGATTCCGTCCCGATTCTCGTTTTAGAGAGGCGAACCCGATTCCTGCAGGCTCCATGGTTACCACGTCGATGGTATACCATGGTATAACCTCCTCCCCTCTTTCTCTTTCCATCCCCTCTCCTCTTACAAAATGGTCGTGGTGAAAAAAAGAAACGTTCCAATTTCCCCCGCGGAGGGGTCTCCATCTCCTCTCCCAATCCCCTTCTCCCAAACTACCCCTGCTCCCCCCTCCGCGCAACCCTCCCGCTTCCCCCCTTCGAAGACTTTTCCATTCCGGGTCTGTACGTGGGGAGAGGGGTAGGCGATTCGCCCCATTTCCTTCCATACTCCCATCTCTCCCCCATCACCACCACACCGCCCGCCCTCCCGCCCCCTCGCCCACCATCCTCTTCCCTCCTCCAAATCCCTCCCCTCCCGCGGCCCCGGCTGGGATTCGGGGGAGAGTCTTCCCGGCTTCCCTCCCGCCCATTCCTGTCTCTTCCCCCTCCCTGCGCCGCACCTCTCCTTTCGCCTCGCCCCTCAACTCCGCTCTCCCGTAACCGTCCCCGAGCAGACCCCTTCCGAAAAACGGAGACCCAACCAAAGACCATCGGGTCCCTCTCGAAAACCGGGCATTCCTGAAAATAAAATTCCAGGCCTTATCTCGAGGCTCCCGTCGAAAACCGGGCCCTGTCGATAACCGGCTCCCATTCGAAAATCATGAACGGCCTCTCGACGGACCTCCCAGCAAAACAGGATTCCTCTCGAAATTCGGGTTCCTCCCGAATACCGAACACATGACCTAAAACACGATCTTTTACTTAGGAATAGGTACGGAGTACTCCCGGGATAGTCGCAGAAAGTCGCTCCTCTCTATCGGGCCCTTACCTTACGTCTAATGTATAATGTACTCGTTTTTCCGAAATGTCGATTCCTGTTGAATATCGATACCTCTTGAAATTCAGATTAATTCAGCCGCAACCGGATCTCTCGGCGAGACCAGAATCCTCTCGAAATCCCGACATGTTCCGATAACCGGTCATATCACGAAAGAGGTTTGTTCTCGAAAATATGGCCACTATAAATAACCGTTTCACACTCTACAATCGAAAACCCCCGCAAACCGGTCACCTCGGAATAACATTCGTGAGCAAAGAAATGTCTCCAACTCACCCCTCATTTCGTCTGATTCTTGGTTGCACGGATGAAAACGAAGGAACGAGATATCCATGCTTCTTACCCCTGCGAAGATTTTTTATTTCGTAATGTTCCATGTACACTATTGCTGATGTATTATATTATATTGCAGGGAGTTCCAAAGCAAATTTTGTTTCAAAAAATTTTTTCATTATGCTGCTGACTTCTTCAGCTCGTCGTCATTTATAGTTCCTATTTATGCTGTACATAATGGGTCCATTTATATCCCCACCGCTCAGATCACCCAACATTCTCCAGGATAGCAAAGGTTTAACTTATCTCTCTCTCTCTCTAAATAGCTCCTCCATTTACTTTTTTCGCCTTCCTCAAATTCTCCCAACAACAATCCTTCCCCCCTACTATATTTATAAAACAATTCGTTTATTTTTTTCCACAAACAATTTTTCTACAAACAGGTATTTTTTTCTTACCAATGTATTCTCCTAATACTTACGTATTCCTCACAATTTTCCAATTAACAATCACACATCTACCTTCATAACTTTGGGATTCGAAACTATGGGATACGTAAGTTTAACCAATTTAGTGAGAGAGAAAACGCTTGTAAATTTCCACATTGATTGTTTTTTTTTAGTAAGCGACAATGATTTTAAAGCAATTATCGATGTAGCGGTGTTCTTTCAGTGGTTTCGCTGCTCTCCTGAAATATTAGCATTAAGTATTCCCAACACTATACGCCCAAAGCTCTTTACTATGTCTTTACCATTCTTTCTTCTCATCTTTACCTACATTATCTGCCATCTGCCACCAAGGACAAGAGGGGAAAAAAATCAAAAACATTTTATCCCGGGTAATTTTGGGCCATACGAGGGATGGTGTTTGGATCTCCCGACCTTCCCTGCGCAACTCCACCCTGACCTCGTGCGCTTTAAGAAAATCAGCCTCCAAGCTCTTGGTAGGGATGCGAAGCATATATCCTAACGGAGAGGGAGGGTTGATCGAACATGGAGGAGAAGCGGCCTGCGGAGTAGCCTCCTCGTTGAGACGCCATTTCAATATCCTTATTCCCTTCTCCACGCTAGATTTTAATCGCAATAGAAAGGGAAAAGTGAAATAAGGCACAAGGTAGGTAAAAATTTGCACTGTGTTCAAAGTCTACGTATTAAATGGGATCCGAAGGAATCCAAGCGTCCTTCCTCTTTGTTTCCTTATTTCCTTCACATAAATTGTACTCATATTTTAATTTTTGCTCCCAGGACGCCACTTACGGTTCTTGTATTCCGGAAATTTCAACAAATCCCTTTAGACTAGTCACCGGGTTTTCCGGAGGCATAACCACTAACGTTAACACAGCAAACGGGCACCAAAGAAGGTAGGCATCAAGGACTCAAGTATTTGCATTTTGAAAACATTGTCATTTTTAAATATTCGCATTCTTAGGTGCACTATGCTGAATGACGACGATAAAACAGGTTCTTCCTGGGTTCATTTAATAAAAATTAACTTCGGAAATCCAATATTTTGTATATTTACTTGTGGTTGCCGACAACCACGACCAGTAGTATTATGGATTAAGATTATAGTCCACAAATAATGTTCCCAAGATAAAATGAAAAAATGTGTGCAATTGTATGAGTTGTAATAGTCTTGGCAAAAGAGACCCCATCAGACTTTTGTTTAAACGATATTGATTAATATGTGGGGAAAAGAACTAAAATAACAGTTTCAAAAATTAGCCTCTAATAAATAGTCTAAAACAAGTTTAAAGTACGTTTAAAAAATTAATAAGTACCCTAGAATGCTTAAAAACTGTAAATTCACATCATGTCGTTTACTAACTACGCAGTAATGGGTGTTGCATTACTGTTCTCCACTCGTTATTAATACATGAACTCAAGCGACATGTTGACTCGTTCAGTCTAGATTCAACCTTCATAACCCAATTGGCTATTAAGTCCCAATATCAGAGGCCTATTTCTCAAAGCTACCGGCCAAAATATAAAGTCCTGTGTTTTTTTACCAGCGGGGTCTACCTATGGCAATAAACGGTACAACACTTGTTGGGCATGATTCGTTTTATCATGATTTTTCAGTTTTATAACTCTAACATTAGTTCAATTTTCAGGTTTTGCACCATTCTCTCGTTGTGTGCGAAAGGTATCTGTTCACAAGGGAATCGGGTTCGAGATTAAGATTCATTACCTTCTCACTGTATCATTTGTTGGCCCTCATATTTTAAAAAGGACTCGGCCGCAATAGCAGTGGATCGATACTGACTACAAGGATTGAGAGGCGCAACAAATTGGAGATATCAAATGTAGAACATATAGATTTAAGATGTAATTTTTTCCACGAACGATTAGGGTTAAGAATAACATTGTGTGACCGCGGTACGGTCATATTCGGGTCAAAATTAGTTTGGTTTGTACGTACCCCTTGCCACACACCCTAACGAAGGCTTGCAGGCTACTAAAATATAATAAAACTAGATCTGACCGGATCGGATGTGATGCAGGTGGAATCGAAAGAACTCGGTCTCTATCATTGCTCTTTTTCATCGTTCAGCCAACGTATCGCATCTGTTTTTAATATTAATTATAATCTTAGCGGAGGTCGGGGTAGTCCAGGGGTAGAACTGCTGAGTTCTCCCCTAGCTCCACCCCAGCTGAATCATTTTTCGGGCACCTAATCGTCCTGGAAAACCATATCCGATAAACCTACCCTGGTGTGTGAAATTCACACGACGCCGGGCTTAGTATTGGGTGAACTATACCATCAACTACTAAACCGAGCTTCGGTTTGATTAATGTGCGTTTTTATCACCTAAGCAAGGTCAGTATAATTATAAATCAACGCTACTCATATGCAACATTAGACAAGTCCTTCAAAGACATACACGACTGTCCCAAAAATAGTTTGAATGATTTTTTGCCACCAATGCAGGTGGTGGGAGTGGGGTAATTTGTGGTGGGGAAGGTGATGGGAGATCTTTGGAAAGCAATGCGACCCACGTCAGTTAACTATGGGTATTTACAGTGTGCGGATTGCTGCTAGACTGGACCCCTGTTCCACGGAAATGTCACGAATTCAAAATGCCACTTTCCATGGAGCAATGATATGGGATAAAATTGAGCATTAAGCTTAAAAACTCGGGTTCGGAGACCATGAACATAGTTAAGGATGCTTATGGAGATGGAGAAATGTCCCAAGTGATGGTTTCCTACATGCACAGGATGTTCTGAGAGGATAAGGACGAGGTTTACGATGAGGAATGCCCTGGATATCCATCAACACCAACACAGTGAGATGAAAATGTGCAAAAAGTAACACTTGCTCCATTCTGACTGACCCCTAACAAACAGGATGTTAGCAAAAGAGTGCAATATTCAGAAAACCTCAGTGTATGACATTCTTACAGAAGATACAACCATGAGAGGGGTGTGCCAAGATGGCCCCCAAGGTGCTGTCAGAAAACTGCTTGTGTGACAATGCCTTGAACCTCTTGAACCACGTAGAGAGCGGCCGAATTTTTTTAGAATAGATGCTTACTGGTGACAATAGATGGGTCTTTGAGCAGGACCCATGTATAACCCTGTGAGGACCATTTGGACCATTGGATTATATCAAAGAGGCCACGACGATGTGCCTGAAAGAGGGTGCTGTTGATGCCTTTAAGAAAACATACCACAACTGGCGGAGGCACTCGCATTGGTGTGTCGATACATTAGGGTGGTCTTATGAAGAATTGTACCAATTTGTACTTTGATCTGCAATATATTGTTTTCGCAAGATGTATTCTACTTATTTTTGGGGCAGATCTTGAAACTTGTTTTTGTCTAGGTGTAGTTCTAGCTACATGGTAATGCTTCTTTTATTCTCCTTGCTCCTTTGTAAGCGGGGGATGCGTGTTGCTTTTTGGCATCGTGGGTATTTTATCAAAGTTAGTCAAAGCTTGAAGGTATATGTCATTTGCGTAGTACAGGAAATGAGTTAAGTGATAATTGGCATGTTATTGAGGCGAGATATGATTTTGGCGAGGTTCAATCCGGTGTTGAAAGTAGATGATAGGGTGAGACGTTCAAGGCGCGAATGCGACTAGTCCTAGCTGTGATGTTCTTTTATTCCGTTTGATTCGAGGCAAATTCTTCAGATTTCTTCGCGCATTTGGGAATTCACAATAGAAGTGGATGGTCTGTGTTGCTTCGCGGAACTGCAGGATGGCGATGGCAAGTGCGGCAGAGGGTCGCCCTCGGCCGCCCGTTGACGGAGACGGCAAAGGGTCGCGAGAACGAGCTCCCAATGCGTTCATCCCCGCGAGCCAAGCCAGTGTGAATTCTGCCGCCCTTTCCCCACCCTCTCTCCTTTAAAGGGAAGGGGGAAAGGAAGGACGGAAAAACCGTTCGTATTCCATAGATTATGTGTAGAGAACCTTTGTGTAGGAAAATGCAGACTTTAAGTAACAAAATACGTCGGCATGAGTGAAAACTTTATTTCGAAATTAAAATATACAAGCATAGTCAGCTTACATTTTTATTAACCCAATGATGTTTCGAAATTTACTACCATTATCATGTGTCATACTTTTGAGCCATATTATTTCCGTGAAAATTTACTCATAACTTATGCTCGTCCTTATATTTTTCCTACCTGTTTTTCCTTAACCCTACAACCAATGTGATTTCAAATCACCTAACGCGAGTTTGAAATGTGTTTTTGCATATGTATATATGTGTGTGAGTGTATATATATGTATATGTATGTATATATATATATATATATATATATATATATGTACCTCAGGTCAGGTATATATATATATATATATATATATATATATGTTCCTCAGGTCATATATATATATATATATATATATGACCTGAGGAAGGCCTCAGAGAAGGCCGCAAGCTAAAGCAATCTAAATTGCGAGCATCCTTTTACGTGTTATCTATGTTATTTTGTGTTCTATTGTGCCGTCCGTCCAATGTTATATATATATATATATATATATATATATATATATATATATATATATATATAAGTTTGTGAGCTGATTCGTTCAGCTTTTACTTTTACTAACTATCACTCAACAGCTCTATGTTTACCATGCTTATTCCTGCTGTTTTGTTCTGTGCTATTACCAACCATCTCTGACTCTCTTCTTCTCCGCTTTAGATTACTCTATCATGATTTTTCCAATAATGCCACAACCTTCTATCTCAACTCGCACAGCCCTTAAGTATCTAGGAATGTTCCCTCTGTTCATCTCCTGCTTTATATTTTCTGATTTCCCCGTCCTCAATAGTATCCTTACATTCCAAGTGGCTATTGTAACTAGTTTGAACTTTTTTTGTGCTGCTGCCGATTTTGCTTTGAAAGGATTTCGTGAGATGACGAAGCCTACAGAAGCCTAGTCTCTCCAATTGCCGAGTATGGCCCATGACAAATCGAGCCGCGTCCCGTGGATGGCAGGATTACACGCATATCCATTTATGCTTATTGCTTTGTTGGATAATTAACTGAGAAGTTTACCCGTTATTTACCATGATAGTGTCTTTAGCGTGACAACCGACACTGAAATGGCTGGATCACTGAAATGTGTGAATCGTGTTTATAATATAATACCATATATATATATATATATATATATATATATATATATATATATATATATATACATACACAAATATATATATATAAATATATATATACACAAATATATATATATATGTATATATATATACATTTTTTCCACATGGAAGGACGGGATAAACCACGTGACCACGCAGGTCTGACCCCTAACGGGGGGCGGGCTAACGACCTGAGAGGGGTGTGGGCTCCTCCTGGGGATTCCTCGCGGGATCGAGCGGGAGACCACGAGTAGTATCCCTAGTATTCCCCTTTCTAGATCCCCTTACCCCTGCCCCCTCCGAACCCGGCCGCACGGGATTCTAAACGCAGTTTCAACACCCTCATTCCCTCCCTCTTCCAAGCGTTCACATCAAAGTCTTCCCAACGGCATACGGAATAAGATAGGAGGTGAAAATCGGTACCCAAACACTACGCAAGCAGTCAATTGTGGAATGAAAGACTCAAATTCAAATTCTCAAGTTTTTTGGTCTTGAATGGATCGTAAGTTTTCGAGTGCTGCTGAGTATGAAGCATAATGCTCTGGGTGGAGGCCACATATTCTACATATTATGAACATTTTAATATAAGTCTATGGAGTTACTATTGCCATCTGGGTGGATGTAAAGAAACGGGTTTCCCAATATAGTTTACGCATTATTATTCCTTTAAGCTGATGCTTTTAGCATTAGCTTCTATGCATTACAATATACTATCACCGATAAAGCATGTGTTTGATTAGGAACATATATTGCGGAGGTTTTGAAAAAATGGGCTACCATGATGGTCTCATAACAGGAAAATCATACAACCTGGGTGAAGCTGTGGATGTCCAAAGTCGTTAGGAATTGAACCCGGGCCGTTCAGCCAAGAGCCTATCGCTCGAACTTTTCCGGCTTCCAGGCTCTTTAGCCGAGTCCAAAAGTCCAGTAATCCTTGTCGCCACGGATTTGGGAAAACGCTGTTTAATATCTATTCACCAAAATGTAATGCCTGCGATCATTTTACATTATGCTTTACCACGACTTAGCCAAGGGCGTCTCTTTAACTCTTTGGATTCACGAGTTGACATTAAATTCTAGATACGGTTCTCACGTTCAATAAGTTACGAGACGGGGATCGAGATGGGGCTATGGGGTGACTATTGCACTGGCTTCCCGCGCCGAGGTCTTGGGTTCAAATCTCGCCAATGGCGGGATTTTTCTGATGTTTTACAATCCCTACTTTGGGTTCTTAATGGAGAGAGTACGCCATTCGTCGGTTAGGACGTTAAACTTTGAACCCCTAGGTGCCTTTCTTTAATATTAGGCTAACGCCAACTTTTCTCTTCTTCCATTTTCCCTCCATTTCCTCATAATGCTACTTTTATGACCCACTTATCCCAAATGGCGAGTATGATCTCAGCTGACGGTCTCCTCCCCTAATTACTATAACCACCCATGAGACGTGGATGCATGCCATTCTATGATTTTATCTGCCGCGGTTCTTTCGGAGAACGTAACTACCGTGGTCAGTCAAAGCGCCGGGTGATCAGCTGCCTGATTCGTGGTCCTAGCTCAACCCCTCTGTCACGAAGCTTCGACTCAAAAAGAGGAAATAACGGCCCCATCACAAATCGCACAAGTTTCCATTTTTCCCCGAAGAGTAACAAGTGTCCCCGTTCCCCTACCTTCTCCCCCGCCATATGGAAGAGATTTGTCGACCAAAATCGATATAGGAAGGTGTTACGCTGTCGTAATTCCTCGTGGGGGATGTTAGGGGGGGGGGGGGAGGGAGGGAAAGTGAGGTTTTTGGGGGGTGGAAATCTGGGTAGGAGAAGGTTTGACGTCATCATTTTCGAAGGCATGAAAAATGGCGAAAATTATTCTACGGCAAAGAGCCCGTGGGTGCGTTCCGCGGCCATTCAAAGTTGTAAAACATCAGAGAGTCGGCGTGCGCGGCGCGAGGGAATCAAGGTCGGAGGTTAATACCGACTCGGCGAAAGGGGTTCACCATGTCCGGTTTTCCGCCCAAGCTGGGCCGAATACGGCACTGGAAATGGCCGCATTAAATAATGCGGAATACATATTGCTCTTCTGGTCGCCGAGGAAATGATTTCGGGAGAAAATGAAGTGTCCTATGCCTCTTTGATTGATATTGGAACGACAAAGCCGTTGAGGCACTTGCATTCGTGCCTGCGTATACGATAAACAACTACTTATAATTATAGAAAATACATTAAGAATCATTTTTACAATAACCAAATCACACCAAACGATAGACTTAAAAACTTTTCGTGCACAGATTAGAATGACATCACAAACCTGAAGGACAATAATGCGATTCTTAATATTAACAGCACGTCGAATTATCCAACTATATTCCTATGAAACACAATGAGTATCTCCTCGTTTATAACAGAATTTACCTACTATACTTCTCATTATAATTCCTCATTTTATCAATTATCATGGCATTTCCCTGAGTCATTGGACCAATTTAATATTCAGTATTTAATATTGAGTATTTAATTCAAAGTTATGATCGTTCTAACGGATTACTGAAAAAATGTCATCGATATTGTGACAGCACTGTGAGTTATACACTACAGATCAAAATTGGTCCATATAACGACCAGTAATGTATTTTTGAATTAGTTACGAGTAATGATTTGAAAAGTGGAATCTAATGGTAGTGATGATTTTTCGTGGAGCCAAGGATTGTTTCTGAAAGATTGAACTTATTTGCCAACTGGTAGACTTCACTCATGGTTCTCTTACATGTTCGTGATTAAAATTAAATTTACTTTCATTAGCTTCTGTATCCGGAGAAAACAAATCGGGTACAACAATTGGCAAAATGTAGTTCACTCTTAACAAGACCAAATTAATACAACAAGGCACGATTCTTAAAGGGTTAAAACATTTAGGCTTCATTTGCAACCCTAGCAGGTGAAGAAAATAAGTGAAGCGTAAGAAAACATGCCACCCTCGGACTTTATTTTCTGGAAAATAGATGTTGTATTTTATAAAATTAAAATCTCGTTTTACTAATCATGTTCTTACGGACGCTATCTAGTTTGTTTCCGTTCACTCCGGGACCAGGAGATGTAATGATTTGAAACAATTTTTTAACATGCAACAAATCATTTCTTCTTCTCCGACGTCCATAATGGGAAACGTATTCCTAATGCTGATATCGCAAGGTGTATGAGTTTATTTGGTAAGCAAAACCGATTATAATGAAAGAATAATAAATGTTCCATCGCCGGAAAAGTCGATATGCGAGTCAATTGTCGTGATGAGAATACACTCATGGAAAGGATAATGAATAATGCGATGCTTGACACGGCAGTAACATTAATCTCCTTTTTTACCAAATCAGTCGAATAAAAAGAACTCTGGATAAAATCAATAATTTGCATCTGTTCAAATTTTCTACCAGAGGTGTTTTCAATCGTTCAATTCACTTATTTGTTTCATGACGTATTCTTCTAATGACTACACCCCTCTGTTAAAGCTCTGTAGAAAATATTTTACCATTATCATATTTTTTACAGCTCCGGCTGCAGAAACCATTCTGTTCTTTCCTTTGAAAACGAAGAGTGACAGAAATGTTTGAAAGTAAACTATTGTTGAATTATTACCTACAATTATTCAAATGCGAATCTAACCCAATGGTTTAGTAAATTCTCTTTTTCCACTATTAGATTGTGAAGAATTGATGATTTTTTTCAGTTATAACTTTATTCCTTAATTATTTTCTATTTCATCGCACGTAGCACGCTCATAGACACCTCTGTGATTACCCACTTCATTCCCCAAAAAATAGGTACTCTCAGATTCACGGAAGTCTTGACATTAAGCTGGAAGTAAGATTTTGCAATGTATGGCATAGTCATTTGATAATTTTTCAGCATTTGACATCTATGAGTCGACTATTTAAGGAGGTTACCCCCATTGGTATCGTCGAGATTCCGTTCTCCAGAGTAACGTGGTGATTCACCTGGCTTTATATCTCGATCAAGTTAACATTGACAAAAGTCCAATTTTCCAATAAAATCCCCAAGGCCAACATAAAATTGAGCAAGTTAAAATCTACGACACGAATACAGTAGGAATTTAGTCATCTATAAAAAAATAATATAATCTGAGACAAAGTCACGACTGGAGTCACGACAAAGTCACGACGGAGACAAATTGACATGTTTCGTGCTTCAAGTTAAGGTATTTATCACGGCTCCGCCAAGGGATACGAAATATCCTTGAATAGTAAATATGAATTGGAAAATTCATTGAGCGCCGTGACGAAGGACGTCGATATCTGTCAAATCTTGAATATTTTCACCGAAAGGAATCAGGATCTTGGAATGATGGTGAATATTTTCGCCTCGAGGGTCACTGTTAGATTTAAACTTTAGTTTAGAGTGCACAGGTCTTGATAGTCATCAGAACATTAAGATTTTCAAAGGCTTTTTCTTTACATGTCCCGCACGTTGGCATGAAGCCAGAAAACGTGCTTTATTTATTTATATTTTTTCCATATTTTAGAAAGGTCAATAATCAATGAAGTGAGTATGTCACTACAGCGAAGTTCAAGCCTTAAAGGGCAAAATTATGCGTCAGTAAGGATACTTAGGTCCAGTTTAACAATGCCTCATTGAATACAATCGTTAGCTAATGTGAACTTAATATAATGATTACCGAACGATCGGATTTTATAAATAAATAAGATGACTTATTATTTAATGTGAACGCTGTAACCTTAGTAGCATCGTCTATCTGTTATTAAGTATTTTAACGATCTGTTATGAACTTTACTAGCGGTCATTAAAGTGAGTATTGGTCTTCGAAGGAGGTTAAAGTAAACCTTCAGTTTAATGAGACATTATAATCGATCTGGCCTTAGTAAACGTCCCGGTCAAACAAGCAGTCCAAGTACTCTGACTCTAACGATGTGATCCTATTGGTTTGATGGCTTCTTCGAACCCAATATGAGGCCCCATTTAATTTATTAATATTATATCAACATTTTCGGTATGTATAACTTAAAAAGTTTCTTTATCGAAAGGAAATATATAAACACATCTACCTGAATTGGTTTAAAAAAAATTGAAGCTGACAATAATTGCACATAGATCTGACATTTATGTAAGAATTGAAAGCAGGTTTTTTTAATTCGGTATCGAATAACTTTAATCCGTGTCCTGAAACTACCGTATTAATTTATTTTCATATGAATCACATTCAGGACTTGGAAGCCATCTTGGTTAAAGCTGCTGGCTAAATTAATCCAACCACTACCTCACTTGAGCCAAATACACATTTGGATTTAATACTTTTTCATGTCGACAGTTTATGCAAACTACTAATCGAGGCATCATTTTCTACAACCATGTAGGTCACCCATCTAAAACAACAGGGAATGCGTAAAAAGACGCATCAAATCAACACAAAGCGACTTTAATTTCTTGGATATTAACGCGAGGGCATTTGTCTAGGAAAAACCCTTCGGGTTGGCCATGTTTGCACCTATATTTCATCGTCGGATTGCAATCTACAACACGATAGACGTATAATACTTCAAGGGGGAATTTCCGAGTAGGTTTCTGTGAGCTATATGATCCCACTTATGCTTGTAACGGAGTAATATAAACTGTGGTTGATAAATGAAGGCCGGCAGGATACCATACAATTAGTTTCTTTAAGCGTGACGACTTTTTCTGATTTCTTCTAATTTCTCCCTTATCCATATTCTTCTATTTTTCCATTTCCATTCTTTCCTCTTTCCCTACCATTGCCTAGTTCTTCTTCGCTTATCTTCCTTCTCTTCGATTTTCTCCTTCTCTTTCTTCTTTTAAAGTAATATTTCAATGAGAAAAATCATAAATCGCTTTTAACATTCACGTAAGACAGTCATCATAGGTTAATGAATTCACTTTGGTGTTTGAAACGCTTAAATTTGTATGATTTGCATATTAAGGCATTAATATCACAAATAAAAAGACATAATAATACGTTCCATATTGAAATTAACTTGTAAATATTGACACCTAAGCTGTTTCTCACCAACGAGCCGAGTATTGGACTATATCCATTTGGTTTTTGTCTATAAACTTTCTCATTGTGAGGCATAACAGATAAATTACAACTGCGTTCGGCTCGAGGGAAATTCAAAATTAGGCAGCCCGTTGAAGGTGAAAAGAGAAATTCCTAAGACTTTTGCCCCAAGAACTACCACGGCTTATTAATTGGAGTACCCAACGGTCACATATGCGCTTGTTTCACAATCAGTCCCTAGCCTTCCAGGGTCAAAACCCTCACCTATAGACGTAGAAGGTTTATTTTCCCACTTAAGCATTTTCTGCCGTTAAGCTGCACCATCGAAGCCCGTCACTCTCTCAAATGGGATCAATGTACGCGGGCTCACTCCACGATTCCCTGGGAACCCCAGGGGGGAGGGGGGGGTGGCAATCCCAGGGGCCTAAAGGGGTATCAACCTACCCTCTCTTCCCCCGGCCTGCACCTCCTCATCCCCTATTCTGCCCACCTCAATTTCGGAACAAAATGGTATTTCCCAAAGATGCTTAATTTTTCCGGCCTCGACTACACACCACTCTCTTCCCCCTTACCGGGGATTCCTTCTCCCTACCCCCGCTTCCCTAAACCCTTCTCTCTCCCTCCTGCCGCCCCTAGAACGAAGCCTGGATTCGTCGTCCCCGGGCCCGGGGACTTGGTTCGACCGAACTCAATGAACCCTGGTTCCAACGCCACTGTCTAAAGGTCATTTTCTTCAAAACCAGCTCTTCCAAGGGATCGACGAAAGAAGACTGGCTGCTTAGACGAAACCGAAACGATATAGCTGTATTTGCCGAGATAACGAGCATCGAATAGAGAGATTCCTGCTTCACGCGTGACGCATTTGACACTCTGCTGAGCACTAACGCGTGATGAAACACTAGCACTTCAATATACACACGTGTAGAGCAACCACGAGCATGCTGACTGTGGAGTATTAGAGTGCTCAATAATGCACCCTCTCGAAAAACATACCCCCAAGAGTCCCTCAGGGTCTGTTTCTTACGGCACGTGTCACAGGCCACCAGAATGGAATGTGACACTTCCCTTGGATTTCAATGTGTAAGTTGATGCGTCAATTGGATTTCTACGCCGTTTAAGGTGAATCTCACCTTTGAACTATGAGACCACGAGTTCCAGGAATGCTGAGTTTCTAAAATAACGTACGGAAGCTCCTAAGCAACTTCTCGACTTGCTCATTATGCCTGGTTGTCAAAAAGTTAACGCACGGAAAACAACACCTATTGTGTCACTTAATGTTTAATCAGCATTTATAATCCGTTTTCATTACATTTATAAAGTGGGAACTTCCAACTTCTACCAGGTTAATTTACAACTTCCTAAATGGCACTAAGCAGTTTTGATGGATGGGATTTAAAAAAGGTGTGACGACAGGAGACAAAAACATGATGAACTCTGCAATCGATAATTAGACAATCCGGCATTTTAGTCCCATTAATTTCACTCTCAGCGATCTATTAGGTAACCGGTTGTCTAACATTCTTAATAATCATTTCAATAATTTGTATTTACAGAAGTATTAACTCAAACTGTCTTTTTAATATTTATATTTTTTTGTAAAATCGAAATTAAAACGCACGCTAATATTTCAGAGCTGATAATTTTGATGATTGTTTAAAGTATTTTGTAAAAATAATGCAATTTGTTCAAAGTTTAACATAATACGCAGAAAAATTAACTAATTTGTGACAATAATTTAAAAGTTTTCCGGCATAATCATTTCCGTGTGTGCATTTTCAGAATCTATAGCGTGGTTTGGGAGGCCATGTTTCAATATTGATTAAATGAGAGTAAACGATGATTTTAGGAAGAGTATGGAAAAATTAATCGACAGATATAGTGAAACTTGTGCCAATTCGCCCATACCAAAGATAAGAATATCTGAAGCGTTGCATTTACATGAAATATCTCAAAATTCAATAAATATGTGATTGAGGTAGGTTTGACATTACCTCAATTTTTTTTATGAACGATGTATAGAAAATAGATGCCTCAATTAATATGAATATGATTAACAAAATTAAAAACTAATTAAAATTAGATTCCAAATCTGCGTTCCGAATCTAAACTTATACCTAATTTCAATTATGTAAAATCATCATGGGTCGTTCAATCCTAGGATTGGTTGACCGCAGCCCTCCGATCCTACCCTACTGATGCTAATTGACTTACGTCCTGGTATTTTTTGCTAATTTCCTTTCTTCGTTATTTGCCCCATTTATTTATCCCTTGGCCTCCTCTTGGAAATTTACCCTCTATTTCTCCTTCTATTATATTCTTCACGAATCCATTGTGCCTCAGGGTGTGGCCAATCCATCTGGTTCTTCTTTTCTCTACGGTGTTCCATAAGGTCGCTTCTTCGTCCATTCTTCAGTATATTTCTTCATTTCTAATTTTATTCGTCCATTTGATTTGAAGCATCCTCCTCCAGAACCAGGTTTCTAAGGCTTCTAGTCTTTTCTGGTCTACTTTTCCGATGGTCCATGCTTCTGATCCATACGAATATTTTCACGCATTGTAAACTCGTCAGTAGTTCTATCTTCTTTGAACACGGCAGTTGTCTTTTCATTCTGAATGCTTTCTTAGCTTGAACTATTCTTCGCTTGATATATGTAGCACTTCCGTCCCATGTGATGGTACTTCCCAGACAGGTGAAGGAATCCACTTGCTCTAATTTCTGTCCGACCAGTGTGACTACTGTATTCCGCTTCTCTCTTCCACATACTAGGATTTTAGTCTTCGTCTTGTTTATGTTCATGTTGCATCTTTGTAGAATTTGATCCAATACGCATATTGACCTTTGAATATCCTCCTGGTTTTCTTCTATCGTTGCAATATCGTCGGCGAAGCGGAGCATGTTTGTCTCTTCTCCATTGATCCTAATTCCATTTAATCCAATGCCTTTTGCCTCTCTCGTTGCCTCCTCCAGGTCCATATTGAACAATGCAGGTGAGAGGTTGCATCCTTGTCTAACTCCTTTGTTAATTTTTGCCTCTTTATAGCTTCCATCTCTCATTCGTGTCGTAGCTACTTGCTTCTTGTATAACTGATAGATTATTCTTCTGTCGTTGTAATCTATTCCAAATATTTCCATCAGTCCAAACATCTTGTACCGTTCCACATTGTCGAACGCTTTCTCTAAGTCCACGAATGCCACTTACCGTTGCTTGTTCCCATGTATTGTTTTCTCTACCATGATTCTCAGACAGAGTATGGCTTCCCTGGTTCCTCTGTTCTTCCTAAAGCTAAATTGGTTTCCCGATAAGTTATCTTCAATTTTACTTTCCATCCGACTTATTACTCACGTAAGTATTTTTGATGCATGTGACTCTAGACTCATGGCACGTTGTTCCTCACATTTCTCTGTCCTCGTCTTCTTTGGTATCGCGATCATCACACTCCTTCGAAAGTGTTCATGAAGTATTCCGTCTTTGTAGCTATCTTTGATTATTCCCTAAGGATTGTCCTTGGCTTTGTTTCTGAGTGCCTTGATGATGTCTCCGTCGATGCTGTCATTTCTAGGAGCTTTGTTTTTCTCAACGTCTTCTACTGCTCTATCGAATTCGCACCTCAGTATGTATGGGCCCTGGTTTTTGTCATCCGTTTCACTCTCGTCCTTCATCATAATTTCTTCCAGCGGCCTCGGGCCTTGGCAGAGTTCTTCGATATATTGCTTCCATCTTTTGCCAATATCTTCACCTTCAATCCGTATATTCTCGTTTACATCCCTGATGTTGGAGCTTTTCATTTTCCTTTCTCCAAAATGTTTCTTCGCCAGTTTTTCTGCTGTGTCCGTAACGCCTTCTTCATATTTTCGCTAATTTCCTCACAGCAGCCTTCTATCCAATTCTCCCTAGCCTTTTTCCATTCTCGGTTGACTTGGTTCTTAACCTTCTTGTAGAGCTTTTCGTCATCATCATTCCTGGTGTTCTTGTAATTTTTTCTTTCTTCTATTAATTCCTTTATCTCCGTCGTGATCCATGGTTTCTTCGCGTCAGCTCTCTTTCCAACCAGTTGCTCTCCTGCAATTTCTGCGATTGCCCTCTTCAGTTCATCCTATCTCTCTTCTTGCTCCTTTCTCCTTCATCACCTAGTTTACTGTCAATGGCCGCGGCGAATCTTTCTCTGTTGACTTTTTCCGCCAGCATTTTTGAGTCTCACCTTGGCGCTTGTTTGGTCTTCTTAATTTTCTTGAAGCGAAGTTGGCTCTCCATGATTACTAGGTTGTGATCGCTAATTATGTCTGGCCGGGGTAGCTCTTGCACGGCTTCACCTGGTTCTTATAGTATACACACTAATATGTAGTCTATTTGGTATCTTGCGATATCCCCTGACTTCTTCCATGTGTACTTCCTTCGTCGATGTTGTTCGAAGAGGGTGTTAGCTAATACCATATCCTTTTCATTGCAGAACTCGACTAGTCTTTCTCCTTTGGCGTTCCGTTTTCCCAGCCCAAAATTTCCAACGCTTCGTCCTTCTTTTCCTTTTCCTGCAACTGCGTTCTAGTCTCTCATTATGCTGAGATTTTCTTTCCCCTTCACCTGTCCGAGGACTTCTTCCATTTCCTCATACACTTCTTCTATTTCTTCTTCTTTATGGCTTGATGTCGGCATGCATACTTGCACGATCTCGGTGTTCGTGGGCTATCCTTCCGATTGTGTACCTGTATATAGAATAACTTTCTACACTTGCAGCCATATCAAAAAATTAAAAAGCAGAGTTTTTTGAACACTCTTTCATATTATTTTTATTTTACATGAATAAAACCGATTTGAAGGAGTGGATGTACTCATTAATTCCTTTAATGCATATGTTATTGCGTTGTTAGGGAAGTAGTTGTTACTTATATTGGTATTTTACCGTTTAGGGTAATTTTTGGACTCAGGCTGAATAATGGTAAGTATCTTTTCCTATACTAAGAAAAACCGACCTCGAGAGCAACATTACAGCAAACTATTCTTCTTTTCTTACTTGCTTTCCCCTTCATTCCGTCCAACACACCTATCTTTTTCCTACCACTTTCTTGCTTGCCTAACGTTCTCCCCTTGATTACAGTCTTCAACGTCAATCAAAACGCTCTGCATCCACCTTTCCTGCCTCATTTGAATTCTCCCAACTATCTACCTTTCTCCCCACCATGCTTAGCACTTAAACGTATATTTTTCTTTCTGTCCACTTCATCCTCTACATCCTTCTACCAACCCACATTTCAAAAGACTCCAACCTACGTCTGTCATCTTGCTTCAACTACCATATTTCCGCGTCGTACAAAATCGCGCTCCATATCGAAGTTTTAAAAGATAATTTTTCTTAACATCCTTACTCAACGTCCCTGTCATAAATTGCCTTATTCTTATTAAAACCTCTGCCTAACGCAGGTCTTCTTCTTTTGTCCCTATTACTTTGACTATGCACGTCCAGAACGCCCGAGATAAGTGAACTATTCTTCATTCATTCAACATTTTCTCCATTTTATGAACTGCTATTTTAATATTTAACTTAGATTTTCTCTTTCTGGAAAACCGCTTCGCCGTCATTGCTTGTTCCTAAATCATAGTCTCCTGCGTCACTACCAACTTTTCCTTTTTCCACCGTCGCGTTTAAATCCCAGATCACAATCAAATGTTTCCTTCCAGGAAAAGCCAAATTATTTCGTCTAATTGGCCGTATACCCTTGTATTTCTTCTTCCCTACGACTGCTTGATGGCATATGGGAAATGGGAAAGCATTCTAGGCGGCCACGGAATTATGACATCGACGCTGTGCAAACGTATACGTCTACAAGGAGATAATACTGAAAGGTAACAGAAGTTTCAAATTTCTGGAGAAAGTGGTTTTTCCGGAAAAAATGGTACACTGTCAGAGTTTGAATGCATCTATAGGGAACACATCCAATTTCCTTAGGATAGTCAGAAACGTACACGTGAACGCGATATTTATATCAAACGGAAATGAAAGGTGAAAGAATTGATTCGCCCGAACCCTCAGAGATACCCTTTCTCTCAGGAAAAAGGTTGTTATCGGTATCAAGGTTAACAACCCGGAGCGTGTTTCGATAGAATGAGGGAAAAGCCCACCGATCAAGCCCTTGATTTATTCATTTCATGTTATTTTACCTATTAAAAAGAGGTTTTGGACGGCATCTTAACGATAAATATCTGCTATACATTGCAAGAATTACCTAAATTGCCCTTAAAATATTTCCTTCTTGAGTTGGTTATAACTTCTGCCAGCGTTCATGCCGTACGAAAAACCTATTCTCTTCATCCTTCAACCCCGTTTATCCATTATTCTCCCTCCAACAACTGCCTTTCACACCCCACTAACTGTCAATATTTCCTCTCCCGACTATTTCTGCCTTTTTCGAGTTTCCCCTAACAGCTTCCTCTCTCCGCCTTTCATCTCTAAAAGAGAGCCGTTTGTCTTCATCTCTGTCCAAATTGTTCTCTCCATATTCACATCTCAAATTCATCTAATCTATCTTATCCTCTTGCCTCAAGACCAAGTTTGATGTCCACGCAGCTGCACGCTCCATATATAAGTCTTTACGAATATTTACTCTACTTATTTACCAGGCGTAACTGTCATCAATTCCCTTCTTGTTAATGCTTCTTTAGAGAACGCCATTCTTCTCCTAACATCCCCATTAGCAGGCCCATTTCCTTCTAAGTTACTGCCCAACAACGTGAAACGTTGTCGAACCTGCTCGAAGCTTCTCCCATATTACTTTAATTTTCAACTTAGCATTCCAACTATTGAAGAGCATCATTACTCTCGTCATTTCTTAAAACCCTCGTTCAGTGTGTGAAATTCCCATTCTAAGGTAAGGGTACCAGTTCATTTCACTGCACCGTCTGCGGCCGCCCTCCAGGCAGATCTGGCATATCCGATTGGCCTTAGAGAAGGCATATTTTGTCTCTCGTAGAAATTAGTCGCCACGATAATGGACAGAAATAGTGTGCATAATATGAAATGCCGTTAATCATCAATTGCTGTAATGGTTGGTAATATAAAACCCTCTGCCACATATCCTCACGGTGACTATCAGGGTAAGATATACAGGTATGTAGATGTATCCGCGATCAACAAAAGAGTCGCATATCGTACGAAAATTAGAACCTCCCGTAAATAAAATTAGAAATCACCAATTACTCCAATGGTTGATCATAAATTATCACCTGCTACACCCCCTCTTTGCGGTTATAAAGGTAATATATGGGTTTTGATGCGTTTTATTGTAGCCCTAACTACAGCCTGATCATTAAGTGGTACCTAAACCATAGATATTGTATTTTATGTAAAGCTGTTAGTAAAATTATTTCAATCTTTTGAAATTATTTAAATTTGTTTTAGAAGTGTAGCTCAACAACAAGATCAAGAAATATAAAGTTAATTTTTATAAATATTCATAGCATTCCTATAATTTTAAAACATTAGCCTCATTTAGGGCATGTAATGTATCCGGCAGTAATTCAGTATTTCCCCGATTTGGTATATTCCTCACCGAACAAGTGTCTTACATCCAATTCCCAAAATTTTACATTTATCAGCTTCATTAGTCAATAAAATTCTTTACATTTCAAATACGACCTGAAACCATATTATATATATTGCGAAACCAATATTTTGGCCTACGACCATGTCCCGCATGGTCAATAGCATCATGCAAATAGACAGAATGCACAGAAGGAACCTAATTATCAACTGTACTACTTGCATCATAGTCTCTGTTACTGTATTTTGTATACAACGCCCTATTCTCCCATTGAATCTTTTGAAGAGGCTACTTACAATCTTTCTACGAAACAGTCTCATTATTATACACCGAGGTAACGTATTTTCTAAAATAAACATCGGAATCTTTCCAGTAAAACTTATATTTTTCAACTTGGTTGCTAATATTTTATTGACATTGATAGTTCAAGCCTGGAGTGATATCATCTCCTGACGCATACCCAAGCGTTGTCTTGCAGGGTACCATGTAGATACACCCGAACTATCTCACGGATAAAGCGTAGCATGGGCTGTCAGGAGGCGCCACTCGGACAATATCGGAAATCACATAAAAATAGTACGAACATCATCTCGCGATCATGCTCCAGGCTTTTTTTTTGCCTTCATCCCGAGCGCCAAAGAACTGACCTGGTTTGTATCACCTCTTCCGAACCTCCCCTCCTCCTTGCCATGCGGCGCCCACGCGAGAAAGAGCGAGTACATATTTTGAGAACCAAAGGGGTGCCGGCTGATGTAAAGGTTAAGAACTACCGGCTTTTAAAGGAGAGCTTGCGGGTGGGGAGGGGGGTGGGGTAAGTAACGCGGCGACACGTCTTTGCATCGTAACTCGAAATCAACGTATTTCGAGGCGAGAGGGAGTAAGTCCGCGCGACATGCCGATGTGTCGCAACCACGTCGAGAGTTTTTTTTTCAAATCAACTAAGCTGCTCTAAAAAAATGTATGGGATCTTTGCGTCGAGAGTGGATCATTTTCGTCGAGAATAAGGTTGCGGGTTCGCGCGATACATAAACATGTATCACAAAATCCTCGATATTTTTGTTCATATCCACCAGATCGGAAGAGAAAATTTTAAAAAAATCGATGTGTCAAGGATCGATCATTATCGTCGTGAAGGAGGTAACGGAGACGTGCGATATAAATGAATATCTTAACTGCATCAACGTTTCTGTTCGACCAGGCCGAAATGGAATGTTTTAAGGAATCGATGCATCGTGGGTCGATCATTACTGTCGTGAAGGAGGGAGTGGGACCGCATGGTATATCGATATAATGCAAATTAGCCATATTTTATCATATCCACCAGGTATCTGAGTAAAGCTTTAATGGAAACAACAGTCGAAGGTCGATTTTTATCTTCATTATGACGATAGGGTTGATAAATTGTATATGACGACATGGACGCTGATATGCGATATTGTTGATACGGACGATAGTCAATATACTAATATACCGAAATCGCGTTAAAAATACGTTAAGATGTTTATTGTGGATTGCACGATTGTATATGACACCGAAGAGTGACTCAAGACCAGTATCTTCAAAATGAAGTAGCGATTGTTATAACAGATACCATAATATTTCCTGGGGCTAGCGTGTCACTTAATCTGAAAGAGTTTTCACGAGTCTAGTTTGAATACGTGAGTAGGAGCCTTCAGGGTTATATTTCATCGTCTCGTCTCCGCTATACAGGGATATTTTTGTTAAGTTATATATATCATTCAATGTCAATAAACCGTGCATTAACGTCCCAGGAGAAAGGAGAAACGCAGGATAGAATCTCAGGTGTCTCTTCTCCGAGAGCACTTCAATATGTAGCTATTTTGAATAAACTTTTTATATCGGTAATACAGGAGATTTTGTCGACATCCTTAAATATGGCCGATATTATCAATATATTTCTTAATGCACCCGATACGGTCGATATCACTCCATGCACACAATACCATATAAGGTGTTCGATATATTTGAAACCTCGATATTTCTACAATATCGGATTTAGAAATTGGACAGTTGAGTATCGCAGCGGAGGCAGGATGAGATGGGCGGGAGTGGGCCTCCTTCCTCTCGTGGAGACACAATAGTAGTCGGCCGGGAGCTCCCTTAGCGTCTCAAGGATGTTTCAATTGTCGAGTGCCCGCGAATCAAACGCGGAGCAGGCGGGAAGGGATAAGGGCGGGGAGCGGGGTCACCGCTGGAAATCTACGGCGGGTGAAGTGCGCGGGAGGACGCAGAATGCGGACCAAGAGAGCGAAAGGGGGAGAAATAAATAAGATGAGAGAAACGATTCCTCAAACAGATTGATCGAATATGCCTAGTTTTGCATCATCACGAATTATCAATCCAAAGACTGATTCATAAGCAACTCTGAAAGCTTTCCCTGCTCCCTCTCAAACTCTCTCATTCCTTTACGATTCCCGTGCTGAGCTCTTAACTCGCCTGCTCTTCTCTTAATCCGTCCCTGGCCTTCCTCCATCATTCCCCCTTCTTGAGATTCATTGAGTTACGATCTTTGATGAACACTGGGGTGGGACATGCTTGAAATCACTTGCTTAAGAGTAAATGTATCTTTTGAGCACACAATAATTTCCTTAATTATGACCCAAAATAGTTATTTACTTTGAGTATCTGGCTTGTATACTGGCTATTTCATATTTGAGGTGTGCATTGAGAAATAATTGACGACGCCAAGGATAATATAGCAGGTTGAGTACAAACTCAAGGGGAAAAGACGTTATGTTATGATTTAAGGACGACATAACTAAACTCGCAGAGAAGAAATAAGGTCTTACTAGGATACTTAACAGTTTACGAACAAATTTAGCAAATAGCTCCTACGAGAAAGGGTTGAAAGGAAACAATCTTAAGATTAATAAGGTTTAAACCAAGGCAGCAGTCTGTAGTTGAAGTAGCAAAGGAAATCTCCAAGTAGAAATAGGAAAAGACAAGCTGGAACAAGTGGAAGAGTTTTACTATTTAGACCGCTAGCAAGTTTACTAAAGGCGGAAGAAGCAAGAGAGATATTCTAAGCAGAATGGAAATGGCGAAGAAATCTTCCTACCAAAGGAAGTACTACTGACGGCAAACTACTAGCATGAATGTGAGAAAGAAATTCATTAAAATTTAAATATAAAGTCTCCTTTTCTACAGATGCGAGACGTGAACGATTGGGTCGGCAAAGGAAAAAAAAAGATGGATGAATGGAAGTGCTGTGCTACCGAAGAATGCAGAAAATAAAATGGATAGACTGAGCAATGAATGGAGAAGCATTTCGAAGGGCGAGTGACGGCAAAATCTTATGAAGGAAACTTAACAGAAGAAGAGAGAAACTAATTAGCACATCCACAGGCAAGATAGCATATCGAAGACGTTAAAAATTATGCGAAAAGCACGCAAATCTGTCGGTAAATATTATTCAAGTTGCTGGAATCATATTTATCCTCCACTAGTCACTCATATTTTAATGAAATCATTCTGATGTTGGACCTACTTACTTGTGTGTCTTAAATTGTGGTGGAGACGAATTCTAGTTAAGCCTATAAATAAGTGAATTAATCACTAAACATTATGTCTATGGCGTGACCGAATATTAATCACAAATGCCCAGGGCCTTTTATTCTCGACCGTGAAATCGTACACATTTACGTGATGCAGCATATTGACCGCCTCAATAAAATTTTCTTAATTTAATGTCCAAAAAATACACCTTTTTCTCTAAAATCACAGTCCAGTGGCAATCTGTTCAATCTTATCTAAATGCTTTATCTCCTCTCCAATATCCAATTTAACCGTTATTTGGGAATCGCGGGTTCTCTAAACATTCGAAGTCGGTCTATTATCAAGATATTACATCTATTATTACACAGGCTATCGAAGACTTTTTCCCCACATTTGTGCGGAATTCGCCACTAGTTTCGTGGAACATTGACAAAACACGGGCGAAAGAATAAGATTTACCAGGGAAGAGGGAAATCAACTTATTAAGCGCATGAATTCCTGGAAATTTAAAGCTACGCTCATGCATATGCTAAATTATGGTGACTCATTCTTTTAAATAGATATATTTTTGCGCTTCACTTGTGCGTACTCATATCAAATTCATTTTCTATAAATTCCTGCATTAAGTGGCATCGTTTTTTTAGGTAAATTACAGAATTAATAAATGTTTGAAAAAAACAATACCTATTTGGTGAAAGCGACGTATAGAGGGAAGTCGTGCGAGCAGGATGTACGCAAAATATCTTTAAAATAATCCAGTAACCTCTTTCTCATTTGCAATCATTCGTTTACTTCAATTGCAATCATTCTAGCCTAACGTCGTGGAATGGATCAAACATTTTTTTTTAACTTTATAGCTATCATTAAAAGAGGAATGAATGGCAATTTTAAGATATATATTCATAAATGAGCAGAGAAACCTTCCGCATGATCCATGCTTATCAAAATAGGATTAAGGTATGTTAACGGCTCAATTTGAATTACTTAACGTATTTCAATGGACTGATTGACAAATTTGTGATCGGAGTTACTGGCAGAATTGCGAGGGCACTTTTATCCTTGAAATTTTGGAAAATTTAAGAATGAGAGATAATGGCAGATAATGACAAAAACCTCAAGCTCATTGCCATGTGCAAGTCTAAGAGAATGGCAAGAATAGAACCTCCTATTTTGAATTCTATTCGACGACGACGCTTGTAATCACGTAAATAGAATTATATGCGCTTTATTGATCAGCCCTTATGATACTACCTTCACTCTGCCGGTGCCCTACTCATAAAAGGTTTGTATAAAAAGTGACAATAGCAAATATTTCTGACTTATGCTTGAAGTGCTAAATTCAAACCATCGGCTAAGTGTGCGCATGATTGCAGATTGTAGTAGCATTGATGAAAAGACTGCACACATTATCACTGAAAATTTGGCAATGCGAAAGATCTGTGCTGAACTCGTCCCGAAGGCCTTGGCGGACGACCAAAAATATAGAATAGAGCTTGCGAAGCACTTCTGCAATGACATCGCGACGATTCCCCAACCTTCTTACAGTCCTGACTTCACATCAGCAGACTATGTCCTATTCCCAAAAGTGAAATCCTCCCTCCAAGAACACCACCATTGGACCCTAAAAGCCATCAAAGAAGCTTATACACGGACCCTTAAGGATCTTCCGGGATAGGTCTATCAGAGAGCCTTCGAGTCGTGGAAAAACCTCTGGCAAGAGTGTGTCGATGCTCAAGTGATGTACTTTGATAAATTTTTGAGGTATTGAGGCAAAGTCTGAAATTAATCAATTTTTCCAAAAACTCTTTTCCCGATACCTTTTATACAAACCCTGTATGTAACTATTGATCAGTGCCAATGGAATGTCAGACTGGAATTAAGTGCTTTCCTCATCGCTCGGAACATGGATGTCCAAATTTGTTCCGGGATGCAATAAAGACATCTACAGTTGACGGGATGGTTAGACAAGGGGGAGGGGTGGGGGGGATAACTTTCACATTTGCTAACAATTAGCGGGCCGGATGAAGCTGGCCGGCCCTCTCCGTGGCTCCCGTATGCGGGCCATATGTTTGGGACTGTCCTGAGCTAGTTTAACTCGTATAGTTCCATCCAACGACATGGAATTGGTTGTGGGTCGAGCCGTTTAATAAAATGATCTATATGCGCGGAAAGAATATAATACATATATCTACATTTATTTAACACTTATGAATTAGTTGATTTCACTTCTCAAGACTTTACTTATAACTCCACCTATGTCCCACTAAGGAAAAAGCTAATTAAGACTCGTGAGAAATGTTCGCATTTATGGGAGCGAGATATTAACAGGAGAGCAGGTAGAAATAAAATTGCTGGAAGCTTTTGACTTGGTTGCAACAGAAGAATTCCCAAGACAACCTGAATAGAGGGATTGAGGAATTATTTAGTGCTGAGAAAAATAGACGAAGTGCTGATCCTATGGAATAGTGGGAAAAAAGACTGGACGCATCAATTACTGGCAGATGAGCAGTCAAGTAACACAGTAATGCAATGGGTAATGGAAGGCGTAAGCCATGGATGACGACCCAGATTGGAAAAGAATGTGAAACAGATAGTGGAAGACATGGGATGTGGTCAGTTTTTGGAACTAAAGCGGATGGAAAAAGATGCAGATTAGTGCTGTCGACAACCGATCGTGATAGATTAAATACAGGAGAAGATTTACATTACACTCCTGTTATTTTCGTGATTAAAGCATTTGGCTACTGAATAGAGGGCCCCGGGTTTGAATGGTCCGAACAAACTCATCTAAAAACGAAGAGTTGCAATTTTATGGACGCCACAACGTCGCAGGGAACCGAATAATGGAACAAGAAAGGGAACTGGCTCACATGCCTTGAATGTATAAACTATACACTCCTTAAAGGTTTAGTCTGGGTTGAGATCTATTCCCATCCATCAAAACCAATACGACAGTTGATTTTAATAGTTCTAGCCATCCGAACGCTTTGATACTATTTGAGACCACTGCAGAGATCCCTGTAAACCAACGGGGTACCTTCGAGTGATATCAGATCGTAACATAGCGTCCATCAGGTTAAAACTGTTAGGTCATAAATTTGATGGAAAGGACAGGTTGCAGACCTGAGCTCTAGCTGTTATATTTCCACGTTAATGGTTAAATATATTTAGATCACAAAATGATTTCGTCTCCTGGAGCACCTCAGGCCTAAGTTGTATGGGAGATTGCCAGGACCAAGCTTCTACGTTTCCAGGAGGAAAAAGTGTGCCTAACACCAACATATTTTTGAATCATCAAGACCTCTCGTGAGATAAAAGATCCCAATTAATAAGCCAAGGCTATTAGGGTTATATGTTGATAAAATGGAGTTCTTGCGACCACATCTGTTGATGAAACATGTTTCTATGAGTTTAACTTACATACTGTAGGGGCGTGTATAGGGATTGAGCGGTGTTTATTTAAAAAACGCCTTTTGGAGTTGATTTCTCCGACTAGTGTCTACTGATATACATTTATGGGCATGTATACATGTGCGCACACGCACTCAAGGAAAGGGCATCGTGTTCTGGAGAACTCTCTCTCTCTACTTACTCTGGAGAAAGGAACCAATTTTTTACCTTTTGGTGAGCTCTCCCCTCATAATCAAGCACCATTCAACCTCACGTGGCATATATGCACGCATCGGAAATACCTGTCTTATCCGAAGACAACAAAAAACATAATCGATCCAGAAAAAAATACTATGATTGAAGATTCATAAAAAAATCAAATATGACCAAACCCAAATCAAAATGTACACTTAGTGATGACCCTTAAAAATACACTGAGTCACTTTAATGGAGTCTCATTAGAGATATTTTGACATCATTGAGATTTTGTTATAAACTAAGTTTATGGCAAAGGTGAAAAATAACCTAGATATACGTCGAATCATCATTAAGGGTGTTGAGTGATTATATCCTTAAAACGAATGTTTTTACGTTGATTAAAAATAGCATAATTAGGATTTTTATGCAGGTTAACTCATCAGTTTCAATTTCGGGAAAAATGATTCATCATACCGTGAGGAATATTTTTACGAGTCAAGTGGAGTTAAGTGAATAATGAATCGTATTCTTATTACAAAAAGTACCCATTCATAACAACCTTAAGCAAATTATACTAAAGTTGATTGTAGAAACCTTGAGAGGTTGTGGAACTTTTACTGTTATATTTCATCCAGCCTGCATAAAGTTGAAATTTTACAAAGTTAAGGCTTCCACAGTGAACTCAGTCTTAAAATTAAGAACTGCAACTCCGGCCAAATCGCAGAAAATAACGAGGACATCACATTTGCTGAATTATGCATTGACCCCTGTGTCACTCACAATTATTGCGCAAAATAATAATGCACATTTGTATATGCCGACATGCCTGCGGATACTCTTCGCCAGGTGTGACAGGCCTATGCAACCTTTTCCATTAAATGGGTACAGCATGATGAAGTACTATTTTTCCGTCATTCGAGATTCGCCACATGAAACTGCACTCGTTTTTCACCTTTAAGGAGCGTGATGGGTGTGTGATGTGGGGCTGTTTCAGCATTCGCCCACCACAAAAGAGTGAGGGAGATACGTCCACTTCCCCATTTACGACTTAGAACGCCGACAGTGGGATCGATACACGACAGGGATCTAACTCTGGAGGGGATAAAAAACTGTAGGAACGGTGTCTAACTTTCCTGACGATACCTAATCCTTGGGACAATACCTATCTTTTGGAAAGTTTTCTAACACTAGTGTCGACATCTAATTTTAGAATCAAGATACCACTCCGCGGGAAATACCTAACTCTAGGGATGGCACCTATCATTAGGAACGATATATAATGCAGGCGATAAGATTAATACCTAGTTTTAAGAAATCTATCTAATTTTTGGGGTATTAATTTTCAAGAACAATATCCAAATATGCAGACGAAACCTAACTAAGGACGATACCTATCCTTAAAAGACGACATCCAATTCTGTGTGCGATACCTAATATTAGGAAAAATTTACACCATGTATAAATTTAGGCACGATACATAATTTTTGGAACAATATCCAATTCTGTGGACGAGATATAAACTCTAGGGACGATACTTATCTTAAAGAATAATGTCTAACTCTAGGAGCGATACCGATTTTAAGGACAATACCTTACACCAGGGACGATAATTAAATTTATGTTGAAAAAGATACCCAATTCGAGAAGGGAATCCTAATTCTAGGGGCGAAACGTGACCCCCGGAGTAGGATAAACAACTCTGCGGACGACAGTTAACTGCAGGGACAATGCCTCAGCCTCGAGCCGGTGCCACGATTTGCAAACATTGGCCGTCCACCGTCCGCGTTCGAAAACCCCTTTTAACCGCCCTCCGAAGCCACCAGATGTTTTGATCGAACAGCCCCGACTAAAAATATCTCTCGCTTTCTCCCTCTCTCTTTCTCCCTCTTTATTTCGCGTCGAGGAGAAGGGAAATGGCGAGGAAGAGAGAGAGAAAGAGGGAATGGGTTAGGAGGGGTAAAAAAATATGGCGCGAAAAAAAAATGAACGATCGAGAGCGTCGTCAGCTTCGTGACTGTGACGAATCCGGGTTTCCACATGGAAGAACGCTCGAGAGAGACCGGACCTATCATCCCTCCCCTCATTCCCCAAAGGACCCCTCCCCCCTGTGGAATTCTCTAGAGGAGGAGGTGGAGAGGATGAGGACGCAGTCAGTGCAGTGGGGGAGATGGAGATGTAGAGGGGGTGAGAAGGGGGGATAGAGAAGAGGACAGTGAGGAACGTAAAGGAGGACGCGAAGCGGGAGAGAATCCAGTGTGTGAATGCTCCTCTAAAAATAGACGGGTCGTGATGGGATGGAGGGGGGGAGGGAGGAGGATGCGGAGGCGGGAAGATGATGTGAGGAGTGCGGGACACGGGGAGGGGCGCATGGGGAACGAGTAGTGAGTGTGTGTGTGGGTGAGTTAGTGCGTGCGTGGGCGGAGGGTGTGAGGGTTTTAAAGGCTCTTAAAATGCGAGAGGGGAGGAGCTCGGAGGATGGCGGGAAATTAACCGCGCACTTCGGCGGCAGTGGTGGTGGTGGTGGTGGTGAAGTGGCAATGAGGATGATCCGAGAGCTCTAGGGGGGGCGGGGGTGGAGGGGATTGCGTCTCGGGGTCAAAGATTGTGCGGGAGAAACTCTACGGGAGGGAGGGAGAGGGGGGTCGCGAAAGATCTCGCGGGAGGGAAGCACTGCTGAAGGGTCTCGCCTTGGTCCAGGCGCTCGCGTTACTCTGGAGCAAAGAAAACCGCGTCGCGTTCTTCGTTTTTTTTCTTCATTCCCGAGCGCGCGACGAGCTGCATCGCGGGAAAAGCTCCCAGACTCGCGATGGTATAACCATTGCGGGTCAATTACTTTTCCTTCGCCCATTCGCTGACCTCTCCGATGTGCCGATATTTTTGCACAGCACAAGACGCACTCAATGGAAGCTAGGGGCGGGAAGACCGAATGGAGAAAGTGCTCCGGAAATGACCGATGGATCCCGGGTTCGAAACCGATTGACGCCCTTGATGCATTCCTCATGACTGAGCCAAAGCTGTGTGATTCTCTGGGTGCAGAAATTTTCTGGGAAACCATAGACGACAAAGGAATTGCCCAAGATGAGCTTTTCACCATCCAAATTTGCCGCTAATATCAAATAAATATCGGTTTATCGACCATATGTTGATGTGGTGGCGTTCCCGGACCATCTTAGGGTGGCCTCAATCGAACCCTCTTTCTTGAGGTATTGTAATTTCTAGATGTCGAAGGGTTATGAACGGAACTTCTTCCGTACATCCCAACGGGTGGCGTGGCTTAGTGAGGGCACAGAAGTCCACCGTGGCTCGGTATGCACAACAGTCATGCCCGGGTGATGCTCCTGGACATCCTCGGAAGAGATTTTGAGATGCCGTGAATACGGAACTAAAGGAGTACATCTAACTAACGTGACGATGATAAATATTTGATTCCGTCCCCATTCATGAGCCGCAGGGAACGAGAAATATTACGTATTTGATGACTGCAACCGTATCATAAAATAGGCATTCTGGTTTATAGCATATACGTACTAGCTGACCAATATAGCCGGAAGGGCGTCATTAGTAAACTAGGCCATGGTTCTAATAGTTAAAAAAGTATTTTTAATCACTTTCTATGCATTTGCAACAAATACTTCCCCTTCACCACATTATCATAGCGACTAGGTATGCAAGACGAAAGCAAAGCGGCTAGGTGACCATATTGATGCAACGGCTTCCCAGTTCGAGGGAAATGGGTTCAACTAACAGCAGTGAATGAACTTTTAGATCCGTATTCATAACTACGTGAGTGACATGTCAACGAGTGAGATATCCGAGAAAATTAGTAAGACACTTTAAACGACCTTTAGAGAATGTCACAACAATCGGATCAATTTGGGGATTAAACGTAATCAGCAATTCTAGCATTGATAGAAATGCTAAATTCGCAGGAACGAGTACACTTCAATAAAATTACAAGATTTTCCCTAAATATTTTGAGTAGCGGTTTTTTTCCGAAGCAAAAGTATCAATGACATACGCGCATAAAATGGACAGACGTCACCGCAGAAATGGTTAGAGCTTGTAGCGGTGATTACGTTTCTCAAATTTGAACGACAGCAAGTTTACTATTCGGTAGAAATAAAATGTTATCTCCTAAAGATACTTACTACGCACGAAGAAAGCAAAAACTTGATTACGAGCTCCTTGCTTGAAAGAATGTAGATTTAAATCACGTAATCCCATAGAGCACAAATGGACCAAATTTTATGTTCACGATATCAAACAACTAATTACTGCAACTCATTCTGAACGAAAATGTATCTTATGAAGCTACGACCATGTATATTCTAAAAAAATGGGACTCATAAACGAATATTCCTTTATAAGAAAACTGTTTCCTTTTAATTTTGAATTTTTCCGATGGTTGAGTACTCGTGCTCGTCTAGCATTTACGAATAAATATTATAAAATGTATTTATGTGGGCTACGCATTGATTTAAACTCTGTAGAAAACATCGATAGCTGAACATACATACAAGCGACATACATTCAAAATGAACATACTTGTATGTTTGGTCTACCTTTTAAATTTTTGCTTGCGCATTGAAGTCATAATATTGTTTCAATTGGCCTGATGTTAGGTTATATGATATTTATTTGCAAATGCCAAAGGTAGAAAGACGAATATGCACTTTTTGAGCGAGATTAACGTGTGCATCCTACATTATTCCGAATTCTAATTTTAGTATTCCTTTTAAAGTTACCTGCTATATTGATAATTTGGGTCCTCGATCAATGCTGTTCTTTCTTCCATGGCCTCATTTCTTAGATTAGTTTAACTGTAGGTACTTTCGAGGATTATCTTCCCATAAATGATGTAAGATGAATATTACTCAGAGTGACCATTCATGAAGCTTAAAGGAGCAGAAATTACGGTGTATAAGGATTCATTCACTTCTTCCACGATGAAAGTGAAAGAAAGGCTTCCATTGATATCACACAAGACAATCTTTGTTACGATCCCTTTGATACTGAATTCTCAATGTTTAACCCATTAAAGTGTGAAGCATGAATACCGTCTTCCGTTGCATCACTCCAGTAAAAATTACAGATTAACACAGTGTTACCATTGACAAAAGTTGTAAAAAATTTGCAAAAAAGAACATGGAAGCATACGGCTTTACAGGTATAAACCTTATTAGGGCAAAAAAATTGCTTCCTCAAAATTTTATGGAAATCCCTAATGACACCGTTTTTAAATAATATTATTTCAATTACCTATTTTAATTTTAATAACTGTCTAAGTTTCAGTTAAACAAGAAGGAAATATTGATTGTATATTTGAAAAATATAATACCCTGTTGATTTTGCTATAATTATTTTTAATGCTTGATTTATTTACGTCATAAACCTTTTGATTTCCTCACAAAAGCTAATAAAATAGATGCAACTATTTTTGAGCTCCATGAACTACAAAAGGAAAAGTATTTAATGGTTTCGAGATGGTTATATTTACTTTAAATCAAAGTAACGAACATTCACTATTTAAGCCCAAAACATCTATTTCCAAGGCTGAATTGCAACATTAAGATCATGAAGTGATGTTTACAGTCAATAGTGTGACAGGGGTGAAACGAAATGTGAGACATTCTCATAACTACATACAAATGTCATTAATGGATTGGAAACAAAAAGAAATCACTTCCCTCATAGGTTTTCATCCGTGCTTTGGCTCTCGTTGGCAGGTAGCTCTGTTATCATATTGTTTCATTAAATTTTCTTATACTTTGACAAAAAAATGAAAAATGATAGTTTATTCGTTATTTGAAAGTATGAAATAATAAATGTTCAACGAGAGCGGATACTATTTTCGGAAATAAGAGCTAATAACTAGCAAACAAATTACGTTCCTATAGCATTATTAAATTCGTTATTCAAATATAAAGATACCTCGCTCAGTCATCCATTCCTGATAATCTCTTTTAAATAAGTTAGGAGGATGAAGATAAACTTCATATTATATTAGGGCATCTATACCTTTTGGCACTATCACGCCCATATACCACGCCCACAGTGCTGAGTTTTCATCAAGGGACACAGTTTCGCGATTGGCTAAGGAATGCTCCCGAACAAGTATCTTGTAGTTATGCATTAAAATTCATTCTGTCACCATTGAGAGCGAATGCTTTTTGTGGAGAAGAAGGTGAGCGTATAAAGTTAGTGAATGATAAGGCAGCCTTGGTAACCTTGCCAAAAATACTTTCTTCGGGTGAGAGGTAAATTATTCCTAGTGTTGAATCTTCGTAGCCAAATGCACTGAACTTGAAAAAATATATTTATTTCGTCTAAGAGCTCATACCAATGATGTATGGACATTAATTTTGTGTCTACATTCTTTTCTATATTCGCCTTCTAGTCTATGTTTCCTCCACTTGATGCGAAGCAAAGCAAAATTCAGTTACAATTTTACTAAAACCATTTCTTTTATCTTCCTGAACACGAATAAAAGCTAAAATAGCATTAACTGGGCACTACAAACTATAAATGTATTGGTAGTGAAATGGAGAAAGATTTTTGAAGAAATTCGAAGAAGAAAAGAAAAATAGGTGCAGGAGTAAATGGTGAGGGATGCTGAAAGCAGTAATGTAGGATGAAATGATGAGAAAGCGAGGCTGAGGAGGAAAAAGAATAGGCATTTTGGATGGTATTAATGTAGGTATAAAGTACACAGAACTAAAGAATGAGTTGTTTAATTATTTATTAAAAGATTAAATAGTATTTTGCGACAGGAATTTTTTGGTTGGGACTTCGATTTAGAGTAATGTATAGGGTCAGAGTTTACCAAGAGCACTACTTCAAACCGGTAGACTACTGCTAAAAAAACTCGAGCTAAACTTAAAGCTTCACTAATATTGTGGGAGTAAACTTTCTTGAGGAGAAGCGAGAACTATGGACTAACCAGTCGACACCCATGGCTAAGCCATTGATTAGCGTCCTGTCGAATTCTCCCGTAACCGTTCGTGACATTTATATAATACCAAAAGGGTTGAATTAAGGGCAAAAAGGACATCGATACATTCAGCTTGAACCAGGAGCAAGGGGAGTTTTGGAGGGAATGTGGTTCAAGGGTGGGGATGGAGGTAAGGGGAATAAATGTATCGATCCCTGCCAAATGGAAATCATAAAAGGGGAGACGGAGAAGGACTCCGGTTTTACGTTTGGCTTTCACGCGAGAGTAATTATGAAATCAACGCTGGCCTTCCTGATGGAATGAGCCGGCCGATCCGGGGCAAGGTCTCGCCCCAACCAACCAAAGCTCTTCGCCGTAGACCCCATCACGGCATCCTTGTTTTATAAGTGTGTGAGCCGGGGATCCGTCGATAGAACCAACCCCGATCCCTTCCCTTCCTCTCCCCGATGAAGGTCGACCGTCGGCCGCCTTTTATATCGAAGGTGGGAGGGGGGCAGCACATGGCGGTCACCGTTCAATTCCCTCGCAAGGCCGATGAACCCGTCGCATAGGATAATTCTACGTGGTTGAATAACCACAATAGAGATACTCGGTCTGTTTAACAATCGTTTGGCAGCTAGGCAAGTAGATGATTTCTCCATTCCTAAATTTTTCGTCGGTGGGAGATCATCATCGATTCTAAAGAACTGCTATTCGTTCTATTTGATTGCGGATGATATCATTGGAGTAATTATTTAAGTTGGTGCCTTTGCTCAAAGTCCTCTTAAAAACGTCCCTAGCTGACAACCACGAGGGTCAAATGGCTGAAAGAACACGAATATATTTTTAAATATAGAAATGTAACAGGAATAAAGACACAAGGTATTTCTATTTTAGAGGTTTCCTCGGCAAGAATGAGTTTCAAATCTTGTATTTTTCGTGCGTTATAAGCAAGTCAGGATATGATTCAGTCCTCTGGACTCCATATTTTAAAAGGTAGAGCACCTTTACTGAGAGATTGCAAAATATGATTCGAGCTTAGACGCATTGTTTTTTAAATTACCGCGCTTATTCACTCTTTGGAAACCATGCAGACTGTGAGGAATTGGTTTAGTTTTGTTTAAATTGGCATATTGGTGTTAAATAAATGTGCACTTCTTGCTGAAAATTTTCAATTTTCAAATATTGAAAAATAGAAGATTGCAAAAGATTTTTTATTTTTACATGACATTGTGAATTTCGGATAAAACTGTACATTATTACGTAGAATTAGCAATTGGTCTCCAACATTAAATGGGAACACACTCGGGCTATTCTCGAATTATTATCGCTTGAATTAAATATCATTCTAAATTTGGTTAATATTCTGATGAAAGCTGTACGGCAACGTATGATAACCTTCAAAAACTGTTTAATATTTTTCCTTGGTGCACAAATAATGTTCAAATATATCAATCTCATTTTAATCGACGGCTATTTGATTTTATGTGGAGAACACTTGATAGGAAGAAAAAAAAGATAATATTGAAGCATCAACTCACTTGAGATGAAGTAACGAAGTATTTCGTTAATTAATTGAAAATTATTAATTAATGTCTCTTTCATTCCTGCTGAGAAACCGAAATATTGAATATACTTCCCAAATGAATGATTTTTCAGGTTCAAAGAGACAAAAGGGAAGAGTAGGTGATTTCATAAATTAATGTGAACTGATTTCCGTCAAAGTTAATCTTTTGAAAACTCTAAGTCCAAGCAGACAGTATAGCTAAAACTAAAATAAATAAAAAAATATATAAAAATAACTAAATATGACTGATCCTAGTATTTCTATAAAATCACATGTTATAACATACAAAGTCACAGAATGGGCAAATTTCCGTGGAATTCTGGGTAAATAACAAATAATTCTGCTCAAAAGTACATTATTCCCTACTCATGATACCTGTACATTTAAAACATGGGATTCCCCATCAGAGTATGGGAAAACAAAATCCAAATATTATCTGATCCCAAATTTTTATTAAAATAATTAATTCAGAAAAAAGTGCGATGGTTGTAGTTTTCTCATAATTGCGTTTTGCTTTGATAACGCAGTGGTACCAGAAATATGTTGACACCTTTCGGGAGATCTACAAATTCAAAAACAAGTTCACCACCCATAAAAAATCATTTTTTGTAATGGATGAGGAATTAAAAATGATAAGCTTGACACAAATACTACAGAGAATTAATTTTTTTATCTTGAAATTAATGGGTATTAATATGAATCCAAGCGATTTTCCCGCTTAAAAGCTAGGTTTCCTTGGTTACGGAATAACATTTTCCATCGAGAAAATCGTACCCTGTAATTATACTTCGATCACATTGGAAAAAAATCATCAAATTGCATTTAATTATACATACGGAATCATTCTAAAACAGTCAATATGATCGCGCTCTACTTATTCCATCATTTTCAAGGGAAATTTACATTCCAAACCACAAAATTTTCATATGAGATAAATATTACACATATTGATACCGTTTTTCATTTAAAAAATATTGAATATCGAATATCTTATAATTTATAATGGATTTCTGTAAGTTAAGTAGGCTAAATTTGATACTTATTTTTCATAACTGATGGAATAATAATGTCAAAATATGCAAGTGAAGTAAAAAATGAAGTAAATTTAGTGTAAGTAATTCTTCACAAAATTATCACAAAAATATTGTTTTTTATTTTTTAAACCAAAGTTTACACCTTTTTGCTGAAAACTCATTGACGTATATTACATATATATATATATATATATATATATATATATATATATATATACACGCACACATATATATATATATGCATACATATATATATATATATATATATATATATATATATATATATATATATATATATATATATATATATACACACACATATATTTACTCTAAAATATTATGTCATATAATATATATTATATATCATATTATTTGAGTAGATTCAATTGTTACTTCATTATTTACTATTCTGGAAATTTCCAGTTCTTGCAATGCACGGAATTTCTGATTTGGCGATGAACAGAAAATCACTTTGACAAATGCAGTGTAAGTCTCTTGGCAAATGATCACGCCAAAACTTTAGGCTGTCGGCTGAATAATTCCCAATAACCACCCCTTGACGTAAAAAGTGTAATAATCAAAAATATAACTTATTAAAGCGATTTACAGCAGAAGAGTATAGAACCGGGAAGAAATATTGAGAGGATCATGGATACTTTCAGTCTCACGCAAGGTAGCAAATCTTCTGTTTTAAAATGGGATTGGGGAGGATTTTGATACCACGATTATTTGAAAATAGGCAATTATAAACTCCATTGTTTAAAAAAAACGCCGAATAAGGTTCAGGAATAGAATGCAAGAGTGGTGGACTCTCACTAGTATTGTTTTCTTAAATAAATTGCCTATTTTAAACTGCAAAAAAATGCATAAGTCGAATGAATGAGAGGCTCACAACTTGAGCCTCCTTGTCTTTTCGTCTCATATCGTATTACTTGAAGTTTCTAGGATTTCCAGGGTACCTACATTAAAGGGTCAGCGAGCGGGAGTGGAGGGCAGCAGAAATGGAGGAAGAGAAATATAGATAGAATGTCATTGATTCTCGAGCGAACTTCGAGGGTAATTCGGTCCCTTCCCCAAAAAATCCATATTCTCTGCCATTTTTTTTTCACTACCCCAGCTCGATTCACGGCGCCTAAACCAGCAGCATGCACCACGCAAAAGTAAAGGCATGAATGAATATTCCAACCCATTCTTCCGTTTTATTTTTCAAATGAAAGAATTTTTGCTCATATTTTTCGCAATTAGGTTCAGGGGTTCAGGGGCCCGATTCGTCTTTTTGAGGAACTTGCCGTGGTCAACGTTTCGTTCGAAGAACTTACATTTATCAGCTCTCTTGTCTTCTTCAAAATTTCTACCTGTCGGATATCCCGAACTCTTTTCTTAGCTCCCGCAGAGAATATGAGATTTCGGCCACGCATTGACACGAAATCAATGAGAACCCATTAGATAAAAAAAACTGAGTTTTAAGTATAAAGCTTATGGAGGAGATATTTTTGAAATTTGGATCTTTATTGAAAGGTGTGGATTAAAAAGGGTGATGGACACTGTAATGACTTCCCACTGAAGATGGTAAAATACTGTGATATCCACTTGCGGTAAATTCTTGGGATGCTACGGTATATTTCCAACAAGTTTTTGAACTAATAATTATTCACGAATGCATACCTGTATATACGAAAGATGACGAAATCATAAAAGGAGTTTTTAATTTCAAATTATAATCAGCTTTAGAACAATCATCAAATACCTTCAACAAGGGGAAAAATATAGTAGCTATGCACATTTTGGCATTCTTTTGTAATCATATGACGGATATTTACGCCAAATACCTCCCTTCTGCACATACATGCTCGTACACTGGCTTTTGAGAGTTATTATTCATATGAATAAAACCTAAACAAGTAAATAGTAAGTAATTAGTACACTCAATATAAATTATTCCTATTGCCTTAAAGGTTTAACATCTTTCAATCAAATACAATTTCTCATCTGCCCAAGAATTGACTTATGTAGTTTTTAAAATAAGCAAATCAAAATATAGTGCCGTATATAATTGCAGCAATGCTCCTCTACACTCACATACATTTTATCATTCAGAGTTAATAACTATAAATATTATTGCACAGCTGTTAGAATAAGGGAATTGCAATGTAGTCGTGAAGATTTATTGATTGGAAGAATTGAATCGGAATGTGAAGATTGATATTGAGAGTGTCCCCGAAACTTATAGCTACAACTTTTAAACTGGCTATTCTTCACTAGGTTCAATTGTTGAATGAAGTACTTTTGTTAAATAATGTCAATATGGTATTCTCTCTCGCCGATTTCGAAAACACTACTTCCACCCAATCACAGACTTATACCTTAACACTAGCAATAGTCTACCGTTTAGGGTAGGATTTTGATGGACTAAACACTGGTTTTTGTTTAAGCCCGACCTAATATGCCAATAAGGTATATTACGATGAACCATTTTTTTAAACTCCACGTACGTTCTACTTCACTGTTATTTCATTAAAAAAAACCTAGGATTTACCCTCCTCTATGTAAGCTTATCCTCTAGTGTCAATGGTTAACTTTTGGAGCCGTAGAAAACTATGATCCATGTCACAACTCACTGTTCCATAATAGCGTAAATTACAAGAGCGCAAATACCAAAATTACACCGTAAATTACTAAATTTGAGCACCTCTTCATCTTTCAGTGCTTGAATTTTGAAAATGGACAAACGCGAAATTGAAGACACTATAATTTTATAAGATAATATGAGACAGGGAGGTAACAATAACACCTGTGGTCAACAATTTACTGTCAATTTATGCCTTGGACTTTTTTCGCATCTATTAGCTACATTTCTGTGGAAAAAACAGAAAAGGCTCATATTCGCATTATAGATTGAGATGATTACACCTAAATCATTATTCGAGGAAAAATTTTACGGAATAATTTCCTTGCTGATAAACAAAGCTCACAAAGTAATGCTGGGGAAGTATTTAATTTTACCAATATTTTAAAATGCGAATCCGGTCTTCTTCCAAGAACGAGGTCTTTAGAATCATGTGAGGGTGTTTCAAGACAATTTATGTAGTAAAATATCTACGGAACCAACGATTGGTTTTGTTCATTCTTTCAGGAAACGGACATGTGGGGAGGGAACGTATCTTAAATGTGAAGCGCTATTGTCAATTTGAAAGATTAACAGCTGAAGATAATCTCTAACGCCACAAGGTGGCCGATATAGAATTTATTAAATCAAATCGAGAAAGGAAATGATCTCACGCTCAACTTTATTTCTCAGGAGGGACTAAGGGTTGTCTGGAGGGAAGATATAAGTCAAAAAAGTTTTATCATTATAACCACAATCAAATATAATTTAAGAGACCCTCATACTTTGAAGCAATCTTCACCTTTCAGAGATCGTACGAAAAAAAAACATTGAGCTTTCCCGCTGGTTCGCTCTCCGAAATATATACTTTCGAAATCCTTATGGTTAACTTTTCTTCCCAAGTAAAGTTATTCCAGGATTCAGCCCCCAGATGGTTCAAACTCACGAGGGTTTGACGTCAGGAGGACAATCGATCGAAAGTTTAAGCCAATTCGTAGTGTATTTGGTTGGAAACTAAACATTCGACAGTAAAACGCCGAGTCGTAACCCAAAAGGACATGGAATTCCGTCGATTTCTGCGATGACTGATAGACGCGGCTTATCGGGATTCCAGATGAAAAGTTTGAGTAAAAATTCCGTTGCATGTGATTTTCCCACGAGCTGACTAATGTATTCAATTCCCCAGGGTTGAAGGTATGAGCCATGAAGACTAAAGGGCCGAGGTCAAAAGTGAACGCGTCTATATCGTTCATAAAAACGCTATGTACAAAAATCAACATCCTCCTCAAAGCTTAATCATTATGTTATCATAAAAATAATTATGAGCTGAGTTTATTCGAAGTTTAATTTATATGAATGACCGATGAATGAATAAGTGACAGATAGGTAAAAAAATTTCTGAGGGTATTGGGACAGAGTTCAAGTGATGCAATAGCAGAACAAGCAAATATAACGAAAAAGATGTGGGTGGAACATAAGAGACAGTGAATACGCTTTATGAGGGGAGTTGTTTGATAAAAGGAAGATCGATAGAGGCATAATGGAGTAATTGATTTAGTTAGAGTTATTAGCATTAAATATAAAACATGGAGAAATAAACATAGAATAGGCAGAAAGGGCGGATAGCAGTTGATAATTTCCATGGTGAAAAGAAATGGCAATTAAACTAATAGATTTCTTTCTCCTTTTATAAGGTTTATACGTACTAATTAATGATTGATAAAATGGAAATATTCTTAATAAGTAGGTCATATTATTACCCAAGGATACAATTTTAATTTCAGTAGTATTAAGCATTGCTCTACAAGAATCGTAACAAAATACTAAATTCCATGAATCTTGGAAGATATTAATTTTTAAAAATTTCATATAAATATATACATACAGAATTAACATTACATTTAGCAGCAACGCCAATTCAATTAAATTTTATTTTTGGTCGATGGCAGAGAAAGAGTGAAAATATTTTTATTTTGGAAATAGAGTTTCCCAATGATTCATATGAAATTCGTACCTAATAACAATTCAAGAATTGGGATTACGATTATTTCCCTGCCAAATGTTGAAAAAATCAAGAAAACACAGCTCGGTTGCTAAAAAGCTCTTTATGAAAAATAAAATAGCTAATAACATAAATATTACGTTTTAAAGTATTTAAACGCTGGAATTCAAAGAAATTCATGGGAATGACTATGTGCCCGTATCCTAACTGGTAAGCAACCAAAGAAGCACAAGAAATTTTAATCATTATACATACCTCTGTAACAATTAAGATAGGTATTGGATGAACATCAGTAAAACCACTTCTGCATGACTAAGCCTCAAATAACGAATACTTATTTATTGATTATGCACTGAATTTATAGGAAGAAAGAGCCTCAATGCAATCAGCTCACTTGGGTCTACCCACACTTAATTGACAAAGGATCCAGCAAGACAAAATAATCGCACAAATTCAATGAAAAATTAAAATAGGTGAAAAGGAGTTAATTTTTACGATAAAATACTTTTCATTATAAATATTGTACTAAGTGAATGTCAACGCTCTCTTCTTGCTTTAGTTGAGAATTATCACAACTGAATGATATTGATGGGAGGGCATTTGGGAAGCCAAGGACCGAGGCAGGATTCCGTGTTATTACACAACATCGGATACTGTCAGGGCAAAAGGTCGAGGAATCATGCAATCTGCGTAATAGTAGTAACACGGTTAAAGGCTGAATTATGTGGCATTGGGATTAAAAGTAATGGTTAAGCATAATTACATGCTGGGCCGCTGCATACCCCGTGAAAAGTGTAAGATTAAACAAATTATTGTGACAGAATAGTAATGTTTACCTATCATCGTTAATAATTCATGTCCTTAAAGGAGGATAAAAAAATCGTCTCAGATATTACGCAATGAATAATTTCGTGAAAGTCCTGTTCATGATAGCTCTAGGAGTTTCTGAGTGATAGAGTGTTCTAGAAGCATACGGTCGCGTAGAATTTCGTCAATTTTGCCAGAATTACTATATTTCACTGATCAGAGTCCACTTGATTGTCGATCCTCTGAATGGTGTTATAGTGAAGGTTTATTGTCTCAATATCACGCGATATCAACACGATAAATTACAGGAAAGAATGAGCGAATCTAGGCGTTTTTGAAATGATGGACGATCAGAAGAATTTACCCTCGTGGGTTCTCCTTCAAATATCTTACCTGATTGTGATAATAAATGTAGGTGAAAATAATTGTTCATTTCTTTTTCTAATATGACGACCATATCTTGATATAATTTCTATGATAATTAAGGTGGGCCGCTCACCAATCCAAATTTGTCGACCTGATAAACAACCACGAGTAAGTTAAATGAACTTTTTGTCTCCTGCCCTCTTTGATCCCCTCCTTCCTGGACACATTCATTGCAGTCCAAGGGTGAAAAGTCAGACTGAGCCCAAGTCGCAAAATATATCGCATATCAAGCGAAAAGTCGGTAATTTTTGTTAAATATTGCACCTAAAGGAGCAAATACACAAAGGCGTTGATTTTTAATGCTACAAGCATCGAATTTTACGTAAACATCAACAACGACTAACGATCAAGGTCGGGATTAATACTCGTATTTCAGTGGAGTACCTGCTGTCCTGATCAACGAGAATCTTCATGAATTTGATAATTTCGACCAAGTCGTTCGGATCGTATTAGTAAACAGTAAGAGCGGAATTTACGTTCATCATTAATTTAGAAAATTATTTCAATTAAAATGCTTCAAGATATTTTTTAAGCTGGTATCAGTGATGTTCCCTACAGCAGTATGTTAACGATAGCTTTGTAGATGAAGATACGATATGCATTAGAAGTTTACAATTGATTCGAAAATATCGATTAGTTACGATTCCACTCCCATGTGAATCCGTAGATTTATGATGTCCAAAAATCATCGCCTGGGGTGTCTATTTCCGTAAATAATCGATCTATTTGCATCCAATGAAATTGGAAACATTTTTGGCACGCTGGTTTCTCAAACTCTTATATTGCCCTGGACCCAATTTCATAAAGGAAAAAAATTTAAACGCCTCTCCGCTCAAAGTGTGCGAATCTTTAAGTTCTTCCATAGACGCTCTCCAGTACGATCTAAGTTCTTCATAACACACGCGGGTTTTCCATGCACGATGGGAAATGTATATTCCAATACTCAAGTTTCCTCGATGCGAAACTCATTGCACCGCAATTCCTGGCCCTACCACGGATCATTGGAGCTGGTATGAAAAATATACAAGCGTAAACTGTACCAGGGGGTATTTCACATAATGGATAACGATGAATAAAGCTCACTCGGTTTGCAACCCTCCATTTTGCTTCCCAGATCGGATGAACGGAAACTGTGCTACTGAAATTGTACCATTGCCACCGAATTTTTTACCGCTAAGAATTTACGGGATACTTTTACTGTTGGATCGCAATCTGCGCCTAAAGAGCAGTTTGCAGTCAATAATCTTGCAACCAATATTGCAAAATGTGCTTACACAAAGCGCGGGTTTATATCTCCTCACAATATGCGATCACTGCTACTTCTACAACGGCCAATATTCCCTACTAGAGCCAGAAATTGCTTAATGTTTGGTTACGATACGAAACATATGGGAAGCAGAGATTTTTCCTAAATTTTAAAAATTGCGTTATTGACGATACTAGGTGTTTGTTGCAAAGAAGATTCATATGATGGCATGAAGGGATCAAATAGCAATCTCTGTTGAGTTGCAAGTGACGATAAAGCGATTTTTCTTCTTTGGTACGGTTTTCGATCACTACAACTCAGAACCCAAACTGTGCTTATCCACCTTGTGATTTCACCCCACGCTACAGTATTCGGCTGAAAATACATTGACAAACCTCAAAAGACTTTTAGTTTTGAATTTATGAGTTCCTCAGTATGAATTTCAAAAGCACTGCTTTTTTAGATTACGCAGCGTTTAAATGATCCACCGCGATAATGATGATAACGGAAGGCTGTTCTGGAGAAGATCCATATGACAGGGCGGTGCATGTTCCTGGAGCAACCTCCATTGGGTGGCTGCTTTCCCAACATCTCTCCAGGGGCCACGAGACGACGTCCAACCCTCACAACCCCCCGCACCCCACCCGCGCGATTATCACGCGTGCATCCCATCTCACCTGCAACGTTCCGTGGAAATTCTAAATCAATCCCCGACACGGGCACCGGTCCCGAATCCTGCACCTCTTCCCTCCTACTCCCACCCGACCGCCTCACCAGGGGCACGATCCCCCCCAATTCCCACCTCTCCTCCCCCTCCCTCCTCCACGGGCCCATCACCCACCCCGCCATCCGCATGCACCAAGCACGTCAGGGAAGCATCATGTGGCGGAAAACAATTGACGTCACTCTACCCCTGGCACAATTTCCCCCTCCTCTCAATAGCTCTCTGGCCCCCCTTTGCTGCCCCAGACCCCCTCCTTTCTCCCCACAGCACTGCTCCCCTTCTTTGACCGGACAACCTACCCCCCCCCCATTCCTCCTCACCATCATACCCCGGTGATCCTCCGCGCCTCGCTCCCCTCATTTCTTCACTCTTCTCCCCCCTCGACCCTACCCTTCCACAAACCCTTAGAAAATCCATCCCCTCTCCCCTCCCTTTATCTCGCCGATCCCGTCCCCTTTGCTTCGCCTCAACTTGATTTCCCTCGTTCGGCTGAATCGACACCGGGCGCCCGAAAACCCAGTGGAGCAACCCGTGGGAAGGCCGAGCGAGGGTCCGGCCGGCGCAGAGGTCGGCCGGCTTCTCACGGGGACGGCGGAGGGGGGAGGGGAGAGGAGGTGGTGCACCTCGCGGGCACGTATGTGGGTTATGGGGACGCGAGTCGCGAGGTGGGCGGGGACGGAAGAAGACATTAGGAAAGATATTCGGAAGCAAAGTACATTTGCCTTGCACCAGAAGTACCAGGATGTTAAGAATACATTGATTGTGACGCAGTGTTGAAACCATGGTCAGTATATTTAATTGATGGTGAAAAAACTTACTTATTCTCTTCTTTCCTTTTTTTTCACAGTAGAAATCAAACATTTTCGCAAAGTAACTCCGGAGACATTATCCCATGCTGGAAGTAACGTATTGACTCAGGCTTAGCCCTAGGTTCAAAGTTCTAGACACAAAAAAATAGTTCTTAGTGCCTATTTTTCCGCATTGAAGTGGGGATGAACGGGTAAAAAGAAGTGTTTCTTCATTTTGAGGCATTAGTCGGAAAGCACGGAAGAGAGCGAGTTAGAAATAAAGGCATGAGACGACAAATGTGGCACTAAGGATATTGCCATTCGTGGGAAATAAAGGAAAAGACACTGTTACGTGAGAAATATGGAATTAAGTTAATTGGTACGCAAAGAGATTTGAACAAGCAGATGTGAACCAGAAAGGAATCATCTAAAAGTTGAACAGACAATCTAGCCAAGGTGGCCACTCTTTTAGGGGCCCAGGATACATTTAAAACTATTTTCACGACGATCGTGTCGTCCTTTGCCATGAATCCTCTTCAAAAGTTTTTGAAATCGAAATGTATATTTTTTGTGGGTCAACACTTCATCAAATCACGATCCACTATAGTTAATGGGACTCTAGTTTAATATTTCCAGTTTCTACAGGAGGGATGGCCAATGGCAAACACGAACTGATCTTGCAAATCAAAAGAATCGTCGCCCTCACTCAGAAATTCCGTTTCTCATAACATAATTGCGATTTTTATATAAAACTCCTGACCATTTAAAACAATTTGGCCGTTTTTCCCTATATTTACGAAGATAAATCGAATAATTCCCGACTTTTTCCCTATTTTCCCGATGGGGTGGCCACCCTGAATTTCTAATGTCATTTCCAGAATAAGTAACGTAATAGCAGAAAAAGTGAAGAGATTGTTAGACGAAACCCAAGAAGGAGAATTAAAAGCCAAAGCGGGACCGTGGGAACAGTTTTTGCGAACCGAACGCACTGGTGCTTCGACACGCGAGCAGAGAGGGATGCTTCCCTGTACGAGAGCTAGCGCTGACGCAACATCTCTTCGCATTTCCGGGACGCTCGGCTACGCAGTAGGCTAAATGCAGGTCAAATTCTTGTAAAATGCGGTGAAATCGTCCGAAAACAAGAATCCACTAAGAGCGGAAATCCCGCCAAATGCGGAAACATCAAATCTATAAGTATGACGCGCAGAAGAATCGTTAAGCATTACAAATCTTTCAAAATTGTGTTAATATCATTCGACTATTTCAAATAAAACATATTTAGGTTGCCCATTTTAGGGATTAAACTGTTTACCATTTCAGCATCACTTGAAGTCCAAAAATCATTTTTCACTTAAATTACTATTCCTCGACCCCGAGTTTCTTTTATAGGATTAACTTTTCGGTGGCAACTACTGTGGTTAATTCTTAAAATATTTTCCCAAAAATATCTCTACCCTAAGTTTCTATCGTCTTAAAATGGAGGACTCGTACTTATCTTTGTAATACAAACCTACATAATATAATCGTGTCGATTTGCAAAATTGGCTAATTTTCGTCTTCTTTTTTTGAGAAATAGACGGCGAGTACCATATGATTCTCTCTTAAATCGCTGTGGGAAACTAACTCCCAATTTTTTAACTAGTTGCTTATACAAATGGGCCAGAGAAGAGCATATCCGTGGAAGCAATTAGCTTCGGAGTTTTAGAGGAAACGGCCCCTTATGACCCTAGAAGCTTGTCAATTAAGCCAATAAATGAGTGAGTTTGAACGGTGTTGGAGCTAAAAAAAAGTAACGCTTGATTTTGAGACACTAGGAAAATAATATTTACGAAAAAAAATTATTATATTTTCTACCATAATCGAACCAGGAATAGACACCTCTTTGAAGTTTATTTGACCGTAATTTTCTCGCGGAAAAAACTCAAAATGTCTTAGTGCCTTACATTATAAAATTTAAAAAACGAAATATTTCATCACAAACTGTGTGCTGACATTTCTCCAAAATATTTACAGTAAAGTAATTTTTTTATTCTTCCAAATTCTTTAAATTACATCCCTTATTATAGTGATGCTTCCCGACAAAAGTTTTCTAAAAATATATAATATGTACATATGCAATCACACATACATATAAAACCTCAGTGCTAGCATTTGAATTCTTAAGAATTATATTAATCACATAAATCTTAGTAAATGAGAGTCTTTTATTTCCCCAGTCAGCGCGTGGATAGCAACTTGTTCTCCCATTTACCCTCCCATCTCCCATAGTCTATTGTGTCGATGCATTTTTTAACGATAGAAATTTTTACGGAATAGATCTCCAAAATATGATGTTCACTTTTGCTCATAGTTTTAGATAAATTGTGCACAGATTCATTCACCATCAAAAAAATATATTTTTAGTACACATGGGTTTATGAAGGAATAGGCTAAGTATTCAGTAACCAAAATGTTTATTGCATTATACTTCATTTGGCAGGAAAAGAATACCGATCAAAATTGAACTTTACCATTTTAATTTTCACAAAATGTAGGTAAGGGGTAATTATGATTAATACTCAATCGAATTAATGACGCTTACCAATGAACCATTTTAGGATCGTCGCTCTCGAAAGGAACGAACTTTTTAAAATCAATCCACAACACAAACCCTTCCTATCTCTCTCAGACCTACGAATACCACAACCACGCACGCATTAAGTGCCCTTCAAAGATCTCGATCGACGTCTGCCACGAATTCTTCCGGAAACTTTAATCCTCGTCCAGAGACCGTTGGAGTTAAGATCCTCCCCCTCCTAATCCCCCAATTCCACTTTCCTCCCGCACTCTTACCAGGCCCCCCCTCAACACCTTCCTCCGCACCTTCGTCTGTCCACCACATCACCCTCCCATACCAGGAGCCTGGAAAAATCCCTGCTCTCCCCACTCTCAGGGCCCCGGCCTAATAACGGGATCATTTAAGAGTGGGGTTCGAGGTCAATCATTTCGCCGAAGGCCACCCCTACGTCAGGCGAACACCGTAGGTAAGGGTTTCGGGGGAGATAAGGGGGAGATGGGGAAGGGGGAAACGAAATAACTGAGGGGATAAAGGGGTTTGAGATAAGGGTTCGGCGGTGTGGGGTTAACAGGGTAGGTCCACCAAGGTTAGATTTGAACTCGGATTATTATTAATATTGGTGATGATAATAATAATCAATATGTAAAAGGTAGGCTTTATTTGAAGCATTGCAATGATAGAATGTACGCATAACTGAAAGGAATTGGATTCCCTGAGAGGTTTTTTCACACGCAATCAAGAGATGACAACTTAAGTTATCGTATGCTAGGGTGATATATTCGACCTAGCCAATGCTGAACTAGGATTTTTCACTTCCCTGTGTTGTCGATCACGTCACCATACTGTCCTCCTAAGAGGGATACATCTCAGGCAATCTATGCCAACCAAAAGACCCTTCTAACAATTCACTAGCGACAAAGTAGCAAATCGTACTTGGTAATTAACGAGCAGAAGTATTAGGACCTATTATTTGTCACTTAACCCTTTGTTTCTAACTTGTTAAGCTCGGAGACTTTATAATTATCGAGGTTACGTTAGGTTTACGTTATGTTAACTGATATAGAGTGGGTTATTAAAGAACCCTGAAAACTTTATACAATCCCATGGCCTTTTAAGGCACTTTGCTCTTCTAAGCATTGTTAACGCTGAAAACTATTAGTGTTACATTAATACCTACCTCAGATGCACTTATTTTCTCTCTCTCTCTTAATACCACCTATTTCTTTATTTTCCCACCCTGACCTTGCTTAGCCAGCTTTCTCCCCTCTAACACAGTCCTCAGCCCGCCATTACCTCTCAACACCTCCTTCATGTAGATGGATATCGAATTGATACTTACGTACACGGGAACACACTCGGTGCTTTGAGTTTTTAGCGAATTGGATCGCAGCTGACATAAATACGAATGCCCTGTAAATGAATCGAAATTGCCTCCCCCCCAATTCCAACAGATATAATAAGCCTCTAACATCTGCTACAGGCAGACCATCCAGATTCATTACCTGTTCAAGTTCAAGTACTCTTACTAATTAAATTATTGAAAACATTTCAGAAAATTCCCCTTCTTCCTGCCCTATATTTTATTATTTGCGCCTGATTTTAAGCCTTGGGCATTGTTCATGATTATTTTTCATTTGAGAAGAAAAATGATCAGGGTCCTTTGGGCATACTCCGTGGGTCATTTAAACTTTCGATATAAATGAAATATGAAAACTTCAGGCCCATATTAAATACTTTCCTGTGAATAAAGTTTTTAATCAATTAAACATTGGCATGGAGCAAGGAGCCGTATAAATACCATGTGATTAACACAGTATTACTAAACTCCCAAGTTTGTGAACCTTAGTGAAAAAGAGCACTTCGTGCCCAGGGCTGGGCTACTGACCGGAAGTACCGGGTTCCATTCCGGGTGATGCCACTGGGCAACTTAAATTTCATGCGGCTCAGGGCTTAGTACAAGTTGAACTCTACCTTCACTTTCGGGCTGATCACTGCATTGGTATACGAGGGTAGTCTGAAAAGGTTTCGACCTAACAAATAAACGAGACAATCTTCAAATTTATTTTTATTTTTCTACATTTTTATCTTTTAAGTCGATACTCGTTTTTCAGCGATTCTCTTTTTTAACCCTCCCAAATAGTAGTTGACGTTTTTCTTCACGAATTAAGTGTTTACGTATGCTGAAAAAAGTACCTGTAATTCCACGCAAATCCCTGAATTTTCATGATCGCGGAGATTTTTGCGATTTTTACCTCATTTCCCGATTCTCACTGACCACCTTACTATTTTGCAACACTTTGTCAGTCCCAACATCCTCTCCAGGAAACATCTCCGGGAGTGTAATTTAAAAATGCAGAAATGATCCCGGAACAAATATTTCCCCCATGCCCCGTGATACTATTCCTCAGCCTAAAGATATATAGTATAATAGTCTCAAGTGAGGGAAATATGCGAGTAAATTGAGAGGCGCAGAGGGGGAGGGATGAGATGCTGATGGGTGGGATGAAGATTGTGCCCCGTTTCTAACGTTGGAGGGCGTCCCCTCTCCCCCACCCCTCCCCCCCCCCCCACCCGCTCGGTCAAGATGGATATTTGGGAATATATCCGCCGCGGCGCTGCGGCGGGTCAGGGGTTTTTCGGAAGCGCATGCGCGAGGGGTTTTTATGCGTGCGTGTGATGTTCCGATGGTCCCGACCTCAAGCGGCATGCCACCGAGACGTTCGGGGGAGTGGACGAGGGAGAAGAGGTCGGTGCAAATGCAAGAGCACGCGAATATATTCCCGCCCCCCCAACTACATTGAATTTCCGCATTGTTTTGACGGCCCATCGTGTGAATTTCTGGATGGCGTTTCGAGAATGGTCATCAGTCGATGGCTCGACTAAGATTCTCCCGTTTAAGTTCCATTCGGGTTCATTTTTTGACAATTTTCAAAAAGTCACTGCGAAATCAGTATGGAAGTCACTAAAGGCACACTGCACTTAATGAACATGAAGAAGCTGACATTTTAGACACTCGTATCTCATTTTACGTTCCAGTAATCTTCACTAACATTTTCTGCCTGAGAAGTTATTAAAATATAATTTCTCCCATTAACGACAGGCTGTTGACTAGTATATGTGAGACAGTCAGCAAATTAATGTTATCCACGTAAAGGTATCTCAAAATGCCATTTACTGAACAGCAGATAAATTTAATGCCTGATGCAGATATAAAGTGAGGTTATTTGGTCAGACTAGTTTATTAGGTAGACGTTTACGGATTAAAGTTGTGTTGTCACCAAACAATTAAGTCAAAATTTGAATTAAAACGTCAATCCTTTCGAAATTCCTTCTTGACGAGCCTTTACAACTCCATTAAGGAAATCATGGAACGATGAAGATGTACTTTTGCGAAAGAATGACATTTCAATTCCAAGTCTTTTGAAAAATAATCTCCGCTCCAACAAGTTCCCGAAAGTCTAGAGAAACCGTAATTTTAGCGTGTAAAACATATTCAAGCAAAGAGCAGAATTTTTGTCATTATTATTTTACAGAAAATTAAGAAACAATATTATTTCATTTCCTCTCGACGTCACATCCTTAGCGCTGTATTAGGTATGACACCACATTTACGGAAATCCTTTTTCACAATTCAATAACCACCAAATCAAGAGTCTGTCAGTCATTTTAAGAATCAGTGTCTGCGACAGAAGTCACAACCTTTCAAACGATCATTTCGCAAGCTGAAGGCCACCGTTAACGAATGACTATTTCTCCCAGTTAAGACTCTCGGTTGTTTGTGCTTTAGGGCCGACGGAATCTCACAATGCGCAAAAACTCAGGGACAGTAGTGGAAACACTACCAAGTGATAGCCGCCCGCCACCACGCCGATATTTCATCCATGTAGCGGGATCAGCCATTTTTTCACCCATTCCTCAGAAACTAGGGCCCGTATATTATTCGCTTTGGTTCCTATCGTATAAACTATGTTTTCCCCACGGAAGAAGGATAATGATATCATCCTGCGAGTCTTCATATTTTGTCCGCAACACCAGCTGCTCTCATCCGTCTCATTTCAATCAAAAGGCAGTATAGCGTTGTTTAGTGGGGTATCATTTTTAGGTAGCATAATAAGCAGTCTTACAGTGTGGATCTTGGGGGTCGCATGACAGAGAATCATAATGTATCCGCATTGAACAATACGTGAATCGATAACTGCCGCAGAAGGAGTTTATTTCATGTCATAATTCAAGAAATTACACCTGATCACATAAATACAGATCCTCATAACGATCCTGCATAAATTCATTCTCACACGCGTAAATTGATACACTTTTGCTTGGAGTTACGTCAAGCGAAAATTCATTTGGGCACACAAGGGAAATTCTTGTGACACATATGGAAATTCGAGTACAATTAAGACGAAGGAAAACAACACGATTGATTAAACAACAAGTTCGGATTCAGTGAAACGGGGTTCCAATTCCTGTCATATAAAATTAATTTTTTACGGAGAATCTATATTTACAAGGGAACTATGTATTATCGTCCAAAATGATTCATGAATTTTCCAATCGATGTTTATTGATTTCATTAAAACCTATTTCTCTTCAAAACTCACAGTAGCAATTATTTGTATGATTACTCGAACCAATTTAAAAATACTTTGTATTGAATAAATTGTTTAAGGAAAAACAGATATTTGTTAAGTTTATCAATATTCCTTGCCATAAACAAATAATGTGAAATTGTATAAATTTATTTGGTAACTCCGGTAAGTTGTTAAATAAATACACAGTTGATATCCTGAAAGAAAGATAGAGGCCATCTATTATGTATTGCAATCAGATGCAGCTAACAACAGAGAAGGTCATACTTTAATTGCGATTTAGATAAGTGGTTAGAAATAACTTTTCCAATTCATCTTCGTCATGAAACACACAATAAAAGATGACTGAAAAGCCACGTTGATCCCAAGAAAAGGTTATGCTTGAAAAAGAAGTGACTCCCACCAAAAAGAAAACACGTTCTGAAAGAACATTACGCAACGAGTCAAAGAAGCAAACTATGCTTTATATTGGGAGAATCAGTACCTATAGTGTGTTAATACATACAGATAAGTTATTGTGCTGATGCTTCTGACGTATCAATTAAGTAACTGCGTTCCGTGAGGAACAGGCGAAAGAGGATCTTCGCGTTCAATAGTTAGTAGTACTCACAATTCGTTTAAGGAAACTTTCTATATTACAATTAATTGTGACTTTGTAACTTTCCGCATCACAATGAATAAGATCGACACAAAATGGATGACCGACAAAATATTGATTTTATGGTCTTTAAAACGACACTTACCAGCCAAAATCATGAATGATATCCAATATATAACTGTGGTGTGTTAAATTACAAAGTCACGATTAGTTTTAAGATGCAGGGTCTTACATGATTTTATTTACATCAGGTCTACAACCGTTACTCAATTATAAATGTCCGAGAAATAAGGCAAAAACTTGCTTGCTAATAAGTGTACAATGACGTTGCCCTTGGAAGGGATCAAATCAACATTACTCGAAATTTAGTTCATGTCATTTGAAGCAGTGAAATCTTATTCTATGGTCTCCTAGGTTTGCACACTCAATACACTTATAATTCAGCAATTGAGAGTTTGCCACTAGTCGCCACCAATTAAAATCATGCAGGTAAGTATATCATTCGAATTACGCTACTGAATTATTTAGAACTCCACTGTTATTTTGACCATATCATAGTCGCTCGATCTTGGCTAAAGAAAGCATCCATAAATGTGTCTTGCCTACGTTGCTGAAACACGGAACATAAACGAGGGGTGTACGGTTCGATTCTCCGATCCGGGTCGCTTTTCTTATGGAATAACCGGTAAAATATAAAACAGTTTTACGTAAATATGAAAAATGTTCACTGATATCCTAATTTCAACCTTTCAAATTAAGTCACCATATAATCTCGGCCGCCGTCACCCCTGAATTCTCTTCCCACGATGACTTTAATTTTTCCCGGGATTTGGAGGCTAAGTGCAGAGTTTTTATAAAAAATTAAGAAATTTGACGAGTAGTGGAAGGAATGGGCCTTATCCAATTCACTGTCAACACTTAAGTAATAAAAAAACTACATTCCGATGACTACACTTTTGATTACATACGTATAAGTTCTTGCCATTCTTGCTGTTCCCTTTAGGGGGGAGTAAAGTAAAAAAATGTTCAACTTTTATGCTTTACAAGGTAACTTACTTCCGTATACCAATTAACACCATGCTGCACTAATCTAGTTTACCTATTTTGCCTCTGTCTTCACACATTGTGTCAAATGGGTTATTTTCTTCCCAAGAATTTCAATATTCCATATCTTCAAAGAACTCACACGCGAATTCCTTGACCTATCCCTTGACCTCATATCATTTAATCCTTTCACAAATTGCTGTTCTGACGATGGAAAGCAAATAAACTGACAATTCGTGGCGTTTTTAAAGAAGGTGACTACAATATGACCACAGTAACACACATCATTCAGAAATTGAGGAGTTTATTTATTGAAAAATTAGGTATTTGGAATAGTATATTGCTACTTCGCTGACATGTTAATTTTTCACCACTTCGTGTTTGATTCTTTATAAAAATACCATGAGAGTTTCATCAAACTTTAAAACAGTTTAAGTTCATGGGGGAATTTTCTGATTACAATAACCTAACCGAAAATATGTTTGATAGTTAATGGAAGAGCTCACATAAGGTGGTACAAATAAAAGAAAGTGAATTCCTCAAGGCAATTTTTACTGTAAAATAGAGAATAGATAAAAATTTTTAAGAATAGGTAATCCAAGCCAATTAAGCAGACTAAAAAAAGTGCTAGAGAAAAAAAGGTGTCACATGATCTCTTGGTGAGAAAAGAGAGAAGCCATAGAGAACACCTACAAGAAGAGGGAAGTTGATTGGACAAATCCTGAGGCACGATAGTTTACTTAAAGTTATAACTGAAGGAAACTAGAGGTGAAGCTTTACTTAAGAAGCCTAGGATGGACCACAAGAAGCGTGTGATAAAAAATCTTGATGCAAGGAGATAGTAGAGAACGAAGGTATTGGTAAGGAACATGATATAGTCCGGAGACCTGCTATAAACTAATCCTTGGATTATTAACACGTAGTAATGAGAATGATCTCAAAAGATCTAAAGTCCACGCTTTGATCTTCCAAGGGCAGTGCACCCAAGGAAAGAGAGGACACAAAGGGATATTCTCATCGGAAATATTTAGAACCACGGCAATATGATACAAACAACGATGGAAGAAAAAGTGAACTGGTATATCTACAAAAGCAGCGGGCTAAATACACGAAAGAGCAATTAAGGTGAATAAATGTGACCAATATAAACCCCAACAAGATTATTTGTTTAAGATGAAAAATCCAGCCACACAAAGTCAATTTCGATTGCCTATGTAGTGAAAAAATTCGAAAGAAAAAGGCAGCACGCAATGACAAGAGCCACTCAAACATTTAGATGTTCGAATGAGCATTTGATTTGCTAAAATTTGCCAAACATCATCTCAATCGCCTTTGAATTGATGGTAGAGGAAAAATGATGAATACAAATTATTTTTACCGCATTCAAGAGCAATTAATCTTTAAAACGAACGTCTTCTGATCGCTCATAACACATTACGACTGTAATTCAATTACATACTTTTGAATTTTTACCATGAGTTTAAATTAAAGGTACTCTATGCAAGTAGAATCTTCATTTGCTTACATTGCTGACCTTAATATTTGTTTAAACCAATTTAAAAATATTTTCCAAAATACTTTAAAACTTTGCATGTACAATAGCGACAAAATATCTATAAAGGATGCAAAATTGGAAAATATAGCTTCTGCAACTTATAAATTACCAATCACATGGCGTCTGCAATTGCTCGTTAAAATATTAGTAGCCACAGAAACAGAAGAGCATGTATGAAACTATGTGTAAATATGGCAGGGGTGAAAGAAGAAGGACTATAAGGATAGAGTTAAGTACGAGTGTAGAAGATGTCAGTTAAAGGTAGTGATCCTCCTGAAATAACCTATATTGAAGTTTATTTTTATTTCTTCCAACCCGAAAGGTACAGCGTGAAGGATATGTATGAATGCATTAAAGAACATATTGAAACAGGGACTCATATTTCATAAAATTTTAATTAAAACTTAGTCAAGTTGACAGCTATAAATGACTCAACGATTACCGCAGAAACCACCCAAATCATAACAATATGAAAGAAAATGACAGATAACCACTTTTTTCCGGAAAGGGATGCATCAGCCAAGAACGAAGCTTATCATACATACCAGAACATGGAAATTCCTGTATGTGACATTCCATTCTCGCCACAAATTCCTCAAAATATTTTCTCTTTCGGCATTCCTTAAGTACAAATATTGATTACAGTGAACGTTCACGAAGTAGCCGCATTGACTGCGGGATCTAACGTGGAACCCCCCTACTCACGGGTTGGATTGAATGGAATGACGTTGATATGGATGAAAAGTGAAACGCCCTTCACATCCATTCAGGAATTGGTGAGTAATACCTATGGAAAAGAGGCGTCAGCGGCACCTGTTTTCTAGGGTGAGAATCGCAAACGCCTATCTGGCGAAACAGCGCTGTGGGCTAATTGGAATTCATCGTGGACTGGAGTAAAACCTTTGCAATTCCACTGAGCACGATTTTTAGCTTTTCCCCCAGAAGAGGACCTTCAAGTCTCTCGGTCATGTAAGTCAATTCAAATTTTTTCCCATATTATTACCCCACTATACTTGCATACCTCAAAAACGGGTCAGAATTGGATTATTTTTGGATTCTTGGAATGAGTATTTTGAGGATTCCTGTTAAGAATTCATTGGATTCCGATTTTTAAATCTAACTTCGAAATGCCTCAAATGATATTCTTGGTAATCATAAGTCATGGAAGTGTGAATTGGATGTCGCAATTGCGTCGGCTTCCGAAGATTTCATTCACCTCTACTACGGTTGGTCTTAAATAAATCAACATCATATAAATGAAGGCTCTTCATTCACAAGTGTTACATTTTTACTTACTTTTATTGCATTTTGTAGCTTGCAATAAATATAAACCCTGTCATTGGTCGTAATAATTGAAAAAGCATACCTTAAAAGGCAATGAAGCTATCTCATTATTTATATTAAATATCAGTAAGATAAATTGTAAAATATTAAACAAGTTTAATGTATCCTACAAAATGAAGACCCAGTGCTGTTTGGATGCGGAAAAGGTTTTTAGATATGGATTTTACATGAATTTATAATTTCACTTAATATATACTTGTCCTGAAAAAAATATGCAACATTTAGAGGGCACTTCACTTCATATATTTCATATATTTTTCATTGACACATTGTATCCAGGGATATACGATAGTATATACAAATTTGATCCCTTTGTGTTTTCAAGGTAACGAGATATTTCAATCCTAAATCCCACCAAATCCCAAAAGAAATTATTCTGAATGGAGTTATAAATAATAATGACATGGTGGAAACCGAATTAACCATGGATGTAATGGCTAACAATGGCGACAAATCGAAAATAGAAGCAATAGAAATACAGGAAAATTCCTTTACCGTCGAAAAAAAACAAGGGAGGTGTCGATTTTCATGATTATCCATGCGAATTAAATGCTACATAAAAAGCGTTCCAACGGCAATTTGAAAGAACCATATCAATACAAGGAGAATACAAAAGATATTTTAGGTCATACAGTTAAAGAAATCTCCAAAGAAGCAAATTATAAAATCCCATTGACTTGATTTCAAATATAAATAATATTTATTTTGAGATTACCACATATTCACCAAAGTTTTTGGGGTGAGCGCCAAAAGGTTGGAAAAAGACTTTTGAAAGGTATATCGGAGAATGTAAATTATATGTTCTAAGCTTGTGTATGTACATAAATATATCAACCGGAATTGGAATTAAGATAGGAATGAAGAGAAAAATTGGAAGTGCTGAAGAAAATTATAGCATAGGGACTATGTATTTCACAGGTCCACAATTTATTCTTTTCAGGGAGTGACCAAAACGTATCTCATCAGGATAAACTAGTGACAATAATATTATGCTCCAAGGTACATGTACCTCGAGAAGAATGTCTCAAGATCAATATTGGAAGGTGGTGATTTTCTGACCGACTTTTGACATGATCTTTTCATTCACTTGAGTCTAGTATTTCATGTCCTGGATGCCAGTTTGCCAAATAGTCGTCGAGAGCACACGAGATCACGTACTAATGTTATTTCATGATGAAAAAAGAATGAGGTGTACTATTTCTTAATATTACCAAACGCACATCTAGAAAACGCTGTTAGAATACGGGACAACTCCGACGAAATGCTAATTGGGGAATTGAAGAGCTTTCACACAAGAATTAAAAAATAATGTCCGTGACTTTTACGATAAGAAGATAAGTGTTACATAAACAGGATATACTTAAATATACAAGCCCGTCAGTTAAGACGAAAGGAAGCCAGGCGACTAATTTTAGAATTGTACACTTCTGATAGCAAGAAATACCACAGGCGAGAACGGCGGGGCACAACATCCTGTATAAATGAAAAAAAATAAATCAAACTTCCACAATTATGTATTTAAATTTCCTCTTTTCTCCCCTGACTTTCTTTCTGTATTTAAGATCAAAGCACGGTTCCCTCATACGAACATAAGCATAATGGACAATTATTAGAAGTTTTATTCCAGACTATTTACCAATTTCCCACTTCAGACAACGCTTTTCGAAAAAGGTTGTTACTAAAATTACCAAAAATATTTTCACATTTCTTGGCAGCATTTATCTACTCGCAAAAATGTTATATGCCTACCTAACCTCCTAAAGTCAAAATGTACTCCGTGCGTAGAGCCACTAAGATTGCAGGATTAATGTAGACGTGATCCGATTGCCGACATTTCTCCCAAAAAGATTACCTGCACGGTATATGCAACTAAGTGAAGGAAGCATTAAAAATCATTTTTTCCTGCGGTCCACTATTTTTCGGGTTAGGAACAAATTATCTGCCATTCATGGGTTCTCACACTAATATATTTTGTCCTAAAAATACCTTCAAGGTTATTACCATGCCCTGCTTTTCAATATTTTAATTTAATAAAAAAAAGTGAACCAGAGTTTAAAGATCTGAGAGCAAATACGAGGTAGTTCCAAAACTTAAACCATTTAGGACTGAAAACGCTTACCAGTTTTTCAGTAAACTTAAGAATGATGTGTTTGATCTTCCCTACGATATTCCCTATATAAAAAACGGAATAGCATCGCTTCTGCACAAAATAATCACCTGTCTAGTCCGACGTTCATACGTAAAAATTACCAGAAACGAACTTCCAGAAGGAGCTTATCCCTTCATAGTAAGGAGCCCTCATGCAGTAAGTTCATCTACCGGCTCTTAGGGCATTAACTCGAGTACTCACGATAGTCAATTCCCCCCAAAGGATCTCAGTTGCTGAAATAATGCGTACAGACGATGGTTATACGATTTATCAAGTGGAACACTCAAGCATTCACAGGAGAAAGGTAATTTAGTCCAGCTCCGATGGTCATATGAATGAAGTTGGCTGGATTGCGCACACCTTGTAATTTGGTTCGACTTTCATCCACATGCAATTCTGCAATTTCGACTCAAACCCAAGATCCAGTTAGAAAAAATCACTCTAATTCCTCTTATATTTTTTTAACTGTTCAATCCCACCTCTCATGAATAACCTCATGATCTTTTAGATAATGATTATTTACATCAGAGAACATCTCAAGTGTAAGCATGTAAAAAAGGCAATTTCAACAACAAAGAAAATTTCGGTAATTAAAAAAAAAAATATTCACTGCCACAATATTAGTTTGAATTGGCTTGTTTCCCGTCAATTTAACGGAGATATTTTTATTACAACAACCTGTTTTCCACATTACTATCCATGTCATCCGTAGAAGGGACCTTCGTACATTGTTTTATTGAAAACATGTTACCAGATCAATAATTACGAGAGTAACGAGCAGATAATTCGGAAGACTATTACAAAAAAATCCTGGGAACGATAACTCTATGATTTCCCACATCTACTAAAATAACTTTTTTCACAAAAACTGGCGCCAACATTACTCTGCGTCAAAATCAAACCATCGTATTGATGACTTTATAATGTTGAAGCAGATTTTGTGGGTAAAGGTTCCAGCATAAATTAAAAGCCGACTTAGATAATGGAATTGTGCTGAACCTGAGTCGCTAAAACCAATTAGCATTGGGCTATGTAAAAATTTATATTTTAACTAAAAAATGATAGTTCATAACACTCATTAGGGTTTAACGGTGAAGGAATGCTTCGGAACAGCTCTCAAACTACCATGCTACCTGCCAATCTCTTCATTGCTTCATGCAACCATAAAATTGAAACTATCAAGCAAATTTCACCTAATTTCTATGTCCTGTGATTTTCATTAATTGAAGACCAACAACTTGATTTTCTACCCCCAAATAATGACCAACATTTTCTCTCTGAGATGACTCACCGGAGCAAAGGTAGCAAAAACTAAACTTTTACACCGTCATAGCAACCAGGCATTTACAGTAAGTAAGAACTTAAAGAGAGTCTTATCACACCCAAAATCACGTCCCGGAGTGATGTGGTACACCAAGGGTACAACACCACACCAGGGTACGGTCTTTACATGCAGAGGGACGCATGTAAAGACCGTAAAACCTGGTCTCGACAAAAAAGTCAGGAGCAATCTTCAGATATTGCCACTTCAAAACCGGTGTGTATGAATAAAAACGTTTTGATGCAAGAAATGAGTGTATTTAGGGTAAGGTTTGACGCAAGAAAGTATATATTGAGCATTTATTTGATGCAGAATAATCGACTTATTTAAACGGTGGAGACATGGTGGAAATAACGGTTGTTAGGCAGAAATTACCGGGTCGATTTCCCGAAATAACTTAATCTACGCGTGACATCAGCATTGCACCACTACCTGTAGGTCTGACCTTGATGAAACTAATTTACGCGAACAAATTTTTTCTAGTGCCAGCTGGAAGTATGGAACCAATTTTGCCTAATATTCCGGAGTTCCACCAGCCAATAACTAAAATGGCCAGCTCCACGAGTCTCGTGATTTCCCACAGGTTACGATTACAATCCGTCAGTTTTCATGCACCGAATTAACGTCAAATATTTTATCCCTGACTGAGAAATAGTGCAAAAATTAACCTAAAAAATCACAGAGACAGAGATCATTTTGCAGCGTTTCTGCACCCAGCCCTCCGTCCCACTTAAAGCCGAGGGGTCCTGACGCAACGTCGCAGCATACATGGATGGACGCATGCAGAGAGAGAGACACTAGCTGATTTCGGCAGTCATTTTTAATACCTCCCTCACCTCTCTCTCTTTCGCACTCCTGAGTGTTCATCCTCCACCGACCGTCAACCCGCCCCGGCCCCCATGGTATGGCACATCGCCGGGGAGGCGCGGCGGGGAAAAGCCGGGGAGGACCGGGTCGACCGGGAGGACCCACACGTTGGGGAGCGGGTAAGGAGGAGAGAAAAGGAGAGAGAGAGGGATGGTAAAGAAAAGGGACGGAGGGATGATGTGAGGAAAGGGGGTCCTGCGTGAAAGGAGCAGAGGGATAGGACGGGACGGGGAGCATGGAAAAAGAACTGAAGGGCGAGAAAGGGACGGAGAAGGGAGGGCGGACCCTGGAGAGACGAGCGGGGGAGGGAGCGCGGAGGGGGGGTTGGAGAGAGAGAGAGGGGGGACTGGAGGGGGAGGTTGGGTGTGGTGGTGTGGGGGGGGAGACCGCGGCGGAGGGGGCAGGGTTTCTGTGTATGGGGAGGGGGTGCGCGGAAGAGGGGCGGGGGAAAAGAGGGCTGGGCGGCCGGATCAATGCCTGGGAGCCCGGCCCGCCTACTCCCTTCCCCCCTCTCTCTTCTCCCGCACCCCCTTCATCCGACTGCCGCCCAGAGTATAACGCGGAGCAAGCGGTCTCTCCCTCTCTCTTCCTCACTCAGCGTCGACGGCGATGCCCCGTTCCTTCTCCCGGCATCCTCCGAATACCCTTCCCGAGGACGGAGAGGAGAAGGGATGGGGGGAGGTGAGAGGACGAGAGGTGCACGATGAGGATGCGGAAGGGGACGTGCACCTCTTGCGTGCTGAGACTGCAGGGGCGTGTGGCGTTAGGCCTCCGGCCTTGGGGATGACCTGCGACACTGCCGTGAAATTGAGGACAAGCTGGGCAACATATTTCATTTTGGGTGCAGGAAATAAAATGGACGGAGAGGGAAACAAACGATAAAGGCTTTGGGCATGCACAGGCAAGAGATACGGCTGTTGGGAAAAATTATTCCAAGAAGGCTCAGCTAGTGGATGCAAGATATACTCGTGGGGCAACGGGATGACGAAGGTTATGACTGTTGGAAGAATGGAGAGAGGAATAATGGTTGGAAGGATGTTCATTTCGGATAAAATTCCACGGAATAAGAAAATATGCGGTTTCAAAGAAGAAGTTAATGTAATATATAGTACAGGATTTAAGGATATTTTGTCTCGTTTTGGTCTATGGATGAGTAATGCGTAGAGCTAAAATCTATCAAAAACCTACTCTAACCCAATAAACTACCACTAATCATTATATCACTTTGGGATGGCTCGAATGATTTCCGTAATTTCGCTCGATTCCCACGATCGTGGATTTTGGCGAGGGGAAGAGCAGGGGGTAAGGATTCTTAATATCGATTCGCACGACAGTGGATTCCCCTCGAGTTCGCACCCTTATCTCGCCCACCATTGAGACGTGGATTTGGAATTACTCCATCGGAGCTGGCACGCGATTGAACTCGTGCGATTTTTATCTTTACAGAGGGGGTTGATTCGCGCATGTGACCTGCGCTCCTGTAACAGGGTCCAACTAAGGTTTTCCTGTAATCGTCCGATGCGTTCCGTTCGTCCACGGAATTTTTCGGTGAATCGAGAATTTGCCAATTTTGGCGAATGGCGCATTCCCTGAGTATTTTGCGCAGTTCGGAGATTAGCTTTCCTGCGCACGGCACCAAAAGCTCGGGGCTCATTCAGGACGGGATCTAACCGGCGAGGAACAGCACCACTCCTAAACCGTTGCGTTCGAATATCCCTCCGTGATCCATTTAGCAAAGTCAAGTTTCTTTACCGTTGCCCCACGAATATTTAGAATGTTGTCTTACCCTTGGACCATTGGATGGCGGGAGGAGAGGTTTAGGGTGTGGTGAAGAAGATACGGAGAATGGGAGAAGAGATGAGTATGAGGGAGGTGGGTAGACGGAAAGAGGATATCAAGGTGAAAGCTGAGAGGCCGGCTAGGCGAGGCTAGAGAGACCATGGTTAGATATATCTGATCAGGGACGATTTTATAGTTCTAAATATATGTTGAAATTATTTATTCTTGAGCCTAATCTATGGGGATCGATTTGGTGCGGGGGCTCTCCACATGGAATCCCTATTTGGGATTTCGAGTATTTCGAGATTGGCACTTCGAGTATACCGTCCGTCGGATGGGACGTTGAATTGTGTAATCCCTTGGATACCCACCTATTCTTGATGACGCAAATGATCTCAACTGTCGGTCACCTCCCCTATAATAGCTACAACTGCGAAACTGTCAAGCGTATAGGTGTAAACGAAAGAGTTGTGGAACGATCAATTTAAAGGCGACCATGGCGCCACGGATGCAGGCTCTCACGAGTTTTTATGAGCGCCCTTAAGAAAGTCCATTTCAACCTGGAGAGACTAGAAGGGACTTGTCCTAAATCCTTCCAAATATGTAGGTGTTTCAACAAAGCACAGTAGTCATAAGTTGAGTAAGGTGACATAATACTACACTTAGTTTATCGCGGATGCCAGCAACGTTTTCATAATGCGTCCACTGCTCAATAAAAATTAGACTCGACGAATCTTATGCTATTGGGTATAAGGTGCTCCGTCAACTCAATTGGCTCTCGTCAAATTTGGATGCGCCGTCACAGCATCGCTTCCACGACTGAAGCAAAGCAAGGTTCGGCCACCTTACTTTTAAGTTAGTCGCCAAAAAGCATGCAATCCACCTTGACTGACTTGAACCGTAGAGAGAAAAAGGGAGAGAGGGGGGAGGACAAAGAAATTCATTGGTGAAGGTCAAGTAACAAGGCACTGACAAAAAGGATACCGCCAGACATTGGATATAAGAAGGCTAAAAAGCGAGCAGAGAAATTAAGTGCCCTCACACCATTTTAAGTATTCAATTTGAGAGTGAAGAGGTCAAGTCGATTGTCACCTCTTAACTCATTCAAATTTTTTTTATAAATCCCAAGGATTACTGTGCTCCTACGCATAAGTTCGTCCAGCAAAATTTTACTTTATGCTAATTGACCAATGAAATATCGGCAAAGAAACCACCGACTAGGTATAAGTCTACCACAGCAGGCGATAATTGTGAACATTTCTCGAGTCATGATATGGAATCCAGGGAGGTAAGAGAGGGAAATGGATGAAGATATTGTAGGAAAGAAGGAAATCTAGATAAGCGTATCAAAGTGTAATCCAAATTAGATGAAACCCTGGGACTGCCCAAAATTTTCTGATGTTCTCGGAGTCAGATATTTTTCCTCGAGCTAGAACAAGTGAAACCTTTCACCTTACATGTCAGGAGGACAAAACGAGACAGAAGAAGTTTGACAAAAATCAGTTGCAGGGAAGCTTAGCCTAAGAAGGCGTTAATTATGAAGGGACATCAAACTTGAAGATGCGCATGAAGACTTGAAGATGCAATGCAATTAAAATTAGAAAAGAATTAGAGACATTGGAAAAAGAAAAATGGATCTGAAATACAAATGTGATCTTTCCGTATTTGGTGCAAGAAGTGGATACTGAAAATGAAACGAACCCATAAAGCGACCTCTGAGGAAGTATATACAATGGAAGAAGAAAATACGGCAAGAAAAACTTCAAGGAAAAGATAAACCTGGTGCATTGAATCAATTTTCAAATATAATGCAGTTTTTTGAAACATCAAAGATTTTTTAAGAATAGTTAGTTTGTAATAGAATAGTAGGAGATACGTCAACCAAATAAAATGGTTTATAAGACGGGAGAATTATTAATGAATAAAGAATTAGCTTGATCTTATCAAAAGAATTGGACTTGTTCTGATTAATCGCTGCAATCAAGCATTCTACGAACAGGAAAAATGGAAATACTGGTTGTGATTACAAAATAAAACTAAATTTACGTTTGTAATTAGCTTGATACCAAAAATAAACTGACAAGACATTCATAAGGGACTACGACTAATGATCTTAACTCGAAAATATAAAATTTCATATAAATTCTTGTACCATGGAAGCTTTTTAGTCTTTCTTATATCATAAAGTCATGATAGCATCAGTCAACGTCTGTTGCAAGGAGTAACGCCACCCGTTGGTCGTTTCCCTTTCAACTGTCATACGAATTACTTTTTGCAACCACCGAGCAATGAGTTATCCCAGCTGCTCTGTCTTTCAGGCGCTCCTCCACCCGGCAAATATACATCGTATGTAGCTGGTGACGCCCATTGCGCGGCATAATTAGACCGATTACGCATGAAAGAGACGCGCTTTACAGTGTCGTACAACCAAATTTGAATGTACATACATTCAGTTACGGATAAATTCATATCAAAATAGATGCTTTTGACAAGAACCAACAGAGTACTAAAATAAATAATTTTGCTTGTACATTATATTTCACAGAAGTACGTATACAATAAATTGTGAAAGAGACTGGGAGGAATGGATGGTGAGAAATGATGAAAATCTGGGACGAAATGCCCGTAAGATTGGCAACGCAACATATTTAAGTGCATAGTCGTTCTTCCTTTGCACTTTAAGCAATCGTAGCAAAAACGAACCCAATCCCGAATATGTCAACTTAAAGATTACATTTGATGATTCGGTCAAAACTTGCCATTTATTGAAGGAAAGGGGAAGGAAATAATGAGGGGTGGGTACACTACCTCCCCGTCAGTCCAGGGCTGAGTCAGATTGAGCTGCAGTACCCAACCTGAGCTGGGCTCATCTCATAGTGTGCCAATCGATGCTTTGGTCGTCCACTAGAATAAAATTACAAGAAACGACGGAGTAACTCAATACTTGGGCATGATATACTATAAGATCAAAGCGGAGACGAACTGCGGCGATGAGTGGAGATAAAAGTGCGGAGACACTAAAGCTAACATCTTGATTAAACGCTTATAATGAGAAACAAGAGAATTTCAGAGTTTATAAATAATTGACTGGAATTCGAAAACTGAGCCATCAACTTCCCGCCGAGTGATTTAACTTCCTGGATGCCCTGTTACGCTGTAAATATATCTATTTGGGCATCTAAGGAGACACCTTGGTAGCTTACCTGGATGGAGCACTCAACCATAAATCGAGGGAACCATGCTCGAATTCCGGTCAAGGCCAATTATTTGAACACTGCAAAATCCTCGCGTTTGCGTGCAAACCAGAAATTGACCTCGATAAAATTAATATTGCGGAATTTTGCGCAGTGTCTTTGAATTAATCTATCGAGATTTGCTCAATGATGTAACTACAAGGAGGCGTGTAATGGGCCGAAGGAGGAGTAAACACCTTCCTTCTCCAGGAACATATTCCTATACCTTCGAGTGTGGATATTTGACTTCAATACTCATTAGAGGATATTTCCGCAAACGAAAGTGCCGGATTCCTTAAAAATTCATTTAAATCCGATATTAAGTGAATACGTTCGGTAATTATCGAACGGACCATTGTCAACCTGAGGATGATGATGCAACTGTTTCAGATAATTGTGAAAAATGACTTAAATAAAGAATTCCAAACATTCTTATGGAAATATTACTCTCTTCGAAACGAATTGGGTATTTTCCTGACAGCTGAGCTTGTGGTATCTATTAGCTGTTTTACCCTCCGAGTCATTTCCATAAAATATACGAAGGAAAAACCGTTTTCGTAATGAATTAGTGAGAAAAATGTTTCGAGTATTTCAATTATGTTAATTAATAAAAACTATAAATAAAAAACTAGTCGCTATAAAGGTTTTAAATGAAAATTCTAAAACTTTGTTTATCTGGAAGGTAGATGGAATAATGTCATATGGCAGACAAAAGTATTCGTGATGATTAACAGCAGAAATGGAAGTGGAGCAATAACCAGATTTATTTTCTCCAATATAAGCTGTATGTTATGAAGAACTGATGCTTTGAAATGAAGCATTGGAATTCTATTGCAGTATGAAACCCGTATCACTTATAAAGCGATAGATGAGGTTCAATTGTGTATTTTCATGCACGCAAGTAAAATTATATTTTCCTACTCTTAAATAATTCTTTAATTTTCCGCATTTACTGTCACGTATCACTCATGGGGAGAGGGTAGAATATAATAAGAGTCGTAAAACTATCGTCAATTAGGAATTGTTTAAGGTCAAAAGAGTTTTCAACTTAAAGATGCTATTTGAACGTTTGCAAAGAAAAACGCCTTTCCAATGAAAATAGCTGAGAGAAAGGAAGGAGCATGATGTGAATATGTATAGAAGAGCGAAATAACATTAACTACTTTAATAACTAACGCTAATGCAACGTCTACGTGTATTCTGGGTCGATTTTAAATAAATGATTTTAGCACCCTCCGCATTTCAACTGACGTCTTTCTGAAAAACTCATTGGAGCTTTCTAAAAACGAAGTTGAAAAATATAACTATCGACATTTTCTATCATTATAATTTCTTTTATAGTATATAACTAAATTTTAGTAAGTAATCTGTTCAAATAAAAAAGTCCCTATGACTTATTTTTCCTACTTATTGGCTGCTTATAATATTTAAAAAAAAGAAGATCTGTATATGAAGTATTCATTGCGTCATACAAAATTGGTTAGGTGACGTAAACAGTTTATAAAATAAAAATGGTTAGTCAACGACAAATAGAGTAAGTGATATGCTCTAAAAGAAGTCAAATTAAAAGAGTAAAAACCATGGGCTAAGAAATTGATCCTGCCATTAGTAATAAACTAACTGAAATAGCACGGCACATATTATTTACATCTGGTCACAAGAGGCTTAATTCACATCGTAGCTTTGTTTGATAACAATACTTAATACATAGCAATACCAACAGTGAACTCCTCAGATGTAAACAAATCCGAAGATTAAATGCGAATAGTTACTGATTAAATATTATATTTAATTGTAAACAAGAAACAGTCGAATATGTGCCTCCCATTCTATAGAAATAAATGAACACTCTTGGTAATATTTGATAATTATTTCCGGTTTCACTTGATAAAAATAAGAGCAAATATAGGTCAGGTAGGTCGCAGAGATCAGAAATTACGACGAGTAAATTACTTTCGTCATAAAGTTGCGCACAAGAAAAGATAATACCCATTCAAAAATGGGATGAGATCTCCTGCTTGGAAAAAGACGTTTTATGCTATTGTAAAACATACAGAAATATCCGTCAATTTATAAGTGCAAATCCCACTTCTTTACAGAAAGAGGTAAGATAGTGTAGCAATCGGTTTTTCAACTCAAACCTTGGAGCTCCAAGGACATCGGATTGATACGAAAGTAACTTCGACTTTGATCTATCATCTGATGAAACACACCTCGAGGACAATTAGTTAACAAGAGGATAAATAGGAGGAAGGACTGAAGGGAAAAGCGCTGAACGGGGGAGGTCAAGGGGTCCGTCACATCGGGGGCACTAAGGAAGGAGTCTAGTCAAGAAGGCGCCCCTAAAATGGAGCAAACAAGGTATCGTGAAATAGGGAAGGATAAAGCAGTTGCCATTGCTCGGTTTGATTAACTGATCACCCGGAGAATATCACTACGTACTATTATCTTACTGGCGACTCTTGTCTTCTCCTCGTACTCACAATGAACGACCTCGGAAAGGATCATGCGAAGGGGGAAATACGTGGGAATGCAGACAGATTCCATGTACGCTGAAATTGGATGCGTGTTCTCGCTCATCTCCCCCACTGTCCATCCCCTCCCCCTCCCTCCTCCCTTCCCCGTAGCCAACCACACCAACTCCCTCCCCTGCACGGATTCTCATTCATACCCAACCCTCGTTGGATTTAAAGAACCAGGGATTCGGTCCAACACGTGTCTTAGAAGCGTTGCTATCTCTAATTTCCTGACGCCGTCCACCATTAAAATTCATCAGCGCCTTTTAACTGCTTTCTCATCCTCAAGAGAGTATTTGTGTTAGTAAAAAGGCACAATTGAAGCCGAGGGAATGTGTTTGACTTCTCCTCAGGAGTGCTTCGCTGTCGGTTACGTCGCGTACCGATAATTCAAGACTAAATAGCATATTCAGTAATACTGAAACCTAAGACTCTGTCTAACGATTGCTTTCTATGACTTTGTGCAGAGTTTTATGATGCTAATTTTGACAAGCATTATTTTTGTAACTGTGCATACGTAGTCAATAAATAAAGTTTTTAACAGTAAATCGTTAAATTGATAATACAGCGATAATTAACCTGGTGTCTCTTAAACCATGGCAAGGGTCGACACAAGATAAGAGTTTTATTGTAAAAATAAAGTACTGGAAGACGGTATTAGTTTATTTTTACCGTTTCATGCCAAAATCAACATTAATAATATCACCAACTTAACCTCTCATTTTCGTTATTAATACAAGGATAATAAATAATAATAGTGACTTATTGACACCACGATTGGTATCTATGATTTTATTTGAAAATTAGATTAGAAACTCATTAATTTCAACCAGATTAAGTTCCCTGATAGGACCCGTATAATCAAAATTTGATAACACTAACGCGCACACCACTACTGATAATGAAACTTGAGGAAGGTACTCAGATTAAGTTGAGATATAATACGCGAAATAACAAATAAACTCAACATTTAATACAGTGAGTCAAACACAGCCAAGTTCAAAATATCATCATCAATGCCCTCAAACGTAGCCAAATATCCAATCACAAAGCGTTTCACACCCTTTTAACAGAATGCATTCAGTTCTTCAACTTCCTGTAGTTCGGAGGGGAATTTGGTGACACTACCTAACACCATTGGGGGCGGGCTGCTAATCCTAGCCCCGACTATGTGAATGATATGGGACTGCCCCAATGTCCAACATTCCTTTCCCTCAGTTCGCATAGGCGATATTCATATAGCCAGGAAGGTTAATATAATTAGCAGTAGTCTTCTTGGTGGGGGTATATTTATTATGGATCCTGACACTTTTCACAACAGTACTCCTTAGGTGTTAACCAGTAAGACACAAAATATCCTTGAATCCTATACTAAACATTATAATAACTCATTCTTTAGCTCTGAATATTTCGCAACCCCTTAATTCCATCCAAAATTTATTATTTACCTCCCTTTAATTGCCCTCTCAGTATTCTCACTTCTATTGCCATCTTCAACATCTCATTTTCTCTCGGTTTCTTGCGAAACCCATTGACCTGCCTTCCTCAAACCTCTCTCAATCGTCGTCTTTTTTCCCTCTACGGTTCCTAGAACTTCATCATTTTGTTTTCTATTTCATTGTCTTAATTCTTCTCCACACTTCAAAAATGAAGGTATACATGTATAATAAGAGTCCAAACCCATAAGGTTTTTCGATTGTAATTTCGCACCTGCTCGCTAGCACTCTAGAATATGATGCTCTTTGCGTAAAGCAGAACTAGTGCATCTTATGGAATGCAAGTGTGGACCAATTTATAAGTATTTATGCTACTTATGTTTTATTTTAGAAACAAAAAATTACATAGAGACGGCTGTTTCTTGTATACTACGCACCAGAGAAAAAATACGGTGTAATTATTCGAGTCAGTGGTTATTGCCAGTTTTAAAGTGCCGTTTTGGTTAAATGCGTTATGGAAAACTTGAATATTCGCCTCCATCCACCTGTATTAGTTACCAAAACGGCCAAAGTTTCCAAAATTCCGCGGAGCTGAAGAGAGTGTTCCTGGAAAACGCAGTGATAGTGATGCCATTTTCCGCCACGATTTTGGATAGAAACATTTTGGATGCATTCGATAATACGATATTTTCTCCTTCCTAATACGTAAATATATTCAAAATACTTGAAAATGAGTTTATTCGATAGCATGAAGAAGTAAATAGTTTTAGTATAAGTAGTGAGTAGTATATTTTAGCCCATTAAATATGCATTTCACTGGAAATATGCTGAGATATTCCTTGTAAAGTCATGTAAATACTGTATGTAAAGGTAGTATGTCACACTACCTTTAGAAATTCATGAATTTTTGGATAGGATACAAATTTTTATCAATTTAAATAATAAGAGTATTTTTGAACTATGTCATTCATTTATATATATATATATATATATATATATATATATATATATATATATATATATATATATATATAATTGTATATATATATTATCTATATGTATATAACATTTAAAAAAATAAAATCTTCGTTTCATTACTACTACAATGAAGTAATTGGCTACGAGAAAAATCTCATCACACCTCTTTCTCAAAATGTAAAGAGTTCCAGTACCGCGTAATAAACCACGCACCTTGAGTACCTTAGCTGCTTATAGTTACATCTCATGTAATTTTTTAATTATTCATATGCAAGCTTTTGAAAGTCCGTCACTAGTACCATTACAATTCCTAGGATGGCATGGGCTCAGCCACTATATCCTTCCCTATCCTTGACCATTTCTCATAGCTCTTTCAAATCACATCTCCATTTATTTCGCCAAGGAACAAATGTACCGTCGAAAAGTGCGTGACGTTTCTCGCGAAAACATCCTCCTGTTTTCTCTTTGACTATGTTTCCAAAGGAATCGTTAAAATGTTCCCGATTCTCCTGTTTACTTCCATTCCATACTAATTAACGTTCCCTTTTCCTATTCTCCTCCTCAGTTCGCTTCCTCGTTTCTCGATCGGTTCAGGACAACTTTCTGTCAATGTCGAACATAATTTGTTCATTAATATATCGAAATGCACTGTATTCAACGCCGTAGTAATCCGCGTAGGACCGTCTTTCAGAAGTCGATCCCCGGGCAGCCATTACAGAGCACCCGTTCTACTTCATCAAAGGTCAGCCCTCAGTTTTCAAATTTCTTCGGGGGTTGGGGGGGGGGAGGGAGAGAGAGAGAGAGAGAGGTTGGGTTGGTGGAAGGAGAGGTGGGTGTGAGTGAGCGAGAGTGTGGAAAACTTTTAGTTCGACTTATCCCAACCACTGCCACCAACACCCTCATTCCCCCCCCCCTCCCCGCCAGCCATAAGGTCACCGGAAGGCGTCGTTGTAAGCGTATTAAATTTCGGGGCAATATGGTTACAACGAGAAAGGAAGGAACCGAAATAGGAACGCGGTATTTTATAAATACATGGGAAGGCGCCGGAAAGGTCAGAGGTCAATTTTATGCTTCCCCCCCCCCCACCATCACACACACAAGTCTTCAACCTCCAGCGTCTTCGCGGTGCGGCGCGGGAGTGCGTGTGGTTCGGGGTGGATTGACGGAGGGAAATGAAGTCAAGAGGCGAGAAGATATACATGCCTGTCATAGTCATAGAAAATTCCCTCAAGTTTACAGGACGATTAAAACGATAAGAATGTGACAAGCGGCGCATATATCCGCAAAATAAATTAACATTTTTGGCAAATAATTCTCGGTCTATAATTATTACGTGAATAAACGTGAGTGTTTGGTTTTAATGTATTATCATGTATATTTTATACACGGATCGCATTTTTTCATCCACATTTTGGACAGGAATAAAGAAATATAATCGTTTTTATACAAAATATAATGAAATCAACTGCTACAGTTTTAATTTAAAATTTTGGAATTGATCGCTACAAAAAGCACTATTTCCGCAGACATATAAAGCACTATTTTCGCAGACAAATTAATTTTATGGCATAATACATCTACATCTACATAATACCCCGCAAGCCGCCGCAAGGGCGTGTGGCGGGGGGTGTTAGGTCACCAACCGTAAAAAAGAAAAATACCACATGCAAAAAAAACAACACGGAAAATTACACCCACAGCAGCGCACACACTCATGCAAAAATCCCTTCATCCAATACTCATGCAAACACATATACCGCAAAACAACTAATAAACTGCACCCCATGATGCAGCACGACAGACATTCTACAACACGGAAGCCAGGACACAACAAGCAAGAAATTGAAACATCACTACCACATGAAAATGGACCACGAAACACTCTACCCCCAAAGAGTCTCTAATTGGCAGGGAATGCGACCCAACGTTGCAGGTAGCAGGAATTTGCCCCCGCGGAGAGGGACGAGGGATTGAAAGGGAAACTTAAAAACAGATGAACGGAACACGAATGAGGTCATTCGGAAAGAATGGGTTATTATAGCAAAACACATAAGGTTAGTGGAAGAGCATGCATTTAAATACAACTAATTATTTTTTAGACGCTGAGGGTGGCAAGTGGAATTTTTGCTATCTATAACCCTGCAGTTGCTATCCCGTATTGTCCGTGGGAAGAAGGAGTCCTTGAGTCGGCTAGTTCTGGCATCTATTTCCCGAATTTTATATGCATGATCCAAGCGACCAATGTATGTAGGAGTACGAATAATTTGCGAGACCTCGGTGCTGAAACATGCGGATCTAAATTTATTAAATAATTTCAATCTTGCATTGAATCGTCTCTCAGCCAATGATTCCCACCCCAAATCCATGAGCATTTCGGTGACGCTTTGCGTTTTATCGTAGGAATTTTTTACAAAACGGGCTGCCCGGCGTTGAACCTTCTCAATTTCCCGAATGAGACCTTTTTCACTCGGATCCCACACGCTGCATGCGTATTCTAAATGAGGCCTTACAAGAGCGTGGTAACAACGTTCCTTGACCTTCGAGTCACTTTTGCCGACAATGCGTCTAATGAATCCCAATTTTTTATATGCTTGACCGCAGACTTTACGTATGTGAGTCCCCCAAGTTAAGTCTTTTGTGAATGTGACACCTAGTTATTTCACCGTATCAACTACTGCTAGGTCACCTCCAGCTAATTTGTAAGCAAATCCCGTTGATCTTTTAAAGAAATTTACCACTGAACATTTATTATAATTTAGAGTCAATCCCCAGTTAGAACACCATTTAGTAATGCAATCTAAATCCTGCTCTAGAATAAAACGATCCTCATCCCCAGATATCTCCCGATAGATCACCGTGTCATCCGCGAACATCCTAATTTTACTTTTCACTTCGCGGTTCAAATCGTTAACAAAACGACGTATTACATCCTGAAAGTGACTTAATTATTATTACATGAATTCAAAATTTTAATTAAATACCTTAATATAATTACCGGGCGTGATAGAAGGCTCATTGCAAGAAGTACTACGGAAGAATTTACCCAAAGGAGGGGTCAGAGTATAGACGGAAAGTCATTATCTGTGAAGACTTTAATGAGGACGGTTACAATGAATGGTTGACAAACACATGATCTTTGAAGACAGACAAAGAGCGCAGATTGGAGGTTTTTTTAAAAATTTTTATATTTAGAGTGGGATATGACAATTTGACTAGAAAGAGGAAGGTGTAATGGCGCTGGATATGATAGTGATAAAGTGGAAGTTTGTTGGGAATATTTGAAGAGAGCAAAGATTAAGGATAGAACAGGCAATGTGATATAACATGGCGTCGAAAAATGTTATGAATGATTTTTTCTAAGATTGCTTTGAATGTGGCACCTACATGATCCGAAAGCGTTCTATTTGAATTACTTATAATTTCAAATTTCACAAAAATCATAAACGAGAGTAGGTATTAAAGTCTGTTTATTTGCCGATTCTACCTCATGGAAGGGCTCAAGGCTCTGGATGATACACGCATTTGGCATCGCTATGGTCAGAGAAAAACTCATTGGGTATGCAAAACATTTAAGCATGTATTACATACTATTTTCAAAATATCTCACCACGAGTGCTCATATACCTACGTTAAACATCAAGCTTTATTCTCCTTTTATTGAAAATATACGCAAAATATAAAATAATTTCTCAATTTCGTTGCGATAAATTCATATCGAATAATAAAATTACAGTTGTCAAGAGGCAATAAACTTGGGGAGTTGGAAGTAAACGTTTTGGCTAAATGTAGTTAGTTTCATTTCGATTTTTCGTTTGAAAAATTAAGAAAAGATAATCTACAATTATACGTATTACGTATTCAAAAGAAATATGAGTTTACATAACACACACAATAGGTTTTTTTTTCCAAAAATAGGAGGAAAAAAGAGCAAACAAAAATTCAATATTTTAATAGAAATAAGATTCGATAGCACACAAATGTATTCAGAAATAAATCTAAACAAGGACAGCATTCCGAGAGAGCCATTATGAGGCGTAATACGATGATGGTGAAGGAATCTCGCAGTGGAAAAAAAATGAGAAGCAGAGCTTCACTTACTCCGTGCTTGGGGAGAAAAGATGAGTTTTCCCGTATTGGACGAAGCGACGAACTTAAAAATGCACACTTAGGAGAATTTTCCGGTCTCGTTAAACGTTTCGAGGTCAAGTGAGCAGAGTGGGGTGCTCTTTGTATTTAAAAAAAAGAACTCCTATTAAACGTTCAAACCGAAAGCAGCTTGTTGCTTCCCGACAAGTGGCTCTGGGCTGAAGTTGCCGGGGACCAGCGACGTCCGGGGAAGCGGTGACGGGAAGTACGACATCATCAACGTGTCGATTTGAGACTTGAGTCGCCCATGCCTGCTGAAATTTCCACTGACGTGCACTGACAACGGGGGATCATTGTCTCAAAAAATGAGAAATTATCAAATTTCCTCTTGAATTTTAAACCGGAAGTCCCACGTTCCGTCCTCATAGACGTAACTGCTTGACGTATCGCGTTATGTGACTGGGGTGTGGTGACGTCCTATGGTGTTATACCGGCGTATTAACTTTCCACGTTGATTCTCCGGGTTTGCGTTTCGGCGTTGCTAGATTTTATAGTAACATTCCGGTTCGTAAGTTTTGCTAATGGAGGATGGTTATTTCAAGGACATTACTTTGTAACGTAATTTTTCTATCCATGGGTTAATGTGAATTTTACCCTGCAAACTGCCACTGGTTAGGTCTGAGGTTAGACCAGTGGCCGTAGGGGTTAATGCACGTAAGTCAGCAGCCGCTGGAGCAATTGGTAATTTTTAGCATTTAATAATTCCTTATTTTTGTGTAGTACGATTTGACTTGAATGATGTCTTCAAACTTGGCGCTCAGGAGCTATGCGAAGGAAAAATAATTCCTTATCATTATTGTACTGGTGGTCGGGAGTCCCTTCTTGTTTTGATCCTACCCACCGAAGTAACTCGGGTATAACATTAGTCACGCTGTGTCTCAAGCGTTAAACTTATGCCATTTGTACTTAAAGTTTAAATTCGTGAAGTCTATTCGGTCATTATTTTTTTAATAAAGGACCTGAGTGTCATATTTCCGTAGCTATTTCGGTTATATGCGGGTGAGGAAACTCCCGAGGGGGGGGGGGGGTTTCCTCACCCGCATATAACCGAAATTATCTGGGGTTATATTGTCTGGGGAAACTATCTGGGGTTCGATAGCAATTGGGCTATCAAACTACAATAATGTAACCGAAGGATGGTTTTAAAACTGATTTAAACTCACCGAACTCGGACGTTCCGGTCAGTAGCCCATCACTCCACAAACCAAGCCAACGCGCACCGTGGTAATCACTTTGTCTAAGCATATTAGAACCCAAAGTGATCAAATGCGGGGTTTTCCCGGTATTGGGTATGGTGTATCAGTGTGATGTCGTAGGCTCTTAAATAAGGAAGATTGCTCGGTAACCGGGGTAGAGGAAGTCATATGTGAATTATAGAAAACATTAAATGGACGGAAAGTATGGCAAATGAAGAAGTGTTTCGGCATTACTGGGGAAAGGAGAACGTTGTTGAAAGAAATTCGAGCTGAAGGGAGGGAAATATTGGCATTTTGGACGACATGGAACGAGGTAGAAAGCATAGGAAATCTGGAAAATAATAGCGTTTAATGGAAATGATTTTAATGTTGAATAGTTCTCATGTGTGATTAATGCCTCAGGAGATCACGGCATCGCTAATTAGTTTTCAAGATTCATCTAAAACCCACCTTCCCATGCATATTACGAATCATAAAAGAATATCGTACAAAGCGGAAATGATCGTTTCGTCCGCCAGGCTGAGATCAGTATGCGTAAACATACTTTGTATGAATTACCTCGGAAATACTCCTTGAATGACGATGACATGATGGTTTAACCCATTGCGCACCTGAGTGCAAGTGGGAGACTGTTTCGCATGATTAACCCCGTCAAATTATTTTTTCTAGGTGAATTTCGTCAGATTAATATATGATGATTTGAAAATTTGTCCTGTGATTGCGTGTGAAAACCACCCCCCTCCCCGGAATTGCGATCCCTTTTAGGTAGGCATGCAAAATCTTGAAGTTTAAACCAAAAATTATTTGGTTCAACATAAAACCTACTACGATGCACTAATTCTACTAATGACGACATTTCGACTTCAAATCGAGCTACAAACCGTAAGAGAACTGCTCTTTTATAGGATAGGTGAGTATGCGAGGGGGTCGCAAGCGGCACGCAAGGAACTGGGGAGAAGAGCCAGACTAATTTCCATTTCTCTACTCTTATCGATAGTTTCCAGAGTGTCGGCCACTGGAACGTCCCGCACAGACGACGTACTACCCTGCAGTGCCTTCCTCACGTCGCAAGGGAGAAAAGATCGCACCAATGGAGCGACCCACTACCGCCGGCGATCGAGCCTGGATCCTCGGCGAGGGGAAATGGCCCAGCTAGATCCCCTTCAGGGAGTACCGAGCATCCCCTTACTGGGGTTCCCACGAGAGATCTTAGGGCCGGCGATCTGGCCAAGGTTCGGAAGGGAAGAGGGTTGTTCAGTGGCTTGGCGGGTTGAATATGAGGGAGGAAAGATGTGTGGATGACCCCCCTCCATCCTCATACTCCTCCCAGGGCATCCCGCACCACGTCTTCTAACCCAAGCTCCCCTCCCTCCGCGGCAGCCAATCATTTATCGCAGCCGCGACTCCAGACGAACGGCGGCCGGCAGCGCGGTGCGGCCCCTCGTAAAGGGACGGCACTCCCCTTTCTCTCCCCCCTCATCCCCCTCGTTCACAACCCCTACCCCTACCCCACCACCCCTGTCCCTCCCCGCGCCCCCTCCACCCTGGGTCACTGCGAACGCGTCATCGTTCGCGCATCCCCCTGGCTCCACCTAGGTCCCCGCACCCCTTTCTCTCCCCCTTCCCACGCTCTACTCCACCCCCCCCCTGCTCTTAGCCGGCCCACAAACCTCGCGCCACACCTCACCTCCTCACCCCCCCTTCACCCTCTCCCCACCGCTGGCGCGGAGTTGCAGCGCCCAGAACACCGAAGGAGGGGAGCGGCGGGGTAGGAGAGGTGTTGGTCCCGGACTGGAAAGGCGAGAGGGGAAGGGTGGCGGCGGGGGTGGAGATAGGCAGGAGGGGGGGCGAGGAGGGGGGGGAAGGAAAAGGGGGTAGGCAGAAGGGCGAGGGGCGCCAGGATCCGCGGGAGGCGCCACCAGCGGATCGATGGGGAAATGCAAGCCGAGAGAGAGAGAGAAGGGCTTAGCTGGCTCGCCCTCTCTCTTTCCACCTATCGGCTCACTCGCTGCCATTCAAGTCCCTTTTTGTGGCGTCAACCCACCGATAGGCATGCATGGATATATCCATTCCACGCATTATTACATAAATGAGGGGCCGGGAACCATGGCGGACCTTCTGGATACGCTTGCCACCAAACATACATATTTATCCGCCTTCTTAGCCCTGAATAGACGGTTCCCTTGCTACGAAAATTACTTACTTCATCGACTTGGTGTGAACCCAAAGACTTAATAGTTTTCTCAAAAGGATGCATGTATCTCCGAGGTCATTTTGTGATTATGTCTTTCGTTCAATGCGAGGACTGGGTAAAAGTAACCTGCCCTTCTATTCTTCTCTAATAAATGCTAATTGTCTCATATTCTGTTGCATCTTCTTTCTCACGTGCGTCCTAGACTGCGTGCATCCACTTATTCAACTGAGATTCCACAAAAACCCTTTTTTACCACCTTATCTTCCACTGCATCATTAAAAAATTTACAGTGCGGGCTTTATGCGCCTGCGTTCCTCTATCTATGTACTTCTTCATCTAAGATTCCACAGTAGCCCTTTGTCACCGCATTCTCTTTCGCTACGCCAATAAAAATTCTACAGCGCCTATTATATATGTACTCGTCATTTTTATCAATACTCCTTTCAACAATTGTGCAAAAAAGTGGGAACCCCTATTGAAAGATGAGTAGTGAACAAAATTGTGCATCTTGCTCTTGAAAACGCAGAGGCTAAGAATGTGACATGGGGGTTCAATTTTGACATAATTACAATACCATGCGTTAAGTTCTATACTACGGGTAAAATTCAGGGTAAAGAGAGCAGTTACTTTCCTTGTGTCGTCAGAGGCTTTCCAGAAAGACTCAGCCAATTATTTAAGAACCACTTGACCTATATGTTTAGACTAAATATATTTCAGTTGTCGCCTGATTTCATTCGTCATGGTCCTTGGCCAAAGCGGTATAAAAGTTAGAATATTACTATTTCATTCATTAATTAACGAAGAGTAAATTCTCTAATAGCGACGTAAGATGCTGCAAAAGTACTTCGGAGCTCAAATTTAGAGTCCCTTATAATCATACTTCAACGTCAATCAACTTCAACCTCAAAAGCGAGAAAAGATTGAAAAATTTATTTTTTTAAATCGAATATGTATTTATTTATTGGTAGGCTATTGCTTTATCTACGTTTAGAGTGGAGAAAACTGAACACCGCTACAGTTCTTAGCCTTGCCTAACAGGACACACCTCTTAACCTAGAGTAGACCTTTCTTCAATTCCGCTAACGTTTTATCTCCCTTCATGCCATCCAACATCTCTATCGTTTTACTTCCCATACCTCGCTGACCTAACGTTCTCTGCCACAGTTACCAACACTCTATTGCCCATCTAAATCCTCCGCATCCATCTTTCCTCCCTCCTTTGAATGTATCCAAACAATCTCCTCTCTTTCCCCACCACGTACATCGCTTCTTCGTTTGTCTCCTTTCCGTACTTCTTAAATTTTCCATACTTCCCCATACCCATATTTCAAAGGCATCCAATCTACGCCTATCGTATTGATTGAACAACTAAGTATGAGAATAACATATCCCAAAACGCACAATAATGAGGGATTTTAGTCGACAAAATATTTGAAAAATCTATGAATTTTCGTTTATGAGGAAACTTTGCGAAACATTGGAATCAATATACCAATGAATTAAATTAATGTTCATACTATGGTCCATAGCAATTCCACGGTTAAATAAATGAAACGTTTATTCTTAGATATCACTTAATGTTCGGGTACTGCACAGAGTCCTATTTGTACGTGGCCTTACACTTATTTGCTCGGGATAACCTAATGCCAATTACTTAGCTAAACCTAGCAGTAAGAGAGAGTGATAACGGATAAAATTAGTGGTCAATGGAAAATGACACGTTACTTCCTTTAAGATACACATTGAAAAACAAATAGCATGTACAATTGTGCAAGCGACATATTTAATATTGGGTCCTTAATCACTGATGAAAAACTGAGTGAGTTTTGTGAAAATTATTGATCGCGGTACAACTCGCTTCATCACTTTGGTTAAAACATCTCTAGGCCGCAGTTGAAGATGTCACCTATGTGATCTAATCGGTTGTTCTACAAAAAATAATTTTTGTGATCTTCAATATGAACTTTCAAAAAGCTAAGCATGGAATCGTTCTCGACTTAAACTGCGCATATCACCTGAGAACGCTAGGCTATGTAATATTTTTACTTAGCAACCTTGATAAAATCTAGCCCTATCAGTCAGCACCTGAGATTGTGATCGGTCGTCTGGTTTTCAATGCCACACAAGGGAGAAACGAAGACTTAGCGTTATATAATGTTATACTTTCCTAGATAGGCCTAATTTATAATTCACGTCTAGCCTATGGGAACCTCATTAAGTTGAATTGATTGCCGAATTAAATCGTGAGCAGGGAAAATTAGTTAGATTTGTAAAACGCAGCCTTGATAAACTTAGTAGCTCATCTACGTAGAGAGGAGCTAGGTTGGGACACACTCACGGAGCGATGGTTAAATTTTAGATTGAATCTCGTGCATATTTTGGAAGAATATCTCTTCAGTATTAATGTTGAAAATGTTTTATCAGCCCCATCGCACTGCTATAGAATAGATCGCGCTACTAAAATCACTGTAATTGAGTGCAGAACAGATGCATTTAAGTGTTCATTTTTATCTCAAATTACGAGTATAAGGGATCAGAATTACTGTAAACGACAGCACTAGGGGGTAAATATACTTTTTCTCTATCTTTATCTCTAAGTAGCATAGTATGTTGCCATTATTCCATCTAACCTCAGTTAATTGCTCTTATTGTCAATAGCAGTCCCTCTATGATTCGCAGAGAAGTTACATTCTTACATCTCTCTTACATTCCACATTTCATTCACCCGTAGATATACATTTTTAAAACTATTTTACATATATATTGCATTTAAAAATTGAGAGGAACTTAATTTTTGAAGTTGTACGCCTGGTGTTAAATCACACCCTGCCACACACACACACACACACACCCTTGCGGCTTGCAAGGTGCTATGTAGATGTAGAAACGCTTGCTTTCGTCAGAACTCAAAAGGTGACTCGCAGGGAGTGTTCGTAATTAAAAGCAGTCCCGTGATCCGATGAGGGGGTAATCTTCTTCCTCCCTAAACTTACACCAAGTGGAGGAGTCTGGTTATGTTCACGCGGGAAATGGCGGACAACCTCGCGCACACATTTCGGAAGGGAGAAGCGTCGGCGCTCAAGAGAACCATCACCTTCGAAGGACGGGGTACCGGAGTACAAAGCGAGGAGCCACTTGCACGTCCGCTCTGAATGTAACCAGATTCCCAACCCCCTGGTAATTCCAGGAAACCACTTGACAACTCACTCCTCTCCCGTGTTGCGAGCGAGAGAGAGAGAGAGCTTCTCACGGAATCAACAGCCGCGAACGAGGTCAGGGAATAACAGTCGTTTTAAGCTCGCGCCACGGCCAGACCAATCTCGACGGGTGCTTCGAAAGAGTGAAGAAGGCAAAGAAGGACGGAGTGCGGATCCTCAAACCGAATTCTCGAAAATTTCAAGCACCACGGTCAGAGAATTTGACATGAATCGGATTTCCATCCTTAAGCATCATTATCAGGTGTTGATTACACTGGGCGTCTCCGTTACGCCGTCCATATAGAGAAAGGGAGACGGAGACGGAAGGTGAAATGCGTCATGCTTCAAGGGTAGGGATAAATGGGGAACGAAAGCATCATTGATGAGAGAGACTTCAGGTTAAAAGGATTCTTTTTAAAATTTCCAGCTCTTCTAGCTCAAGTCGAGAAAGGCGGAAAAAGGTTCGACGAATTTGTCCAAACTGACATCACTGCCGTCTGATAAAAATGAAACGCCATTCTCATGAAAGGCTAAAAGGTTCTCAGAGATAGTTGGTCTTCGTCTACACAAGTATTCGGACGATTGAGGTGCTTCCCGGATTGAAATTATCCCGTTTTCAAACGCGCATCATCACTCTCTGCGAATGAGGATTCCTGGGGGGATAATTATTTCCCCTGTTCTTGCGGACGATCTGGATTTTTTTTTATTTTCTATTTGACACCTGTCAGAACGTTTCCCCGCCTCAGATTTTTCTACCCAAGTGTACCCTTTAATGTATCACCCGATAGCCAATCTCGTGCTTTCCAACAATCTACGAAGATGAAATCAAATTCGAAGGAATAAAATAAATTTCAAAGCTAACTTAAATTGTATTCGAAAGCTAACTTACAATTACCGTTACACATATTAACAACTATACATCTGAAAACTTAGAAAATAAACACCTATTTATTCCGGAATTTGACTTCTATTGGTAGTATACTACTCATTTTTAACAATTGGCTAATAAACGCACACGTGTGACCTTACGGCAAAGATGAAAGTAGCCTTTTTGGATGAATATCTTTGCACAAGAATATGCCTACTCTGGAGCCAACAGCAATAATCCACTTACTTGTAGTAAATTATCACCTGAGTTCCTCATGATACGCAACCAAAATAGATTATGGTACATATACTGTTATATTTAAATAACGAAAAAAACAAATTCTCAAATTTATTTGAGAATTAACGAGAATGACACCTGATCGGGATCTTCTGCTGAATGAGATGTTCGAAGTCTATAAAACGACAAATTCAGGAAAGAAGGCGAAAACTCGTTTCTCATTACACTAATTTTCTTCGATTTAAGTTTATATTCCTGATAAACAAAGAATGTAAGTCCATCTATCCATAGCAATAAAAAATTCACCTGAATCGATACCTGCTCACCACTTCATGGAGCACGCACAGTTTTTCCTCTTAACTGTTCCTTCTCTGTAGATACGCTATTGCTCAATGGTTGCTAATTCTAGAATTGGGTTGAAACAGTAGGTTTCACTGACTGGCTAGCCACCTCATGTCTTTGTATTTCTCCGTCTTCACGTCTGCTATTATTTACTTTCGCATTTCTTGCAGGTTCTTCAGTGCCTAGTTATCCGTTCTCTCTTCTTTCCATGGCCAGGTTCTCATGGTTAGGTAATTGTGTGTGTATCAGAAAAAAATAGCAGTCACATCCACATTCAAATCCAACGAAGACACAACGAAATGGAAAAGAATTCTCACAAAGAACTGGATAAAAACCATCCTTCTATAATCAAGGCAAATTGGGGAATATCTTACCCAACATCGAGGACAAAATTCTCATCATGTACAAAAGTGGAGTGTATAAATTGCGAACTGAGTGCTCTGCCATTTACATTGGACAAACATGGAGGAAATTCCGTGAACGTATGAAAGAACGTGACGCCCACTTCACAAACAGAAATCTTTCTGCCCATTTTGCCAAACACCTACTGGACATGAATCACACAAGTGAATTTGTTCCTGAGATCATACATTTCGAGAAGAAGGGCTTAAGATTATATGCCTTGAAACATTTGAAAATTTCCAATGACACTCATTATAAGGGTATATTGGTTAATGACTTGATGTATTCCTCCCGCTCTCCCCTCCTGGACCTCCCTTTGTTCCACAGTCCCTTTTTGCCCTGACGCCATGCCCAACCGCCCTCTTCCCCCTCTTCCCACCATACATACACACCCAGCAGTTTCCCTTCTCTTTCCCCTCCTCCCACTTTCCTGCACCTCCCCGTCCTCTACTCTGTTTAGTTCATAAAGCAATGTGTCATCTGTACTTCACCTGATTATGATAAGTCGAAACCTAGGTCATACAAATTAAAGGTTACTTCGTTTAGCGAAAAGAGATTTTTATGAGAGCAATATTAGCTGGCAGCGATGCGAGACGAAAGGGCAGAGAACAAAGTGTTTCAAATTCAACACAGCAGCCCTACCTTAATCATAGAAATTAAAGTTTTTATCAGCTTTTGTATAGATTGATTGATATTATGAATACCTTGTTGACATAAGTTTTCATATGAGAAAAATATTATTTTTAATTAACTTGAGCGATAACTAAAATGTTAAGTCAAATTTAACTTAGCTTTAATGAAATTAAAGTTTATCCGGATTTAGGCTATGATTTTACTCGATTGAAAATATAGAAAATTTATCTTCACTGGGCTCACTTTTACATTTAACTTGCCAAACAGAGTCATCTGAGATAGATGAGGCATCGACACCTGATGATGATGCGCAGCATTGAAACCATGGTCGTAGGACATTAAAAGTGTGTGGAAGTGTAAAGTTTCTGTTATTTTTTACCCTCATCATGGGAGTAGGGTAATAAGAAAGTGCTTTGGGAGTGTCCGAAGCTCTAGGAAATGAGCTCTAACCTTTACCTGTGCACAAGATCGTAAACTGGTGCGTGTCCACGTTCTATGTAGCTACGGGCGCAGAAAATTTTGGCCTGGGCTCCCTCTCACTTCTACTAAACCACTTAGAGAAGGCTCTAGGCTACACACTCGCTCGATCCTTAACGACGAAAATACCCGTCTACAAAGAGAATCTGCTCCCGGAAAAACGATATTTTCGATACGGGGGCGTCACAACTGGAACCCATCCCGACCTCGGAAAAGATAAAGACAGTCGAAAAAAAAACCAAGAATCCTCCCCATTCCACCCTCCTCCGCCACAAGAGACCATTCGTCTCTCATCGTCACCATTAAACGCTCTTTTTCCTTCCACCCACGAAAAAAAAATCTCGGCTTGTCCGCGTCCCCCTCCACCCAAACGCACCCTCGACGAGAGCGAAGTACAAACAAACACGAAGCGTAATGTGGCCCACGCGTTCTATCCCCACCCCTCCTCCCCCTCCCGCCTTTTCGCCCCCCCCCGTCCCATCACCTCACCCAGCGGCATGGGATGTTCGCCGCCCAGTTTAGAATATCGCCTTGAGAAAAGTCTAAAAAAACACACAAATGAAACGAAAGTTCGTTCATGACCGCGCCTCTATCCATTGAGGACGTCGTCAAGAGGGGGGGGGGGTGGAAAGGAAGTGACGTCAGCAGTGACTCATTTTTGGCGGGAAGGTTGAAGACGTCTGGAACGGTAATTGTATTTTTTGAGTGTTTTTTTATTATATGATTTTTCATTGATATCTATGAAATTGAGAAACTCTTCTAATATCAGAATAGGGATGTGAATAAATGAGAGCAAACACCATACCCCTGGTAATTAATTAGAACGTAGGGAACATTCCTTGACCTTTGGTGTTAATTATAAATATTGTGGATTCTATATAACCTCACCCTGTGGAAAGGTTGAGCAAACATGAAAATGCATTATTTTAAAGAGAATTCATATGAAATTTGTAATTGCATATGGGCAATGGTTTGAAAAAAGTATAATGCCTACGATTCGTATGATTCCTATATAGTATTGCCTCCCAGCGAAAATGCAGAAACAAAGACGAGAGCAAATGCGAAAAAATTGATCCGATTGCTTTTTTTTCAATCTTTTAATAACTAATAAAATTAACACGGCGTTTAAACTTTTTCACCTCATGTTCAATATACCTGGTGCATGTTACCCTATGTGGGCAATGGACAAAAACTGCAGCATAAAAGAAAACAAACGTTAAAACCATTGAACTCGCTACTGCAGCATGACGAGAGGAAACGGTAAAGCAATGTTTTAAATCCATTTTAAAGAATTCTTAGTAACCTAAGGACCGTATTTACCTTGTCCAAGAATTACCTACAGGTTACAGGAACCTGTAGTTTTCGTGTTTCGGGGTGGGTGAGAGGTATTTGAGGGATGGGTACGGAGTAAGCTGGAAGACCACTCTATTTTGCAGGGGTAGATTTCACCATTCTCATTTCATAGTATACATTGCGGTTCAAGAATAAATTTGGAAGGTAAGGGAGGAGGGAGTTAAAGAATAATAAATAATCATGCGTGGTAATCACTTCCCATTTCGTGCATAATATTTGTAAGGATAAATTTACCTCCAATTGTTCTAGGATGGTGAATATGGCAAACACTCTACACCTAGACAACCAATAGCCTCGGTTAGACAATAGGACTCGGGTTCGAATTAGAATAGCGCACCTTTCCACTTTCAGCTAAGATGTGTGACTCTTCTTCCCTGAGAATCTTGGGGCGAAACATAGTGATGAGTTGGACCCCATTGTCCCGTGTGGCATTTCACGTGGCGCGGGGCTAGGGCAAGAGATAATACGTGTACCTGTTTTAATTAATCTAAAGAAACCGTTGACGGGATCGGGATGGTGGGGTGACTAACGTACTGGCTTCCCACCAGGAGAGCCCGGTTTAAAATCCTGGAGACGGTAGATATTTTTCCAGTGGTATCCCTAATTGAGGTGCTTTGCGAAGAGAATTTTGAGTGAATACGCCGTCCGTCGGATGGGACGTTAAACTGCGAACCCTTGGCGCCTTTCTTTAAGACTCGATCGTCTCCCTTAAAAACTGCTACTACGAACAATCGAGTGCACAATGGTTGATACTGTTTGCCTACTATAGACTCAAATTTATAGACGAAGCCTCGGGAAACAGTGGTCTGCGAAATGCAAAATGTATAAATGGAACAAGTTTGACCCCTAAATAAAAGATTGGGTGGTCCAGACTCTGAAAATTAAGATGAATACGAATATGAATCTCTTCTTCTGGATCGAGGGGTGTAATTTAATTTTAGTGACTACTCCTTAAGTAATATGATGATCCATAAGCCATTCGTGATCTTTTCCCTTTGAACTTCACGACAGATTTTCTCCCAAAACGTATTCCCTCGGCGCAGCACGTCGCCATAATGTGAGATTGGAGACCTTCCGCGATGTAGCGAGTGGCGAAGCGCGAGAGAAGTCGACCATCTCATTGTTGGCGCACCGCGTGCAAGCGTGAATGAATTGCGCGGGATTAAGCGAGAGCGAGGGGGGATGAAGAGGTGGGGGGGAGGAGGATCGACGGTCTCCTGAATCGTCGTCGCTCCAGCCGAAGAGACGGGGAGTCGGAGAGGCATTCCGACGGCAATTATCGTCCGACGATTCGCGCCTCGCTCCCGGCCGCCGCCGTTGCAACACAACTGCACCCGGCTCTCGTCCTCCCCCGCTCCACCCCAGCCTCCGTCCCCACGCTGCGTAAAGCGCGCTTGAATTCGGGGCATCCATCCCGTAGAAGAGCGGGCACTCCTCCCGCCTGCTCGCCCTTTGGAAAGCACATACTAAACGAGGAGAGCAACGGAGAGAGTCAATCGAAATCAGGGCGGTCGGTCGTTTAGTGGATTCCTATTCGTGACACTTTCACGAGCGACGAACATCCCGTTCTTGTTTCCCCGCGGATATTCCATTTTTTCACGATTTTCACGACGAGAACATCGTTTGATGAATATTTCGTCTAATTTTCCCGAGTTCTCTCCGGAGTATTAGGAACCCGATTTGGTGTTTTTTTTGTAAACCTTCGCCAGGCGAAATAGAGTTGGATTGATTGCCATATTGATTATACGATTATATGATTGCTTTATGATTATATGATTGCTCATGAAGTTGGATTGATTGCAATATTGGTTCCCGTGCAGCGTAGAGAAGTTAGATTTGTAGAACGCGGTTATGACAAACTGACCAGCATATAAAAATCATAAGAAGAACTAGGTTGGGAATCGCTCACGAAGCGAAGGTTAAGTTACAAACAAAATATATTGCATAAATTGGAAGTATAAGTTACAAATAAAATATATCGCATAAATTGGAAGTATGTCTATTCAGCAATGATTTTGACGACATTTTACTAGCCCCATTGTACTACGGTAAGAGAGATCATGTCAATGAAATTAGACGGATTAAGTGTAGAAACAAATACATTTAAGATGCCACTTTTTCCACGAAATATTAGAGATTAGAATAACCTCCACCCGCGCTAGGGGGGAAAATATTTTTAGACAAAAGTAGTCTGGAGCATAATCACCCCCTGCCACACACCCTAGCAGTGGCTTTCAGGATGCTGTGTTAATCTATTTCCACAACCATTCGAAATAAAATTTCTAGTATTTCAAAAAAAACATCGATCCTTTTCCCAATTTGTATATCCGAATTTTATGACATAATGACCACTTCCTGACTTTTTCGCGATTTTCTTGACTTCCCCAGATCACCTTGGAGGTGTTCGGGAAACATCCACCTAGAGGATATACACCCATTTCTCAGTGCGTGGTAAGAGTTCTCCGGCATCCGGCCAATTGGAGTCCGTCGACAAACCAAGGAGAACATGAGCAATTTCGCAGCGGACGAAATCATTAGCCTTGATATGTATTCGAACGCGGAGCCCTCGATTACCGGTTTAGGCGAAAGATATTTCCCGCTGTGCAGTTGCACACGTTTTCGTACCACGGGTAACTCCACTTATGTTATCATTGCGGAATTTCAAGCAATTTTCTTGATGAAATCCATGGTTTCCGGTTCCAGGTTGAGAAATTTCATTTGGGAGAATTAGAAAATCACTTTGTAAATTTCACACAATTTAATGTGGTAATCTCGCTTAGGCGCGATCTGTAGGGCTGGCTTGAAAGCCTATTTCAAAATGTTTATCTCATTTTTCTGAAGAGGCCTACGATAATTAACAAGTTATCTATATTTAAGGTACAGGACACCTGAGTTTTCCGAAGATAAAGAGGGCATTATTAAGACACCACATTATGGAGTCTATCACCAGGGTAAAATAAGAGAGAGACTGGGAGACACCAATTCAAACAGATTCAAGTACTAGTTCTTCCTTCGCAAGATTTCTAGTCATGACAAAATCGAACTCTAGGGCTCCAATATAATAACTTAAATACTAAAATGTAACGAATAAATCAGACACATTAATTAAAGCATTATTTATATAGGCGCATATGTGTATATCTGTTCGAGTGAATTAGTATATTAGCAAATACATATTCAAGGTGTCATGAAATAAAAGTTCAGCGTGCATAGCTGGTGCCCTAACATCCCCCGTCACACTCCCTCGCGATGTCTTGTGGTGCATTGTGTAGATGGAATAATTGATCATGATATTAGCGGAAATTTGGAAAGGAAGTTAAGGTACAGGGTTCGTCCGGAAAATAAGTGTACTGACTCCTGGGCTGGGCGCGCCCAGCACCGCTCTGACGGGCTGCGATTGGAGGGGGGTATGTTGGCAAGCGACGCTGAAAAAGGCAGTCGGCTCTGAGCTGTGGTGTAGTGAGGAGCTCTGTTAACGCGAACCTCCACGCTCGACCCACGTCACGGAACGCGATGCCGAAGCAGCGTTATTCCATCAAATTTGCGGTAAAGCTTGGGAAATCGTCTACCGAAACTGTCGGTATGATTAACCAGGCTTACGGGGAGTCAGCCATGTCCAGAAACATGATCTTTCGGTGGCACAAGATGTTCGTGGAGGGCAGAGAAGACGTCGACGACGAGTCTTCGAGAGGTTCCCGATGATGCCTTCGCGGGAGCGTTCCAGGAATGGGAACGCCGCTGGAACAAGTGTATCGACTCACAAGGGTCCTATTTTGAGGAATATTAGCTTAAGATATGTAAAAGTGTAATAATTTTTTTTTCCTGAGCTCAGTACACTTATTTTCAGGACGAACCCTGTAAGACGCGCACAAGAGGGGAGACTACGGCTTAAGTATCCATTCTGACGACGGATTAAACCACCAGAGTGACTAGCAATGAGGATTCTTAAGTGATCCGACCGCTGAGTTCATAAAAAATCTTTAACTCCACACATAACAATGAACTACTTTAATTTAAAACGCGACCAAGAAGAAATGAAAAAGTGAAATGGTCTCTAGGTTTATGGAATCCTGTGTCTGTGTCTGTTTCTCAGTGAGGCGGCTGCAAAGGCGTCTGACCCCAGTGGGGCGGCCATTGAGAGATGGCGCCACATTAAAAACACTGTTGGGGAAACCACCTCAATTATTATTCGCAAGATAAATATGATGGTCACTACAGAGATTTTGAGTCCTGGCAACTACGGGGCTCGGCCCAATCGGCCGTGTGTCGTGCCCGGCAGCGGTAGAGGCAAGGCTTCGTCATCTCACGAAACCCTTGCAAAAGGAAACCGACAGCAGCAGGACGGAAGACGCAGAAAAAGAAGACCAATTTAGATAGAATAGAAACTTGGACTGTTAGGATAATATTTAGGACAGGAAAATTAGAGAATATTAGGCGAGAGATGAAAAGAGGAAGTTTAGATATTTTAGGTTTGTGCGAGGTGAGATGGAAGGATAGCGGGGATTACTGGAGTGATAATTATAGAATAATATACAGCGGTGGGGACGAAAGCCAACGAGGGGTTGCCACAATATTGAATAAAGAAGTAGGAAGAAGCGTAGTAAACATAAAACAAGCGTCAGTTAGAATATTGCTAGTAGATATAAAAGCAGAACCGACGAACTTGGTCATTGTTCAGGCATACGAGTACATGCCACCGAGCAACCAGAAGGAGGAAGAAGTTGATAGGATATACGATCAGTTAGGGGACATAATCGCGTGTGTTCCTGTAGCAAAACATTTGATAGTGATGGGGGATTGGAATGCGACAACATTCCTGCGAAACTACTGAAATGTTTAGGAAAATGTGGGAGGAAGAGTCTTCTATGGACTGATTCTTAGTATCTATGAGGAAGGAATCTAGCAGGAGGATTTGGTGAGATCAGTATTAGTTCCTATTCTGAAAAAGATAAAGGCTACATCATGTGTGGACTACAGAACAAAAAGTATGATTTCCCACGCAGCTAAAGTTGTTCGCAGTATCATCAACAAACCGATAGGGAGTAGGGTAAATGATTACTTAGGGAATTATCAGTTTGGGTTTAGGAAGGGTTTAGGCACACATGGTGCCATTGTAGTAATGAGATCACTAATCGAGAGGAATATAGAATAGAATCAGGACGTATTTGCCTGTTTCGCAGATTTCGAAAGGGCGTTCGATAGAGTGAATTCGGAAAAACTATTGAGTATATTGCAGAAAATAGGACTAGAAAGAGGAATAGGAGGCTAATCCGCAACCTGCACATATTGCAGGCGGCTCAGGTGCGAGTGGGAGACGGAAAGCTCGGATGGGCAGTGCTAGGAAGAGGTGTAAGGCAGGGCTGCCCATTATCACCGTTGCTGTTCAACCAGTATGTAGAGGAAATTATCAAAGAGTGATGGGAAGAACTAAGGGTAGGCATGAAAGTCGGAGGGGATTCGTAAAATCAGTTAGATTTTCAGATCACCAAGCCTTAGTTAGTCAGCCAAGGGGTTGCAAGCATTGCTTAGTGAATTGAAAATTCAGTGCGACAGGTATGGGATGAGAATCAATATTGATAAAACAAAGATTTTGCGGTTTGACAGAAAAAAGAAGGCTAAGCTAAATATTAAAATAGGAGAGCAAAAACTAGATCAGGTGGAACAGCTTAGGTATCTCGGAAGTGTTTTGGACCAACACGGTCAAAATAGTAGGGACGTAAGGAGAAGAATTGCGCTAAGCAAAGAGGCTTTCACAAAGAGGAGAGAGTTGATGACAGGGACGTTGAGTAAGGATATGAAGAGAAGACTCATCAAAACTTTGATATCAAGCGTAGCTATGTACGGTGTGGAAACGTGGTCATTGAAGCAGGAGGGTAGACGTAGACTGGAGGCTTTTGAAATGTGTGTGTGGAGAAGAATGAAGGAGGTGAAATGGACCGAAAGGAGAACAAATGATGAAGTGTTGGGCATGGTGGGAGAGGAGTGGGGATTTTTGGGAGAAATCCTTTGGAGGCAAGAAAAATAAATAAAGGGCATATTGATCAGCAGTGGGGTCCAGAAGATTGTAATAGAAGGGAGAATATTAGGCAAACGAGGAGAGGGCAGGAATAAGATAGAGATGTTGGACGGGATGAAGAGATGAAGGAAGTACACAGAGATGAAGAGGGACCTAATGTAGACTAGGTTGCTGGGTTGTATTTTGTTAAGAGTCATAAAATATTTATTTGGTAGTTTTGTCCATCCATAAACCTACCTTAACCGGTAGATTACCTTATAGTAATAAAAGTTAAAACCATGATTTCGCGAATGGTGGTCCAGTCCAGTGAATATAAAGGGATGGGGTGGTTCAGACGTATGCATATATATATATATATATATATATATATATATATATATATATATATACATAATATACATATACATACATATACATACATACAAAGAGAGCGAGACAGAGAGTCATCTACTTCCTTTCACTGGAGGAGGTCGTTGTGCCCCCGAAAATTGAAATTAGAATGAGCTTCTCTCTTTTTTGGATGGTCTATGTATTTTGTGTCAAGCGTGTCAGCCAACGGTTAAATATCGCTTCACGAGCTCTTCAGTATGCATCTGTGTAAATTTATACATACATATGCATAAATATATATATATATATATATATATATATATATATACATATATATATATATATATATATATATATATATGTATATCTATTTCCGAGAGCATTTCCACCCCACATGCTATCTCTCTTATCGCACCATAGCGATCTAACCTTCTGATGTATTTTGGGCTCCTAATGTATAAAAGATACCCGAGGGCGGAAGGGGGGCGAGGGGTGGGGAGATAGGTGTGGAACGGGAGAGGAAAGGACGAGATCGCTCGTGAGAAAGGACGACCCTCAGTTTAAGGAAGGGCCGGGTGAGAGAGAGGGGGGTGGGGTAGATCCAAGGTACCTTGCAGGCCCTTCCGCGCTGCTCCGGGATATACAAAAGAGGAGTTAACTGACGCAAGACACATTCTAATATTAGAACTCTCTCCTGTCTCCCCCCCTCTCCTCTCCTCCACATCCACCCTCCTCTCTCCTCTTCCGTCTCACAGCCGCCCCCCTGCCCCTCCGACATCCTCCACAAACCTCATTCCCGCCTCTCTCCCTCTCTTTCCCACCCTCCCCCCCGCGTCTCAGTCCCCCCCAGCGAGCAACCCTCTCACTCACTTTCTTTCAGTATCCCGCTGTCGTATGAGGCCGCTCATATATTACCGCACGTCTAAATGGCGGAGAGCGGGATTCTCGGGCACCAAAGTCAAAGCTTTGGGTGTCACGCGGTAAGCGGCAGAATTTTTCGTGATAAACAAGTGGATAACAATAGAATGGGCCAACTTCTCTCAAGCCAGAACGTTCACCAGCCACAGGAGGAGGGAAAGGTAGGGTGCGCATGACGTCACCCGTAGCAGCACCAGCATCGTTGCTGAAGGATGCCGATGTCACGTGACCCGCGGCCATTGCCCCAGGCGTTTGGCATCACCGGCTAATATTTAGGATTTACTCGTATTTATATCTTTAGCTTATTTATGTGATGGTTGGGGAGCCTTGAATGCACCCGTAATTATTACTAGTTTTAGCGACTAGAGCAGTGGACAACGTTTTACAATATTCGATTTTAGCACCAAAAGCGGACGGTATACAAAATAAAAATAAGTAGACCGCTAAGCGCAACTTTAACTTTTGTTTGCACTGTTACAGTATTTTCATTAGACTAGTTTCAGTATTTTTTCTTTATAAATTTGGAAGTGAAATAAATATTTAATGCTTTTTGCAAAGCTTCTGTCGTTCAAAAATCGTATTTTGGCATAAAAACCTTTAGTATGCATGCAATATTAGAACAGCCGCGCAAAACATACCAATGTCACGTAGCTATGGGGTTCCGCTTTCTCTCTCTCTCAGCATGAATTGGATGCTTACTCTACCTATTCTAACTCAATGACAGCAAAAAAAAACAAGGTAGCCGAATTTCAAAAAGAAAACGTCGATTTCTTGGCACTCGGATGTCATCGAAAAAAATACACTCTAGGGAGTATTACGATGACTCGGGGGATGGTAACTTGTATAAATAATTTTGACTGGAATAATATTACATTTAAAAATTACATATCTTTTTATATTCAAGGTACAATACACCTAAGTTTTATTGCGACATCAAGGGCCCAAATTATATTCGTAGGTTTAACAACCCAGATAAAACAAGAGCGATAGACAACGTCACAAACAGATTCAACTACTCGCTCTTCCCTCGCACCATTCACATTCATCACGAAATCAAATCCAAACATGCGAATATATTTACTTAGAAAAATATTCAACGATTTAATGAAATTTTTATTATGTATGAGTGAGTGTGTAGGATTTTTTTATACGAGTTCATCGTATTCAAACGCATGTATGGACAAATAGCTTTGAATGCAGGCTGGTGCCCCCTTTGTGATGGTCCTCAGAGTGTTGGGTAAATGTAGATCTACCAGTTCACAGAATGATAGTGCCTACCCAGAGAGAAGCATAGGATGAATGACCCGGATTTTTACCCAGAGACCTCGTCGGTCACTAGTCCAGGTCTCTTGTTAACAGTATAAATATGGTTATTTTTCAACCTTTTTTCAAACAACACACTCGTACACTGCCATTGATTGGAATGAGAATGACGTGCGATTCTGAGCTTGGATTTTTTCACCATTCATGCGAAGCTAAAATCACGTTCTGAAATACAAAGCGTTACATTGAAGCCCCACATATCGAAGATCCACTTATATTTTCAACCATTTCTTAAAACAGTTGTGTCCATCTTTGAGAGAATGCCTAGGAGTGTTATACCAGGTAGAAACGAGAGGTCGTAGAGTATGACGATCATCATAGTTGACTGAGGAGCACGGGGAACTTTTAAATTCATCGATTGATGATGGAGTGAATGCAACAGCAACCGGGGTCGTTCGTTGATGAATTCCAATCGAGTCACCTCCGCTTCAAGGGCTGCATCGACAACTCATTGAGTTCATCGCACCAGAGAGCAAATTAAAATTAGAGTTCTTGTCTTTATTGAAATAATTTGCACATTTGGTATACGCAGCTACGTAGAAAAATATTTAATACTAGAAGACTATAATAACTCAAAGCAGCATAATTGTATAAAAATATGGAAAATTCAATTAAAAGAATTATACGAGCAATGGGAGAATGAGGTCTCCAAGCGGTTTGAGAGTCTTATAGCTGAAAGGTAAAGCTGAAGCAGCGGCGTGTTAAATGGAGAAAAAAGTATTCAGCGTTAGGATCCATGGAACTCTAACCTAAGGAGCACGAAATGTGAATATGTAATTGATCTCAAATATTGGCAGCATTACAGTAATGTTGGTACAGACACAGCAGGCCCAATAACGCGTTCGATTTCGTACATCGAAAGCTCTCTACCTCTTGATGACTCAAAGAAGAAAGTTTCTTAAAATATCTTCCTTATCTTACGTGCTTATTGATGAATAATTTCAGTTTATAATTAAGTATGCGGTGATGGTAACTACGTGATTGATGAAATTTGCGATTGATGCTTCGCCCATTTCGGTCACGCCACAGCAAACCTATTTCCTAACCAATGACTTGCCCAGAGGACGACCTACAATACAACCGTTTTTTTTATTGACGCTATACTCTTCGTCAACGTGAAAATCATCACGTTCACTGCAATAAATTATTAAAGGTGACTTATGTGACCCCCAAAAAAATACTCGCTATTCCAAATGGAATTTCGAATACGTCTATTCCCTCGACAAAATGTCAGCTCAGGGCGATGAGATTGTACCACGGATGGATTGGCTGTTAGATATAGAATATCGGCATGAGATCGATTTTCCAACGACAAGAAAATAGATGACTCTCAAATCGTGACGTAGTAATCTCAACAGTCGAGTCTGAGTTGGGTCATATCGTATCGTGAAAATAGGTTTAAAAAATTCATTTCACGACAAAATTATTTTCAAATATGAGGCGGGATTGGAACACGCGACCTTCGAATCAACCGACTGGTACTCTGCCCTACAGATTGAATCGGATCGGCATGGATGACTAATTGGGGTATCCATGAACATTATCTTATATAGCATCATCAACTAAAAAAAAAACACAAAACCTACGTAGTGAGATTTTTAAGTCGGTTGTGCCATCCAAGCTTTGATAATTATTAATTAAATCACTTTTGCGTACGTCCCAAATTTTTACCTTAAGCTTACCATAAATATAGCACTAAACAATACAAATTTCAATTAGTGCATAAAAATATTAATTGGCATGTAGTTACTGTATTGCGTAGCTGTACTTTTATTGCACGGCCGAACGATGAAAGGAATCAAATGTCTATCGTAAAATTAAAAGTTTACTAAGGTAAAATCATAACATGTAAGTTATTACTTCAGGAATTCCTTTGGGAAAATTTCTAATATCCATGACAGTTGAACATACATCTTTGCAAATTGTCACACTGTATTATCAACTTCACCGACCATTATTTTAACCACTTGCGTCATAAAGTAAGTATAAAAATGTACAAATTTTTTCGGTCTATTGTCATGGTAATGTTACGAATTTCAGTTCCGATGCTTTGGTCTGTAAGTCCATTAATTTTCACTGCTACTCCTTTTTCGGTGGCGGTCGCTTTAATCAGCAGAGGATAAGATTAGAGAGATCAAGTGTCGAACAGATAGATTTAAGTTGTCATCTTTCCCACGAACGATAACGGATCATAATAACCGCAAGCGAATGCTTTAGGAAGGGATTATTTTTCTGTTTTTATTCTAAGTAGGCTAGCGTAGTATGGCGTCAATATTTCATCTAACCGTAGCCCATTGTCCTTCTTGTTACTGACATTTAATCTCTTAAGCGTAGAGAATTAGGTGTGTGTGTGTATATATATGTATGTATATATATATATATATATATATATATATATATATATATATATATATATATATATTTATATATACATATATATATATAATATGTGTTATATATTTTTATATATATACATATAAAATATGTGTTATGTATATATACATACTATATGTATTATATTGACTCTATACAAATATAAATTCAAACATGAAAACCCGCCATCTGGCCAAAAAATATTCATCCACATGGATACAGATATAAGTAAAAGGGATAAGAACACATATAAAAGAAATGTGTGTGTGTTTGTGTGTGTATATATGTGTACATCAAGGAGGAGGGAGTTGATGACAGGGACTTTGAGTAAGGATATTAAGAAAAGACTCGTAAAAACTTTGATATGGAGCGTAGCTATGTACGGTGCGGAAACGTGGTCATTGAAGCAGGAGGATAGACGTAGATTGGAGGCTTTTGAAATGTGGGTGTGGAGAAGAATGGAGAAGGTGAAATGGATAGAGAAGAAAACAAATGAGGAAGTACTTGGTATGGTGGGCGAAGAGAGGGGTTTGTTGGGAGCAATCCTATGGAGGCAGGAAAAGTGGATGAAGGGGGTGTTGACCGGCAGTGGGATGTTGAAGACTGTGATAGAGGGTAGAATGTTGGGCAAAAGAGGAAAGGGAAGGAACAGGATAGGGATGTTGCACGGGATGAAGGGAGGAAGAAAGTACTCAGAGATGAAGAGGGACCTGATATAGAGTAGGATGATGGATTTTGAGTTTTGTTAGGAATAATAAAATGTTTGTTTGGTAGTTATGCCCATCCAAAAACCTACCTTAACCGGTAGATTACCTTAAAAAAAATGTGCGTACATAAAAACACATATAAAACCAGGAAAAACTTATTTTTTGATGTTGCATGCTTGGTATTAAATACCCCCCTGCCACACACCCCAGGGGTGGCTGTCTGGATGCCAAGTAGAGGCATTAAAAAGACAAACCCAATACCATTTTCATCGACGTAAGATCGAATCACCAATTACGTACCTTAATCATTGGTGAACTAACACCCCCCGCCACACACCCTGGCGGTGGCTTTCTGGACTGAGATGTGGATACATTAACTGATCTACTAAACGTTCCAAGAAAAGACAGAGACGGCCGTAAGAGGGTACTCCGGGGTGAAAGAGGAGGTAGAGGTGATCGGCTTCGAGGTAGAGGGGGAGAAGGGACAAGGAAAAAGGATAAAAGGGTTTGGGAAGAGACAACTCTAAAGGGGAAGGAAGGAGGAGGGCGAACGAGAGAGGGTCGAAGGGTGGCGCAGATGTGAGGGAGAGAGAAGGAGGGGATGAAGGCAAGGGGAGAGGGCTTGGCGAGGGATAGTGTAAGGAGAGCGGAAGGGGTTTTGAGATGGGGTGTGGGGGGGGAGAAGGGAGGAGGGGGCCCCAATGGCTATATCCCCGAGAGAGCGAGAGCTTCGAGTGGACACCCTGTTGAGCGGGCTTGCCGCCGCGGTGTCTTCCCCCTCTCCCTCCCGCAAAGACCTCCGTGAGCCGCGATATGATTTAAATAAGGCCAGCGGGAGGACGGAGAAGAGCGAGCCATAATGAGCCAGTGGACGGGCAAGTGGGTCGGAGGGTCCTCCTTCGAGGGCCCTCTCTTTCCCGGCTCGTGACCCGGTCAGATTTGGGTCACACCTCGGCGCGTAATTCGGAATTTATACGCGGTTATGAATTTTGAAACGTAATGTTAACGGCTCCTCCGAAAACGATTCAACTATGACCCCCAGCTGAGATGCCCTTCTCCCCAATGAACTTGGCGAAGTTACGCGGAAACGAGACGGTTATACGAGACGGTAGACATTACGGAAAAGAGCTGCGGAATTAATACGTTACCTTTACTTTGATATAAACCACACGCTTTTTATTCTTCACTTTACTCGGAGTTTCAGTAAAACTGGTTTTTTCATTTCATGGAAAGGCATTATAATTTACATGGAACAAGGTGACATAATTAAACCATTAAGAAATGCGCGACTGCGTGTATAATCGGAGAGCTATAATATATGTATCGTTATTGTTTATAGTAGTTGCAATTATATATATATATATATATATAAAATTGTAACCACATATAACTAACATACATGTAACTAACTATATATATATATATATATATATATATATATATATATATATATATATATATATATGTATATACATATATGATGTTGAAGCACTCACAACAGCAATATAACATTTGGACGGCACGATAGAACACTGCATCAATAGAATACAGGCCGCAAGCTCAAACAACATACAATGTGCTTGTCCTATATATATATATATATATATATATATATATATATGTGTGTGTGTGTATATATATACATACATACATATATATATATATATATATATATATATATATATATTAAACTCATGTATGAACTAATATTTGTGCAGTTGTAGCTGTCCTAATAACCCCCGCCACACGCCATTGCTGCAGATTGCGAGGTCATTGTGCGGATGTAGATGAAGATATAACCCACCATTTAAACCCTAGACCCTAAGGTCGGTAGCCGAACGACCTACTCAACGGGCTACCGCTCATTTTCCATTATTTTAGCTTAACGAAGAATCGAAAAAACATCATCTTTCGCCGGCGGTGACCCGATCGAAAGGGCCCACTTCCACCGCGTCCACTCTCCTTCCCCTTCAACCTCCCCATCTGTCTCATTCCTTTCTCTTATCTCGCTGAAAATCCCGCGGTCGAGCCGCATCTGGCCGGCGACTTATCCGCTTCGTCCATTTCTTTCCCCCGCCGTTCTTCATTTTTCGTTTCAAATGGAAATAAAAAGCTCCGAGGCGAGTGTGGGCACCTTTCCGACGAAACCGTTTTAATTTCCGGAGAAAATGACGGGAGGGTCACTCAGAGGTTTACTGCTGACTCGCGATAACCATTAAGAGGTCATCGTGAAGGGTTGGACGGAACGGAAAGGACCTTGCGGTGAGTTTTTCGTCATGCCTTTTTCTTCTTCGGGTCTGTATTATTAAAAGTATTGAGAATAATCTACCAGTCCGGGTTGGTATTTTGATGGATCCAAAACCTACGCACTGCTTCAATTTTTGAGCACCGCTAAAAAGACACCAAATAAATGCTCTAAATTTTTGGGTAGACTTGGACATCACATCGCGGAAGTAATTACGGGTAATACTAAGAATATCCACGCGTTTATTTTTGCTTAAGCCGACCAGTTTCAACGTCATACCTGATGATAACGCTTCAAAGTTGAAACAGGATGTGTTAAATAGATAAGGTTTGGAATTGGGGCACGGAGTTTTTTCTTCCTGGTATAAATACTCAAGAACAGCATTCGGGTAAGAATTTAACAACAAATTTTTACAAGGTAGATAACGCAAATGGATGTAGTCAATAATATTACAGCAGTCTGCACGTATCAATAATTCAGGCGGAACTACGAACGAAATCGGACGAAACAGCGAAAATCGGAAAAAGGAGAAAAGTAAGACTTTTACAAATAAAAATGGAACTGATGGCCGGTCGCCAGACCAAAAGCTAGAAGATTATCTGTGACGTTATTACCCAACGATGCGAAGAGATGCGTGAAATATCGATATCGAGAAAGTTGAAAAAACCTAATCATAGCGGAGAGAATGGTAATAACAAAGCATTATTGAGTGGTGGAGAAGAAAAATCTTCAAATTTAAATAGGAGGCAGGCTGAAGGTTGGGGAGATTGAGAAGGATAAAGGTAACTAAATCAGAGTAATCAAACAGAATATTGATTTAAAAGGTGAGGTCAGAGCTCACCTCATACTAAGCCCTGCGACGGGGCGTTTCAAGTTCATGCATCGTTGTGTGGGGTCTGTTTCTTTCCCTGCTGTTGAGATTTCCCATAAAGTTCTGTGCTTGAAGGATCACATTGCTTAATTGAAGCTGAGGGTGCCCAGAAACGTCACTCTCTTCTCAGAAGCCAAACGCTCTACGCAATAGTCCCGGAGTAACGTAGTGGATGGCGAAATATGGCGAGGATATGTTTCCCGCACATCATAGGCGCTGGCGGATAACGTCGTAAGCCTACCATTATGCAACGGATTACCTAAAATGATGATTTACCTTTTTTAGGCTTCGAGTTCAATACTAAATATTTAACAGAAACTCTAATCAAGGTTCAATAATCTTGCTCGTGGAATAGACGATGAGTTGATCTCGAAAACGTGTCGCTATATGTTGCTGAAGGAGCCGAATACGGTAACTAGGGCGAATTAATTGCACTCCTGCCGTTTTTTCTTAGTTTTATGACAATAAGATAACTGCGGAGTAAATTTTTGTCTCTTTTGACTGTTCATAGAAGCTTAACAGATATGCAGTTCATCAAACACTGTACATGTATTTAGGTAGAGGATGCCACTTTCGTCTACAGTGCAATGTATCTTTCCTATCGTAGCGCCTTAATGCACCTGATCTCACAGCATATATATATAGATCTTCTATGCTACGACTCCTTTTATATTAAATATACTTTCGTGTTAATCCGAAGGGCCCCCTTTAATTAAGCAGTTGTTTTTATCGCACGGGAGATGCAAACGTGGCCACTAGAAAGTCATTGGACTGATAAGTCGACGAAATACTATAATGTTGATGATAATGAAGTGTTTTTAATTCGTAATCCATAACAAAATCAATACCCGTAGCACGTTTTAAATTATAAATTAATCTAAAAAGGCAAATTTTGCTAAATTCTTTATTTCGTTAGAAAGGTTAAATAAAACAGTTCCTGGCGTCACTTGGTGGAAATTCTTCATATTTAACTTAAGATTAAATCACTTGGCTTTTCCACATGGAAAATGTGGAAATGTGTTTCTATGAACTCATTCATTCACATTGAACTTAAAATTACACCACTTGGCTTTTACACATAGAAAATGTGGAAATGTGTTTCTGTGTGGAAAAACCAAGTGGTTTAATTTTAAGTTCAATAGTTAGTGTGGATTATCCGAAGAATTATGGGCCACTTTTCATCGTACAATCCATTTAAAAGCTTATCTTTAATATTAGATTCATTTAGTATTAGATAAAGTTGTAAAAATATTAGACAACCGGACTAGACCGTAGTAGGTCATTTCCAATCCGTTTAGACAATGCAAAAATCTATATGCTACATTAGGTAATGAATTTCACATTGAAAATCTGATTACGTCTGACAAACTTCAGCAGTCGCATTGCCATACTATACGTATGCAATGTGGACACATGTGAATGTGCGTACGAATGTACTACATCTACTAATAATTGAACTTAGTATTCAAAAGGTAAAAGGAAGAAAAAAATGGCCAGTTTACCCGCCCAGAAAATTATTAATAGGGTAATGTAAAATTTTGATGGACTCTTTGAGCGCATTTCCTATAAAACTTATCATAGTCAGTGAAAAAGATATATTCTAAAATAATTATTCTTAGAACAGATAAACTACTCTAAAAGTAGGATACAGACCAAAACCATTTGAAACGAATAAGTTCAAATATCATCAACTAAGCCACTCATTTGATATATTATTGATGAATTTTTCGTATTGATGTATGAAAATGATATCAAATAAAAGATTAGACAAATTAACACAAATTGTTTTATGCTATGCATGAAAAATTCATATAATTTATGATTTCAGTACTACTTTTTCATTTGATGCTGATGATATTTCCATTACTTGAAAATTGTTTGTGTTTCCTTTAATAATCAAGGGAGATGGCCATTTCATGTGAAGAGTAGATTTAATTTTAGATAATTCGCTACAAACTGTCTAAAATTAATTAATGATAGTAATTCATTTATAAAAATTGGTGGAATTCGGAATAAACATTATCAGTCGTTCGTGGGCGTACATAGTCTTTCTTCACAGCTTAAGTAGAATCGGCGGGTACAAATCTGTGTACGATGATTTCCCAATTTAATGAATGATTTCCATTACTTGAAAATATTTCCAGCAGAAGGAACAAGTTATGACAAATACTAAGGCTATTAAGAACGATTCATAAAAAAAAACATGTAAAAAGTTTATTTTTGTTTGACACTCAGACACACATGAATATGATGTAAAGTGTTGGAAATGTAAAAATTGTACTCCATGGAAGACACATAACAATATGGAAACTAACTGGTTACATTATGAGCTCGTATAACAGTCTCCAAAATAACACGGAAGTAATAAGAAAAGAGAAGATCATTAGGAGAAGAAAAGGTCGAATTACATGATACTAATGATGTAAGACGTCATGACAACAACTGGTGAAACAAATAATACGTTAAATGAGAACAGTATAGGTTCAAAGCTGCTGGAAACCAATTTTAGAATCAATTACCTCCTGTGCAAACAGTCACTATTTGCGTCATTACACAACCTTCACCTTTCTCAAAGGGAGCTTCTTTAAAATATTTGCAGACCCGTAATACTTAATGTGTAAGACCACATTGCATTAAATTATAAAAGCATAGTAATCAACGCCAAGGTTGGTTTGGTGTTGGTAGAGTACACTCAATACTAAGCCAAACCCGATTGCCCTGTACCGGCTATAGTTTCCTAAGAAGATCTGGCGCCCGAAAAAACAAAGCTTTGGTGGGGCTGCGGATGCCCAGGGAGGCGAACCCTGGAAGCAAACCCTGGCCCTCCGGTTAGATGTCCAATACTCTACCCCTAGAATACTGCGTCCTTTACGCTAAATTACATTAATTAAAATTAAAATACACCCTCATCCCATAAAACAATAAGACTGGCCCAGCAGTCATTTTCCACGATGAAACATGTGAAAACATACGTCTCAGGATAAGATATAAATACAAATGTTTCAATATGTTCTAGCAGTAAACAAAACATTGAACAGAATTATTTGACCACAGCATTAATTCTTTACATGGCTCAAATATATTTTCATACCCTACAATTATTAATCCCCACCTTGCCAAATATTAACTTCAGCGACATTATTTATTTTCAGTACATTATTATAATGTAAACAGATTCACTTACGTCGGGAAGAAGTATTTTGGAAATAATAACCACCGTCAATTTCAAGTATATAAAAGAGCACCTCACGTGCATTTCTTTGGGAGATATTGTGGATGTTAGGTTACTTAACGACCAATTTGAGTTACATAGCACTGATTTATGGTCCATATAAATCTTCTCGAAATTTTGACAAATTGAATACAGGCTGAGGCTATATTATATATATGCTATATAAATTACCATTGTAGGAAAGACATTCAGAAGACAAGTTTAATATGTAAATACTACATGAAAATATTCTGCGAATGAATTATTTTTCTAGCTATCCTTTAAATTTATGAAAACTGAACTTACAGCCGACTGCTTCTGAAGTCCTCAAATATTCACAATGAAGCCGCACTGGACATCTTGGCTACGTCAAGTTTATAATATAACAATACACAACACTCACTAAAAAAAGTATCGTTTAGAGAATGCACAATTTGAAATCCAGCACCGTGCTCTCGACTGTTTACAAAACATGCATCACGATGAACCAACCACACGAAATTGGCCCAATGTTTCATCATTTTATGAATGCATACCACCTAAGGATACCAATTATTTTTTTATATTTTAAAATATTATTTCTAGCATGGCCTTTTTGTATATTTTTTCGGAACCATCAATGTTTTTTGCGCATAAAAATTGTTTGAAAATGTATATGGTATTTAATATGTGAATATATAACAGTAATTTTCCACCAACAAACGAATTAAATTCCGACGACCTTTCGACGTAGCATATCCTTTCGAGGTCCCTGATGCAATTCGAGGTCTCACACCATATGATGTAGCAAGTCAAAGCTTTATTCTAAATAAATTCGTTAGCTACTGAAAAATTACAATTATTAGATCATTAACATTATTCAATTCCACCGAATCACGCCTAAAACTAGGCAATTTATATATTTGATTCAGATTTTGACGTTGACAATTTATATTGTCATCGCTTTATGAATGTTCATCTCATGTTGTGTCAATATTTGATTCCCACCAATGAACAACATTCCCATGAGGTAACTACTATCTGGGAACCCTCGATCTACTATATGGCCGGGGTTTGCCTTGGGGGGCAAACAGCCCCCTTTGGTAGCCCATATTTTCGGAATTTGCTCAGCATCTGATTATTGGATAAGGCTACATATAATAATGAAATAATTACGAGCCTAGTGACTGAATGATGTCTTAATACAAGATGTTTGTACTTAATGCAAGATGTTTTAGAAATTTGGCAGCGTGTCGGACGTAATTTAGTGCCTCGGTCCCTTGAAGTAGGTTTCCTATCAACACAGCCCCGCCATAAGTGACCTCAGCCTTCGTCTTTGCCCCAGACCTGCATTAATATTGAGGAAGCAATCGGAGTCATGAGAATGACTGCAGCTAACGCGCCCTTGCCCCTCAAGGCAACTCTTTTGGAATTATATATCACATGTAACAATGGACGATAGGGCCTCTAGGGTCGATTTTATTGCACAAAAGGTACTTCCATAAATCACCCATCCGCGAAATTCAGAAGTAGGATTTAATGCGCAATTCAGAGATAGTTTATGAAGTGTTTAAAGATCTTTTTCGCTTATTTCTATCGTTAAAAGGATCCATGGTCAACCCTGCCGTCAACTTAATGCATATTTCCTTAATGAAATCAAAATTTTCACCCAATATTTTTATCATGGCCATTTACATCCAAATAAGCTCTAAAAGATGACATTTCACTGCGTCTTTCTACTTTAATATTAAATGCAATTTTCCCACTTATTGTGAAATTATTTTTTATCTTCATCTCAAGATTTATCATCATATCATACCTTTTAAAAATTTACCCTGTGATCCGTTCAAAATGACTAAAATAACTGACTAGCTGACCATAGTTTTAATATCAGTAAACCCAATTGACTTAATAAGTTCTCTGCCAACTGTCAATCTTACCTCAAGGTCTTCCTATGCACTTCCCGCCATTTTCTCTGCATATGCGATTAAGAACATTGTCGACAACAGACAGTTTCCTTCGCTGATTCCAGGGGCGGATTTAGAGAACCTCTCATGGAGAGAGCATTTTTACGTATGAAAATTAATAATTTTGTAATATTTTTTCCTGCGGATAAAGTTTAAAATCATGCTAATTTAAAAATTAGTTGTACTAAATTTGGAGACAACACGCATCTTGCCACAGATTATTTTATGCTCGGGCTATATTTATCACAGCTATCAACCCGAAAGTAGGTTTGTTAGGTGAGGGTAGAGCTCACCTAATACTGTGCCCAACGGTATGCAAAATCACAGATGAGGGTAATGAGGCGGGGCATTTCCTTTCCTCGCACCGCGTGTGATTTCACAGGTAGATATGGTAACCGAACATCAGTCGGCTTGCGTTAGCTGAGGGTGTTCAAAGACGTCACCGGAGAACCAACTCGGGTGTTCCGGTCTGTACCCCAGCGATCTACTCACTGGATTATTTTAACAACCCAGAGTACAGTAAGTATATAAATTAGTTTCAGGCGTATGCGTAGTATTAATTTTGAATCTCATTACAAACTAATATATTTCCCAAGTTTGAATACACCCTAGCCCGATTCTCACTCGGTTGTTCGTTTATTTCTCCAATCGGACTCAGGTGGAGGTTTCGAATAAGTCGCCTGCCGATTCAGTTTATTCCTCTTTCCTCAGCGCGCATTTCCGCTAAAAATGCACGCATCTAGGCATCGGGCTCTTAAAGATGCAACTGCACATCGACACGCTTTCGTCTCCGGCGCCGTCCTCGATGGCGCTCCGGGTCGCGCGCATTTAGAGGGTAACAGTCATTATCGACGATTACTCCGCATCGCATGCTTGTGTGTTGGGAGAGAGAAGAACGGGGGTATATGGGGTGGGGGGAGGGATGAACAAGGTAGGGGGCTGCGTGGCGACAACCCCTAAGACTCTGGGACACGACGCGCACCCTACATCCGCGGCCAACTTATTCCCCTCCCTCTCGCACAAAACACTTTTAGTCACATTCCCTCTCCCCGCATACTTCCTCCAACCCGCAACCTTCCCCCCACGACCACCCAGACTATTACGGCGACTGGAGTAATGAGAGGAGATGGCGGAAATGGTGGGGTCGACGGAATCGGGGAGTGGACGAAAAAGAGGGTTTTGAAAACCGTGAGGGGGATTTGATGGTCGGGATGGGGTGGGGGGAGTCGGAGAAGGTGTAAGGGTGAAGTAAACGTGTGGGTAGAGTGAGAGGGGGAGCAGGGGGGCTTTAAGTTCGAGGTGGGCACTTATTTTTAGCCCAAATGTGGGGAGGGGGGGGGGTTGGAACTTTTATGTCGGAGTGAGGGACGTAGAGGGCGTGAAATTTTCACGCGGCACAAGCCACTGCCGCCCGCCCCACCTTGCCCTACCCTCGCGAGTCCTTATAAACTCACCCACTCCCCACTTATCCCGTACATTCTCTCCCTCGGGACCCTCGCCCCTCCCTCGCCTCCCACCCACCCGTCCGTCCGTCCCCTCCGCATTCATCCGAGGCGGCCGTATTTCGGACTTCCTCGCCTCCTCTCCTCGCGAGGCAAAAGTCAACACGCGCTTATTTTAAACCGTGGGCCGCCGCTCTCTCTCTCTCTCCCTCGCTCCCACTTCGGGGGTCGAATGAAAAATTCATGTGCCCGCCCCCGCGGCGCGGCGGGCTCTCGTCCCCTTCCCCGTGGTCCCCGCCCCGCTCACGTGCAAAACTCTCTCCCTCCCCTTTCTCTGTAGCTCACAAACTTCTCCCCTCTGCCTCCAACGGGGCTGCGCGATGCTGCGATATATCGAAATTCGGTGTTTGTCGAGTCGGAAATACTACGGCGTGCCGAGGTGACGATGCTGAGTACGCGTTCTCATGGACGTCGACGCCAGCAGTATGAGGAAACATGTAATTCGATATAAGTTCGAGATATCGAGTTTAAACGCTTCGATATCTTCGACTTTTATCGAAGTCTTTAGTGGAGATAATACCAGGAAGGTGATTAGTTTTGAATTGCTCTTATAAGTTCGAATTTTGCGTGTGTCATATCCACTCCATTATGGGCCCAGTGTCGATACTCATATGGAGCAGCCGCCCTCTTCGCTGTCATCCTGATCATTTCAATTATTTCGACTATATCAATCAAATCGGATTATAAAGCAACGCACGGTTTATACGTACTTTGCTTCGAGCATTGAATAAATTATAATATGCTTATACACTCATTCTATTCTGTAAGATTATTTTTGGAAGCTTGTGTAAATTATGTCAAGTACACGACTGCCTTCGCATTGGTTCCAACGCGCGAATTGCACAATTCGTATGTTCACAAACGTGACGGCATTTGACCGACCAATTACGCGGAAGAGATGACATGCACCAAACATCATTTTGAAGCAGAACTCAAGTAAAGGGATAGGCATATCCGCGATTTAAACTCGGGTCATTGACGAAAGAGATATAATAATAAAGCGTATGTAAATCAATAAAAATCAATGAACATACATTCTTATATTACCTGTCGAAAAAGCATCCCGATAATGTAAATGATATAATGTTGATGAATATTTTTACAAGTTATTCTCGGAATGAATAGAAGTGAAATGATTTATATATTTTAATATTCATTTAGTGTTCTTTAAATTGTATGTAATAATGAATATGATGGTAGATTGCACACAATACGTAATTAAAAGAAAGTAATGCAATGTAAATGTACATATAAAATAGAAAAAAGTAATAATAATGCATGATTGATGTACATTTCCAAAAACAATATGATTACACTCTTTGCTGCTTAGGATTTGTCGCTGCATATAATGATTTTGTCGACTTGTGAGTAATTACGTAAAATATTATATGGAGTCAATAAAATGAGTTTTGGTTGTTATGCTCTACTCGACTCATTTTTATAGAAAATAGGAAAGTCTCTTTGCGTCCTGTGGGAATCTAAATACTCGCGGGGGAAACATTTTTTCTATTATTTTCCATCCCAACAATCGACGTTCGAAATAAAACTTTAATTCCTCAAAGACCTCCCCTTGGCTCGCTCACTCGCTCGTATTTTAAAAACGGCCACCATTTACGTCTCATCCCTACTCCAGCTCTCCTTCACCTCTCCCCAGGCCCTCCTCTGACCCGCCCCGGCCCGCCCACATCTTTCCCCCCGCCCGCCACCTTCGCGTGTCCCAAAGGCGCCTGCGTGGGCACCTTTGGGACACGCGAAGGAGATACACCTGGGGATGGGCCACGAAGCTCTCCTCACCCACCCTCCTCCTCCCGATGCATGTACGAGGCTCTCTGAACTCCCGCCTGTGACACAATGTAGTGACGTCCTTTCGAAAATACGGTCGCGGAATTCGCTACAAGTACTGACTACGAATGGGCAGACAATTTTCGGCATTTCCAAACGAAAAATTTCTGCTGGGTGAAGGTCCAGATGGTAGATAGGTCATGGGAGAATTGCCCTACTGCGATATAATGTCCAGTTGTAGGTAACTTGACTGATATAATCTCGAGTTTCGTGATTAAAGCTACGATTTTGAAATATTACAAGGTTCAGTGGGGGTTTGTAAGGTCATCACTATGATTGACCCGTGCCACAAGAGACTACAAAACATGTGAAATGTGGGGATAGTCCTATGCAATAGAATCCTGTGTGATTCTTCAGCGATTCTGCAAAAAGGTACTCATTAAAATAGTATAGCTAATTTAAAACAATATTGCATCTGATTGCTGGATAGAGACAACATGAAGGTTTTTGCCAAGGTGCTTTATTTCTAAGGGGAAAATGTTGGCAAACATAATGTGAATAAAAATGGGTAGCATAATATGATTACGCGATAGACATATTTGTATTATATTTTTGTGTTGAAAATATAAATTATAAAGGGAATTTATTTGACGCATAACTTGGATTAGAGGAAACTTTAACTTCCTTTCAAGTTACGTTAAGCTGCTTAAGCTACGTTCTCTCGGCATTCCTAGGCAATTTTTCACTTCATAACGTTATCTTTAAGATTACGTCAAATATTATGAATTTTTTTCCATAGTAACATTAAAAATGTAAGGGATAAAGAAATCAGACATTCTTTATGAACCAACAGCCTATCGAAGGTATAAGCAGATGAATATTTTGAATGTAAGAACTATAGGGTAAGACACTAAATGAAACATAATCACAAATTGAATAACGGTTGCCGGTATAAGGCCAATCATATTGCGTGCATCATATTACATCTATGCTTCACCCAATAGGTGAGGGTTAATCTCACCACATCTTGACCTTAACGGTACAGAATTCAATAATAAATACAAGACGTTATATAAAGATAAACAACGGTATGACATAGTCAAAAGACATAGGTCTGGCGAAGGGATTAATCAAATTTAATCTAGAAATGAAGTTAGATATTGATTCTGAAGGTCAGTTTGATGTGAAATTAACTGAAGAACCCGAAATTATGAGTTTATGTATACCTGTGCCTATATCAAAATTTGCACCTGATCATAAGCCTCAACTTATTAATTGACTTGAGGTGAAGCAATGGAAATCATTCAAAGCATTATAAATTATGTGAAAAGTTAATAATTGCGATTTTCATGTACTCAAATATGATATTTAATCTTTAAAATGTTCATAAATTTTAATGCTGCACGGAATTAGATAATAACTAACAAAATCCTAAATAAATACATTACCATTTTGATGTTTTTCACGGAAGTCAACTCACGAGTTATAAGAAATCGGATTTTCGTTTTAATAGGCAATAAAAAACCAATAGCTTACATATCAACATCATGACTATTATCGACTGTAGTTTGGATTTGTTTTGTTGCTTAGCTTGGCGATAAAAAAGGTGAACATCTTCTTAGATTACATCGCCATGACGTCAGATATATTGCTTCCTATAATCGTGCCCAAATGCGTCACGAAATGCGGGGTATCGATTGGCTGCACTTTCTTCAAGCGCTACAAGGTCCCTTGCCAAAAAAACCTTTGCTCCGCCAAGAATATCAGAACTACCCTAAAATGGCAAGCCATTGATAGACATTTGAAATAATGCCCTAGATTAGCATATTATTTAATGGAATATAAGAGGTATATTGAGGACGCTGATGAATGGCGGGTATTTTTGTATATCTTTCTTCTTCATATGTTACCCCAGGTACTCTCATCGAGTATCCAAATCATTTGTGTACTTCCTGAAAATTGCCTTTCTGAACTGTTTGAAAAGGCAGACATACATAGATGTCAAATTAGGAGATTTATCATGCATCGACAGGAAAAATTGACTTCTGGCCAAAAGAGTTTTTTTGGGGAGATGGGATAAGAAAACATCGATCCTGCCTGACCCAGTAATATTAATGTTGGCCAAATGGGACGTCGGGGCAAAATTTTGCGTGAGACAGATCATTTAATGGCATTCTAATTGTTGTCTTTGGCATACTTGCTCATCAACGCGGGTTATAAATCCGAGTAATTGCAGCTAGTAAAGCTTGCAAGTTCCCTATCTATTTCTTAATTTCCTAACTGCTCATGGCATTGTAATTTTTCACTACCTACATCTCCCAGTTCATCCCCAGCCTTCCTCTGTAATTCTCCTCCCCCATGTTTCTTCCAACTATGGCTTCAGCATGATATCATGCTGCGTCCAATAGATTGCTCTCTTATTCTCGTAAGTTTGTTCCATATGCTTCTCTCCTCAGCCATTCTGTGAAGTGCTTCTCCAATTATTGTTCTGCCAATCTATTTTATTTCCAACACTCTTCAGCAGCACCACAATTCCATCGCCTCCAATTTTCTTTTTCCTGCCACTCCTCGAAAAACCATGCCATTCATCGGATGATATTTTGCGCTTTACTCAACGCCTGTTTCAAGAAAACGGGAGCTGAATGATCTATTCCAATGTTTTACGCTTGAAAATCACACACGATCACTTAGAGAGACCAACGGGAGCAGATAAACTCCCAACAACAAACCTAGTACGCGTATCTTCAGGAGCAACTAGACAATTAGGATCACTTCAATTATCATTAATCCCCCTTGAAAAGTTCAATGCTCTATATTGGTGCCTCTTGAAGAACGTAATACCTTGTTGCTTATGGAAATCTACTAGAAAATGCTTCTATAAAGGTATGGAATTAAAACTTAAAATTCTTGAATCATAGACATGAAAAAATTTTAATTTCTGTTTAATTTGCAAGTTCGTTCCACTGTTTGTTTTTCTAAAATATTGCATTAAAATTGCAATAAAAAATTAGTTGAAGGCCTACACATATAGAATGCATATTTAAATAATATTATCTTATCTTTAAGCTTTAGTCTGTTTGATAGCTGATTTGTCACAGGCTTTCCACTGGAGGCACCGTACCCTGAACTCTGAACCAGTCCCTGAACTGTTGGACCTTTGTACCCAATCAAGCTTAGCCTGCCTGCTACATGCAGGCAGGGGATAAGAAAGTCACGTTATATGTAAGGAGGTGACCCCTTAAACTTCTATCTGGTCTCAAAATTATTTAATTTTTGTGTTTTAACCATTCAACGCAAAATATATTCCTATTATTGTCTCAGTGGCTCGCGAATTATAATCGGTGATCGTGAAATAGCAAATCAAATGACATAAACCAAAGAAACGTTTGCAATCACTACTAAAGGTGAGCGTTAGACAGTTTCTCTGCCTTAATTACCTATGAATGCATAACTCAAGACTGATACAGAATCGCAAAGTGGGGGACAGATTGTAGCTTTTCATTCAACCTGCTTGAAGGATGTTAACACTAATGATATGTAATATTGCAACGAATCGGACATACTAAAGGCGAGGAATTTGGGAGGAGTTACGCTTTCACTAAAGAAATCACATTTCAATCTTAAGAATGCTACTTTGTGATAGTACTCTCGTCGACTTATCTGACGGGTAATGCACACAACCGAGGCCCATGAGGGTGTGGGTTTCTAATCATGGTGAATGGTCGCGAAGACCCTGGCTGTTCGAACACCGGGGAGTGCCGTGATGTGAGTCTATCGGAATCCCAGGTCAGGGAGGGAACCCTCACAGGCGTCCTTGGGGGAGAGGGGACGAAAAGAAGTGTTTCAGACCTTGAAGCCTCCCCAAAGAATGGTAACGTTAGAAAACCCCCATTTTTCTCAACGGGAGCCGATCCTCTTAAAAGACCTCACCTTTCCCCACTACCCGCTCCACTTGCTCCTCTACCTTCCCTGCTCCATCCCGTCACCCCAGAGACAGTGACGCCCAACCAGCAAGCCCATCCTCCCCTCTAACCCCTGGAAGGGACCCACCTGCCTCCCACCCACCATCCCTATCCCAAACCCCCAACCACTCCCTTCTCCGCCGTCACCCTTCCCCTGGCTCCCTAACCTCACTTCATCGCCAATAACGCCCCCCTCTCCCGCGCCCCTCTCCCATCGACCCCTTTCCCCCTCTTTCCCTCCCCATTACCCTTCCACCTTCCCCACCACTCTTCCCTCCCCCGGCCGACCCCGGCGCCCTCCCACTACCTCTCCACCCCCGTAGAAGGGAATGGAGTGCTCGCTTGGGGACCACTTCATCGCGACCACCCGAAAAAAAAAATACACGCGAGAAAGGAAATAATAATGCAAAGGGGGCGGGAGAGGGGAGAAGGGTCTCGCGGGTCGGGGCACATGGGGGTGGGAAGGGTTGCACAGATAAAAGTCGTCACCTCCCCTCCAACGTTGACGATCGAGTCTATTGGACGACCTCCGCACGTTCCGAAGGCGACCTTATAGAGAGAGAGAGGGGGGGGGCTACTTGTTACATCATACTCTCCACACTTTTTTTTTCCCTTCCTCGTTATTATTTAACCAGCCGCCCACCCTACTCCCCATACGCCAGGGGGACCTCCCTTCTTCGCGACACGGAGGCCAAAGAAACTGACGAAGTGACAATTATCGCCCGGAGCTTAGAGTACGGATTGGTTTCCTGTTACGTTTTTGCAGGTCTCGAAAATCGGCCGGGAACACAGTCGATGGTGGTCCGCGAACTTTGTAGAATCGCATCATGAGAGTTGGGAAACATTCTGTTATATCCCACACTTTATAAAAGAAATTGCCACACTAAATCCGATACTGACGCATCATTGTATCTCAAAGCTAACGCATTGATTGATAGATTGGCATCGAAGTCGGTCATGTCACCCGAAGCAACCCACAGAGCGTTGCTTCGGGTGTCACACAATCTATAAAACTTATAGTATTGACAACCAACAATTCCAAAAGGAGACTTCAAAGAATTTGGCATATCATTACGCACTAATAGGTAGAAAAAACTGTAACTGGACAATCCGCACATCTCCCATAGTCCACTATCTCGTAACTACAGTTCCACTGCTATGCGTGAAGTATCTTTTTAAAAATGACCTCGGCTCATTAATCTCGCAACTAGGGAAACGATTTTTAAATTATCACCAAAATTTATGCATTTTGAGTTGAAATTCAATCACCTTCCGAATTCTGTGAAAACCAAGCCTCTCATAAGGCCATCTCATAAACAAACCTCTCATGAAATATCCTGACTTCAGAGGGCCACCCAAGGTTAAATTAACTGAAAGGTATCGCTATGGAACCTAACTGAATTCTCGGGTAACTTTGGACTGGTTTTTTCCCCAATATCACGTGGTTGTTTGTTTGAGTTTGCACTTCTTACATGCCAGAAGAACGCGGAGGTTTCCCGAAAATCGTCCTTGTCCAGCCCTCTCTATATTGAGCCACTATCCACGAAAAATTGTTTCAGATTTTTACCAGATGCAATAGCTGTGAAGAACTAATAAATTACATGTGACACGTGTATGTGATTACGTGTACACACTTACATGTGAAAATACATTGGATATGGAAATGAAGAGGACACAAGTATTTGGATAGGATTAAAAACAGTCAGGTCTCTACGGAAGATTTTTTAAATGTAATGTTACTGAAAGTTGATATTGAGGTTAATTTTTAGTATATAAATGCCCAATCACCAAAAGTACTTTTTTCGCAAAATAAATAGAAAACACAAATGGAATTATCTGTTGGTATTGCCTTGCGGTAGATGTGATGCCAGGAATTACATTTGCGGTGGTAGATAAATCCGAAGCATCTGCTTGAGCAATAAATGCCATATCATGATACTGGAGTCCAACACTCGCTGTTAATTACATATATTTTTATTACATGTAAAGCATGTTGTACCATTTTTAATGTAGATATTTTCAGATTACATACAGCGCAATGGATTAGATGGAAATGTGGCCACGATTGCTCAATTCAATCAATGAGAAGCATATGTATAATTTTCTGCATTGAAAAGAAAAAAATTCAATTTATTTTCAGAGTAAGCGTTGCATGTGCGTGTGTGTACACACACACACACACACACACACACACACATATATATATATATATATATATATATATATATATATATATACATATATATATATATATATATATATATATATATATATATATTCAACACGTGCAATTAGCTAGGAGAATGAGACATCCAGCCCAGATTTGGTAAATGTGTCACCCATGATACAGTCCATGACAACTGAACATAACAGTATCTTATAAAGTAAAGCCTGTTACTTATTAAGTAACCGGATGCAAGATTATTCGATACATTTAAATAGTTCGTCGACCAAGGAAAGCAAAGATGGAAAGAGCAGTCGCCTCCTTGAAGGTAGGCAAATCCTTGAATCTTTTATGTAAAGTGTGTTGCGTGCCCCACAGGAGAGAGAGCTCGTGCAGAGCCCTCTTGATTTAGTTAGCTATTCTGAAATATGCACAGATATTATTTTCCGCTAAATTTCACAAGACAACATAGCGCACATTTGAAGCTCATTAGTGGGAAAAAATTAAGATACAGAAATTCAATAATTAGTCAAAAATTAATTAGAAGCAACGATCACCGTGCTAGTAGGAAGCACATGAGCCGCACGCAGACTGTCATCCTACTCAGCTGTCGGTGATTAAATCGCCACAATTTTAATTTTATCTTTCATTTCACTGCAAAAGACTTTAAGGTGGAATGCTGATTAATTTTTGTTCATGACTCTGTTTCTCACACAATCAACTCTGTTCCTATAACGCCAATGGATACAAAGCAATATCTCCCCTGAACCCTTTAATTGCCTTCCTCCGTGGTTCAATATATGATAACTTGGAGCAAAAGTTGTTAATGTATTTTCATCCTAAAATTGATATGCAACGTCTACTTATAGATAAATATTTTTAATCCTATAATGCTCACAATACATATATAGACGGAATAATTATGGGCAAGGTAGAGGGAAGAAAAATAGGAAGTGTAGGTGGTATGAATTGAAGCAGAAAGTAATTTGAGCTGAAGAATATAATGAAGAATGAAGAATATATGAAAAAATTAGGGTCCAACAAAGGCTCGCTATTGATCAAGAGGCGAACGCCAGTAAACCTGCAACAACTTCGCGATTATTCATCATAATAAACATTGAAGCATTTCTCCATTTATTAAATAGAAAATGCAAAATTGTATCACGTCACAATTAAACAGCAGTAGTAGAGCAGGAAATAATGAGCTCTACGGCCTCTCAGTTAAATAAGAGGGGGAAAGAAACTCCAATGGCCGTAATATACTAATAATATATATTACGGCCATTGGAGTTTCTCCCTCCCTCTTATTTTAGCAGTAGCAGAGTTAATTTAGGATCCATTGACAATCAGAGTCATGTCGCACCTTCGCTTCATTAAATCAGTGAAAGAAATTGCATCCCGACGCGTATTGTGAACGCAGAAATATATTTAAGACTTGCTTATCATAAACGCGTTGTCATTAATGACCATTCTATTTGTACAATAAATCTGCATTTTTAATAACTTATGATTTGGATGAAACATTTGCTTCTGAGAGGATTTTTGATACATTATGGTATCCATTCAGAAATGATTGTCACCCAATACTTTTAATCATTCCGAAAATATTTTTCAACCCTCCCGCAGTGATTTCCCACCATAACGCACCTGATACCGTACCTAACATCAATTTAGAATCTTCGGTCAACTATCATTGCAATGAACAATACTCGTATTCATCGCAATGCGGTGCGGAAGGAGAGGGAAATACCAAACGGGATTGCTTCTTTCTGCGTCACATTTAAGCAAAGAGATCGGGGGGACGATTGAATGGGTATGCCGAGCTCCGATCAGGCCGCTAAAAGACGATCCAGGGCACACGATTAAGGCCTGGGAATCCTCTGAGGCCCACTCACAACACGTCCACGAGCCGAGCACGCCATTCGCGACCCATGCCTTAGCGTTGCGTATCAAGGAGGGACAGAGGAGAGAGGGCGTTCCTCTTTGAGGTCCCAAGCATGTCCCACGAACCTGGAGAGAAGACGGGATACAAAGAGAGAGAGAGAGAGAGAAACGGGCAGGGGCTTCCCTTCCTCTCGGGGAGGGGAAGGAAAAATAAAACGGAAAGAAAATCACCCATCCTGAAAAGTCGCACGGCCACTAAATGCATCCCATTTCCACCTCTCCCCTTCCTCCTCTCTATCAACCCCCCTCCCTTCCGTCTGCCTTTCCTCTGCTCCCATCTTCTTCCTCCCCTCACCTCCCGTACACCCTCCCTCGCCTCCTCACCTCCTCCGCTAACCCTCCCCACCACACTAAAAACTCATCCTATATATCCCTTCGTCCCCTTCCCGTATCGACCCGTTACTGGAGAGAGAGAGGGAGAGGGAGGCGGTGGATGTGGTGGGGGAGGAGAGGGCGGGGTGCTGCGGACGAGGGACGGTGGGGGGACCAGGGGGAGGAGTTAGGGCGAGAGGGGAAGAGGGGAGTTGAAGGGGGTGGAGGATCGAGGGAGGGGAGGAGGAGTAGTTTCCGAAGCTTGAAGCCAACCTACCTCTCACTTCACCCCCCGTTCTGCAGCCTCCCCGCCTCCGTGCGAGGCATAAGTCTCCCTCCCGCACCCCCCGGACAACATCTAACCGCGTAGGGCACATCTCCACGTCCCTCATGAGAGAAAAATATATTAAAGGATAATTAAACCCACCTTCCACACTCCGCACACGACAAAAAAAACGGTTTACCACGCGGGTGGGCACGTAATAAAGGTTACCGGTGCACGCACGCTAGGTTGTTGCACACGCATCGTTGGTGGGGCGTCTCTCCATTCCCCTCCATCCCTCCCGGATGTTTCCTCGGAGATTCACCCGTACTAAATGCGTGCATACCCTTTTGCGGAGGAAGGGGGCGGGGTTGGAGTAAGACTCTGTCGGATGTTTACTTGTTGATGACGTGTCACGTTCGTATTAACCGCAGAATCAATCCGAAGGTCGATTTCATGAACAGAAACCCAGGGTGCGATGTGATATTCGCACGCTCAGGTCAAGGGAAAATGAGGGGAGGAGACTTCCTTTCGTTCAGCCTGCGGGTTCCCAGAAAGACCTGGTGCCAGAAAATCCACATGCCTATTGTGAAGCTTTAGGTTGCCCTGAGGAGTAAACGGGAATTGAACCCGGGTCTTCCGATCGATAGCTGAATGATCTGCAAAAATCCCAACACGACTGGAATGAAAGCACTTGCTTCTTTATTCCAATTTTTAAAGATTTAATGCGGAACTCTTCTTGATTTCATCTATATAACCGTCAAAACTACCTCCACCCCCATCATCCGACTAATTCTTTTTCCATTTCCACTCTCAATCCATCAAAACCGCATCTATTATCTTTAGTTTTTGTCTCGTGTCTAAAAGAGACTGCAAATGTGTTAAAAAGGACTTCAAAAATGGACCTTACATGTTAAAAACATGGTCAGAATTTCATTAAATGTACATGAACTTCCACAAATTGGAGCCAGAAACCATCGAATTCATGCTCCGAATTTATTAAACTTTAGAATATAAAAAAATTTTAATAAAAATAGATTCGATCTCCAGAAAATTCTTGTCATTCCATAGCAGTTAATGTGTCTAAACCAGACTTTAAAATTTAAATCGAACATGTTTGATCTAATAAGGGTGCTAAAACATGAAGACTCAGGACACGATGTGACTTACAGAGGGGTGGGTTAAGGTTCTATTATATTAATGATTTCGAGAAATCATAAGCGTGTGGAAAATGACTAGTGTTTGCGTTTCGTTGAAATTAATAAAGGCTAAATATGCATCGATTGCGCAGAGGGGGGCGCGCGACCACCCCATGGTGAATCCCGTTGGGACTCCCGACCGATCGGAACATTTCCCGGGTGGAGGGAGGCGTGTCGACCGACTGTCGCCGAGGTCGTTCGCTTGAGCCATTTGGGATGGAGCGGGGATATGATTCCTCGGAACAGAATGGGATTGTGGGTGAAATCAGGGAAAGGGCGAGGAAGGAGGGGTTCGTTCTTTAACAGAGGGTGCAAAATGGTCCCTAAGATGAAATCCCTTCCAAAATGGAGTGCTGCACTTGAAAAAAATCCCTATAGGCCACACATTTACGCCTCTAAGTATCCCCTGGCATATTTCTAAGGGAAAAATTGAATGGGTGGTGTAATTATCTTGAGAATAAGACGACCGACATAGTCAAAACTATATGCGCCGTCCTCAAACCACAGTCGTCCACCCTAAAAATAGTTAACATCAATGACAGTGAAATCTTACTTCAAGACCTAAAGGCGGAGGTTATTGCATCCGATTCCTATCCCTGTACCATCTTCAAAATCCCATCAAATTCTGGTACATATTAAACCAAATAGCTCGAGTGTTATATGGGGCTTTACTAGGGCACCATAGAGGATTTGAACCCAGGACTCTCATTTCAATATTCGAACGTTACATCCACTGGCCTACTATATCTGATTATTTGCATCACAGGAATATAATTTGGAGATAATGAGATGCATTTAAGGTGAGGAGTAGGGATGGGAAGAGAAATGTGTAGATCTAGAATCAACCTACTCTTACAAAAAGGCAGTCTTACCGGAGGGCCATGGTTTGCATCTCCAAATTCATTACCACCCGAAGTCTAACAACGGATCGGACTATATCTCAAAGCTTTTAACCACCGTAAATCGAGTCTAGGAGCTGAATGAACGGAGAAACTGATGTTATCAGCCGCCAAATCAATCATATCCCCCTTCCAATCACCATTCCCGATGGTCCCGATGACGTAAATTCACTTTTCTTCACCAGACAACCCATCCACCCCTTCACACAGGCAATCGGAGTCCGCGAGAGAGGTTAAGTCTCAACCCGTGCCTTTGCTTAGTTATCATTGACATATCCACCCCTCACCCTGAAAATTACCTTAAGGAATTGATCACAACGGCGAGCATTCCGTCCTAGACTTGAAATTAGGGCCAGGGCTTAGGGGTAACAAGAAAAATTCCGTATTCTATGCATGAATATTATCCTACAAGCGGGAGCAGGAGTACGGTTATGAGAATTACCATTCCAACCACTAATAAAAATTTCCAAAACGTACACGTAGAGAAATTGGACTGATATAATTTCAAGTGGGAATAATTATTCTTTGGGCCAGTTATTTTGATACTCAGGTTTCGCTTAATCTCTCGCCGTGACCGCACATAGAAAAGTACGTATAATGTAAGGCTACAATAATTCCCTCCGTGTCAAGAGAAAACCCTTAAAAAGAGGTTTTGAGTTGTTACGGCTTTAAAAAAATTACCAAGCCCAATAGTGAGCATAGACTTCGCTAACCGTAATAATATGAAACTCATCACATTTTTATTTATCAAATGGGTATAGGTTTGCACTAGCCACCGCACCATTAGAAAATGGTGCGGTGTCCAGTGTTCCACTTTACACCCCAATATCCCAGGTTCGATCTTGGTGGTGGCAGAAATTCTCATTAACAATGCGTTCCTTACATGGAGACTACCCTCAACATAGAGTCCACTGTCCGTCAGATGGGACGTCAAACTGTGTGACCCCTTGACTCCTTGCGTTAAAAGTAGGTTGATACCGACGCCAGATTTCTCTCCACACATTCTTCCCCATTCCCTGATCATCATATTTATAACAAATAGTCTCCCTATCTCTAATGGTGGTGATAATCTCAGTCGTATGTCACCTCCCCAAATGATTGCTACAACCACCAATATTGATTTTACCCTATCATACAGATTTCTCCTAGTGCCTATCCTTCTGCTCGGGGTCTCTAATGTCCAGGGAGGACCCAGAATAGGTTCTAAACACTACAGGTGTGCTCTCGACGAAACGATGGAAGCCTTTACGCCCTTTGGCGCTGTGCATCCACTCTTCATTCTTCCACGCCTTCGTAGGCAACGCGACACGCGACGCACGATATACGCAGCGAGCAGTGATGGCGTGTCGCAAAGGCGCCTGTTAGGGAAAAAAACAAAGGCGAAACGGAAACGGGTGAACTTGGACCGCGGACGTGAAAATAGCACCGTTCCGTGACTACATTAACAGGTCTTTAATGGAGATTAAAAAAGGACGGGGATAGGAGAAGGGGGGGGAAGAACAGGGAGGGATGGGGAAAGGAGTAAGGCGAGGCGATGGGAATTGGGATTTTCGAGGAAGGACTTTCATTCAGAACGACAGCTTAACCGAAGGCGTCGTTAACTACACACGCGGAGGACCCAGTTTGGAACCTTGGCACACCCGTTCTTATTAAGGCGAGCAACCGACAGCTGAAGCCATTTACAACTACCAAGAATATTTGGGTACATTTGTTAGAAGCAGAATATCCAGTAAATAGGGAAATGTTAATTAGAAAGGTTAATGGATCCATCCAATGGTAAGAAAATGTTTAAACGATTCAATGTGGCAGGAAAGTTCAGAAAAAAACAGCGAAAGGGAATCATTTTTAACATGAGATACAACCAGGGGCATTTGCCTACCATGGAAGGGAACGACGTGAAGGGTGCCTGTGATATTTGGGAATACAAGGATTCTATGAAATTAAATGCCCCAAAGGATGAGAGATATTTGGAAGCAGTAGTAATACGAATAATATCCTAAAAAGGGGAGGAAACCGAGAGGTTGGTGACCTAACACCCCCCGCCACACGCCCTTGCGGCTTGCGGGGTATTATGTAGATGTAGAAGTAGATGAGAGGTAAGGCCAGTTGCGCCATTAACGATAGGTATTTAATGTGGTTGGGGAATGGTAGAAGGGTACAGAAAAACCCGACGCCAGTCACTAGCTTACTCTCAACGAAAAGCGTCAAGAGGTCACACGATTAAACGTCCCAAACGACGGACGCACCCTACTTGAAGTGCTCTCCAAATGACACCCACCCAATTATGGATAAGGAAACTCCTGAAAACGTTTCTACCACCGCCGAGATCCGAGCCTCAACCTTTGAGGGTTGGGAAGCAGGTGCGCTAGCCACCATACCAATCCGATCCCCACCGATTACCCGGGCACGCGAGACGCGGAAGTGACCGAATTTTTTTTTTAAGATAAGGAAAGCTCGACGCATGAGACGAAGCGTCAGGAGAGTGGGTACTGGGAACGTTGGAGGACAGCATCGCCGTCGTCGTATTTCGGCCTTCTTTTGTTGCCAAGCCCTCACGAAAGCGAGGGGAGATCGGGTGTGGGATTATGTTCGGAGAGGAAAGGGTGGATGCGTATGTGGTGGTCCGAAAATGAGCATTCGTTGTTAAAATCTCGCCGATCGAGGAGCCAATGCTATCGGCCCCATCCATCGCCTCCCCCACGTAAGCGACCTCTCTCCAATCCGTCGATACGTGGGCATTATCTCCTCCCTCGAGTCCTCGTCCCCCCATCCCACCTTTTTGATACCATACGTCCCCTCCATTTTCCTCTCCCCTGTCGTCCCCTCCTGCCCTCGGAACCCTCGTCGTAATCACACTGCGTATCAAGAGGGAGGGGAGGAGGAGGCTGGGAGAGTTCGGGGGGGGGGGTGTTGAGGGACAAGTGTTACGATTCGCGAAGTGCTCACGGGACTGATGTGAGACTTATACTTCTCTCTCTCTCCGCACTCCTCCTTTCAATTCCCACCGATTCAGACACGCGATGACTCATTGGCATCGTTTACTGGATGGTGAAAAGGGGGGGGGGGGTTATTGGGTTAAAAAGGGGAAGGATTGGAGCTCAGGTGTACCACTTTTCTTTCCCCAACACCTTGGAATGCCTCGTTAACCGAAAACATTCTAAAGTCCCCACTTCGCGAGCGAGGCCCGTGGGAGCTGAGGGGGGTGAGTCCGGCCTACTCTTGTCGCGACGGTTTTGTCGGCCGCGGACTCGAGAGTGAAGATCCTCGCGACGAAATGCGGATATCTTGAACTCGTCACCAAGGTCAAGGATTCCCTTGAGGGTTCTTTTGAGATTTTAAATAGCTTACCACGGTTTTTTGCGTGCGAATCGCTCCACTGCTACTTCCGTAATCAGCTTGCGAAAGTTTTTTTTTGTGAATTGTGTCTCTCAAAATTCCAAGACGGGTTGACGAAGGTATGAATTTAAATAGAGAGACTTTGTTAGATTCGAAATTGTTTATTAAAATAACGTGAAGAGACAAATTATCACCATGAGATTACAATGGCTTGCGTTTCTTGATGTAATCGTCGTCAGCATGATAACCGATCACGTTATTTCATTGAATAGGATGGAATACCACAATGTGCTCTTTATTTATCAATGAGCGATTACTTCAAGTTACTGTGCCCACCATCAATATTATTAGAAGGCGAAAATGTTAATTTATGATTTGATTTTCATTTACATTTTAATTCCTGCGCATTTTTCTGTAAGATAAATTGGCTTGATTCGACGATTTAAATATGTTAAAAAATTACCGGGGGAAATTTTTACTGTGAATATTGAATCCTTCAGGGAAATATTGATGTGCTTGGACATAAAAAAACGGCACAATATTCAGGATCACTGGAACCCCTACGAGGATAATAACTTCTTTATTTGCCAACTATTGCAATTAAATGAATGGTCTAAAGCTTAATCAAGGCGTTCTAGGAAGTGCCCATCCTGTAACCCTTTAGTCTGGCCTCACCGGCCTAATTTTTTTCATCTTTTACAAGATAATCCACCTTGTTGCCAGGAAAACACTATTGTACGCCTCTGCTTGTCATACATTAGGGGTCAAGTAGTTCAGCCCTTAACTCTTATGTTTCTGACCTAGATACTTGGCTATCTTAGCGCCCGCGAGTCCTTGGATCTTTAACTTATCGTATCGCTTACAGTCATGACGACCGACATTTCTGATTTCCTTCCGCATTCATCTTTTTTCCTAATTATATCGTAATATTTGCTCGCTATTGAAATATATTTACCCATTCCTCCAAATTGACTTCATGTGCCCTACATAATGGACTGTTTATTAATCATTTCTTGCAGGCGCGAGGGAATAACCAAAAATAATTCGATTCACTCTATATTGGGCACATATTGGTATCGACATAGTCGTTCGTATCGCTTAACTGTCTCGAAAGGAAAATTTCAATTTATCCCTTAACTTATTGCGTTTACTTATTATTACTCTATAAATGTTCTCAGCGTTAATTTAATGCCATTATTCGTTCATTTATTCAGGGGATATTTGTATCTTAGATGGGTCGCTTCCTAAAGCTTGTAAGTCAAGCAGAATAGCATTGAAATCCCGGTGGTGAACTTGTTGTTTTTTGAAATAATATTAAAAAATAGCGAAAACTCACATCATCCTCTGACATGTACAAGTTCTTGCTTCATTCCTTCTAGCTTCGGCGCGGAGAAAATTCTTACCTCAATTTGACATTTCTTTCGAGAATATTCATTTCAAGTTAATTTCATTATTTATTAAAATGATGCAGTGTGGAATGACGTACCCTCTACCATCCTGTAAATGGCGGCTGAGAGAAAATGGATGTGAAGTGATTTTGTTAATATCACCCGAGGGACGTTAAATTCGTCTCCTCACATCGTCCATCTTCATTCAAACGCACAGCTTGGTTGATTTTATTTACTTTTAGAGGATTATGCGATAGTAAACATATTTCGGTGGATTCCTGAGAAAGCAACATAATTACGTTCAAGGGTGCACGCTGCTGATACTCCGTTGGTTATCCGCGGGGATCTCTATAAAATATTTATAAAAAATATTTTGCTCTTAAAAAGCAAAATGGAATTACTTGGCCAAATATACCTATTATTTCATCGTTTATTCAAATATATATATATATATATATATATATATATATATATATATAACAAACTTGGACAGCAACAAACAACATAAGAACACATAAAAAGATCACTCATATGCTATTTCTTGATCATTTCGACGAAATTCAGGTTCGTCTTCATCGGAGCATTACTTCTATTTCTTCCGATGAAGACGGAGCTGAATTCCGTCCAAATGATCAAGAAATAACGTGCGAGTGATCTTTTTACGTGTTCTTATATTGTTTGTTGCTGTCCAAGTTTGTTATTCAATACTTCCGTGTTACTTCGACGAAATCATCTATATATATATATATATATATATATATATATATATATATATATATATATATATATATATATATATGTACATATTTGTATGCGTGTGTGTATTATTGTACGATGCGTAAATGCATGTATGTATATATTATCGCATGATATGGATGGGTGTGTTTGGATATGAGCGAGTATGTATATGTGTATATATACATATGTATATATATGTCTATATATATATATATACATATATATACATATGTATATATATATATTTATTTATACATTCATATTTATTTATAAGCTCAAATCTGTGCATCAATGACTGGTGCCCTAACACCTCCCCTACCACACGCCCTCGTGGTGGCTTTCGGGGTGTTGCGTAGATTTTAAATCAGTCAGAATCCTAATTAGGGACATGATATCACAAATGTGCATGTAGTCATACGAATATATTTCCGAGGACTGGTCTTAATTGAAGAAGGAATATAGAATCACTCGTAGGTTCATAAAATCATAAAATGCAAGGTTCCCAACCATCGGAATTCTGGTCTCTCATATTACGGATAACTACGCCAGTACTTGAGCGTCCCCTAAAAACCGAACTCCTTCCCACCAACAAATCCGACCATAAGCTATTGAAAGCTTAAATGATTGATTCTGCGACCTGAACATTGACAATTTTCCTCCCCAATTCCGCGGAAATGACAATTCCTCGTTAACCTCCAGCCTACGTTGTCCGAGAATTGAAGCAACCAGCACCGCCGGGGGAAGTGCGGAAGACGGGAGAGGCCGACGGAGTGTGCACTCACCCTTCATTGATGAGGATGCGGTGTGAGCTTCCAACTCCGCCCGGATGCCACCTACGTACACGCCCGGTGGCCACCCCTGAGAACGTCCTTGAGGGCGAAAAACCTCGCTCGACCCTTCTCCCCGCCGCCCTCCGGTTCCAAACCCACGCCTCTCATCCGCCACCTCGTCCCACGTCGTCACAAAACCCTCCGCCCCTCATCTCGAGCCCCTCGGGACCATCCTCCCATCCCCCCCCCCCTCACACCCAGATCGACATATCGAGTCACCAATAATATCAATTTTACATCGATATCCAACGGAGTGGAAGTCTAATGGGGATAGCCCTGAGGTACCGAGCAGGAGGATCCGGGTTCAAATCCGATGATGGTCTATCTTTTCCTTTCATACCGTCACTCTTCTCCCTCATCTATTTGATGCTTTGACTTTCATTCATTCTCATAATATGAACAAAGCAATGCAGGACACTTACTCATCTACATCTGATGAAGATTCCTCTTTGACCTGCTCACTCCTCAGTCCACACCCATTTGACAAAATTAACCCACAAGTACTCACTCACTATAAGGTTTTATTTCCAGCCATGATTGACAAATTAGGGTCACGCTAATCTCGTGCACATTCTCGTATTACATGCAACCAGGAGCTTCAGGGCGAAATTGCAAATTGGAGGAATTAAATACATTCAAATTATCCACTTGGTAGCCCAGTGGATTTAGCTCTGGGATACCACTAAGCAGAGGGCCCGGGTTCGGTGACGCCTCAAGGCACCTCAATAACTCAAGCTGTTTAATTTTTCTGGTACCCGACCTTCCTGGGGAAACCATTGGTGACACAGGGAGAGGAACTAGCTCCCTCATTATACTGAAATATGTGAAGCCCTCATTAGGGCTTAGTACTAGGTGAGCTCTACCCTAACCTATCTAACCAACCCGGTTAGATAGGTTATCACTTCACCCAAGCTGCGTTACCTTTCGGGTATCAGACCTCCCCATGAAACCCTAGCAATCAAAGGGTCAAGTAAAAGCCCCCTACCCTGATATGTGAATTTCGCGCACCGTATAGGACTCAGTATGTGACCTCTACCCTCACCTATCAAAACAGGCTTTAGAGTGATCACCGTGGGTTTTTTTTAGATGCTTGAAATTTGAAACCTCAAGACTTCATGGAATGGTGGCAAAGTGAGATGCTGAAAGTCGTAATTTAACAAAGAATGTTAAGTAAGAGCGGGAGATGTCGGGAAAGGCTTTTGAATCTCGGAGGTGAAAGAAAGTATGAGGCAGTGCATAAGGAAATTGTTTATGTCATAAAGTGACACAATAGTTTTTAGGATATTTAATATTTACCAGGGACCGTCAAAAACATGGTCGTCCACCCGTAATAACAATCGTTCGTTTGGTCGCATAGAGTGTGCGTCTTATTAAAGGGGCATGGCTCCTTGGGGTATTTGCTCCAACGCAGTAATTTGTTCAAGTAGCCATGAGGAAGGCCGTATTGAATCCTAAGAAAGGAGGGTAGAAATATTATTTGAAAGAAAACGAAATGATTTGATATTCTACCATATATATAGGCATCCTCGGGATTCAAACCCGGGTCATCAGCGATGGAAAAAACATGTTTATCATCGATGCAACATCTAAAACAATCAATATCAATTTATATTATGTATCTCCCCTCCTGCATACGTATCAGATAGATTGTCTGCAGGGAGTTCATGGCTCCAAGCGGAATAAAAAGGAAACCCGGACTAATCAATCCAAAGGTCAGTCTGATAGGTAGGGGTTGAGCCCACCCGGTTTTGACCCCCCCCCCTCCCTGCGACGCTTGAAAATCGGTCATTCCGGATACTGGGACCATTCCTTTTTCATGTGTTTTTTTCCGGAAGGTTGTGTCAGGCACTTAAACGTGGTATCGCATGGTTTGGGTTCAGCCATTGAGGTGGGAGGCGCTCAAGGGCATCACGTCCCGGATTCCAATCCTGGACCGTGAGGTAGGCATCCACCTAAGCGCTCAACCCACCACGTCACTCCGGAACCGAAGGCGTGCGCGTGGATCTTGCGTGCATTTTGGACACTATTTGTCTTCGCGTGCACTGTCCACGCACAAATGCGTGCACCGTGGAGGAGGGTACCTGCCTACATTTCACGCCAGACTCCCAAGCGAATCCATCGCCCGTTCTCTCGACTGATGTGTGTGCACACAAGTTTGTATCGATCCCTATCGGTTTCACACACGGCCTCTCTCTCTCTCTCTTCCTATCCCATTCTCACTCCACACTCCACTCCCCCCTTCCAGATATCTCCCTTCACCCCTCTCACTCCTCCCCCATGGCGAATGAGAACGAGACGGTGGGAGACGAGGGAGGTAGAGGGAGAGAGAAACGGGAAGGAAACGGGAGGGAAGATGGGACACCGTCCGTCCTTGTTCGGGATTCCCGGGACGGTGGTTGAGGGGGAGGGGAGGGTGGGTACCGTTCTCGCCGGCCGGCCGGCTGGCCTCACCCCTTTCGTCAGACTCCATCCTTCGCGATCATCATCCCTTTTCGCTCGTCATGTTGCGACGGGATGAATAGTAAGGGAGACGTGATGAGAGAGTCTCCCCTCGGAATCGAAGGGAAGAATACCCCGGACGCCGCGTGGTCGATCACGGGGTCATCCGACGTGCGGAAATAGATGAATAAAAAATGACGGGATATCATTAAAAAAAAATTTTTTTACTCGTTTCTAATACCCGATTATTTCCTTTCCTCTATCTCCACCACACCCTCCCAGCACCCCGCACCCTCCCACTCACCCCTCCCCCCACCCCGCCAATACACACACCCATCCCCCGCGCACCCGACGGTGAAAAATCAATCGCTACGTCGATTCGGAAGACTTAGCTGCTATGCGGTTCCGGATGGAAATTGAGAAAACATCAGTTTAACGAGACGACCTGTGGGGGGAGGGGAGATGGTGAAGGGGACACAGGGAGAGAACCGGGTTGCGAAGTTGGCGCACAAACAGGTACACCATAGACGTCCTTGAGACCCCCCCCCCGAAAAACACGCTTCCCCCTTTTCATTCCCCCCAATCCACACTCATTCAACACGTGCACATATACGTTTATGTATTCCACCTCTCACGTCGCCCCCTCTATCGCATATGAGAATTGCAATACATTCAAAACGTGGGCCGCCCTGGGTGCCCTCCTGAAGGACTACCCGCGACCCTTTTTTTACGATGCAGTAGAGAGAGGGAGACTGCGTCGTGTCCGGGTTTGTATGCCGGCGTGGTGGTCGGAGACGATTCCCGAGCTCTTATTCTCGGAACGGTGTCACCACGCTACGTCTTTCTTTCTCTCTCCATCTCCGCGACCTCAACCACACCACCACCTCCTCTCAACCTCCCAAACCCCGCCGACGAATATTTCGGCACGGTCCATATCCAGGACATGTTCTCCATAAATCCCCTCCTCCCCCACCCGCTCTCCTCACATCGCCACCCACAGCCCCGATCTCCCACCACCCCATCAACATCTAGAAGGGTCGACTCATTGATTCACCCACCTCTAGTGCGACGCATTCCCCCGTTCCTCTGTCCCCCCCCACACGCCCTCGGAACACTCTCCGCCCCAGAAAAGCTCGTAAGGCACCCAAAACCGTGGGTTGGTGGGGGTAGGTGGGGCAGGGTGGTTGGTGTTGGTGTCGTAAACGTGGAAAGACATGAGGGACAGTTAGGCGAGAGGTGGTGTACGGTGGTAAAGGAATGACAGACCGGCCTAACGCGTGTGTTCCTCACGGAAACCCGTTCTTGTAGGATATTTAAGCGAAAATCTCTCCCTCTATGCCTCCTTCTCGTATCTATCCACCACCGGGGAAAGAGAAGGGGGATGATGATGAGAGAGAAAGAAAATAAAGCTCCCGAGCAAGTCGGGGGAGGAGGGAAGGGTGTGGAGAGGGAGAAAAAATTCTCCATCCCATCCTTTTGCATGGAGGTTTCGGGAAGGCGCGTCGGCGTATCAAACATGAAGGAAGGGAGAGAGGGAGGGAGTGGGGAGGAGAGGAGGGTGAAGGGAAGGGGGGATAGGGGAAGAGTATGGGAGATGGAGTGGGTGGGTTTCGGGGAGGGAGGGAGGGAAAGAGAAGGGGGGAGGCCCGCAGCGGCAACTGCCTACTCCTTGCTTGCTACGTCCTTGCCCACATTGATCGGGGGAGTCGTGGGCGCTTTTGGGAGGGGGAGGGCCGGCGGCGTAGGGGCTGAAGGGAGGGGGGGAAAGGGACGGAGAGAAGTTTAATTCCTCCCGCCGCCAATGCCATTTTATGGAAGATGGGGGGGCAGGGGGGTGGAAATGAAAGTAGAGGGGGGTTGAGGTTGGTGATTCGGCACACGCCACGGCATTGTTTTGCCGTGCCGTGTTAGTTTCTGGGGAGAAGGGGTGCGTGTCTGAGATCCCCTCACCCCCCCTCTCGCCTTCGCGTCTCGGCTTTGCCTTCGCGGACTCATGGGAGAGAATGCCCCCCGCCACCTAGTTTCTCTGCCCCCCCCAACCTTCGAGAATGGGGAACGAGGACCAGTGGGGAACATACGGGAAAAAGGGTGGTGGTTAGAGGGTTCGTTTCGTGGGAGCACAACCCAGGACCTGTCGCACGGAAATCGAGGGAGAGCGGGAGGTAGTTCATTATTCCCTTCCCGGAGGGTGAGAAATGAGCGGGGGGGCTGAGGGCTGGGGGGCGTAGGGAGGGGGCAGAGGGGGTTTTGAATGGGGGGTCGGGTTTGACCGGGGTGAAGGATTTTCATGGGTTCGGGAATCTCCTGGGTAGGGGGGGAAACGGTCGACCACCCAAAGAGATCGCCCCCCCCCCTTTTTACCTCTCCCCCGAATCCGCCCACACACTTCCGAGAGGGCGGGAAGGGGACGCGGGTTCCGCCCGGGGCGATCGACAGCGAGAGAAGCGTAAAGAGGGACCCCTCATCGAAGCCCTCCCGTCATCCCATTCACCCTCGTGCGATGTCCATTCTTCAATGCCCTTCGTCGTCATTCCCACCCTCTCCCCGCCCACCCATCTCCTCTCACTCCCCTGCCCTCCCCTCCCCCTAATTCCTCACGTGACCCCCACACCCCTCATCCACACTCCCTCGCCCCAATTCTTCCCGCAGAAAAAAGGTGGTAAAATAAAATGGATGGTTCTCTGCGCGGAGAGACGCGGGAGCACAACAGTGGGGCCGCGGATTTCTTCCTGTCCTTCTTCCCTCTTCGTCTGAATAAAAATATAAAAAGAGTCGCCGTCGACTCCTTAATCTGGAAGACCAAACAAATGACTTGGGCCCGACGACGACGACATTTTCCGAGGGGGAGGGAAACAGTGTAGGGAGGGGGTGGAGGTTGAACGGTCTGGGTTGAGGGTTGATGCCAGCCGGACGGTATACTCTCTCTCTCCCCCCCCCCTTGAGGGACAGCTCACACTCGCCAAAATTAATCTTCTAGGCATGCATGGAGCGCAAACAAACGCTTCGCAAACACACACGCACAAAACACACCCCACTCACAAAGGAGCACACGGGCTGCAGAAACGAAAAAAAATTGCATCGGGAATTTGATGCGCGGATTTAAAAAGGGCGAGAGACTGCACGCTGACTCTCCGGGAGGCGACGATTCAATATTTAACGAAAATAAAAAAGATGTCATACAAGAAACGAAACGGGTTTAAACTGAGGGTATGCAAAAGAAAGAGAGATGCATGACAACAAAATGGATCCGGGCTAACCTTCGCAAGTGTATCCTTGCTGAATGAGGCCCCAGAGCATGTCCGTGCAGTGATGACAGTACGTGGGCTTGTGGAAGGTCTTTTTGGAGAAGGTGTGTCCATGATGGGGGTAGTGGTGGTGGGCGGAGGTGTTGGGGCAGGGCCCGCCGGCCCCCGGCAGGCCCCCACCGCCCCCGGGGGCGGAGGAGGACGACAGGGTGCCCCCGCCGCCGCCCCCCGGCACCACGCCGCCGCCCCCACCACCACCACCGCCTCCTCCACCGCCTCCTCCACCACCGCCTCCACCACCGCCTCCTCCACCCCCGCCCTGCTGTCCCCCGCTGCCGCCCCCGGAGGAGGAGGAGGATGAGGACACGCCCCCGCCCCCTCCGCCCCCGCTGCAGGACGCCATGGCGGCCAATCCGGAAGAGAGTAGGAGGGAGAGGGACAGGGGTCCCCGTGAACCACCCTGCTTCTTCTTGCTGCCTCCCCGCCTCCGGCGCCTCCTCCGGCCGCCGCTGCCTCCTCCACTTCCTCCACCTCCTTTCCCACCGCCTCCTCCTCCACCACCACCGCCTCCACAACCACCACCACCACCACCTCCACCACCGCCTCCCTCCTCCTCCTCCCCGTCCTCCTCAGCCTCCTCCGTCTTATCCCGCGGAACAGCAAACAACACTCGATACGTGCTATTATTGTTGTGACAAAATTTATGACTTCCAATTCCCCCAATGCATGTACGTGTGTAAACTAACAAAAAATATATATATATATTTATTTATTTATTTAAAATAAATAAATAAACATATACACATGTATGTTTATTTCCCAAGTGACAAATTATATTCCCCGGACGTGCCTTACTTTCTTTGTCAGGGGTGGGGGAGTGCTGTTTGGAGTGGGGGGCGGGGGGTTTGGTAGGTACTCCAAAAAAGTCCACCCTCTTTCCTTCTTCTCTTCCTGATGGGTTTTTTCCTTATTTATGTGTTATTTCCTTCCTTCAAACTCTGTGGCGGGATGAATTGGGGGGGGGGGGAGTTCAAGGGCTTTTTTTTAAATATGTGTTGGTGTGTGCTGGGGGGGAAGGGGGTGGCGGGTGGTCCGGAGGGAGGAAATGAATGATTATTCTTCTCTCTCACTTCTCACGGAGGCTCAAGGGTGAGGGGCGGGGGGAGGTGTGGAGAGTCGAGTGGTCGCGGGGGAAGGAGGTGGGGGAAAATTTGCGACGAAACCCCCTTCCTTGTTTCCTTCTTTGAAAAAAAAATATTCTCCTCCGAGGAACACCTCCGGAGCACCAATTCTTTTTTTCCCGGAAAATAATTTTATATTGACACCAAAACACACTTCCTTCTTCTCCCTTCTTTTTTGTGGATTATTATATACACACAAATATATTCATATGTATAGTATGTATCCGGGGGAAACGGACTCTTCTTCCCTCCCACACGACGAGAGGAAAGGGAAGAAGGATTTCTCTTCCCTCCCCTGGAATAATAATAATTATAATGTGGCGAGAAAAAAAAATGAAATAAAGAAATCACTGCTGCACTTGTCTCCTTTGTCGGCGGTTTATTTATATCATATACATATATAAATACATTAAATATTTATATATGTATACATATATATATTTCCTTTTCGCACGATCGGAAAGTGTGCACCTCTCTTCTTTCCTCCGTGTAAATTTGTTACAATATGCGTGTTATCACTCTCCACCGCGTCCGCACCGCCACTCTCCCGCTATGTCACCGCGCGGAGGCCGGCTTCGCCCGCGGGGGCCGGTGGCATCTCGGTCATCATCATCTGGGGCAGCGCCTTCGGCCTCGCGACGTCCTCGGATGGGGCCGACGGCCGCCCCTCGGAGCCGCTCGAGGAGGACCCGCGGCATAAGGTTCAGTGGGCGGCCAAGGGGGCCGGGGTCGGGGTGAGGGTGCGGGGGCCGTCGGAGAAGGTGGGCGGGTGGGTGAAGAGAAAGAAGTAGGGGCGGAGGGGAGCGGAGGTCGCACCGTCTTCCGCGGCGGCAGCAGACACCAGCAGCCACAGCAGCGTCAACAACACCGGCGGAGTCGCCGTCGTCGTAGCCTTGGCCTCCCCCTCGCGGCCACCCCTGACCGCCGCAGCCGCTCTCAGCGGCCCCGACCCGTCCGCTGCTCGGAACGACGGGCGGAGACCGCCCTCTGCGCGCGAGCAACCTCCTCCCGTGGAAGGCGCTGGGTGATCCAACATGGCGGCCGCGGACGACGCCGCCGAGGCCGGAGCGTCGCGAACGTTCCCCCGCCGCTCGCCGCCGCCGGCGATCGCTGAGCTGGCCGCTGCAATGACCCTCGGTGTCCGTGCACCGGCTAACACGCATTTCGCATCATCGCCCCCGCCGCCGGCCAAGCGACTCCGCCGTCCGCTTCTCGCGCTCCCGCAGACGGCCATGTCATGGCGTCGCCGTGCCCGCCCCGCTGCTGCCTGCGCTGGCTGCCGCCTCTCTCGGCGCTGCTGCTCCGGCGGCTCTCCGCGCTCTCTTTCTCTCGCGCCCCAGGCCGCGGCGCGCAGCCTCTCTTTGGTGGAAGCGGTGCCTGCCCGGGTGGTGCGGCGGGAGGGAGGGTGGGGGGCGGCAGAGGGGGTGCGGGTGTGTGTGTGCGCGGAGGGTGGGGGAGGCCGGGGGTTTGGGTGGGCCGCGGCGGGCTTTGCGCGGGGCGCGATGGGAAGGGGGATGCGGGAAGTTGGTAGGGGCTGGTAGGGCCAGGAGGGGTGGTGGAGCAGCTTTCTGCGCAGAGCGCGGCGCGCAAGTGGCTGCTGCCGCCTGGGATCCCCACGACTGACGCGGCACCTGAAGGGGAATCTGGGAGATTAGGACGTCGATTGGAGATATTTACCGATATGAGTAAAAAATGATCTTAATAAATGGTGTAATTGATGAAAACGGTGGGTATCAGAATGATTAAAAAGCACCCCAGCTGATTTTTTTACTCATTGTCCGACAGATGCCTTCCTTTTTGGGTTTTTGAATCGCCGCTAAGATTCAGAGCTACATGAGCCATCTATTAGCCAAATATTACACCAATTAAGAAAACAAGTATGAAACGAATTCCTTGCCGCATCTCCCGCCAAAATCCTAGGTCAGCTTTGTTGTCAGTACACATCGCAAACACCTCACATCCTATCTTTTTTAAAGTTTATATATTTTATTTAGCATTGGAAATGGACCTCAATGAAATAGACCAAAGATTAAGGGATTATCAGAGGGATTATTTATCGTTTTTAGACGATGAGGTAAGGAAAACCAATGAATTCTATTCCAGGGCAATTTTTCATTTCAGGGACCGTGAGATTTTTTTCTCGTATATAGGTTCAATGTATTTAACACCCATTTCATGTTTCTTTTTAATTTTTTCTGCATTTTTAGGAAGATCAAGGCATGTACGCTCAGGTTGTCAAGAATATGATAGAAGATAAAGGTCGCCGACTCATAGTGAACATTAACCATCTGAGAAAAAAGCTCCCGGCTAGGACTGCCTCGTATGTACTACCTAGTATCCTTTTATTTTGAAGTTATCATTGCATTAAACGTTTTTTGAAAGTTAATACTCAAAGTATTCGTAAATTCTTGAGTGCAAGTTTTTTCCGTGTGTATTAAAGTACCACGTTCCATTTTTACTCGTTTGGGAATAGTCTCTCGCTGAGTGTCCTGAGGGTCCATGATTTATTGTAGAAATGAACGATCAGTCAATCGCGTTTTATTAATAACAATTTAATATTCTTTCCTGTAGATTGTTAAAAAATGGATTTGAAGAGTTGGGTGCCCTACAGCGTGCGCTGCACGAGTATGTCTCAAGTATTGACATAACGTATGGCAAGAAAAATGAGGAATTGTTTGTTGGATTGGAAGGCAGTTTTGGTTCTCGCCATGTCACCCCCCGTAGCCTCACTTCTCGATTTATTGGCAATATGGTTTGTGTTGAAGGAATTGTCACAAAGTGTAAGTATTTTATTTTATTATTTTCCCAATCGCGGGTGATTCATTATAAGTATTAGTAAGGACCTGGTATCACCTTGTGATGAAATGTATTGATTTGAGGACTGGGCCAATTGAAATTGCGTAATTGCGGCCCTCAGAAATGTATTCCAATGGTCTACAACTGATGGATTTACAGCCTTAAAGGAGACCTATTAACTGTTTCGATTTTCCACTCCTTGATTGCGCCTAGGAACCATCAATTCAATACTTGAGGCAATACCCTATAACCCTCACCACTGGGCTGTGCTTGGCAGGTCAAATCTCTCAACTAATTTTTCCATAAATATGCTCACAATCTTGCACTACCTGAGTTTCTGAGCATCCCCCATGAAGTCATTGTTATTACCAGTGTTGATTTCTCTTTTTCATTCGGAAGCCCATCTCAACTGCTTATGGGAAAGCTGAAGTACTCACAAATTCGAATAAAGATGGACAACCAATGCTGTGTGAGGAGAGCAATGCATGCCTTCTTACAGTTCATTTATATGACCCTGCTAAATTGACTCCTGGCGTACAGAATACTGCAGCATCCTTTACTTACTCCTTCAATAATCAATTAAATGTTGGCTTTCTAGTTATGGCCTAACCATATTTTCCGGAGAAGATATTTTATTTCAGGTTTCAAGGTTTTCTTGCTCCCCAACAACTTTTATTTTTCTATCAATATCTACAACAATGTTTGGGTTCTACTTGTTGGTAGATGGTGTGCTATTGTATAATCATCAGATCAGATAAACCTTTGCATTGCATTGTCAAGTTGTGGAATTTCTGAATGAAAGAGAATGGATTGTCACCATGCTTAATGTTCATAAGTAAGGCATCTTTAGCGAAGTATGATTTCATCTTTCCTTTAATTTTTATGCCAGGGATATATTACCACAAGCCCTCTTCCTTCCTTAAATACCAAGGTTTAGGTACTTCAATGGCATCACCTAAATGGATTTTGTGAATTGTGTTACAAAATCTAATCCAAGTTTTAACGTCACGATGAAAGTTTGCCAGGCAACACAACCTTCGAAATGAATTCTCTTGTAATATGATGCAATGAAAATCAAAATTAATTTTTCTTTTTCTGACTTTTTTCATCACCTGACTGGTGTGCTTATCATTCCCTCTGGAAACACTTGAATTATCTCATTTAGCCTCTGTTGAATTATATTCAACTATGACATATTCAGCTTGTTCAAGGTCATCCAATTTGTGATCCGGAGTATGAAAATGACTGCATATGATTTTTGATTGAATCTGTATCCTAACATCACACTTGTGAATGTCTTCGTCATGAACCATTGTGCTTTTTTGGCTTTCTCATTCATATTTTTGTGTTCTCCAGTTTCATTTGCCATCACATTATAAATGACCACAAGTACACTATGATAACCACATTCTCGGTGATGATTTAACATGTTATCACTTGAAATAAATTCAAATTTGCTATCATTGCTTTTGAGAAACCCTTCCTTGCTCTTTTTATTCCTTCAAAATTGTGGAACCTGTCTTAGGATATAATCTTAAATAAGAATAACTATATGAAAGCACTTGTAGTAGCAAATGACACTTTGAGCAACAAAATGAACTTTGATGTACATATTCATTGCACCGTGGGTTATGGTAGTCCAAGGGTGGAGCGTTGGACTACTGACCAGAGAGCCCGGGTTCGATTCCCAATCCTCTCTGGGTGCAATGTAGCTCCACCCAAGCCAGATCTTTCTGGGAAACCTTAACCTACACAGGGTAAGGAACTGGCCCCCTACCCTGATGCATGAATTTCACACCCCGTCGGGCTTAGTAGTGGGTAAACTCTACCATCACCTACCAAACCGACCTTCAGGTTGATTACTGTGTTGATGGGTTTTTTATTACATTGAACCGTAGGCTATTTTTGGCAGCCAGTCTCATTGATATATGTTCTTAGTTAGCCTGTTTATCTATTTTTATGTTTAAAATTGTATCATCATTAGTGAAATCTTTTTAGGTTTAATCCATTTATTTCTCCAGTCTGTTGACCTAAATGAATATTTTCATCCTTCATATTTCTGTCTTCTCTTTCTTTTATCATCCAGGAGTCCTTTCGTTCTAAAAAAGGTTCCAAAACTGTGTATTCCTTGTTTTCTTTGTTGTTTATAGTTTCCCCTTGCTGAGCTATGATAAAAGTATTAGTCATTCGATTTTATTCCAAATCATTGTATTTTGAGTTTATATTTGTCAGCAATGAAAATATATGTCAGTCAGTTAGGTATTTCTTCTTTATTTCTACAAACTGTGAACACAGTGATGGTATTTATGTCGCTTTCTCTTCCAAAGTGGTTTTTGTTTTATGTACTAATTAAGCAGTTCCTCCAACTTAAGCCAGGAGCCATGCCATCCAAGTAAATTCATTGCTTCTTTCCGAAAGTTAATACTTCTTAACAATGTTTTACCAAAATTATATCCGCAAAGTTGGTCAATTTAATTTTCCCATAATATACTGTAAAAATGTAGTGTACCTACTTGTAAATTATTCAAAGCAATATTACTTGGGAGGCAGTACATTATTCATAGTGGTATTGTTATCTGTTTTAGGAAAGGTTCTTGAAAAACATGATTTAGACACTGGAAAACGGGTAAAATTCAAAGAATCTTGAAGTACTACCCTAAAGTCATGGGTTTGAGTTCAACTTTAAGCCTTAGGGTTGTGTTATTTATAGTAATTTGAGAAGCCGTGAGGGCAAGTTGTAAACTTTTGATTGGCATCTCAATAGGCTCAAAGGCTCCCCGAGGCATAATAGAAGCACAAATATTGTAGAAATCTTATAAAATGCAGTCATTCCATGAATGTCCAAGGATGAGTCAGTGCCAACTAAGAATGGACAGGTTTTTTGTGCTTCAATCGTTGCCTCTCTGTTACATAGATTCCTTGTGGTATGTTTCAGATTTGTATATTTGAATGTACATGTACTTGTAAGCTGCTCAGAGGCAATCAAAGACTGAAAAAAATTGCAAATTGAATCAGTAACTTAATCATGTTAGTTGGTACAAGGAAAGTGTGACATGTACTTATTTAATTCTAATTGCCTTAGGTTCATTGGTGCGTCTCAAAGTGGTCCGAAGCGTTCATTATTGCCCAGCAACCAGGAAAGTGCTTGAGAGGAAGTATACTGATCTGACTTCATTTGATGCCTTCCCTTCAAGTAGTGTGTACCCAACTGCAGTGAGTTATCATTCACTCTTGGTTTTTTTTTAAGCTTTTATTTGTGATTCCTCTTCATAAACTGCTTACAATTTTGAATGTTAATACTTCTAATTGGGTATTGAGGTATTTATTGTCAGGAATTAGAAAAAACTTATGAGATTTCACCAAACTTTATTGTGGCACAACCATTTTCGTCACCTATGAGGTACAATTATTTCCAGTTAGTAATTCTACGGGTGTATCTACTCATGGAAAATGGCAAAAAGCATAAGTGTGGGGAAGGGAGGTAATGAGGGGTTCAAATATTGTACATGTGCAACTCATGCATGTAAACAATCTTGTGTGTTTGTTCATTTTTACACATCCCATGTTAAAGATAATTGGGACAACAAGCATTACTTTTGATTTACTTAAATTTACAACTTATTAATTATCGTGTCTTTAAAGCCCCCCAAATTTCAGAGTTTAAGAGGATGCATCGATAGCTTAACTGGCTGAAGTACTCCACCAGACATTGAGGGATCCAGGTTAGAATCTGGGTCAAGGCGAATGATTTTTAAACTCTTAAATTGTTGCAATGAAAATTAATGTGTGTTTAACATAAAGGTGGATATTGATAGAAATGAGCTCTTACGGCTAGTAGTATTGAACGAATGTAAAACTCCAATAGCCGTAAACAGTTTACCTTTCTAATCAAAGTACAAATGAAATTAGTTGGCTAGGACCACAAGTCAAGAAGGGGTAAAAGGTAAAACCTTTCTTATCCTCTCCTTTTTACCTTTTACCCCTTCTTGACTTGTGGCGCTAGCCAACTAATTTCATTTGTACTTTGATTAGAAAGGTAAACTGTTTACGGCTATTGGAGTTTTACATTCATTCAATAAAGGTGGATTAAAATTTTTTCCCATTATTTTGTGAGATTCTAATACTTTTTTATGGATTGAGATCAAATTCATGTTAATTTGGAAATGAACATGCATCTTGAAGCTACTGCCAGCAAATCTTAAGCAAATACCTATGAAATTTCAATTTATTCAACTCATTGCTTTCAGGATGAAGATGGAAATTTATTGGAAACAGAGTATGGTTTGTGTAATTACAAAGATCATCAAACTCTGACAATCCAAGAAATGCCTGAGAAAGCACCAGCCGGTAAGTGATATGAAGTTTTTGCAATAATAAATTATTTTTTCCGCTGAAAAGCAGCCCTGTTTATGTTAAAGGTAATAGCTACATTTTTTTTTAAATTCTCCCTGAAGCTGTAAAGGTTAACTGCTGGGTGCAAGATTTAATAAATGAACAATTTTCTCTTTTTGTTGAATGAATTATGTCACATATATATTTCAACTTGAAGAGCGTTTGACTGCAACCCTCCATTCTTTGCTATTGATCGTTAGATGTCTAATATACTTCCAAGTGGGAGTGCCATCCTATCATGTACTGAAAAACCCTGAGTCAGGGTGTGCCTAATCCATCTTGTTCTTCCTTGCTTAGTATTCCAAGTGAATTTTTCATTGTCTACTCCTCTGTGCCCATACTGATTTTCCATTTTAATGCCCTTTATTTTTAAATGCCAAACTGAATATTCTAGTATGAAGTTTCCCATTGATCTTCCATGTCATAGCACTGCAGCTGATTCCATGAACTTCACTTTGGACCATAGCTGCAGTTATTACAGAACCTAAATCAAATGATAGTTCTTCTCAGTACAGTTTTCACATAAAAATGAAACTTTTTAGGTGAAAATATTGATGATCATTCAAAAAAATAATGACTCACCCTGGAGGTGGTTGTAAACATAACTCAGCAATATGCCCACCTTAAGGAGTTGAAAATTCTTCTTTCACGTCATGTATTTCTATTGACTACTCAAAGTCACTAGTAATCTTTAATGAGACTAACCAAAAATTAATGAGGATTTACTTAAAAAACTGATATTATAGGTATAAATTTTACTCGTCACACAGATGGAATAGATAAAATTATTGTATTGTCTTTAAATTAGGTGCACTTCTTCTTAAAACGCCGTTTCTGTTCTACCAATATGCCTCTAGTACAGGTTATAATGAGATTTGTACTTAATATCTGGTATTGAGAGTCGTTTTTTGCCTTTTTTTTATTTTAATAGGATAGCTTTTGCATGCTACATGAATTTAAACACATCAGCCGGAATATTTATTTAATATTCAAACATCAGACCTCTTTGGGGTTCCATGCATATGGATAGCCATGAAGAATGTCTACCTTGTTCAAAGTGTTATTACTCACACAGCTGTTTTTAAAAAATCCTGTTAATCTACCCAATTTCTCTTGATTTTTTTCTATAAACGTGGGCACATGTCATGTAGATTGATCTGCAGTGAATCACTTTTTTTGCTTTCGTGAATGAGACATGTTTAATGTAATGTCACATTATTTATATGCACTCTCTGATTTGTTCTTTTACAGGCCAGTTACCACGAGCAGTTGACATTATATGTGATAATGATCTTGTAGATCAATGTAAGCCTGGAGACCGTGTTCAGATAGTGGGAAATTACAGATGCTTGCCAAACAAACAGGGTAGTTTGACTTCTGGAGTTTTCAGGTGGGTTCAAGCTTTTTGCAGGCCAAAGATAGTTTTAGGTTTGTGAATTTATTACATCTACTCATGATATGGTCAAATTACTTGAAAGTATTTGTTATTCACGTATTTAATTCCATCTGAAGTACTGCACAATAAGTGGCTACAGGTATACACAATAAGTACTATAGGACATTATTACATCTATTGTTTGAAATAACAACATTTGTGATAAATACTATGATGCACGTCTTTAGCTATCATGGGGCAACACAACATTTTCTGATCTGTTGGGCTACATCAGGATATTTTAGTTAATATAGAAATTAATGTGGGTTTAAATAATTTCATTGCATTAGTGGGTTCATAAAATACCTAAGAAGCAGATAATCTTAATGCATTTTTTAAATTAATTTATTACAGTGCAAAAATAAATAATAAGAAATTTCATATATCTTTATTAAAAGTAAAATCAGCTGTTGCGGGCTATATGAAAAGCAGTGGTTGGCTATTGGTTGTGCATCCGTGGGTTAATATCATTTCTCCTGTCTGCTGTTTAATAATCAAACATATATAAAGCTTTTGCTGGTAATTTGGAATTTCTAAAGTTAATGTGGGTGCTTCCTTGCAAAAGTAGATGGTTCATTTACAGTAGGCATTGATGTATTGGTTAGCAAGGTGTCTTGGGTTTTCTTCTTTGTTGAACCATCTGGTGTGGCGACAAGTTTTGCCGGCACTTCAACCAGCTTTGTCTGGTCAAAGAATCTGTCATTGCACCAAGTGGACCAATTTGGAATAAATCCCCAGAGAATTTCCTCACCAGCATTATGTCTTAAAAGAATATGTAAGTTTTATTTGCCAAGGGACCATTAGATATAAGTGTGTGGTGTTGAACTTGATCCAGAAAGATTTATTGCCGCACCATTGTCCATCATGAAGTGTCTTAATTCTAATACACAAAGGGCATGATCAAAAGGTATTTGGACTGGCTCCCCAAATGGTGTGGCAGAGTTAGGTGCAGCTGAAACCTCAGTACCTCCCTAGCTATCTGTATTTAGTCCATTATTTCCTCTAATGGTGGGTTTCTCTAATTTTTCAGGACTGTCCTGATAGCCTGCAACATCATGCTAATGAGCAAGGAGACATCAGTTCCATCAATCAAGAGGGAGGACATTCGCATTTGCAAAAAGCTTGCCCGTTACAAGGGCAACAGCAGGGATCCAAATGGTGCAAAAAACATCTTTGAACTCCTCGGCCAGTCCCTGGCACCTTCCATCCATGGCCACACTTATGTTAAGCGTGCCATTCTTTGCATGCTGCTCGGTGGTGTTGAGAAGGTTCTTGTCAATGGAACACGACTAAGAGGGTGAGGGATTTTGAAATCTATGGTCTAAAGCAGACATTAATTCAGGTCTCTTGTTTGATGTTGATTACATTATTGTGAAGGAATAATACGAGGCATGTTCATAAAGTAAGGGCCATTTGGTCACAAGAAAAAATATACTCATATGAAACACATTTTTTTGGCACTTTTAGTTAGCTGCAAATGTACCGCACTTCTCTACATAATTGCCAGTCACTTCTAAGCATTTTTCGTAATGCTTCACCAGCTTCTTTAATCCCTCTGCATAGAAGCTCGCCACCTGAGAGTTGAACCAATTGACGTCGCCGTCCTTGAGTTCCTCTTCGGTTTCGAAATGTTGTTCACTGAGTCACTGTTTCAAGTGCAAGTAACAATGCAAGAAAACAAGTCATCTCCATCTTTTTAGTAACGGCCCAAAACCTCTCGTCCACTGGATATTCTTTGCTATTTGTGGTGGGAGAGCATTTTTGGTACCCACCTACCACACAATTTGTGGTAACCAAGGTTTTCCATGACAATATTGTAGACAGTAGTGCGTCCAAGTTGAGGAAATTATTCAGCCATGCCATTAATCGTCAATCAACGATCACATCACAGTTTTTGTTCCACTTGCGAAACAATTTCATCGGTCAGGATACTGGGCCTGCCACTTCGCTCTTCGTCATGGACATTTGTTAATCCCTTTTTAAAATCACGGTACCATTGTCTAACCTTTCCTTCACTCATAACTGTTGGTCCATAAACTAGGCATAACTCCCGATGAATTTCAGCAGCCAATAATCCTTTTGCATAACCCTTTTAACATCGGTTCATAAGTGATTTGCATGAAAAGGAACATACTGACCGAGGTGACAATTTTCTAATTTTTTAATTTAATTTGAACCAATATGAGATGTTTTGTAATTAGAATCAAAATGACATTGAACTGTTACCAGCATAATCCAACTTTTTTCCTACTCACAAAATTATATGCCTTCTGAACACCGTCTTAAATTTTGTGTCCTTACCTTTCACTCTGTGGATTAAACACTCATTTTTAGTCTTATTACACTTACGAAGCATATCAACTTACAAATTCTAGTGTGTGAAGTATAATGGTGAGATTAGGTAATGAAAACTTTTAATTTAGATTGTTCAGAATGGAAATGATTTTAAGTAGAGTGTGATTTACTCAGAGCTAATCTTATGGGTGCCCAGTGAAATATCATCCAAACCAGTAAAACTTTTTTCAAGTCTCTGCTGGTTGTGTCCATCAAAATTAGAGCATGTAAATGTGTATGCATAAGAATTGGGGACGAAATTATTTAAGTTTTTTAATTGTCTCTGACATAAAATCAGATTCATTAACACCAAAGGCATTTGTGAGAAGATTATTTAAGTCAGGTTGAAAGGTTCTAGTTTCTTCAGTCAGTGCTTGGCATTATCAACATTTGACAATAACGAAATTGTGGCTCAATGAATTCTGAAATGTATTTGTAAAAAAATTGAAATTATCAAGACTAATGATGTCACAACTTTGGTATTGTCATGGAGCCAAAATTTTGAGACCTTGAATAAGATTGAATAACCTCCCATGGTCATTGAATTTATCTCTTTGGTAATTTGTTGGGAGTCTGTTGCATCTCATTTCCTTCTTGTCTCATTCAGTGACATAAACATTTTGCTGATTGGAGATCCTAGTGTAGCAAAGTCCCAGTTGCTGCGATATGTTTTGTGCACTGCCCCTCGTGCAGTGCCAACTACTGGTCGAGGTTCATCTGGTGTAGGTCTGACTGCTGCTGTCACCACTGATCAAGAAACTGGTGAGAAACGGTAAGCTTTGACTCATGGATTTTTGCTGAAATTTCGTTTGAATTTTCTCTTCTTAATGATTGCTAAAAGTGTGGAGAATTGGTAGTGAAAATTTCATGTTCGTCAGGAAAGATCTTATAAGCTGGATTTCCTTTGAAAACTTCTGAACTTTTGATTTAAAACATGGAAACAATTTTTGGTTGCTTTTCTAATTCTGAAATAAACATACTGCTAAATAATTGTTTCTTTCCCAGTTTGGAAGCAGGTGCTATGGTTCTTGCTGATCGTGGTGTTGTCTGCATCGATGAATTTGATAAGATGTCCGATATGGACAGAACTGCAATCCATGAAGTCATGGAGCAGGGCAGAGTTACAATTGCTAAAGCTGGAATCCATGCACGTTTGAATGCCCGTTGTTCTGTTCTGGCCGCAGCTAATCCTGTGTATGGAAGGGTAAGCCTTTAATATTTCAACTAAATCAGTGATAATGAAAGAAGACACTTTGCTTTCATCGTAATAAAAATACTCAGTGTGGAAAAGGAAAGTGTTTTCTTTAATCATGAACGATTTTCACCATGTAATGCCTGAGACGTATTTGTATCATGACTGGTTTGGATAGGAAAATTGTTGAGCATATGGAAGTCCTTAATGAAATGATGACTTAGAAGGCTGTACTCTTGGGTCCATTTGGGTCCACTCAGACCTGGAAATATTTTATTTGATTACATTAAGATAATAAGTAAGGGTTAATTTTTCATTACACATGTACATACATACCCCATATGGTAGACAAAGTCAAAAAGTTATTTCTGAAAACTGGCTCCCTTTTATTAATTTCTACCATTCTGCTCTCTCATAGAGAACGTCCCAGCCTCTGTACATTCATCATTGTGTCGTGTATGCTCTTCTGTTCCTGACACTTCCAATATTTTTTATTTTGAAATATTCAACCAGTCACCTATAACTTTCTTGGCCTACCTTTTCCATTCATACCATTACTCTTCTCTCTCATATGTTTGATGTTTTGACTCTCATTCATTCTCATCAGATGGCCAAATCAATTCAGTGCAATTATCTATTACAGCTGCATCTGATGCATATTCCTTCATAGCCTGCTCTCTCCTTAGCTCATCTCCATTTAAAGAATAATTTCCAACCATGATTTAAAAATTAGGGCCATGTTAATCTCATTCTCCAGAGAATATTCTTATGAGTGCAACCAGGTCTTAAATGGTGCAGTCATAAATTAGATGAATGCAATGCATTCAAAATAGTCATGCATGAAGCCACTTTTTGATCAAAGTTAGACTCTGATATTCCAATCGGATATTTTTAAGCAGCCAACATTTCAAATGAATTCATTGTGGAAAAGCAATCAACTAGCTTTCTCTGAGAACATGACGTTTTACATAATGTTCCCATAACCGCAGATTGAGAAACATTAGGTTGTCGTCAATTATGAAGCATTGGCAATCACAAATTGTGGCAAGTTTATATTATTGTAAAGAAGTAAAAAATTTCTTTCTTAAAGGACTTCACTGATTGGAAATTATATAATAACTAATGTTGTGCAATGCTGGTGGTGAGGAAAATGTACATGATTAATAATTTAGGTTTACCTTTTGCCTAAATTAAATATAATCTCAGAGGAAATTACTTCAAGCGAGTCTGATGACTTTTCTGTTTTGATATTTATGCTTTTTTGCCTAAAAATTTTATGTATTTAATTTGAAAATATCAAAATGAGCTTTTGCAGTAAACTTTATTTTGACTAGATGGGATGCTATGCTTCTGCAATGGCATTTGATTTTGTAGCTCACTCTTTGATGATTGTTTCATATTCTGTGCTCATTTGTGATTAAGATTGTTTAATTTCAGCATAGCAAATGTTTAAATTCATGATGTAAATTGTCTAATACTAAAGAAATACAAGTACATGTGAAGAAAGAATTCAATTATGCATGCGTGAAGATGCCCTTTGGTTTAAAAATTCCATTTTTTGTTGCAGTACGATCAGTATAAAACACCAATGGAAAATATTGGGCTTCAAGATTCATTGCTGTCTCGATTTGATCTTCTCTTCGTTATGTTGGACATAGTTGACCCAGAAATCGATTCAAAGATATCAGACCATGTGGTCAGGATGCATAGATACAGGTAAGTAAATATTGAAATACCTTCTGAAGTCTAAAAAAATATACACCATGAAAATAACATTAATAATCACTACCATAATGGTGTTTCATCTTACTCTGTGATATTATCTTGACAGTTGTCGTGTGATATGGAGGGTGTTAGGTTATCTACGAGTGTGGGATATAAATTATTCAGTGATAAAATAGAGAAGAAAATGATTAATATAAGTTCAGTCAACTCTCGACTTCCATGCTAATGAATGTATGATGAAGCCTGGATAAATGGAAAAACATTGATAACTGAAATACACAGAATATAGGGTCATGAAATAAATGATATGGGTTGTTTGTGAAGACTTGCTTTTTTCTTTCTTGCAGTCAATGCACATTTTTTAGCAATGTAAAAGGTATTTTTTTGATTTTCAGCCTTTTTTATAAGGGTATAATTATAGATTACACAAGCACACCTATCATCAAGTGAATATCAGAACGTATTTGCCTCAAAAAGCAAAACAAATGGCTTGGCCAGTAAAAAAAAAACAAATGATTGGGGAAGGATAAACATTGACTAAGAAAAACTGATATAAATTCATATTTGTTATTCAATACAGATTAAAATAATGCTGTGAAGATAGTTATTAATTTATTTATCGCTTAGTAAAACAATGCATTTGCTTTTGCCGTAAAGGAGAATGTGGAATTCTCAGGACTATTAAATGTAAGAGGAAACAATAATGGGAAAGTATGGATAGTAAAATAATGTTGCAATTAAAACATTAAATGCTATTGACAACTTTCGATTTTGTGGCATTAAAAACTTTTAAGAAAGGTTAGGTATTTCAAACTGTTATTTGTAACAAAGGATTACAGCGTTTCAAAGCATTTAAATATCTTTACAATTGTAATTTTATTAAAATTTTGGTGTGCTGAGAAGGGAAAGGCATGGATTATCCATGCATGGATAATTAGTTGAATAATAATAATTGAATTTTATAACAATTATTAAATATATAATAATCCTTATTATATAGTTTAATAATTGTTATAAAATATTAAATTCTTGTGGCCTTGCTGAGTATAGTAATATGAGATTGGAGTTGATGATCTTTCGTTCAATGATGACAGATAAACCTTTTTGATTCATTAGTGAACCTAAATTCAATGTGATTGTTTCAGACAAAAGCTGTGGCCCTTTTTAAAACTGCTTCACTATTCTGGTTCTTTAATGAATCAAGACTTTTTTCCTGTAGCACCATGGTATAGGGCCAAAATGCATCTTTATTGTTATGAAGTGATTTCCCGAGTATTTTTCTTTGGAGGTTGAATAAGTAGTCAACTTAATGGCATCGTATTTTTAAGAATGGCTTCAATTTAGTGTGCATATAAAGTGTAGCATTTGATAAAAATACTCTGAACTTATGTTCTAATTCAACTCATCTTAGTGTAGCTCTGTGAAAGTACATTTGGTGTGAAACATTTTGGCTGATATTAGGATTTTATTTTTTTTTACAAATGTATATATTTGCTCTCAGTTCAGCAGGATTAGCTTAATGATCATCAAATGCATTATTTATGTAGATAAGTCATAATTTTGGTTTGGCTGATTGCTTAAAAAAATCATGTTGCATTTTCTATGGTCAGTAATAATTATAATCAATACTAAGCCATACAGCTACTACTGTATCTCTATTTTGGTTAAAATGCAAGTGTGTTGATGATCCAGTGGATTATGTGAGTGTTAATTATGTTGCTAAAAATTCACTTTCCAATTTAGTTGCGTCGCAAATCTTTACTTTTTTACAGAAATATTTGGGTAAGTGGTCAGAATTAGGTACTTTGCATTTTTCTCAATGCATTGACTGTGAAAACCACTGATTTGAGTTAAGCTACTTGAAATTTATGCTGAACATTAGTGCTAAATGTAGGCTTTGTTTTTTAATTGAAAGGAATTTTTAAACTCAATGTGGAAACTGGGAAAGGTGGTCTGTTTTGGAAATCTTTTCTGTCCCATGTTTCTATTTTTTGTTTAGTGCCAGGGTCTCACTTACAGTAACACTGAGCTTATTTGCATGCATTTGGCTTATTTCCTCAGGAATCCAAAGGAGCAAGATGGGGAAGTATTACCAATGGGCTCAACTTGGGCTGATCAGTTAAGCACTATGAATCCAGATACAGAGAATGGAGAAATTGAGAATGGAAATGACACAGAGGAAACTTCCACTCAGGTTTATGAGAAATATGACCCTCTACTTCATGGGGCATCAAGATCAAAGTCGTAAGTTTTTTGAGTTAGAATGGTTTATGGGGGTTAAATCTCGTAACCATAATGCATATTAACTATTATATAATGGGACCTGCTTATTTTAAGATTTTCCCAAGACTAGCTCAATAGTAAAATATTAACGAGTGCCAATATTTTTTAATGTAGTATTGCAAGTATTAATCAATTAGGTTTTCAAGAAATGGAACCGATTGACTTTTTGTCTTTTTCACTTATTTTCTTTCGTATTAATATTGAAATTTTGATAGTACTTGTAATTAGCAGATATGTCACAAATGATTAATTCTTAACATTTTGATGGTTTTCCTTGTTATAGCTTGTGCCACATTTTGATGGAAGTTGTTATTTGGTCTATGGCCATCTTGCTGTAGCATTATTTTTTAAGGGTCATTTCATTGTCAATTACATTTAACTTTTTTTTTTAAATTAGTTTCACCTTAAAATTTTCTCTTCACTTTCTTCAATATAGGGACAAGATAATCAGTGTTGATTTTATGCGTAAATACATTCACATTGCCCGGTGCATTAAGCCAACCTTGACAAGTGAGGCTGCCGCAGCAATTGCTGAGGAATATTCAAAACTTCGCTCTCAAGATGCTATTTCAGAGTCTGATGTTGCAAGGGTACGTAAAATATTTAATAATTGGCAGACGGTTTTTTTTCTTGATATGATGTAATCCATAAAACATGTAAATATTCATTGATTAAGAAATAGTTGAAATTTGTATCAATTGATGTTATGGTTATGTACAATTTGTCGGTAATTCTGTTATAGTGTTACCCTATATTTTAATGTTGTCTATAATTAAGTTAAATGTGAATATGGCATCATTTATCATTGAAACATTTTCTTTCAGACACAACCCGTTACTGTGCGTACATTGGAAACACTGATTCGTTTATCCACCGCTCATGCCAGAAGTCGTTTGTCTCGATCTGTTGACATGGAAGATGCTCATGCAGCTATTGAACTAGTACAATATGCATACTTCAAAAAGGTAATTTATACTAAAAATGAGAGGTATAGCATAATTTTCCTCCATTGGTGAATGTTCAGGCGCAAAAGAAATATCTTGACCATTGTGCTCATAGGGAGTGCCATTCAACAATTCAGAAACAATAGTTAGCAATTTATTATAAGAAACTTTTTTTTTCCTTAATTTATTCGCTGATTTGCTGCTTATAGACAACCTGGTTGTCCGTTTTGAATTTCTCTTGTCACAGTTAGAATGACTTGCATTGAATTTTAAGTAATATTTAACAGGTTTGTGTTGAGTTATTCTTGTAAAATGAAAATGAACTTATTTTTAATGGCTAGATAACTTCAGGTTGCCATGTGAGTTGATATATTTCGTGCTTGTTCAAGCTGATTAAAATCTATCCTTTACTACTTGAAACCAAAGGTAACTTTTACTCGGACATAGTCCATCTCTGTGTCATTTACGCGACATGTTTCCACCTTAAATATTGAATACTTCCCCTTTATGAAAAGAATCGGAGGAACATGTGCTTTGAAATTTACACCACATAGTGGATTACCCTCAAGTTAATTAAAAAGTGTGAGGCTGGTCTTCATATCATACAAAGTCTTATTTCATAAGTAGTTTCTCAGAGAGCTGTTGGGCCCAAATTGACTCCTTAATTACTTGACGTAATTTTGTCATTTTCTTAGTAAAAAAATTTCATTAACTGTGTAATAAATTCCCACAAATTAAGTTTTGTGTGTTTTGATTGTATTTGTTTGACATACTATAATTCATTGTTGTGTTCAATCTATATTTGGAGCAGTGACCTTTACGACAGCTGCTAAAACTAAAATAGCAACAAACATCAGTAATTTATTGAATGAGGTTATAGTCTTTATGAGTGTCATGTAAAGTAATCTCCTCTCCCTAAAATTGCCGTATTTAATTACTTTTTTAGTAACTTTTAGAACCTTATCAAGACAACTCAATGCCAATATGATTCAGTATGGAAAATCCAATTCGATTGCAGCTGAAATAATTGTTAGATTAAATTATAAAAGAAAAGTTGCAAGTTTAAAAAAGTCAAAAGTCAATGGTTTAACCACTGGAAAATTAGAGCATTATGAAGGGTTCAATCTTATACCAGATTATTTATTCACTTAAAAGGAAATACCCATAACAAATTAGCAAAACTATGGCCTACTCATACTAATTAGTACACATAGTGACTTGCACGTCACATTAGACTTGCATAAAGTCTCTACAGCAAATAGATTTGAATCACTTCTATCCAAAAACCATTTCGCTGTCACACTCAGGATAGACTGAATAACTCGTTAAACTAGTTTTCATTAATATTTGCATCAAAAGGCTATCAACTGCTGCTTCATCCAACAAATGCATTTTTGTCTCCATTGAGTGTTTTGTAGTACAAATGGTCACTTCAACTTCATTCACCCTTGAGAAGTCAAATTTAGGTATCATTACATTCTTGTTGTTTTCCCGGTTACATTTTGCAAGTGACCATCAAAATTAACAGTGCAACCACCAATGTAAAGTTACTCAGGGAATTAAAAAAGTTCTTGGAATGGAATAGAAATGAACGACTTACCTCATTGAAACTATTTTATTTTTCAATGTAATCTCCCTGTACCCCAATGCACTTAGTCCAGGGATGTTCCTACGTCTTAATCCCATCTCAAACATCAAATTCCTTCAGGCCCCCAAGTTTGAGCTTGGGGAAGAGGTGGAAATCTGATGGAGCCAAATCAGTCAAATAAAGTGGACGTGGTAACAATTTCTATCTTAATTTGCATATTTTTGCCATGTCAAGACACTTCTTTGTGGACCTGCATTATCTTGGTGAAAGATGACTATCTTCCTTGCCAAACCTGTCTTTTTTTCTTAGTAGGTAGTTGGCCCAGGAGGTTAGCATAGGATTGTCAGTAATTGTTGTTGGCTCATGGGAAGATAATCTATCAGCAGAATCCCTTTCACACCCCAGAAAACTGAAGCCCTTACCTTTCCAGCTGATTTTATTACCTTTGCTTTCTTTGGTGGTGGTGAAGCAATATGTTTCCTCTACTTTCACTGCTATTATGTCTTTTGGGGTATAGTAGTGGACCCAAGTTTCATCTGCTGTCCCGACAGCAGACTATCCCGATTCTATGGTAGTCTGCTAGTAGCTGTCCAGACTAAACTGAAACTCATTGGTCCACTTGGCAACAGTTGAATATGAAGGAGCAGAGTCATCCTGAGTGTTCTGAAAGTTGGCTTCAATTTCCTTTGCTGGCATACCTTTCTTTACGAAGTATATAATCTCTGCTTGAATCTTAATTTTTTCCGTCTTCACAAATCACGAGACGGCAATAACGATAGAGAGACGTCCACATCACAGATCTCTTCCTGGAGCACTGGTGCGTTACATGTTTATTCTTAAAGGATTACCTTTTACTAAGCAGGAAACTCATTGTGTTAGCTGACATCTGGTAGTGATTCCAAGAACCTTTCTAACTACCCTCATAATTGAGTACCTATTGGAAATAGTATGGCTTTAAATTAGCTTTTAATTTGTAGAAAGGTAGAAGTTACCTGGATTTTGAAAGAGTTTCTGGGTAAAAGATATTCATCAAATGTCACAGGCATTTTAAGGCCTATATGAGGTATTACACTCACAAGAGTTTAATGTATAATAGCCATAAACCATTAAAAAAGAAAATAAGTACCAAGGCATAAATATATGTAACAACCAAAATAGGGGAGAATTTAAGTCACATAATTACCATTTTAATGGTGATAATTTTGGTGAAAAATTTATATTCTAGTCTGAAGTAAAAATCATTGCATACATTAATGTGTCATTACATCTCAGTGAATATGAGAGTACAGTTTAGATTTATTTCAACCAATGGATGATATTGAATTTTTTCAGGTGCTGGAAAAGGAGAAGAGAAAGAGGAAGCGACATGATGGGGAGGATTCTCAGGAATCACAGTCAGAAGGTTTGACTGGGGACACGGCTGGGGAGAGTGATGGGGGAGATGATGGTGCAAGTGGCCGACCAAGGCGTAAGAAGACAAAGCGAACCAGGAAAGGTGGACAAAGGGTAATCACAACATCATTTGTAAATCAAAGTTGGGGATTAAAATTTTTTTTAATTGACTCTAAAAATGTCCTTTACGTATGTATTTTAGATCCTGGATATCAGGTATAATTTCTTATTCTCAAATTCTTGGATGTTATGTAAAGGAAAAATTAAAATTAAAGTTATTTTAATAGACTGTTTCCTCTGGTGTCTGCCGTATGAGATGAGGCTTATGAGCAGAAACCACTGGTGGCCATTGAATTGGGAAATTTGGTGATTTGGAGGTGGATATAGTAATCACTCAATTTTGTTACAAATTTAGGAAAAAAATTAGAAAAAGGAAGATTTTTTATTGAGGAAATTTGATATGTAAGTTGGGAGTATGATACAAGAGAACATTGCTTCTTTCCGTTGTGAGATCAGTTTACATTTTGCCATTGGCCATATTGGACGCTGGCTTCGACGAAGCTATATAAGAGATATGGCGGATTATCATTGGCACACACAGCAATGAGGAATGCTTCACAGAAAAGTTCATAATGACTTCAAACGCTAGAGGAGAAAATCTGGGAAAAGAATGTTGCGTCTGTTGGCAATGGAAATCTTGAAAATAAGCAGCAGCTATGAAAAAAAATTCAAATCGAAAGACATACCATACATATCTTCCAGTCCATAAGGTTACTAGTAAAGTTGAAGTTTTCATGCCAGAATTGATAAAAAATTTAAAAAAAATTCAAGACAAAAAATAAATAATTTAGACAAAAAGTAGTTCATTGCATAATTAAGTATAGTAGTGTGGCCATGATTAATTTCATTGGTGTACATTTAAAATAAGAGGAGCTTGATCATGCTTTCTTCAGGAGTGCCAGAGGCTACTGTCACAAAATTGCAATTTTTTGTCAATAATGACTTTTTTCTTTCACCAAGAAATGATTTCACATCGCAAGTTGGTGAAAGAGTGAAATGATAAATTTGAGCATTTATCGTTAGTATATTCCAGAATAAGCTTCCGTTCTTAGATCCCTACCATGATGTTACTTTTGTGTGTAACCTTTTATTATTGATAGTCCTACCCACTGATCACTTCTCTGTGTTTCTTAGAAAAGTGGGGATCCCTTTGATTTTGACTCTGGGGACGAGATGGGTGACCTGGAGCTAGCAGTGCAGGCTGGGCAGCAAGCAACACCATCCCCTGCCAAAGGTGCTAGCACAAGGTCAAGGAGAGGAGAAGCTGATATGGAGACATCATCCACGAGTGGCACCTCGTCAGTGGAAAAGGAACCTATCACCAATGAGCAGTAAGTTTCATTTCCTAAATGTTTTAATGTGAACATATTCACCTTCTATGGAGGTTTAGGCGAATTAGGATGATAGGCATTCTGGGATAGCTAGTGTTCTGGCCAAGGGCACAGAAAGTTCCCTCCGAATTTTTTTCTGTGGCATTCTTGTATCCGTTTTGATGTTTTGGATAAAGCATTTAAATTGCAGTTTGTATCTATTTCACTAGAAGTTGGCTTTTTCAACATTTTTTTTAAATCTCTATAATTTTTTAGTGTTAAAGCATTAGAGCACAATTTTTGAAATAATATTCTGTATCAGCCTCGATATAGAATTGTATTTCTTTCCACTTTCTAGTGGTTGAAAATTGCTATCCAACTTTTTTTTAAGATCCTAGTAAAACATCTTAGAAGTGCTGATCCAACAAAATTATTACAGGGCAGAACAACTTATTCTGTGCGATTATACGTTGAAACTTGATCCCACCATGGTGATAGTTGCGAACAGGCTTAAAAAGTTTATAGAATGGCCAAGTTTCTACTTATGGAAGTAATATTAATGTTTTTAAATAAAGTGTGTGGAATTACAAAATCAATTTCATTTCAATTTGACTATAGCCATAGACTGCTGTCGTATCAACTGGAGTAACATAGCCTTAAATTAATTAACACTGCATCATGAAGATGTCTCTTGGGGCATTTAAATGTATAGTATCTGGGCTGAATTGATTTAAAGATTTCATTAAAACTCCTTTGGACAATTTCCCATTATTCTGTCCTCGTGACCTAAAATATGTAATGCGTTTGTTACTTGATCATGCATACAAATTCTATTCTGTTATTTAGTAATGCCCTTCCACTTGAGATTCAGTGTGCTGGCTTGCGGAACTTGCCCTGTTTATCCATTATCCCATTTATGTGGGTGTGCATTGTATTGATGAAAGATGACATTCTTCCTTGCCAAACCTGGCCATTTTTTCTTGTATCTTTTGCTGTAGTTGGTCCAGGAGGTAAGAATAGTATTATCCAGTAATTGTTGTTAACCTATGGGAAGATAATCAGCAGGATCCCTATTACATCTCAGAAAACTGAACATCTCCGTTCTGGCCAACTGTATTGCATTTGCCTTTTTGGTGTGGTGAATCAACATGTTTCCATTGCTTTCACTGCTTTTTTGTCTCTAGAGAATAGTAGAGAACCCAAGTTTCATCTGTGGTCTCAAACTGATGCCGAATATCTTGTAGGTTGCACTTAAAATAAGTCAAAGATATGTTTGCAAATGGGGATCGAGATGGTGCAGGGGCTAACATCCTGGCTTCCCACCTAGAGGGCGTGGGTTCAAATCCCGGCGGTGTTGAATATTTTTCAGAGGTATCTCGATCCCAACTTGAGGTGCTTTGTGGAGGGCACTTTGAGTGAGTACGCCGTCCGTCGGATGGGATGTTAAACTGAGGACCCCTTGGCGCCTTTTGTTAAGAGTAAGCTAATGCCGACGCCGGGTTTCTCTCCACCCTTCATCCTTTCCTGTCCCTCCCCTATGGCGCAAATGACCTCAGTTGTCGCCTTCCCTAAAAAACTACTACTATGTTTGCAAATTTCCATTTTGATTCATTTCTGATCCTGAAACAAGAGTTATAGCACCCATCTGGCAGATAATTTTCTCATATCCAATTCCACGGTTCAAATTTGATATGCCCATTCAGATGACATCCCTACAATTTCAGGAATTTCTCACACTTTCAGTCGGCGTTTCTCCGTTGTCATTTTATACACTTTTGCAATGATTCCTGGGGTAAGGGCACATTTTGGCCAACCACTACATGGATCATCATCTAAGATGTCCCGACCAAGCTTACGGAAACTTGTTAGTCCACTAGGCAGCAGTTGAACATGAAAGAGCCGAGTCCCCCAGTGTTCTGAAAGTCAGCATGAATTTCCTTCGCTTTCATGCCTTTCTTTACAAAGTATTTAAAGCCCTGCTCGAATCTTAATATTTTCCATCTTCACAAATCACGAGACGGAAATAACAATGGAGAGGCGTCCGCATCACTGATCTCTTCCCAGATCACTGCTGCATTACGTGTTTTTTAATAAGCATTATCTAATACTATGTGGGAAACTCATTGCGGTAGTGCTGACATGTGGTAGTGATTCCGAGAACCTTTCAGAGTACCCTCCTATTATTTTAGTAGAACCAACTAAATTCCCTAAAATGCTATTGCTAGCCCCATAAAACTCTTTGATTTTGTTATTGAATGGTAATGGGCACCCAATAATAATAATATATATAATAGCATTATGAGAGGATACCCAAAAATTGCCGGAATAATTTTTTTAAAGCTATATATTTAATTTCTTTTATGAAACAACCTTATCACTGTCAAAGCATTCTCCATTACACTTGATACGTTGGTTCAATCTGCGATTCCATTCCTGAAAACAATTTCCAAACTTATGTTTTGATGCCCAACAGCTCCTGCCTTATTTTTTTCTTTACCGCTTCAATGTCATCAAAACATTGGCCTTTCATGTCCTCCTTCATGCAAGGAAACAAGAACAAATTGCATCGAGTGATATCAGGTGAATAAGGAATGTAGGCAAGGGAGGTGTTTTTGGCTAAAAACTGGCACACTGAAATGGCTACATGAGACCATGACATAGAATGAGTCATGGTGCCAGTCTTTCGTCTTACATCGAAAAAGCAAATGAGCCCTGTCTTGTGGTTTGATTTCACTTAACATACTTTTTTTCGGTGAGGCAACAGATTTTTTCACTGACTTGATTGTTGTTGACAGATGTCCTGAATGAGGCTGTGCCAAGTGACTTTTCACCTTCTTTGAAACAAGAAAACCATTGGCAAACTTGAGTTTGTCCCATAGCACAATCTTTGTAAGCTGTTTTCAAAATCACAACAGATTCTGTGGCGTTTTCCCCTTGCCGGATGCAAAATTTTGCCATGGCGCGCTGTTCACTTAAATCTGCCATGACAAAAAACAAGGAGCAAGCGAAACTATTTTTACAAGAGAATTGTTGTGATTAAACGCAACCTTCCCAGATGAAAACAATGCCTCTCGGAAAAACTCAATAACTCGGAACGATTTGCGCTATGCTCACCTATTGGAAGAAATACATACTACGTTAGCTCCACCAACCATGGCACTATTCTGGTTATTTTTGGGTACCCCCTCGTATAATGACTCTCTGCAGTTGTTAGTTACACAGTGGATTGTAATGCAAAGTTATTTTGCTCTAGTCATTGCCTACATCAAAATTTTAAATGCTGAAAGTAAAACTTTAAATTAACAGTATTAGGTGTGGAACTACATAAATAAAGTTAATACAGATGATATTGTTCATTTTATTTTTCTTGCAAACAAGACCCGTTTTCATTCGTATGCAGTGAAATCCTTAGTTTGCTAGAAATACCACATTTTTCTGAATATTAAAGTTGAAGAAATCCCCCTATTTCTGAAACTTAATTTTTGGAAAAGTTGTATGAATTCTACTGCAAGCCATGGTGTCCTGAAAAATTAACCAGTTTTTCATTGAAAAATGAAACCTTCCATCACTGCAATTTTCTTTATGGTGTAAATCTTGCAGAAGTAAATTAATTGCTAAAATATTATAATTTTAATTTTTTAATTCTGATCAAACCATTTGGCTTTGGAAAAAATACTTCCCAATTCATCTAGAGTGGCTGAGCATAAAAATCATTATTGATCATAAAAAAATAACAATTTTTGAAATTATATTCACATATGTTCAGATGCATGCATGGTATTTTAAAAATTGAGGTGATGTGTTTGAATAGGTTTCCTTCAGGAAAAATAGGAGCTTGAAGTAAAATGACTTTGATGAAACTTTAAATGACACTAAAAAGTTAACATAATGCATGGGAGTTTTGCACTTCACATAATTCATGTGAACAATTATAAAGCATTACATTTTTGAGAATGGCCATCATTTATGAATTTATTCACGTACAAGTAAAACTGGGGACTAAATATTTTCTCAACATGAAATATAATTTTGCTGTCTTTTTTAAATTTTTAAAAACATCCTTGGCAGCATGTATGAAATATAGTTTTAAAAAGCAAATAAAATAATTGAGTAAGTATGGTCTATGTGCCAAATAGTTATCCATTGAACAATGAAATCAAGTGAGAACATTCAAATATTACATGTACTTATTGCTTGCATTGGTTTTTTTTATGGTGAATTTAGTCTCTCCTTTTTCTTTATGTACCAAAATTTGTGCAAATAGGGGTGACTAATTTGGAGAAATAAGTAAAGAGTAGAATATTTTTAATTAACTTTGAATCTTTAATTTCTCCAACCAGCAACCTTTCCTCCCTATACATTTTATTTTGTGCATTGCTGTGTAGATAATTTTTCTGATTTTGTGAATAAAAATCTTTCCTTTCAGACTCAGTGCCTTCAAAACGAAGCTATTCCATCTGTTTAAGAATGAGCGATGTCAGTCACTGCCCATTGGGCGGGTCAACACCATGGCTGGTGATGAGCTTAGTTTGACCGCCGGCCAGGTATCAACAGCAATAGCAAGAATGACTGAGCAAAATCAAGTGATGCTGGCAGATAATGTTCTTTTCCTCATCTAAACTAAAGTGTTACATTCCATAAGTGATTTTGAATCCCAAATACTTCTGTTGTAATTACAATTCATCAGTGCCTTTGTAAAAAAATGGCTGCCTTTGTTCATGGATAAAGTATTTTATCTTCCAATGTGAATGGGGTAGTTTCTATCAATATGTAAAATTGTCAAAAAAAATTATTACACCATCATTACTTCATAAATTTTGATCCACATTTAATGTTTAACAAAATGGAAAGTACAAGTAAAACTTTCTAATTTTTTAATGAAAAATGTTAAAGGTTTTTGCATTTAATTTCTGAAAATTGTCCTCTTTTTCTTATCTTTTATAGCTCTTTTGAGAAGTTAGTCCCAATATACATACATATATGTTTTTAAGGGGCATACAAATGCAACTAACCTAAGGTTACTTTTTTATGATTTATATCTTGGACAATAAATTATGAATAGAAAAAATGCAAAAAACCAATTCACTTATTTTTCTAGTGTCTAGAGTTTCCCTTTTTCACAGGAGAGTATTAGCCAGCCCTCAAAGGTATGATTTACTCTAGGTGTGGCAAAACTCCATTGAACTGAAATTCATGTAATAGGAAGTTGATGAGAGGGAATCCTTCCGGGGGAAGGGGATAAAAAACACCTAATGAAACAACTGTATGAAGCCAAAATTTACCATCCAACCAATGGAAATTTTCAAAGAATGCTAAAATCATCAAATAATGAAGTTAAGCAAAATAAGGAAAAATTAAAACCAAAAAATAAGTCATGGATTGTGATAAAACAGTGATTTCAAAGCCAATATGTAAGAATGGTACCATGGCAGCAGAAGATAGACACTTTGCGACATTTAAATGTAAATATTACATTAACTGTTGGGCTGTCTATGTCCACAAGGGAGTATTTTTGTATTATAAAAGTCCAGGAGAATCTAACAGCCATATTCAGGGAAATTATGGTCAAGAATTGGATATGTAAATTGGTAATATGACATGGGAATCATTGATTCCTGATTAGAATTTTTTCCCTTTACCATACTTATACTATGGCACTCACAGGTTCATGGTGTGCAAATCAAAATGCAGAGATGGGAGGTCAATTTTATAGCACTGATTTTGCACAATTTCTTTTGGAGAACATTAAGAGTTTGTTGAAGTCTATTTATTGCACTCCCTATTGATTTCATATTATCTTGGAAGTTGGTCCATTAACCTCCTGCTCTGGGTGTTGCTAAGCTGCTGGTGGAATTAGGGTAAGGGCATCTCTTTTCCCAGAACAGCACTTCAGCTCATGGCGGACCCAAATTTTTTAGGTTGCTCAAAGTGCTAACTGGACCCTAACCATGAGATTTTTTATAGAACTTCTTTGCTGAACATCTAAGTAAGACCAGCCACCAACTGGTTTTAAATCTAAGTTAGAGCATGATGAAGACTAACTGGATTTTTTCGTGTGAATTGAATTCCTCAGGTATAACCCTACAGTTGACATATATACATGTCTCTGTCTATATACATAACAGTTAACACAGTAAGTGTTAATTGTGCATAATTTATAGTGATTTTCATCTATATCTACATCAATACCCTGCAAGCCACCAAAAAGTTGTGTGGCAGGGGGTGCAGCACCAGGAGGAAAGGGAAGGGATGAGGGGGTTAGGTTTTTCAAATGGATGGGAAAGGTGGGGGGAACCTGCAAAAAATATGTATAAATATGCTAGTATGGCCATGCGCAGTCACTACCTTGTAGGTTAATACTTATTATGTCAAGCCGACTAGTGGGGGATTTCGATTACAAGCATTCTGGTCCCTTATTGTTCTTGGAAAAAATGACCATTTAAGTCTGTCAGTCTTGCAGTCTATCTCTCTAATCTTGTATTTGTGATCCCTCCGCCCATAATACGTTGGAGTTTGTATTATGTTCTTGATGTCATCGGAAAAAGACCCATCTTTAAATGTTTTTAATAATTTTCATGTGACAATAATCCATGAGTTGCCTCCCTGCCTATATTATAATTTGGTAGTTTATCACTTCAAGTAGGTTTTGGAGCCCAGATTGCCCAAGATACATCCTGGGCCGTCACCAAAATAAACCCTTCTTCAAAACTACATATATTTTACTTCCCTTCATGTGGTCAAACCCTTGCCTATCCTTTTCCTTTATTGCCTAATTTTATTACCTATTGTCACAGTCTTCAGCATTCTATCACTTATTAGAATGCTTTTCATCCATCTTTCCTGCCTTCTTTGGATTTCTCCCAACTATCCTCTCGCTCCTCCCACCATGCTTTGTATGTACCTCCTTGTTTTCCTTTTTCTCATTTTCCTTCTCCACCCCAACATCTCAAAAGCCTTCAATCTATGCGTATCATAATGCTTCCATTACCTAATTTCTTTGCACTACAAAGTCATGCTCAATATCAAAGTTTCCACTAATTTTTCTTTACATCTGTACTTCATCTTTCTTAAATGGAAAGTAAAATTCACACATAAAAGTGTAGGTCAGCTTTTTACCCTATGCTGAATTTGGTTTTCCAAGAAAATTTAGTACACAAAAATGCATGACTTGACCCATTGGACTGCCACACCCTTGACATACCTTTCATTTCATAATATCCAAGGACAAGTATTTTGGAATAAATACATGTATAAATCAATTATCAACACAAACTGTCTTTATTAACCCAACTAACTTAAACATTGATTAAAACTGTTACCACAGTGAAGTTAGGAACAAAGATAATAATCACAGAAGTTTCACAATAAATTGCATATTGAAGCAAATACAACCATTGAAATTATGTATAATTCACTGGTGATTCAAAAGCCAGTGTAAATGAATGAAAGTAAAATGACCTTTTTGCAAGCTAATAACAATTGAACCAACCTTCTCTTCAACAAATTATGTAATAGAACATCAACATGAATATCCATTGGAACTTATAAAACTGTAGTTAATAATGCTAATATTTGATCATTTTTAACCTGATAAAACTAATTATCCTCCTGCTAAAAAGAAATTATGCAGTACCTCTATAAAGCAATAACACCAAACGTAACAGAATATGCCATACAAACATGGCTAGAGAGATAGTTTTGGATACCCTAAATTACATATCTATGTTGAGTATAGTAGTCTTGTATGGTTGATGGTATCGTTCTTTGAGCAACTAAGCTAGTTGAGTTCCCACGATACATGTACCGCAGAGGAGTGTGGGGTGTATTTAAACGATGAAGCTTTTGCTGTGAATACCAGTAGGGCATTCCCTGTTGTGGGAGAGTCTTCTTTTGGTAAAGAGGAGAATCATTCAATCCGCTTTCATTTTCTTTATCATTTTGATATATTTTTTTGGTGCCTTTTTGTGCTTTCATCACACCGTCCTTGTGTTTCTTGGAATTCACATGCTGTATATTATAAGTTGCATGCTTTAGTTATCAAAGTATAAAGGATATTTTACTCTAATCTATGAATTGCATTTATTTAAAGAACTATGGAATCTGAAAACCTTAAAGGAAGAAAATTTAAAATGCTTATTTCATTACCTATTATCCTTATAATGCTTCCTTTTTAATACAGGGAATAAATTGGTTCAATGCCAAGTTATATATGATTCACACATTATTTAAATTATATAATTCGCAATCAATTAATGCATAGTGTGCACATGATGAAAGCTTTTTAACAAATTCCTTCAATTGTTTAGCAAGATAACAAATTGAATTTCCTCTAATAATATATGATGTCCTTGTATCCTAAAAATATTCACTTGCGTGGATGTGAGAATTCATTGTACTTCATTTAATGAGATGTTTATGAAAAGTGACTTCTCATAAACCAAGAAGTGATGACATTTAAATTACACATCTAAATTGGCTTATGAAAATTTATCTGGTTCATTTAAGAAAAAACAAACAAATACCTACTTGACAAAATGTTACTAATATTACACCAAAATTACTGGTGCTGAGGTATTTATTAAAACATGCATGTTTATATCTTCCATTTGTTTTAATCTCTCAGGAGTAAGCCCTTGATATAATTAATTATCTAAATACTAGAAAAGTCATGATTTTCTAGCTATTTGCAGGCTGCTATCAGACTACCCATTCATTCAAAGTATTCTCTACCTTATGAGTTAGGTTTTGAACAGGCCCTAAATATTATCATCTTCGCATAATGAGAAAATTTTGTCTGCCATACATTGTTTCCTTCTTCACTTTCGCGTAACTTCTGCCTGCCTTATTCCTGAAAAAAAAATCTTCTCTCTTCCTTTCTCTATCCTACTTACCCAATATTCTCCCTTCTCTCACAGCCCTCAACATTCCATGACCTTTCAAAATCACCTCTGCTCACTTTATCCCTCTCTAATTTCTTCCATCAACTTCATCTATCTGGCCACCATATTTGAAAGGCAGGTTACACAACCATAATATATTTGATATTCAAGTTTTAACCTTCTCTTCATTCCTTAGTCACTGTACCTTATCCAATGTACTCTTTTTACAAATACCTCTTTTGTTGACTCAATACTTCTCCTAATGTGCCACTCCTTCTCCCTCTACATATTATGTCCCTTTTCCTTGAAAATACTACCCAAATTGTTGGACTGCTCCATCTGCCCTAGTTTAATCCCTTCTAATTTAACGAAAATGTTTAACTTAGCTTTCCCACTTCTCAAGAATTTCATTATTTTTCATTTCGTAACGGTTAATCTTCATCCTTAACTTCTTGCATTGTTCCTGTAAGTCACTGATACCTGCAATCCCTTTGTTGTAAAAGACTACTCATGGCTTAAAAATAAAATCATGCTAATGTAACTTGAAATTTGAAGTATAATGTTATAGTTTAAAGAATTTAAATTGGCTACATACTACCTTGATCAAAAAGTTCCCGGAATAACCACCGTGTGGCGCTCCCATCGTTCCGATTTGAGTTCTGTTTTTTTTTGTTAAATTGGTACATCTGTTGTTGATATTCCCTTTAAATCTTAGTGTCATAACTTGACATTTGCAAAAGTTACGGTCGGTTTTCGGTATGTCCATCAGTGCTTCCTGCGATTTTTCCATTACTTCCTCTCGGCTGCTAAAACGCGTTCCCCGTAATGGTTTTTTAACTCGATTGAACAGAAAGAAGTCACAGGGAGCCAAATCAGGTGAATTCGGTGGCTGTTGGATGGTATTTGTTGCATTTTTCGTCAAAAAAATACGAATAATGATAGCACTGTGCGACGGTGCGTTATCATTGGTGCAAAATCCACGAGTTTTCTGCCCACATTTCTGGTCTCTTTCGGCGAATGGCTTCACGCAAACGTCTCATAACGCCCAAATAATACTCTTTGTTTACTGTCTGAGCTTCTGGCAAAAATTCATGATGCACTACACCGTTGTAATCCATGAAAACCGTCAGCATTGCCTTCTTTTTTGACTGAAAACGACGTGGATTTTTTGGTCTCGGCTCATTTGGTGAACGCCATTCACTTGCCTGATGTCTGGATTGCGTGTCGTACTCATAAACCCACGTCTCGTCTCCAGTAATGATCCTTTTGATGAATGTGGGATCGGATTCAGCCTCGCAAATCATGTCTTTTGCGACGTCAACACGGTCTCTTTTTTGCATGAAATTGAGGTCTTTGAGGCACCAACTTTGCTGCTACACGACGGAAACCCAAATCATTAACCACAATGTCTTGGGCGGATCCATATGCAATGTTCAAGTCCTCCGCTATTTCTCTGATGGTTAATTTGCGGTTATTGACCAACATTTCTTTTACTTTATCAATTTTTTCACCGACTTTCGATGTCGATGGTCTGCCACTGCGTTCATCATCTTCGATTGACTCACGACCACTTCTGAACCGCTCGTGCCACTGGTAAACGACCGTTTTTTTTAGAGAATCGTTGCCGAAACACTTTTCCAACATTTCCAACGTCCGGGCGCCACTAAATCCGTTTTTTACGCAAAATTTAATACAAGTTCGTTGTTGCAAATTTAAATCCATTTCTGAAATTGTAAAAAATCGCCAACACACACAGAGATAGATGTACTCTTGGCTACGTAACTTTTGCAAATGTCAAGTTATGACACTAAGATTTAAAGGGAATATCAACAACAGATGTACCAATTTAACAAAAAAAAAACAGAACTCAAATCGGAACGATGGGAGCGCCACACGGTGGTTATTCCGGGAACTTTTTGATCAAGGTAGTATCGCATTCCCCAGTGGAAAAAAAACACTAAGAATTGACAAATCTAAATGATGAAGATAGAGAAAAATGACATTAAGCAATACAATAATGGGTGCTTATAAATATGCAGTAATATTATCATTATTTTAACTGTAAAGAATTATTGAATATATTGTAAACATACCATAAAATTAGTTTCTGCCTTACAAGAGAAAATCAAGTCGTTTCAAATATTCCTCCAGTTTACATTCATACGAGGGTCATCCGGAAAGTAGTACCCGTTCGTGAAATAAAGACACAAAAGTAAATATTAACAAACATAAAAAATTTTATTTGAAAGAGGATACTTTAAACTACTTCTCAACATAATCTCCAAGCAAATTAAGGCATTTGTCATAACGTGTGACAAGTTTCTGTATTCCTGCTGCATAGTCCTTCGCCGCCAGCTCATTGAGATACGCGAGGGACCCATCTTGCACAAATTTTTGCATAATGCAGATGGTGTTTAACAATTTCATGAACAATTGTTCGAGAAACATTGGGAAAATGCTCACAGATGTCATCAATTGTGACGCGCCGATCGTTCCTCACGAATTCGTCAACTGAGCTCACCAGTTGGTCTGTGATGACAGACGGTCTCCCCGAACGCTCATCGTCGTGTGTGTTCCCCCTCCCCATGTTGAAGTTGCGACACCACCGCCGAACAGACGACTCGTCCATTACATTGTCTCCATACACCTCCTTTAATTGGCGATGAATATCACATGGGCGAACGTTTCTTGCATTGAGGAATTTAATCACTGCCCTCACTTCACAACTGGCGGCGTTCTCAATTTTTTTAAACATTGTAAACAATCACAGAAACAACACAGGCAATGCTAGCGTCACGCAACTTGGCTCAGAGAAGGCAGACAAGCCACTGAAGCTATCTGACCTCGTCCAGCGGCTACTCTCGTCGTCAGCACTTCATGCGGCACGAACGGGTACTACTTTCCGGATGACCCTCGTATATTCTACCAATAAAAATGTCAACACACCATCTCTAAATTCACAGAATATATCCATTATAATTTTGCAGTTAATATCTATCATTATATTCAATGAAGCTGCAATTTGACTTTTGGAATTTATAAATATAGGTCCTCTGATTGTTGGGAAATAATCAGATATAAGATGGAGAAAATACAGTAATGGGGCCTCTTTCAAAGATAAATTTATGACTGAAGAAAGGGCCACTTTGAGCTCTTACTAAGTCATTGAGTTATTCTATTTATGGTACGTGTATGATAGATTCTGGTATCCTCTAAACAACTGTAGGGTTGTTATGACAGTCATAAAAAATTAGGGAAGGAATTAAAAAACATGACGTATGGTTACATAGGTAATGTTTCCTTCTTTTTGGCCTTGTTGCAAGAGAGCTTAAATCATTTATTCAGTCATCTTTCTCTATTGCTACAATTTTCTAATGTGCCATGATTTAATGTGGGGCTTTGGTTATTTCTTCAATGTTATGAGTGAAATTCTATGTAATACTGTAGCTTTAATTCTGAGACACAAGGAATATCTAACCTGTTGAAGCTGTATCTCTGAGTTAAGATATACTTTGCAAGCCAGGCACATATATTTGAAGCCTTCCTTGAATCTTGGTTGTCCATTTGTCTTTTGATTTATATCATTATAAAGCATTGATGGATAGCATCCCACACTTGGCCCATCACCACCACCTATCAGGTTAAATCTTGTGGAAATTAATAAAAGAAACACATTGTTTTATGTTAGACTGCATTGGCTCGGATTTCTGCCGGTCTTACCTCTGAGATGCATCTGCAGCTGTTGAGATGAATTGACCACAGCATCACAGACCTTACATTTTAGGAAGTTGGAAGTGTCACCTTTTATTATGCAGTGATTTGCTAATCCAAGTTCTTGAATTATCTTCAGGGATTTGACCTGCATGGAGTTGTTGATCATTTCAGGAAAATAACTGTGATTTAATTCAACTTTAATTAGCCAAAACTATGATTCAATCAGGTGTATTCCATTTGGAGAGCATTATGAGAGCAATTTGGAACCAGAAATGTAGACTTGTGATTGCTCAAGAATTAGACATATGTATTTAACAGCCTTATTAACATTTTTCAGCCTAGCCATTTGAAGATGTTTAACTTAGATCATACCCCATGAGAAATTGTCAAGGGCTTAGGCTTAGGGCACCAGCCATTAACTTTATATAGAAAACATTTCCAATTAGAAGTGCTTTTAAAGGAAAAAGACTTAATTGGTTAATTCTATATTCCTTTTGTGAGGGAAAAGTAAGTATTTAAGTTATCTTTAGTATTTTATTTCTCTAATTTGACCCTCAAGATCTAGTTATCTGATGTATTATGGAGTTTTAAGAATTTAATTTGTGTCAAAGCTTATGTGTCTTGATCTTCACTGAAAGTTCTGCTCTTGGCTTTCTTCTCAAGGCTGAATGGGTCCCTATCCAAAATTTTCTCTATAACCCCATTATTGGCACAACTAAGGGGCTAGGGTTGGGGGAACAATGAAAAATGATACTATCTAGCTCGCAAGAATTGATAATTCTGTTTTCAACAGTTTGCTTAAACCATAACGTTAAATATTCCTTACTGAAACCTATGAGTCATTCATTAAACTAATGACACACTTTATGGATTGGCTCCATAGAACTCCAATATATTAAGGAAGTTATTAAATTATTAAAATTAACCCATTATTAAAAATGAAAAGCCATTAACTCTTCAAAATACTTGTCATAATATTTTCAGAAAAATTATAAATGAAAAACAGTCATACTTTATAATAGAAAAAAATGAAAAGCAACAACAGTAAAAATCAGTAAACTTTTTAACATGATAGTAATTCTTTTGTGTGTCTTCATTGGAGTTTATACTCCTGCCAGTAGAACGACACGACAATGAGCTAATACAATAAAAAAACATTTAGGAGTCCATTATTTATTGTACTGTATTTAAGTTTTACAAAAGGTTGCTTTAATCAATTTATAATTCCTGGATTTGATCAGGCAGCGTAATTTGTGGTGGGCATATGAGTTGCACACAACCCCCTTGGTGAAGGTGCTACTTTGGCATTGTAGATAAATTGCCAGTTTGTATCACAATATCATATATTTTCATAACATAAATCTTAGAGTATGATGAGAAACTCATGGGAGGTGTGTATTAAGTTACACACATGGGAGGGAGAGACTGTGGCAGGGGATGGAATTAGATGGCAGGTGAGAAGAGGACGGGGTGTGTGGTAGGAGTTGATGACCATGAATAGGAATATCAAATAGGTGAGTGAAGTATAACACTGGAAATGAAGGCATGGTACTTTCACTGGAGAGAAAATTTCCCTGTTACAGTTTCCAGTTTCTCAATTTTTTCATCTGAATTCTTCATGTTATGCATGAAATGATGAAGTTAAGAGGTACAGTCGTTCTCTACATGCCAACTGGGATGTGACATCTCAGCTCCAACCAAAATTTAATTTCCAAATTCAGGGATTTTAGTGAAATATGTGGGGTCAGACATTAGAGGTTGGAGTGGCAACTAAACCCATGGTTATACTAATAGCTCTCTAGAGTATATGTTAATTTTAACTCTAGGAAGGATAGAGCCCATTAAATTTTTCAGGCTGCATAGAACTTTCTCAAGGGCACAAGTAAGAGGTTTTCCATGTGTACCATAAACATGCTCTTAATGCTCAGCACCAAAGTCGTGTCCTACCTCAACATTTATTTATTGAAGAGGTGACTAATAGTCTTCAAAATGTGGCAATCCAGTAAACAAGTGAAATCCAACAAATTATCAATAAGAATTCAGAAAAATGAGCAATATTATTTTCAGATACTTATAACACTATTCAGTCGCTTACCTGGATACATAAGCCCCTCCTTTAGATACAAAATGATTTTAGTTCACAAGAATACATTTTTGTCACACAGGGTTCATAATGTTCAAAAACCAACTTTACCTTTCTGGCATGTTTAGCTCCTGATAAGTGACTCTGCAAGACCAAGAGCCCAGAAAATTCCAAGTTACAAATACTGCATCTTGCCACAACCTGCATGAGTAATGAATTAATTAGATACTTATACAATTGGTAGGCTTAACACACCAGTAATTGGTATTTCCTTAATCCTTCTGTACCATTAAGATCAAATGAACTGTTTGACATATCTTTCAACAAGTGAATGTTCAGACATTTACATTGCTTTATTGATGGAAATATCATTATTTCATATGTGATAGATTCCCATTCCTTGATTTTGAATTTATATTGAGACACTAAAAATGCATCCTTTTGTCAGTAATAACATATGATAAATAATTTAAGTACTAAGTAATGAATTTTGAACAGAAATCACTAGAATTTTGTTTATAAGCTTCTGTGCCTAAGTTTCAAACTGAAATAATATTAACTATTCTTATTGGTAATGTACCAGTTAAGATAGGTTATGGATGGATTTCAGCTACACAATGGTACAACGATAACTCCCTTGCCTCTCCTAACAAAACACAACCTGACATTCAACCCTAAAACAAGCCCTTCTTCGTCTCCATTTTCTTCCTTCCTCCATTTATTCCATCCATTATCTCTATCCTATCACTGCCCCTTCCTTGATTGCCTAACCTTCTCCCCTCTACCATAGTGTTCAACATCCTATTGCCAATCAAAATGTTCTACATCCATCTTTTCTTCCTCTTTTTGATTTCTCCTAACAATCCTCTCTCCTCCCCCACCATATCTAGCACCTCCTCCTCTATTTTCCTTTTGGTACATTTCACCTTTTCCATCCTTCTCCACACCCACCTTTCAAAAACGACCTGTCTATGCCTATCATCCTTGCACAATGACCATGTTTCCATGCTGTACATAACTATGCTTCATGTCAAAGTTTTAACGAGTCTTTTCTGAACACCCTTACTCAATATTCCTGTCATCAATTATTTCCTCCTTGAGAAAGCTTCTTTGCATTTTGTGATTCTTCTCCTTACATCTGTACTGCTTTGACCTAGTTTTTGCCCCCCTATTTTTAAGTTTAATTTAGGCTTTCTCTTTCTGGAAAACCATATAACCTTTATTTTATTTACATTTATTCTCATCCCACACCTACTGCACTAAATTTCCAATGTACTATTCACTGTTCGCAATCTCTTGGCCGACTGACAAACTTAAGCTTGATCATCAGAAAACCTAACTGATTTTATGGTTTCCCCACCTACTTTCATTCCTATCTCCAGTTCTTCCCATTCCTCTTTAATCATTTTCTTCATGAATACATTTAACAGCACAGGCAATAATGGACAACCCTGCCTTAATCCTCTTCCTAACACTTCCCATCTGGACTCTCAGTCTCCCACTCGCACCTGATCAGTCTGAGACATGTACAAAGTGCTGCTTAGTCTCATATCCCTCCAGCTTATTCCTATTATCTGCAATATATGCATTTGGTTTTCCCAATTCAGTCTATTAAATGCCTTTTCGAAATCTATGAAACAGGCAAATACATCCTGACTGTATTCCATGTTCCTCTCTATTAGTGACCTCATTACTGAAATGGCATCACAGGTGTCTCTCCCCCTCCTGATCTCAAATTGATCATTCCCTGAGTAATCATTTGCCTTGCACTCCACCCTCATGTTGATGATCCTGATAGCTACTTTAGCTTTGTGCGATACCAAACTCATTGTCCTGTAGTCCTCACATGAAGTAGCCATTATATTTTTTGGAATTGGAACTAACACTGATCTGAAGAAGTCTGGCCAAATTTCCATCTCATAAATGCTTTGAATTAGCCCATAAAAACTCTTCCACCTCACTTTTCTTAACCCTTTAAGTACTTCTGCCGGAATGTTATATTAATTCAGGAATAAAGACCCCCATGGTCTTATTTGATTTCAATTCCTTTAATGCCCTTTCTATCTTGCTATCGTGTAAGCCTTGACTGAAGCTATTCTCATCTGTATCATATCCTCTTACTATGAGTAAGCTTGCTGACCTAATGTCTTTGCCATATATCTTCTATATTCCTTACATCTCTCTTGAAGGTTCCTGATTCAACTAATATTTTTCCTGACTTATCCTTGGTTGTTGTCTCAGATTTTCCCTTTTTACTTCCTCACAGTATTTCAACCTTCCCGTATATCACACCAATTTCAGCCTTCCTATGTAAACTTCCCGTGTCTCTCACTGAATCTCCCACCACACTTCTTTCACTGTTTGTTTCCAACCTCAGTTTATTATTGAACTTTATACATTTATTTACCAAACTGTATACTTACAGTATCTCATTTCCAAATCTCTTGTATCTTTCTAATCATCTCACCTGTAATCTATGGTTTCCTTGTTCTTTACCTATTTACTATTCCTACAGTTTCTTTGTGGGTTTTGATATTCCTTTTTGAAATGTTCCCATTTTCCCTCCTTAGTACCTAGTTCCCTTTCCTCAATCATGATCATCTCTAAAGCCTGATGATACTCATTTTTTGTCATTATTGATTCTACATTCCATATTTCAAACCATCTTCCCTATTTTATCTTTCTGAGTAAGATATTATAATTCATTAGTCACTAAGTTTTGACATGAATCCACCCATGGGGAATAGGGCAAATCAATCATGCTGTTCCTAAATCTGCACCTAATCGTTATGTAGTCTAACTGATACCTTCCTGAATCTTTGGGCATTTTCCGTGCATAAAAATGCCTTTTTTGGTGTCGAAACAATGTATTCATTTTGGTTAACCCTAATCTCCTGCAAAACTCTATTGCTTTCTCCTCACAGTAATTTCTTGTCCCTAAACCATTGTCCCCTAACTAACTACCATCTCTTCCTTTGCCTATTCTTGCATTCCAATCCCCCATCACTATCAGATGTTTCCCTCCAGGAGCACCAGCTATTATATCCTCCAACTGATCATATACCCTATCAACATATTCCTCCCTATGATTGCTTGGTAGCCTGTATACCTCTACAATGACTAAGTTTGTTGGTTCAGCTTTTATTTCTACTAATAATATTCTATCAGTCCCCGGCTTTTTGTTTACTATGCTTCTTCTTATCTCTTTATTCAATATTATTTTCTAACCCTTGCTGACCTTCTTTCGCTCCACTGTTTGTTACTCTATTTTCCTAACTATCATATCTATCCCTCACTCCCTTCCATCTCACCCTACATAGCCCCAAAATATCTGCATTTCATCTCTCCATTTCTCACTTTATACTTTCTAATTTTCCTGTCCTTAAAATCATTCTAACATTCCAAGTCCTCCTTCATATAATTTAACTAATTTTTATCAGTGATTAAACATTGTGCAACTTATTAATCAATTTTCCATCAGAAAAATAGAAATGGTAAAAGTTCAGAACACGCCCTGAGCACAGAAAAATATAAAAGAAAGAAGTGTCCCAATGGCCTTTCCATCAGTAAATAAACAATAGACAAACTAAACTTAGAAATGTATGCATTTTCAATGGATCAATCTAAAAATTCCACAGTTTTGATTCAACTAGCAGGAATGAGCTGTAACATTCTCAATTAGTAAAATGTAAATGAAGTTATATTAAGCATTATTATCTCCCTTGGTCAGTAATTATATACCATCTTCTTAGATGATTTATTTGATGCTCTATGCCTTGTATCATTACTAATGATCGCATCATTGAGGGAATCTGAGAAGGCATCTGTAAGTTCCTGAAGCACTGCCATTCCGTTTCCTCTTTCCAAATGATTTGACACTTCATTATGGCTGGACTCAGACAAAGCATTGAGTGTTGTTTTTGGCGTGGAGGTAGCATTTTCAATTATTTTTGGATAGCCATTCTGGTTCAGTTGACAAGTAGGAGAAACTTCTTCCGCTGAGTCGCTATAATGATCAAATATTATTGAATTATTTAGTCATTTACATAAATTTTCAAGCAAAACTCAAAATTTATGATGAAACCTAGGAAAGAAACTTGTCAGAGATGTCTGCCTATGTCTTACACTGAGATTATCCTGGAAGTAAATGAGCTTGAACTATAATGACTTAACCATTATTCCTTTCTTGATCAATATAGGTTGGTTCTTTCAAAAAAATAATAAGAGTAGCCAACTAAATTAGTTGCATGCATTAAATATTTGACTAATTTACTAATCATTGATATTTATCCAAATCTGAGTTCTTAAACGTTTGATTCAAGTTGATGTAAAAAATTCTGAATTAAAATTTTATTAGTTCACTGTTTCAGGATTGCAAATATAAGCTCAGGATTTAAAACTTAAATGAATGACGTTTCAAATGAGTGAGTACTTATGCGTTTTAAGGACTTGTCAAAAAAGACTTATTCTCAAGTTAAAGGCTAAATAACTTAGGAATAATCTTTTATCTGATATGTGCATTTAATTTATCAGGAAAATATATTCCAAAACTAATGACTTGTTACTTTCTGATTATTTAATATACCTCAGAGGATTGTCATATTTAAAATGAAAAATAAAACATGATAAAAATTTCAAAGGGAAATAAATGTCTTATTAAGTTGATAAATGGCTTTAAATTGTTATAAATATTGTTTATAAATATATGGCCAACATTCGACCAGATAATCTCATGACTTTTCAGTTGATGACCAAGTTCAGTTACAAATGACAGTTACATTGTAGTGTAACTGTCTTGGGTTAGTGTTAATAGCTGCTGATGCAAAATGTTGGTAGCTAAGGAGACACTAACCTGGTGAAAAACCGAGAGGATTTCACTTTGCCATTGCTCAGGAAAAAGGTTAATGAAAATGTTAAAGAATTTCACTTACATAATTCTGGAATTCACCTCTTTCGAGCTCATGTCATTGCTCTTCAAAGAAACAATCCCAGATGAGTTGATTGGAGATGTTGGATGAATGTTTTCACCTTTAGATCCTCAATTTAAAATAAAATTTTCAATTATTGATTAGAAAAATGTTTGTCATCAGTCTTTAGATTATATGGAACCTCCATAATCCGGATCAATTTATCAGTTCATCAAGAACATTATTATTAGCATTGAAAATGAAATAAAACTGAGTTTCCCTGCATTTTAACCTCAGGATAAACAATCCTCTTCTAATATGTCCTGGCAGTTAATATAGCTTCTCAAATATTAGGGGCAATTTATTGATGCAATAAGGTATGTTTTGATGGCTTGAATGACTAACATTAAGCACTAAGCCTTGCCATGCAATATACATGATTGATAGTTTATTCTGGGATCCTAAATTAGGTGTATTATATTTGGATTAATGGTTACTGCTGGTCTCCCTGCATTTGAGTAAACTATTTTTTAGCTGTATATACTTTCTATTTCCCTTCTTTTGGTCCAAAATACTTCTTTTCCTGCCTCTACCTGAACATTCTCCTTTCCACTGATCTTTTCATTGGCTCTTAATATTTTGCACCTCTTTTTCCTGCCTTCTTATTATTCTCCCAACAATTTTCTCCTTTTCCCTATATCTTCCTTGTTTATCGTCCTTCAGCCCATTTTAATCCTCAAAGTTTCCCTATGAAGTAAGCCTTGGGTTCAAATGCCACATGGTGAGGGAAAAAGAATGATAGAGGGTTTAATGGCCATTCCTCTTTTTTTTGCATTGGCAATACCTAACAATGCAATTCCATTTTCTACCAGAAAGTAAACATTTGATATAATATCACTAAGGTGTCACAAGAGAGCGAATCTTCAAATTCTTTCAACTATGCTATTTATAATAAAATAAATGGGCTTTATGCTCCTGGGCTTCACATTTGTTATTATTTCTGGCAAGAGATATGGTGAAACTTGAAAGTATGCAGCCTTTGCAATTTACATACAAAGAAGCCTTGACAACAGTCTCAAGAACTATGTATTAGGCCGTATTTACATTTTGATTCAGCGATGTTATCTTCAAATACAAAATGGGCTACTTATAACTCAGGAGTAAATCCATTCACATCCTCTGGTAATCCCAATGAAGCATTAAACTTTCTTTCCTCTAATGAATAGTCCCCAGCCATTGCAGTCGACATGCTATATTTAAAATATTATTTCAATTTCAAACAAAGGCTGCCCTATGTTGAAGCTTCCTGGGTTCATGATTAGCGTTTCACGAACAGATCTCATTTAATGGACATATTGTCACTATGAATTGTATTTCTCTGCATTAAAATAGTAATGCTGCATAACTTTTAATAACATTCTACCAACATTAAGCTTAAAAGAATCAACTTAAATATATTGCCTACATGTTTAATGTGTACTAGAACTTCCTCATAAACTGGAAGACTAGCTTGATTACACTTCATGAATGGCATATGAAAACAAAAATCAGCTGTTGCTCCTTAAAGTAATGGTAATATGTTCTTGAAGAATGCTATTATAGTTGTAATCTTTAAATTGTTAATTTCCATCATTGTAATTCCACCAAATATTAATTGGTACGACAAATGAAGTACATTCGCCTGGTCATGGGAAATAGTTATGGATTCATTATATTGAAGTCAAAGTGAAGGGAGACTATAAAGTAGATTACTTTTACTCGAAAACATGTTATGTATGGAGGCATGCTAATATATGAAAGAAGTTTCCTTAAATGGAGTGTTCACTGAAGTAACCGAAAATCAGGCTTTTCATTGATTACCATATTACACTGAAGAGGAATGGTATGAAGGGTATTAACTGAATTAGGCATGTAATTCTTGTTAACTGGTCAAAGTTCATTACAATGTGCAAATTCATATTAATTGTTTGAAAGCAGGGTGCTTACTTAATCCAAATTGTCGAAATAAGTTGTGTACCTAAGTCCTTCCCGACAAACTGGACTCCAATTTTACTCCTTGTGAAAAATAATAAACTTCTCTAGTTATTGTAGCATTAATCAAATAACAATATCAGATCTGTTGTTTAAAATAGAAGTGAGTAAGAGCAACAATAATTTAGGTGCCTAATTTAAATCTTCCTGGGCTATCCATGTATATTACAAATAAATTTGGTAGCCAACCAAGGGTTTATTAGGCCAAAACAGCCATGTATTAACTTTCTCGGTGATTTTCCACAATATACAAAATATTCAAATTGAAATCACAATTTTTTCACGTGAAAATGAATCAAATGGGGATAATTTAATAGTTATGGGACATCCAATCAAGCATTTAATACCAAATGAAATAAAATGTGTTATCAGTAGCATATTTTCGTATAATGATACACAAAAATGGTAAGTTATGAATTGAGCTACGACAACTAGTTTCTCTGGCATACACTTGGGCAGATAAAAAGTTTTCTTACCAAATGGTATATCTTTGCTGACAAATTTTAGCCGAGACAAATGTTTCCTTCCATTGCAGTGATCCCTTGTTTGGGTACAGGAATTCAAAATTACATCACATACAGTACAATGGTGTAATTTGCGATTGATAATTTCGGCACTTGCTGGCATAATGGCATATGTATCACTACCAATGTTTAACCTAGTCCATGTAGATAAAAATAGTATGTAATTAAACCAATACCGTAGAGCCATCCGATGGATTGCGATTTGTATATGTACCTCTCTAGAGAGTTTTTCATTGATTCTAAATCTTCCTTGCTAACTGGAAAATCTCTCAATTTCCAGTTAGATTCCATATTACATTCGATGGAGTATTCACTAAAAATGTGTAAGAGTTTTTCACTATTATTTATTGCTATAATGTAAACAGTCACCTATGGTTACCTCAGATGTCAAAGAAAGAGTGAAAACGGTCCTTTATGGAAAAACTAATTCTCATTTTCACAAATTTTTAAACTCTGCTTAGTATATGATTGGTTTCTCTGTCGCTAATAATCCTTCTCCATTAAGCCGACGTAGATTATATTAAAAAAATTAAGATGTTATTATTACCGACAACAAGTATCTTCAATATATCCCCCTCCACGTTTTTTTTCAGACTTCAGAAAATGGAATTATGAACTTTTATGTTTGTAAAACATTTAAAAATGTAAAGTTCAGTGCTCGTATGCAAGTAGTATTTCGTAACTTCTAAAGATGGCAATACTAACGTTACTAACCAACGAATACGAAATAATACCGTCTACCTGTTTTTACTTATCAAAAATCACTATAAACTCTCTTCTTCAAATTAATTATTCGTAATTGTAATGTATCTACAACTTTAAAATTTGATAATGATTACAATTTTCCACATCCAAAGCCCTTGGGTAAATGCATGTAAATGGTAATTTGATTTTTGGTCGGGAGAAGGACCTTACATCGTAACTAGCGCTCCCTATGACGTCATCTACCAACTATTATGAGTGTCCGCAGTGAACGGCTGTCATCGCTGTCTTCAACTGTCTTGCCATAGGTCGCACTTCGATCGGTATCGATATCATCCTGTTTTCCATTTGTTTTCATTTCTGAACATTTAATTTGCCACTTCAGGTAACAGTAATTTTAATTCTCATGTAAAATTGTTTTTATGTTAAATCGGCATTAAGTGATGAGCTTTTCTTGAGTGATATATCAACATGGAAAGACTAAAATTGGAAATTGAAAGGAAAAGAAAACTTCTTGAAGAAACATTAGTATGTATATTCTCCATGGTTTTCACAATTTTAAGTGTGAATAATGCTATTACCATTATATTTAATAATATTTATTACTTAGGGGGCCGGTAAAAAATGTTTCAGAAGAGAAGAATTAGAAAAGAGACGCGAAGAAGAGTACATGAAAAAATATGGCCCTAAAGAGGATGAAAATTTGTCAAAGGCGAATAAGATATCCCTTGGTGAGCATATATATTCAGGTGACTCAGCAGGTGTAATGAAACATATGGTTTAATCTTTGGTAATAATTCATTCATGTTTAGATGGAGTTGAAGTAGCGGATAACTCAGGGCCAACACTACCCAGACGTGAGGTCATACGTCGGTTCAGGGAGAGAGGGGAGCCTATTACATTATTTGGTGAAACCGAATTAGATTCATTTCGTCGGTTAAGAAAACTGGAAGTTTTGGAGCCAGAGGTCAATCGTGTAAGCTCATTCAAATATTATCTAGTCCCACTTTAAATGTCCTAGTTTATGTGATTATCAATCTATATTCGAGGCCGTCCTCAGGAGTAATAAAGTTTGCTACCTACTAAAATAATTTGATTATATTCATTAAGTCTGTGCACACATGAATGTTTCATAAGGTAACTGTTTTTTGTTTATAGTGATATATTTGTATTGATATCGGCATTCTTTGTGGGCGCAGAGGTGTTAAATGAAACTCCTCTAGGGGTCGGTGTTATGCCTCCTTGATACATTTGTCGGATTGGTCACCAGATAAGCTAACGGACGGATAAATTTATGAGACCATTCACCTGCTGTTGAAACCCATAATCGTTCGTGATATCAAATTTTTAACTGCCGTGAGCTTATAATTGAATTAGTTTTTGTTTACATCTCCTGGCAATTCATAATTGTTTCAGCACTCTAAAAGCCAAATGATGGCAATTTGATCAAATTAATAAAATTTTTCCTAAGAAAGTACTATCCTCGTAGAATAGTAAAAAAGCATTCAGTGGTAAGTGTTGGAACGATAATGTCTTCACAGTTTTGAAGTAGTTACTTCTCTACTTAAAAGGAGTGATATTTTGCTCTCCCTACTGTGAATCACTCAATCTGCATAATTCACTTAGTTGAGATTACAGTGCAAGTGTGAGCATGTATATTTTACGTATAACTAATGCCTTGGGGATCGAGATGGTGCGGGGGCTAACGTACTGGCTTCCCACCCAGAGGGCCCGGGTTCTAATCCCGGCGGTGTTGAATATTTTTCAGAGGTATCTCGATCCCCACTTGAGGTGCTTTGTGGAGGGCAATTTGAGTGAGTATGCCGTCCGTCGGATGGGACGTTAAGCTGCGGACCCCTTGGCGCCTTTCGTAAAAAGTAGGCTAATGCCGACGCCGGGTTTCTCTCCACCCTTCATCCTTTCCTGTCCATCCCCTATGGCGCAAATGACCTCAGCTGTCGGTCGCCTCCCCTCAAAACTACTACTACCAATGCCTTCATGAACCCGTTTGACAATGATAGGACATGAACTTTTGTTAAGATGAAACCAAACTTAACCACCTTACATTCATTTCAAATGTGGGTATCAAAATCTTTTAAAGAATTATGAGTGCATGCCATTTGGTGAATTTTATCAGTTCCATTATTATTTTATCATTTCATGTACGTATCTTTACCGCTGCTCTCAGAAATAGTGGATGCTATTTGAAACCTATTATATTTAAATGAAGTTTTGTGTTGTAAGGTATTTAAGGTATAATTAAAGAACAGCCCAACAAGTGACTTGCAAAAACTGGTTACAAATTATTTTTACATCATTGTATGAATTAACTAGTTACCACTAAACCTATTAAATTTGCTCTTTGGTAACTTTGAAGTATTCCATTGATGGAATTTATCATCAGAATAACATTTACAGAATGACAGAAGGATATCTTTGCGATTATTATCCTGTTACTTTGATATTACATTGAAAATTGTGCCATATATATAGTAGCGAGCATGCAGTTTTTCAGTTATCCAAATATGATTTTCTCTTCAATTCCTGACGCTTGAGCGTTGAAACTGGTTGTACGCTAGTAAAGGACAGTGGAAAGTGACTTTGTATTCTTAATTTTATGATTTTCTCTTCTTTTATTTGAAAAAGATGCCTGTTTGACCATAGTAATGATAGTGCTGATTTTTACATAAATGAAAGGATTGGAGTGAGGGGGGTAAAATGTAGCTAAAATAACCCTTTATAATTTGATAATGGCTCATTTGTAGAATGTCTAGAATTGGTGTAGAATTTTTGTGACACTCTTTTGGGACATTTATCGTAATATATTTTTTATTATATTTAAGGATGCATGTATGTATTGTTTGAATTTACTTTAGCATTAATTGCCATTAATTTGAATGTATTCTCTTATAATATATAAATTGGTGGAAGATGCTTATGTTGGAAGGATTTCATTTGTATCATTGCATGGCATTATATGGGGTTCTGTAGTTTTTGTGTGGTGCTCTGTAAAAGGAACCTTTTATGAAATCATATAAACAAAAATATATTTTATTTTTTTAAGCCCAGCACCATAATAGGGAAATAAAATACTAAATGTAAAAAACTCTTACAATACATAGAATTTTAGTGCATGTGTGTGATAGGTTTCTGTGATCATTTTCACCTTTAAATTCATTTGAAGTCACGCTCATATTTCACTGACTGATCTGATTTCTCTGATTTCTAATATGCAGTTTTATGTTGCTGTAAACTAAACAGTCTAATTCTGATGTTTGCTTTTGCTCTTTTATGATGAAGAATGTTTCTTTTCTGTCCATTTTAAAGCACTTGAGCATATTTACTGTAAAATAATAAATAATACTATTGCTAAATGATATTATGAACATGAAATGATATTGATAAATGACATGACATGGTGTTTTGAGGATTAAATTTAAAACATCTGGAAAAAATGTGGTTGGCTCTTACACATTTTGGTGAAGTGGCAGGAATTAATGAGTGGCAACCATTGGTATAGAATTTTCATTTCTTCCACTGAGGTTGTGAGGTATTAACTGCCTTATTTATTCCTGTGCTTGCTCTACTAATGTATTTGGAAAATAAGAATCATTAGATTGTGCATTTTTCTTAAAGGGATTGAGGAATGACTTCCAAGAAGCTCTGGAAAGGGTTGATCAGGCTTATGTTGATGAGATTTTGTACTCGGCAAATATGACGGGTGGATCAGGAAGCAATGGTGTGTCTGGGAGCTGTGCAGCAGGTGGAGCGTCAGGAGTTACCACGCATGATTCTGAAGGCCGTCCAACTAATGATGTCAAAGTGACTGATGATGGCGTTACCTATGACCAAATTCAGGCCTGTGCTGAGCGGTTAGGGGAAGGTGATCGTGATTTGGATATGAATGTGACCTCACAATTTCTCACAGTAAGTATTCTAAAATTTTTTTCTTCACAGTAATTGATTATATTAATTGTGATGTTTTGCGGAAGTGGCAGAAATCCTTCGAGATCGAGGATGGATAGTTTGAGAAATCCAGAGAGCCTTTCATTCTTTACACCTGATAATTGAAATCTGAAGAAAAACATTTTCTAAGGTACCCATTTGTAATCTGCATGTCCAAATGAAACTTTTGATGCTGATAGGAACTTTAAAAATGAATGGAATAAAATGATTAATTAAATTGAAAATAATGACCTGTATTTTTTTAGGATCACAATTGTACCCTAGATATTATCTTCTATTTAAAAAGCATAAATAAAGTCCATAATAATCAAGCCAGATTCCACTGTTGACATATATTGTAACTTATAGTATCATCGGTGGCAGAGCAGATAGGTGTGGGTTCCCTCCATGTCATAGCTCATATGCTTACGGGAGGTTTCTGCCTTATCGCTAATTTAATTTCTTAAATTGAGACCATTTGTTTGGGTATAAAATGCGCTATTGAAGTAGATTATTAGTTTAATGCAAAAGCTTGTACTGCTCATGCTCCTTGATGTTTTGTGCCGAACTTTTTTATGTTTTTAAACCAATCAGGAGATATTGTTCAAGTATCAATTATATTCACAGGATTGATATTAACTCTTAAATCATGTTGTAATGTATTTTTTTCCCACCATTCCCGACCATTTCTCTCACTTTCAATTTTCTATCGATATGAAAAATTGTTCCAGTACATTTTTCCTCATCAAATTCATCAATGTGTAATTGTGAAACAGAATGGCTGATAAAATTTGTTGTCTCAGGCTTTATGGAATTTGCATAACATATTGAAATGTAATGAAATAATTGACTTTGTACAAAGTCAATTATTTCATTATATTTCAATAAGAATGGCTGATGATGCTGTGAAATATTGATCCAATCTAAGAGCCAAAGGGTAGTGAGCAAAGATGGAATGTTCCAGATATTTGATGTTATTATGAGTGAATTTATATATAACATGCATATTACAAAGTATTAGTTTTTTTGTCCCTTAAACAAAACTAAGCAGGTTATACCTATGTGTGTGGACATCAATTTAAAGGAATGTTAGAAATATTGTTGAAAGAAAGGTACTCTAAATTTCAGTAAAGTAGAATTCCTCCACTTTGATAGCTAGAAAAGCCTCTAAATAGAAAAGAAGTAAAAAGGTTTTAGGGATGGCTGTTCGGGTATTTTGCTCAGTTGGCTAGTGGAAACTGACAGAGAATGGATCGAAATTACATAGTATGTGGTTGACAAAAATTTAAATATGTATTGTTTTACTCGTTCATCCATCAACTAAGAAAAAGTTAATTATATAATATTTGTTTAGTGTTCCTAATTAATCACTCTTTGCTAGTGGCATTATACTATGATATTAATTCAACTTTCTTTCAGTTTTTGCTAAAGATGTGGGGCAATCAGTTGAACAGCCGACCTGCGACAGAGAAGATGTCTGTGAAAGGGAAAATGGCATCAGCTACATATACACAAACACAAGTGTACCTGGATCCACTTCTCAGAAAACTCAAATCTCGCACTCTACCAGAAGATATATCGGACTCACTCACTGAGATAATTCGCCACCTTTTGGATCGAAATTATATTATGGTAAGCCAGTAGTAATTAAATGTCTAAGTAAATAAGGATGTCAATAGGACATTTACTTTCCATAACATTTTATAAAGGAATTAGGGTGTTTTTTTGGCTCAAATTTCTATGGATTGGATTTGACCGATTGCTGTCAAATATTCCATGGTAATATGAATTTCACTGGTAGCATAATGGCCAGCAGAAATATATTACTCCTTACTCCTCAATAGTATTATCAAAAGATTATGACCTTGTGACCTGACTGTAGTGGAATTGTTTCTGAGTATGGAGAATTGGTAGAAATTTAGCCCCTAACTGCTAATAAAAAGTTCTACGACATCAAAATTTGCCTTCTACTAATTTTATGAAGGTTCACATAAATTTATAGGGCATAGCAGATACAGCTCTTAATCAACAAATGATTGATTTTGTGAATATCAATATGACTTCAATGTTTGAATAAATCATTGAAATAAATGCAGTCAGTTTTTGTATTAGTCAGATAGTTCAAGTTTAATTTGGCATGCAGCAAAAGTAATTGAAAGAATCATCAATAGAAGATATAAAATAATGCAATTAGCTATCTTGGTAAAGGTGTCTTTATGTGGTTTATGGATTTTGAGAAGGTTTGACTGATGGATTGCAATGGATGTTCCAAAATAGAGGAATGGATTGGGGGCTACTAATTTGAACCTATGCTTAAATTCGATTGTATAGGTTAGGGTAGCAGAAGAAGAATCATCACAAGCTGCTCCTTCTAGGGTGCATTTAACAAATATCTCATGCATTTTCTGATTTATAAATAATGTGGAAGAGTTCCTAGAGTCTTCAGAACCCTGAAACAGCAGTTCGTTCTCTGACTTTTCCTATATTTTACTTTGTAAAGTCCTGAGACCAATAAATATTATGATTAATCTAGATGGGCAGAGAGGGGAGTGAGACTGGGGTGAGAGTTATCACTGGCATATTTTGGCTTTTATACTGAGGATAAGTCATGGGTGGGATGGAAGGGGTTTGAGCTGGGAATAAAATCAGTAGGTGAGATAATAGTTAAGATTGGAGATGATCAAGCAATATTGTCTCCAACTGTCATGAGATTGGAGTTATTAGTGAGAATTTTATGGAAACAAAATGGGAGATGTGTAATGAAGATTAAGCTCAATAAAAAATAAATGAGATTATCGAGGTGTAGAAAAGCTAAATCCAAATGAAGCCCAGTTCAAATGTGGCATTTTTCAGTTATACTTCTCCATGAGATCTCTTGCTTGCTTCTTACTACTGGCTGTTGAGCTTGCCTCATTTATGGTTGCCATTCCATACGGAGCTATGGTAGTCAACTCATAGAGTAGAGATGGTTTAATATTCTGTCATGCCAAGGTGATACTCTGTTAAAACATAGTAGAATGGAAGTCGAGTAGCATGATGAGAATTGATGGGCAGTCAAGAGAGAAGCTTTGGTGTAGGTTCTTTGAAGGAATTATTCAATCACTGCTGCTAATGTGATGGCTTCAGAAATAAAAAGAAAAGGACAGAGAGGGAAAAAAATAATTCTATGAAGTGGCTACTTCATAGAAATTCAGGGGTAGAGCATGTCATATCGTAGTATGCATATAGGTAATTAGGGTATGCAAATACTTAATACAAATAAAGCTTCACCATGCAAATCTCATGGCTGGTTTACTTGAAATTACGTTAAATATTTTTCTTTGGTACTCATTGAATTTCAGCTGTGAAAATCTTTAGTCCTGTAAAAGCAGACACCATTATGCACAAAGAAGTTCTGGAGAAGCTGCTGCTGATCACCCATTATAATAAGGAACAAGTCACTGTTTTGTGGGTGTGGTGAAGAATGGGGAAAATAAGTTGGACAGTGGGGTCAAAATAATGTGGATGTTTTAAGTGTTGGTAAAGATGAGAACTTTCTATGGAAGATTCAAAGAAGGTAGAAAAAAATGGTGGAGGAAATTATTGAAAGAAAGTGAGATGTTAAAGGCTCTGATAAAAGGGAAAATGTTACATGTAGGTTAAGCAGGATAGAAGAAAGAAGTGAATAGTTTGGGCAGTATGAAAGTAGGCAGTAGTTACAAAGAAAAGACTGGGAAATAATGTTGGAAAAACTATATGATATTCTCGTTGAGTTGGGAAAAATCCTCGCATGCTGTCCAAAACCTAGCAAAGGGAATGAAAATATAGTTATTCATATGAACGGTTAAATATGGGACTGTTCACAAATGTTACTGTCAAAGATATTGAGTACAGAGAATGGCAGACAGATCGTGAACTTGATCTGACACCTTAATAATGGGTGGTGGCACAGAAGTTGTGGTCAGTTGTAGAAATTTTCAAGTGCTTTTGATTTTTCACAGAAATTTTCTTTGTTCCATGCAAGGAAAATATTTTTCCAGCTATAAATATGCTTGAAAGATATAAAACTGTTCTTTTCATCCTTTTTTTGGTCAACTCATATTCTTTTAAATTTGTTTCTCCCTTTCTTACCATATTTTCAATGATCACTCTTTCATCCCTGCCTCTACCCTAAATGCTATTAACAATTATAAAAGCTTTCAATTCATTGATACCTGCTGTGACTTTGACAATGATAGCAAATGTCAATACCTTGGTTGGTTAATAACATTTTTGTCAGTGGCCTAAAAAAGTACATATTTTTTTTCTAAATATGATTAGTAAGTTCATAAAATGTGTTGCCTGAGAACTTTAACTTTATGTAAATGTATTTTTCTTGTACTTTGTCCTGGATTGATAAATGTTACATGTTTGGAAAACAAATTTTCTTTTCAGGCCAATGATGCCTATCTTCAGATGGCAATTGGCAATGCTCCATGGCCTATTGGTGTCACTATGGTGGGTATCCATGCTCGAACAGGTCGTGAAAAGATTTTCTCTAAGAATGTTGCCCACGTGATGAATGATGAGACACAACGCAAATATATTCAAGCTCTCAAAAGACTAATGACACGTTGCCAACAGTATTTCCCAACTGATCCTTCTCGATGTGTTGAATATGCTGCGTTTGGACCATCGTGAATGTAGTGCCACCTCTCTGAAGAAAAGGGTAAACCATGGTAATTATGAATGTGGAACTTGATGATCTGACTGGTTAGTTAAAACTGTGTTTATATATCCGGGTTTGTTTGTGAGAACCTATAAAATTGGACATTGATTCTCATCATGTAGAGTGGTGACTTTTTCACTATCAAAAAAGTGTATAAAATTGTGGAAATCATAGTTAAATGATTTGTGGATTTTTTTCATTGAAAATGTTTTTAGCTGTTTGATTATAATGGTAAGCCCTCTGAATGAGCTCATGAATAATTGGATAAATCAGTGATTCAATATTGAATTACTTGGGTTTCTACTCCTTGTCACTGTATATAATGTAAATATATATCATATGGATTTCTTCAGTTTTGTAAAAAGAGTGATTTTATCAAGGGTTACTAAATGGCTTTTGATTGTCTTTATAAACCCCATCCTCTTCATAAAGAATAAAAATGAGTTTCTTTTGGCATAATAATAGTTTAGCTTGTATGTCAATATATAGACGATTTGGACTGTTAAATCTTACTTCAAAGTTGGTAGGCCTTGTTTGGGAATCGACGTTTTCCATAGGTTTTTCTCCGCTCCGGCTCCGCCCTCTCGGTTTTGAATTTTTTCTGCAGTGCCATAAAATTTTTTAAATATCTATGGTTGCCAATGGCGTCTTAGATAATGAGTCTTCCTAATGGTTCTGTTTTGTCTACATGAAAAGGCACTCTATAAGGAAGATAAATCTAACAAGTCCATCTTTATGAGATAAGCGAGTTCTTTGCTTTGACACTTTGTCCTCGGGTTCTGTTTTTCTTTATTGCTTGATATGATCTCCCTATCAAATTTTTCTGGGACCATCCATGCCTTATTCTTTTTGAATTGTCTTAATAGTTGCGGGGGCAAAAATTCTCTCCATCATCTAGTCTCAGTTGTTAAATTTCTTTTTTGAGAAAGAGAAGTAAAAAAGCCTTGTGTATAACACTCGATGGTTTCCTAGGGGGATAAGCTTTTTTTGAGTGAAGATAATATGGAGAATTTAGGTAAAGATTGGATGGAGAAAGTAAAGTGAGCATTGTATCTGATAGAGAAAGTTCAAGTGAGGAAGTTTGGTCAAGAAGCACTTTTTTGAAAAGATTCCACCGACTGGGAAGAAGTCTAGGCCTGAAAGAAGATGGTATGTGTCCTCCGCACGAGGTAAAGAGGTACAGTGTATTGGTGCCCTGATTGCAATGCAGGTTTCAGTAATGCAATTGCAGATGCAATGCAATTTAGAGGATTATTTCGAATTACATCAAAACACTGGACTTTTAGAATGGAGGTTCATAACTTAAAGGCGAATGGAGGAGTGAAAATATGAAATATTATGTAAAATTTTTTTTACTAAATAGAAACAGCAATTTAACATAAGGTTAATTTTTTTTAATTTTAGCAAAAATATATTTAAAAGATATAAATTATTTCCTGTGATGCTTCAGACAGAGAGATCTAGCAAAAATTAAATACCACGAGTGGTGCCCAAGCATTTAAATTCCTATTCAGATCGGGCATACCAGTACATCTTCTAAGGCTTGATATATGGCAGGGCAAGTGGCTTTCATAAATTGGTATCAGGTTGTTGATAGTTTATCGATCTATCAGCTGATACTATGTACCTATCCGTTGAAGCAATCAAAAATGTCTTACTGTTTGAACATGTTTGTCTGTGTACATGTAGTAGGCAGAACTGAAGTTTAGCATGACTCATCTGTGGAATGTGATTCAGTATGTCCTGTCATAGTCCAGATGTATGATGCAAGTGGCCAACTAATGTTGTAAATTTTTGTTGATAAAGGGAATTGGAAATTAATTTTATACGGACCAAGTAATAATGTTAATGACATTCCTGGCTGACATTTGGGTAATATATGAGCAAATTATCTAAATAATTACAAATATGCAATTATCTCATGGCTTACACTGCCAAACTAGAGAGAGGCCTTGCAAATTACAGATTTATCTTTAAATGCGAGGAAATATTTGCTAATAATGAAAAAGTTTTGATATTAATATTTGCTGAGACTATACAGTATTAGTGCATTGATTTGGTTGCATCAAATCTTGTGTTTTCATACACTGTAAACTGCTATGATTAAGTGAAAATGTTTTGTCTTCTCAGTCTATAGCCTTGGAGAATCATGCCTTATGTGATTACTTACCATTGAGGAATGAATGGTTTTTAATGCAATGCGATTCTTAATTAGATATTACCACAATATCCCGTAGAGGTGCACTCTTGAGGTGCCCCTGCTTGTGTTAAGCGGCATAGAGAATGGCGGGGAAAATCCACAAAAACTAGCTCCAAATTAGCAAGGTTAGCAATTAGGTAAATGATGTGTGTCAAATGGCTGCAAAGCCCAATACCAGCTGGGCCACTGAAGGCTTTTGCCTCACACCCAGAATGGTTAGTAGAAGAAAAGGGTTCTGTTGGCAGGAATAGGGGAACCAAAACATTTCAGATGCAGGGGTAAGTTAGCTATCCCAGGTTGACTATATATATGAGTCGGAAGGTAGATATTCCTGGTATACTCTTGGCTTTTGTCATGTTTAGGTATAGTTTGGGAGTCTAGGACAAGACTTTGGCGGAACCCTAAGTCAAAAATCCCACACATCCTAAAATCTGCCCATGAACAAAACAACTGTGAGGTAACAATTATATAACTGTTCTATCTCTGAATTTTGGTTCTGCTGTTGTGGAAGGACTGAAAATTTAATACAAGTATTTACTGGTTACTGTGGTAAGTCAATGCCTGGAAATAATACCAATTATCCAAACCTGGATGGGATAATTTCTTTTTTCTCTAAGCATTATTGTCATTGACAGTTGCCTAGCAGTTTCTTTCATGGTTTGAGACCTAGGTTTTTTGGGAATGTACTTGATTTTGACAATTGTATTTTCTCTCAATGGGTAGGCAGAAATATCCTTGCGTGGAAGGATACCTTTCATATTTGACCGGGAGCTAAACACCTATAAGGCAATAAAGTTGGCCTTGGTTGGTTGATTCTTTGCGCTTGACTTGAATTTCATATTATTTTATCAGCCTTGTTTTGTGAGAACTTTCATTGCAAATCCAGTGTGCCATTATGTGTGTCAAAGGCGTAAGTTTGAAGGCATATGCATGGTGTACATATGCAGAAACATTTAAATATGGGAATACGTGATCTTTTCCGAAAACGTTGAAGACCCAGTCAGTTTATCCTGTGAAGAAGAAAGTGTAGATCAAAGTGATGGATAGAATCATGTATTCTGAGAGGAAGTAGTGGCCCCTCATAGCTCCACCTCAAGATATACCTTGGAAGAAGTATGCTACTGGTAGGACATACCAGCTGATTTATGATTCACCTGGTTGTTTGCCATGGCTGGATACCCATGATGGGCACAAGGGGATCATGGTGGGTATTTAATTTCGTAGCACACAACCTGATGTCAGGTACACCCACTATATTCCATAGAATAGACTAAAACATATCCGAGGATTCTTCATAAATAGTTTGATAAGAGCATACATCATCTTTAAATTTTGGTAGCATGTACTTAAAATATAGATGATTAAGATAGCCAAAAGCTTATAGTTTAGGAGGGCCAATGTAATTAAAGTCCAGTTCAAAGGAAGTTTCGTAACTATAGCACTATATCCCTTGGGTAATCCTGGTAACCCCAAGTTTGCAGTGTGGTAACATTGTGGATGAGGGGCCCAGGGGATGAAGTTCTAAAAATAATGGTAGGAGAAAAAAAATCTTGCTCTGAAAGGGCAGAGGGTGCATGTGAACACTAGCAGTAGGTATCAGGGAGAAGATGAGAAACATAAGGTGTCATCCTGCTTAATTCCCAGGGTATTGTCTGCTGCTATTCCAGGGGAATAAATCTTCAAAACACTGTTGGATTGCACACTATCCATCAAAGCATCTTCTAATTTCCCATTTGAAAAGCTATTAGGCATGGGAATGCTCCATGACAACTCAGTGTCTGTGGAGGTGCACTGAACCTTGTGTAAAAGTTCGGAGGTCAATATTTATGGGACCTATCATATGCAGAAGTCGAAGTTAAAAGAGATGAGATGTCTTCTTACTACGCCAAAAAATGCTGCAGGCTATCACTAGGCAAAACGGTCAGGTCATCTCCATAATCCTCACTTAGGCGATTGAAAAACTCCAAAACAGTTTTTAATAGGGTTTTGGCTGTTCCAGTTGGTCCATTCATCCACGTTACCATGCATTGTTTCCGATGGCTGCGTTGCCTCATCGCAAAATTTAATGGCAAATCCAACCTGGTGCGCAGCGGAGTGGACAAGCACAGCGTACGCCTCCAAATCGTGTGTTATTTGCGAGGGAACAAACTGTTCTCTCGCAATTGTTCAAAGATTGAGGAGGAAAGTGGAGTCATTGAAATAAGACACTCGATAATATACCTAATCTAGAAACAAGGAAGAAATATTTCATTCATAATCCTTACTTTCTCAATGTCATAATTATCGCATCCACCCATCCCGTGGAATAAAGTCTCTCCATATGCCACAAATGGCCGACGAAACAAAGCAAAGCGGACCAGGAAGGTCCCTCAAAGAAAGATGTGAGCTAGAGTTCTGTAGAGGACCCACCCAAAACAACCACAACGGGCATGAACGAACTCCCCTGAAAAAGGTAAATCCGCTGAACTTGAATCAACGGGCGAAAACTTATCTGGGCTGTTGTCTTCTTGGCAGATGAAATGCAGAAGAAATGTCGCAGATGAAAATAATACTAAGACCTGTGGTGGACTACTCTTTTAATCATAAATTTAATCTCTTGTCGTTTCTCTGAAGACCTTTTCGTTGCAGAGGAATAGAAATATTTTTAATCGGCACGAGGTGTAGCTAACCAATTTGATGTGAAGTACCATTAATCTTGCATTATTCTATAAGGCAATGGACAACCGTTCAGGGTCGAATAACTGTTGGCATTCGGAAGGCCCTTTACACTTTCCAAGTGCATTTCAACACTCCATACAGAGCAGTGGGTGTGAACGGTTCAGTTCCTTCAAGAAATAACGTTGTTTAACGTTCGCCTTCCGAAAGGTGAATCAGTGACTTGATGCAGTCTAAAAGCCATCCATAATCGATGTAAAACCATTTTATTGGGTGATTTTAACTTCCGCGATACATAGGATCCAGAAGGATTTGAGGCGCTTATTTGCAATCCGGCAATTCAAAACCGTCTATCAGTTTTTCACTCTTCTTTCTTGACTCAGCGTTCGGCCTTGTCATTTGTCGCTTTTCCGAGTTGTTTCCTGCTAAAGTGGTTTGTCGGCTGTACAGGTTTTTTGTTGATGATTCTTTGAGCCGTCGTCCGGGGAAGAAGCCGGGGCCTCTTCTTCTTGGACAGGGGTGACTAGGTAACCAGGCTGGCTTGGCCGCAGCAGTCTGACCCTGCTTCTGCTTCTTTTTCCACGTGGTCCTAGAAGGCCCTGCCGTTTCGGCGTTGAGATCTGTTAGTAAAATGGCAGTGTCAACCATTTAATGAAGTCAAGCAGCTCTGTAGAGAAGTTATCGTGAGTGCGCCTGTAAGGTACTCGGATCAAGATCTTTCTTTCCGGCAGCTGGTCTTTGTTGTTTCAGCCCGGTAGATTTCGGCTAGGTAAGTTTCGTTGTTAGATCAAAGATTGGCATGAAATTTCTGTAATACCGCCTCCGGTCAGCAGGGCATACCACCTAAATTACTTTCCCCTTAGGCGTGGTGCATTCCTAGTCCAGAAATATTTATATTTAAGTATTTGGGGAGGAACGTCTCCACCCTTCCCATCATAGGGACTGCTCTCCTCATGTGCTTGTATATAAATGACCTTTTTTACCCTAGGGTTACATTGATTTTAATTAATGAAAGAAGTTATCTGCGTGGTGTAGATACATACGTTACACTAGAGCACACGAATTTCCTGGAGTGTATGATGGTGAGGATACTCCCCGAACCTCCGCCGCCGCGTCATCAATGGTACTGCCAATCTCTTGCTTGGCATGGAATACGGTGGCAAGCCTTGGAAGGCCCTTCTTTCTCACCAATTGTCGGGCCTCCTCTTCTGTTGCTTGCTTCAGGGGAAGGACAGGGAAGATAGCGGTTTCCGCCAAAGTTGCTGGTCTCCCAATCGTTATCGTGGTGTGATTCCCGCCTATTTCGTGTCCTATTATGTTGGGTGGTTAGAAACCAATAACTTAGGGGTAAATGACCCGGGGGCTGCCTGTAAGGGTCACAACGGTAGTGTTCTTTACTCAGTCCATCCCACGGACCGAGAGTAATTCCGCATATTCTCGCACAGAAAATCACCACGTCACGAAAAACCCTAGACAAATCCCGCTTCTGCAAGGCACCGGTTGTTCATCGCAAATCGTCGCGAAACTTAAATGTATGAGAGTAAGGATGAAAATTTGTTAAATTTAACTTATCCCCTCCATTATTCAAAATCCAGTCAAGTAAATCAAAAGAATTCCTTGATGCACATTAAAATATTTTTCGATTTGTGAAAAAAGTACGCACATAATTGAGAATCATGGGTTTTCATTTACTAAGAGCAGGGCACCCTTAAATGTCCATATCAAACACCACCCTTTGTTTCAAGTTTCGTGAGAAACTCACACTTTTGATATAACGAAGGTGTACATGGATACGGAGGGTATGCTGCAAATCTGACTAATTCGTTTCTCCGTCCCTCCACCGAAGTCGTTGATAATATTTAAGAAGTCAGCTGTCCCGATGCAAATCTCCCTCGCACTTCTCACTCTCTGGCTTGAAAATGCAAGTTTTCACGTGCTGAGAGGGGGAAACAATGTTGGAAAGCTCCTTCATCACTAAGTCGATTTTACTTTAAAATCACTGAATACCCACAGTTCCTACCATTGTCACCCGAAAAGAAGCCAACTGCTGGTAAAGTTTCCGAGAGGGAAGAGTACTGCTCTGCAAATGAGGATGTACTAGCTGAGGGAGCAGCAGAGCGAGCTTCTTTATTAATGATTCCACTTCTTCCTTTCTTCTCCACTTTGCTCCCTCCTTATTTCCTTAACTTACCTCCTAGCAACTATAATCCACCCCAGTGTTGCGATTTTTGTCTTTTTAGAGTACAAGTATGTTAAAAATTGTTGCAGTTGAAGGAGAATCAAGGAAACTGCGCCATAGACACAACAATTATGTCCTAAATCTAATGGAATAAGCTATAATATGCGTCGGAGACAAAAATTACTGATGCCATGAGTATTTCAAGTTTGTGGGACAAGTATCCATGCCTTGGAAATTTTTCGCTGGTACCATGACTTTTTTATTACCCATTGCTGTTATTTCCTCCATCACAGGATTTCCAAGTTCGTTGTGTCACCCTTTTCATAACTAATAATATATGTTAATTTTAGATGGAATAATTAGCTTTATTAACTCATAAATTCTGATAACCAGTCTGGAAAAATTATTTCGAAAGGGAACTGAAGATTAAAGGCAAGGTGTAAACTCTTTGTATACCCAATTGAAGGTGAAAAAATAATTTTGAGCCCCTTGTTGCATGCAGAGTGAACTGTTAGAATGAGGTAACTAGAAGCAATTCAGTTTATTTTTTTACCAAATTCTTATAATTATGATTTGAATAATAAATAACAGTTAAATTGTCTTGTGCAAGTACTCGTAAATGCACATGGGTGAGAATTGTAATTTAAATGCCTTGGAGCTTTTTGTGTTACTTCCATCCAATCCACAGAGAAATCAGTAAGATTTCTCAAATGGAATGATATTACCGTCAGGCTTTCTAAATGGTTTTTTCCCTGTTTTGAATAAATGTTATTGCAATTTAATATAAAATCCTCTTAGTTTTAAGCGAGAACCGCTCGAATGTCAGGAAAATTAATATCCAGCCAATATTTTTTATTTTAAAATTAGCGGGAAGTCTTGTTGAATTGCATCAAGTTTTTCTTGCTTAAAATTTTAAGTTTTCTAGATATTCTAAAGAGTCGGCACAAATTTAGCTAAAGAAATTTGGCTGAATCTCATAAAATATTCTGCAATGCATGGTCGCGTTTAAATAATAATCTTCTGGAATGTCTACACTTTCATATTTAATCTTGATATTGACTGTAAAGTAAATAAGGTAGCGCGTAAGTGCTCTGACGTAGTCTCTTGCTATCGGGCCCCTTTTATCCTTTAAATCACTCTCTCAATGAATAACCGAATGGGCCGCGCAACGCAATTGTACCCGTCACTCCTGAAAGCCTTTCATTGCTGTATATTCTGGGAAGCCACCAGACTTCTCTTTAAAACACCTGAGTTTTTGGTTCCTTGGTCAGAATTTGTTTTATAATATTTTTGCATTGTTTCCAACTTGATTAGACTTCCCGAAACCTTAGTTCTGGGAAGGGCTGGGTGCACATTAATCTTAAGAAGAAAAGCGACGTACGAATTGTGGGTGTGTCCTTAGGATTCACGTTCGATTGTGGAGACGGCGTATAAGGGAAGCTCTGTTAGGTCTTTTGAGTGGGGCGGAGTCCCTTGAGGCAAGAATTCAGGACGCAAGTAATGATAGTGTGGGAGAGCAGTGGTTGGGAGATTAAAAGGAAGTATGTACTCTTAATGGTCGGAGACATTGAAAAGGTGGGTGGAGAGTTGTGTGCTTGGGGGTCGACTTAAGTGGCCCTCATGAATCGTTCCCGTAGCCCGGGGCCATAATGGGCCGACTCACATGGCTCGAAGGTGGGCGACTGGTGGCGAACGAACCCTGCCATTCGTCCTCTGCGTCCTTTCTGCCGGCTAAAAATGAATAACGTCACAGGGGAGTATACAGGGAACTGAGAGTTAAGTTGGAGGATGGGGGTGGATTGGAAGTTCAGCTATGTTGGGTGGATCGAAACAACCTTGTCCTGCAGGACGAGGTTTGCAATCGTTAGGTAGTGTAGCTGTTAAGATTTTAACATTTTTTATTCAGTGCAATGTCTTCCAACCTTTGTTTTCCCTGATATTTTTGAGAACTTGTTGAACCTAGTGTGGCCTTTTACCCCTTCGTGAGTGGTTACGAAGGTTTTCGTTATCGAGAATTTCATGAGGTACAAGGTTTGTATAAAAAGTATCGGTAACAATTGTCTCCTGGCGTGTGCGTGAAGTGCTGAATTCAGACCGTCGGTTAAGTTTGCGCATAATTGCAGATCGTATAGGCATTGATAAGATGACAGTGCACACCATTATCACTGTAAATGTGGCAATTCGAAAAAAGTGCGCTTAAGTCGTCCCTAAGGTCTTGACGGACGACCAAAAGCAAAGTCGAGTGTCTGCTTGCGAAGACCTGCAGCAGTATCGTGACGATTCGTCAACCTCCTTACAGTCCCAACTTGGCGCCAGCAGACTATTTCCTATTCCCAAAAGTGAAATCTTCTCTCAAAGGATACCATAATGGGACCTTAAGTGGCGTCAAAGAAGCTTGCAAGCGTACCCTAAAGGACCTTCTGGAATCCACCTACCAGGGAGCCTTCAAGTCGTGAAAATAATGCTGACATAAATATAGGCACTGTATGTCGACGCTGAAAGGATGTTCTTGGAAGAATTTTGAGGCATTGTAGCAATATCTGAAATAAATATATTTTTCATAAACTCTTTTCCCGATAATTTTTATGCAAACCATATATAAAGAGGAAGACCGGGGCAGGCTAACATTTTTCAAAAATTTTTTGCCTATTTTAGTTATTGTTTTATTTACTGCTTTTTCATATTCATTGGTTGAACTTTAAGTTCCAGCGTGATACATTTTATTGCATCTTAAATTAACATATTTTTTATTATATATGAATAATTGATCGTTTTTTCGGTAACATCACTTCTGTATATCTGCCCGGTAGCCAGGGCAGGAATACATAATGCCTAGTGTACATTTACACACCCCTGGAAATGGTGATATGTAAGATCTGTGGCTTTCCCAGCGTACTTGCTGTATGAAGTTTTCTCTGGTCTTCCTCCGGGTCAGGGGTTCCACTTTGGCCGACATATCGATCGATTCGACATATACATGAGCTCGGGCCCGGCCAAGTGCAGAGTGGCACTAATCTACCCTGAGGACGATGCACCAGTCGATCATCGAAACGTCGGCCAATATGGAGCCCCTGATCCGGTGGAAGACCCGAGAAAACTTCATCATGTAAGGCTTATTGTTACTTAAGTACGACATATTTGAAAAATTAATTAATTCAACTCAAAAAGAACGGAAAAACTTCGCAAAAGATTAGATTGAATAAAAATATACAATTCACTTTGGGTGAGTCCTCATTGGTTTCAAATTCTCTCTCACAATTAATGCAAATACTAGTTGCTCTGGGCTCCTCATTTTTGCACGTATACAGTCTCAAATAGTATATACACACGCCTTTTTTTATCATCATTTTCATCATCGGATTAAATTTTTTTTTCATTTTTGTTTCTTTATATGCTTTCTACTTTCCACTGTTAATTTAAGGTCTTGGATATGGCTATATAATTTATAAGTTTATATATTCATGACCATTCACGAAGTTTTCCAGTAGGATTTGCTTCCTCAATCTTAGTAAAACTGATTGGATCTATCCTTCTCTTTTTTTCACTCAGCTTGTTCCACTTTCTAAGGTTGTTTTATAGTTTCGTCTGTGATAATAGCAGTTGTCTCTTTTACCTACCTGTATTAACATCTATTCTATATCCGACCTTTTCAAACAGCCTCAGATCTATGTATAGGCTTGGAGAATGAGGAGGGAGAAACGAAAATTTGTGCAGATTAAGAGGTTGGACAAGATCCCTTACCTTGATTCAAGGAAAAAGTCTCTTGTACTCGTATACGGTCTTTCTTCCGGTTCGGTTCCTGGTCATTCGCTTCTATCGCATCAACTCAAGTGTGCACTCTTCACCGCAAATTTAGAACTTTAATGCCACGATGTGAATGCAGAGAGAGTTGAACAAAGCAAAGCGGAGAAGTATGCTATCTCTAAGGAAAATATGGGCCAGGGTTCTAACAAGAACCCACAATAAACTGTCCGGGGTCATTGCCAAGAAACGCGAAAAAACTTCCTTCCACAGTCTCTCCAGAAAAGAAAAATCCCCTGAACCGGAGTCAATGGAAGAGGGAAGCCTTTCTGAGGATGGAGTCCTCTTAGCGAGGAATGACATTAAGAAATTCCGCTTAAGAAATCCCGCGTCGGGTGAAAACAATTGCCATGAAAGATGTAGAATTCGTTTTTTTCCAATTATATGTTATGGTTACCGTTGCACTTTATGGTTTGAATTCCAGTAGAACTGCAACGAGAGGGTGACCGTTTTAATTTGCGATTTTGATTCCCCCAGCATTTGTAAACAAGAGATTTGTTTTGAACTTCCGGAGTGGGGCATTTAAAATGGCTTTAAGAACTTTAGATTCAATGACACCAGATATTCAGATTTTCATGCTCAAATGCCAGATTTTCTTTATGCGGTGAATTCTTTAGTGTTCTTTCTTTATGCGCAAAAATAATATAGTGTAGTTCGTCAATATTGATTGAATCATAATCTTTTTCATAGTATACACGAGTATAGGTTACAATAACTTCAGTGTTTAAGGTAAGCGTCCCTTCACTCGAGTTAACCAAATTCCTTATTTTGGGCAACAGACAGCTTCATTTCTGACCAAATCCTTCATTTTTATGCTGTCATAACCTGTAGGTTTAATCTGTCACTTATTTATTAGTAGCATTATCATAATCAGGAACTGTCATTGAGTATAGTCAACCTTTAGCATATTCAGTTCTGAAATTCTTTTGGAATATATTTTTTAATGACATCATCCCAATGTGAAGTGTTTACTCAGATTATTTCAAATTTTTAAAATCAATGTCCTTGCACATGCGAGAAAAATTACTTCTTCTTTTTTCTACAAGTTAAAAATGCCATTTATAATATCCCATATATTTTTGGTGCCGCCCGCAGTTTCAATCTGATTTTTTATTTTTTTATCCTCTCTGATAGTCTCAGGGACCATGTATATTTTTATACTCTAACGTGAGTTTGCAATTTATTAAGCTATTTTTACATTGTCTATAGATATTTTTATTCAATTAAAGTGTTTCATTACTCATCAAAGAGTATTTTTGTGACTTCATGTTTCAATATTATTTAATAGAATTTAGTTATTACATTTGATGCAAAAAATCAGGAGTATTTTTATTATTTATTTAATCCCAGTCACACTAATTGAAAATTTTTCTGAACGGTTGCCGAGAAATGTTGACATTTTTTTGTTTGCTTCAAAATGAACTATTCCATTTGATTTCTTAGCAATAAAAATTTCCCCAGTCATATATAAGCCATATCTATTTGAATCAAAACACTAATAGTGCGTAGTAGTAGTAGTTTTGAGGGGAGGCGACCGACAGCTGAGGTCATTTGCGCCATAGGGGATGGACAGGAAAGGATGAAGGGTGGAGAGAAACCCGGCGTCGGCATTAGCCTACTTTTTACGAAAGGCGCAAAGGGGTCCGCGGCTTAACGTCCCATCCGACGGACGGCGTACTCACTCAAAGTGCCCTCCACAAAGCACCTCAAGTAGGGATCGAGATACCTCTGAAAATATTCAACACAACCGGGATTTGAACCCGGGCCCTACTAGTAGTGCGTTAGTACTCGTAGTTATCAGTATAATATTAGAGACTTTTCTCCCATTGGCCTCTGCATTTGATGTAGACGTCTCTTGACTGAAGTTAACGTGTCCATAAGTTCGGATTTGTGTAGGTGCGGTAATTTTTCAAGTTTAAGAGAAAAACAAGGAGGAAATACCGAATATTCTATTGAAACAGGTAGTTATTTTGTCAAAAAGGTCGATTTGGGCCTTTTTATCAAGTATTTATTCAACTGGACTGCATAATACCTTCGATGGCGCACAACTTGGAAGCTGCATCTACATAATACCCCGCAAGCCGCCGCAAGGGCGAGTGGCGGGGGGTGTTAAGTCACCAGCAATGCATACACAATTCCAATCGTGACTCCTGTACACACATATATGTATTAGTTTGAACATGCGCTGGAACCAAGTAAATTGTACGAAAGAAGGTACTTATATGCAACAATATTCAATAACAGGATACGTATATTCAAATCGCGCGGTAGAACTTTTAACAGGATGGGTCTATTAAATAAATAAATAGCATACCAGATATCGACAAAATTTACGCTCTGCCAATTCTAATTATCTCCTACGCGATTGCTGCCGTGCATATTTTAATGTCTAATGGTACGAGGAAAAAGACAACTTTTTAAACCCATCCGTTCTACTAACTATCTCCCTGATTTCACGCACGTGATCTGACCTACCGTGGTAAGTCTTTAATATATGTCTTTAACATCCTCAGGTAAGTAACCTGCCTCACATATATGTAGAAAATTGAACCTCTATTTAAGCCTACGGTCAACTAGTGGCTCCCGTCCTAATTCTTCCAATAGTATCGTAACACTGCTACCTTGTTCATAAGAACTTTTCACAAACATAGCTGCTCTACGTTGCACTCAATATAGTTCATGAGGATCCCATTCACCCGCAGCATACTCTCGTTTTGGCCTAACGAAAGTGAATTAACAAAGCTCCTTGACCCTCTCACTGCAATTCCCAGGTATCCTTTTTATAAATCCTAGCTTTTTATTTGCAATGCCGTAAATTTCACGAATGTATGTTCCCCAGGTCCCACCATATCCTTAGTTATCGTTACACTCAAGTATTTTGCCGATCATACGTTTGTTATGATGGTCCCCTGTATGGTGTATTTTGGTCTAATTGAAATACTCTTCCTTAAAAATTTATCGATACACATTTATTCAAATTTAATTCTAGCTCCCATGTCTCCACTTTTGGATTGCGTTTAGGTCGATAGGTTCCCTATCTTCGTGCCTGAATATTTTCCTGTATATCACTGCATCGTCAGCAAATAGATGAAGTTTACTGGAAACCTGAGACCCGATACAGAGAAGTACTATGTAAGTTGAACGGTGTCACGGAAGAAGTATAGGACGTTGATCGCTACGACCTTCTCTCGATCATTTGCCTCCTTGGCAAGAGCCAGCGAAAATATCCTCGGCGGGGACCCAGACCCATCAATGTTATTGAAAAAGACAAAAATGCAACCAACACCGAAGGCACATGAGACAGGCAAATGGAAACTGAAGACTTTGAACCGGAAGAATTGAAAAGTTTAAGGTCTACTTCGTCAGAACGAAGCAACCGACCTGAAAAGATTGGATCACCAGCGAAATATGTGGTTCCAGGGAAGGATATGCCGTCCTCACCCTGTCTTACAAAAAAAATTACTCCTCGTCCCGATAAAAGTATTTCGGAGGGTGAAATGGGAAACCTCTGCCGGAATATAAAAAAACGGAGGAAAGTTCAAGTCTAGCGATGATCTTATTTTTTTCATTAGCCTTCCTCTCTATCAATTACAGGATTTTAATGTATTTTAAATAATAATTATTATCTATTTCTTTTGTAGCCTAACTCTTGCAGTGGAGTTTCGTGCTCGTACAGAGGAATGATGATTATAAGGTAATTTACAGTGAAGTGTTGGAGAGTCGGTGAGGAGTGGCAGTAGCATGGTACAAAATGGCAGGAAGAAGCGCATTAAGCATAAAGCAGCTAATTGATAGAAAATTATCAGTGGAGGCAAAAGTTGAACCAATGAAATTGTTCTAATTGCCAATTAGTGATCGTTGAGAGGAAGAAATAGGCGATAGAAACGTTCAATTAGGGGAAGTAATTGTGAGTGTCCCTGGAAGGAAACATTTGATAGCGACGAGGGCATAACAAAATGAAACCCCTTATAGAAACCCTTATAGTTTTATTCAAGAAAAAATACAAGGATTAAGTCGAACGAACCCATTATTGCATGAAACTTTAAGGCGTGTACTTGTATATATGTCCTTGTTTGTGTATCCGAACAGATTTATATTCATGTGGATTCATTAACTCATATTTGTACATGAATGGTTAGTGCCCTATTACCTCACACACTCGTGGCGGTTTGTGGCGTGTTGTAAAGATGTAGAAATCGATTTAGTGAAATCGGTAATCCCTGTGGAAACCTTCTACAGAAATCATTTAAATCCATTGAATTCGGAAATCCCTTAGTTATGGAGAGGAGAAGGGAGATAATGGGGAATGAACGACGTCCAGCTGGGCCCGGATTGTCGGTCGGCATCCGGAAATCGGGAGCCCTGTGGGGACGTGGGCGGTCGGGAGATCGACGCGGTGGGCACCGCGTTAAAGAGCGGGAGTAACTGAATACGCGAGGACACACACCACGTTCCCTGGGGATTGGAAAACGATCTGGACGTCCATGGGAGGCAACGGGGAAGTCGTTAATTTGCGGTGGTCCCGAACTCCTCACAACCTCTCCCTCTTTATCTCTTCACCTCTCCGGAGGGAGTGAGGCTAGGGAGAACTTGTGTGTGTGTGTGTGATGGGTTGGCCCCGGTAGGTGGTGGAGCAAGAACAGAGGAAGACAGGACAAAAGGCCGAAAGGGCCTTTATTTATTTTATTTTTTTTTTAACCCGTCGCTCGACAGCATAGGAGCGTTATCAGCGGAGAATACAAACGCACACACTCACACACGCGCGCGCACCCACCCCGTTGCACAGACACACGCCCAGGCATAAAACGGAAATGGAGGATTTTTACGTCCTCGACGAGGGGGGCAAATGGCAGCGGAGGGATTTGAACGGGGGTATCTCCGACGTGGGTGGTTGGGTCTAGATAGAGTGAGGTCTTAGTAACACAAGAGGGATGGTTGGGGGGAGGGGAAGGGGGATGGGCGAAAACAAAGGAAATGAAACGAGAGAGGAAAGAAAATCAGGAAAAGTACGACTTAATTTAGGAAAATTTAGACGATTAGTTCCCGTGTCTGGATGGAATACTTCGTCGGCAAGTGACTCGATTGAGTCAAGAGTTGAACATACAATTTTTAATTCGCATGTTTTAGTGTGATAATTTTGCAAGTTTCTATTTTTCTTGTTTTATTTTTTTTCCTAGTACTTGCTTCAATGAAAGCAGATGAAGATTTCATCCCCTGACATTAAATCCCCGTTACTCTAGATTAACACAACGTCCGCAAGGGCGTTTGGTGAGGGATCTTAACCAAACATTCATTAATAAATGCTAAATAATGCCTACATATGAAACTTGGATAGCAACAAACAATATAAGAACACATAAAAAGAACACTCATACGTTATTTCTTAATAATTTCAACGGAATTAAGCTCCGTCTTCCTAAGAAGAAACAATAGTACTCTTCTGAGGAAGACGGAGCTAAATTCCGTCGAAATTATTAAGAAATAACGTGTGAGTGTTCTTCTATGTGTTCTTATATTGTTTGTTGCTGTTCAAGTTTTTTATTCAATACTTTCGTGTCACTTCGATGAAATCATCTGTATATATTATTAACATAGTTGGATTATAAAATGAAAAATATTGGGGTGCTTGGGTTCGATTTTTTGATTTTGCTCCGATTGCCTATCGCACGAAGCAAAATGAAGTATTTGAACCTGTCAGGGACGATACAGGTCCCTTTTATTTTATCCCAGCGATCCAATGTTTCCCTGGCAGGTTTGGCTTCGTAAGTCACGTGTCACGTCTTCGTGACTCCCATTTCTACAAACTTCAACTACGCTCCACTTAAAATTCGCACCACTTCAAATTAATTTATTGATCCTGCATCGAGCAGAGAAATGTAGTGTGTGTGTGAGAGGGAGAGAGAGATTGAGTGAGTGAGTCTGGTTCCAAAACCATCCCTGCATCTTTATCCTAAACTTCATCCAACCTTTCGCTCTGGGTGGGTCAGGAGAAGAGGCCTAGGTGTCACCGGGAGAAAGAATGGCGTGGGAGCCAAGGGGGAGGGGGGGGACCCCACGGGAGGTCCGGGGCGGGGCCGCCGGAGACGGTAGGTGAGAAAAATTAGTCGTGCTCGAGTGTAAATGTTCTCCTCTCTCTCTTCTCTCTCCATCTCTTCCTGTTTCAAGGAGTCGGGGTTGCGGACGGGTCCGTGAGCGTGTGTCATTCTTGATGGGGACGCATTTCCTTGGGGGTTTGGGACACGGGAGGAGGTGGGGATAGGAGACGGTTGTGGCCCGCGTGGGTGTCGGTCAGTCGACTTGAGTAAGTCAGTCGGGGGTGAGGGACGTGTGGGGAATGAGTGTAGGGAGTGGCCCCTCTGTCGGATGGTGGTGGGGGGACGTGGTTTCTCCACCCCCCCCCCCCGGTGGACGGTGGTGGTGGAGAGACCGTCCGTAGATTGGGTGGTCGCTCCTCAAAAGATAAGCGTGGATTGGTGGGACAGATGTTGAGTGGAGACGGAGGGAGTGGAGTTGTGGGGGAGGGGGTGGTTTGGGGTGGGGCGGGAGCGGGTTTCAGAGGGAAGGGTTTGGAGGAGATGTGGGGAGGATGGGAAAAGAATGGGAAAGAATATGTGGGAAGGCAGATTGGGAGGTTGAAGGGAAAGAATACTGCGGATCGCACTCCTTTCACTCTTGCGTGGAAGCTGTCGTTCAAATATCATTGATGACTAATACGGCTCATCAGTAATAAATTAGGTGAATTTTCTCTAAATGATGGATTATGTTTTAGAGATAGGGATGTTAGAAGCGTCTCGTCAATATTATGTCACGAATCCATTAGGTCACTTGCCAAATAATTCCCAGATAGCAGGCCCGAGAGACGAGTCTCGTATTTAGTCTCCCTCTCAACATACTATCTGTTCAATGTCATTTATCCAAGTCTATGCTGTGAATATTGCTATCGTGGATGTTGCAGACTTGCTATTGCCAACTAGCCGTAAAATAGGTTGTCAAGGAACTCGTCAATGGAGGAAATGGATTACATCTACATCTACTTAACACCCCGCAAGCCGCCGCTAGGGCGTGTGGCGGGGGGGTGTTGGCACACTACCCGTAATTTAGAAAGAAACAAAAAGAAAAGAAAAAAACCGCATGTAAAAGCCACAAATTCATCTATCCACAAAAAAACATGGCATATATTCATGAAAGAACACTTACACCCCACACACATGCAAACACTCAAACTACCAACTAACATACACATACACCTGCAAGTATACTTAACATATTTGCAATATTTAATTTTGTTCCGACTTGTAAATTCAATGTTTTTAATATTTCTAAAGTTACTTAGATTTCTTACTATTATGATTTCTGATTGTTCGGGGAAAGAATAAGTATTTGTATCTATCTGTACTGGAATCTACCTCCCTTATTTCATCTTTGTGGTCTGATCTACCTGAGTAGTGTGGGGCCATTATAATTCCTTTAGTGCCATCGTTAAACTCGTTTGTTCTGAACCTTTCTAAAAGTCTAAGCCTCGCTTGTTCTCTCCGCACTTCAAGTGGTTCCCAGCCTAAATCCCTTAAGAGACAAGTGACACTTGTGTTCTTATCATAACAATTTTTAACGAATCTAGCGGATTTTCTCTGGACTTTATCTAATTCTTTTTGCCAAATTTTCTCCCAAGGATCCCAAATACTCACGGCATATTCCAAATGAGGTCTAACTAGAGCAAAATAACACCTCTCTTTAACTTTTCATTTCATTTCCCCATCACCCGTTTTATGAAGCCGAGTTTCTTTAAAACTGATCCGCATATTGTCCTGATATGTGCTCTCCATGAAAGGCGTGGTGTTGATGCCGATGCAACGAAAGTAATTCATATTCTTTTTAGAGTTGACGATGCCTTTAAAACGGCTGTCGAAAGTTTCATGTATTTTAAATATTTGTTTCCTTCGTCCTCCTTTTGATAGTCTAGACAAGCGCGAGTCCGAGCGAGGAGATGCTTGACTGCGCCGGCTCTGACGTAATGGGTCACCAGGAATCACTCACTCGCTATACCAGTACGCCGTTCCCCGTGTTGTGGTCATAACATCTCCTTGAAGCATGACGGCACTAATTACTTTTATGAATGGTGACCTAACACTTTCTACCACTGGCCCACGGGGCAGTTTGGACAATGACTTTTTCACAGTATTTGGTTTTGGTCATCCTTGACTGCTTTTTGGGAGTCTCTGCAGAATGTTTTGGCTCTCAGAAAGACAAGATGACATCACGAGGAAGTGAAAGGGTTGCGGAGGCAGACCTTAGGAGAGACAGTTGAGTTGGTTCATTAGTTTTCAAATTGATCCTGTCCTTTAAATGACAATTGCCCCCCCGCCCCCCCGGTATGATGGAATCTGATGAGCTGTCATTCACAGGAGAAAGGTCTTCGGGTAGCAAAACTTTCCCTTTTTTCAGTTCCTTTCTTTTATCTTTAACTTCAGACACACGCCCACTCCATCTGATGAGGCAGTTATTAAAAAAATGCAAATAACGAAAACAAATTTTTGAGCAGTTATATGGTCTATGGAATCTGGGCGTAAAATGCCTTTCCACCCGTGGGAGACGTCCCAATAAAGAAGAACACCAACATTAAATAAGGATTAAGTGAAATAATGAACTCGCACTTGGTTACTTTAAATTTTTTTTGGCACATTGAATGTCATTCTCATCCCACGTCGTTCGTGGGAAAAAAGATATATTAATTCCGTTGGTTTTACCGTCGATCTTCCTAATCTTATTTCCATTGTCGTAGCATGACCGCTAGTAATACATTTCCGTAAAGTAATACATGTTTCTTGAAGACAATGAACGTCCTGTTCGGTCAAGTGTCAGACGAAGGATTGGGAGTTTAGCTGTGTGATAATTATCTCGCCATACTCCGGAGGGCGTTGGGAAGTAGGACATGAAAGTGCCAGGAGGACGAAGGGATAGTCCGCGGGAGTTTTGGAGAAGGAACCGAACCTACCTGCGGGTGTGGTTGGGGGCAACCGTTGAAGGAGGCGCGTGGGAGGGGGTGTTTCGGTAGGGGGAGTAGAAAAGTAAATGAGTTGGGGGAAGGACTCTTGAAGAGATAAACGCCCGTGGGAGATAGGAACGGGAAGGGGGGACATGTGCGGTTGGGAATGGGCGATGGGTTTGTCGGGGGGGGGGGGGGAGTGTGAGCCTACGACACGAGAGGTGAGGAGGATGCTGGACGTGGAGGGACGGGGGCGGTGGTCTCGTGTCGAGGTGGGAAAGGAATGGAGGCGCAAAGGGGTAGTAGATCCATATGGATGGAACAAAAACACCATCTCGCAATCACAATGATTGTGAAGCATTTAACTAAATTAGTTCATTCGAGCCAAATCAAAAGAAATTAAATTATTTTTGACATTGATGATTATTCTTAATTCATCCTATACCGTAGTAGAATAAATTGGATATAATAAATTGAAAACTCATTCTGGTTCTGCTAAGCTAATCAGTTTTGGCTAGGCAGCAGGTGACACGTAGAAAATATATAAAATGCTGTAAATATAATACTACATATACTATCCACAGGTAGAATTTGCAATTGTTGAATGATATCTCTTCCATCTAGAATCTGTTTTTTTTATCTAGCCTCAGACAAGCTCTCTAGGATTTTTGGCTGCTTATTTTTTACTGTATTGATTTTTGTAGAACCAGTAGATCCCCATGCTGTTATACAATATCTTAAAATACCTTCAACCAATGCAAAATACACTATCTAGATCACATTCATACTTAAAAAACGAGCCATGTAGTGAACTTGACGAAGGATTTTAATTTATTCTTTATTTTTAAAATAAGTCCACCAAAGGTAATATTTTGATCAATGATTACACCCGAATAATTATAGTTTTTTACTTGTTTCAGCATGGGCCAATTACAGTTATCGGTGAGGTAATGTAAGCAGTAATGTGAATGGAACTGTAATTTAATATCTATGATGTTGGAGTTTTTGTGTTTCACCTTCATTAAACAAACTATACTTAGCTGCTCTGAGCACTAGGAATGATAACGTGGTTTGTACTTTACATTTTGACGTAACCTTCGTTATCTTCAGGTATCCTCTGAAGATAACGCAGGAAACCTGACGTCGAAACGCGTTGTACGTATACTCGTGTATATCGCATTGAAGTAGAGTGGGAATGCACAAGCCTAAGCTATTTATTTATACAGTGGTTGTCAGCCATGGCGTTCTGCCCCACTGATGGAGTGGAGCAGAACACACTGTGGAGAGATGAGCAACTCAAATCGTTTCTCCTCGATTATGTCTTTCTGTCCGTTGTGTATGCATGCAGCTTTCTCAGGTTGTCCACCAGGTCAGGTATTTTGCTGTCGACGTTTCGATAGCTAACTCTGCCATCTTTCTCAGAGTGTTGGTCCAGTTAAGTAAATTTATCACGAGTCCACAATAGTAGCAACTCAGGTCAGGTCTGGAACGATTTGGAAGAAAGTCTTACATTGTAGAAGAACCCATTCACTCGATGCCACGTGAATGATGGCAGTGCGGACCTTCAAAATGTCGGCAGCGTATTACCTGTCTTAGCGAGAAATCTAAGAAGACTTTGTGTGCATCATAACCCTGGAATATCATATTCGTTACCTAAAGGTTTTTTAGTATGAGAAGTAATTTGTCTACATCTCCTCTTTGGGAAAATTTACATTGACGAAAAGTACCAAATCTAAGCCTCAGTTATCTTCGAATCACTAATTGTCCTACACATCTCGACCTGTGTTTTATACTTTTATTTCTCGAGAAATGTTTTTATTTCAATTTTTCATCCTTTACGTTATAAAATGTGTAACTTTACGGGCTAAATAAAATAAAATTAATAGTAAATGTATGGAAAACAAGCTATTGTTAGCAGTAGGTCAATTGCTTAAGCTAGATTTTTGTTAGGCCCTGACATTATGCACTACTGTACTCCTAAGCCTCAACAGATATTACGAAAGAATCTTTAGACCCTATACTGCATGTAACAATAACTCATTGCCATTGAAATTCAACTATGCTCTGCCGAAAAGGCAAGTAGTACTCGTAAATTTCGTCGAGAAAACCCGAACAAGATTTTATATAAGTACATCATGCGCCGAGGAAAAAACCAAATCCTTCATTTCCCTACTCCGGTCCACCTGAGTCGGCGGTTCAGTCCCATTGTGGCAGGATGGGTCCCTTTGGGTGTTTCTTCTGAAGCGGGGAGGAGGAAAAACTCTCGTCGGAGACTGTTAGAGGTGTTTTCTGGGGGAACTGGGAACGGCTCCATTACAAAAGGGGATGGGCGGGTGGTGCAGGGGGCGTCGTCCTGCTCAGGGGAAGAGGGGAAAATTCTTTCGCAAGATTTATAGATCTCGACGTCTCGGGATTCGTAAGTCGAGGGGAGTGGGAAGAGGAGGGTGAGGGGCGGGGGGTGACTTGGATGGCGAAGGGAAAAACAAAAGAGTGGACGGCGCGAGTTTTGCATATTCGGCCATTTTTCTTACCACCGCCGCTCTGCGGTCACCGCCTCGGAGGGGGATGGGGGGAGGGAGGGGGGAGGGAAGGAAAAAAATAAAGATGAGAATTAACGAGTCACGCGCCGCGGTGCACGTGCTGTCACCACTCCTTTGTCAACGTCAATTGGATTCTTCGTTTGCCATATTCGTGCTCGGGCGATTTTTTTCACATATGTTCATGTGGGAATGATTTTTCCCCCCTTGGTTTCCTGGGAAGTGATGGAAGAGAGGGAGAAAAAAATTAAGAAGATTTCCCACCCGCGAGGCCTCGTGTCGTGATGTCCCAAAACTAACCGGGAAGAGTTTGGACTCCCAGCCGTGGGGATATTTTCTTCCTGCCACAATCGGTGCACCTCAAATTGGACCTTGGAGAAATGCTTAGGGGCTCAAAATCCACGGGACATAAGGGCTTCGTCGTCGGTATAATAGATACTGTAACATTTCGACATCGTTTTAGGAACGCTGCTCTTCGAGATATACATTAACGATCTAAGCTCCCACCTTATCAATTATTTGTAGAGAACAGTGATTTACGGAGAAATGTGTACGTCAGCAAACAGCGTGCTATTCTCTAGTGATTTATGTATCGCAGTAGTGTAAGAAAGACGATTAGAATAAAACATGATAAAACGCCCTTTGATGAAGTTTTGTAATACAAGAAAATAAGAAGGCATAGATGTACAGAATATTTAGAGACCCGTATTAGGCTTATCAGAACAGGTCGGTTGCCATTGGTTGTTACATTTAAGTAAAATCCTTTATGAGGCTTACAAACAATGCTTTTTCAGTGGCTAAATATAATGCCTAGCCTTAGTGTTTCAAAAGTAAGATTTTAATAAATAGTGTAAGGGTACGCTCTAGTTTACTTTTGGAGTCGAGAGAATTGTTATCTAAATCTACATAGTACCCCGTAAGCCGCCACGAGGGCTTGTGGCGGGGGGTTTTAGGCCATCACCCGCAAAACAGAACAAAACAACATGCAAAACCAACACATTCATGCAAACCTATACCCACAGTGACGTATATATTCATGCCAAAATCCTTTTGACTCATCTACATCTATAAATAATACCCAGCAAGCCGCCGCAAGGGCGTGTGGCGGGGGGTGTTAGGCTACACCCATGCAAATACATGTACTATCAACTAACAAACAATTGTACCTTAAGTAAGTGCAGTAAAAGTTTAGCTAATATCGTGCAAGCTAGAATTTTAAAAGTAAGAAGGTAAAATTTTACTGCCACATGGACATACAACACACAAAGGTTTTCTCCCCCAAGGACACAGGTAGGGAATGTGACCCAACGCTGTAGGTAGCGGGAGGATCCTCCCTCAGAGAGAGACGTGGGATGGAAGGGAAAGAAACTTAAAAACAGACAAAACAGAGCAAGCAATACTCTAAAGGGCACTACATTATTTCATGACATTCTAATATGGTTATGCGGGAAAGGTTTTGACAGTAAAACACACGAGGATAGTGAAAGTGCACGCAATTGAGTAGAACTAATTATTCCCTAGACGCTGAGGGTGGCAAGTGGAGTTTTTGCTGTAAACCTACAGTTGCTATCCTGTATTGTCCGTATTTCCGAATTTTATATACGTGATCCAAGTGACCAAAGAATGAATGTAGGAGTGCGAATAATTTGCGAGACCTCGGCGCTTAGACATGAGGATCTGAATTTATTTAGTAAGTTCAACCTAGCATTGAATCGCCTTCTTTCTAATCATTCTTACCCAAACTCTAGAAGCATTTAAGTGACGCTTTTTGTTTTATCTTAAGAGTTTTTAACGAAACTGGCTCCCCGGTATTGTACCCTCTCAATTTCACGAATGGGCCTCTTTCACTCGAATCCATTATAATTCCTTTAGTGCCATCGTTAAACTCGTTTGTTCTGAACCTTTCTAAAAGTCTAAGCCTTGCTTGTTCTCTCCGCACTTCAAGTGGTTCCCAGCCTAAATCCCTTAAGAGACCTGTGACACTTGTGTTCTTATCATAACAATTTTTAACGAATCTAGCGGATTTTCTCTGGACTTTATCTAATTCTTTTTACCAAATTCTCTCCCAAGGATCCCAAATACTTGAGGCATATTCCAAATGAGGTCTAACTAGAGCAAAATAACACCTCTCTTTAACTTTTCATTTCATTTCCCCATCACCCGTTTTATGAAGCCGAGTTTCTTTAAAACTGATCCGCATATTGTCCTGATATGTGCTCTCCATGAAAGGCGTGGTGTTGATGCCGATGCAACGAAAGTAATTCATACTCTTTTTAGAGTTGACGATGCCTTTAAAACGGCTGTCGAAAGTTTCATGTATTTTAAATATTTGTTTCCTTCGTCCTCCTTTTGATAGTCTAGACAAGCGCGAGTCCGAGCGAGGAGATGCTTGACTGCGCCGGCTCTGACGTAATGGGTCACCAGGAATCACTATGTTGAATTCCGAAAAATATCAGCGGAATTACTTTGGATGCTCGAGTTCCACATTTATATGCTCGAGTTCCACTGTTTTTAAATTTTGAGGCTTCTGCAATTTAGTACAAGAATAGATACATTATTTTTATTTTGAATGACGCCGGTATTTATGCCTGAATGTAATTTAGGACGCGTTTGTGGAGAAGTATATGTCAAATTTCGTTCTATATCAATTACAGTGTTGTCCGTTTCTTTTATATGTTTATTAATGACTTTATCCGCGCTAGCCTCATATATTAGCGACCCAGTAAATGACCTACTCTCTATCCTAAACAAGGCCTAGAGTGGTCACGTATTCTATCCGCTACCTTACACGCCGATTCCATCGTGTAATGGACCCCAGATCGGTTGAGGGGATTCCTGTACGATAGGAGGGTTGGCCTTAAGTCGACAAAGGAGGCTCCCATGTCCGAGCAGAATCACCAAAGTCTCTGGTTTATGCCTTCTACTCGGCTTCAAACCAGAGAGCCCTCCTCGGTACAATGCTGCAGACCGCTAAACCCAACTGTACCAACCTCTACGCCCTGGGAATGCCTCACCTCGGAGCTGAGTTCCTTAAGGAAATGGAAGACCTCCTCGGATCCACGGTCCGTGACGTCGTTGGTGCCCACATGGGCGACGACCTGCAGCCGAGAGCACTTCGTCCCCTTGACCGTCGCCTCGTTCGCTTTCGTCACCTGAGGAACTCCTCCACCTGGTAAACAGCTGGAGGTCACCCGTTGATCGAAGCTTATGCGGCGCGACTTTTTCCTCAATGGGACCATTACATGGCGGACGTTTGAACTACCTATCATTACCATTCTCTCTCTTCCCGTCTGCTGTCCACTTACCGTAGGCAGCGCCCTCGGAGTACGGGTAGGGGCTGCAGATACACTAGTACTCTCATCCGCAAGCACCTGGTACCTATTGGAGACAGGGATAGGGACTGCCTTCGGGGTGTCCAATTCCTGCTGCAGCGTTAATTTTCCTTTATCCCGAGAGACAACCCTCCAATCGTCCGATCTACGGAGGGGCGGCACTAATTCATTGTGAGATGGGGAACGAGGTAGGTCCTTGATCGTCTAGCCACTTTTAGCATTCGGGCGAACCCGTGCAGCCCTATTGGCGTGGCGGACTTTCGAATTCCCACCCTTAGCTCCATCCCTCTTGAGTGAAGCCACCCGGCCGTCGATCTTTGATTGAAGCTCCTGCACCTCTTCTCCAATGTGGCGATACGAGCCCTTAGAGCCACGCGTTCAACAGCATTTTTTAACGTGGCAACAGGAGACCTAGTTGAAGCCAACCTAGTTTAATTAACGAGTTCCCAAAAAAAGGTAACCGAAATGTACAATGCTAAAAAATAATTTGGTTTTTATACAAGGCGGTACTTTAAATTAAATTGCACGAACCTGTTAGAAAAATTAAAATGTACTTTGAATGAACGATATTTGTGCGATTTAATGAAATCGATTAGCAACCGGCCAGTTTCAATGCCTTTTCTGTATCATTTCCAATTAAAGTAAAATCGGGATAAAATTAAGGTAATATCCTGATTCTTCAAAACCCCGGGGGAAAGGAATTTTCTCTGGAATGTAAAATGGGAAATTTGATATGATTCGGTTTCGTGTAGAATATTATTTAATAAATCCTCTTAAAATTTATCATTTCACGATTAATAAAATCAAATTGCATGCTGCCTTTACTGAATTTTCTCGGCAAACGGCAACACTATATTTCCAAAACCTTAGCAGTGCTATTTACCAGGCCACGTCCATTTAAGTAGAAAAGTCGATTTATCGCCACTTTGCCGAAGTAGAATCAACATCACTTTGATACTGAGTCGAGCATTGCTCGACCGTGACCGGAATAGTTCCCTTTACTTCGAAAGTCATAGCATTATCATCCATATCACTGCCCTTTCTTTATGCCCCTATCCAATCACCAATCCCCCAAGTTCATCTCTCTCTCTCTCTAAACCTTTTCTCATCCCTCCCTCACTGGGATGAAGTTGTACGCGCTGACTAACATTGATGTCCCCCCACCAGTCCCTTGAAGGGCCACGTCCGGAGCACCTTGTGTCCGGGACGTCAGACGTGATGACCGACCCTCTTGAATGGGGGAAACAAGATATTTTCTCTCCGCGGCACATTCTGCCATTCAATTTTTTTCTCTTCAACCCTCACCGAATGACTGAAGAATTGTAACATCTTGGTTGACATTCAGGAGCCTTTTCGACATCCTTTATAGAATGAGTACTTTGTTGCGAAAGTGTTTTTCGTTCTACATCTACATATATTATGGGAATGAATAAATAGAATTTTTTCTTCTTACTTTCCAGTTTGCATGACCTATCTTGGTATGGTGGAAGTCTGTCGTTTAAGTGGTTGTGGTTCATTGCTTTTCCCTTATTTTTCGTTCTACAAAAACTATTTATAGGGTGAAATTTCCACTTGTTTTGAGCTAAGTTTTTCGCCAGCATGTATTTATATATGCACGTTTTTTGGAAGTTTTTTAGTGAACATTTTTTCCCTTCCTCTCTCTTATTCTCCCTAACCCCTTAACCATCTCACCTGGTGCTTGCACCCCCAGCCATTACTTTTTTGGTGGATCGCAGGATATTCATGCAGATGTCAATCCATGAACCAACCCACAATTCACAAGGACGTGTGGCAGGAACTGTTAGGTCACCAGTCATTCTGATCCTACTCCACTAATTTTTGCAGTAAATGTGTGACGCTGTGTGTTCTTTCGCACGAATTTTTCACGAATATGTCGGCGCTTCTCTGTAATTCGTTGAATTTTTAATCAGCTTTTTTTGAGATGGTAAAGACGTTTGCAACCGGTTTTAAATATATTTCTGCATTTCTAATGCAATTTTTTTGTTCGATTACCGTTCCTGTAACCTCACCGTTGTACAATCGTGACTCCTTGCTTTCGTTTTTTTGTTGTGCTAGAAATACAAGTATACATGTCTCCCTATACCGTGTCTAATTAAATCGGAGAAACACTTCCATGTAGTTTCAGTTTCAGAATTGAGCGTTTTCGTGATAAGTTTTGGTAAAAATTTATGAAAAAATTCTTAAAAGGCCTTGAAGTAACTACGAGGCACATTCGAAGTGTTAGGGCTGTTTGGTCATAAAAAAATATATTCGTTAGAAAATTTTTTTATGAACGGTTTTAGTTTTCTACAAACCTTCTTCACTTTTCTACATAATCACCGCTTCTTTATAAGCACATTTCGTAACATGGCATCAACTTCATTAATCCCTCAACATGCACGTAGATACATTCACCGGTAGATGTTCGTTGCCCGGAAATTGAGCTAATTGACAACAACGGTCATGAGTTCCTCGCCGTCTTCATACCGTTGTTCACCAAGCCAGTGTTTCAAAAGCAAGCAGAGGAAAGAGTTGCTATGTGCAAGGGTTAGACTATAGGGTGAGTGGTCAAACATCAACTAGTTTTTGCTCTTTCTGTTGGTGAATAAGAGTTTTTGCTACCCACCTTGCCCAATTTGTGATATCCGAGATTTTTCAAAAGAATCGCGTGAATGGTATTGCGTCTAAAAAGAGTAAATTTTTCGACCGGAGGGCTGACTGATGGTCAATCGTCCATCAGATCGCAGTTCTTGGCCCATTTATTCAACTAGTTCATTGTTTGTGATACTTAGGCTTCATCTCCGCTCTTCATCATGCCCTTGTGTGGGCTTGCGTACTGCTTGATGGACGGAGTTTCTTTGCACTAATTTAAATAATGAATTACAGGATTCGCGAACGCGGCTCCGAGATTTAACGCTATTGCTGTCCAAATCGATACCAGGGAGGTTAAAGCCACCACTAATTATGTTGATGCTGTTATTATTTTCACGTGAAAATTGGTACATTTGTTCACAGAGGACATTAAATGATTTAACATCTGAGTCTGGAGGTCTATAGAAAGAGTATAAGTTAATGTTGGGTTGATTAGATCGCAGTAAGGTACACCAAACACTTTCTATGTTATTATGTTCAAATACACATTGTCTGCTTTCAAAAATACTTTTCGCTGCCATGAAAATTCCTCCTCCGGGTCTTGTAATTCCATCGTGTCGGTAAACTGTGAAATCTATTGGGAAATTTCGTGGTCGTTTATATCATTGCACAGCCAAATCTCTGTGCCTGATACAATATCAGCGGAATAACTTTGGATTATGTGCTCGAGATCCTATGTTTTATTTTTGAGGCTTCTGCAATTTAGTACAAGAATATGATACATTATTTTTATTTCGAATGACGCCGGTATTTACGTCTGAGTATAATTTAGGACGCGTTTGTGGAGAAGTATGTGTCAAATTTCTTTCTACATTAATTTCAGTGTTGTCCGTTTCTTATATATGTTTATAAATGACTTTATCCACGCTAGGCTCAGATATTAGCAACCCAGTAAATGACCTACTCTCTATCCTAGAAAAGTCCTAAGGTGGTCGAGTATCCTATCCTACCGAGTACCTTACTCGCCGATTCCGCCGTGTAATGGACCTGACACTACGTCACGTTTGGCGTTTGGCTATTTGTTCTGTTGTCCCTGCTAAGTAAGGGCTTATGGCGAAAGCGGATGCTTTTTTCGTGGTCTACATCAACATTTACATAATACCCCGAGAGCCGCCGCAAGGGCGTGTGGCGGGGGTTGTTAGATTTCCACCCGTAAAAGAGAATAAAACCATGAGGTAAAATAAAAAAATCTATACAAATCTACACCCACAGTGGCATATACATTCATGCAAGAACCTTTCATCATACAGGCATTCTATTCTTTCATTCAGACAGACATATACTATCAACTAGCAAAAAGCCCTTAATTTTTGAATATAGCTCGTACATGCGTTATATTAATTACAACATCATAACTCCCGCGATTGTTAAAGAATTGGTTACACAGAGATAGGTTTTTCAAAATTTAAAATATTCGATATTCTGAATACAATTAATAGTGACAATGAACACAAGTTATGAATCAGTGTCTTTTCAAATACAGCACTATTCTATCAGAAGGTATGTTTTATGCATGCTACGTTTGTCTCACATTGAATTGTTAAAGTACACCGGATTTCTATTAATGGAAATTCATTTTTGACAAAAAAACATGTTCTTAAGAATTAGACTATGATGAAAGTGACTCACTGAGTTACCCCAATTTATCTACGGTTGTCATATTCTACGTGTAGAATTTTCTTTTGTTTACCTCACATTATTTCTCTTTTCCTTTCTTGGTAACTTTTATCTGCCTTCATATTGTCTAATAAGCCCTTTTATTGGTTTTAAAAATTTGATTAATTATTTCATAGGCGAAAAAACATCATGAGAGTCGTGATTTTGTCATTTATCTTGAATTACTGTGAAGCAACAGAATATTATCTTGTAATATTTCCTATACATTATTTTTTATTGGTAGATCTTTTTTCATTATCTTTCCGCCCCTGCTAATAAACTTCTTTTTTTTTCTCCGTCTCGTCCCCCGAACTACCTGCTTCATCCGATTCTTGACCATGACTATTCTCTTTGGTAAAATTTCCATCAGCATCCTTCCCATCAAGCTCGTGTGCATCCATATCGAGCTTCATTACGTATTTAAGAGTTACCTTAACATTACGGCCGAGTGCAAACCAGTCATAACAAAGTATTTTCATCCTGAAGTTCGAAATAATTTGTGGCCAGTAGTATGAATAACCGAAGAAGAAGAATTTCTCCTAAATGCATGAAATCAAAATTGATTAATACAGTGATGGTACAAATAGGTTGACAACTCGGATTGATGGATATCGCTCATACGAGAGTAACGCTATTACATTTACTTCGTTGGTTTCAATTCGTCGATGATGTGTGGTTACTTAACACTGATTCTATAATTGAAATCGCGAATGGAGGGGATTTTTGCTATCCAATAATCGTTTAGAAGATAGAACTTGCAATATTCACTGAAAATAAGTATACTTAAAGCTGAACTGAAAGGAGAACTAGCTTCACGTGCAACACCTGTTGAATATTCGTAATGATATCCGGAGGTAGTTTTCCACTCAGGTATCTGTTTCTGTCAAATTATAAATGGTTTTGTCGCTTTTATTTTTATCGGCTGTGTTTTCTCCTCATCGTCACTGGAAATTATCGTTCTTCTTTTGAGAAAATAATAATAATTGGACTATGAATGAATGATGAATATAAGTGCATATAAAATTGTGCATTTGACTTCGGTTCGTAACCAGGCAAATAAGAGTAATTGTAATGCAACAATTTCAGAGCGTAAAGATCATTCGCCTTGACTGGGACTCGAACCCAGATCCCTCAATATCCGGTCGAGTGCTTTAGCCACTTAAGCTACCGAGGCGTCCTCTTAAACTCTGAAATTTTGGGGCTTTTAAAGGAACTAGAAAGCCCCAAAGCCCCAAAATTTCAGAGTTTAAGAGGACGCCTCGGTAGCTTAAGTGGCTAAAGCACTCGACCGGATATTGAGGGATCTGGGTTCGAGTCCCAGTCAAGGCGAATGATTTTTACGCTCTGAAATTGTTGCATTAAAATGCACATTAGCGGATGACTCCGTTAAAAGTTACTGTTGCGGCATCTCCCGCAGTTTCTTTGGAAAGAGTAATTGTATTTCAACGCTGGTTGTTCCATTGCAAATGTTGGTATTAAAATCATATTTGGTGAATGCATTTGCTCTGGAGTTAGTACATAAGCTCTTATAAATTTAATTTACTGGCGTTCGACATCTTCTAGCCGTAAAAATAAATAATTTGTGTTTAAAAAATTAAATCTCTGTTATTTTATTTCCTAGTAAAACTTGTTGAGCAAATAAACCTTGTAATAGATACGAGCGCTGTTCCGGAGAACCACTAGTCTATAAAATGCGCACGTTAAGTAGCCGTTATTATTTCATCAGCATGAGTCTCACGGATACAGGAATTTGTGCGAAGAGTTTTCCAATATACGTATATATATATATATATATATATATATATATATATATATATATATATATATATATATATATATGGTCGGTAAACCCTTTGCCTAATATATTTTAGTTGATGTTTTTTTGTTGATTTCCTTTGCTATATTATCCCTTAGTGTAACATTTCTAAATCAAAAAAAGATTTATGCTAGGAGGATAGGGAAAGATAATAATGGTTAAGGTACCTATGTTCCTTTTATATTATTATTACTTACTTTATAGTCTTTTAAGTTATTTCGTAACGATATGCAGTACGAGTATGAATAGACGTATGCAGATAACAAATGCATACCTCATACAAAATTAACTTTTGAAAACTAATCACAATTTTAAAAAATGAGGCAGTTATACATGAGTCCCCGTAATGAGATTACTTATATACCAAGGTTTGGATTTGTCGGATAGGATTAAAATCCGGGAATGGGTCGATAAGGCTATACGGAAATGTTGGCTGTCTACCTCGGATTATTTTTTTTCTAAATATCCCTTTATGAATCAGGAATTTATGCAAAAATTGAGCCTCAAGAAAGTTTCACTTTGCTGTTGGGTACTCTTTAAAGTATTGATGCTATCTACGGCTTGAATTAGCGGAAGAGTCCTTATAAATGGTTCCTGTGCCTCTCCACCCTTAATTGGACTTCGAGAACTCGTACTAATTTGTCTCGTAATATTCATGTTTAACATATTTTTGGTGCTATCGTAGAATAAAAGTATTGTAATGTATTAATGTTCTCTTTTGATGTAATGGCACATTTTGCCAACAAGAGGGGTCATTTTTTACACGGGTATATTATAACCTTTCTGTCATCCAACCAAAAAAAGTATTTTATCCATAAAATACTACTTAATTTGAAGTTACCTCACTTGCATTTTTCTGTAAATTAACTTAAAGAGTTGGCATTTTTTCTTACTTTTAATATTCGCTATCGTATTCTTGGACGCATCTTCTTTAGGCAGATTCAATTTAAAATTTGTAAAACACTGATTTCATTTTATCAGTGCATCACTTTTTCCATTTGCTTTCATGTTGCTCGCTGTCCTCTTCATTGGTGATTTGTGTGAAGATTCACCCTTTACAGAGACTACTAAATCAATTATAAATTATTTTTAAATGTGCACTTTTACAAGGTTACTTAGAGACATGAATTTTCTCTTACAATTTGAACATCGCCAATCAGTGAGAGGCAATTTTATTGACACACTAAGAACCACTTTAGAGAATCTCCCTGATTAATTGGAGAAATTAAGCGGAGTTGGCTCTCAGATACGTAGGAAAATTGCGCTTTCCAAAGGAAATGATGGAGTTCACTTCCGAACAGAAGCTAATTGTACTTTTTAAACACATACCACACCCATTTAGGTATGAAGCATCGTTATGGCAACTCTGATTAGAAGTCAATTGTCTATAACAGTCTTTTATTAGTGATTTTTCTGGGGAAGGACTGAATTCTAATGCTGTGGTGTACTTATAACAAATAATGCTACAAACCTGTGTAAAATATTGATATTTTTAAAAATAATTATGAATAGACCATTGAGTACAGTTAATCGTGAGTCATGCTTATTGGAATGTAAAAAAATGAGTGTGGGCAAGTAATTTTAGGTAAAATTTGTAGGACCATGCTAGTATTAGGAATTAATAATCATTTGTGGTTTTCGGCCCGCGTTCATTTTTCTCTTATTCATCGACCTTAAGTTTGAGTTCACGACCATGATTTATTTCTAACTCAAAAGTAAAAAACCTCAGCAATTTTGGCAGCATTTTCCCTGTATTTTCCTCTTCTTACTTGCCTGGAATCTTTGTCATTCAATCTCAGAAAGCTAAGAATTCTTTTGGAGCAGCATCTTTCAATAGCTTCGCGAAATATCGTGAAGTCATATTCTCGTTAACAGAACTATTCCAGAGGTATTTTTTGGATTCGTCGTCTTCAATATTGTTCCCTTTGTGAAGTCGCACGTGGCCTTTTTCACTCTCCATATCAGTGTTGAAACTCAGTAACCGGAATATCCGTTAGTTGGTTGGTTTCATTTATTAATATTGTCTTATATGCCCCAAAAAGGTGTCCTTTGAGATATTGTTTTCAATTTTGCAAGAGAAAGTAGTCCCAGCACTCAAGTAACGTTAAAAAGAATTTGAGTGACAACAGGAATGTTTTTATATGGAATAAACAGTTTAATTGAGAGCGCTACGTGACAACGTGTATTGTTAAGATTCAGAATCCAGATGTTCACGACGGCTTGGCTCACGCTGGAAATTTCCCGCATCCTCTCTGGACGTTCTCTGCAAATATATCGATTGACAAATATTTTCCTAGTCAAAAAATTCAAATGAACGATGCTATTACTATCGAAGAAACAAATGGTTTTGATTTCGAATTAGTTCATTTTTAGATTTGTGTGACGTGGTGAGTTTGACGTGTGCTCTCCCGCTCTGGAATTTAGTTCCTGGATCGACTCAGCATTCGACTTAATATTCAACTCAATATTCATCACCAGTAATAACACTTTGGTGAATATCAGGATATTTTCAATTAGTTGAAAAAGATCACACCTCACTTCCATCCTGTTGCCTTTCTGCTCAAGAGTGAGTTTTTGGCGATAGTTTTCACGCAAAATATTTCGATTCCCAATTCTTTCGTAAAAAAATTCGAGGAATTCTGACGTCGTTCAAATTCAATTGTTCTGCGATCATTCTGACGACTCTTCGATGGTCTCACCGCACCAAGTCCCCGAATTGATCAGCATTGTCCTCAGTTCCCGATATAGACGACCTTACGGGCTGTCAATCATTTCCGGTCATATGAAAATACTTTAAAATATCTGGAAACCCGTTCTCTTGAAAACTTGTTCTCCATACGTCATTTTCAATTTTGTAAAATTCTCAGTAGCAGTTCTATTGAGTTTAACTCAAACTTGATCGTGTGACTTGGCTCACAATTGTTATCACTCTTTTAAATAATATGCAACAAAAAACTCGCTTCACCAATTGCTTGTTTACATTTCATGTGACAATAGATAAAAAAATTAATATTAAATATCAATAAGCTGTATTTCTAACCCAAGTCTTAGTGTTTTTGTGAAAAAGCTAATATGTATTCGAATTCATGTATTAACTAATATCTGTGCAGGTATGACTGTGCCCTAACATTCCAAGCCACACGACCTTGCGGCGGGTCTCAGGGTATTCTGTCGATGTACGAGGGTCATCCGGAAAGTAGTACCCGTTCGTGAAATAAAGACACAAAAGTAAATATTAACAAACATAAAAAATTTTATTTGAAAGAGGATACTTTAAACTACTTCTCAACATAATCTCCAAGCAAATTAAGGCATTTGTCATAACGTGTGACAAGTTTCTGTATTCCTGCTGCATAGTCCTTCGCCGCCAGCTCATTGAGATACGCGAGGGACCCATCTTGCACAAATTTTTGCATAATGCAGATGGTGTTTAACAATTTCATGAACAATTGTTCGAGAAACATTGGGAAAATGCTCACAGATGTCATCAATTGTGACGCGCCGATCGTTCCTCACGAATTCGTCAACTGAGCTCACCAGTTGGTCTGTAATGACAGACGGTCTCTCCGAACGCTCATCGTCGTGTGTGTTCCCCCTCCCCATGTTGAAGTTGCGACACCACCGCCGAACAGACGACTCGTCCATTACATTGTCTCCATACACCTCCTTTAATTGGCGATGAATATCACATGGGCGAACGTTTCTTGCATTGAGGAATTTAATCACTGCCCTCACTTCACAACTGGCGGCGTTCTCAATTTTTTTAAACATTGTAAACAATCACAGAAACAACACAGGCAATGCTAGCGTCACGCAACTTGGCTCAGAGAAGGCAGACAAGCCACTGAAGCTATCTGACCTCGTCCAGCGGCTACTCGCGTCGTCAGCACTTCATGCGGCACGAACGGGTACTACTTTCCGGATGACCCTCGTATGTGTATATAGTACTTATCTAGACTGTAGGTGTACCTGTTATTTGTTTAGTTGTCACCGGCAGTATCACAGAAAAATATTGATTTCACTTGCCACAAATATTTAGCGAACTAACTTTAAGTCCACTGGAGGAATTGCTAGTTCCCGCCTACCAGCAAGAGCGCGCCTTGGACAGCGTTCTGTTTCAAAGCTTTCATCCGGCCTTTCGCTTAGCATATCTTTCGCTTTGCGAATGGCAGCGAAAGAAAATCTCTCCATAGTTTTTCCCCTGTAATGGATATACCGATGCGCACGGCGTATTCACTCTCTCGCTTTACTGCTCAGGTCTTGTTCGGATCACGAAAGCTTTTTAAGTGCTCGGCCATGGTGGAATGGAAAACAATGGCCTTCCACGTAGGAGCCCGTCAACGAAAAAAGAGCGTTAAAGTGAGCTAAAGTGAGTGGTTTACTGAACTTTTCAAAGGCAAATACGACTCTAATAATCTTTAACCTTTCGACACGTACTCTGCAGTTCTTTGGACACACCGTATAGTGTTTCAGAAAGAAAATTCCTTGATGGTGTCTCGCTGCGCCATGCGCATTTTTTGTATTAGACACCGATCAATGAACTTAGCACATTACGTCGTTACACTTTTGTGGAACATAATAATTAGTTGAATGAGATTTAAATGTAAAGAAAATTCCTTTAAAAGTTTAAGGTGCCTCCTGTATTTTTAAAACCTTAACACATAAGGAGCGTACAATTGTACCTAGGAATGCATGCAATAAAACCTGCCGTCAATGGTGGAATTCAAATAACCCATGTGATATTTCCAAGCAAAGAAGGTTTTCCTTGTAGACTGGTTAAAGTGCAAAACACAAACATTTCAGTGAAAAATGCAGAAACGTGTTTTGGGAGAACTAAAAATCTTCCAAATTTTCTGTAATTCAGCAAGATTAAGTAAATGTGTACCTAAATCAAATCTGTACCAATTTTTAAGCAAATCTAGGTGGCTGAAAATTTTATGCCAGAAAAACTTGCTAAAATTTAACACGATGTCCTCAAAATTTTACGATTAAATATTATTTTCTTGAAATTCAGATAGGATGTATCTTGAATTGAACCTGTATTTGAAGTAAATTTCAATCATATATGGTGATAGCAATGAATATATTCATTGGAGAAATCCTGATAGTACCACCATTCTATATTGGAAATCCTGATGATACGAGTGTATCTGCGGATTTGTAAAAAAATATCAAAAGCTACGGGATATTTAAATTACAATTCTCTCCATCCATCAAAACAAAAAATAACTACTCCTCCAGCAGTTAATGCATAACTGTATGAGTCCAAACACTCACCGAATTTGTTAATTTAGAGCTGATTTTCTACAAGATATTTAACTTAAAAACGACGAGTATTTTAATCTAGAGATATAGCTACTATATGTACATTTGGGCTCTAATTATCAGCTTTTTATTTCTTCTGAGAAAAATTCCAAATATTTCTTTTCTAAGAACTGACCGAATTTCGGACGAGTCTGATTTTATGTAAGTTTGGTTTTAACTGATCATTTTTGTTTTTTTTCTGCAATGTGCCGCTTGCAAAAAAATAGTCCGATTAGCGCGTATCTTTTTTCCGACAGTAGCTCACATCGTTGCATTCACGAAAATATGAAGCATTTGCTGAAAAATTATTACTTACATCGCAAAAAAATTTATACATATAATTCGTGACTTTCTCCGTGTAAAATTCACAAAATGGTTCACGGGTCATTTTCATTAAGAGTGCCAGTGATACCAGTGCGTGAATATAGGAAGATAGCATGACACTCACCGCCTGTCGTCCGGAGAATCACCTCAAGCACTGATTACTGCCGATGCTCGTCTAAGGGCCGTCAGCGGCCGTGATTGGATCCCAAGATGGTGGTGGATGGGAGTCCATGGCTCGAGGCGAGGACCCGAGACGGAACCCTCATGCGAGACATTGTTGCGTGACTCGTTGCCATGGTAACGAATCATCCCCTCCTCCCATTCCCTCACCCTCTCGTCTTTTTTCTTGAATCTCCTTATATATATATATATATATATATATATATATATATATATATATATATATATATATATATATATATATATATATATATATATATAAACACACATGTATAAATATATATATATATATGTACATATGAATATATATGTATATATATAATGTATTTACCCTTTCGTCGACATCCACGCCATCGTAACACTGTAAACCCACACCTGTTTTGTTTCCGGAGATTTGAAAACGCCAACTATGACAACGAAGTGGGAAGGAAATTTGGAGCGGCTGGGCAATTGAACTGAGAATAATGAAGGTGCTTCTTATGCATAGTTTTAAATATATATATATATATATATATATATATATATATATATATATATATATGCATGTATATATATAGAAATATATATATGTATGTATATATATATATATATTTCTATATATATATATATATATATATATATATATATATATATATATATATATATATATAACATTCTCAGATGAGCGGCATGAGTTGGAGAACACTACACAAACACGCATGCATGTATAATATAGCCATAAACGAAAACTCTAGGGTGTTACGATACAAAATATTAAAAATTACATCCGTGACCTGTATAATGCAAAATAAATTGACATACTCATGTATTTCATGATCATTGGGAAATTGAATTCTATTGATATTTTAATCATATACTGCACATATCTAGCCTCGCACTTGCATGAAGGGAGGTGACTCAGCCCCTCAAAATTAGAGCATAGTGTCCTGTCACAATTGGCTGTTTGCACCTTGCGTACTCTGTGTGACGATATATTTTGATTATTTTTATTTATTTCACATTGATCTTAAAGCAGCCATTTTTCTGCTTCGGATTACATCGGATATTATTAAATTACAACGGATATTTAAACGTGAAAATACAACAACGAAAATTAAAATCACTTGATCTCTAGATGTAAAAAAACACATCTAGGCTGGAATCAAACCCTCAACCTCGGGGGTGGAAGGCGGAGAGGAGTTTCCCGCCACCACCAGAGTCGGCAATTTTATGCATAAATAAATGTTTTATTTGTTAATAATGATATCGGAGGGCTAAAGGGTAATGGTGAGGAATAAAGTATAATGGTTGCGAATAAATGAAGAAAATGAGTGGAGATACGGCAGGAGAACATCGGCCCAACACTCTCGCTATCTCTAACTTCCCTCCCGCCGCATTATCATCAACGACTCCAGTCTCCAATCTCTCCGCGAAAAAAAATATACACTGGGAGAATGAGCTAGGAGGACGAAGGAGATGAGGTGGTGGAAGGAGGAGCAGCATAAAAAAGGAAGCCAAAACTCCGCGAGGGGAGATGTCGAAAGAGGGGGAGGGGAGAGGAAACAAGGATTGAGGGGGGAGGGGGGGTCAGAGGGGCGCGGAACGAAAGAATGGCGATTATCGGGAGAGGTAGGGAAGGGTGCAAAACTGTGTTTCTCCCACTCCTCCCGGCCGTCACGATCGCGGCCACCGATGCGTTTTTGTTTGTCGTCGCGGGGAGGCGGCGACGACCAATTATAATCCAGAGCGGCCGGTCACGATCGTTCAATTCGACCAATCATTAGTCGAGGTGTGGGAGTGGCTTGGATATCCTCCTCCCATTTTCTTCATCTCCATCCCACCTCCTTTTCTCTCACTCTCTCTCTCTCCCTCCCTCCCCCTATACCCCCTCTCCCTACCCCACGCAACCCCTTTCCCCCAACCCCCTCCTCCCACACCACTGGCTCCAGCTCAGCCTGCGGCCATTTCCATTCACCATCCTCCCCCGACCCCCCCTGTCCCGCCACCCAACCCACCCACCCACCCTGGCTCTCGCCCCCACCACCCGTTCATATTTCAAGTCTTCCCGGTTGCCCTGTCGCTTTTCCTCCACCCACCCACCCTCGTCTCCTTCTTCTTTCTCTCTTCTCCCCCTCCCTACCTATCTCTCTCCCTCTCTCTCTCCCACCGCGGCCTCGTCTCCCCCGACCTCGTAATCTCTCCCGAATCGTCTCGAGATGTTTCGCTCTCCTTTGAGGGAAGGAGGGCCGTGGGACGACGTCGGACTCGTCGATGGTTTTACCTTGATCCATGCGCCATGACAGGGTGTCGGGTGACCAGGGAAGCCGGGAGGAACTAGAAAACTGAGGGGAATACCTGGGAAACGCAGGGGGAATCCGTGGAAATTCAGACGCTGCAGGAAGAAAACGGTTACTGATAAGAAATGTAGTATTTGGTATATTCCCGGCGAATGCCTTAAATGAAGCCTTTTCGAGTTTTCTGCCATGTCTGGTATTTCGCTGCCGACGTTCCGAAAGCTGACTCCATCATCTTACTCAGGGCGTGGGGCACCGAACGCCCTGTAGATTGTGATGATGATGATGGCAGAGTTAGCCTTCGAACCGTTGGCAGTTTAGTAACTAACTTGGTGGGAAACCCGAAAATACTGGTTACTGATAAGCTTTGAGGAGAAACGTTCCCAGAGTCGTTTCGATCACACAATGGGCATGCAAATTCTTTCCAGATGATGCTCCACGATATCGGAGGTATTTTTTGTTTATTATATATTTAAAATGACGGCTTGATGGCTAAACAGGTAGAGCCGTCGGCTACTCACCGGAGGGTCTATGCTCAAAACCGGATAATTCGTCGCCAAATTCCCAGCTTCACTCTGCTTGCATTGTTTTCTGGATACCAGATGAGAGGAAGTATCTGTAAATCTTAAAGGGATTTCAGCGAACGATTTTTCATTTATTTTTTATACAAAGGGTTGGGTTGGTAGTCCACTGGTTTGATCATTGGGCTACTGAACGGAGGGTTCGGTTTCAAAATCAGGTAATGCTTCTGGAGGTGTCTGGGTTAACCCAAGTTTTTCAATACTCTTGACACTGACTGGACCTTTATGGCACAAGCTTGTTTGAAACGAGGAGTAAAATTGGTCTTCTTGGCCCGTGATTTAAATTTCAAAATATGGCTGTTACGAGGTTCGTTTTATCCTCACCCATAAAAATGACCTTTTCTTTCATTTCTGTGGTCGTTGTGATGTTTCCTGCCATTTCAAACATGAGACAGCATGAATGGGATTTTATTCATTTCGAGGATTTATGAGATTTAGTTCACCTGTCGCGCAGGTCCGCCGGAATGATTTTCTTACGATAGATTTTTAGGCTTCCTATTGATCAATGAATGAAATATATTTCTGTCATAACCTCAATTATAAATATCGGCAACAGCAGCACGCATGTAAACCAATATGTGTAGGAGACAGGCGAAATTTATATGCAAAGGACAGCCTGGTATGGAAGAAATTAATTAAACGGGAGTGAGTTTAATGAAGTTACTTTAGCCAAGCTTTTTAGACTTAGTGCTTGTTTTCCAGGTACTTATTCATCCCCGTTGTTACCTACCTCCTTCACCGTTGTTACCGTTCTTTTTCAGATGTATTAGTGGGGTAAAAAATGCAAAACGCTCATGGGAGGTGAAAGAATTCCATTTGGAAGGATGCGATGACAGGAAATTTATTGAGGGTGGGGAAGAATACATGTGTAGGTGTTGGCTACGGACGAAACGAGTTGTTCAGTGAATGGTTGAACAGCTATCGTCGACAATTCGGAGCCTCGTCTGAAGAGGTAACCACCTTTGTCCATCGATGCTAGACTATTTTAACTCAACCCTGACGCGCGAGCATCTGCCCGCGATCTCTGGAATTTGCGTTTCGAATACAGTCTTCGGAAATATGACCAGGAACACCCGAGTCAGAGTTCTGCTTGTCACTTCGCTGAAGTCTAAGCTGAACGAATTAATGCCCCTGAGTCCAACGAGGTGCAAATCCGGAAACCTCGTCGTGTGGGTGAAGCTGACTATGGAGTCTTTCATCATTGGATTTTACATCAACGCAAGGTCAAGTGCCAGGGGGCGTTAGAGAACCAGCTATTTACGCATAATTATGCCATTATATATAAATATATATATTTATATGCACATACATAAACACGGACACTCACCCTGCAACATGTACGGAAATATATTTCCCTCTACCTCATTCCCAATACGGCTCTACAGCTTACGCGGGCGCGACAGCATCAACGATCGGTTTGGAGTCTGGAGAGCGACTTGGTGTTCTTCACTATTACCCAGAGTTTTAACGCAAGATTTATGGATTCGAATATTCGCGGAGGTAATTCAGGGTTTCCATTTGCCTAAAAAACTTTGAAAATATGTAGAAAAAAAATACAAATTTGGATACCTGTAATAGGTAGCCAGAAAAATCCTCCGTTGGAACATCATTAAAATAGCATTAAACAATTAGTTTTCGCAATAAAATGCAAAAAATCCACTGAGAAAATTACCACAAAATGTAACTTGATCCGTTTGGTAAATCTGAGACACCCTTAATGGTATCGAAGGAGTCTCACCTTTCTGAACTGTGCCTTCACTGACGATATACTGGAGCTAGTGTTGTACTAATTTTTAAGTATGATTCCACTAATCTCTACTCCATATCTGTTCTATTCCTTATACTTTGTTCTTAAATACCTGAAAGAGTAAAGGAGGATTGTAGTTACGAAACTGTAATGATCCTTTAGCGTACTTGTTCATTTGTTTGATTATCCATTTGTTTTCTTGTCCCCTCTTCTGTATCATGGAAATTGCTTAGTTTTTCCACACCATATGCTATTTACCGTGGAATGATTAAGTCGCCATCGCCATCTTCCACTTCCATTGACCGAGTCATCTTCCTCTGGTGTTTATTTGACTTACGCCTCGTCGTGGTAGTAGCTGATTCGGTGACATATGAATGTATGTATGAAATAACATGAGCCAGGTATGGAAGTGGTAGCTATTTTACCCTTCCGTTGTCATGCTCATCTGCAGTAGCGTCAGTGTGAGTTATGTGCGTAAGATGACTGTGACCATTTGCGACTCTCCGAGGATGGATGAGAGAAGCAATGAAGGTGACGTTATCACATGAGAGATGAGATGGGCTGGAGAAACAACTGCGAGTGCTCAAATTGTCCCTCGTATCTAAATAATAACATGCTAGATATCTTTCGAGATGGATCGAATTTGAAAATGCCAATTTTTCCAAAAAAAAAATGATAAGTCGAATTCACCCTAGACTATTTAGTAATGAGTATCACCTTACCTTTTGAATTCGTATATTATCTTCCCACTAAGAGCTGTTATAAACTTGAAGGCTGCACTCCAGGTAATTCAAATTTTAATAACAATACCTACTTTTTCTCAATTAGAAAGTTCCAACTTGGAACAAGTAAACGTCAATAATTAATGCCATACCCACATCTAACGTCACAAGCATCCAAATACTGAACCGTAACATAAAAGAGAGCGCTGAAATAATATTCATCAGGGCTATTCACAGGGGCATTTGCAACGCCTTGAAATAATCAGAAGTATCACATTTTTGGCAGAAATTATAACCTCTACAGCTCTGCAAAAGCACCCTGGAGCTGAAGCGCAATGAAAAAAAATACTTTAAAATCTGAAGCAGTGGTAAATTTTATTATCGGGCACCAGGGATGAAAGAGGCTCGAACGGAACGAATGCTCGACAAAGAAAAGAAAAACCGTGGGTCGCCAAGGCCGGGAAAGATTACATTTAGGGCCCAAGTCAAACAAGTTTGGGAAGCACTCTTTACACACATGGCCGGCGGGGCGTTGCTAAAAACTACAGCGAGACAGCACCAGGCACCTTCCCAAATCTGGTCCCGTCTGCTATGTAATTGGGAGAATATCCGACTCTCAGCATAACTGTCGTAGGCCCAATGAGGCGTAGGCAATTCTTTCAACAGCCCTACCCAATATTTTATCAGTAATAATGGGCGAGTGGTGTATATCCCCCACCCCCCTCTTGAGACAATCCCAATACCGTTTACTGAGCTCGGAAATCATGGAATTTATAGAATCCATAAATGGAGCATAAAGGGTGGGCCATTCAACTCGGCACATTTGAATAACTCGAAAACAATATACATTAAAAGCAAGTTTCAAACCAGCTTAACATGCTCTAAAGGAGATAACACCATAGTTTATTTTCAGTTTGGTCAGCCCTAGCAAGGTATTTCCAGGGTCGGCTTCGTTTTCATAATTTGCAAATTATACTTTTCCAGCAATTCTTATTTTGCGAAAAAAATACGATACGATTTTGTCTATTTTTTTTAATTGAGAGAAAGCTTATATAAATCAAGATCATGGATACAAATTTTGATGCATTTCAACAGCTAATTTGCCTATTTTACTAGTTAAAAAAGTCGCATTTGTTTTGAAAACTGCAGTCATTAGGTCTATTATAAATGAAAAACATTGTTGGAGATGTAACTTATGAAATGACACAAAAACATTAAAAAATCTACATTGCTTGAAATAGTAAAAGAAAATATTTTGCTTTCAGAATATCCAGGCTTGCTAGGATTAATGTCTCTCCCTTGTATGGAATGAGTTTGCTAAGTCTGATGAATCATCACAATGCTATTTTACGGTGGAACAGTAGATTGAACCGAAAATTACTTTTGGTTAGAGTGCCTTTCTCTTTCAATGCTCTACTATTTTGCACTATGTTTCAAAGAACACTAATCAGGGATAACATTAAATGCTTTATGATTGATCAGCATGGCACTTTACCTCTTGTTATCTTCGCGGTGAATTCGACCGCAACTTGGTTGGTCTTGGGATAAAAATAGGAAAATTCAATAATTATTCTGCCCTCGTGTTGTACTTCCCTAATCGGTGACATATCAATTTATGATATCATTCAAAGAAAATATTTGGACCATTGTTAGCAATTATGTCATACGCACTATTAAGCAATATAGTGTGTATGACCATCTGTCATATGCACTATTTTGCTTGCTTTGCAATGCCGTTCATCATACGTTATGCAACCGAAAGTATTACATCGATGAAATTATATAGATTTCCGGATTTAATCCGGTTCTGTTCATCTGCTAAAGGAAACACGATATTTTTGACTTTTTTGTCGCTGAAAACTTCCATTGAAATTGTATTAACAAATGAGGGGTTTTATTTACATATTTTTTGTGAAATATTACTCCTACAACTAATCTTTAAAACTAATTTTTAAAATGGAACGTTTTCCGATTCTTTTGAAATGTATCCGGAGATCTTTTACTGAGTGACGTTTTTAGATAGCAGATTTGAAGCATACTAATATTCTCTGTGAATATTTTGTGATGAAAACTTTTTGGATATGCGATCTAACTTAATTTAAATGTTCCATAGTTTGAATAAAAATACATCATTAAGCTATCCGTTGTTTGAATGGACCCTGATCTAATTATAAAATCCAGCTTACAAAGTGGGGTTCATCTCGAGCATCTCTTTAGAGTTGGTTCATAGACTCAGTGGTGTATCTATATCTCGAAATTAGAGCCGTTTTAATTTTAAACCTTATCACAAATGTTACTACTTTTCGCAGAATCTTAATGAACCCAATTTTATTGGAAATAAATTGCATATTTCCAATTACGACTCCCCAATATTTATTTTCACAAGTTGCCATTCGGTTTTGATTCTGTTTATTTTACGCACATGATTACCATAAATGTTTTTAAATTTCTACACTGGAAAAAATAAATTTTATAATATTCATGTGCGAGGGAGGAAAAATGGTATAAATTGCAAACATTTTAATCCCACCTAGCCTATTTAAATCCTACGAGCTCAATTCATGACTCAATTGGCTATTATAAGAGGTCTTCACTCTTTTGCAAAAATACTCTTTCAGTCGACTGAGTTTGTATTTAAGTCCTCACTGTCGATCTTTCTTGCACGCAACTCGAGTCGAGCACACGACTCATTCCTGTGGGGGCTTTTTTCTCAAAGCTCTAAAGTCGATACAACACTTTCAAATTCACATCCTGTGCAAATTAGGGAAGAAAAAAATGACATATACAGGTATATCCTGTATATCCCTCAGCAGACTCCGTATGTGCAAATTACAATTACGTGTAAACTGATTTAGAGCTTTGAGAAACTAGCCTTAAGAAGGCAATTGTTAGAAAACCATTCCTCTACGCCTAGGTGGCATTAATTAATATCCATATAATTCGAAAACTTATTTAAAATTTAAAGCGTGTCTCCGTCTCTCTGCTTTAACCCGCGATCAAGTGAAAGTTTACTGTGGCCGCGATTTCAATTGAGCAGGTTTTCAAGGAAATTATAGTGCCTACATTGTGAAGCGAATATCCGAGGGATAGCATATCCGACCGAGGAAAAGAAAGCACCTTTTTGCTGTGTATCGTTGGGCGTTCCCTCCCCATCGCCGAGGTAACCCGAAACTCTCTCCCAGCATTCCATATGGGTGACCCCCGCTGCACCTTGACCCTTGGTCTCTCAACGGATACCCTTAAATTGCACCGCTTCACGTGGGCTCAGAGAGCGTCCATATTTTAACATTTAGTTTTGTTTTCGGGGAGAAAGTTTGCATTCAAGGGGGAAGTAATTTGAAGAGGGAGCTGGTCAGTGAGATGGCATTTTTTTTGCATTATTTATGATTCCTTCGGAGATTCTTGGGCTCTAGATTTGCGGGCGATGGCGTTTTCAGCTAAAAAGGTGGTGGAGGAATTTTTATGTGGGCGAGATGCATTTCCGAGGACTATTTTACTGTTGTGCAGGCTGAGCGGGTGGATAACACTTTGGTTCGTTCTTATTGGCCATGTTTAAACTATGCTCCGAACTGATTTCGCATGAAAAAAGAACTTGAATATTAAGATAATTAACGCCCTCTTTTTCTGTACTTGTGTCCCTTCAGCATTAATATTTCCGGAATATTTCAATGTTTGTAGGCAATAGCGATTCTGTAATATAGCTTGAAAGGCAACCGTCTTTCTATAATTTGTTTTCATGGATTACTTTTGTTTAAAATCGCCTCTACTTAGGATGACGCAGTGTTGTTGTTTATACTCACGTGGCATCGGCCTTCTCTCCCTTGAACGATAAACGCGCAAATCAAAAGGGAGAACATCGTGTCCATTTTCCGGAAAACTTATTTTGGAATGGTAATAAGAGGATTGAAAAAAATTACTGAACCCCGAAATAATTTAATGGTCTGGGATCAAAATTTGATCAAGTGATATGATTCAAAGATAACAACATTATCATCAGGAACATCGTCCTTTTCAATAGAATTTTGTCATTCGTTAAAACGCGTTTCACTGTGATATGGCATCATCACCCGCCTAATGAAGTATGCACTTTGACGTCAAAATGACATCTTGTTTGAAATCAACCCCGTCCCCGATCCGGACTAAGTGTGTAAATGCACCCTTTTTTATATTATTTGTACCTGACGATGCTCTATCACGGTATAACGCATTGTACCAAACAATAAAATCTGTAGAATATAATATGATATTATGGGCTTAGATTTTCCATGAATTGAAGCTAAATCCACAGTTTATTCGGATATAATACAAGGTCTGTCCCAAAAGTAGTTGGACTTATTCCTAGAAACTACGGGAGATGCCGCAACAGTAACTTTTAACGGAGTCATCCGCTAATATGCATTTGAGTGCAACAATTTCAATGTGTAAAAATCATTCGGTTTGACCGGGATCTCGTTCCCGGTCCTTGATCCCGGGTAAGGCGAATAATATTTACACTCTAAAATTGTTGCATAAATTGGACTTTTTTTTTCACAGACGGACGGATGGGCGGCTATTTTTCTGGCTAGGTTCGAGGGAGGGGAGCCTCAGGAAAAGCTGGCTGCCGGTGGTAGTTGGCTCTCAGCCATTGCGGAGTGCGGATCGTTCGTTTGCGAAACCTCTATAATATTACCTCGTTACGCTTCGTCATGAACCAGTTATTGGAACAGCGTTACGGCATCAATTTTTGCCTGATGCTGGGCGAAACCGGGAAGGAGACTTATGGTATGCTCAAGGCAGCTTATGGTGATAACGCCGAGGGAAGATCGGGTAGTTTTTAGTAAGACGAGTTGTTTCGGGATGGTGAAGATGTTGAAGACACGGAACGCTCAGGACCTCCGTTGACCTCAAAAAGTGAGGAAAATCTAGCGAGACTTTTTTGGACAGGGATCGCAGATTGAGTGATCGTATGGTTTCTGATAAAATTGGCATCTGTAAAAGTGATGTGTATTAACCTGTGATGGAAAATATGGGCGTGAGAAAGGTGTGTACGAAGTTGGTGCCGTGAGTGCTCTCGGACGAACAAAAGGAAACTCGCACGCGGATCTGCCAAGAGCTTCTCGACCATGTGAGTGTGGATCCAATTTTTTTATACACTACCCCACAAGACTTTTCCCTCTTCGAACACCTCAAATGCGTGATGAAAGAACGTCACTACGGCTCGGTGGAAGCGTTAAAACAGGCCGTGAGGAGGGAGCTTAGCAGCATTCCGAGCGCCACCTTCCAGAAGCCGTACGAGCCGTGGAATACCCCTTTGTAGCAGGGCGTGGACGCACAAGGGTGGTATTTTGAAGACTTTTTAGTGAATGCATCAATTCTAGCCATAAATGTTTTTTATAAATTATACATATACAAGTACAAAATAGTTTGTAATTTTTACTTCATGATTAATACTCTTGCATAATTACTGTCTCATTGTTAAGGTGTATCCCGGACACAGTTACTTAGTACCATGCGAGATATACCATTTCTTGCTTTAAAAATAGTTTGTCACATCAGCGGATTAATCACGTCTAGTAAAACTGTTGGCAGATGAACTAAACGTAAATGTGTTGATTTAAAAAAATTCTTGCCGTTAAACCCGATATTCAGGGGAAACCCTATATAGCAATCACGCATAATTGATGGTACATCATATCTTTCTGATTTCATTTTCCCTTAATTGTTTTCAAAATTCGAGTAGAAGTAGTAGTATTTAGGAGAGGCGACCGACAGCTGAGGTCATTTGCGCCATAGGGGATGGACAGGAAAGGATGAAGGGTGGAGAGAAACCCGGCGTCGGCATTAGCCTACTCTTTACGAAAGGCGCCAAGGGGTCCACAGTTTAACGTCCCATCCGACGGACGGCGTACTCATTCAAAATGCCCACCACAAAGCACCTCAAGTAGGGATTAAGATACCTCTGAAAAATATTCAACACCGCCGGGATTTGAACCCGAACCCCCTGGGTGGGAAGCCAGTACGATAGCCACCGCACTCAGAATTCGAATCAATCGCGAATCGCTCCCCATTTTCTCTATCATCAACTCTTCCTCAGAGTGAAATTATGCCCGTAGTTCCTTTTGTTAACATTTCCAATCAGTTTCACTCTGCTTTATACTGTTATCTTTAAGTTTATTTTGAGTCAAGAATGATTTTATTCAAAATATAGTCTCTTCCTTATCTTCACCCTCAGTATAGGGCTGATGCTCTATTATTGCACTACCTACTTATACAAAGAATTCGGTTTCAAATCTCGACGGCACCGAGTTTTGCATTAATACATCTATTCCTAGTCAGGCACCATGTGGAGAGAACTTGTGCAATGCAGTGTAAGTGCTGAACTACGGCGTATGGTATGGGACGTAAAACTAGAACGCTTCCCAGCTTTCCTTAGATTTAAAAATAATGAGCGAAGTATAGTTTTTCCCCGCCTTTGATCTTTTTAAAAACTTACCTTTTACTAAATTATATCCTATTCTATTTTCGCGCAACTTGACTTAGCTGTTCATAACATCCTCCATTGAATGAAAACTATAACGACATCTTTCCGAGTCGCCACACGTGTGAGAATGGTACTCAAATGGTGGGTGATGATGATGGGAGGTAAGGGTGAAAGGATCAGCTACACATTAGAAGATTAAGTGATTGAACAGGTAGAGATCTTCGGTTATTTGGGAAGTGTCATCACAAAAGACGTGTTCTGTTTCAAGAAATTGAAATTAAGAATAGCTCTGACAAAAACTCTCTCTTATGTAATAAGAAGAAAATGCCTTACGGACCTTTGAGAAATGAACCGAGCAAGAGATTTGCAGTATTACATCTGGAGTGTGATGTTATACGGAGTAGAGACTTTGCAGGCAGATGATATAAAAAGAAAAGAGGCCTTCGAAATGTTGATCTGGATGAGGATGGATGGAAATAGTTCATTAGCTTGTTGAAGATTGTGATAGAGGGAATTATTGAAAGGACGAGAGGAAGAGGGAGGTAGAGGTACATGATGTTGGACATTGGTTAAGATTCGGGGAAGTATGAAGAAACAGAGAGATTGGCTCAGGACAGCAAGACATGGAGGTCAACCATGGGAGAACATGCCACAAGTCAGAACAATAAATGATGGTGATGATCTAGAGAGGATGTTAATCCTTAGAGAAATTCTTGCTCATGCAGGTATGACCCCCTTTGGTTTCCTGCTTCGTTCTTTAAGCACCTTATATTTTCCGGAGACACCTGAAGGAAAGAATTTTTCAGATCCAGAGCCACATTCTATTATTAAACCTAAGAATAAGATAAGTCTAGAAATCGAGGAAATTGGCAAAATATGAAATCGGTAAAAGATTCCCAATGGATTTATGTTTAACCAACCTCAAGGCGGAAATTTGATTGTGATTCATTTGTTAGTACATGAATTCTTGGAAATTATGGACTTCCACTAATATACTATAGGTGCTTAATTTTTCAACCTCCGTTGAAGTATGGTATAAGAAATCATTTCTATGTCACATAATAGAGTAAATTGGTTGTGCTGAATGGCTCTAAATGATTCATTCAACGAACACTAGTTAAATTCAAATTTAGTCCAATTCAATTCCAAGTCTAATTAAAATGTCCATCCACTTCGGTTATTGCAAACTGCGTAGGATATCCTTGCACCATGCACGTTCAATGTGGAGATAGTTAATATCCACAGCGCAGGAAATAATGTTCAAGCATTTAAACTTATAGCTGCTTGATGCAAATAGACTTTCCAGAGTCCGCACAGTCTGTATCAGATATTCATCGCTGGAAGAATATAGGTATTTCGTTTACGACAATATTCAACATCTATTGCTCGTTCTGTCGTACCAGCATAGAGAGACCGTGAAAATAAAGGGAGGAACTGCAGAATCGAAAGATAAGATATCTTTTTTGAGCTAACGATAAGGGATTAGACTAGCGTAGTGTATTTACTTTTTATCTTAATCTTAATTTTTTGTGCATCTTACTATTAACTCGTCTCGTATGCATAGAGAAGAATTTTACACTTAGATACCGTAGCGCATGTAGCTCTTGTAAAATTATTCCCATTTTATAAATTACGTAAAAAACTTTCGGTGTCTAAAGTTTAATCAAGTCTTAAATTTTATGTTGCCAGTCTGTTGTGGAATTACTCCCTACCACACACCTTATCGCTTGCTTTCAGGGTTCCATGTAAATGTTTTTATCTAAGAAAAAGAATGCCCTTCTGAGTGTTTGTCGTCCTGACAACGATGATCAGACTGCTGGAAGACTTAGGTTCTTCTTGCTTCGCTTGTTTGTATTAAAACAGTTAATTGAAATATAGCATAGATATGAATATCATTGATCGCGGGTTATCATTCTATTTGTAAGATATTGCCATTGGTTACGATATTGACAACTGGTGGGGCGTGGATGCCGCTACCGGTTCTAATGCTTACTTGCTGAAGGTAGGAACATCTTAGGACCTCAATGGACACTTAGGACCATTAGAAATCTAACCATATGAATTAATACAAGGGTGACACGAAATGAAAATGAGAGCCACGGCAATACCACTTTGGTGTCCGATTGCATACTCAGTGGATATGACTTGCAACATGCAAGCTTTACCATTTTTATTTGGCAAGGGGCGTGGCGCATGGATGCGAGAAATAATATGCCGCCTCTGGGATATTTTCTTCAAATATTATATCGTCGGTCACTGTAATGTATGGTCACCGAAATTTAATTCGGACGATTCCGATTTCTACATGCCTACTTGTGCTATACCGTAAAATTGCCAAGGCATTTGTTTTAGATTCAATTTTAGAGAAGCGTGTATCTATTTCGTTGCAAAATTTCTAAGGACTTGTCTTGCAATGCCTATCGTTTTGAACTGTTATTTGATTTATAAATCAATACAATATTTTAATCTTTCATCTCTTTTAAGGTGGTTTTATTGATAAAATATTAAAAAAATTGAAATTTTTTGTTATACTTATACATACTGAACACTGAAATCCCTCCTCAATTCCATAACTTGCTGTGTTCATTTGAATAAAATTTACCTTAGAACATCATTCTGGCGATGAGGTTATTTCAGCTACCACATGTTCATTAAAAAACCGCATTTATTTCCACACTAGAATTATTCTTCTGAAAAAACATCCAGAATAGTTCTCTTTTAGCCTCAGCAATTTTTTTCGCTTCCTCTAGTGTGGTTTTATGGCCTTTATCAGTTTTAAATTATTCGAAACATGCATTTAATTGTTTCAATAATTCTAATAGTGTTGGTATGAATTGGTCAGATTTTAGCGCTGAATTATTAGCAATAAATTTTTATTTTACACATGAAATGCTTTAAGCTTTTTTATTTTTTTTGAAGAAAACTATTCTTAACCTTAATGCTTGTACCGTTGTTTAAACTTGTACCGCGATTCTCAGTAATATTAATGCTCACAAAGACCCTCTTCTGTTGTATCTATAATCCAAAAACCCTAAGGAATATTCTTACCCTTCTATTTTTTGTTAGCATTTTAAGATGAGAATCATACAATGATCAATTATTTTGTTACTTGATCTTCCTGATTCTCAACTGCTCTACTATCCAAAATTACGGAATAATTTTTACTTCTTTTTAAATTATCTAAAATATGATTTTTTAATTTTTAATCAACAAATGTGTCGTTTTGATTTTTATCGCATAGATGATAATGCCTTTAGCCTTTTTAATGCAAGGTAAATGTTCTCCCATAATACTATCAAGTATATAATATCCATTTCTATCTGGATAAAGTTTATTATTTTGGATCTTGAAAGTCAACTTTACCCGTACGTAATTCATTTGATAGTTACTCGTCATCTCTGTTCCTGTAATATTAGCGCATTCTCACCGAGTAAATAAATTGCGTTTTCATCCGGAAAACCCTTCCTAGATAGTCACGGTTTTTAATATTTTATGTGTTCTCTACTTTTGCCGTGTATATCTATTGTTCGCGATTTTTCCAAACAGAAAATACAGTAATACCGTTACAACCCGAGGCTTTAGTGTAAAACGTTTTGCAACATTATCGGAATACATAATTACTTATTTTGAATGGACAAGTATACATTTAATAAGAAACCAAACAACAGAGCTTTTTCCAAGACCTCATTTTTTACAATAATACTCATCAGAAAATACCTTTGTTCTTGTCTTGAAAATAAAATTATATTTGTGAGCTTTATTAAATTTATTTCTTTTTATAGCATTCTAATATTCTCTGTAAACAGTTTTGTCATAGCCCTGAATATTTCAGATCATTTTCTAAATATGCACAGGCCAAATTATTGAATATCATTGATGTACGATATGTTGCTTTCGTATATTTTATTTCGATGAAATTTCTTCAAATGGCGGTTGGTTACTAAAATACATCATCGGAATTTTGAGCAGATTTATATTCACTGTCGATTTCGCCATCGCTGATAATGAATAAGATTATTCTGACAGAAATCGGCTAAAAAATTCAAAATTGAAATAGTCACTTTTTTATATCTTTCTCCTCTAATTATCTTTTTCAGTAGACTGCCGAGGAAAATGTACTTGTTTCTGCATGTAATCTGAAGAAAATTAAATATCTAAAATTAATCTAAAATAATGGGCCTCTTCAAAAGATGAATTTCAAAAGTAGTTAGTGATTTACATTCAAATATATTAAAAAAATTTTCCCCATTAACTGCAGTGAATTCAGGGAATTGAAATGTTTATGATCTCATCAGTTGCAGATTTTTACGGAGTAACTTACCGTGGAAATCTGTAATGTCAATTACCTTAAATTACTCTTGATAGGTCTACTAGTAAAACTAATTATAGACAAAGTTATAAAGAGAAATTTCAAAAATGAAAATTTAGAATTATGAATATAATGTGCGCAACACAAGGCAAAATGTATGAAACATACCAATACCTGAACTAGGAAAAATGGTAAGGAGGAAGAAGAATCTTGCATAAAACAAAATATTATACAGGGTTCGTCCGGAAAATAAGTGTACTGACTCCTGGGCTGGGCGCGCCGCTCCAGGCGCGCCCAGCACCGCTCTGACGGGCTGCGATTGGAGGGGGGTATGTTGGCAAGCGACGCTGAAAAAGGCAGTCGGCTCTGAGCTGTGGTGTAGTGAGGAGCTCTGTTAACGCGAACCTCCACGCTCGACCCACGTCACGGAACGCGATGCCGAAGTTTTTGGAGCAGCGTTATTCCATCAAATTTGCGGTAAAGCTTAGGAAATCGTCTACCGAAACTGTCGGTATGATTAACCAGGCTTACGGGGAGTCAGCCATGTCCAGAAACATGATCTTTCGGTGGCACAAGATGTTCGTGGAGGGCAGAGAAGAGGTCGACGACGAGTCTTCGAGAGGTTCCCGATGATGCCTTCGCGGGAGCGTTCCAGGAATGGGAACGCCGCTGGAACAAGTGTATCGACTCACAAGGGTCCTATTTTGAGGAATATTAGCTTAAGATATGTAAAAGTGTAATAAATTTTTTTTCCTGAGCTCAGTACACTTATTTTCCGGACGAACCCTGTATATGCTATAACGTGTCGTTAAAGTAAACGTGAATGATGAAAGAAATTACATGTCCTCACTCTATAAGGTAAGGCAAATATATTGGAAAAAGAACTATTAAGTTCAAAAACTACCACCAAAATTAATAAGATACCGCCACATAAAATTATTTTGAAAATTAAATATTTTGCGGAAAATATATTTTAGGGATTATTTTATTCCAAAAATACTGCTTTTTACATTAACATGGGGGTTATTTATAGTTTTCTAATAATTCGTACAGGTTTGGTTTTTACCCTCAGTTTTGGTAGTTTTATGAATGAGGAGATAGAACCTTAATATTATAAGCATGCGGCAAGCTCGCCTCTTGCCAACATGATCTTGGGTACAGACTAACCTACCATCCTGTTACATAAAGAAATTGAAGCATCTAAGGCATTGAATAATTCTAAATAAAATATTAACCTTGCAATACTTAAAGATTCGATCAGCGTTTTTTATCGTCTTTGCCAATTGATTGACATTTCCTGGATTGAAGTAATTTTAATGGCTGTGATTCACTGGCGATGTGTACAAGCAGACAACAATAGCGGTTGGCGAAGATGATTGAGACTAGTGTCTCTTTGACGTGGCAATTATGAATATTACTTCGTGGTTTTTATATGAAATTAAATTAAATATTATGACTAAGGATTACAATTAACTCTGGGAAAAACTTCACCGAATAACTTCTACGGCGTAAATGGCTTTATCAATTGCACATCTTCCACCGTGGCTCGGTACCTCAAGGATATATGTGAAAGTCGTAGTTCCACGAGCGTTGCCTTAAAATAATTAAAATTTAGGAGAAAATAACTTTATTCAGTTATTACAACTTCATGTTTTCTTCAGCTTTATTTGTTCCACGTATCACATCTGCCTACCTTCAACGCACTGATGGTCCTCTTGCTCGATCACGAGTATTCCTCCCGTAAATACTTTTTTCTAATTTTTATCCACTTCAAAGAATTGTAATAAAATGTTAAGTTCATCATTTCTTTTGACGCTGGAGATTTCATTCTGGAATTACCTCCTTAGCGGTAATGGCGGCCGTTATGGTGTCAATGAAACGAGTGAGTAAACTGACGCAATCAATAGTTGCAAGCCTCGTAAATATCCGATTCGTTCAATGCTTTGATTTTATTTCTTGATAAGATATCGCGATCGTATTTTTCATATTTATAATTTATTTGTACTAAAAATGGTCAAATAGTCAAAAACCAATGACAAATGAACTATGTCTAAGCACTGCTTTACGAGGATGGCCTCAAAAGTACCATTTTTCTCGGCTTTGAGTGCGTCGGATCTTCTCTCCTGAGCACTCAACGCTAGGGTGCAGCACACCCGTTGCACCCTCAGGTTAGCGCACCCCGGAATTTAACCGTAGGATTACGTGGCGAAAAACTCACATTAAAGAATCAGTAAACAATATATAATTACTATCGCAAATTTTCCCCTGAAAAAATTTCAGCAATACGTTCAAATGATTAATACTCTATATTAAAGAAGGTAACTAGTTCGAATCGCGCACCAGCGTGAAATTATTCTACACGTAATTTTTGTAGTCACGTTTTAGTGAGAATCGCAGGGAGGTTTGCTGGGAAGTTATTTGACACAACATTTGGTGCATAAAAAGGAGAAATATTGCATAAATCAATTGATGGAAATTACTTGAATTTGCCTGAATGAGCTCTGTTTTGGGCAGACGCCAAGAGTAAGAAACTATATGTATATCCACAATGCTGGTACAATATATATTTTTATTATAGTTTTCGGTGATCACCTGCAAATCCTGTCTGCAAGTCAAATGGAGAAGTTACAGCGGAGCAAAGGGAAATGAATCAGATCATCAAGTACTGCTTGCTAGAACTGTCCTTGGACCTCAAATGTAAAATTAGCAAGAAGAGTGAGTAATGCAGTGTTGGAATTCATTAAACAGCCATTTGATTTCACCAGATACCAGAATGGCCAGGATGAGGGAATTTGTCTTTGTTATTGTTTTGATTGGATAAGCCAGAGTAAAGGTCAGAAATCGCGATTGTTTCATTTTATGATTTGAAGACGTTTGCGTCCATTCAAGGGATAATGTGTAGATTTAATATCTAAAAATGTTAGTTTGAAGGAGTATTGAGGAAATCAGTTCCATTGCAAAAATGGGAAATAGGAAAGCGTTCGATTTAATAGGGGAGGGTTGGATAATTGATCATATTAGTTGGTGACTTGTTAAGGCAAGAGAAAATGTTTGGAGCTCTGTTAACCGGTGCGATTAAAGGCAAACTGCATAAGCAGCGTTTGAGAGAGGAAGATAAACTAACCCAAGTGGAGGTTCGGAATAACATGGTGCAGAAGAGGGCATACCGTAATGAAATATATCATGTATAAGTGATCGCAGAGAGATTTAGTATGATTTAGGGGATCCTCTTTAAATTAAGCCTTCAAATAAAAATAAATATTTATCAGATAATATTCATTCACGAATAGTTGAGGGATATTGTAAAATTATAATTTCATAGCTCTCAACTTACATTTTAAATGGCTTTACTGTTGAGGATTTTACTAGCTGCACTATCTTCCCAGAGCGTGACAGTCCATCGACTAAATATTTAGCTACTGACACTGTCAGTGGTAAGATAGTACATTCTGTTGGTATATACTCCGTTTGATCAGCAGCTGAAATTCCGGATTTATTTCTAGATAATTCCTCTGTACATGCTCTGTTAAAATCCAATTGGAGTGAAATCCTGAAGGCTAGAACTTCCTGGAAAGTTAAATGGTGGCACAGGTCAATAGATTAACCCCCGTATCCTGAACGTGAGGATTTCATATTTCCCTAGGTCGATATGAGCTCCTGTCTTACCTATCAAAGCTAACCTTCGAGTGCGTTGTTCTTTTGATGTTGATCTCAACCATCCCTATCATTGGTAGTCTACCAATTAAAGACAGACTTTTGGCATTCCCTAGCAACCATTATGCATTAAGTTTCGCGTTGACTTCCCTTTGTTTATCCTACATTATTCCTTGTTTCTTCTCCGTAGTCTTCCCAGAGGTTTATTATAAAAGCCCATTCTTTTGTCGCAAAGACCAGGTTTTGGATCCATGTAGCGCTACGTTGCATGCAGTGGTCTTTACTAATCTTTCCTATGCGTCTTCAGATCTTCATCCAAATCGGTGAAAAATGCTATAATCCAAAAGGGACGGATGAGTGCGTTGCCTATCTGACGGCTTGTTATTGAAAATTTACATGTTTTTTCAATGGCCGGGAAAAGAAATTTCCATTGCATCTCCGTCAAAATTTCGGTCCAGTCAGCCCGTAGGATCCCTAACGCCGTGGGTTTTGACAGTTGGCCAACCTCTGGAAATGGTGGCCCTCACCCCTTAGGTCTCACCCACTCTCTCTCTCTCTCTCTTTCTTTCTCTCGGCTGTCCACATAGGCCGACGGGAAAATTACGAATTCATTTCCGTCGGAGTAGGTGGGGAAGAGAGGGAATAGGGGGGAAGATTCCTTTTAAAAGCCCGTCCCCGTTCATCGGCTCCCCCAACCGAAACTCGTCGTGGTGAGCCCGCGCTCGAAAATTTTCCAATTTACCGCGCGCCGCCACGAAAAGAAAACCCGCGGTGGGCCCCCGGGGTATTCGACGACTCTCATGGGGCTATTGCCTCAGTTCCCTCGTGAAGCGGTTCGGGGGAGGGGAACGGTGGGTAGACCAGCAAGAGGAAGAAGGCCTTCTATGGTAGGAGCCGCGGAACCAGCTTATCCTGGAGGGGTAAAGTTCTCGCTAACTCGACCAATAGTCACGCGTTCGGATCGCAGAATTTGGGATTGATCTCTACGAGCTATGCCGAACTATTCACTTCTTTTCCGTCCGAAACGCAGAGTAATCAGAGCTGTGTGGGTAACTAAGATCCACACACTTATCCTTGCACATCTTAATAGAACTCCAGAACACTCGACGAATCAGAGACGCGGAACATTGGAAAAGTGGAACATCAAAGAATAAGAAAGCTTCGAAATATGGTACCGGAGGAGGATGCTTTGAATTAAATGTGCATAAAAAGTGAGGAAAGAGGAAGCGTCTAGAAAAACAGAAGTGGAAAGGACCATAGGGAGAAATCTACGGCAAAGAAAACTAGATGGATTTGGCGCACCTTGGACGCAATGGATAAGTTGGAAAATAAATTTAAGGGAAAATTCAAGGGAAGAGCACGCGAAGAAGACCAGGAGAAAAATTCAAAGAGTAAATTAGGAAGGAAGTTAAGCAGAAAAGCTATCAAGGGTGATGGAATCAATACTGAATAGGAAGGAGTGGAGCAGCCGCAGTGAACCAATCCTAAGGACATGATGATGATGAGGACAAATCGCAATGCGGTCGTGAGGTTATGGAGAGAATGAAAAGGACTCAACTCGTGTTGTTGTAATGAAATTATTCACATTGCTGGGCAATGATATTCTAAAGGGTCAACAGTACCTTATTCTGGTATGATTCTATGGAACAAACCTTTTGGTGAACAGTTATGCATGCATGGAGGATTGTTATGCATGACTACCAGTACAGAATATAATTATGTTGCGAATTCAGATGAATATTTAGAGTTTGTTTGGGTTGGGGGGTGGAAGTTGAATGCAAGATCATTTAAGTTCTGGTAGGCGTTATCCATCATATACCTGTATAAAATACCTGTCAACAGTTTTACTCCCTAATTATGTAATGGGTCACTTTAAATTAACCAGTTTCAATCAAATTTCCTTGTGAACACTAACAAGTGATCCCTTATAATGCAAATAATGAACTCGTTGATTTTACTTTATTCTGAAGTACTTTTAAGCCATTATTTCTTCTTAATTCAGCCTTAACTAATCGTGTATATGTACACTCCATTCGAGATTGTTGTGTTTACTCCTGCTCCGATACTTTATTCTTACTTAACGTTGCCCATTGCGATCTGTAAAATCGACATGGGTACCGGATGTGTTCGCTCAAAAATAAAGACGGAAATGAATACTTATTTATCTAACCCGTTGCTATGGCTACGCATACGTCTTCCCTCCCGCCACCACACTGTCCACCCGTCAGCGCCGTGGGGACCTAGAGAGAGGAAGGCGGCAATATTTATCCGCGTAACAATGAAACAACCTCCGTCGGCGCTTTAATAACAACTCCATCGTGAAAATATTTCTCCAACGGCCATAAACATCACTACTCCTTTCCGCCAACTCTGGATCCATCCCGTGGCTTTCGCTCTCTCCACGCGTGATCGATGCCCGATTCGATCCACCCACGCTCTCAACCTCGTCTCTCTTCCCCTCCCCTCTCCCCCACGTCCCCTCGCCCTATCCCTCACCTACCTCCCCCCCCCTCCACGTCCATCTGTCACACTCACTCCCCCCTCCCACCGTAACCCCCCCCCACTACCCCATGCTCCGCAGCCTCTCTTTCCACCAGCAACACACCGGGGTCCACCATCTCTGCCCTTCTCTCCTACTCTTCCCTCCACACCCACCCCTTGCTCCTCACCCCCTCCCCGGCCCTCAAGTCTCCTCCCACACGCCCATGGGCAGTTCTTACCCCCCCTCTACCTTCCTCTCCTCATTCCCCCTCCCACCCTTTCCTCCCTCTCCCGGGGCCGACACCAAAACACAATTCCACCGCGGTTTCCCGTCTACGGCGTCAGAGGGCTGGTCCGTCAGGTAAGCGACTACCGTGCATTTCCCACGAAGCCCTCTGGAGAGGGAGAGGGAAGGATGGAGAGAGAGAGAGAGATGGAAGGACGGGAGGGGGGAGAGTCTGGAAGGTAGGGAGTGAGTTGCTTGCGCGTCAGGGTGGTGGGGTGGGGGTGAGGAAGGGAAGAAAGGGTGGAGGAGGAGGAGCGAGAGGCAATCGGAGTTGGTTGACTATAGGGCTGGGAGCGCGCGTCTTGTGTATTATATGTGGTGGTGGTGTCGGTAGTGGGTGGGTGGGTTGGTCGGGAGGGACGGAGGGAGGGCGGGACAGGTAGGGTAGAGGCGAGTCAGCTCGGGAAGAGGTGAGCGCAGCGCGAACAAATGAGTGTGGAAGTGCGGAATGGCTCCGCGATTGTGTGCCCTTGTGTGTGCGAATCGAGCCCATTGCTCGGGCAAGTCCCATAGGTACAAACTCCACCCCCCTCCCCCTTATGACACCTACCACTTCCTCTCCCCCACACCGTTTCCCCCACATTTCGCCCACTCCCGCGTAGCTCAGTACTGGGATGAAGATTTTTTTTTAAGGCTTTCGTTACTCCAGTCGGATGTGGTCCCGTGGCTCTGTAACTTTCGTTGGTTCGTAATCCCACCACAGTTCAAACTCTAATCCGTTGATGTTATAGAATGAAGTCACTGAATCAAGTGACATACTCGTCGGAATGGGTCGTCGGGTACTGCTAGTATCTGGGACCTACCGGAGAAAGAGTTATTTATGGAAATTGGCGTTTTTTTGAAGGAGATCCGTTATTTTTTTGTGATCAACGTTTACTGGGTGAAAGTTTTGCTGAAAAACTAGGACAGCAGCCCATCCACAAAGGTAGAGAACAACTCAGTCACTCAGAAACGTGCATTATTTGCTAGTTTTGCTTCGACGACATAACTATTGAAACACCATACGAAATCGGGAGTATTTTATCATCGATGAATTGATGGGCGTGGAGATTCCTCAGTGGAGAGTACTCTTTTTTCTTCGACTGGTTTCTTGCGCAGAAGAAACTCGAAATGCGAAAGATCATTTCAATAGAGCCATTTCATTTCAAGAGTAGGCACTTCATAAATCAAATTGATGACTCATTGTTCATTCTAAATTTATCTGCCATAGTAATCAAGGCATGATGCAGATTGGAGTCCTGGGGAAAAACAAAGTCAGCATACCTAGCCTGTGTACCTTGCTGGCCTGGCAGGATCAACTGAATCATATCCCGATAGCTTCTTTCTTTCAAAGAAAGATTGATTTTCTGTCCTTTTACGAATTTATTGTGAAAGGCTACGGCATGAACCCAACTCACCTGAACGCATATGGCAGTTCATGACGTCTGCTTAAACGACTTTTTTTAAGAGGTGGTGACTGTATTTCCCTTTGATCCATATTTCCAGCTTGATAGGTATTCTCTCTTTTCCGGGGAACACTATACACTTGACAATTTCCGTTGGCTGGCCCCTGGGAGCATTTGTAGCAATAGAATATATTTTCAGAACGCCAGATTAGAATGCTTAATTTTTTTCTCAGCTGACTTTTCCCCAGTGTAAAGTTTTTCAGAATAAATGAGTAATGAAGCAAAAGGATCCCATTGAAAATATCTCTTTAAAATACGCTAGACTGTGTCTATTTCTATTCCCACAATTCGTCCGGAGCATAAGAGTGCTACGAAAACGTTTACTGCCAAGTTCAGTTGTCACAATTAAAACATAATTTAGATATTAGTAAGGGGTCGGGAACCCTAAAAAAACCTTGCGATGGAATATGATTTTACTTTTCACCAGAAGTATAATGGTTCCAACTGTAAGAAACAAATTTTGAGTTTCTCAACGTTCTCTTTCCTAGGGAGGTACGTGTAAACGGTGAGGTGAGCAGATTTTCATTCAAACCTAGATAATATTGGGATCATTCCTGTAAAAAGAAACTCGGGAGGTATGACTCGTTCCATAATTTCTCCAGTAGAAGCGATTTGAAATCTGGGGTTGGGGAAGTGTGGGGAAAGAGAAAGTGAGCTGGAGAGAAAAGACAGGGGTGTTAGACAAGTTGGGAAAGGAATTGGAGGTTGGCGGATGAAATTCGAAGGTAAAAGCAGTTAGTGGTATTAGATTGAAGAGAGATTGGGAGGTGGTCGGCAGTTGAAAGCTTGACGCAACCAGAATAAGTGTGGGGTGTTGATTTATTGTTTTAAAACAATGTATCATCTTTATTGAGGTCTGTATTGTTATATGTCTCTCTAGGATACGTATGGATGAGTGGATACATGTATCCACCTGGCCTCATTGCTGGCCGGAAATGTAGAAACTGCAAATGGTCTATTTGTGCCACGAGCTATCGCTTTTTCAGGGGTCCAATCCGAAGAAAAAACGTAATGTCAATATAAATGCGGGGTGATGATTTTTCTCGTTCACGCCACAACGCATTTTGTTTTTTCCTTTGCCATATTCAATCTGTGCAAAATTTCAACTGACATTAAGTGCCAAGGAATAATTATGCAAATTATGGATCTTTATTGATCTGCCTAACATAATAGATCGCTATTGTTTCCGTTGTTTTTTTATTGAGATGGTTATGGCAATATATACATTAACTTGAAATGGAAGAATATATTGTTAAATGTACATATTTAGATTATCTCTTATATTCACGTGCGTGCTGAGATTAGATCTAACCCGGTGGAATTTTAAAGTTTTACTCCGTACGCATGTTTGTGTGTATACATATAGTATCCTCGTATTTATATATGGGTGTACATTTATAGTGATGCATTTAAGTATGGTACCCGAACATCCTTCAACACGATCTTGGGGCGAATTGCGGGAAATTGGGTAAATGTAGATAAAGAAATTACTTTGAGAGTGGAAGCCCTTTATAATCCTAATTACATCTACATCTACTCAATACCCCGCAAGCCGCCGCAAGGGCGTGTGGCGGGGGGTATTAGGACACCACCCGTAATTAAGAAAGAAAAAAAACTCATGCAAAAGCTACAAATTTGTTCTATCCACAAACTAATTCATAAAATATCCACAAAATTACGATGCTACCTGTTTTTTTCACTAGCATATGAACGAGTAGTGAAGGCACTTGTGAGTGTAGAGGATTTTATGAAAAACCGGATAGTCTCTTGTACTTCCCAGATGACTGAGAATGAAATAACATGGGATAATTCCTTTTTCTCTAATTAAGTTTTGCAATGGCATTCTTGGCACACTGCCACTGAACCTTTACTATTTCAGTTCCGTCCTTTCCTAGTATTTATCTACATACCTTTCAGTCATCAGAATTAGGTATGACACTTTGCTCCCCATCCATCACTTTGGGTGGGCTATTGTGTTGAACTGTTTTGGCGTGTACGAGGCTTTTATAGGAATGATGATTTATTTCACCATGGCAGGCTAATAGAGAGGCTGGGATGTTTTCATAAGTTTGAATAAAGGGAGATGAAATCGTTCCCACTTCCCACGACTACAAATCTTTTACATTATTGGTTTATTAGCATTCATTCTGTGAGGGGCTAATCATCAGTTGGGTTCCTTTTTAGGAAGACTTTAGAAATAGCAATTAGGAAATATTTTTCATTTAATAGCCTCCTGGATTTCATGCTTAACTGTATTCAAATACATTAAATATAGTATGTATAAATTTGAAAGATAGAATGTCAGCGATATTGCTTTTGTTGACTGAAATGAGCATCTATAAGGCATTGATCGGAAGACAAAGCTTTAACGCGAGAAGAGCACTCGCCGTCGAAACGTTATGGAGCTTTTACGAAGAGACGCATGCAATGGATAAGTACCCATAAATTACAATGTAGCAAAAAAGCGGCAATAAATTAATTTCACTTGTTTGGAACTTCCAAAGTAAGTTGAGTGACCATCATTCTAATTTATTTCAGAAATATATCAAAACAGTTCGCGAGAAACTTGATCTGGTTACAAAACCAGTTGGCTGATTCAATTATTTCTTATATCCAGACAACTATGGGATAAATTGTAAAATACTCAGATTAGTAACAAGAAATGACAGCATTTTACCAATATCTACATTTACGCAATGCATCGCAAGCTACCTCGAGGGTAAGTGGCGGGGGTTGTTATGGCACCATCCTTGCATGTAGAATATTCATTCATGTTTACACTGGAATATATGTTAGCTTATATTCAACTCTCGTGCTCACAATTATGGCTATATACGTCATACAATAATGGTTTCGCTTCAGCGATTCATCAAATACTTGTATTCAAATAGTTATCATTTTTCCGGACTCTTGGGTTCGATTTTGCTATGCTTACGTATCATGCGATGGAAGAAAGGGTACTTGAATCTCTCTCTGGCGGTGTCGATCTATCCCTATTTAATCCTGGTGGTCGAATCTACCAAGTCAATGAAAAGCCATAATAATTCCACTGGTGTCGCTAGGAAACTTAGGCATCCTGTGCCTTTGTAAAACTTTGTCTTACCTGCCCTCTTCGAGAATAAAGAGACCTTCAGCCTAAATCATTCAGCATGCCCGTGGCTCGTGCTCGCTTTACGCATCATTTTTTTTTTTAATCTATCAGATTTTCTCTGAAAACAATTTTTAACTAACGTTTTCTCCCATGGATCTCAGATACTGGCCGCGTATTCTATACGTGGCCAATGTGGGCACCTATATCCTTGCAAATGCAAATTTTTGACTCGAAGCATGGCAATCTAGTATGAATATTATAAAAAATCATTGATATTTTCGTCAGTTTCATTTAGCTGTCTAAACAAGTGCTAAACCTTTTCATTGATTCATTTAGCTTGTTAAAATGCTTGCGGAGCTAAAGAGGCTTTATGGAAGTAATCAAAAATATTTATCCACTGGAGGGTTAAAGGAAATCAGTATTGCTACATCTACATAATGCCTCGCAAGACGCCGCAAGAGAGTGTGGCGGGGGGTCTTAGGTCACCAGTCATGCGTGCACAATTCTGATCATGACACCTCTACAAAACATTTTAGTTTGATAAGAGGCTGGAAAAAAGTTAGTCACAAGTAGGGCGGGAGCAGGAAGAGGCACCCTTCCGGCGCAAGGGCATGTGGCGGGGGGTGTTAGGCCACCAGTCTTTTATTTATTTATGATGCATAAATATGAATCTATACCTCATTTTGGATATACTATATATTTTTTCTCAAGTTCATCAATACAAGGGCACACATATGTATGCAAATCTTAATCATTTGCTTTTTTTAAAGGAATATTATTAAGTACTTAGGTTCGATTTTGTTATCATGCGAGGATGGAATGTGTATCGAAGCTTGATAGTAGCGGGGTCTGCTCCACTTATTGTATTCTGGTGGTCCGACTTGCCAATGTGATATTAAGTCATAATGATTCACTCGGTGCCACAAGGAAACTCTTGTGTTATAAATCTTTCTAAAAATTGTAGTCTTACTGTACTGATGATAAGTATTAGAGTGATTATTTTGCGGCACTGGCGGAATCATTATAGCACTAAATCGTTTGGAAAGATTTTACCACTATGTTTAAAATAAGGGTGATAGACATCTTCACCGACAGTTCCAAGTATTTTTTCTTCTCACGCATCATAGGCAAACATTAAAAAAATCGAACCCAAACACCCGAATAATTTATAGAAAGTCCGAAATTTAATAATTCATATATTATTGCATTATGCATTCAGACATGGATTTGTGTACGCGTACGAGTTTTTTTGTAAATGAGTTGGTATATATTCTGATGCATGTATTCACTAATAGCTCTGCATTCATAACGGATTGGGGTTGTTATGTAGATGTAGACTCCTTAAAGAAAAAATTCGCGTAATACTTCAAGGTAGACGATCTCTAAAAATGCAGGCAGACCTTAATGTTGCCCGACAAAGCGCAGATTCACGTGGTTGTGAAAGTAACGGATATGCCGAAACCATGGAATTGGGAAATGTTGGAGGATTCAGTGCGCCCACAAGATATACCTGATTGAGAACTTGGCCTCATACGATAGCTTAAGCAGCCTCGAGGTGAATGGTGCAAAACGAGTGAAGAGGTTACAATACTTACTCGTTGGACGGGTGATTGCAGACATGAAAATCAAGTTAGCTGCTGATGATATCAGAAGCCCCTCCAGAAGTTTGGCAATACGCTCTTCGAAAGGTAGGAGACTATGAAAGGAGTACATATGTATGTAAAGAGTATATACACATCTTTGAATGTATTTATTTTCGTTTCGAAGGAATATTAGTCTGATTTATGCATTGACCTCATAATGTATGCGAGAGAAGTCCACAAAAACAATGGCTGGGATCTAGTCTCGAACATTATGCTGGTAGAAGATCAATGAATCACGCGTTAAGCTAATTTTCTCATTTATTCCTTGACCTAACTAAAAACTAATTGATTTATGTTTTTGGGTCAAATGGTTTGATCTTGGAGTACAGCAAAAAAGTGCAGACCAATTTAGTCGCAGCTTCCCTAGTTCATCAATGATTCTTCAATGGCCTTATAGTTCAAGTTTGCTATAAAATATTTTTAAGATTTAACCAAGGCTCTTTCCGAATTCTATGGTTTTCGGCTCAACTTGATGGAACTTCATGATGAAAAGTGAACAATAATAACTTTGTATGTTCCACTGATTTTAATTTTAAAACGATCGGTTTCGTCGAATAGTCAAAATCATCAGCTTGATGATGATGTCGCCCCCTTGATGATTTAAATTATTCGACGTACCCGCTCGTTTTCAAAATAAAAATCAGTGGAGTTTACGAATTTATTATTATTCACTTTTCAAGGGTCTTTCCTCCTGTATCAACTGGCTAAAGCCAATCATGAAATAGGTAAAAATAAAATATGTGGACTGCACGATTCGAGGTCTTGTGCGTTGAACTTAGCATGAAGTGTGCATAATGAGCGTATATGGGTATATATAAGTACAGGTTGCAGGTACAATGTATATATATAAAAATATATATATATATATATATATATATATATATATATATATATATATATATATATATATATATATATATACAAAATATCCTCGAAATGGAACGCTCTTCGGCGACGCACAAATATGTAAAAACACAGATTTAGATTTTTAGAATATAGAAACACAAAGAAAGGACACTCACAATTTGTTATTTGACGTTTCGACAGCACGGCTGTCGTCTTCAGAATCTTTTGTGTTTTCTTTTGTTCTTTTCTTCTTTGTGTTTCTATATTCTAAAAATCTAAATCTGTGTTTTTACATATATATATATATATATATATATATATATACAGACATATATATATATATATATATATGTATATATACATATATATATAAATTATATATATATATTTTTTTTATTAGGTAATCTACCGGTTAAGGTAGGTTTTTGGATGGACGTAATAACTAATTAAATAATTTGTGGCCCCTAGCAAAACGCAACATCCTACTCTACATCAGATATATATATATATATATATATATATATATATATATATATATATATATATATATATATATATATATATATAACGAAATTAATCATTAATTGCAAATGTTAAGGTAACGGATTTCACTCTGTGATGACAAAAGGGTGCTCCAGTGGACGGTTTTCAAATGCATACCATCTCTACCTTTTTATTGTGAACTTAATTAAAACTTATTTTCATTACTTTCCACATGAGTCGGTGAAATGGCGTTTCCAAGTTTTACCACTGGAGAGCAATCATAAACCCCATCTCTCGCTCAGCACCTCGTGGGCAGGTTCCAGCAAAGAAAGATTGTACTTTAGAGAGTAAATAATTGAAAAGCATTAGTTTTTAGGATTTTTTAGCATATACAAGAGAATATGTTAAAACCTTGTAACATTTCCTATGTTTCATTTTGCAGTGTACATAAAAAGAGCGTATGGCACACATATGTTTCACAATAAGTGTTGTATAACAGCTGGTCAAGGATCGTGAATATAATTCAATATATTTTTTGCAAATCGGTAAGTTTTAACTGGTCAAAGGGTAACGTTTTAAGGCCCTGCAATATTTCGCGGAAGTTTCTTGTAAATTGGTCGTTATTGGAGGTGGTCTCACTAAATTATTTGTGGATGTAATAACAAGAGGATGGCCTTTGATCTCTCATGGATTCCTTAAGTGGAAACCTTTAAAATACTGTTTATAAATTTTGATGGAAAATGAAGCCACTATTTAATATATATCAGGCTGAAATCATATCTTTAGCCGATAAATAGGTTGTATCTGCGATTCCTTTTGCAAGTCCTACCAGAAGCTTAAAAAACTCCTCTCCCATGATCCCATCGAGGGATACGTAGCCCATAGTGGAAATTTTATCAAAGATCACGACTGGTGAGGTGCCACTAACGTATTTAGCGTTACATGTAATGGAACGTGGAGGAAATGCAAGAACAGACGGTTTGGACGGTAAGTATCGCAGAGCTCTCGCTAAAGAGGAAAGCATCCAGTCTCGTGGAGAACCGCGAAGTGTCTGGAGGGACTCGGAAGATTGAAATCACGGCGGAGGAAACGCGAGGCCTTTCGGAATAAAAGCCCTGGAAACGTACGAAAAGATCGGATATTCGGATCCTATCCATTTTTACATCTCACGCGGGAGTTCAACAAAAGTCGGTCCTTTTAAGGGGTTGGTTACAGGGAGGAAAGGCGGGGGTGGGTGGGCTTAAACATCTTAAACATTCAACCGGTTTATTAGGGAGTGTAGGGGGGGTTTAGAGAGGGGTGATGGAGAAGGAGAAAGAGGATGGGGGCAAGCGATGGACGACCAGGTCGCTATTACAGGGAGGGGTGGAGACGGTCCAGGGCTGTGGGACGGGACGAAGGGGGGGGGAGGAGAGTATGGCGGGGTGGAACAGTATGAAAAAAACGGGGGTGGGGCCGAGTCGGCGACGGCTGAATTCTTCTCTGCATATATCTCCCCCTCTCTTTCTCTCTCTCTCCTATCCACGGTCGTGGGAGTGTAGGGATGCAAGACTGGAGAGAGGGGGGATTAGGGGAAGCATCAAAGGCGAAGGCGGCATCGGAGATTGGGAGGCGGGAGGGAGATCTCGTGGGGGAAGGGAAGGTTTTCAGATGGGCGGATGGGGTTGTCGATGGCGAAGGGAGTGTGGGTGAAGGTGGCGGGAGGGTCGAGCGGAAGGAGTCTCCGGCGTGGAATCGGATGGGAGCCCAAGGAGATATTCTTGAGGGGGGGCGAGAGAGGGAGAGAGAGAGGGAGGGAAGGGAACGGGAGGTGGAGTTACTGAATGGAAGAATGAAGAGGTGGACGATTGTGGGGAGGCTGCGAGGGGAAGGGGGAAAAGGCACCCGAGGCCGGGAGGAAAAGGGACTGGCCCGGAGGAGGAGTCCCGGGGAGAGAAAGAGAGAGAGTTGCAGCGGGCCGTGGAGTTGGAATGGGCCGGGGGGGGAGGAGAGGAGGTGGGATGGAGGGAGAGGAGTGAGGGTGACCCGTGGTGGATCGCTACTCGAGTTCCCTTTAGACCGCCTCTTTTTTTTATATTCGGCTACCGGGCAGCCGTAACCTTTCTCCGATCTATTATCGGGCTTGCTGGAAAGGAGACTGTAAAATGTTGGGAAACGAGGTGAAGTGGGTGGGGGGGATTACTACATCTGTTTCCTCACTGCTGGAAAGCCTTTTAGACTCGTAAGTTGTCCGGAGAGCCGTGTAATTGTAAGGTTTTGGGTGGGGAATTCTACAAATATACTTGTAAATGCGATGAGTGGAACGCTAACATTATTTGTGATTTATTGTTTTGCATTAGTTTGTTTGATAGTCATTGCACATAGCTATGCCTGTTTTTTCGATATCCGCGGGTTCGTCCTCATCGGTGCTCCTCAGCCTCCTTATTCGCCCGACTTGGGTCCTCGTGACTTTTTTCTCTTCCCGAAGTTGAAAAGTCACCTCAAGAGAACTCATTTTGGGACAGTCGGAAACATTAAAACGGCTGTAACCGAACAGCTGAAGGCTATTCCAGTATCGGAGTTCCAGCACTGCTATGAGGAGTGGAAGAACCATCTCCAGCTCTGTGTGGCTTCAGAAGGAAGTTATTTTGAGGGTGACAATGCAAAATTGTAATTCTATTTGAATGAAAAATCAAATCATTCTCATTACTTAATTTACAGACCTCGCGCCACTGGTGTGAGGAATCATTTTCACTGAGGCAACATGACAGGTTTGAACAAAAAGATCGGTTTGGTTGTTAGTTTTGATCAACTATATGTGAAACTGGAGATCACGGTCGGCACTGATATGTGGAGAACAGTGTAAAATTAATTAATATAATAAATAATAAATAAGAAAATCAGCTAAATATCCAAAGCCTTTTTGTAGCAGCTGTTAATTTAAAACGAAATTTAATGGGTCTTTCTTGTATCCGCAAAAATGAGAACATCAATGACTAAGCCGCTAAAATTTCTGAAGCGGCTAATATTTCTTCATCAATGTATTGATTTAATACTATTGAGATAATCATCAAAACACTCCCTATGACTAAGAAGTTGACGTGGTGGAAGGGCTTGTCCATTCTGATGGCTCCTAGAGCTGTGCTAGTGGGAGCAATTATATTTAATCCTGGTAGGGTCACCCAGATAGGTCAAAGGGTAGGAGCCAGACGAAAGGTAGTCCACGCAACGTCTATTTCTCAGTGAGGCGGCTGCAAAGGCGTCTGACCCGAGTAGGGCGGCCATTGAGCGATGGTGTCATGTTAAAATCATTATTGATGAGGGCAACGGGAAACCACCTTAATTATCTATCCCAAGAATTTTAGGATACACGGTATAGTGAAAATGAATCCGGGCAACTACGGGACTCGGCTCGATCGGTCGTGTGTCCTGCCCAATAGCGGGAGAGGCAAGGCTTCTGCGATCGTCATCTCAGGAAATCCTTGCAAAAACGACCCCAGCAGCACAGAAGACACAGAAAAAGACCAAGCTAATGAGAATAGGAATATTAAATGCTAGGAAAATGTTGTAGACAGTAAAATTAGATAATATAAAGCGAGATAGAGAGAGAGGAAATATAGATGTTTTAGGGCTGTGCGAGGTGAGATGGAAAAATAGCGAGGATTACTTCCGTGATAGTTATAGAAAAATATACAGCGGAGGGGAAGAGAGCCAGGATGAGGCAACAATAACATTAAAAAACGGTAAGAAGAATTGTTGTTAACATTGAGCAAGGAACGAATAGAATATTTCTAGTAGAGGTAAAAGTTGAACCGACAAACTTGGTCATTGTTCAGGTATACGTGCAACCGAGCAACCAAGGGGAGAAAGAGGTCCATAGGGAATATATCCAGTTGGAGGACATAATAGCTGGTGTTTCTGGAGATAAACATCTGATAGTGATGGGGGATTGGGATGCGGTAGTAGGCGAGGTAAGTAATAGCAGTGAGGGGGAGGACCACGATTTAGGAGCAAGAAATGACCTGAGGAGAAAGCAATAGTCTGGCGTTAATCATAATGAATACATGGTTTAGACACCACACAAAATTTTGGTACACATTGCAACTCTCTGGGAATCCAGGAAGATATGAGTTAGAGTATATTAGCGTTAGTTATTATAGTTAGTTATTTTATTAGTTATAAGGATCAGTGAGGAATCAGAAGCTGTAGAGAAAACCATGAGTGAGGAAAGGGAGTCGAGCAGTATAGAGGAAATTGGAAACATTTCAAAAAGGCATATTGAAAGCCGCAAAAGAAACTATGGGAATAGGAAATGCAAAAGAAAAATGAATTTCGGACGAGTTGATTATAAAGGTAGACTGGAGAAGAAAATAAATAATAAAAGCCCAGAAATATGAGGCAGAAGGAAGTATAATGAGTTCAGTAACAAACTGAGGTGGATAGCAAATAGAGCGAAAGAAACCTGGTAGAAGATGAAATGCGAGCACATTAAAAGTTTATAGAGAAAGGGTGAAATTGGTTTGCTGTACAGCAAGATTAAAACAAAATCAGGAAAAAAGAAGGGAAATCTGTGTTATCAATCATAGGTAAGTCAGAAAAATATTAATTGAACCAAAAAAGATCTAAAACAAATGGAAAGAATTTATAGAAGAACTGTATTGCAAAGAAATTAAGCCATGAAGGTTAGGTATAGAAAGAGAGTTAATGTAGATGAGGATAGCTTAGGTTCAAGCTTACTCGACGGTGAGATAGAAAGGGCATTGAACGAATTAAACATCAAATAAGTAAGTGGAGGTAGGCAACATTCCCGCGGAGCTACTTCAAGTTTAGGAAAAGGCGAAAGGAAGAGTTTTTATGGATTAATACGTATGATTTATGAGGTAGGAATTTGGCCGAAAGATTTCGTCAGATCAGTTTGATTTCCTCTCCCAGAAAAGGGAAAAGAAAACATATATAAAAGATACATAAAAATAAGCTTAATTTTGCTCGCAGCTTCAGTGATTTTCCGGATCGTCAATAAGAGGATGGAGAAGGCAAAAGAATACTTAGGGGGTGATCCGTTTGGGTTCAGGAAAGTTAGAGGCACGCGTGATGCTATAGCAGTAATGAGGTCACTTATAGAAAAGATCATTGAATGATGAGAGAGATGAGATATGATTTTATCTGTTTCTTAGATTTATAGAAAGCATTTGATAAAGTGAATTGGGTGCAATTATGAATGCATTGCAGAATATGGGAGTAAATTGGCGGGATAGGAGACATCCACAACCTGTACATGTCACAGACTGCTCAGGTGCGAGTGTTGGATGGAGAATACAGATGGTTAGTGTTTAGGAGAGGAGTAAGACAGGGTTATCCATTATTACCTGTGCTTTTCTACGTAATGTTCAAGTGGAGGAAATGATAAAAGAGGTATGAGAAGAACTGAAGGTAGGAATAAAAATCGGTCATCGGAGAGAGCATTGGAAAATCAATGTCATAGGTATGGGATTTGAAAAAATGCAAAAAAACCAAGATTATACGTTTTTCGAGAAGAAGGTAGGCTAAATTAAATAGCAAATTAGAATTTAATAAACTTGAGCAGGTGGAAAAGATTACTTATCTTGGAAGTATTCTAGACCAAAATGGTCAAAGTAGTTTGCAATACCCGGAAAGTATTTGGGAACAATCGTAAGAGTTGATTTAGGAAATGGAAAAGGTGCAAAGAAAGACCACTAGGTTTTTGAAGAAATATTGTGTTAGTAACGCGGTTAATAAGATATTTAGGATGGAAATTCATTCAAACACGAAGGTAAAAGGCCAGAGAGTTAGTTATGTTCAGAACACACGGTTTTAATTATAACACTGAAGAAATCATTAAGGCCGCTCATTATAACGACAGATTAAACCGTTCGGATAAGATAAGGAAAATAAACGGTAGCATAAATAGAATGAAAGAAGAATACTATGTATTTTCCACAAAACGTTTTGATTTGATACAACTAATGTCCACGCGTTGAAACTAGCTGCACCAATTAAAAAGTTTTTTGAATGAATTTCCACGCATTCAAGCCGGATACCATCGAGTGTAGCAGCATCAATATATTCAGGGACTCAATATTTCCGCGCAAGTGTCGTGATCATAACAAAAACAAGGAAAATAAACGAATAAAACTACGGTTGATCGGCTGTAGATACCTACCACTAACTCTTACCCATTTAGTTACCGAAGGCCTGCGCTTTATCACCCCCTGCCTCGCGCCTAATTGGTGGCTTGCAGAGCACTGTGCTGGTGTGCATGTAGAATCATTAAATTTCGGTTTTATATAATTTTCGGTATCTAAAGGCTTGAGGTGCGTAGTCGAATCCGTCCCTGTTACCAACTCACATCGCCTTGATCCAGAAAAATAACCACACGCCCTTCGTCCAGGCATGCGATTCCCCCCACATCCCCGCCCCGCACAAACGGTGTAGGATACCCACAGGGGGCGGACGGAGGATTTGTCTGTCTGCGAGGGAGGAGGCGAGCGTTGCGTCGGGACACTGGGATCGCGGGGGAGAGGAGGAGATTATTTTTCTCCCGCCGTCTCTCTCTCCCTTTCGTTCCGCGGGCGGCACGAGGGGTTGCCGGACGCGGGTCGGAACGGGGGTCGGTTGCGTACGTGGCCTGAATTTCATCCCGAAGGATTCCGTGGATGAGATCCACCCCGCGTGCGACCGCATGAATCACTCCCGCGTGATCCTTTGCCGTGTGCGCTGCTCCTCTCCCCACCTACCGCGACCCCGTCTTCTTGTCCTGTTCCCCCGCCCCCCCTTGGAGAACGAATTCCTCCCGACCCGGTCATGACTCACGATTGAGGGTGTTTTTCGCTCGATGGAGCGCAGAGAAAACTCGGTGACGAAGCGTGAGAGGACAGCACCAGATAAGGCTTGGGTACTGGGTGAGATGTGGCTCCTCATATTAGCCCGAGTTAGGAATAGGCGTGTTCGATGTTGATATGAAATTTAGCAGGTTAATATTTTGTTCGAAGTTTGCTGCTAAAGAAATTTCATAAAAATAATTAATTTAAACATATAAAAACCTTTGCCAATTGTGCATGGTGAATAGATGCACCCCATTCCACCAACCTCTGCGATAGCTTACTGGCTACTATCTTGATGTAAATGCAAACCGGTGGGAACAGTTACTTTCTGGACATTTAGTGCATGAAATACAGCATATTATTGAAAACTAAGCCAATGACAAGGAAGTTTACTTTTTTCCTTACATCTAAAGGTTACCCTAAAGCCACCTATAGGGTGTCCAACACCAGGCATAGATCATTAAAATTATGTTTTCTTAATTTTTAGTTCGAACATATTTTTCTGCAAAGTAATTCAAATGATGGAGGTGATGACAACTGAAGATATAAGCACTACGGTATCTAATAGCAAAATACTTCTCTATGTATGCGAAATGAGATTCTAGTAATAAGAAGGACAGTATGTTAAAGTTTATTTGAAATATTGGCAGCATACTTGTCTACTAAGGGGTTAAAAGAAATAGAAATTTTCCCCTACCCTTTACATTGATTCTGATATCTTATCCTGCGTGGGAAAAATGATATTTTAAGTCTATTTGTTCTACTTATAATCTCTCTAATTTTATTTACATTATCTCTCCTGCCGTAGTGCTATGGGGCTATTTTACATTTTCAACACCATCGCTCAATGGAAATCCTTCCAAATTATGCAAGAAATTTAATCTGTAATTTAACCTTTGCTCTGTGGGTGATTATCAACCTAGTTCCTCTAATAATTTTGATACGCTACTCGGTTTATCATTACAACGCTTCAAAAATCCAGCTCCTTTTCACTGCACACGATCTAATTGGGCAATCAAGTCGACTTCGTGAGAATGTCAACTATCAGCAGAAAATTCTGTATGAGGTCTAACTAGAGAAGGATCACATCGATCTTAACCCTCTCGTCTCATTCCTCCAATACTTCGATTTAAGACACTTTGTCTTTCATACCAGGAATAAATTAGGGAATGCAAACTTTATAGATTCCACAAATTTGCATTTTGCACGACCACATTTTGTGTTCATCATTTCAGCATCGTCATGTTTGCCTTGCAAAGAAACTTTGGCCGTACAAAACAAAATCTTGGTGGAATCTACAAAGTTAGTCTTCCCTCAATAACGCCTAACTTGCTCTTTCGGTACTTTAGATGCAGATCATGTGTATGTATGTCAAATTAATAAGAAAAAATGCTTTTAGAATATTTTTCCAATGCATTTGTGAAAAAATATGCAAACATGATATGGAAATATAGTTTATATTTTTTTAGGTCAGAAAGATTTTAACGGAAGCTTATAAATGAATTTAATCTTTTAGCTGAACATAACGCACACTTAATGAGGAGATTATTATGAAATTGCAGACGATGCTTTCAATAGCACACAACAAAGTGTATAATGGTCAGCGTATTTTAGGAGGCACTCAGCATTGCCAGAGCACTGAGGTAATTAATTGCCCCATTATTTATTTCTAAGTGTATTTTATGTTTTGAAACTGCTAAGAAAACAAGAAAAAATAATTTTCGTGTATTTTAAAACTCCACAGAGATATACTGTAGGTATACGAGACTACCACTCTTCTGTTTCAGTTGTAACAATGATTTGAAATATATAAAATGCTTGAATATTGTGTGGAATTGATTTTTTCTCAATTTAAAAAAAAACTTCAAAATATTTAAGAATTTTTGAAATGGATTTCATTATTTTATCCAAATAATTGAGGCTGAGCATTCCTTAATTACTTATCACGAACGATATCATTCAACCAGTTAAATTAGGATTTCTGTAGGCTTTGTAGTGCAGGTGATTTTTTATTACCACGATTACTGCTTGCCAATTTAGATTTATCCATATGCATTGCATACCTCAATATAAAGAACTGAGTTTTTGAACTCAAAGCAAAGAATAGGTTTAGTTTTGATACGTTTTTGTATGATAATACATGACATTCGTAGAAACGTTAAAGAATGGCAAGGTTTTTAGTTTAACTTGCCTGTATAAACCCAATTATTGATAGTAATTGACTATACTTTGGTGTCTCCAAGGCCAGTGTCATTGCATATGTGATGTACCAAACAAATTTCATTGAAATTAAGGCAAATTTTATGAATTTAAGATTAATCTAAGGCCATTCGTAGTAGGCTTATTATTTTATGCTAAATTAATCAGTAATTTATTTTTATTTATCGGTGGTTGACGTTATATTCCTCACCGTGGTAGAGTTTTGCAGTGATGCTCCGATACCTAATCGAAGTCTCAGTAGGGAGCACTTAAGGTGCTGTTCTCCGTCTATAGGAGTGACGTTAAACCGTTACATTTTCATTAAGAGTGGAATAATGCACCTTTTGGATTCATCTCTAACCTTCCTCCCTATCGTTCCGGAGGATCCTGCCTACCACAAATTACCCCCTTGACACACATGACCCCAGCTGTCACTCTTCCCTCTTAATAACCATAAAGGCTGAGAGGAAATTGGATATTTTTGTCAGATGGTAGAGGACGTGAGAAAGGGAACCATTAGGAAACGAAGGGTTAAGGAATGAATGGAAGGCTGTTGAAACGGGTCTTCAGATTAAAAAGCCAACCATGAAGATTTTTTCCAAGCAGTTAGTCTTTCATTCAAAATTATTTCGGCATACTTCTATAGGGGTACTGAAAATTTAAAACTATTTTATTAATTAATTTTCAACCAAATAATTCAGCTCTGGTTTACTTCCAGCACACCTGCCACATGCAGTGACCCAGTAGTAGTAGTAGTAGTAGCTATCAAAGGAGGCGACCGACAGTTGAGGTCATTAGGACCATTAGGGCTAGGTGAGTAATTTGGTGAAGGATAGAAGGATTGGGGGAAGTGTTGAGAGGAACCCGGCGTCGGAAATTTCCTACTCCACTTGTTTTAGATTAGGTATCCTTTGAGTCACGAAGAGAGCAGGTAACATATAGGCTTTTACAAAGTACCGGACAAGTGAGTTTTCTTGACACACGGAGGGAATTATTATGGCCCTGAGTCATATTGGTGGATTCGATCACCGAGATGAAATAAGAGGGATGGACACCTCAATGACAAATTCAAGTACTCGTTCTTCCCACGCAAGATACCCAAACATAATCTCTGAAACGGTGTCAGTTTCTGATTTGCTTGAATGAATTTTAAATAAATATCTTAGTCTATTAATTTCCCATAATACATTTGTTACAACTTATCACATTTTTAGTCGTTGCGACGTCATCTTCAGGCATATGCAAACGTGTGGGGTAGTTGACATAGGAAACTAGGCTAAGTGTAGGGGAGAGGACGACAACGTGGTAAAATCAAGAAATAGATAAAGGGTGGGAGAAGTGGGGGATGTTTTTAGGGGAGGAGATATATTATTTCATATAAAAAAGCAGAATGAGCAAGGTATACCAGTATAGGGGTCCTTGTGTTGGCTTTAGGGGTTGAAGGCTAACTTTTAAAGCGGCAAATAGCTAACGGGAGTCGCATTATTCAGTAGTCTCCCTTCCTTGTTAAGTTGAACGGTTTCGAGCTCTTCAAAAGGATCTGAGCTTCTTACTTTCGTCTCTCGGTATTGTGTATCTGGCAGGAAAGAACAACTATGTGCTTTCTTGGTAAAATATCATGACATGAAGAGGGAAGGCTCATTGACCCCAAATTCTCTAATATGCTCCTTTGAGTTTGGTTTTGCAGCTCCTTCCCGTTTTAACAATTGCACACGCACATTCCACTTTTTTTACAACTTACGAACTTCACCTTATACCTACATTCCACTTTTGTTTTTCTCCTCAATTTCTTCCTCCGTAATATGTAATTATTCTCGGTGGGGAAGGGTAATATCAGAAAAAGGTTTTCATCTAATAATCTTAAGGTAATCTATCATGGAATATCTTGTCTATAAGGTCAGCATTTTAGCCATTTCCCATGGTTTTATGTTTTAATACTCACCATTTCCCGTTGTAGGCATTTTATAGGATAGGAATCGCCATTTATCTAGTTGCTAATGCGTTGAAGGTAGCTTATCTTTGAGGTTAAGCGTGCTTGGAATCAGCTGGAATAATTTAAACCGTGGCCATAGGTTTTTTTTATAAATGCCGAACTAGTCTTTTCTGTCCTTCCTGGTGATGACTAGATCTAAAATTAATAGTTCTACTATATTCTTGTCCCATCGTAAAATCCACTATGTATGAGTGCTGATAATTTAAAAAATATAAAATGGTGAAAAAGACTACCTGGATAGCAGCATAAAATAACATCCACATTAATAAGCCAAAAAATGTAGTTAGTTTTTTCTTGGACGTAAAAATTTTGCATTCAACGTTATTCATAAAAATTCCGCTAAAATAGGAAAGACATGTGAGCCCATTGCTAGTTCACCTAATTAATGATAATAAGTACTTTTATATTTGAGGTAATTTATACTCAAATGTATGCATGAACTAATAGCTGTGCATGTAAGGATGGTGCATTACCACTCCCCGGTACACTCCCAGGCGGCGGCTTGGGGGGTAGTGTACTTGTATGTATGTACGTTGATGTACTCTAGCCGAAAGGTGCCATAAGATCGAACAGTTTTACGCCCTTTCCAACGGATGGTGTACTCAATTCAAAGTACTCCTCACATAGCACCTAAGTGGAGATCGGGATAGCGATAGAAGAAAAAAAATTCTTTCACCGTCGGAATTCGAACTCGGGTCCTTAGTGTGGGAATAATCTACCCAAGTCTTCGCACCAACCTGATCTCCGAAGTCGAGAGTGTGAATCGTTAGACTAAACCTAATGGCACGGGAATAAATTTTTCGGCACCGTGAGCGAAGCACGCATTCCCAATCGTGAGCGTCCGGGGCGTGAGTTTTGCTGGGGCGGTTGACTTTTCGGCTCCGGCGCAGTTCGGGCCCAGCCTCCGAGCCTTCTCCCACGTGTGAGATGGCTGAGAGGAGAGAGGGAGAAGGAGTCTTTAATTCCAAGGAACCCTTCGATTCTCGCCGCTCCCTTCCCGCCCACATCTCCATTAGGGTGGGCGGTCGGCCGCTTGTTCTCGCGGGGGCGTCCGAACTCGATTGCCCGCGGACACGGCGTGGCCCCGTGGGAGAAAGAATGCACGAAGGGGGTGTGGTTGGGGCACTGGTGCATTCGAAGGAGGTGCATCCCGCCCCCCCCCCTACATCCCCCTCTCGCAAAGCACACATGGCGTCCTCATCAATCCTCTCTTACAGGCCGTTAGCATTTTGATGTTTCCCAATTCCCTAATGTGGCGGCGAGCATTGAAGCTGTTTTGACTCGAGGCCCTCCGAATACGAATGGGAATCTTTAGTTTCCCAACCCCCTCGGAATTAGTTTTAAGTTTGAACTGTCAATGAATCACGGTAAGATACTTACGTGGATATTATATCTACATTTGCATGTAATCCAGCAAGTACCCATTAGGGTCTGTGGCAGAGGATGTCTCCACATCGTGCGTGAATTATCCAAATTCAATCTGCTGAAATCTTATTTGCCAGTAAGGATGCTAAATTTTCAAATGATGGAGAAGGTAATGTTTGCGCTATCTGCACTACGGTATCTAAGTATGAAATACCTTTCTGCTTATGAGAGACGAGATGCTAGTAACAAGTAAAACAGTGAAATGAGGGTTTGACGAAACAGTGACGAAACTCCTTCTTTCACGGATCAGCTCATCTTGTTTTGTGCCAAACAACGCTTAAAATTCACACTTAGAAGGTAGGATGGTCCGCTTGTTTCCAAGAAGGACCAATTTACCTATGAAGGCTTATAAACACGTATAGATGTGCCGTAGTGTCAAGATCGTACGTTCTATGTTCACTTGGGTATTACGGTAGCAAGAAACGGAATATTTAAGTAAAACTGCTGAAATGATTTTTGGCTTTGGACCTGAGAAAGTGTGAATTAATTCAGTAGTTTTATATCATGACTTATTGTTTTCTTTTTATGAATCAAACAAATACGAGAATATAAAGTATGAAATTCCTCAACAGGAAAAGATAGCCCGGAATCTAATTGACAGTACTGAATTAATCTAACAAGCAGAGACAATTTAGTCAGGATTATTCAGTGATTATTCCGGAAATCTTCACAAACATACAACTCCGTGGAAGGAAGCACGAAGTTATCATCGTGTGCTGCCATCTATTAAACGACGGTGAAACAAATTTCAGACTGATTTAAAGGTTAGTTTGGATTTGGCAGCCTTTCGAGGAAGACGTGTTTGGTGATTTTCGCAAAGATGGGAAAAGAGCAGTTCGTTCGGTAATTCGCTTTTTGTTTTTGGATGGGAAGAAATGTGAGGTGATAAAAGCAAAGTTGGATGCTGTCTATGGGGGCACTTTGCCACCCATGACCACAGTTAGATATTGGTTAAACGAATTTAAACGTGGGCGAACATCTGTTTTTGAAGAGGAGCGACTAGGACGCCCGGTAGACGTGGTTACCGAGGAAATCATTCAAAAAGTCAATTCCATGATTCTCGCTGATCGACGAACGAAAGTGCGCAAAGTAGAGCAGTCCGTGAATGTGTCGACTGGAACGGCAATTAATATTTTGCATGATAAGTTGGCGATGAAAAAATTGTCGGCCCGATGGGCGCCGCGATTACTCACGGTGGACAACAAGCTGATCCGGCTGTCAACTTCACGGCCCCACCCCCGTATTCACCCGATCTGGCTCCCTGCGACTTTTTCTTATTCCCTAACATGAAGAAATGGCTCGCGGGAAAAAAATTTATCCCAAACGAGGAAGTTATCGCCGAGACAGATGCGTATTTTGGAGAATTCGACAAATCCTATTTTTCGGAGGGGTTAAAAAAAATGGCCGGAACGTTGGGAGAAGTGTATCTTTCTAAAAGGGGACTATGTTGAAAAAAAAATGTCTTTGAAAAAATGGTTTCTTCATTTCTAACACGGGTAGGTACTTATTGAACCACTCTCGTGCATTATTAAGATGCTTAATTTTAACTTTATCACTTTCATGTACTAGCAGCCATAATCACCATATTTGTCCCATATTTTCTTAAAAACAAATGAGGAAGTACTTGGTATGATGGGCGAAGAGAGGGGTTTGTTGGGAGCAATCCTATGGAGGCAGGAAAAGTGGATGAAGGGGGTGTTGACCGGCAGTGGGATGTTGAAGACTGTGATAGAGGGTAGAATGTTGGGCAAAAGAGGAAAGGGAAGGAACAGGATAGGGATGTTGGACGGGATGAAGGGAGGAAGAAGGTACTCAGAGATGAAGAGGGACCTGATATAGAATAGGATGATGGATTTTGTGTTTTGTTAGGAGTAATAAAATATTTGTTTGGTAGTTGTGTCAATCCAAAAACCTACCTTAACCGGTAGATTACCCTTTAAAAAAAAAAAAAATTTTCTTAAAGCAATTCTATTTGATGATGGCATTAATATCAGTCATTTGGCTAGAAAATGCTTAGCGAATATTTGCAAGAGCATGGTAAATTATTTTCAGGAAGTGCTTAAACCAGAAACAAACGGCCACAGCTACATGATGCGTTCCAAAAGTAATATAATTAAATATTTCGCGCTGCTCCTATTGGTTTAGGTGGAATTAAACTACTTGGAGTAAGTGAGGGGGAGCCAAAGATTTGCCGCAAAACCAGTTTTAGTACTCTCCAAGCTGCGAAAGCGGCACGACGTCAGTTATTGTAAACCTCTGCCGACCGTGTCACGAAAGACCAACCGAGCGGAAATTTCAATTGAACTTTTGCAACGCATTGAAAATGAATCTTATTATATGGATAACCTCATAAATGGTGATGAAATCTGAGTATTTGAATGCGACCCAGAAACAAATCGCCAAAGCTCTGAATGGCACACCGACCAGTCTCCCAAGCCCAAAAAGGCAAGAATGAGCACATCAAAAGTGAAAATAATTCTCATTGTCTTTTTCGACAGTAAAGGAGTGGCATATTAGGAGTTTGTTCCTCAAGAACAGACAATTAACAATGCCTGCTACGTGGATGTGCTGGAAAGACTCCGAAAAAGGTTTATCAGGGCGAGAAAAGACATCTCCGCTACCTGGCAACTACATCACGACAACGCGCCTTGCCACAACGCGCTACGAGTCCGCGGTTTCCTGGCCAAACTCCAGGTTCCAACGCTGCCCCAACCCCATATAGTCCTGATGCCCACCCAGCAGACTTCTTTTTGTTCCCTCGGATTAAGGCAGCCCCGAAAGAATTCCGTTTTTCGTCCATAGAAGAGAATATATTCACTCAATAAAATTACTCAATAAAATAATTGCATTATTTTTGGAACGCACCCTGTATATGTTTGATCCTGTTCTCATTTGCAGCTCGTCTTTGCAAACTATATTTTTATGTTTTTTCGTGAGTATAATTTCTTTCTCTAAATAACTTAAAAAAATGTTAGGCGTGTTATATAGGGCAGTATTTGTAGAGCTGAGCATAATGAAATGAAACAGAGGAAGGAAAGCAATAAAGTTTTGGCGAGGAAAGGTTTTGCATACCGATATTTTTGAACTACCTTGTTAAATTTTCCAATGAGCTCAGAATCCATCGTCCGTGCGGAGAAGGGATGGCATACGTATATATATATATATATATATATATATACTATATATATATATATATATATAATATAAACAATTGTTATATTATTATGTAGTACTAACGTAACGTAAAACGAAAGTAACTTCATGTCGCAGGATGAAGAAAGACAAGCTTATAGAAATAGGTTGCAGTCGAAAGAAGGAAGACTAAGTTCAGATAAAAATAGGAGAGAAAATACTAAAAATATGGAATATTTTTTCCATATACTCGTGGCTATGATTATCACCTGGGTTGACAGAAACTAAAGTCAAAGAGAAGGGAAATTGATGCCGGCGAAGAAATCATTCCTTCAAATTGAACAATCGAACCTCGGAATAAGATTTTTGCAGTATTGAAAATACATTGCTCCAGAAAATTAGTGAGAATAAAATGTACAAATAAGTGATGTTATATTATTAGTCTAGGCTAGTCTATTAGACTAGTTGTCGACCCATAATTTCAATGGAACGCACCGGAAGAGAGATGAAAAAAACTTATTGGGTACATTTAGAGATATCGTTGGGGTGATTATAATAGGTGAACTGATGAACTCATAACCTCTTATTATCAAAATAATTAATTGTAAGGTGCACCTCTGCATTAAAAAGAAGGATAGTCTTGGCGAAGACGGCATATAAAGACTGAAAGAATCTTTTAGGAAACAAATACGAGGGTCATCCGGAAAGTAGTACCCGTTCGTGAAATAAAGACACAAAAGTAAATATTAACAAACATAAAAAATTTTATTTGAAAGAGGATACTTTAAACTACTTCTCAACATAATCTCCAAGCAAATTAAGGCATTTGTCATAACGTGTGACAAGTTTCTGTATTCCTGCTGCATAGTCCTTCGCCGCCAGCTCATTGAGATACGCGAGGGACCCATCTTGCACAATTTTTGCATAATGCAGATGGTGTTTAACAATTTCATGAACAATTGTTCGAGAAACATTGGGAAAATGCTCACAGATGTCATCAATTGTGACGCGCCGATCGTTCCTCACGAATTCGTCAACTGAGCTCACCAGTTGGTCTGTAATGACAGACGGTCTCCCCGAACGCTCATCGTCGTGTGTGTTCCCCCTCCCCATGTTGAAGTTGCGACACCACCGCCGAACAGACGACTCGTCCATTACATTGTTTCCATACACCTCCTTTAATTGGCGATGAATATCACATGGGCGAACGTTTCTTGCATTGAGGAATTTAATCACTGCCCTCACTTCACAACTGGCGGCGTTCTCAATTTTTTTAAACATTGTAAACAATCACAGAAACAACACAGGCAATGCTAGCGTCACGCAACTTGGCTCAGAGAAGGCAGACAAGCCACTGAAGCTATCTGACCTCGTCCAGCGGCTACTCGCGTCGTCAGCACTTCATGCGGCACGAACGGGTATTACTTTCCGGATGACCCTCGTACATGAAATTGGAAAATAGAAAATCCTTTGCAAAAACGTTTATTTGAAGTACATTATTTAATTAATGCAAAACTTGGACATTGGGAAAGATGGAAAAGACTCGGTTGAAAGCAATGCAAATGTGAATTTGGAGAGGAATAACAAAAACAAGATGAATGAACACTAAAAGCAACATAGAAGTATTGAGAGAAATTAAAGAGAAAATTAGTAGACGAGGAATTTAATAAAAGAGATGGAGAAAAGGAAAATTAAATTTGTTGGACATGTTTTCAGATATAAAAACTTCCTGGAATATATAAAAGAGGGGAAAATTATAGGAAAAAGGGAAGATGAAGGTCAAGAAGGAAATTTATAATAGATGTAAAAAGTTCTAGTAGAGTAACAATCTACAAAGAACTGAAAAGAACGGCAAGAGAGAGAGACCAATAGCTGCAACGACAAGGATCCGCCTTTAGAAGATGATGATTTATTATTAGGAGAGATAACCAGAAACTTAGATCATTTACACCATTTAGAATAGGTGGGCTATTAGGTATGGGCGGGATGTTCAGTGATTTGAGGTAGGGTCGTAGGAGGTATTAGCCTGCTCTTAACTAAAGTCACCAAGAGATCTAACATTATAACGTCCCATCCGACGGACGGCATTATCGAAGTGTCTTCAAAATACCACTCCAAATTGGTATCAGGATACAACTGAAAAGAACCTGCCTCCTCCAGGATTCAAACCAGGGCCTCTGGGATGGGAAGCAAGTACATTAGTCACCGCACCATCCCAATAATCACTTCCTATAAAGTGAAATTTAGGGTAGGGTTATGTGTTTTTTAAATTCCTAATAATGTTCGAAGGTACACTCGTATGTCTCTATGCCACTAGAATATTGAGGAAAAAAACTACTGTGGATCGTAGCGTGCGTAAATACTTGCCAAGTTTTGTCAAGGTCCATTTGTTTGCATCTTTATATAAGATCATTAGTACATATATCGCGCACACTCATGCAATCCGTTTGGACGCCAATGGGCTTCAGTGCGGCTCTCATTCACAGAAAGGACGGACACCATGTTGGTCGGATCTAACTAGGAAGGAGAAAGCCCCTAGCGCTCTCCCCCTCTGCCAGAGTCTCCCCATTCCCCGCCAAACAGCCCGCGCCTTTGCCCTCTTCTCTCCGGACCCTCCCTGTCGATATTTCTTCCACCGTCCCCATCACTCCCCTCACCACCCTTGGTCCCGGCCTCAGGCCTTATGAAAAACCCCTTTCCTGCCTCCGGCACGCCCTCACCCCTCCTCCCCCGCAGTCTTCCTTGCCTCCATACTTCCCTCGCCCCCTGACACCCCCGCGATACTCCTACAGAGAGGGTTCGGTCCACCCTTTTTTTGGGTCGGCATTTTGAAAGACGTGGCCATGTGTGGATGCGTGCTTGGGAGAAATCTTTTGATTGGCCGTTTACCACGGTTTGGGTGGCACACCATCTCCCTCTTACCCTCTCACCCCCCCTCTCTCTCTTAGCTATCCTCTTTAAGGGTTTCCATGCGTACCCTCTCCCCACCTCGCCTCCCTCGGCCGTCTTCCCCTCAAGAAAGGCTCCTCCTCTATCTGGAATGTTCTATGACCTCCTGGAGGAGAGCTCTTTCCTTTAGATTTGTTCCTTTCGGACCCATGCCTTCCACCCCTTCCTCTCACCCCTACACCAAAATTCTCTCCCGGCAGCGTACCCGTGAGCCACCGGCCCATTTAGCCGTCCGTGGTCCCAACTGGCGTCAAAGTTAACTCCTATCAGGCTAAGTAAGCCCAAAGAAAGGTGCGATTGGTGGTGGAGTTCGTGGAGAGGAAGGCTTTTCCTGAATCGGCTCCCGACTCGTGAAGTGGGAAGTTTCGGGAGACTTCGGATTAAAAAATAAAGCCCTCTGGACGCTTATGAGATAGGAAAGCGCGATTGTAAAGTTTTAGGCGCCATTTTGAAATCGTGGACACCGCGCATTAATATTCAAGAAGAATGGGTGCCGTTCAGAGTGCAAAATGATACTCAAAACTATATGCCTTATTTTTCTTATTTGTCGTCGGTTGGCCTGGGCTAGCTTTTAAACACCTGAAATATGTTATTGCAAAAAGCAGTAGAATATATCAGGATATAAAATATCGATGTGAAATCTCTCCACATCCCGAAATTAAGGTTTTTGCGATGAGTTCATAATTTTAATAAAACTGCATCAGTTACGTAAGAATATCACCGCCGAGAAAATACAGGAAATCTCCAAATACGCTAAGTGTAGTCATGTAAGTAGAAAAAAAAAACAAAATAAGATTTTTATCGCTTTGCTGTTTGCATTACCGCTCTTTCCTTCTCAAACAAAAATTCATTCGAACTCTATTTTTCAGGCATATTCATTTCAGCAGGTTTTGGTAAGGTTTGATAAGTGACGGTCAAGCTTAACCTCGTTCTATGCCTTAGAGCGTGTGGCAGTCACCTTATTCCGTTTGCCACTTGTAGTTCCCAAGGAAGATCTGGACCTGAAAATTCACACAGAGCTTGGGTGAAACAGAGGGTGACAAGAGATGTCTTCCGGAATCGAACCTGGGACCTTCGCTCAGTAGCCCAGCGCTCTACCCATTGGAATGCCACGCCTCGTCAAACGAAACCAAATTAAATGGAGACTCGAAAGGAGCTTAGCCTACTGGTCCACTCTGTCAGAGAAATGGGAAGAATGGAGGAATTCTATTGGAGTAGTCATATTGAAAGATTAAGCAATAAGAAGAAAACAGTATAACTCGTAAAGGTTTCGGCTGTGTTTGGATTGATTGTCGAGCACATAAACAAGAACTACATGCATCTGTATGTTGGGGAAGGATTTAAAATATGCAAATAATAGCACGAGTTACCAAAAATCTTAACTGAATCTTAAAATTTAGGATTGTTGTCATTTTTCAAGAGATTTTACATCATTATGGACTGTTCTAAAAACTCTGGACTCGATTACAGCATTCTGATTCCATTGACACAATCGTAGATTGGTCAAAATGGGGGCTGGTTCCAATTAACTAAGGCTAGGAAATTTCATTTTCTTTTTCCATTCACATTTTGTCGTATCGCGAAATAAAAATATTCAGATGTTCATTAGCGTGTGGATAATTAGTGTTTTTTGCGATATTTGATTATGGCTACTGTAGAAATCACATTGTTTCCGCCAGGTTTTTCTCAATAGGGCAATGCAGAACAAATCTCAACCCCGGAAGAAAAGATTTTCAAAGAGCTACGCATTTTAGGAAAAACTTTTGGAGGAAATGATTTCGAGCCAAAACCATCACTTTGTTTTACAAAAGGCAGGAAGAAGACTAAAATAATTATAACCGAGCAACGCAATGTATAACCATCACTTATAAAAGCCTGAACTTATCTCTAGAGATGAAAAGGAACTCCGAATGGAGAAAATAATCTGTTGAGCACCTCAAATTTCTTAGACATCAACATTCTTCCTCGATAACAACATAACAGCAAACTATCCAGAGAAATGATAGCTTTCAGCACAAATGATGCCAGATGATGTCTTCTCATAGAGTCAATTCTGTCCGGAAGAAAACAGTTTTTTTCAGCTTAATCTAGTGCTTATGCAGAAAATTTCATAGACGCTTTTCATCTCCAAGATTCTCGAGTGAAAAATTGCGAATAAACTAGCTAAAACGGTAAATATGGGATATCTAATATTTCGATCATGGCAAAAATCAAGGAAGATCTATCAAAATTGGCTAAACATAGGTTCACCTTTGGGATCATGAATGGAAAAACAAGAAAAAATAAAACAATAAGCAAAAATAAAGAAAAGGGTGGTTGAGGGAGGGGACGATAGAGGGAAACAAACTAGGAGACCCAGGAAGGATTGGGACCCCATACTTATATTCCGTTTTAATTGCCTCGTGATCGTCTAGGTTGGCCGAACACGATAACGGAATCGACCAATCTATAAATCTCTACATAAGGTTCCGAGATGTTCCCGAAATCCTCCCGAGCTCCTTCGCCGAAGCTCCACCGATTCCCTCCCGCGAGAAGGGAGCCATAATATCCCATTAGATGATTCATGGGTGTCTCGGCGCTTATATATTCAGCCGGGAATTGAAATCATCGGTATTTCACGCCGAAGGGTCGATGATTGGACGGTTGTTGGTCGTTGTGAGGCGAGCGGGTTTTTGTCGCTCCTACGGTACTGCTGAGGAACCCGCGTGGGCGAGGTGTGATGTGAAGGGATTGGACGTTTGAGGTGGCGATCGGACTCAGAAAGCAAAGCGTTGCGATGCTCTTTTTTCCCCCGACAATCGGGTAACGCATTCCGCTTACCCTTCCATCATCCGGATATTATTATCGCGATTGTCATGTGCAAGGCGGTGTAGGAGTTGACTCGTGCGATGTGTGTCACAGGAGGTCGAGAAAAATGAGCGACGTGGGATATTTTCGCAGATATCTGCTGAATACCAGTGAACGTTGCGGATGGAATGACCTACGAACGCATTTTAAATTTTAAGTAAATTACTCAGATTTTTTCCTGCTTAAAAGTAATTTCGTACTCAAATATCCTTGCATGAAATCGTATCCTTAACTTCTTCAAACTTTTCCCATAAGTTTCATGTTTATACATTATTATTCACTTTCCATATTTATATCTACATCTACATCTACATCTACATAATACCCCGCAAGCCGCCGCAAGGGCGTGTGGCGGGGGGTGTTAGGTCACCAACCGTAAAAAAGAAAAATACCACATGCAAAAAAAAACAACACGGAAAATTACACCCACAGCAGCGCACACACTCATGCAAAAATCCCTTCATCCAATACTCATGCAAACACATATACCGCAAAACAACTAAAAACTGCACCCCATGATGCAGCACGAAAGACATTCTACAACACGGAAGCCAGGACACAACAAGCAAGAAATTGAAACATCACTACCACATGAAAATGCACCACGAAACACTCTACCCCCAAAGAGTCTCTAATTGGCAGGGAATGCGACCCAACGTTGCAGGTAGCAGGAATTTGCCCCCGCGGAGAGGGACGAGGGATTGAAAGGGAAACTTAAAAACAGATGTACAGAACATGAATGAGGTCATTCGGAAAGAATGGGTTATTATAGCAAAACACATAAGGTTAGTGGAAGAGCATGCATTTAAATACAACTAATTATTTTTTAGACGCTGAGGGTGGCAAGTGGAATTTTTGCTATCTATAACCCTGCAGTTGCTATCCCGTATTGTCCGTGGGAAGAAGGAGTCCTTGAGTCGGCTAGTTCTGGCATCTATTTCCCGAATTTTATATGCATGATCCAAGCGACCAATGTATGTAGGAGTACGAATAATTTGCGAGACCTCGGTGCTGAAACATGCGGTTCAAAGCCTAAAATTATTTGTGTATCATAATAAAATGTCCACATTTTGATTACTATATTGAGTTATCGAGTTATCTCGAAATTATCTAACAATCTCTTTGACTTCATAATTAGAATGTGTAATAATATTAGATATTTGTGTTTAACGGGAATGAAGTGTTGTCATTACTGCTAAGGCTTACTTCACGACAATGTCAATTCTTTTGAAAGCTACTACTCTCCGTATCAAAGATTTTACTATTCTTTTATTTCCGACTGCACTAAAGGGCCGTAGGAACAACAAGCTCTTCACCGTAATCAATATTCTACCGAATGTATTCTTTCATGTAGATACGTCAATAAAACTGAAAAATAATGTTGTTAAACAATTTTTTCGTCTCTTGGCTGTGCGTTGAGAAATCCCCCGCGCAGTTTGAATACGAGGGTCATCCGGAAAGTAGTACCCGTTCGTGCCGCATGAAGTGCTGACGACGCGAGTAGCCGCTGGACGAGGTCAGATAGCTTCAGTGGCTTGTCTGCCTTCTCTGAGCCAAGTTACGTGACGCTAGCATTGCCTGTGTTGTTTCTGTGATTGTTTACAATGTTTAAAAAAATTGAGAACGCCGCCAGTTGTGAAGTGAGGGCAGTGATTAAATTCCTCAATGCAAGAAACGTTCGCCCATGTGATATTCATCGCCAATTAAAGGAGGTGTATGGAGACAATGTAATGGACGAGTCGTCTGTTCGGCGGTGGTGTCGCAACTTCAACATGGGAGGGGGAACACACACGACGATGAGCGTTCGGGGAGACCGTCTGTCATTACAGACCAACTGGTGAGCTCAGTTGACGAATTCGTGAGGAACGATCGGCGCGTCACAATTGATGACATCTGTGAGCATTTTCCCAATGTTTCTCGAACAATTGTTCATGAAATTGTTAAACACCATCTGCATTATGCAAAAATTTGTGCAAGATGGGTCCCTCGCGTATCTCAATGAGCTGGCGGCGAAGGACTATGCAGCAGGAATACAGAAACTTGTCACACGTTATGACAAATGCCTTAATTTGCTTGGAGATTATGTTGAGAAGTAGTTTAAAGTATCCTCTTTCAAATAAAATTTTTTATGTTTGTTAATATTTACTTTTGTCTTTTTATTTCACGAACGGGTACTACTTTCCGGATGACCCTCGTAGTTTAGACTTGGGTAAATTCCTAAGACTGGGAATAACTAAGTCCCAGTATGATATTAGATGTTTTCTAAGAGCGAATGGCTTTGCATTATAATGGAAGGTCATCAAAATCATGTAAGGAGGGAAAAGAGACGGGAGTTGGAGAATACGAAGGTCCTTAATCTAGATCTTGTCAGGCGATGAGGGCTACTTGTGATGAGTCGCAGGAATGGAATTGCACTTAAGTTATTTTAATGGAAATATTTACTGCTGGACGGCTTTCTCAATCAAATCGTGATCCGCTAAAACTCAAAAGTTTTTATGCCAGCGTCAATCCAAGCAACTCTCATATAGCGTTAGAGAAATAAAGTTTTTGATGGATTATGAACGGCCAATAATAATGAGTTTACCAGAGTAAAACCCAGATATTTTTACGCTCATATGCCCTCATCTCTGCAGTTGGAAAAACAGTGGTTGGAAAAGCAGGCTGGGGAACCAGATCAAGGGAACATTTTCATTGAATCAGATTTCCGTTATACTCATCATAAGAAAATGTTTTGCAATGAAATAAATACGCTCAAACTTCATCGATGGCTGAAGAAGAGGCTTGTAGTTTATAGGGAAAAGATGCATACCTAAACTAAATGGAAAAAAACTGGGAGAAACTTTCTATTATGTCTTTGAAACTTACTTCACTATGAGCGCCAATTCGAATGCATATTTCACATAGTTGAACAAACATATAATCCTTTCAGATTCCTTGAGTTTAGTTGAGTCATTTTCTATTTTGTTATGGTGAGGCAAGGCATCGAGGGTCCTAGTTTCTCTGAGTACTGAGTAATTAAAATGCACGGGGAAATCGGTAGACCTATCATTAAGATCAATGTTGCGAACGGCTAATTGCTTTCTTGCCAAAAATCAGCCATGGTGGTGGAGCTGATAAAACGTACAACAAAAGATGCAGAGCGAAGCATTTGATTGCTGCTCTCTCAAAAATTTAATAAAGGGCATTACGAGTTTCATCAACTTAATGATCATAAGTAACTTCACCTTCGCACTGAGGAGTTCCGTGGAGTTAAAATGGTGCTTGTTGTCTCTCTGGAAACAATTCAAACGAAGTTCAATTTTGCGGAGAGGTTACGTTATAGGGATGCTTTCATCACCAACGAAGTCAAATCTCTCCCCAAAAATAGCTATTGACGAGACATTTGTGACCTTGAAAGTTTTAGCCAACACGTGGATATTGGGCTGCGGAGGTATATATTTTATTTTTAGATCACTTTGCTATAAATGCATTACACTCGGCTGGGAAGAGCTCACACAGAACAGCAGGAACCCATTTTTATAAGCTAGAATTCAGTTTGCAGAGTTCACAATTTGCACATACGGAGTCTGAACTTGATAATCAATGGTGCAGCACTTGTTACTTGTCTACCTTTCATAACATGAGATTTTGAAAGTTTTCACATTGCTTTCAAGGGACTTTTAAGAAAAAAAAGCTTTAAGAAACGGTCCGCAGGTAGTGATTCACTTCGCCTGCTTGTTAGGAAGTTGTCACGGGAACTCATGAGCAGTTGGGCGAAGGGTTCGCCGTCCTTCCCAGGGGCTCGGGGTCATCGCGTGGGATGGAGTGTGGTCTTGCCGGGGGATGACCGGCGTGTTGCCTTTGGCACTTGATTGGAGTCTCATCGCCGCGATTGGCTCTTGCATCAGAGGAGCGGGCGTCACAGCACTTGGACCAGCGAGGTCGGGCAAGCGTTGTTGACGTGTCGACCTCGGACGTCGACGCCCGCGTGGGATGGAACACCTCGAGGCGATCATCGCAGGACATGAACTTTAGATGCCGCTGGATGATGGGACGAGTGCAAAAAAAAGATCAATGCCGTTCACGTAAGTTACTTATTGACTCTCAGATTTACGTCACTTCTGTTCGGAACACACGTTGCAAAGATAAGGGGACGTTAGGTTTTTTTTCGAAAAGAAGCTTTCTCTGCATCATTATGTGAATTTTTAGTGTCATTTCATCCCTTTTGGATGCGGTTAACATAGAAATTTACTCGTTGCAGCCAGCTCATTTACCCTTATGAAGACAAATGTTAAATTCATTTCACGTCTTAAGAAAAGATTCTGAAAATGGGACATATTTAAGAATGGATTACGATAGGTTCTTTTTTCCAGGAACTTTTCGCGATGATAACGGACTGACTCATTTGTTCATTTTGTGTAAATGTTCCACAACATAAAACAAACTAGACAAAGTAATTTTTTATAATATTCTATATTGACTACAGATTTTAAATTTTACTGGCAATTATCGTGTCAATAAATAAAGCTTTAGTGAGAAAAAAAGGAAGCATTAGTTTATTTAACTGTTGCTTTTTCAAAAACTCTTTTAAAAGTTTCCTAATCCCAAAGATTTTTTTATCAATAACTGAATTTTGCTATCGGACTAATACCTCGCCCCTGGATAAAGAAGTTAAGCTTCTAGATATATGAATTGAACTGCTTTAAGTTACCAATGTCATGGAATATGTAATTTTTGGAAAATTGTACTTTTTAGTCTCAACCCCATTAGATAATTGTGCCCAACATACGGAATTTTGAGTCATATTTACTTGACACAAAAACGATATTTCTCATATCAGTTGGATATTCTGCGCTCAAGGAGGATCGGGCTGGTGCGGTAGCAAACGTCCTGGCTTCCCACCCTGAGGGCTCGGGTTCAAATCCCTTGTATTCCTGGTATCTTGATTACTTCTTGAGGTGCTTTATGGAGGGCACTTTGAGTGAGCACGCCGTCCGTCGAATGGGACGTTAAGCTGCGGATCTTGGCGCTATATATATAATATAATAAAAATAATACTAACTATAATATGATATTGGCCGTAATAACTACACAGCTGTGTAGTAAATCAGTCAAAAATGGATAAATATGAAATATAAATGTTCCTAATAAACAAACTCTTGAGATAGGAAGCCTGGGATACATGCTGGAAATCGAAAATTTTAAAATACACCTCGCAAAAATTTCGACCCTTGATATGGAAGCTACCCTTATCGCAAAACGTTCATTGAACAGTAGTGTCACATTGATGTGGCCGCGTGGATAAAACGCTCCTTCCTCAAACGCATATCTTTTATTCCATCGCGCTCCTGAAAGATCGAATGCAGCCCTAAAAGAGGTTAAAAGATTATTTCCTTGAGTCTCCCATTCTAGGGATCGGGGGAACACACCCGATTGCCGGGAGAGTTATCGGCGCTCCTCTGGCTCCGTCCCTCTCGACCGCCCATTCCGAATCGAATCCGACGGTTCGGTGTCCAGGTGGAGGGAGAGAGGAGGGGGGGGACTCGGAGGATAGGCGTTAAATCTGATTACGGCCCCGTCCCGAGAAAGAAACCTTGCGAGCGTCCTCCCTAAAAATAGTGAGCGAGCGATGGCGGAAACAGCAGGCTCCGTTGGACCCATCATCCCCTTGATCGGAAAGGAATGGAACTGCGATATCGCCGTGGATGTGAAAGACCGAAGGGGGGAAATAGGGAAGGGGTGGCGAATGAAGTGGGGAAAGGGGGGGGAAATGGAATGGGTGGCAGTTTAGGGTGGCGCGGAGTAAGAGGATGAGAGGGCGGGTGGATGATGTGGCTCGCGGCGTAATTAATGACTGTTTTTACAGCGATTTTTTTGAGTGATTGATTCGACCGGGGAGAGTTTTCTTTCGAGATTCGGGGAGGTGGAGGGATGTTAAGGTTGAGATGTCTGGTGGGCTGGGAGAGAGAGAGATAGAGTTCTGAGGGAGGAAAGGAAGGAATGAGGTGTATTCGAGGGAGGAAGGGTATTAGTGTGGGAGACGCAACCCCCTCCGTGGAGGTGGAGATAGTTTAATCGCTTGTCAAAGCGGGAGAACGGACGAAGGTATTGGAGCGTGTGGGTCTGCCGTCGGAGGGCCTTTGGGGTGGGGGGACAAAGGGTAGGGTGAGGAGCGAAAGAGGGAGGAAAAGATGGGGAGGAAGGCGTTTACCCCACTTCCCAGCACCGTGAGACGGTAAGGTCCTCTCTCTCCACCTTCGTGTGAGCAGCGACTGACTCTCCCCACCACCGATGCATGGGAATGAGCCCTCACAGCAATTCAGGGTCCCAACCCACCCCTCCCTCCCCATCCTCCCAAACAAAATCCCTTCCACCCACCGCATACCCGGAGGGGGTATTTCGTTTACCGCCTCCTACCGCCCCTTCAACGTACCCCATCCTTATCTGGAAAAGTCTCCTGTCGTTACCTCTGCCGCCGGGGCTGGTGATGTGTGTGTGTGAGAGAGAGAGAGAGGGGAATCGGTTCGCAGGGAGGTCATCGGGAGGGAGCGGGACGGGTAGAGAGGTGGGTGAGGGAGGGGGGTTGGTCGATGTGCGAGCGTGGGAGGGGTGTGGGTGATGGTGGGGGAAAGGCATTCGATCAGATGTGGTCGAGGGTCTCCGAAAGCTTCGAGAGGGTTGGGAGGGAGGGAGCGGGAGGTAACCATTCTTCCCACGATACCACCCACACAAACCCCTTCGCCGTCGTCGTCTCCTCTTCCTCCCTCCTTCCCCGCTCCGCCTCCCCGCACCCCGCACCGGCCCGCCACAAAATATTCCTCCTGGGGGAGACCACTCCCTCTTAGCTCTTTCGCCCCCAGACCGCGGGCGCATCATGTCGCCCACGTACTGTGAAATGGGGAAACCTATTAATAGGACGAAAAAATGGAAAACGTTGCAATATTTCAGGTGCTAATTGATTTTAGGGCACTTTTCATTAATATTTATGCATCAAAGTCTATTAAACTGGTTCTCGTCTGTTTGGTTTATTTAATGAATTATAATATGCATAATATTCCTATGTTTCGTTTGTTTTCCTTTTAGTGGGCAGTCCCTTTGCCTCGTTAGGAGTATTTTCATTCAGACATGATATTGTTGGCCGTGTATCTTCAACACCATTCATTTCAATTTCTCTATTTTGATTCGCGTTGTCCTAATCGTTAAGTCAATTTCCATGTGTCTAGGTAATTTATTTTGTGGCAAACCTTAATCGTAGCAGTACTCGTATAAGTCACTGAGCAAGCGAAATGAAGCTCGTATTTGTTTCAAGTCATTTCTCAGCTCTGGAATACTCAAGGGGGTCTTCAATATCAAAATTTCCCACGATTTTAGAAGTTGAAGACTCCTCGTTAGTAGAAGTAATTAGGGGAGGCGACCGACAGCTGATGCCCTATGCGCTCATTTAGAATAGGTGGTAAATTTTATCGGGACAGGATGTTTAGGGAATGGGGAAAGGAATGGTACAGAGAGAGGAAACCTGTCGTCGGCATTAGCACCCTCTAATAACAAGAGACGCTTTGATATAATATAATATAACGTACCTTACGGCGGATAGTGAAATCCACTTTCTAAGGGTTACCCTCTTTGCCCTCACCCTAAGTGGGAGTCGGGATATCTTAGTAAAATCCTGTCACCCCCAGGATTCGATCATGTTTGGGAAGAAAAAGTTGGTAATTTATATGAGTTAATGTTAGGCGAATTTCTTTAAACTGGAAAAAAATATTTCCCATATCTCTCACGCTGAATTTTTGTATTACGGAAATATTTAAGCGAAATGAGGTCTCAAAAATAACTTTTGAATTGTGTCTGCCTAATTTAAGGTGGTAATAGAGGATAGAATGCTGGGAAAGCGGGGATGAGGGTGAAAAAGTATAGAAAATTTGGATGGAATTAAACGAGGAAAAAGTATTAAGAGCAGAAAAAATATTTGATGTACTGTGTAATATGGAGTCGATGGATATTTTTTGTCATTTTGGTTTAGGATTTTAAGTACATTAGTATGTAGGGCCAGGATCCATCAGAAACCTACTCTAAACCGGTAGACTGCTACTAAAAATGTGGGCTTTTAATTTCACCGCACGGCATTCTCCTAAATGGGCCTGGAGCGGATATAAACGGGGGACCACGGGGAACAGGGCCTGTATGGTTATTCCTTAAATTAAAATAATTTTTGTTAATTTATGAAAATTATCCCATTTTATAGAGGCTTTCTATATCCACTATTGATAGGAGCCACGCGCCTTCGCATTCGGTCCTGCGGGTCGCAGATTATCACCCCTTCCCCGATGGGCTTCTTCTGCCCTAAACCACATTCATCCTCTCTCTCCATCATCACTACATCATTTTGGTTGGTATCATTCCGTTCGATCGCCGTCCTTTTTCCAGAAAAATGTGAGGCTTTCGTCGTTTACTCCAGAACGTCCGGTAGTCAACGTACCGAATGAAAACGTTTGTTTGAGAATCAGCAGTTATACTATTATCTTTTAGACAGAGATATTGGTTGTATACCGTATTCATTTCAATCAAGAATGTTGGGATGGTGCGTTGGATAATATACCCGAGATCTTAGGTTCGAATCCCGGATGTGGCCGAATGTTTCAGTGAAATCACGATCCCTAATTGGGGTACCGTGTGGAGAACGCTTCAAGGGGAGTACGACGTCCGTCGGATGGGACATTAAATTGTATGAACTCTTGACATATTTCGTTATTTGAATAGGTTAATGCCAACACCGGGGTTTTCTCTACTCCATTCCCTGATTATTTCACTTTTATCGAATTAATCACCCATCCCTAATGGTATGAATAACCTTAGCTGTCGGTCGCCTACCTTGACAACTACTACGTAGTATTGAGGGGTAGGGAACCGTGATATCACGAGTCTCCCTAGAATATTTTGCTTCAAGTTTTTATTTATCATTCCTGTAAAGTCTTAGACAATTCGATTGATGAGACGATCGGTTTGATGTCATTCTTGTTTCATCAAGAAGAAAGCCAGGACTCGTCCATGACTGTTATCCACGTTGATGCCCTTAGTGTCCTTGGCGATCGTGTTCAAATGTTTTTTATAATGCAATATGACCTTAAAATCCTCATCTATCATGAGGCCCAAAGGTTACGTGACGCGCGGGCTAACTGCCTCAATTTTTTGGCCATGAAGCCTCTGCAAACCATTAAGAGATTCAAAGGCCAAAGTTTTGGTCGCGGTTGTTAGTTTTTTTTAACGTTATTGCCGAGAAAATGAAGAAAGTGAGCCAGGATATGGAGCTGAGGAGTTGAAAGATACTGATTCATTTTTTTCCGCGGAGAAAATAACCTTTGAATCCCGCTTCCCTATGGCTGTGTCGATACTCAGTGCCTGCTAAGGGAACTATGAGCATGAGGAAATATTGATGAGAAAAAAAAATTCATATTTTTGCAATGTTGTATTCTGGATCGCGATGATGGACGCACCTTTTTGAAACTTATTTGCTGTCTCTATTCATGGTACGATTTTCCTCTGCAGCAACTTTATCCACAGTGGATCTTTTTGTGCAAATCTAATAATTCGTGAATGTGGTAGGAATGGCATTATAGTGAGTTTCTAACCGTTAAATTCAAACCACAGTAGTAAATTTTTTAAATTGAATCACGCTTTTGGGCATCCGTAGAACGTTAACCTGAGGGAAAATAAACAGAATAAATGATCTTACTTCGTCGCTACCTAAGATTCTGTGATAAAACTGAAGTAATATTATGGAAATATAAGAGTTTAATTACTTGCAAACATGTGGTCATTTTTAAAATATATCAGATGGAGAAATATTTTTGCCGATTAAATAAAAAATGAAAATACTACCTTGATCAAAAAGTTCCCGGAATAACCACCGTGTGGCGCTCCCATCGTTCCGAATTGAGTTCTGTTTTTTTTTGTTAAATTGGTACATCTGTTGTTGATATTCCCTTTAAATCTTAGTGTCATAACTTGACATTTGCAAAAGTTACGTAGCCAAGAGTACATCTATCTCTGTGTGTGTTGGCGATTTTTTACAATTGCAGAAATGGATTTAAATTTGCAACAACGAACTTGTATTAAATTTTTCGTAAAAAACGGATTTAGTGGCGCACGGACGTTGGCCCTATCTGGGATGCTGCCCAACGTTACTTCCCCCACGGCCGGTGCGATGCCTGGACAAAACAGACTGGACAGGGTACAGGCAGATCCTGTCCGACATTTTACCGGAACAGCCGCCATCACTGACGTCACAAGCTATGCTGGACGAATATGCTTCTGTCATAACAGCTGGCGTGGACCAAGCATTACAGAACACCGTGCCAATAAAACTGATCCGCCCTTCTGGACATCTGACGCTGCCTCATTCCATCCTTCGCCGCATCCGCGAAAGAAATCGGCTTCGACGACGATTTCAAAGAACCAAATGTCCCGCGGATGGGGCACGGTTTAGAAGAAAACGAGCCGAAGTGAGGCAGCTCATCCAGGACCACAGGCAGACGACGTGGGAAAGGAAGGTTGCTTCCCTCCGAACCGAAGATGGGAGCATCTGGAGAATGGCAGCTTCTCTTCGCCACAGCATTCGGATCGACCCACCGATCGACTCACCTGGTGGCCCTCTTATCACGGAAGACGAAAAGGCTGAATTTGCAGCAACTACGCTGGAGGCCACTTTCACGTCGACTCCGGATCCACTGGTACCGGATGATCCTAGCGACTTTCCTGAAGAGGATGAAACAACGGAGGAGGGCACCATGACGGTAACGAAGGTTACCGAAAACGACCTGAGAGCAGCCCTTGGACGACTACGCTGCAAGAAAGCACCAGGAGAGGACAACATCCCGAACGAGGCCCTTCGACAGATGCCTGTCTCGCTCGCAACTCACCTGATTACGCTCTTTACGGCCTGCTTCTCCATGGGACATTTTCCGGCCATCTGGAAATCGGCAAAAGTCATCCTATTGCCGAAGCCGCCGAAGTCCGCTAGGAACGTAGAGAACTACCGCCCGATCGCCCTGCTAGCGACCCTGGGAAAGCTGCTTGAGAGGGTACTGCTGCCACATCTCCTGAAGCACATCGCGGCCTACTCAATCTTGCCGGCATCACAGTACGGTTTTCGAGAGGAACACTCCACCACACACCAGCTCGTCCGTCTCGTGGAACAGGTGACGGCCGGATTCAATCGGCGATGCTGCTCAACGGCGGCGTTCTTTGACATCAGGAAAGCCTTCGACCGGGTATGGCACGCTGATCTCAGGCGAAAACTTGCAATACAGCGGTTTCCAAATTGGCAGCGCCGCTTGCTAACATCATACCTGACAGGAAGGACTTTCCGTGTCGCCTGGGGACGCGCGCTGTCACAGCCGAAACAGGTCCACGCAGGCGTGCCGCAAGGATCGGTGCTCGGACCGATACTTTTTAATCTATATACGGCGGACCTCCCGGTAGACCTTGGACGACATACCATGGTTGCCCTGTATGCGGATGACGCAGCAATAGTGACCACTTCGCGGAGAGCACACATGGCGGCAACATACCTACAGCGAGCAGTAGACAAACTGCTGGAGTGGTACGCCCTGTGGCGAATCAGCGTCAACAGCGCAAAGACACAGACGATTCTTTTTTCACCTGGAGGACTGCGAGAACCAGGAGAAATCCTCGTGGGCACCGAGGAGGCGCCATGGAAGGAAGAGGTGACCTATCTAGGCGTGATACTGGATAAAAGACTGACATTCAAAAGTCACGCCCTCGCTGCCACCAGGAAGGCAAGAGGAAGACGACTACAACTCTCGCCGCTGCTGCGTTCACCGTCCCTCTCTATCAAGACAAAGACGTATCTGTACGTGGCGGCAATTCGCCCAATCTTGATGTACGCTTCACCGGCATGGAGTGGCAGAATGACTCAGACGGCCTTCCACCACTTGGAGGTAACGGAAAGAGGGGCACTCAACAGTGTACTTGGGCTTGGCTGGAACTATGCCGCAGAAATTCTCCACGCCTTAACTGAAACTGCGCCCATTGGAGATGTCATCAAGACTCGCGCGACGGCCTTTTACGAGGAGCTTGAAGGCAAAAAAGAAGAGCACTTGCGGTCGATCGGCGGCTTAAAACCTGTCTCCTGGGAAAGGCACAAACGCCCAAGAGCAGCAACGGGACGGGACGACGACCAACCACCATTGAAAAGGAAAAGGAGTTGATTGGACCTTCCTTCATCGACGGGCTAAGAAGCCGCAAACACAGCAGCTGAATGATTAAATCATCGGGCAGCTGCAAGCCAAGCGTCAAGAGGGAACGTTTTGGCAAAAAAGAAGACGAGGACGGACGTTGGAAATGTTGGAAAAGTGTTTCGGCAACGATTCTCTAAAAAAAACGGTCGTTTACCAGTGGCACAAGCGGTTCAGAAGTGGTCGTGAGTCAATCGAAGATGATGAACGCAGTGGCAGACCATCGACATCGAAAGTCGGTGAAAAAATTGATAAAGTAAAAGAAATGTTGGTCAATAACCGCAAATTAACCATCAGAGAAATAGCGGAGGACTTGAACATTGCCTATGGATCCGCCCAAGACATTGTGGTTAATGATTTGGGTTTCCGTCGTGTAGCAGCAAAGTTGGTGCCAAAAGACCTCAATTTCATGCAAAAAAGAGACCGTGTTGACGTCGCAAAAGACATGATTTGCGAGGCTGAATCCGATCCCACATTCATCAAAAGGATCATTACTGGAGACGAGACGTGGGTTTATGAGTACGACACGCAATCCAGACATCAGGCAAGTGAATGGCGTTCACCAAATGAGCCGAGACCAAAAAAACCACGTCGTTTTCAGTCAAAAAAGAAGGCAATGCTGACGGTTTTCATGGATTACAACGGTGTAGTGCATCATGAATTTTTGCCAGAAGGCCAGACAGTAAACAAAGAGTATTATTTGGGCGTTATGAGACGTTTGCGTGAAGCAATTCGCCGAAAGAGACCAGAAATGTGGGCAGAAAACTTGTGGATTTTGCACCATGATAACGCACCGTCGCACAGTGCTATCATTATTCGTAATTTTTTGACGAAAAATGCAACAAATACCATCCAACAGCCACCGAATTCACCTGATTTGGCTCCCTGTGACTTCTTTCTGTTCAATCGAGTTAAAAAACCATTACGGGGAACGCGTTTTAGCAGCCGAGAGGAAGTAATGGAAAAATCGCAGGAAGCACTGATGGACATACCGAAAACCGAATATAAAAAATGTTTCGAGGATTGGATCAAGCGCTGGCATAAGTGTGTTGCAGTCGATGGGGATTACTTTGAAGGGGACAATATAGATTTAGATGAATAAACTTGTATTATCATGGGCGTTCCTGGAGAGAAACAATTTATAGCGATAAGGGATTGGAACGCTATGTGGGTGAATAGAGAGATGGGAGTGAGATATGATACTACGGTTTAGGAATAACGAATGACTGCGGGGAGGAAGCAATACAGTTTTACAGAAGAAATGGTGTAATCATAACGAACACTTGCTTCAATTACCATAATAGGCAAAGGTATGCGTGGGAAATGCTCGAGCGACTCAGAGATATGTCAGTTAGGCAATATTATGATTAGGCACGGATTCAGGATTAGCGTAATTAATTCACACATTTTTCGGGATAAGAATTCAGATCATCTGTGTATTTAGTGCTAGTGAAGCTGAAAGTCAGATTTAAGAGAGTAAAATGAGGTAAATAGATCGAGAAATGGAATGTATGAACTGTAACCGGAACGGAAAGGGGAGAGTAACAGAGGGTAGTTGAGAACATTATCATTGAGAACAGAGAGATGAACAAAATAGAAGAAAAATAGGAAGAAGGGCAAAATAGAAGAAAAATAGGAGCACATCAGAAAAGGGATATCGGTAATAGCAAAGGAAACCACAGGAACATTTAAGCGGAAAAGGATAAGGAAACCATGAAATTCAAACAATATGATTAGGAAATGGAAGAATGTGAACAAAATTAGATAGATGAAAGCACAAAGGGAAGATTATAAATTAATTAGTTGTAGTATTTAGGAGAGGCGACCGACAGCTGAGGTCATTTGCGCCATTAGGGATGGACAGGAAAGGATGAAATTTGGAGAGAAACCCGGCGTCGGCATTAGCCTATTCTTTACGGAAGGCGCCAAGGGGTCAGCAGCTTTACGTCCCATCCGACGGACGGCGAACTCACTCAAAGTTCACTCCACAGAGCACCTCTTGACCAATCCCTGATAGAAATATCCATCTTAAATGACTCGATTTTTTCAAAAGAACGTGTGACCACACTCCCCTTGCCATTGAGTTGAAAGAACTCTGAAAGTAAAATAACGTAACGCCGGTGCCAGACATATCCGTAACAGGAATCATAAGCGAACATTTCATCAAATACTTGTACAACAGAGCGTTGGGAAATTTGCTGTCTCAGGCGTAAATTCATGAAGTTGACTCAACTTTTGAAATGAAAGAAGTAACTTTGTAATTCCACGCAAACTTTATTAAAAGACGACCTAAGGGTCGACATTGAACGTCATTATAATTACCTGATGATGACGTCCAATGTCAAAACCTAGGTCGTTTTTTAATTAGGTTTGTGTAAAATTACAAAATTACTTCTTTCATTTCAACATAGAGCGAGAGGAATCAAACCACATATTAATAAAAGTATCCAAAAAACAGTCATGCTCAAAATAGCCAAAATTATGCGGAAAATCAATTATAGAAAAATGCATTTTTTTTAAATTCCGCCACTAGATCAAAAAGCCAAAGTAAGTGAAAAAAATGAAAATAGTAATAATTAAATGAGTGACCAAGATAGATGTGCAAAAACAAGTCAATAGTAATGGTGAATTATTAAATAATATTTGCATGTGTACCGTGCAAACTGTGCGTATCGAAATTTTCGATTCAAGAGTTGAGTTTTCTAATAATGTGTATCATTACTTTTATAGGTCTTTCATTCTTATTTTTAGCATCAATTATTTTTGCAAATCAAATAAATGACAGCTGTTGCAAACGTGTCCAGATATGTCACAGGGTTTTACGTTTTCTATCCGATTTCTTTTAACAGAAAGTCGATTATGTATCTGCGCGCACTGTTACTTTTGTCATTCTTAGTGGGTATGAAAATCATTGTAATAATATAGATGCAGAAGTATATGATGTCAAAGCTTTGGCGAATATGTAAATGGCACTTTTTATTAACTAAATACCTCAAAGAACTCAAGGACGATTGAATTTATTTTTTGTGGTCCATTGCGGATTGGCAAAAATGAATGTTTTCTAAAATATTTTAATACCAGCTTTTTTGAGTTTGTTTACGCCTAGAAGGAAGGGAATAAATGTTAGTAGTGTGTATGTATGTATGTTGATAAATAAAATTAACCATACAGGGTTACCCTGTATATTCCTCTCACACGACGGATTCCCGCTTGATAAACACAAAATATTTTTTATATTCGAGTTGATATTTCGCGGCGGCTTTCCAATCCGAGGGTCCAGGTTCAAATCCCGCGGTGGCACGATTTTGGAGTCATATCCCAATCTCTTTAGACGTGGTGCCATGTGAAGAGCACTTCAAACGGAGTATGCCCTCCGTCGGATGAAACGTTTAACTGACCTTACTTATTCACATCTTCCTCTATTACTATTAGGCCCATTCTGACGCCGGATTTCTCTCCACCCAAACAATCACCAAAATAAAATAACTAAATAAAAAATTATTAAATTAACCGATTATGATACCTTCACCGATTATATTAACTTGATATAAAGAATAACGAGAACGGGTCAGTGCGTTGACTGTGATGAAAAGGTTTTCCAATCCGACACCTTGGGTTTGAATACCGGAGGTGGCAAGAATTTTTTCTGTGGTATTCCAATCCCTAATTATCGTGTCGTGCGAAAAATTTTTCAAAGGGAGTATGCCATTAGTCTGATTCGACGTGAATTTGTGGACCCTTTAACGGCTTCCGTTAAGAGTAGTCTACGTGTATTGTCAATGCTCGGTTTCTCTCGAACCTTCCTCCATTCCCTGAAGATCTTACTTCTATCAAATTACTCCCTTATCCCTAAAGACGCAAATTAACTAAACTGTCGGTCGTCTCCCCACTGAAAGATCGCCGCCAAATAAAGTCATTTGAAAACCCTTCTACCGAGCAAGAGTTGGATCTGAATGATTTCACACTGCATTTACCAAGTTCGATGTCTCGACTGCGGCAGTGGCTCCAGCTTGACGCATGCCTGATTCAAAAAAAATATCTATCACCCACGTTCGGTCATTGTATCCAATCCAGTGGGACGACGGGACGGAACCAGAGACCACAGGTGGGCTGTGCATCCTCCTCATCATCGAATGAATTGCGCATCGCCTCGATTTCTGACACTGAAGGAATTATAATGGCCCCACACTACTTAGGTAGATCAGACCACAAAGATAAACTAAGGGAGATAGATTCCAGGACAGATAGGTACAAATACTCATTCTTCCCCCGAACAATCAGAAATCATAATAGTAAGAAACCGAAGTCACTTTAGAAATATTAAAAACGTTGAATTTACAAGTCGGAACAAAATTAAACACTATAGAGATGTTAGGTATACTTTCAGGTGCATGTGTATGTAAGGTGTAGATTGAGTGTTTGCATGTGTGTGGGGTGTAAGTGTTCATGCATGAATTTATGCCGTTTTTTTTTTTTATATATGATTTTGTGGTTGCATGCGGTTTTTTTTCTCTTTCTTTTCTAAATTACGGGTGGTGTCCTAACACCCCCCGCCACACGCCCTTGCGGCGGCTTGCGGGGTATTAAGTAGATGTAGAAGTAGATGTAGATTTCGCGAAACTGGGGGAAGAGAGGTTTTTATTTTTGAGAGATCGGGTGAGATATCCGTCAGTCATCCCTCCCCTCCAAAGATGACGAATCCCAATGATCAAACGGACGGATAATTTCCGCCCGGTCGGTGATCTCCCCGATCCCGCCCGGAGGCCGGGCCGCCCCGTCGCGTTCGCGTGGTTTGGTGAAGCCCCTCTTTCTCTCACTCTCTCCCTCGTGAGTTGCTCTCTCACGGGAAGGGGGCCATGGGAACACCTCGACCCCACCCTTCTCGAATCCGAGAAATTCTTCCCTCACCTCGTCTGCCCTCAAGGCTTCATTCCTGGAGCAGAGAATCTCTTCATAGAGGAGGAAACAGTGCGTTAACGGATTAGTCATTGAAATTCTATTTCCCTCCAGACTAAACGAAAGTCACGCCGAACTTATTACAAATCTGTGGAAGTTTTATCATGGTGTGAACAGGGTGTCCTTTGGGTGATATGTTTTTCGTTCCATCAATTTTCTCCACACAATCCTGCGTATGCTTATTCACGAAAAATACGACCAAATGTTCTCTTTTTTGAACTCGAGGGATTTTTAAAGAAGACGAATTTCCATTTTCATTACTTACAGGAAATAACCTGTCAAACTGGTCACGCATATCAATCATGGCAGATATGCGTACGGGATTTAAGCCTCCTTCTAAGCCGTTTTATGATTTTCACTTCTCAATTGTTCAAATTTCATCAAAAAATTAGATAAAGCCTTAATTGGAAAGTGCAATCTCATTAATTTGTTCCTTAATTTTGAGCTCTAGAATTAAATAAAGGGTATTTAGCAACAATTGAAACTCCACAGGATTCGTTGAACTCCAATCGATTCGGCACTGTGTGCTATCTGCTGTTGTTTTTGTTTAAATCTATGGCAAATTCTAAGAAAACTCTTGAAAATCTCTAGTCGGCTAAATCACCTGAGTGTTGATGGTTGAAATAAAATTCCAAGAAAATTAAACATATTATGTAAAGCAACTTAATTGCATCATATAAAATCCGGTGGCTCGTAATGTACAAAGGGCTATTCCTGAAGGCAATAGTAATGAAAAGGAAGAAACTGATACATCCCACTATTTCAGCCAACGAAGTTTACCATTAACAGAGAGAAATGAAATGAGGGCTTAAACATTGGGAAAATGTTTTTGAGGTAGGAATCTCCGATGTCATTTTTCCATCTTTTTTCATTTTTAGGATTACGTCTATATAGAATTCTTGTCATGATTCTCTTACCCTATAGTTTGCTTTAGTCCTATATCATGTGATGTCTACTGTGGGTTGATAGAGCTAAAGGTTTTGGAGTATTCGTGTTTAAATTGGAAATATAATTGTTGAAAAATGTGTAATGGTCCAGTTGTGAGAACTGACGAATCTCTATTTTAAGAAAAGAAATGTCATAAATATGACCTAGAACTTCATACAAATCAGGCGATATTGTGAGCGAAAAGCTGGATTCGAAGTTATTATATTTAGCAGCTATTATGTTTGCCATCGTCGAAGAATTTGGCCATGAGGACGTTGAATAACTACACACAACATAATTAATTACGTGTGAGGTTTGGTTTATATGTAGAAACTAATTATTGTTCTGTTTTTAATTTAGTGCTTTAATTTTGCCGGTAAACCCTTAAATATAAAATAATAATTCCTCTTTACTTGGTGTAACTAGGAGGCTGTTGAGTTTTTCTCATCTTCATGACCAAAAATCAATGCATGAGGTGGTTTATGCGTAATATTTTGTAATCCTGGGGGAAATTGTCGTGGGGGTCTCAGATTTTTACGATTTTAACTGAGAAGTTTTATAAAGGAGCATAAAGCGTTGCATAATGCTGTCCTAAAGTATGGAAAAAAGTGATGGACAATTTGATGAGGGATTAGGTTATGGTAAGCCAAGGAAAAGATAGGAAATGTAATTTGGGTTAAAGATCGGCTACTACTCAAGTACCTGTACACGTATTGCATATGCGACGAAGGATCGCCATCCTTCTAAGGCTAGAAAAAAAATCATCCATTCAGAGTCAGAGATAATTTAAAACTATTGCAGTATCAATGTTTTATAATTTAGGGTAAATGAATGCATACCCTCGACGGAACAAGGATTAGCAAGATAAGCATGCTCTAAAAAACTTTACCCTCAGGACAATTTGCTTTCATTAAATGCAGTTTTCTAAAAATTACTGAATTTTGCACAGGTAAGCCAATACATTGAATCAATTTTTACGACTTTAAATTATATGAAACTCATTTAGCTAGTAATAATATTTAGTTCATTTGTGTATTGATTGGATTATACTTTTCAAATGCAGTGGCACATTGTGTAATATTTCTTTTAGTATTGCTGTATTTGTTAATACATGGAATGTAATTTTATTTATTAATATTTAGTTCATTTGTGTATTGATTGGATTATACTTTTCAAATGCAGTGGCGCACTGGGTAATATTTCTTTTAGTATTGCTGTATTTGTTAATGCATGGAATGTAATTTTGCAAGTTCATCTGGCTTATCACTGTGTATTGCATCTTCTAACAGTCTCTATGCGTGCAGGAAACGTTGAGCGGCAATATGGCTGAAAAATGCGAATATGGGACGAACAAGATGAAAGTGAGAGGAATATTTCTGAAACTATGGCCGAATAGGTTCTGGATTACAGTTTTGAAAATCCTTTTTGAGTTTTCACAGTCTATCATACATTTGACAGCGTAATTTGTATTTCATAAATGTATGAAACGTATTCAATGCTTAGGAATTGCGTTTCATGTCCTGTTAACATTCTAGTTTGGTCGGTGATTTTGGTGACGGGCGAGAGCATTTTGAAATGTTGTTAAACGTTCTTATCATTGAGCACACTTTCCGTAGCACGAGACTCGGGAGGAAAATTAGAATGGACGAGGAAAACAAATAGGGAAGCGGACAGGAAATGATGGTATCTGTGGGAAAAGCGTAGGCACGGAATGTTCGAAATCGGTGTAGTCTCTCTCCTGGGAAATACACGGAGAGGAAATGGACGGAAGTGAGGAAGGAGGCAGATAAGGAATGGATTGTGTGGGTGGCTGGGTCGAAGCATGATGACGAAGTTCCGAGCTAAGTAATCACTTCCGAGAAAAAAATCCTCGTCTGGATTCCACGTGAACTGATGAGTCGCGGGATTGAACCCGGCAGAGGGGTCACCTCTTTGGAAATCTTCTACTTATAGTGGAATATTTCCATTCGTCCCTCACTTCGTGTCCTCTATTCTTATCTCTTTCTATGTGCTTTCTCATTTACCAAAGTCTATTTGGTTTCTCCGTCCCACATGGAACATAAATCGACGACGAGAAACAAATGGATAGGAATTACCATGAAATAAAGATAATGGATTCACGAGGAAAAATTTCAGGGAAACTAAAAAGCAAAGCTATTGTATTGACAAAACAATTAGTAAAAATTAAGAAATGTGTGAGGATGACGAGCTACGACTGAAAATTGAGTCTGTAAAAGAGAATAACGTAGTATTAAAAGTTAAAGACAGAAGGAATCCCTGAGGATTCCAGTTAGCTTTTCTCGAATTCTTATCAATAAGCAGTGCAAGTGAATTATTCAGAGTTAGTTGGCTGAACTATTTCTTGGTCACCCACGGGTATTAAATCTATTTACTTCTTTTGGTGTTCGCGAAACGTTATTTCCTGCAGTTCAGTGCATATATGAAGTATTTTAGAATTTCATTTCATTTATGGGAATGTGCTAAGTTCGGCAAATAATATTTTTTATTTATCTTATTTCGCCGTTGAATTATGTGAGCGACTACTTTTCTGCCATGAAGGTATTCATGAGAAATGAAGATATAACATTTTTATTGATGAGAAAGTATTTGCGATCCCTGTTATGTCAGTCGTGGTAGATGATTTAACATACAGATCAAAGATGAACCTCTATTAAAACAATTAAGCCGTTATCGTTATTGTGTTTATTATTTTCACTACATACATTCCGTTTAAGCATTTTGGCGTACTTTACTGCTTTTTCAACATTTGGAATTTTTAAATTTTTTTGGGAAAGTATCCTTCTATAAGTAGTTGAGAGAGATCTGATTTTTCTGAAAAGTACTCAAGTAATCTCGCAGCGGGGACTATTTTACCTTAGGGTAAAACATTTACGGCACAAATTACGTAAACTGCCAAAGAAAGATTAGTAATTATTACCCAATGGGCATCTTAGTCATCGTTATAGCATAATTTCGTTCTTAAGTTAAATTTGATTCTTATCATTGTCGATTTATATTGTCCACTAATGGTTACAACTGGGTTCTCCGGCAGAATTATTTTAACAGGCAACAAAAGACTCGGATATAGCTATTCTCTCAAGACTTACTTAATGATGCATTTTATTTATTTATAAAATGCTTTTAAAAATGTAGGATCATCTAAGTTAAGAATATTCGTACACGAATATGCGATAAAACGCTTACCACTCTGATTGTTCAGTTCCCTGTTTTATTTTAAATCAAACCTTTAATCAACTCTAACGGGGTGAATCGTAAGTAAACTCCTTTTTTCTCATTTTCGAATCCAGTCAACTGTCAGTCAGTCAACTCAACGAGTGCAAAAGAGAGAAGAATAAAATTTCATCACTTGCATCTTGCAATATGATGCTCCATCGGGTAGGAATATAATGTTTAAAAGCTAAATCAAGACATGTGACTTAAAAGGTATGCAATGTCGTAGAGAATTCCAAAGTTAATCGACTTTCAGCTGAAAACAAAGATATGGGATAAATGAAATACCGCTACCATTCCCTTGAAAGCAATCAGCCTTTCTGCCATCTTGAAATTATTGAGGCAGGGACAAATAAATAGAACCAAATGAGAGAATTTCATTGATCACAGAACATTAATGGATTAGAGGCACAAAGCATGATATCAAAGTGTAGACTTGACATGTTTTTCCAACTTCTACCTTCATTATCTAATTTTGAACTTTAGAATTCCATACATTTCGGTCTGGTAGAAGACAGTATGTGGGTCTGTAAGTTCTTATTATCTCAGGACACGCCCTAGCATCCAACGCTTTGCATTACTCCTTCCGGTAATGTATCGAATGTCTGAAAGAATAAGACACTCAAAGAGAATAAGAGGGATTCCTTCCAACAGCTCCCGACGGGATTCGCACCCAAATATCTCAGCCCTACCGTTAACGTTCCTGAAACGACACTCATTCAAAATATCTCCCGCGAATCTAAGAACTTCCGACCCTACGAAATACTCCCGACGGCCCCTGTTGATCCGAATCCCGCGGCCGTCGCGGGCGAAGAAGCGGAGAGACGCAGATGCGGAATCGTCCCCGGCGATCCCGCGGACGACAAAAGAGGACGTCCGGCGGGGACCTAAGGGGGGGATTGGGGGAAGGAAGGATCCCTACCATCATCTGGGGGGGGGGTGAGGCCGACGGAAGATACTGGGAGAAGGTGGAGTAGGAGGGGGAGAGAGTTGATGGAAGGGGAAGACATACCGCTGACGCGGGGGGGTCGCGGGGGATCGAGGCGGTCGCTCGTGGTCGCCCTCGTCCCGCCCCGAGTCCCGCCCGGCCTCCACTCCGGGGCGCGCTCACCGAAATACCGGCACCTCCTCACCGTCCCTCCCCGCTCTCCTCCCCCAGGCCCCCTCGAGATCCCCTTCAAACTCCCCACCCTTCCCCCCTCACCCCTAAATCCGTATATCACCTCCCTCTCCCCCTTCTCTTCTCAACCCCTTTCCGCCCACCGAACCACCTTCCATCAAGCCGGCTCACCATCTCTTCCTTCTCCTCCTCCCGACTGGGGGCACCCTATACCCCCTCCCGTCCTCCCTATCATGTCCCTTCCTCCTCTCTCCGCACCCCCTACCACTCGCTTCTCCCGTCCGCCCCAGTCATCATGCCTCCTTTTTTTCCCCATTCCGTTCTCACAAAACTCTCTCTCCCTTGCTGTGGAGGTAGTCCCCCCCATAGCAGCACATACGGCAGCCCAACCTAGGAGGGAAGGGAGTCATGGCGGGTCGGAGAGAGGGGGGGGCAGAGAGATGTAGGGGTGGTGAGGGCGAGAGAGGGTTCCCGGGGAGGAAGGGTGGGGAGCGTGCGAGAAGACCGGGGGAGGGAGAGGGGGGGTCGGAGGGGAGGTTAGAGAGGGGACCGCAAAGTCCTCGGGGTCGAAGGGGATGGTGAGTGTGAAGGCGGAGAGGGAGTTATATAGTGGGAGGGGCCACCGGTGTAGCCCATCCTCCCATATCCCTCCTGCTCTTTCTTTCTCTCTACCTCTCTTTCCCCCTCCTTCCCTCCCTCCTCCCCCTCTATCTCCTAGTCCCCCTCCTTCCTCAGCCCGCCCGCCCGCCCTACTCCTCCGCCTCCACCGACCTCCTCCTCCTCCTCTTCCCTACTCTGGACTCCTGAGGGAGTCACAGGTACGGCCACCTCACGTCAGACGAAGGGCAGACGCGGTACCCAACAGTCGCAGCGTGCTCGGGTAGAAGAGGAAGGGAGAAAAGAGCCAAGAGAGTGGGAGAGAGAGGGAAAGAGAGAGAGAGAGAGAAAGAGAGTTATATATCCCGACGACGTTCTCACTCGTACGTACACCCACGGACGCCGAAGAAAAAATACACCCGTGCAGAGTTTCGTGTGGCAGGGGTGCGTAAAAAGTATACATATACATATATAAATATATCGTTTTCGGCAGCTCCGTGGTGGACTCCCGTGTGAAGACGCCTTTGGTCGCGGCGGACGTCGTCCCGAAGTCCCGGAGGAGGACGCGAGAGAGGAAGTGAAGGTTCGCCGGAGCATCTTCTGCCCATCCAGGTGGCAATTAAGGTGAGTCATAATTGAGGTGAAGTCGATATGTGCCTACCCCCGCGTGTCCGCTGCCGGCAGCGGTGTCGTTCCCGGCCCGGGGCTTGATTCTTCGATCCGTACGGGTTATGTTTTATTGCGACGCCTGTCTTTTCTTCCCCCCACCAAATCCTCACCGCACCTCCCTCCTCTCGTCCCTCCAACTCTCCTCTTCTCCCCCCCCCCGCAGAACCCGCCCACCCGTCCGAAATCGTCGTTGACATTTTTTTTTCGGTGTGTTTTTATGACATTGGGGACCGGTTCGGCTTTCCACGTTCCCGCCGCTTAAATACCGTCAACCGGCTACCATTTTGCGTAACGCCTCCCGGTCTCGCACTCTTTCTTCCCCTCCACCTCCTCCACCACACGGCCAACTCATCCTCCTCCTCCTCACTCCCTCCCCCTCCTCCCGCCCACTCCTCCCACATCCTCCTCCTCACCCTCCTCCATCTCGCCTCCACCCCTCCCTGCGACCCCCTACTCGCTCTCCGGCGTCCGCACCCGATGCGCTCCTCCGAATGGCCTCTCCCCTACCGCTCCCGTCTTAATCCCCAAATGCTGCCACCGCACCCGCGCCTTCTTCTTCTCCGGGAACTTCACGTTATGTTGCAAAACAACGCCTCCTTCCCCCATTTGTTGCTTCCACCGAACAAGACTGCCCATGATATATATAAATATATATACTTTTTTTTTAATTCTCCCAACTGGTCCTCTGCACGTGAACGTTTTCGCTTGAAAATGTCGTCTTTTTTTTCAAAATCCGGTTCTCTCTGTCACTATTTTCTGGCCCTGTGTCTCGGCCTTGTTTTGTTGCTGCACTGGTGATTTTTCGGTGCTGATTGTGTCGGGCGATCTGGAAAATTTATGTTATATCGAATCCGAATTACTCCGGAGGATTTGGTGAAAATATTCATTTGTTGGAACCTTTTTTTTTAGCCGCTGAAGTGTTTTCAAGCGCCGACTGTTTAGGAAAATTTTTCTATACTGATGGGATTACATATGGTTTTTTGGATGCCCATATTTCAATTATGCTCGCATGAAATCCGTTTTCTCAGAAAGGTTACTCTTTAAAATATCAATGGCAGACGAAATATTCATAACTAGCACGCTAATTTATAATGGATTTCACATTTGTATTTTCGTGTGTGTAGACGAAATAGTATTCGCTGGCGTATTCTGGGAAATTTATCCATTTGGTCGAAATCAAATTTTCGCTCAATTCATCCGGAGTACGCTCTGGGGAGGCCAGTCTAATTGTTGATTTTTGTCCAGTGCCGTACGTAGCTGTTTTTTCTGATTTTATAAACCGATCACGGGTTCAAATATAAGACCATTTAGACCATTAATCAATTTACAATCCAAAGTGTGAGTACAATTCATCTTTGCCTATTTGTAGTTGATGACGAAATTGCGTGTGCTTTGGGAAACACTAAGAACTAAAATTCTACTTGTTACTTTCGTTTGTTTCACGCTTTAAGTAATCACCGTTTACTCTTCCCGTAGAACATGAAAGTAAGAGTTATCGGTACAATTATGACTCGTAGACGACATGTTAACGCACGTCCACATCACTTTTGTATGGGGCCTTCAAAGCCTTCATAATCTTCTCGGCAAAAAGTTTTTTGCAGCGCGCTCAAATATAAATCCTAAATTTCTATGCGGCATCGCCTCCTTGGGATTTGTGGCTACCTGCGTGTTTATGAACCATATTCTCGGGCGAGTCTTGGAGGACGAGGGCTCCATTCAAACGGGTTGTGATGGTCGCGTGAATGGAGCGAGAACGAACAGTAGCCGGCTGACGTTTTATGAAGGCGTTTTTAGACCCCCGCCGGGCATTTGGAGGAGCGTGGTACGGCGGCCTCACGTCTTTAAAGGGCTTGTTATCAGCGTAAAAATTCGAAGCTACAAAACGAGCGCTGTGGTCTAACTGGCGATCTTTGTGGTACTGTGGGCGATTCCAAATTGAGTATTTACTGAGGAAGCCGCTACTTGCTGAGTTACGCGATAATATATAATTTTCCGATGCCCGCAGCAACTGAAAGTAGCTTAATTGATGAAAGGTTTTTGATTCCTGGATTTTCCAAAACCGTTTTTCAAAAATGTTTAGGAGTGTTATCGTCGTTATCGAAAAATGTACTGTTCTGATGCGACATCTTTCTAATGGGAAAGAGTCCGCCTCAATTAAAAGATGTCAAGAATATTTTGATGAAGAGTTAGGTATTACAATATACGTAACGTATCAAATACGAATTTTCATGTGCAACGGTCGAATTAATTGTACATGGACATTGATGCTACTTGCTAATTAGAAGCTTTGAAGGAGTTTACAATTGCAACTTACAAGAGTAATTTTCTGTGTGTATTGTTCGAACAGTTGTGAGTGTTTCGGCTATCGCATCGCTAATTCTTGATATTGCCCGATTTAATTGACGATATTTTACTTAAAATTTCATCTTGAAAGGAGAAAGTTTGAGAATTAAAGTGTTTCCAGGTTTAGCGGTTAGTGAATTGAGGTTATGCGTATGCTTCATGTATTTTTCCCCATGCGTTGTCTTAAAACACGGATTGTGACTGATTTACATTCATTAATACACCGAAAACGGGTCGTGAGAAATAACCAATTACCACTCATCATTTATATGACCTCTTGCGCAATATCACTTGATGGTAACGGCAGATATTTTCCTCATTTTAGGGAAACTTAATTACACACATTGGTGATATTGTTACAAATATAGATATAGATATATATATATCTATATCTATATAGTTGGAGTTACTAACGAGAGTTTTCCCCACCTTTGGTGATATTTTACGATATTTCTTGATAAAATCACTAAAAGTAAGTTATTTACTGTAAAAAAACTCGCAAACAAAAAAAAATCTCAGAATATATTCCTTTCCTGCCCTAATTGATTTGTGTTGTACACAATTGCTTTGAATAAGTATTTAGAAGAATTCTCCTTGAATAAATACCCGTCCTCTCTGAATTGAAATTAAAGTTGTCTTAGGTTTCCCATTAGATAAGTATTTGAATGTCACTCATTTCTCATACAATGTAACTCGAAATTCCAAAAACCCAAGTTATTTTAGATCAGTTCACGACAAAAACGAGTAATAAGTAGCTTTGGTACTGAAGTGCAAAGGTAGGGGTACTAAGTCTTTTTCCACTCTCATTAGGGCCGAGTCTTGAAGTCCTTACCGTAGAATGAGGGATGGTAGATTAACGGAATGTGCGAGTTGAGAATAATAAAATTTCAAGGCAAAAAGGCCAGAAATGTTCAAGTTTTCGTAATTTTACTATAGTATTATGTATTTCCTAAAATATAAGTTTTTATGAAAGCTTGACACATGAGGTCGAAAACCGGTTCACGTAACTCACATTAAAGCAGATAATAGACTCACCCCTGACAGACTCATGAATAACTTCAATAATTAAAAGAATACGATGTATTAACATTTAGCAGAATAAGTCATGAATTGTTATTTTGTAAATTATTTTCAAATGAACCAAGTAATTTTTTAGAATCTCATTTAAATTTTTAAACTACTTATTTTATTCCTAACATGTTTTGTTATTACGTGTGTATATGCAAATAAATGATGATTTATCATTATATGTAATTAATTCGTCTGCTGATAAATAATAGCACAATACAGTTTTCTGGCACACCTTTTAAAGTAACGCCTAAAATAATTTATTTTGAAAGTCAGTCAAAAGTTTTCCATTTTATTTCAATTGCATATTTATTGCTTCTATTAATATTAATTATCTACAAGTTTACATTGATTAAATGGTTTTAATTAAACATTTTCTAGATGATACAGTTTTTCATAAATAATTCATTACTGAAAATTTTTATCCTACTGCAATAATCATATTATATAATGCCATCACCATTACATAAAATCACAAATAAATTAAATCAATATTTACATTTGATTCGATCGTGCAAAAATGGAAAAAATAGTGTTAGGGTTTTCAAGATTCATAGCCGCGGAAGGTTTTTTTTCTTACGTATTATCGATATTAATCTTACATTGCATTTAACCTTGTTGGATTGTCCAATTAATTTATTCTAACTTTAAAACAGCATTCGATTGCGACAAGTTGTTGAATATGCAGCTTGAATGTTGACGTGTGAAGTATTCGAGGAATATTTGTCCGTTTTTACACATCCAGTTCAGTTGCGAGACGGTAGCACGCCGTGAATAGTCGCGTATTTAACTGGCAGCCTATTGCCCGACAAGCAGATACTAAAAGTAGCGTCTTATTTAAGAGAAAAGATGTAGAGAAGGGGATGAATTCCAGTTACGCCGTCTGAGGCCGGCGAACGAGTGGCCATTCACATCATTCCCGCAGGGACACAACCTTCCCCGGCAGTAAAAATCTCAGTCATTTCAACATTTTTCTCGAAAACAAAAATAAGAGAAGCCCGTCAACGTTTTACGGCGTATATCCATGCGGCTCCGGAAACGACGATGATGCATTCACAAATATTTTTTTTCACCCCCTCCGTGCTTCGCGGTGATTGTAAAGAGATGGCTTTGTACACGCGGTCTAATAGATATTAGCGGAATTTCCCACCGGAGGAGTTTAGACGGACGCAAACGTCTTAATTGCGCATTACACTAAATAAAAGGGAAGATCGTTACGACCGCTTATGTGCTGTTCGGTGATATTAAGTGCGGAGACTATTTCATATTACTAGCCCGTCTCCATCTCGTCGGTACGCCGGTTGCGTTGGGAGCCCGTTCGCTGGGCGGGAGGTTGCTTCAGCGCCGTGGCCGTCGCAATTGCCGGTGGTTGCCGCTACGGACGTCGGGCACGACCGTTACCACTGACTGGAAGGGGACGCGTGGGATTTCCCGGCGAAAGCGGCCAGTGATGCCGCCGGAGGAAGGTCCGCCACCGCCCAGCTCGGTTACTCTTCGAGTTCCGAGAAGCTGGATTCCACTAACTGGAGGGACTAACTCAAAATATCTGTTTCTGACACCATGCATTATCTTATTGCGGAGCGTGTTAGTCTTAAGAATTAGACCCAGTCCTAATAAAAGCAAAGAACAGGGCTTATAATCACAATTGGGTATCGACATGTTCTTACGTATCTGGATTAGCCGTGGAAAATATCAGTCAATTATAGAGATATAATAACGATTGCTTTTATTTCTTCTTTCTGCTTTTACGAGAATCTTACTAAGGGGACAAGATACGTATATCCGTTATGGCGATAATTGAACTAACATTTGTACATATATAATTCATGTCCGTAAACCACCCACCACACGTCCATGCGGTGGTTTGCGGGTTATTGTGTAGATGTAGCCAATTTTATTCTTGTAGCTGTAGATGTGAAAAACTATCTCATATGAACGATTTTGTTATTCGCGTGCCGCTTTACGAAAATACCCCGTCGAAAACGTGGGACAACCATATCTACTAATTTTGTCAAGCAAAACTTCTTTTTTGGAAAATATACTCCTGTATGATTCGTGTGTCGAAGAGACTAAAATTAAAGTCCCTCATGAAATTACTTATTAAATCCATGAAAATTTTTAAACTGGTCGACATAAAATATTGCTAATATTGCTACGCCTACATGCTAGATAGTATATCATTTAAGACACTGATGTAAAAAAAGTTTCCTTTGTTATCATTCAGCGGCATTACTCAAGATAAATATCTAGGAAATTGCTAAGAGATGTTTATAAACATGGCTAATCGTGTTCAGAGGCGAGGTTAATTTTTCCTTTGCTGCCGGCCAAACACTATCATCAGTTAAAAGTGGCAGACAATTTTTAGGATCTCGAACATACGAAACGATGCTATCCGTCAGCAAATTGGCCCATAACCATGTCTACAAGGAATGCACTCGCAATTGTTTCTTGTGCTTCACTGACGACACATATAATCCCCGAACTTCATTGTGCAACTCTGTGAAAGATATCTGCCGACGGCCAAACGAACGCTTTGGAACCCAAAGACGAGTGACAATGGTGTTGGATGGCTGATGACATTCGTCCTGATGGTTGAAACGTATGCTTGTGACAAAATAAAGGCACAGTCGCCTCGGTAACCCTCAATGGCTAGGGAGTTTAGAGCTCACACCTGGTGCTAAGCTCACCTGGCATCTGATTATGTGATTCACAGACTTACACACAGGGATAGAGAGGCTAGTTTCTTTCCCATATGGTAAAAAATTAGGTTTCGGAACAAAAAATATCTTACGGCTTAATTTTACCAGTAGATCTGTAGTGGTATCCACCCAATTTGAACCCAATACTGAACGGTATGTAGCAGGTCTGCCTCCCGTGCCACCACACTACTACTTAAAATGTAGGCAAATAAAAATATTAACATTTAAACAACACTTCGTATATTTTGGCCATTTTTCGGTAGTGGGTATAGTATATTTCACGAGAAATGGCTCATTGCTTTTGGCAGTGGTGTAGATGTGGTGTGGTCTGACAGCCATCACGCGGGTGCGCGGTAGGAGGTGGGCCATTAGTTTAACTTCTTAAGGAGCGAATGTGGGCTATTATAGTCCAGGGTATCCCTTTAATTTAAGACAATTTTTTAAATGGTTTCCAACTGTGGTCGTCACGAACAGTACGAAGGAATAAGGTTTTCTTACTTCGGTCAGTTCGGCAACCAATACCCCTGGACTTGTTTTGTTCTTCCATACTAATGTAATGGAGGGCTAAAAGCATTCAGCTTCGGGATTTAACTTAAGGATTTATATTGTCAGTTAGCAATTTAAGTCCTGCGTATTGCCTTCTTGTTTACTTTGACTTCCAAACCACGAGGCTACTGTTTTCCAAATGACGTTGTGGTATTCAGCAAAAGTTATCGTAAAACCTAAAAAACTTTCGCCGAAATCTTATAGAATTTTAACGGAACTTGGCCGCGATAAACTTCAGGGAAAAACGTAATCCGGTTTACTTTTATTCAGTTAATGGATAAGAGTCCAAAATTGTATTGCAGCTTGAATTTGGTAGAATGATTAGTGAGAGAAAATTTAACGGACGGTTATACAAAATTGTGAAATTCATGACCTCCTGTATGAAAAATCCAAGGACAGTTCATACGCCATTGCTGTATTTTTTTGGGATGGCCTCTGAGGTGAAGTTATTGAGAATGGGAGTCGTATTTTTAGGGTGAAATCATCATATTCCGGAGGAAGGTAATTTTAAATTTTGCGTCACACACCTGCCTTAACGTTCATTCATGGACATGCGAAATTGACGTCTCAGCGTCGGTGGGTACATATAAGGAGGCAAAAAAATTAATGATCGAGTTCTCCCATTGCACACGGTGTTTATGAATTTTTCATCTGCAGCATTCAATATTTCGTAAACCCTGCCGTCATCTCTCCCACTTAATGGGTACTGAAAAAAATTCGAAGCGTAAGACTTGCAAAGCGTTGCATCGACCGTATATTTAATTGGCAGACGCGAAATTTGAGCCAAAAAACGCCTGCCGACACGTTGATTTTACGGATGTGATACTTTGACATCAGTAAGTATAATTGACTATATACAGTAAGTGTAATTGACGTTACATACGTTGTGAAATTGAAATATCTCAAGTGGTTGCTTATTTTTTCCCTGGAGTTACCGTTGAACGCAAGCAATATCATTAAATAAAATTACCCTCTCATTAGGGATTTTATTTGTATAATGAAATACGAAGCATGATCTAACCTTAATGAATAATTCATGTTTTAATTAACAAAATGAATGTGGGTATCTGTGAAAGAAGATATTGTGTATAGTTAGTATCATGTGTGAATAACTATCGAAAAGAGAACGATGCATTCACGGAACCTGCAATTCCATTAGTGCTACGTGCATCCCCTTTCATCCCATACCTTTCAGACCTTTCTTATCTGTTACGTTTTACGACAATGTTTACAATAAATGTAATATAGCCTTTATGAAAATAAATTTAAAAGGTTGAGCGCACAGTACGAGATTTGAAGGGTAATGTTTTTGTCTGCTCAAAATTTAAGACATATTACCTCCTTAAATGAGTTCAATCCCGTGAGTGTACTTCATTTAATAGTCAAACGACTTTTTTCGTGACATCATTTACATACACTGTGTCGGAAAAACATTTAAAACAATACAATTATGGTTTAACCCAAAGTTAAACTGAATGTATGTGAAACAGATTAGTTGCTAAATTACATTTTTTAGCTCTCAATACTATTTTCATCTCAAAGTAATCGTACGATTCACATTTGTTTTACATTATAAATATTCTCCATTTTAATGGAGAGAAAGATGATATACTTGCCTTTTATTAAGAAGAGTGCACGTATCATTAATAACTTGGAAATAAGATGCACGAATAGTAGTCTTGTGCTCCCATCTCGGTGTTATTACAGAGTTAGATTTTCCTCACCTCTCCGAAATAACTGGAATTTATTTCGGAAAAGCATTTTAGCACGCATGGTATTTGAGAGTCGGGTAGTATCTACAAAATACTAACATTACAAATTAGACGCGATGGTGATCATGGAGTGTACATTTCAAAATATACGCTGATGGAGACACGAAAATAGTATACCCAATATCGATTCCTCAAGAGGAGTTCAAAAAAAAATGTTTTGGAAACAATGTTCAGTATTTAACTGTTTTAATCCACCCTTTTAAACTGACTGTGTCCAGATTAGTATATAAGTTAGAACCGTTTGACCTCTTTTTACTATTTTTATCTAATTATTACTTCCATGACTATTATTACATTGCTCATTATTCTCATGCTTTTCGGCATGATGTTGAATCATTAATTTATTTTGCAAATAATTATATTTGCAATACTTATGTTCTCGTAGAGCTAAGATAACTTAAGGGATGGGGAAGAAGTTCTTCGATTATCACTCCAAAAGACTGACACCTTTCTTGATGTGTCGCTTCACACTTGGTCTTGCATAATTGTGATTGTGCTGTAGCATCTATTGTTTCGTCAAAATTAAGTACAATGAGCCCAAGTAAATTTCTCTTAGTATCATCCTTCACTCCTTTATTGGCTTCATTTTGACTCCAGAAGGAAAAGAGATCTTGATATAGCCATAGAGTATGGACTTGTGAGAGTAAATGTGTGCGTTATCCATGAAAAATATTCAAATAATGAAATTCAATTTCACCCCATATTCTTGAAAGGAGCACAGAAGCGCAAGATGTATGAGCTGGCCATGTAAAATTTTATATGAACAGTAAGCGAAAATAGTTCACCCTTGAGATAATTTTTGTGCTACAAAAATAGCATCCCATGAGCCCCTTGAAAGATACTTGAGGAAATTTCAAGAAAAATATCACATGATGCAAAACTATTGTTGAAATGTCAGAAATCATAACACCAAAGATTGAATAAATAATAAGTGTAATGCAAGATATTTTCTGAATCTGCAGATTTTATATTTTACAGTCATGTGCGATAATACCCGCCGCAAGGAATTCAGGAACTATGTTCTCTGCGTGAGGCGAGCTATTTCGTTGAGAAATAATTAATTTCCGTGTACTCTTTCTGCTATTTCTTTCGTTCATTCTTTGCTATTTATTTATTTTTCAAATTATAAAAAAACAACTAGCAATAGCCTATTTTAATAGTGAGAACATAACAAATAAATATAATGGCAAAGATGAAATAGAATATTGAATCTCTTTATACCAAAAAGATATTGGTACCAAGACATTGGGAAATGGGTGTAAGACACTAATGTATTAAATAAATTAATCAATTGTAAAATTTCTGGCTTGAAAAAACCTACAACCCTTATAATTTATACAATTTACTGAAATAATATATTTTAATTCGTTTATGCTTTATTTTGACATGCTTATCATACATAAAAAATTGGATGACATATTTAGAACACAGAAAGAGACTTACTAAAGCCTTGAATCCTTTTATATATCCCCAATTTTCAATGACTGAACTGTTTGCTTTCCTCAAAGACTCAAAAACTACAATAACAGCATTGTTAATTTGTCACGTCAATAGCTGCAGATTTAGTAGAAGTTTTTGCGGATGAGTACAAAATGCTCTGGCGATCACTATTTCAGCATCAACCCTTTCTCTTGTAATATTATTCTCAGCAGTGAGGTAATAATAGATATGTATCTGGAAAGCACTCAAGGCCAGGAGAAGGGATCAAAGGTCGCTACTTTGTCATAGAAAACTCTTTGCTTGCTTGGCTACTTAATTTTGCTTCGATGACGCGATAGGAATGTTAATGCCAAGAAAACAAAAAAATGAGGTGTAATATTTCCTTCAATGGTTTATCATTACATTATATTCCACGCGTATTGCATATTCAGGTAGTTACATCAAAATAAGTCATTAAGTGAGTGTCAAGATACGTTACAACAAAACAATGATTACCAGGAAAACCTTTTCACATAGTTACTTAACCCACGAAAATGTAATTTTTGAAAACAGTACAACTATTTAACAGAATAAAATTCCCCAATCAATTTTAAAATTTTATTACTGTTAATTAAATATACTGGAGAGAAAATTGAGGGTATTTTTCAATTTATTAGTTATTAGGAAATGTAGAATTTTCTTTTTGCAACAAATTAAACTCATTATATGACCATTCTAGTTCACCCAACGATTGCAAATGAACTTTGACGCCGATTCAAGTTTTTATTTTTTATAAACGAGGAAATATGGTGGATGTAACTTGAACAAATGTAACATTGAAGGCTAAAAAGTCCTATAGATTTAATCGACGACTCATTTGATCAGAGGCGTTACCTTCTCATGCGTTTAGATCAGTGTCAAATGCCATATAATCCATGGTAAAGATATGCCAATCCTTTTAATGCCTCTGCGTACTAGCCTTGTGACCTGGCATTTCTTAAGTTTGGATGGGATCAGTCACCCGGTATAAAAAATATTCACGACACTTTTTCAAAATTATGCGCATTTTAAATGAAACCGTTCGATGTTAATGTAATTGAAATTTTACACCCGAGACACACGCAATGAATAATAAAAAAGAGTTATAGGCAATGAAAATTAACAAAGGTCCCATCGAACCCACGACCTTTGGGTTGGTAGGCGAGGACGTTACCCCGCCGCAACCGAGGCCGGCGAAATTAAATCAGGAAATGCAAAAGAATGAAAATTGTATTACAAAGGAAGGGGAGTAGCAGTCGGATCAATTTAGCAGCTGGAACAATTTATTTAGAATTGACAAAAGAGCCGTGGAAACTTAGCTGCACGAAATATGATCCGTGAAATATAAAATTTCGAATACGAAGCATAAATGTGACAGCTCAATATTTATAGATGGCGCAACAATCTATTGGCATATACAATACAAAATTGCACGACTATACACGAAAAAAAAGAAAATAGCTATCAGTCGAAACCACAAGCAAAGAAAAAATTGAAAAATGTTGGATCAAAACATATTTGTTTATATTGAAATGAAATGAAATAATTATCTTTGTAATTTCTTTCATTTCAATATGTAATGCAAATTGCATAAAGTTACGCCTGAAACAACAAATTTCAAAAATGATATTTGTTTATGATTGAATAAACGTTAGACACAACTTCTTCGAACTAGTATTGGATTCCGACAAAATTAATTCAAATTATTTATTTGGATACCAATATCTGTTTGTACTCAAACCATATTGAAATCGTTCAGAAGATATTTTGGTCCAATCATCACCACGACAGCGTATCAAAAGAATTTATGGGGGAAACCGGAATCCGATCACCATTGTTTGAATTCCGTTTCACTCTTTCTTGTCACTGCAACTTCTTCAAGGGAAATTCGTGAAGTTTCACCTCGAAAAAATATCTCTCCATTGAATTATTCTACCTCATGTGTTCACACGTCTTCAAACGCGGTGAGGATAGGCAGTTCAAATGGAGGGCTTGCTGTGGCGGTGTCGGATGGGGGCAATCGGTGGCGGGCTCACGTCTGGGGGAGGAAGGCGGCGGTCCCTTAATTGAAATTCGCGCCCAATCCATCGGAACCCCGCTGTGAGCGAAGCCAGTCGCCCGGAATACTGGCCACACACCTACATAACCATCCGCTTCACCCCACCTACCCTCCCACCCCTTATAAATTCCCGCACCCTAGACCACTCTTTTAATATTTGACCCCTCCTCTTCTTTTCCCCTGCTATCCACGCACTGTACCCTCCTCCCTTTCGGGCCCCCCTGTCCTCCCTCGCTCTCCCGTATCCTTTTACCCCCACTCCCGAACCCCTTCTCATACACGCGAACCCCTCCCAGACGATCCCCGCTATCCCTCACCCACCCGCTCTCCTTTTCCTCAACCCCTCCCTCCAGCCGCGTAAGCAAGGGGCGGGGAGTGGACGCCCCGATTCCCGCTACCGTTGCCATCTTCGGCGGAGGAAAACCTGTCCGCGTCCCGACCACCCGCGGTCCCAGCCGGGAGGAATTATCCGGGCGATCGGGTTAATAAAGTACGAAGCGGGAGGTCCAGCTGGGTGGAGTCGCCGTGGACCGCGGGGCGGGAAGAGGAGTGTGGGAGAGGGCGGCAGAGGTTGGGCGGGCGGGCCCCCCCGGTCCGCCCCCACGCGAGCTGGCTGGTGGACCGCGGGGGCGATGGTCTAACGACGTGACTACGGGGGTGGGCGAGGGTGGATCGGAGTGTGGGTAGCCCCAATGGGTTCCACGCCCGCGCTCTCACACGCGTCTCCCCCGGAGCCCGCCTCGGTAACGTGCGGCGTTTGGAGTGCAGTCATTGATGACGGTGGAGGGTTGAGTGAACCAAAATGTGGGTCTACCTTGCTCACAGATATCAGTGACTTCAGCTCATTACAGAGAGGTTGAGTAACAGAACAGATAATTCATTCCTAAATATGCCACTCCTAATCATATTTAAGCTCCCATTTCAGCTCATAAAGCACTAGAGTTTGTTGTAATTAGGAGGAAAGTTCCATTGAGTTACTAGGAAGGTTTAATTACTCAGCGTTCAAATACTATGTCCGCGAATGCTTGTGGGAAACCATCAACCTCCGCTGAACGCTGTAAATACAAAAGTACAAAATTTGGTACAAATATTCCACAAAAATTTAAAGTAAAAAATTCCTACCATATCTTACGCAAAATCTTGAAATTGAGCACTTATAGCTAATTGCTTGCAAAAATTTAGCACTCACAGCTGACTGGAGTACGTATATCGCGTTCTATTTATTGGGTTCTCTGGATGCGTTGACTTATGACTGTACTGATTTTGCTCTGTTTGATTTCTCTTAAAAACTAATGAAAAGGTCTTAGTAAAATTAACTCCTGTGATTATACTATTCTAATATTGCATTAACTTAGCATCACGAGTAATTAGTTAACATGATTGTGTATCAAAAATACAAACAGGGATACTTTCATACTTGACATACTTTCATACTTTTTTCATTATACCTACACTGTTGTGGCTCTATCAGAGGATTTGACTGCCAAATTTCAGTTCGCTATAGCAAACAAAATGAAATTCTTCTGTTATTTATTTATAACAGAAGAATTACATTTCTGAATTAGAGAATTAATTATTCTGTTATTTTAAGTTTACAGGACTAAGGGGCAACAAGCTATTATAAATTTTCTTTTAATATGTTGGCGGAAAAAATACGTGTACATTAGCTCTGTTTGTTACCATTTCTTATTTCGGTTTTCAACACGTGTGCACATTGGCGTAAGATTTCGAGTATTATATAATTTTAGGCATATAATAATAAGCCCTCTTGACATTTCTTAAGGCTGATTTAGTTTTGCGTGGCATTTCTAACCAGGAACATGCAAAGCATGGTGAAGATGTGTGTGTCCCATCAAGATTTTATTTATTATTTTTTTCAATGAGTCGGGAGTCCGCAGGATGAAATTTCTGGCGAAGAAAATCTTCCCGTGTTTTTTCATCATCTTTTTTGTAAAAAAATTAAGGAAGTCGGCCACTGCATCCGATCGCATGGCCGCGAATCCTGTCACGGCACCGTCTCATGGGTGGGCTCGGTAGGAAAAGCTAACACACACGGCGGACGCACACGCACACCCGGGGTGGGAGCTATCGTGCGGAATCAGGAGCGTTGCAACGGACGCTCGAGCTGGGATATTCCGAGTGGGAGGCCGCTGGCTTGTGTTGGATGGATTTAAAAGGTGAGGGGGTGGGACCAGTTGACGAGGTGGGTGTGGAAGAGGCTGCGGGACTGGGTGGAGGTGCAGGCGGGAGGAGGGAGAGCGTGTGCTGCGGTGGTCATGCGTGCGAACCACGGGAGATAGCGTTCCAGTCGGCTATCTTCTTTGCTCCCGAGATAACGCGATCCGCGCCCCTAAACCTTATTAATGATACCACGGCGTGGCTTCGATGTTGGTCTCGTTGCTTCTTGGGGTGATGTGGACTAGTTTAAGAGGGGAGGATCGTTAATGGGAAGCCGTTACCAAGATTTTTATACTGTAAGACTTTTGAGAGGAATGTTGGGCTTTGGTTTCTTCCGTTCTGTGCAACGATCAGTTTGCAAACCTCACTGCGTGATCAGGTTGCTTTTGGAAAGACAAGACAGTGAGTACTACTTACGTCTTGGAGGCCAAATTGCCATCGAAAGAGACCTTAATTAAACAGATAGCAGCTGATATTTGTTCTTACCATACTGTTAATATTTACACCAGTGTAATTAATCGCGAATACTGTTGAACATGAAATTTCGTCAATGCTCCGTGCTCTTACCTTATCAATAATCTCACAAAATCATTCCTTAAAATACCAATTTTGGTTTTTCTGGAAGAAATAATTGTTCAATGGCTCGTAGTTTGAGTGAATGAATCGTGAAAGAAAGAATCCGTCTGCATTATATTTGCACAAATAAACATATTCCATACTTTTCACTTATTTGCTGAATTGATATCTCTCATGTCATTTTTCTTCCGTGATTTCATTTATATGGTGGCAAAATGGAAAAATATGAGGGAGAATAATTCATCAAGTGAAAAGGTTTGAGTAATTCTTTAATACTTAATAGGACTGTTTAATGTTCAGTCATAGGCTTATTTAAAAAATAGACATATTAGTTGCAAATTCGCTTGTTTCCTTAATGTGCTTAACAGTTGTTATTTATATGCCTTAATTATAACATCACCATTCATTTTATCATTTATTGTTGTTTAATGTAATTATTGAAATATAACTCAATATAACTGTTACTATTTTGTTATAATAAAATGTTTTAATACATGTTAATTTAGGTAGCAGCGAAATATGGTTAAATTATGAGCATTGAATGTGTTTAGTTTTCCATCAGTTGAATTTTCAAGTGCTATAGAAACCCCATTGTTTGTCACGGGGAAATCGCGCTGCTAAATGTTAAGGATTCTTTGCTAGGTACCTTTAATCCTTTTCTCTGCGTGTGCGACCTCTTGATATAGCACCAAGGAGTAACAATTTAATGTCTACTGTGAAGTATTCTCAAGCTTATCCAAATTCATTGCTTTCTTAAAGAAGGAAGGAGTTAATTAAGATGCAGTTCTGCGTGATTGGCGTTACTGAATGACAAGTCAAAATCTTTTCGAAAATAACGCCTAAATAGACGTCTTCTTCGTTCATGTTTTGCAACTCTTTTTATATCCATCAGTACTCAGCCGAGTTGAGCGAAGATTCATGTTGCACGCTTCTATCTTGTAGTTGGCGCACACGCAACCCTTCCCCGTAATTAATATCTCACGACCGCTTGCCCGGCTAACGTGCCAGTACGAAATGAGCGCAGTCGATTCACTCTATCGCTTTGATTCCGTCTGTCTCCCCACCTACTCATCTTGCTTCCGTGAAAGGAAACTAGGCCCTGCGACTGTGTTTTCATTTCATAGCGATTGCCGGTATTTAACCCACGATTTCGCGGCGAGCGACTTCATCTCCAGGCGTTGAAATAACCCAATGGACCACCCGTTTGCGCGGAGACTTTAACGAGCGATTTGCACGGTATGCATTTTCTCTCGATGATCTTTCATTAAAAAGCTTTACTAATAAAGTTCTTCCCAACTCAATTTTACTATCAAAAATAAATATATTTATGAGTTTATTATGTGGATTTGGGAATATGAAATTATTGCTAATTAATATTGAATAGAACACAGACCTTTCTCATGAGAAATTATTTATGTAGCACATGCCATGTATGAATAAATTTAACGTTTGAATCACCATATGAGGATAAAATATTTATAAAAAAATGAATGCTTTTCAGATTAAATTTCATACTAATACCGGCCCAAGACTTCACATATAAAATTTACAAGAATATATTTAATAAGATATTTAATAAATTTGGTCTAAGTAAAGTTGTATAGTGTGATTTAGGTGCTGTAATTAATTAAAATTATGCTTGTATCATGCATTTATTTATTCGTATAAATTATCACTCTTTAATTATTCTAAAGTTTAATGAAATTACCAATGGCAATTTACTCTGCGATTGCATATGGCGATGCCTTTTAATTTTATAACTTCGACGGTTTCGCGGTATCTGAGTTGAAACTTGGGCCGTGAGCTTTTTTTCAAAGCGATTAAGACACATATAAGGTGATATCTTCATCATCATGGTACTTATTCTCAACTCTTAACGCTGGGGCCTCGTTTACTTTTTCTGAATCGTGCGACAAGCTCCTTGTTACAGCAGCGGGATTTACTCGTCCGTTTTAAGTAGCCCATCCAGCGTCTGGGACGTTGTAAGCACCTTCGATTTGTCAACGTCGGCCCGTGCAGCACTGCACGCTATAGCCGCCGATGCCGGTCTACCCCAGCACGGCACGCGATGGCCAACCGGACTAGCGTCTTCTGCTGTCGCATTATTTTTCCCCATATGCAGTTGACGATTGAGTCGCACGGAGAAAACACCTATCCCATCTTGGAGGAGACGTATCTACTGTGGTTCCGTTATCTTCATCGGGTTCTCGTGACGCGGAGGAGTTAAATTCAAAGGATTACGCTGCGATGATGCATTCGCTTCCTCCTGCTTCCTTCGAGGCTGTTGAGGGAGAGCTCAGTTCTTCGCTCACATATTCAGCAATCTCATGTGTACTTTCCCTTCACTTCGGAAACACATCGTCGTAGTGTTGCGCTGTTTCCCATCTGCGCTTTGTCGGACAAGTCTTCACAGGGGCGTGCGTTAAACGCGCGTTAAAGCATCACACGTTAAAGACAAATTAAAATCTACTGCCAAAGTAATCAACCCACATGTTGGTATTTGATATGCGAAGGTAAAGCTCAATCCCGACTAAATATTTTGAAGCATGATTTTTACACTTGTCAGGCGGGGGGGGGGGGGTCTTTCTATCTGCTACTATTTATATTCCCATGAATGTACCGATGACTTCATGTAAACGTGCCCTCAATATAATGAATTTTCAAACAAAATATTGATTTAAGATGTCGATTATCCTATTACAATCCCTCTTATTGTTTTACCACCTCGAATATATTCCTCATATATCTTATTCAATCGTAGTATTGGCCTTTTTTCCTTTCGCTTTTGTGTCCCATCTATTTCATTAAGCTTGAAATCAGTGTCTCATTTAGTTTTCAAGCAAATTTTCTTCTTTCATCTATGCTCCACGATGTTTGTAGTCTTCTGTATAAATACTTCATTATTTCCACTTTTGAGTTATCATTTAATGACTAATGCCGCCATTTGCACAATCCTTCAAGTACGACCTGTCTTCTTTGTTACCCTTTTTTTATTGTGTTATGGTGATTTTCCAAATTTAGGAATTTTTGCTCCGTATGCAAATTATTGCTAAACTCCCACTTAAAGCACTTGTGTGTTTGCTGCGTTGTTATTCGTCTACTACTACGTAGGACATCCCACTCTTTATATTTTAGTATGAAGATATCATCAGAGTGTCTCGTAAAGCACCTTCCAGATTAACTGCTAGTCATAACTTGATCGACTTTTCGGGGAATTTTTTTCATAAGCTAAAACTTTTTCCAGATATAAAAGATTAAATTATATTGCTCTTGAGATTATTAAAGCTGAAGTCCCTAAGACCTCGTCAGAAATGTAATAAGGAGATTAATTGGTTGAATCGGTACCGGGATTTACTCGAGCGATTGATATATGCATGGTATCCAACCAGATATGTGATCTTCACATACTTAGTCCCATATCGGTGACGAGATATTGTTCTTCCCGTGACTCGTCATCGAAGCTTGCCAGCCGCCGCCCGCGGAATGGGTGGTGGTCCCGCTCCAAATCATGACTCATTTCATCGAGTCTCCTCCCTTCGTCCAAATCACGCCCTATCTTCGTTCCTCGGGCCTCGCGCCCTCTACGCCCTTCTCTCTCTTTCCCACCGTCATCAATGCGGTTCTTCATCCTCATCCGATTTCAATCGAACGTATCCCTCACCCCCGCGGGGCGGTCCCACGGGGGCGCCCGGAGTGCCATCTCTCCCATCCACGGGAGACAGTTAACATCCTCCGCTCGGCGTGTTCTTCTGACGCGACCAAACCCACGCCTCTTTACCGATTGCGGTCGGCGATAAAGATCCATGCGTGCCTCCTCCTTCCAAGTTCATCTATCGGAGTGCGTCACGGGATTTCTACATATATTTTCCCCTTTTTGCGTCCGTCCGTGATGTACCGACGCGGAAATCGGTGTGTGTTTTCGTTCGAGAGATTTTTTTAACAGAGTTCTTTTTAATGTACTCGTCATCATAATGAACTAAAATGACTGTATCTTACTAGTGGTAGGAATTGGATATCGCAGAACTGCGACTTGACTCACTCCGTATGACTTTGATGCAGAGATGAAACTGATTCAATCAAGTAATAATTTGCCGACTCCCTGCACTTGGAAAATGTTATCGCATGTCACTCCCAGTGAATCAGGTAGATATTATTCCTCACGTAAATATCGTGATTTTAGCAATCTAAAATGTTCAGACTCCAATTTGATATTAAGAATGCCGAAAATTTAAATTGGTTCTCCCTACTTTTAAAATTTTGAGTAAAACTTGAAACACCAGGATTGCTCTCAGTAATAGGTACTATCACAGTGATAAATGAATTTAAATCTTGGGAGACTGCTGTTATCCTCAGATGAATCTTTGAATGGACCCTTAGTGGTACAGAATTTTCATGTAGAGACGAGATAGCCTTTGTCACAGGCAAATACACACATGTGTGACTTTTGAGTGAAAAATTGTTATAATGGCTAATATTAAAGTAGACATGGAACTGTTTACAGCATAGCTACGATTGAAAGTAAAGATTTTCTTTGCAACCAAGTCATAGAAGACGTTCAAAGTAAAATAAAAATTAAGATATAATAAGTAACTGAATGACGTAGAAATCAAATTACTATCATATTCATGGCTTCCTTTTCCTTCTCTATGCAATTTAATTTCTCAGTAAATTAGATCCTCAGCAGTTTAAGATTCTCAGTCCGCCAAAAACGATGGATAATAAATTCAATGATTTGCCTACTAATGCAGCCAATATTAACCGCCTTTAGTCCAATATTTACTAAGCATAGTGTATTATACTTTCAAGCTATAAATGGGTTCGCGTTCTGGGCAAAGCAGAAGTATTTTCTTATCTCTTACTTGGAAGTACTACGCGGCTGACCTGCTTTCAATACTTGAACGTTTCATTGAATGGAACTCGGGAATGTGATGTGTTTGCCTTAATAGGTATTTATAACTCCATGAGTGATTGTTAGGATGTGGACCCCGACGGCGAGAGTCTCATTTTCTGCCAGTTCCATGTCAAAACATACATATTCATTCAGCAGAGTTATATGATTCGGTTACGAATTCATCAGCATAAATTTTCAGTCAGTGACCTGGGATGTTAAATTTGTAAGCCGCCACCAGGAGTCGTAGCTTTTAAATCCTTCAAAATTAACGCCTTTGCGGTTCCACCATTTCAACCAGAAGAATTAAACTTTGCTATTTAACGCAAGTTTGAAATATAAATACTTCAGACATGATAATTATGCATTACTATTCAATTTTTGTCACAGCTTAGGAAAATTGAACCGGAAGAAAATCCAACGAACATGTTGCAGTTTCGAGGGCATGCATAATTAAGACGGTTTGAGTCATACCTATTGCGCAATATTTTATTTTCCCCCTCCCACACCCGGCACGCCTTGACGCTAATAGCTCCGCTGAGTTATAGCAATAATATTTTTCGCCCCCTTCCGCAAAAATTCATTTTGAGCATTATGAATGGTCAAGAGTATTTCATAAGTTGGTTCCAAGAGTCATTTGCATAATGATAATATTGCCATAGACATCATTTGGGCGCATATCTCATTTTTATTCTCCGAATATCTAACGGAATGGCGTCATTGATGAGAAAAAAAAAACACTGCCGCTCTTGGCACTGCTTGACGACGTCCCCTTGGTCCGAAATCGTTGTCTTGGAATGTTTCCCTTCTTAATTAGAGTTTTTATGCTATGCTATCTCTATTTCATCTATCTATTATCGTCCTGGTAGGCACAATATTTATTATTTTCGGTCAACTGAAACGTATATGATTAAAAAAATAATTATTTCAATCCTCATTTCATCTAGCCATCCCTTTCTAACAGGTACGGCTTCTACTAGTATTCTTCGTGTAAATGCTTTCATTTAATATCAACTAGCGAATACCTGTTGCTAAATTTTTGTGCTACCTACTTCTTTGTGCTTATACTTACTCTCCCCTCAGTAGCAGAGCGACTAAGTTACAGCGTGTTTAGAGGCAACGTTATGTAGTTATATAACGACCAATAGTCATACCATATCTATCGCATTTATAACTTACTTTCATTTGCTTCCTATCTTTGATTTTCCCCTGTCACAGAAGCCCAGCGGATATTATAATTCGCTTAATAGAGTTAGCATATGCATATTTATCATTTTTTTTGAAATTAGTATAGACATAGGTAAACTGCGCGTCGTAGTTATAAATAGTTCAGCAAAATTATCTGCGTTTTAACTTAATCGTTCAACAGCATTTTCCTCGATGTGAAAAAGCAAATGTTAGTGAGCGAGCCTATTTTCACTTCTCCTTTGATTATTATTGTTGCCGTATTCATGAAGTAAGAGGCAGAGTTGAAAGTAATTCACGAACAATGGGCAACTCTGGAGGGAAAGAAAATCCACCGGAGCGGCAGTTACAATGCCCCGGGAGAGAAGGTGGTCGAAACGGCTCCTCGGTTTAAAATACAACGTTCCCTCGAAGCGACTGATGGATGGCAGCGGTTCATCTTCATTCTTGCCTCGCCCCGTCGACGGTTTTTTTAACGATTCGGAATCGTTCCCTCCCTCTTTTCCCTCCCCCACCGCCTAGGAACACCGCGAGAGAGGCGCAAACGCCTCTCTCGCGAACGTGATGCAACACCCAGGCGGGCCCACTCTCTTTGACTTTACGACGATGTGAACGACGGTGCTGAAAGACGGGGTAGAATTGAAATTACGTCCCGGCGGGTGTGTTTGCGAGGGCGCGGGTCGTTCCCGCTCACACCAGGTGCGCGGCCGCGGAGAGGTCGGCGGAGTGTCGTCCCTCGCCGGCGCCGGTCTGCACGGCCCGCCTGCACACGCCACTGCCGCCGCGGGATCCCCTTTGAGGAAATCGGAACCTGTCGTGGTCATTATACCCGCCGGAAACAATTTCCTCGGATACCTATTTGAATTTAGACATCGTTGTTGGTTGCCAGTGTTCTTGGAATGGTCCGATGGAGCTCCCCGCTCGACTCGTATCTCCATCAATCTCTTCATTCCTTGCTCATAATCTTTCCAATCTGTTGCGGGGTTTCATTTCTTATCAATGTGTTCTTGTTTCTTTGCTCAGTACGTTAAATCCTATTTCACCCACTGCAATTCTTTCCAACCCGTTTTCGTTCTACTTTTACTAAAGATACCTGGGTGATGACAATATATCTATATTTTCAACATCCACTGCGAGCATAGGCTAACACTTTGATGCATGCCTTCTTTTCACGCACGATTTAATCAATGCAATACCGAAGGGCCCCAATGCTTATGGTAGAAGCTATATGTCTTTTCCTATGCGATCATGAATACAACACTCCATTCTATGATGTTATAAAAGGCTGGTGTTCCAATACCTTTTGGCGTACGTCCATAAGGGAGCATATGGTAGGTGGTTTTGATGTAGCTATCCATCATAACTAATTATCCCTTGTTTATTTGCAAAGGACTTCTTACTTTTTCAGTTTCATTTCATGTGTGTTGGAGACGCAAGCATTGGAAAGTAAGTGCGATCGGTATGTGATTCACGAACTGATGGTAGTCAGTGTAAAAAAACAATGGTTATGCGGTTTTAGAGGAAGAGGAAAGCTAAGTTAAATATTAAAATAGGAGTTCATAAACTGGAGCAGGTGGAAGTTTGGATATGATTCTTTGAACCTAAATGGCCAAAGTAGTTGATAAATAAGAAGAAGCAATGCATTGGGTGAAGTAGTTTTCACACGGTGGGGGGAACTGATGACAGAAACGTAATTTTGACATGGAGCGTGGTTTTCGCGGCGTGGAAACATTGGTCGTTGAGGCTAGAAGATAAGAATAGATTAGAGGCTTTCGAAATTTGGGCAGGACGGGAAAGATGAAATGGACAGAGAGGAAAACGATAATGAAGTTTTTGGCTGGGGAGGAGAGGGGAGTTTTTGTTGAGATCCAAAGAAGGCAGAAAAGATACAGAGCATTTTGATAGGCGATGGGGTGTTGAAAACTGTGATAGAGTTTAGAACGTTAGGCCAGCAAGTGATGGATAGGAATAATACAAGTATTTTGGTTGGAGTGATGTGTTTGGTTGGGGTCATGTTTATTTGCTGTATCGGTTGTGAGGTTGTTTTCTCATGAGAGAAAAATAAATGTATGGCCCATGTTCATCCTAAATCTACCATATCAAAACCTATCTATGATGAAATATAAATGTTAACATGCCATTTTATTTGAGGTAATTTGATTATTAAATGTGAGTTTTGGACGGTCTCTAAAAATTTTCGTGTTCTACGTATCGTTTGAAATTCCTCTTGTTTGCCACACATGATTTATGTCTTGAGTCCTTCGTATATTCTACCTTTCTTTTTGCCATCTAAAAAGCTTATTCCTTACTTTATATATTCTTTCAACCAAAACTTCTCCTTTATAATAGGGATTTAAACATGCTACTCAATATTTTCTCCCCCTTCCTACCTATCAATATTTTTGACTTCTTCTCCCACATTTTATGTTTTATCGTTAGTCTCCTTCTTGGTCCAACTTAATTTCTACTATCTTTACCATACTTCTCAGAAAATATAGCCGCCCTCTTCATTTTACCTTAAAGACCAAGCTTCAGATACTTATTATGCTACTCTCCATATTAGTCTTTATCGTATCGTAATGGCATTCTACCGATCAATGAAGATTTTGGCACAGCATACTGCCTAACACCACTGCACTTCCAAGTCATACCCAACACGACACAACGTGAGACCCTCAACCAAAGTGTACGATTTTAGAATCCCGCATACTTTCTGCCTTACATTACTTAGTCCAGCATGTATATACCTAGCGTACCTAATTTTTTCCACTCAATCAGTTTTCAACACTGATCCTAGCTATCACAGCCCTGGGGTCATCAGAACGCTCAAGCCCTCCGATTACGTCAAGGCTGCAGTCCTTGAGGAAGTTTTACCTAGTCTATGTATACGATTTGCTAAAGTAGACGAAAATTCTTATTCCTCCGATATCAAATTAGGGTTTTTTCTGTTCGAAAGATTATCTTCAACTGTTCAATACGCTTGGTTTATATTCTAATTCCATTTAAAATATTGAAAAATTCAAGTCCTATCCCTTAGGGAACCAATCTAGGGTCCGCCGCAGCCACCTCAGCCGGTCGAGACGATTCGCGAACCCATTTTTACTTACTGGAACCTCAGACGAGACCACCCTCGATAGCCCTTGCGCGACCCTGGCGTCCCCGGTTCTAATATAAATGCAAATGTTCGACGACCACATTCGGGGACCCGGCCTGATTGGGCGGCGGACGAGGCGAAGACAGTGGTGCCCCGGAGGGTCGGGCGCGGGAAGAGTCAAGTTCACTTTGTGGGAGTTATGTACCAGTCCTCGACTGTCCTGGCATAGAGTCTCCCCTCCCTATGAGGGGGGGGGTCGCGCAAGGCTCGCCTTCTTCAAGCACTACTCCGGCGAACGACACCGGACTCGTAAAATACGGCACTCACGCCGGGCTCATTTCGCCCACCTATATTTTATGCGGTGGCGAAGACTCGATGGGGCGAAGAGGGCTTTTATTCTCTTGAGGTGAGGTAGTGAGGGATGGAAGGATGAGGGGAGGAAGTGGTGGGTGAGGGACATGGAGGGAGAGATGGGGCGGAAATGGAAAAGAAAATGAAAACTTTCCTTCGAGTTAAGTGCTTCGGTACAGGTCTCAAAAGCCTTTCGAGACGGACTTCACCAACATTCAAACTCGGCGAAATTATTACAAATTATAAATGTACACCGTTTGCCAAAGTAAACAATATAAAGTCTTCACTCAATTTTAATGGCCCAAAAATTTTTCCTATTTTGGTGGACCATTAACTTTTTATAATTCATCTTTAATCTATATTTCTCCACCAACTGTACTAGCACATAATATCTGTGGCATACATGGATTAGTTCTTCGTATTTTTATGAACATAAAAAACACTGTTAAATCGATTCAGAAATATTCTTCTGATGATTAGAGACCATTTTAAGTTTTAGGGCCAAAAATTTCAGTAATTTCATACTGAATCCATTTTGTCTATGCATTTTTACCATCTACACCACCATTATGCTAGTATGCCACCAATATGCCACTATTGGCCGTAATGGTTCAATTTTTTAATATAAATATGTATATTATGAACATACACTTTTATAAAATTCTCTTAGTAAATTTTTCCATCTTAAGTTGCCAAAACAACAATAAAGTTTTTATGCCTCATCTCTTACCAGTCGTTCTTCACCGTCTGTACTAGAAATGAGTGTTTGGATTAGTTTTTCACGTGTATTAACTCTTTTAAAAAATTCATCTCATGACAAAGAGACCATCTTCTATCTGGTATTATAGGACTTCTTAACGCCTCGAAGGTTATAATTTTCTTGTATCTCTTGTTCATATTCAAGTATTATTAATAACAACGAGATATCCTTCTCTCATCTCCCAAAATCAATTGAAGCCTTGTAGGTAATGTTTTTAGCATTTCTATTCGCTCAACCTTTCATAATTTTCCTTGTCTCCTCTTTGCAGCGTTATTTTTTTATTTGATTTTTGCATCAAAGACGTGATTATTTTTCTTATTTTGGAGTACTGCTTATTTGTATCATAGTTTTTACGTGGTCCTCGGAAATAGTAACTGAACTGCTAAACGAAACAGATATTTTATTTTCTGGATAATTTCCTAACACTCTTATCAACACATGAACACGTTTTTCAGTGTCATCATTTACGCGATGCACAATTTGAGAATCCTACGATGATTATATTAATTTAAATTTTTTCATTCGTCGTAGAGGAGTTCCCAAGCGTATTACGTATCCATTGTGTTCAATGAATGTCGCAAACTTCGTTTGATGATTCAACCTTCCCCAGAGCATTTATCTGGAAAAATTGCAATTTTGGTTTGTGACTACATCGAATCCTCTCATTCTATTGTCTAGTGTATTATGTTCTCAGTTGGGTATGTTTTCCCTTACTGGGTCGCCTAGAGCCATTTCGTCTTTCCTCCTCCCCCCTCCCTCCGGCCTCTCTTGGCTAGGAGGTGTCTTCAAAATGTCCTTCTCTCTCCTAAGGCCGCAATTCCTCACGTTTCTCATTAGGTCCATTCGTTTCGATCATCATCCTTCGCTTCCGACCTCTCCGTCGCGGCACGAGGAAAAATTATCAGGGGCGAAAAAAAGGGAGAAAGAGGGAGAGAGAGTGTATGTTAAAGGTACTGCACATCAATTGAAGCAGAGTTAACATAGGAGACGGGAGAAATGGCCGGGGTGGAGAATAGGACGCGGGGTGGCGTGGAGAATCAGTGGGCGTATCCGGAGACGCGGCAGAGGTCGCGGAGAGGTGGTGAAGGGTCGGGAGGGGGGGTGTATGGAGAGACGCGCAGGAGGCTTGGGTGCCACGGTGAACTCGCGAGACTTGGTACTAAAAGCACGGCAGTCAATTTGCAAGCGCGAGAGCTCACACGGTCGGAGCTCGCAAATGCCCTGCACTCATGACTCTCATTTTCCCCCTCGGTGCTCCACATTTATGACAACTCATGATTCTCGATCGGGACTAAGGCTTGGCGAGTTCTTCGTCTCGTCTTCGTAGAACTACCGACATGATACTCGCTGCTGGAGTTGGTGACAGGGGATGATTTCGCACCGGGCACCATGGAAATTAAATAGTACTAATATTTTAAGGACGGACGGAGAAGTTACTACGTGCTATGCTTCCTGATGATGTGGGCATCTTAGGACACGAAACGCTATAGAAAAAATGAGCCACACAGCCTAAAAATATTCGGTAAGAAAGAAAAACTGAGGGAATCTGGATTGAAGTCACCTGTGTAATTAAAATGAAGGAGATGTTTTTTTTACCAGCAATAAATGCAGATTCCAAGAAACTGCGAGAAATGCTGTGATAGTACCTTTTAACAGAGTCATCGGCTTAATGTGCATTTTATGCAACACTTTCAGAGAGTAAAATCATTAGCTTTGACCTAAATCTGAACCCGGATCTCTCGATGTCCAGCCGAATGATTAAAGGCTAATGATTTTTACACTTTGAAATTTTGTGCATTACAATGCATATTTAGCGGATCTCCAGCAATTTCTCGGCATTTGTCAAAGGTAAAACGGCATAGTGCTTAAAGTTGTCTTTAACCTCGTGAACTGTGGTTTTACAGGAAAGACAGTAGCTAAATTCAAGTTTCAATGTTTCTTAAAGTTTCAATTCGAGCATTAGAATGCCAAGAAACTGCAAGGGATCCGCAACAGTTCTTTTTAACTGAGTTATCCGCAATATGCGCATTACCATGCTACAATTTCAGATGTGTATAAATCCTTAACCGGGATGATTTTTACAAGGGAAATTATTTTTACACACTAAAATTGTTGCATTGTTAAGCATTCGAGATAAGAATCTAATAATGATTCTAGTAATCGCACCTCTTGGTCGGAGGCCGTTTTTTAAACATCCACGTGATATCTATCAACTTCCTGTACCAAAGCTAAGCTGTTTTGCATGAGGTGATTCCACTTCTGGCATGCACTTTTGCACAGCCAAATATTTAGCTACTATTGACAGCATTAAATGAAGGGCAACGGAAATATATATATATATATATATATATATATATATATATAATATATATATATATATATATTATATATATATATATATAATATATATATATATATATATATATATATATATATATATATATATATATATATATATATATATATATATATATATATATATAATTGTGTAAAGGCGCTACCCTTATTGCATAATTACTACAGCAGGGAAGTATTACCAATATTTAGGGTCACAAGTAAAAATATACATGAACTGCACTTCCTGCTCCATGTGATCATCTCGTTTGCAATCCGATGTTTTAACGTCGATGACAGTCAGTGGATATCGTTCCTACGCAGTACATACATGCACAAAAATGACATTGTAAACCGGTTCGCTCTACATTACAATCTAATATATACGTTTAAGAACACAGCAGTGTGACGGAGCTTGTAATATTTTCCATTGTACGTTATTCATTTCAAAATTGAGCGGGGGATTTAGCCCGTCCCTATTTTAAGAGCGGGCGTGGGTGCAATGCAGCCACAAAACAACTCCACCGAATGCTGAAACAAATGGCTTGTTGACTCGACCACATTAAAATCCGTCGGCGTGGGTGGGACGAGGAGACGGTGGGAAGGGGGGGGGGCGCAAGGGGCTCGCGTCGGATGAAAGAAAGGTAAGACGAATGGGATGCGCACGCCCTCTACGGCAATATTGATCTTCTGGCCTGCGAGAACTGTGTCACTTCCGCAGTCGGACCGGAAGATGGCTCATTGGCGGCTAAACCAATGGAGAGGGGGAGCGTCCGCATAGACACACATAATAGACCGAGGAGATAACGAGGGAGACCCTTTTTAGTTAGTGCGAGAGGGCTGGGGGAGGGAGAGCAAACGAACCGTCCGAGGATGGTCGGTCCCTTTTTACCGGGGGAGGGAAGTTTCCGGTTCCTTCTACCGATACTGACGGCCACAGTCCTTAAAAGCGGTAGGAAAGAAAGAGTTCCGAAATATCCTAGAGTAAGGAGCTGGCCTTAGCCCTGGGAATGATTATCAATTTGTTAAAAATGCATCTTAGGTGATTATATCTCATTTGAACCTGATCGCTATCATTTATTTCTGGCGCCATGCCTTCTGCATATATTAGTTTACGTGGTAAGCGAGCCTATCTGTCTTTGGATGTCGTTTTCTCCGTCTCAACCCTTTGAGGGTAAGTGTAAATTTATGTTTGTAGAAATATTTAACAAAAGTTCTACCAATATTCCGTATTTATTTATATCTAGTCTCAGAGACCATCAACGCTCTGCTTTCTTTTCCTCCTTTTTAGCTGCCTCATTCTTTTACGGATAGTAAATGGTGTTAAATATGCCATTTTATCTATGGATTTTGGATCGAAACAAATGAATAGATAGGCAAGTACATCGATTGGATTTAAGATATTAACAAGTACGCCTTGTGATGAGGTGCGGCTTTCGAGGAAGAGTCTAAAATGATTCGAATTACAGACTATGGCATCCGATTTGGAAAACCTACACGACAATTTATATACAAGCTATAAGCTTAGCTTGTTTATATATTAATCACACTCTAATACACACACACACATATATATATATATATATATATATATATATATATATATATATATATATATATATATATATATGCATATATATATGTAAACCATAAACACAGTAATCAACCCGTAGGCTGATTTGGTAGGTGATGGCAGAGTTCGCCCAGTACCAAGCCCGACGGCATGTGAAATTCACGCATCAGAGAAAGGGGTGTATGCATCTGTGAGTGTAAATATATAATTTAATTAGTGTTGGTGTACCACAACCTTAACATTATTTATACTTGAATATCTAAAGATGCCAAAACACAGTGAAAAACTTTGCAACATATAATAAATCTCTATGGTGCTGGGTATCGTTCCTTCTGTTATCCGATTTACTTATTTATAAGTGTGAGCTCTAACCTTGAGACTGCCAAGGCACAGCAAAAAGGCTTCAACCACCCCAAATGCCTTAATCTGAATTCTGAAGTCTCCTGTTTAGCTGGAAGCATTTGCTTGCCTCACCACAAGGAAATGCATGTTGGCATTCTTAAATACGAGAATCTCGGGCGGTACAGTGACGCCGATCCTGAATACTTCCATATTTATTAGATGATCCGGTGGAGGTTCTTGCAGAATAAACCTCGTCTTATTAGATCCGTAACATCGGCGTGGCCCACTTCTACTAGGAGAAGTCGAAGGGAAGACGTCGCAATCACTCGGAATTCGTGAGCTTACCCAGTCGGATCTACGTATTTTCCGATTATGAGATACAGGGGTCGTCCGGAAAATAAGTGTACTGAGCTCAGTAAAAAAATTTTATTACACTTTTACATATCTTAAGCTAATATTCCTCAAAATAGGACCCTTGTGAGTCGATACACTTGTTCCAGCGGCGTGCCCATTCCTGGAACGCTCCCGCGAAGGCATCATCGGGAACCTCTCGAAGACACGTCGTCACGGCCTCTTTGACGGCGTCCAAAGTCCCGTATCGCGTTCCTTTCAAACTCCTCTTTATCTTCGGGAACAGAAAGAAGTCCGGTGGTGCCAAGTCCGGGCTGTAGGGCGGGTGCGGCAGCGTTGCCACGCCGTGCTTGGCCAAGAAGTCCGACACGACAAGCGCGGTGTGAGACGGCGCATTGTCGTGATGCTACCGCCAGATGTTTTTGATCGCTGGCCGGACGCGGGCGACTCGTTTTCGAAGCCTGTCGAGCACATTACACTGCTCTGCTATCATCCGAACACTAAGACGACGATCAGAGTTCAGTACATCGCGAACTTTTCGCACATTTTCGTCGGTGAGTGTCGTTGATGGGCGTCCAGGCCGTGGTTCGTCGTCGACCTCATCTCTGCCCTCCACGAACATCTTGTGCCACCGAAAGATCATATTTCTGGACATGGCTGACTCCCCGTAAGCCTGGTTAATCATACCGACAGTTTCGGTAGACGATTTCCCAAGCTTTACCGCAAATTTGATGGAATAACGCTGCTCCCAAAAACTTCGGCATCGCGGTCCGTGACGTGGGTCGAGCGTGGAGGTTCGCGTTAACAGAGCTCCTCACTACACCACAGCTCAGAGCCGACTGCCTTTTTCAGCGTCGCTTGCCAACATACCCCCCTCCAATCGCAGCCCGTCAGAGCGGTGCTGGGCGCACCTGGAGCGGCGGGAAAAAATCAGTACACTTATTTTCCGGACGATCCCTGTATATCTCCAACTCGACGTTTGCGACTCCGCATTCGTTGTGAAGCTGATGCCGATGAAATGCGATAGGTACCGGGATGTGCGAAAATTTCAACATGAAGGGGGATCCAACCAAAGTCCTTGTTTGATAACCCCCAGGACGCCAATAACTTAACAATTATTTAAAATTGAAGACGCATTTTAAACTGGCAATGATCCTCTAATTTATTTATTTATGTGCAATGTTTTAAAATAGATTTTTCCGTTCTCTCTTAGACACTAAGTATCAATATCATGTATTTTTTATAAGCTGTGAGCGGTGTGAAACGACCTTCGTCATCGAGGGACGTAAAACCCTATGCACCTACCCTATTCCTCCAGTGTACGATAATACGAGTATTATTTGTACTCCAATGTATTTGACTCATTTACATAGAACTCAATGCCTCTCTCCGTTTCATTGGTGCGTAGGAGAGCAAGAGCAAACGATGCAACGAGAAAGGGTAAAATCAGTCGTGGAGGAAGCCCGCAAGGAGGGGCGTTGAACAACGAACGTTTTAATGGAGTGGACGGGGGGGAGGGAGAGATCTCTGGGGGAGGGAGGACGGATGGAGGAGAGAGAGAGGGAGGCGGGGCACGGGGGCCGATCGGTGGTTGCGGGGAGGGAAGAGGGTGAGGGAAGTAAAGGGGATTGGGAGGGGGTGGAGCACCGGGGGAGGGGGAGGATCAAGGCAGCTGCCATGTGGACCAACGGTAGCCAGGGCTAGATCCCCGCTACCTGTTTTACGGGCCGGCTCTCATTCAAAGCGGCGGCCGGAGGGAGACGCCCCCTATCTCCTTTACCGAATCCGTCTCCGCCTCTCTTCAATCTCGTCGCCCCGCGCCCGTTCAAATGCTAGGAAACCCTGCGGGCCATCGACGGAAAAGAGAGCGTTTAGGGCCTGGGGAGCTAATGACTGGCTATTGATCGGCACAGTTTCATCTACGTCTACACAGAGCTAGCCACCTCAAGGGTATGCGGTAGGGGGTGATTCCACACCAGGTGTGCACCATAAAAATTATTGAAGCACGAAGGAAGAATAAAAAAGACTGCGTTTTCACAAGAAGGAATTTATTGCTGTCGACTATTTTCGCTGCATTTTAGCATCATCTGGTCCCTGGTCTAGTCTGGACTCTTGACGCTTCAAATGATACTACAGTGTAGCCAAACTAGTCGACAGTAATAAAATCTTTGCTGTGGAAACGCTAGGTCTTTTTGATTCTTTCATTGTGATTCAGAAATTTATTTACACGAAGTATCAGCCTCAACTATCTCTCAAATAAAAATTATTTGTCACTTAACTATTTTTGATTAAATGAGATTGAAATGATGGAAATAATTTAAAAAAATAGCTTATCAGATATTGCAGAGATTATCACATCCAGGAATGATGCGACATCTTTTTCTCAGCCCGCGATGTGTTGATGGTCAGGGCTCTCAAATTTTGGAGAGAAGATTCGGAAGTTCCAATTATCTTATGAGGGATTGTTACAATATATTTTCTAATGGCTTTATGATTATATATTTTCTAATTCAGTTAGGTTTGCTGATGATCAAGATCAGTCAGCCAAAGTATTGCTGAGTACATTGTTAATTCTGTGCAATAGTAATGGTATGAGAATACATATGAATAACACAAAGGTTATGCAGTTTGTCAGAAAGAGAAATACTAAGTTAAACGTTAAAATAGAAGGGCGAAAATTAGAGCAAGTGGAACTAAGAATTAAGCGTTTGAGAACTAAATGAAGCTCTTGCATAAATGGGAGGGTCTCTTTAGCAATGGCGTTGAAAATGTATTATTACCTCCATCGTACTGCGGTTGGAGAGATTAAGTGTAGAACATATAGATTTCAGATGTCATTTTTTCCACGAACGATAGAGGATCATCATAACGTTGTTCGACTGCGGTAGGGTCATGCTCGGGTAAAATTAGTCTGGTGTGTATTCACCCCCTGCCACACGCCCTACTGTTGGTTTGCAGGGTATGTAAATAAATAAATAAAATAAATAAACCCTTTCTCAGGTCAGGTTGAAGGTAAAGGAGCCATTATAAACTTTGTGGATGAAAACCTAAGAAATTTCATACACATTTGTTCACAGTTGTATTTAATGCTATGCATTGACTGCATGCTTGACTTGTAAGATTTTAGATCGTATTCACTCAGTAGCCAATTATTCTTCGATCGAAATGGTCGAATATTTATATCCATTGGCCCACTTGAAAACATGTCAACGCCTAAGTTAAATAAATAAAGAAAATGAGGGTGAAATCATCATTAGTTTTAGTCGCTCATTTTCTGCCAATCTTTTCTTAAATGTTATGGGATATCTACAGCACAAAGAGAGGTTTTGGATAAATCAGAAATCCCAGAAACAGGTTGTGGAACTAATAAATTAACATTTATTTGCGACGATCAAAGGACCATTCCTATGACGTTGGAAGCATTTAGTAGAAGTCTCTATAATGGCGTGCTGTCCGTTACTTCGAGTATTCCCAGATCAATACGGGGAGTTTATGGCGGTGCATTATGCTACAAGTGGTCAGCCGATCAAATTAGGTTTGTAATATGCACTGGCACTAAGAATTTCTACAGCTATATGTGGTGTTTCAAACTTTTGATGTCTCTTAATTATTCTCTGGCAAACTAATCAAGGAGAAAGTTGACACTTCTATTAATTTGAATTTTTATATAATTTCGTCATAGATGTCCTCAATCTTCGACCCTACCATTCAACGGCAGCCTAGAACACTTTAAATGTGGTCTCTTTTGTCCCCTAGCAAAACCGGCTGGTCCGTACCCTTCTTGGGTTCGTAGTCACTCGGCGTTCAGCCTTCTTTGAATGGTCCAATACCCACGAACGTACACGAGTATTTTTCACACCCACAACTCCATCACCGCTCAATCAACGATAAATTTCGATGAGTGTTTGAAATTGGCAATTCCAGGAAACAAATTGTTCTTTCACGCTAAAGGACGCTATTCTAATTCATTTAAACGAAGTCTCGTAAATCCCACATAACTCGACACTAAATACCTTTACATTACATATTTTAATACACTACATGTCACCTCCAAAAAATCCTACCTCCCTTCATTCCATCCTGCATGTCTTTTTGTCTTCCACTACCTTGTGTTCATTCTGCCCTCTCTTTCTCTCTCTCTCGCAGTCCTCAATTTTTCTTTGGTCTTCATTATGTTTGGCATTGAGTGTTCCTGCCGTCTGCGATTTTCCCAAGCAATCTTTTCTAGTCCCCCATAATTTCTAGCAGGTTTTCGTCTGTTTTCCTTTCCGTGCATTTTATCCATTCTTCTAAACAAATCCTCATTTCGAAAATGTCTAACCTTCTCTCTCAAAGTCTCAAAGTTTCAGGACCAAGCTAAACTACGGTATATTGAAAACCATCATAAGCATTATCAACAGCATTTAAATCCAAAGATTGAAAGATTGAAGGCCTACAGGTATTCCTTTCCAATTTGAACTCTTAGTTATTGAATATTGTTTTCGGTGTACAAGAAGGTTTCCGCGAGTTATCAAAAACACTGGTTTACAACTGAGTTTTGTTGTGACGGCGAGGGCGGAAATTAATTTGGTTAATTCGACCATTGAAATAGGAAAAAAGAGATGGACTATCAAACACAGATTCGAGTTCTCATTCTTTCCTCCGACGATACATGCAATCGTAAGAAAAGCTAACCCAAGGGCCCGAATCTTTGAAACTTCATCATTATGATGACTTAATTTATTGATTTAGTAAAACACACCAATTATTTCATGATGTAGATAGATCGATAAATAGAGGTCTTTATTTGAGCGAAATTAAGACCTATTGGTCCCTTCTTCCATTTAACCCATCGTCGTATACATATTATATTAGGCATGAAACTTATAGTTACATTCATATGTACACATAAATACGAGGGTCATCCGGAAAGTAGTACCCGTTCGTGAAATAAAGACACAAAAGTAAATATTAACAAACATAAAAAATTTTATTTGAAAGAGGATACTTTAAACTACTTCTCAACATAATCTCCAAGCAAATTAAGGCATTTGTCATAACGTGTGACAAGTTTCTGTATTCCTGCTGCATAGTCCTTCGCCGCCAGCTCATTGAGATACGCGAGGGACCCATCTTGCACAAATTTTTGCATAATGCAGATGGTGTTTAACAATTTCATGAACAATTGTTCGAGAAACATTGGGAAAATGCTCACAGATGTCATCAATTGTGACGCGCCGATCGTTCCTCACGAATTCGTCAACTGAGCTCACCAGTTGGTCTGTAATGACAGACGGTCTCCCCGAACGCTCATCGTCGTGTGTGTTCCCCCTCCCCATGTTGAAGTTGCGACACCACCGCCGAACAGACGACTCGTCCATTACATTGTCTCCATACACCTCCTTTAATTGGCGATGAATATCACATGGGCGAACGTTTCTTGCATTGAGGAATTTAATCACTGCCCTCACTTCACAACTGGCGGCGTTCTCAATTTTTTTAAACTTGTAAACAATCACAGAAACAACACAGGCAATGCAAGCGTCACGCAACTTGGCTCAGAGAAGGCAGACAAGCCACTGAAGCTATCTGACCTCGTCCAGCGGCTACTCGCGTCGTCAGCACTTCATGCGGCACGAACGGGTACTACTTTCCGGATGACCCTCGTACATATAGACAGACATACATTCATTTAGCACAGATTTGCACATCGAAAAGAAAAAAAAGTATTTATATATACATATATATACATACACATGATGTATGTAGGCATGTACGAATGTGTACGAGTGCTTGTGCATGTTAGAAAACGTATATTAATATGCATATACAAAATCGTATTTGTGCATGCATGGCTGGTACTCTAATAACCATCTCTTGAGGGGCATTGTGTAGGCACGTATTCTAATGCGTCTTCCGTCTAACACCCCGCTCTATCTGATCTCACTCGGTGATTTGCGACTTCTCTCTTCAGGTCGACCTACCTAGAGGTTACAGGTTAAGTCAATGTGTACCTACAATGACATTATTGATGACAATTATCGTAATGATATTTTAGTCGAATTACGCACTGTGTTCTGAATTCCGCGCGTGTCGCTCTTCGAAATTGTACCTTCTAATTTCTGGTGGCGCTTTCACGTCTACTTTATCTCCTGTTGTCCCCTAAAAAAAACGGTCCATCCTAAAACAAAAAAAAATTCTGTTGGAATCCGAATGCTGAAGCTTCACACATATTACCTTCTTTTTCTCCTGGGCGGAAGGATGAGAACCGGATTTTTTTAGTTCACCGCGTGAGGAACGATCGAGAGACCACTGCCCCGGAATACGGATCCGGACGCGGGTCCGGAGGTCAGTTAAGCAGGAGTGGGTGGGTAATTGGCAGGGGTGGACGTGGTGGAGAGGCCTCTTTGGTGGACGGAATTGGAAGCGGTGGTGAAGTGAAAGAGGTGGTGAGGTAGATGGAGGGAGCGGATAAGCCTTCCTATCGGATTCGCCCTCAGTGAATATCGCACGAGGAAAGTTCCCCCCTCCCGAAACGCCTGAGAGGAACGAAAAAAGGAGCTTGCTCGATTCCCTTCACCCGGATTGGTCGAGGAGAGTGCGTGAGAGAGAGAGAGAGAGGGCACCGGTGGGTGGCAAAGGATGGGGTAAGAGTGGGAAGGTAGAGAGGAAGGAGATGGGTGTATCGCGTTAACGATGTGTGAAGTATCCCTCAGTACGCCCAGTTTCTCAACCCTTTCCACCTCGTTCCCGGGTTGTGGCGGAAACAAAAAAAATAACCAGGCCCTCCGCGTCGGAAGACACCCGGAGTCTTGCCCACGGCTCGACGGTCGAGAGAGAGAGAGAGAGCTGGGCGTACGATGAAGGGGAGATGGGTAGGAGGAGGGACGTGGTTGGTAATTGGGGCCACTTGGCGACTCTACTGATTTCTACCCCCGTTCCCTCTATATGTACGACAATAAATAGAGATGCGGTTCGACTTTTCAAGTCCTCCGGCCCACACCGCACTCTTAACAGCAAAACGAGCTCAAATTGCACGCACAAAGTCCCCCAGGCCTTCGCTAAAACACCTCTGGGCCGTATAATTCAGACAAGACCACCCGGGGTTGAAGTAAAAAAGTGAGCGGCAGACAAGCTGTTTTGAAAATTTCCCTGGGCGAATCATGCTACTCTAGCTGCTGTTTCCTCATGTGAATTCGTGATCTGGTTTTGGACATAGAGTGCCTCGGACGGGGCTCAGTCTTGTGTTCAAGGAGAGTGAGTTATTAAATGTTTTTCTGAGGCTCTGAGACAGTTTGTAGCCCCCAAACAGTCCAATGATTTGTTCATGGAGTATTTCCATCACCAACTAATCGAATCAAACCCGTGGACTATATCGGATTCAGTGTGCGTTTATGATGTCATTTACCGCACTTGACTGCGTCGTAGTTAAATACACAATGATTGGCGCCCTCACTCCTATAGGATTCGCTATCATGAATGCATTCGCTACTCAGCCCCCGCCGTAGTTTAACGGGCAGTGCAAACACGATTTTTCAGCGGATTTATGATTTTATCTCCGACTTCGATTTCACACACCCATTTGAGCAGGATTAAAAAGTGGGTGGGTGCTGTGGTAACGCCGAGGCATTCGTTTGAGATCTTCGTACGGCGGGGTCAGGCAATGCCTACGATATTATTGCTTCGTTATCGTCGCGTTGTTCTCATTGCCATTGAAGTAGAATGATGAATACTCATAGACAAACTTAATAGGTAGGAGAAACATGAGTGGGATCATTTCGTATTGATTAGATAGACATGTGGACATCGTACCTCTCCACAGTTGTGATTGCTGATAACTTTTGACAAAATGTTGACTCAACCCGGCAAAGCATATCATTCAGTTACTAATTTTAAGTAGTGTAGTTCAGGCCGGATGAATACTGAGGTTTTTCATTTACAAAAATGAGATGAATTGCATCGCTATATGTAAAGGGAAACCATCATATTTGCTATACCATAGGTTCAGATTATATTTAAGTATCGCAAAATATTACTCAAGGAAAGGCTATGGCAAACTTTGTCTAGTTACAAGTTATTGAGAGTCATAAAGCAATGCTTATATTTCTGGGAAATTTGATGAAAAAGAAAGGGTTGAATGGGATCCAAATGGATATCGTATTACCTGATGTGAATTTGGGCAAAAATAATGTTTAGTGGGTAGGTACTTAAAATGCGGGATCATATGCTGAACGAAAACTTTTTCTACTCGTAATCGTGCATCGAAGAATATGCACAAATGATAATAATATGAATAATTTCACTCTAATTACCTTATTATGATGGTATATTGTTTTTAAGTAGAATTATTAGTGACTTCGACTAAATATCCTTCGGTGAATACGTAATATGCGTTTTTCAGTACAGTAACAGAGGTCAGGTTTTAAATCCATTATTAATAAATTCAATACCTATTTCGTACCGTGGATATGGGGAAGTCCTAGTATGGCACAAGATGAAGCATTTTCTCCTTTCTTTTAGTATGCACAATTTAATTTAGCGTTCACGCACGTGTGAAACAACGTCTAAGTGAAATAGATATTATTCCCTATGATTGAAGAATACATAATTCCATACTCCATTCTCTAAAATACGTCTCTTTGCGTTGTGCAGTGCAACTCCTAATTAATGTTTAAATACATACTTAATTATTTTTAACCCGAGAGGCAACGTGTAACATCACCGAGATTTGAAAAATCACAACGCGGTTCCACAAAATCGTATTGGTGACCATCCTTGGAGGTCATTCAAACTTGGTGGCCTCTAAGGAAATACATTTTCCTAACCTAAGGTCATCATTTTCATGACCATCCATTAGAAGAGGTGCTCCCATCCACAAAAAAGATCTCTCATTTGAAATTCAGAATTTGCGAAGGTAAGCACTCCGCGATGGAGAACAATTTTTGACGGAGGGTAGCAGATGGAATGTAAAGCACATAAAAAAATATAAAGGCGCGTGAAAATCCGAATGCTTCTTGCCCGCTAAGATAAAACCTTCTGAGTCGGAATTCCTTCAGGGTCGCCGACCATGAAGTCGGCAAAACTTCCTGATTAACTGGACGGTGCAGGGCCGAAGTTGTTGGGGAATCCGTCGCGAACGTCGACGGAAATTACCTAGAAAGGTCACCAGAAATAAAAGAGCCATTATGAATAAGCGATCTTCACGTTTCGTTCGAAGTGGGCACGCTGGCCGAAAAGTTTGAATTTGTTCCCAAGCAGTTCGTCGCCTCGTATTGTTTCACTCTTCCGGCCGCATGGCAACGGAAATCCGAGGTTTTTAAAATGTCCATCGTACACATGTTTAACATTACATTTCCTCGCTGCTGTTTTTTTAACAAGTAACGTTCGCATTTCCAATTCGTCTCTTTCCTTTCCGGAAGAGCATTTGTCTGGTTCATAACTCTACAGTCTTGAACAAAGTTTTCACGTGCTGGGATTGAGTGAAGAAACTTGTTTCTTTACCTTTAACGTTACGAAAACTGTAAATACTTATTCCAAATAAACGAGATTTACTGTCTCAATTTAATTTCAAAATTTGACCCTTCTGCACAGGGTATCAAACGCTCGCGTGTCATAGGTGATGCCTAAACGTAAAATTAAATATATGAACGTTTTCACTCGATTGCTGTCTCAATTTTCCTTACGCTTTCCTTGTTGGTACGATGTTAGTTTGACTCTTACATAACTCATTTGGTTATTCATTCTTACATATTGCTACTCTCTTCCCTCGTCCCGTGTCCTTTTCACCTGGTGCTTGTACACACTGTCACACATCTTTTAGGTGGGCTGCGAGGTATTTGTGTTGATGTAGATGTGTAGATTGTATTCTCATGTCTATACCTCCATGTCTATTGATGTAGGTAAGGGCGTATTAATTTGAAATCCCAAAAATTAATTACTGAGCACTTTTCAGATTTATCATATTCATGATACCCTGAAGAATGCTTTTTGTGGCAGGAGTAGGATCCACACTACACATAAGTACAGATGTGTGTAATTAGTTGAAAAGTGCACGCGTACATAAAAGACTGTAGTCTAAAAAAACTTCATACATGTTAGACAATCAAAAAAAAACCTTTGCCAAATTTTCGGAAGAATTACCATCTAACATAACTGAAGGTCATGCATAAAAAATAAGTGAAAACTTGCTGATCATAAAAAATATTGTTTAATACTTATTCATCTATGAATACGGAGTAATTGAAAAGGATGTGTGGCGGAAGGCGTTAGGATATTAGCATTTTATGGCTAAAACTTTACTTATATATGATTATAAATATATATATTTCTTACGCAAGGCACACGTACACTGACATATATGCATGCTTATCAGTATCATGCATTCAATGGTGTATCCGAGAATAGTTTTGAGATTTGCTTCTTGAATTTGGAATGTTGGCTCGATTACGTTCGAGTTTGCCATGATTTTGAGTCTAGTGGGGGAAAAACGACTGCCGGAATCTATTAGTGTTAGTATATATTTTTATTATTTTATACCCGTTGTCCAACCTATTATTTAAACAATAATAAAATCAATATCAACTAAACTAGGAAAATAATGGACACCTTCTGGAATTCACTCCTGACACCAAGTACTAATACTGTTGAGATCTATTGATATAGCCCCACATTCTGAGCGTTTTTGGAGTCTCAGTAAAGTTTTTAATCCTTGATTGCGGGTAGGTACGTACTCATCCAGTGAGCAAGAGCAGTTTTTTCAATACCCATCCACCGGTTTCCCTCCTTCCCCACTCCTCCCACGTACTAAAGGTCATTTCTCATTCAAAGGCTGCTTTCTCACGTGACCCGGAGCCCTTCTAGTGATCCTTCCCCACTCTACCCCACCTCCGACTCCTCCCAGTGGCTTCCCTCCTTCCAAACATGAGAGCCTCCGCTTTATAAGTCTCCCTCCCTTCCTCTCTCTCTAACTCCCCTCTTTCTCAGACTCCCAAGGCTGTAAAGAGTCTGCGTGCTTTCCAATACTCCCCCGTCCTTCTCCCTCCCGGCTGCCCTTTGTCCTTCAATCCCCCTCTCCCCGCCGTCACCCTTGCCCACCGTCCGCCCTCCCACTCACTCCTCGTCTCCCTCACCGCTCGTCCCCTTTGTCCGCCGTCTCCCGGTTCAGACACGCTCCCCCCGAGACGGACGGACGGACGGACGTGGTGGTTCCGTGTATTTCGGAAAGAAGTAGGTTCTACCTTCCTTATTCCTCACGGGATAACTAAATGCTTGGGGGTCTCGATGATGGAACAGAGTCATCTGTTGTCTCCGCTTTCTGCCGAGAAAATCTTCATCTTGGCAATCGACCTAATCATAAGGCAATGAGGATATTTAGCCCACGACCCAAAAAAGCTAAGTGAACCTGAGCATTATATTCCAATCAAAATGCAATAGGCAACCAAAATTTAATAGAAAAATACAAGGGACGAATGAAAAAGTACGGAAACCAAACTAAAATTTGTCCAGTGATATAAAAGATAGCATTAGTGATGGTAAAACGTTAAAAATTGAGTAATGTTTGAAGAGATCTATATCAACACAATTATCTGCAAGCTGCCTCATGGGAGTGTGGCTGGGTGTGGTATTAGGACACTGGTTAATTATATGTAAAAAGATAAAAAAGGCACAATATATACATAAATATGAATGTGTAATTGAACGTATACCTGCATAAACATAAACATGTCTATATACATCATGCAATAATGGGTGTGTTCGAGTAAAACTTACAACTTTTCCTGTAGACTTAAGAATATTGGTGGACCCAGGTTATGTTCTGTCATGACTTGTGTATCGTGCGAGGGAAGTATGAGTATTTTAATTGGTCTCCTTTATTTTATTCCGATGATCGAATCTTGTTGGACTATAATATTCCCCTCTTTAGTCACGAGAAAACTTGGAGTTCTTTACCTTCCTAAAAGACTAAGTCTCGCTTGCCCTTATCGTGAATCATCTAGCTGCTAACCTAATTCTTCCTGCATATCCGTCAGGTGATAAAACACCACTTACAGAAATTTCGAAAGGAAACTTTTGTGGAAAAAGAAATGAGTCTGGTTAAAAAGGCGATACTTCGATGACATCATTACAAGGAGCAAATATTAACAAAAGAGAAAATCAAAAGGCTACAGCTCAAAGTCGGAGCAAGAAGTTTAGATTTTTGACGATAAATGAGACGCCCTTCAAGTATTGCTGTCACCTGCCCTTCGGATGACTTACACGCGTTAGATGCGCTGTTGTAGACACATGGTAATTTTTGGAAAGTTTAGCGACAGAAAGATCGAGGTCATGTGTTGAATCACCCTGCTCTAGGGATAGACGCGAATAGGATTCTTCATCCACATGATATAATTCCTTGCCAGGAGCGAGGCATTAGTTGCCTTCATATCTGACATGTAGAGTATACTATGTATTCTAAAACATCAAATGAGTCATAAGGCTGCTCTAGATCACGCGGCGTAGCACTTGGGGCACGAATGTGAATCATGATCCGCTAGATTAGAGTGCCGTTTCCCGATGGTCCAACCTGGGGCTTCTGTGCAGAAGGCGCATGGGATTCCATGCCTCAGATCTCTTATTTTTCTTAGTTTCACGAAGTTGCACTGCAGTCCGCTAGTTTTTATAAATTTTGGGATATTCCACAGACGTTAATGTTTTGCGATAATCGATCATTTATTAAAAAAACTACCTCGTATCTTCATCGATGCTTGAATTTATCTAAATATCACTGATTAATTTGTTTCCAAAATATCGGAAGTGATCATAATAGTAAAGATAAATTAATGTCCGAATCTCTCACGAAGGAACATCTGCCTACCTAATAAACCTCTGTGAGCACAAGATGGGAAAGAATATGGATTCTCCTCCAATGGGGAATGAATTACGTAGTTTCAGTCGTGATATGGTGGAATTTGAGCCTAATAAAGGAAAAATGATAGCAATTTTCCAGCCAGTGGAAAAATGTCATCATTTGGTTCATTTTCCACTGGCTGAAAAACTGTCGCCAGTGTTTAATTAGGGATATTACCATTATTAGCAATTTCGTTATGTCTACAGCTGGATTTTATCTATGAATCGAAATCAGGAAGCTATTTAAGGAGGAGCGATTCCATATTTCGTCCGTGTTTGGTTTCTGCATGACTGCAAAGAAACTCAAACAATTGCCTACTAACTTATACATTTTATATTCCTTTTAATGCTTCACTTATTGCAGTTATAAGAATCATTGATTTATACAAAATGAAACTAGGTATTCGAGTTGGGGGTATTATTTCACATGCCTTTTCGTCGTTCACAAAGAAATTTTCTGCCTTCCCCCCTTGGGTCGACTCTTATTTCCTTTAAACGTTCTTTCACAGTAAATAAAATGTTCCGTGAGTGCTCTTCTTTAAAGCACGGTCGCGTAAAACTGAGAAAACTATATAGTAGGTATTTTAGTTAATACATGAATCCTGCTTATCTGTCGATTCTATTAGTTCCACGATAGGTGTAAGGTTTCAATGCCAGAAGATTGTGGCGGAAATTCGGTATTTGATTGGTTGTTCCTGTTTTGCCCTCTCGATTCTGACGCTTATATGAAAATATTGACTCAAATACGACGAACTCTACACATTCTTGTGAGCAATAATGTTTCTATTATATTAAATTCAATTGAAATACATGCGGGGATTACAAATTTACGTTTGATTACGCCAATGGGTTATCTCTTGTCCCATTTAGCTCGAAATTTAAGGTGGCCGAACGCGAAGGAGTGTCTTTGTGCCGATTCACATGAAGAGGGCACGAAGAACTCAACCTATGATTCGATGTAAGTTAAAATTCTCTCGCATCTTTCAGAACTACTTATATTATCTACGTAAGTGTCTCTCTTCAAAGAACACTCATTGATAACATGCATAACAACTAATATATCACAGCCGATCAGCACTAAGTTTAACGAAATATCTATTGCTTAAAAATGCCTTATTCGTCTGTTTGGTAAACAAATCATCTACATCTTCATAATATCCCGCAAGCAGCCGCAAGGGCGTGGGGCGGGGGGTGCTAGGTCTTCACACGGAAAATGGAGAAATAAATCAATGTAATGGTGAAGAAAGTCACGATATTACCGGATCATTTGTAGTTATATCATCGTGGTGGCATGCTTCAAAGTTACCCTTTTCATCGTATCCACCCATCTAATACATATTCTATGTCTCCTTTATTTTCCATAGGCCATAGACATCCCGGCTCGGCTATGAAATACACTCCATGTAGTGATGGAATTATTTTCATCCATCATTATTTTTCAGATCTCAGATTTGCATCTTTTGCTAATGGCCAGATATTGCGTTTACGCGTACTAGTGATTATTATCGTCTATTGTCATTATCTCTCCAACTTCTCATATCGAAATTCTAGGAAACCTTCTGTTTTTAATTAAATGCTGCGTGATAAGTTGTTACGCAATAATTATTGAATTGCATAACATCGTCTAATTTGAACTTTCATTCGGCGCATATGGTGGCGATGATCAACGTTTAAGTGCCAAAACATAGGAATGGTGTCACTATAAACACTTGCGATGCTTAATCATGGTACAGCCATAAACAAGGATACCGATAACTCTTCGAAACAAACTCTCACAAAAAACTTTGAATCGACGCACTTATATATCTAAAAGTGGTCTCTCGAGCTTCGTTAGGATGATGAAAAAAATAAATAAATTAGCTTTAGGTGATCGTGTCAAAGATATTGTGATTGATATTTTATGTATTCCTATTACCTATGCACATTTTAAAACCCAAGTACGAACTATTAAGGAGAGATTACATCGAATGGTCAGGATGGCATGGAACCAGATCCTAAACAATGAATGTTTTTGTTTGTGACCCTGGGGGGGCGAAGATCGCAACCCAAAACATTTTGGTTCGACGCCCTGGTTCCGGCAGGTAGAGTGCGGGAGAGAAGGAGGGAGGGAGGGGATGGAAGGGATATGTCATTCCCTTTTAACTGTTCCCCATCCTGGAGCCCGGGGGGTTGGTGTGTGTATGGTAAGGGGGGGGGAGCAAAGTGGGCGTGTGCAGACAGAAAAAACAAAAGCACCACCAGCTGTCCCTCGCCCACCCCGGTTTACCTACTCCTCGCTCTTGCCCCGGGCTAGCCATAGGGGAAGGGGGTTGGAAGGGTTTGGCGTGCCAGATTTATGGCGATGTGAATAAAAAGTGGAGGTTGTGCAGAATTGGGGGGTTGAGGGAGGGTGAGAGAGGGGAGGGAAAGGGAAGAAGGGAGGCGTGGTGCCCCCCGAGGGGTCAAGTTACCCCCGTCCCCCCCAAAAAAAATACAGTTGCCACTGGACTTACACCCGGCTTCAGGTCCGCGTGGCAGATGTTTTCAGCAACGAAAGAAACCTTTAAGCCTCGCCTCTACGGTGAAGTGAAAAGGAAAATAATTTAGAAGTGACAGAAGTTTTATTCCAGTTATAAGTAAATAATAATTATTTAGTGAATTAAATAATTGCCTTTTTCGCTTATTTAATGGCTGTCCTAACATTAATCACATTACCCCTTTTTTATGAGTGCCCTAATTGATAGATTGTTTGAGAACAACTTGTCGGGTTTCTCGTATTTGTAGCTACGTCAGTTATCCATTGGCTGAATGAACCAAGAGGTTTGATTTTCTGGAAAATCGAAATATTCTGGAAAACTCCTCCAATTTATCTTGTATGTTCGGTTTTTGTTACCTACAGGAGGTAATGTTTTCTTAACGTTAATTGGGATCACTTAACAGTACACTAATTTTACAGATGACTAAGAACATTTTTTCTTTAATGATTTCGAAATTTAAACAGAGAGGCTTTACTGGGTTCCTGATTCCCTCAAAACTTTGATAATTTTTTGAGTTTCATAATTTTATGGAGCCTTGCAAAACGTTGATGAATTTGAGGAAATAGGATATTGTGGCCCTGGGAGTGCAAAGATCGCAGCCCAAAATATTTTGTTGCGATGCCCTGCCGGGACCAGGGCGTCGAACGGCGGTGTCGAAAATTCCATAAAATAAAAACATAAGGAGATTGTTTTTTCCATCTTTAACTTTTTACAGTTGATCCATGCAAAAACCAATTTTTTACATGTTAGTAGAATTTTTAATTCGTTTTCTTCATGTCTTTATTTTTACCTATTCTGTTAGTGCACTCGTTTAGGGGTAGAGATTTTTCTCGGGAGTCCCTTCAAATCTACCAAAAGATCAAATTTTGCTGTTGATCATACATTCTATGCGTTCCTTTTTGAGTACGTGAGCAATAAATTAATATATTATCTTACTGTGAATTATGCAGTGAATATTTTGCTTACAAACTATGAGTTAGAGGTCGTATGGATTCATAAGTTTTCAATCAACTGCTGCGCTTATGCAATATACTTTGATTCAGTACCTAATGATTTTCTTAGCTTTGAAACATGAAAATCAATAACCAATTCTTTATGTATGTTATATGAATACAAAGTTATTGATGCAACAATGATTTCCCGAGGGAATTTGCCATGTGGACTGCGCAGTTCAGTCCTTTTCCCCCTGAATTTCACTCAATTGCCCTAACATGACGAAGAAACGAAAGTATATTTTTGAAATTCACAACTGCGCTTCAGGGACAAACTGTAGCGCCAGCCGCATGCGATGTCATCCATCGCCGAGGATAAAATACAACATCAAACAAAGCCCGGCCGATCGTCACTGTGGGGCGGGTTTCTCCCGAAAAACTCTCGGAACGGGGACACGGGAATGAATCGTTGCGTGATTAACTCGTGGCGAAGGGCAAGCCATCGCTGACGTAACGGGCGCGGGGTCGAGGCGTTTGAGTGGCGTGGACGGGGAAGGCCTTCGACATTCGCCGTCACCTCCGCGGCCCCTTCCGTCGAATCCCCCACCCGGACGCATGAACCGTGCCGGACGGCATATGGTCGGCGGCGGCAGTCGATGTGAGTAGTGTAATTATTATACGGAAGCATCATTGGGCCAGAAAGAAATAAATTCTTCATTAAATAACGAAAAAAAATGAAAAATAGTGAAATTTGAATAAGAAATCATTCAAGCACTAAGCATACACACTTAGGTAGATAAAAAAGGAAATATTAAAATGAAGTCCATCGTATATATGAAATGCGAGTGAAATTTCAAATGAAAAGGGTTCTCCTTGTCAATACAAGGAGGTGTCAGGCTATCAAAGAAGCCTTTGGCTACTCTAAACTATTATCACAAAGATATTTCAAAAAGCTTCACTCGGAGAAATTCATTGATAGGAAGTTAAAAGCTGTTCGATATCATGAGCGATGGAATCGAGGTAGGGATTAACAAAGCAAACAAAATTAAAAAAAAAACAGGAAAAAGTGTGACGAACTTTATCGAAGGAAGAGCCTACAAATTTTATTATTGGTAGTTGACTATTTAAAGTGGGTTTTGGATGGACCAAAACAATCTACTCTACGGTTTTCTCAAGCGTTCTGTAGAGGAGACTATTATAGGACAGGTTGCACGAACAACCTGTCCTATAATAAACCCTTTAATTCCTCATGCATACATGCTTATTTCCTTTATTCATCTTGTCCAGCATGATTATTATTTTCCTCCCCCTACCTTGATTCCCTAAAGTCCTTCCCTCTATCATAATGTTCAACATTTCACCGTCAATAAAAATGCTGCGCGTCCAATTTCCTTGCCTCCTTCACATTTCTCTCAAATACCCTCACTTCTCTCACTGCTGCTCAATGAAATAGGACGTGTGCAGGGCTGGCTGGTTTGAATAAAATATCACTTTGGATCCATTAATGAGCATTACTGTAATTGTTCATCACGTGATACTTACTCCAGCGGCATTCAGCAGGCACCATTCATTCATTCACGTGACTCGTCGTGAAGGCACGCGTGTCTCCCGGTGGACCTCCAAGGCGATGGGTGGGCGTTTAGGGAGTTGCCGACCCAAATCCGGGCGCTCCGCTGCAAAATATTGCCCAGTTGACCAGCGGGACGTGATATGTCACTTCCAATCGCGGCTGCGCGCCAATCTGGCGGCGGGAGCTTTCCTGGTCCGCCGCTCAAGGAGTCGCTGGGGTTCGTATTCTTTTTTAACCTCCACGAGTCATGAAGGGTAAAGGTAGTTGCTTTGGCTGTCAATGCACGAGTGGGAGTGATCGAGGGAAATCACGACGCGTTGGGTGGGCCGGCGTTTCATCCCTCGCCTCCCCGCGCCAGAGACACGCAAGACGCCGTCAAGACGATCGCTCGTAAACTGTCCTCAGCGTAATTGGTATTATTTACACTTTAAAGGCTTGGAAAATTTTATTTGGTATTCAATCAGAATTTACGTCCACGAATCCCTTGGCATTTTATATTTTGATTAATCACTGGTTTCCACACACCAATGCCTTCGGTCGAAAAATGTACCTGCTTTAAAAGTAAATTATGACTACTTTCCAGAAAAGAAAGCACATAAAAATGGGGAGAAATACAACGAACGATTGTAATAGCTAGTTGATACAAAGACGCTGTTAGGATCTATTAATGAATATGGACGGTGAAAGGCATACATGCACAAAAAGAGCGTATTTTGTTATCCCGTTTGGCAAATTACTAATGCTCTGCCAATAAAACCGAGGAAAATTATTGAACGCATTAAAATTCCCATTGTAATATGATGGGAATTAAGCCAATATTTGATCGCTGACTATGCAAATGACGTCGTGATAGCTTCCGCCTTTTTCTCATTCTAGATAATTTAACAGGGCAGTATAGTCGACCTCTCCCTTCCTTCCATTACCAATTACAATATCTATGAGATATACCTGTAAGGCTGAATTCCCCCTGAATTTATTATTTCTGGAGTCTTACCACCTAAAGCGTACACGTTGCTGTAAAAATGAACGACTTCGAGGTAATTGTGGCTTATATATCTGAAGAAAACGATATGTAGGTAATTAATTTAAGAATAATTGCGTACGCCGTAGTGTAGTAGAATTAAGTTGTACCCAAGCGTCGAAATTAATGAAGTGGAAGCCGATGAGGTGCAGGATATACCGTGACAGTCATTACTTGGGAGTGAACAATGCGTCTGTACAGTTGCGATTATATATTCATTAGAAAGTGCACGAGCGTCTTGTTTTTTGCCGCGATTACTCATCCGAAGTGGAGGTCGTTCCTTTCTCCTTCATGACACTGTTATGGGGCTCCGCTTTCACCGTAATTTGTCTCCTGTCGCTATAAGGCAATCAAACGGGGTCTACCACACGTGGTCACGTTTGGCTGACAGCTCGCGGTTTCCTACCGCCGGGGATGCGTCAACTCGCGCGCACTGTTGGCAATCGTTTCCGTTTCAATCCCAGCTTTCTACATCTACATCTTTTGCGGGCTCACATCAATTATGCAGCTGTATCCCCATGTCTCTCACTCAGGTATTTCTGAATTAATTGATAAATCTCCAACGTGGCCATATTCCCTATACAAATCTGGAGCCATACCAGTGCTAACAAAACTACAGGTATTGAAGAAGATGCCTACTTGGTGGAAGTACCTACCTATTTAGGGACAAGTAGTTGGTGAAATCTAAAGGAGACAAAAAAATGGGGCAATATTTTCATAACTTACGTATTTCAGAGTACGTAAATTTTAGCGCCGCGTGACCAAAGTTGTTCACAGTTGAAAACAAGAGTTTGACAACAACAACGCATGGGAGTAAACTCGTTGAAGCTTTTTTCTTCAGCTAGTAATCGGGTTCGCGCGGTGGCTTCTGTACTGGCTTTACACCCCTAGGGCCCGAATACGAATCCCGTCAGGGGCAGCAATGTTAAGAAATATCCCGATCTCTACTTGGATGCTATATTGAGGGCAATATAAGTGGTCCATCGGATCGGAAGTAAAATTGTGTATCTCTTGGCTTCTTTCTTTAAGTATGGGTGTGCTGATGACGAAGCCGTTTTTCTTCATTCATTCATTCCTCATCATATGACAAGTCTACCTCCAACAAATTACCTACCTATATCCAATCGCGCGATTGATCCCCTATCTATATTGACTTTGTAATTCTCTTTTACTTTCATTTTAACCACTGGAAAATACGTTTTTTTATCGATTCCATCCTGTCCTTAGCGTACTTACAAGTATATACCCTGTCTCCGTGGGCTGAGGTGTTCCCCACGCGTATCAAAAAGCTAAATACGCGTTGAAAGTTTTTGGTCACAAGGATTTCCAAACCCTTAAGGATATTTTGTCACTATTATTTCAATTGGAAAAAACCGCCGAAATGTTAACTGCAACCATCTATTGTTCTCACCATTCAATTCGCTCTTGCCGCTGTTCTTAGCGGCGGCGCGTACCACCTCCATTGTTAAAAAAAACACCACAAGTTCCCCCTTCCCAGATTCTGAAGTCTCCCGGTACGAGGAGGAACACCGGTAGCCGCTCATTGGGCGGCATGCACGGTAGCAGCGTGCACCGCCATTGGAGGAGAGCGCCCGCGTGAGGGAGCGTTGATAGGCGGAGGAGGTGGGCACAGGGCGAATCAGACGTTGATGTCAGGTGCATCTCCGTCAATCAAGATGCGTCCGCACGAAATCTTATTTATTCCCTCCCTGTATCCGATGTCAACCAATTCCGGGGAGCAGCCCTTGGTGAAGGAATCGGATCGAAATGAGAAAGTAGCGATATTAATAGCTGTTAATTGTGGTTAAAGATACTCAAAACGAGGAATTTTATAACTAACAGGGCACTTGCGAAACAATGTATGGACGCGACAGGCGGTAAAAATTTTTAAGAACTGGACAGAACGAATGGCAATAATTCAGGGAGTAAGTTCTCTGAAATTATAAAATGATGCTTTTACGATTTTTCCCGATTCCTAAAGTGAGCTCCTGTATGGAATATGAATACCTGCAGCAAAAAGAATAGATAAAACCTTGTCTAATCAAAACTCGTATTCACGTCAGTTGTGCATTGAAAAAACCTCGATATTTTTCTAAATGGTTATCGGTGTATGTTTCTAACCTGCCTCATGAGACACACTGCCCCAGTAATCAGGTGTTCAAATGAACTTAATCGCCCCCTATCTTTGATTAGGAATGCACCAGTACTACCTTATTATAACAATATACCAGCCCACAATTAGGACTTAGGAAAATTCTGCCATGGATAGAGTTTTTGCAGTATTAACTAAGTATTAAAAAAGAATGGACTAGAAGATATATCAACTAATCCATCCACTAAAACAATATTTGACTGTGACATTAGATAATTCTAGTAGCATTAAGAGATCTGAGTATGCCATCGACGACTCCTTCAGGTCCCACGATATTTTGGTCTGGTCATTATATGTCTTCAGTTCATTTTTTCGTGATGCCCTTAAGAAGCATTCTTATCCAGTAATCGACAATGTGGTATACGTTTGTTGCCCATAAACTTGTCAATTTGTCGCTGTATTTTGGTCCGATCATCGTTCAATGTTTTCGATCCGATATGTTTAGAGTGGGAGGATACTAAAAATATTTGTAAATTGCGGAAACACATAACCGATGCGGACGATACCTTCGCATGAGAGGATATTTACACCGATTTCCCTAGAAAGTGGGAGCAAAGGAAGATGATCGATCTGCTTACCTGGGCGCGTTCCCCGGCTAGACCGAGTTGGAGTGACGGCAGAGGGAAGAGAAAACGGACGGGGCGCGGAGGGGAGATGGGGCCGCGGAGTGGAAGGAGGAGAACGAGGGAGGAAGAGGGGAGAGCTGGGTGGTCCAGCGGAAGACCGGGAGCCAATCACGCAATACGGTAGCCGCGCCGGCGGGGCCGACGGGGGGAGATGGCGGAGACGAGGGAGGGGAGGAGGTCGGCGAACGGTAGCTGGAGCTTCCCTTTGTTTGCCCATCCGCTTCGACACCCAATCCGAAGCCCCAGTCCCCCCCACCCAGCGCGCACCCCGTTGGAGGGGGGCGGGCTGACGAGATTGAATCATCACACCCCCTTCCCTCATTCCCCGACACCCACACAAAACACACCCTAGCGGCTTATAACCCCATCCCTCGCTCCCGGCGAGGAAAGGGGTGAGGTTTTGTGGGGGAGGAAGACCAAGCTACCGACCAACCGCAGAGCTCGCTTCCAAGCGGGCGTAAAAAAAATATACATATATATATTCGAGGTGGAACGGTAGCCAAGGCGCAAGACCGGTAGCAGCCCATTGGCTGGCCACAGGTGGGGAGTATGGGGAGGGGGTTATTTTGGGGTGAGGAGCTCGCAGATGATGGAGGGAGGATGGGATATATAGAGAGAGTGGACGGTCGGGATGTGGCGGTGGGTGGTGTGTATGGAGGGTGGGAAGCTCCGTTGTGAGGGGGAGAGGTGTCGGGAAGGAGGGCGACGAGGGGAAAAAAACGTTGCGGCTTGGGCGGGGACGTAAGGCCAGTAGCGAATCGGGAGACGCGGCGGGAAACAAAATGCCCCCTGGGCGGAGCAGGGAGCGAACGGTGAGAGGCGATTCACCTCCCTGGCGGTGAGAGCGGGGGTGGTCGGTGGGGGAATCTCTTCAACGACACCCCCGCAGTCACCTTGATTTAATTCTAGAACAGGAGGCTATAGCGTGGATTCCTATGATTTTTATTACTTCCCGCACCACCTCTCAGAAACCAATTCCATTGGGAATATATTTGCGTCAGCGCTGGGAAACTTGTATCAACGGCTTCCTAGATGAAATTTTATCAGTCCACCGTCATATGATAAAATGTATAACGGACGTAATTTCATTAAAACAATGGCAAGAGGACCTGAAAAATCGTAGTAAAATATAAAACTATATGCAAGCTAGCAGGAGAACATGAGCATGATCCAGGATGAAGTACGGGGAAAAATGAGTGGAAAACGACAGCGCAAGGAACTCTGAAGAAAAAAAGAGATACGAATGCATATAACATCTTAAGACTTTGACTAAACTCCAAACCAATCTACATATTAACTGCCCAAAGTTACGATATAATCCAAAAAGAAAACCCCATTCTCTAAGAATTTATTCTAAAAAGAAATTAAAAAATGGTCATGAAATACGGAATATACTACGGCAATTACGTGAAATTTAGCATGGACGTCGACATGCAAGGATTTCACTGTGAAAAATTCATTCGCCTTGGCAGGTGTTCAAGCCTCAAATCCTCGATATCCAGCCGCGTGCTTTAGCCCGTTGAGCTACCGAGGAATTCTGGGCGAGCTCTCCGAAGAACTCAGCTGGACGTCGGCATATCCGGCTTCAAAAACTGGACTTTGCGAATCATTTTTAAATGTGAAATTCTCAAATTGTAATTCGAAAATCCCTTAGCTATGCTGTATTAAATATATGTAGCATAAACAAAACTCTCGCGTGCAATTCCCATGTTAACGGAGGTCATACTAAATTTCTTTTCATGAGGTTGGTAGTTACATAAGTTTTCTTGCTGTAGGTAAAGTTTCAGACGAGATATATTCTGTTCAACGTTTAAAAAATATAGCACCAAGAAAGAATTAAAGACTTTGCGTTTCCACAGTGAAAAATTCATTATTAATATAATACATTTTAATGGCAAAAGTTAATTCTTTCCTGTGGAAACTCTCTTTGATTCATTCTTCGTGCTTTAAAAATGGATTTCCACCAAGTATCGGCCTCAGACATCTTTCAGTTAAAAAAAAAATTAGCATTAAGTATGGGTATTCAAGCGGAGATAAGCCTTGTAATTTAATAGTATTGAATACAGTTATGCCATAAAAACGTCTATAGTAAAAATGTATTCAAAGCATTAGCTAGTTTATATGGGAGAACATTTTCCCTTATCCATACAAGAAGAGAGTATATGCCTTTATTGCGAGGATACCTTTTACAGAACCAAAGGAGGATATTCGTGCTCTACATGAATGCCCTCCTTTAAACTAATTATGGCAATTAATTTATTTATTCTATAAAACAAATTTACCTCTTGTCAAATTCATTTCTTAGATACTACTTACTTATACCTTTCTAGTTTAACGTAAGAAGGCAATATAATTGCTGGGCAATGATGTTTTGTTTCATGATCGACTATAGTACTCGAATGAAATTGAAATCTGGCTAAAAACTCCGAAATGAATGTATAAGGTGAAATAGATTTTTTTAAGATAAAAAAATACCCGTATGAAATTTAAATGGGACTTAAATAAAACTGCGATTAGGGTAAAGGTATTAGTTAGCTAGTGATTTGATTAAAGTGACGTAGGGAAGAAGTGAAAGGAATGAAAGGAAAATGAATAAGAAAACCATATTTAGAGAGATAAAATTTGATGATGATTCAGCGTCGTTAAGAATAAGATAAATGATCTCCTTCCCCTAATGTCATTTAGGGATAAATATTTGGCAGAGATTCATCTGAATGGAGATAATGGGAAACTATAAAATTTTGAAAACTTTTATTAATTTTATGTAGATTTTTTGGTCATCTTTACGTGATTGAGGTTAAATATTCTTTGAGATATAAAAATTGACTTGTAAACAGTTCACACAAATTTGACACCGTGTAGGGAGTTAAGGATATACAAATATGAGGTGATTAATCTTAATGATACGGTAGACATAATTTGGTTAAAAGTTATTTTCATGGTTAATTACCCTTTTTCACAATTAAATAGAGAAATATTAATCAGGGTAACATATAATGGGTGACAGCACGCCCATTATTTCCACAACTGCGACCTCTCATCCCTTCCTCCTTGAAATTATCTACCAGGTATGGAAGCGCAGTTTCCTTGAGGAAGATGTTTAGGTATAAAATATTTTGTTCCCCTCACTGGTGTACGATCTGCAAAGCTTAACGAGTGAATACATGTTTTGAATTACACCGCTACGGTTTGATCTGACGGCAATCGTTTCAATGAGACTAAAGAAGCAAGTGTCCAAAGCTATCAATTAAGTTCCAATAATTATCATTGATAATTCACTTCTTTAACATGTTATGAAATTAGTTGCCTTCCTTCTTTAACATGTTATGAAAGCGTTGCTTTCTGTAGGATAATTTTCTGGCCGTGACTATCTCTAAGGGTTTTCAGGCGATGAATTAACATTTATCTATTTCTACGAGAAAGTGGAAATCGTTCTAAAGTATAGAATTCAAAACGTTTTCCAAAGGGTGGAGCCTCATCTCCCTTGGTTGTTCACATTCATCAACAAATACGCGTGACCATGGTAGCAGAAGATGGAGAAACCATGGAAAAACGAGGATTTTGTGTGCACTCGCCAGGGAGTGTCCGCAACCTTGTTAGCCAGACCAAAAGATTAAATAAAACATCCGCAGCTACAAACAGATGGCCTTGCTGCTTATACCTAACTATGTATGCCTACCTATCGTTCGAAAGCCGAACCAAGTTTTCTCCCCATCTCGCATACCACGAATCAATATTTCGACAGAAATTTCCACGGAATTGACAATTTCAAGGAGAACACCCCCACACCAATGTTTCCTCGCGGGAACGGAGTTGGAGGTTGGCGGCGGCTCCGCTTTGAGACGACGACTACTCCGCGCGTTCGCGGCCATGTGACGACGCGCGGGACGCGACGATGGCAAACAAAAGCGAGATAAAGAGAAAGAGAGACGTCCCTCGCGGAGTGTTTGTTGCATTGGCAAACATTTGACGGAGTGCGGAATTCCCGCGCGCGGAAATTACGACAGGACACGGGGCGTGTTTGTGGACGCGGCTCGGCGGTAAAGCGCTCCGTACCCCGGCCATGTCGGTCCAGCCGCCGAGACGTGGAAGGAAGCCGAGGGCGGCGAGGAGAGTGTGACTTATGTCGTCATTAGCTCGGAGCGAGGGATGGGCGGGGAGCCCTATTTGCCGCCGAGGGGCGCGGGGGGTGGGGGTAGGAGGAGAGTCTCGCGACTCGGGGGGCTGGCAAAACTTTTCTTCCGATAAATTTCTCTGCTCGGATCGAGTTTTGCGTCTCCGGTGAGTTTCTGTTTTCTATGCCATCAATAATAATAACGGTTCGGAGCCATCGCCCCAAGCGTTGTTGAGACAACGCAATGGGGATTGATTGAACGACCCATTCTGGAGAATAGTCCTTCATTTACCGCGTTGCGAGTGCCTAGCTCAGACGTGCATTGCTCGTATGGCCATGGGAACGCAAACGCATACCTAGATGCACGACAAGGAAAATTTTAGGTGTGCAGATAGCATAGATCTATCTGGTCTGTCTCTCTCGCAAGTCACATGTGCGCAACCCTGGATGTATTACGCATTAATTAATTCTATTATCTTTGCTTTCCTTCACACTTAATCTACTTTCTCATAGAACAAAGAGAATGACGATAAATTAATTATTTATTATTTCTGAACGTGAGGTTTAACCTCGAGGTTTACCTATTCCTTGAAAACACGTTGGGACATACGAAGTAGTAGTTAGTAAAAACGGAATTCATTTAGCATAATTACGTATGTTAATTAATCAGAAAACAGTTAATAGGGTTACATCTAAAGAAACTGCTGATTCTCTTGAACATTAGGTTATGTTTCGTAAAGCGTGAAAATCACTTATCCCTTACTACTTATCTATAAAATGAAATTCACGTGCCCATACCGTAATCAATCTGAAAATGACCTCATCTTAAACTAAAAATATGTATTTTATATTTTATCAACGTAGTGATATATTTTAGAAAAAAATGATTTTGGAGTATGATAGTCAGAAGATTGGATATTTAAATATTATTATCATCAGGATTATGAATTAATATTTTAAATGTTTGAGGCCAAAACATTGGATTAAAGTTCTTATGTTCATAACATTGAGTTGTAATACTTACTACTCAATACCTTAATGTAAAGTACATAGCGCTTTAAACATATTTATATTCTGCTATTGGGAAGTACTTGAGCACTATTGAGCCAAAGAGTTGGCACGCATGCATGGTAGCCAAAATAGTAAAGGCAGCTGGACATGCCTGCACACACGTCTATAGTAATAAAAGGAGATATATATTCAGGCTAAAAAATCCTCAATAACGTCATGTTATAACATCTAATACGTAGGTAATAAGTGACTCAGAAACCTTGACGATACAGTTTATTCACCAGGCTTAAGCGAAATCTTCCCCTGGCGCGGGGGCCCCACGGAGTCTCGCGAAACCATTTGCATCCCCGGATAAAGGCGATGAAGATGGCACTTCTATTCCTGGGAACGAGAAAACTCAAGAACTCGATCCCCGAGACCTCCACTTTGCGCATCTTCGCCGTCGTCTGGAGTTAATTAACTTTTTTCTCCACCACCGGCCACTCCGCGAAAACCCTCTCATTGCAGGCCTCCTCCCTTTCCAGTCACCCTCTCCTTGGCGGTCGGTGGGAGGGAATGACGGAAAGATTAAAATAAAAACTCGCAAATCAAAGACCCATCTCCTCCCTTATAAACTTCACCGTCTCCCTCTCTCCTCCCCCCACCCCCTGGGGCGGCGGCGTCTCTTAGGACGGAGGGAAGGAAAGGATTGGCCGACCAGTAAGGTTCCCGAAGGTGCGGAGGAGGGGAGTCCGGGAGTGGGAGGTTGTGGGTGGAGGTTGGTCACTACGGAAAGCTGTGCACGGGATCCTTCCCATGCCTCTCTCTCTTCCCTTACCTTTTCATCTCTTCTCCCCCTATTCACTCCGATCATTAGCCTGGCGCCTCGGGCGAGAGAGCGTGAGCGCCCGGTTTCAACCGGGGCCCGTCCGTCCTGCTCTCGGGACCCCTTCTCTCTTCCCGCCCCTCAATGGGCCCGCCGTGAGAGAGAGGGTGGACGGAGGTGGTGGGGGATGCATTCCGGAATGGGGAAGGGTCGGCTCGGACTGCGTGGGAAAAATTGCATCGCCCTCTTTTCTCTCTCCTTCCCCCCGCGTCGTTAGCCCCGATTGGGAGAGGCTTCGCTGGGTGGGCGGATTCTATTTTTGATCCTCGACCGTGCCTTCCCGATCCGGTACCCGGCGGGACACCCCACTCTTCCCCTCCCTCGCCGATCCCCGTCGGTTAGGGAGCGATTACCCTTCTCCTCCCCCGTGTCGGGGTGGTGATCGGTATCGTTGAGATCCAATGGGGTGAGCGTAGCCGTGCGACCGAGATTTCCGTCCTTACATCTACATCTAGGACACAATACTCCGCAATACGCCGCAAGGGCGTGTGGCTGAGGTTTGTAACGCACCAGCCATGAGTGTAGAATTCTTGGTTTATGCAAATGCATGTTAACATGTTAGCTCATATATAAAGGCTCTTGTACACATATACACATATTCCTACCGTGTATGCAATAATTGTTTCGTTTAACCAATTCATCTAACAGTGTTAGCATATGTTGTGTTAAAGTTAGTTTAATTTTTTTCGGGTTCTTGAGTCTGATATTATTATGATTGCGCAGTGTTCGAGGGAAGGACCTGTCTGTGACGGACTTGAACCTGTCTGGGTAGGTGTTTATCTCTCTTATTTATTTCCGGTGATCGAATCTACCAATATTGCTTGATAATCTAATATATCCTCTTAACGTTGCAATAAAATCTTAATAATTCTACGAATAACTAATAGAAAGGTACAGGGCTCTATTTCCGAGAACCAATAGGCCCCCATCCTAAATGCTCCAGCGTGCCCGTGACGCTTACTCGCTTTTCATGGCACTTTTTAACAAATCTAGTGGGTTTTTTAGTATCGGGATTTGTCGGGGGCAATTTTCCCTGGGGGTGATGTGCTCAACGTGGATGAATCTGCGAACGAAGAGTACGTACCTTACTATCACCTTAAAGCCAATGTTGCACAACCTTTACTGTAAATCCTGCACAAGAAATGTTTTATGAGCTCGCTTTAAGAATATACTGTTCAAAAAATTTAAAATTGACCTAATTTACACTTAATTTATACTTTTTACTATAATTTATAATTATTAACTTACTTTATTGGTAGGTAGTTGAGAAAAAGTCATTTTTATTATTGTCAACAACAGATGCATTATATTTATCAAACGTTATTGAGGTTATATCAGTAGGAATAATTAATTTCATTTATCCTATAGTTTTTTTAAACTAGATATCATGCACAATTCCAAATGGGAACTTTGCGGAATATCATGAAAAGTTGGATTGACGAAGAAAATAGGATCGGCTTTGGACGGTGCACATCTCCTTACTTGCTGTCGACGTTTCGAAAGGTCTCGAAGAGGCCAGCCAGCCAAAAGGTGGTGCTATTAAATACCAAAATTGAGGTCATTCAAAGGCAGACCCAATGGGAGCATTGCTGGTTTTTTGCATGAGTCACCCGCGGTGTTTGGTAGGAATTCGTGGAAAAATTTAAACCGTAAACCACTAGAATTTATTTACATCTATACAATACCATGTAAAGCGTTGTAAAAGCGTAAAGCCGGGTAAATTATGAACTTATAAAAAATAGTGAGAGGTATGAATATGCAAATATCATTGAAGCAAAGTGATAGGCTTTTAGATAGGAGGCTTTTGAAATTAGGGTGTGGAAAGGGTTTAAAAATGAGAAATTAACAGAAAGGAAAACAAATGAGAAAGTACTAGGAATGGTGGTGGAGGAGAGGGGATGGTTGGGAGAAATCATATAAAGTCAGGAAAGATGGAGAGGCCGTTTTAATAGACGACGGTATGTTGGAGACTGATAACATTAGGCAAGAGAAGAAGGGCTACAAATTAAGTAGACTAGTTGGACGGAATGAAGAGAGCAAGGAAGTATGTGGTATTGAAGGAGGGCTCATAATATTTTTATGCTGTCTTTCATAAGCAGAGGCAAAGAAATTTATTTTTTTCCGTTGAATGGCCTAAGTCCATCCAAAAAACCTACCTTAAACGGTACTACTAGGAGAACCTGAATTTGTCAGTGGTGACCTGTCTCTGTTATACTTAATTCTGTCTCTCTCAAATTTATTTCTGCACCTTTCTAATTGTCATAGTCTTGCCTTCCCTCTTTGTCACTCAATGGTTTTCCATTCTAATCTTCAAACATGCACTTCACTCTTGCTCTTGTCTCTCTCAAAATTTTATAAAAAGAAGTAGGAATTTTTTCTAGGCCCATTCCAATTAATTCCTTAACTAGTATTTTCTCCCGTGGATCCCAATTACTTGTACACTATTATTAGAATAATAGGTATATATTCGGAAAATTTGTATTTCACACCATGCAGGTAAATATAAACGTGTACTTGCTTGTTGCTTAGGTGACTTTCAAGGGATTCCTAAGAGTATGCAAGCATCATAAAAAATATTCAGTTTACTAAAATTATCACTGTTGACTTACTTTCATTCATTAGTCAGATTCCTTCAAACAGTGTCCCATTAATCTTAGTTTGTTATGGAAATCATAATTTATTTTTTATGGTCAATGATATCTTCAGCCCTCTCTTTCGTACTAAAAAGGTTAAAGATTATCAAATCGACTGAATTAACTCAGATCAACTAATTGGAGCGTGGGTTGGAAACGTTTGAAAATTTGACCTATGTTGAAATAATTTTGTGAGTTCTCAAAGTAAGACATCGAGGCGAGAGGTGGAATTCAAGCTGCATACTTACCTAGCAATCATTCTGTACCCTTTCGGCATAGACTGACTCAAAACAGACTAATTTTTCACGCATTTCGTGGAAAAAATTCCCTTTCAATAAATTTCAATAAACTTCTTCTCGAGAGTACATTCCTGCAAGTGAGTCGCGTTGTAAAACTATCCTATGCTCCTGAGGCTATTTTAGTCCCCAGAGCTTAATAAACCACGGGTATAGATATGCGATCATTGGTGAGGCGATGGGAACATGCTGAGGTTATGAGGGCGTTGAATGGGGCGATCAAGAAAGAATGTGCACTATACGAGGGTTGGAGGGGTTGGGGGGGGCGAAGAGAAGGGGACAGTGGAGGGGACGTCGGCTCGAAAGAGCATTCGTAAATCAAAGGAGGCAGGCCGGGGAGAGGGGGAAAGTGGGGCGGGGTTGAGGGCATGGGGAAGGGGATACCTTGGTCGTCGTGGCGCAGCGGGCGGAGGAGACATTGAAGGATCGCGCTTATTAGTCAAATGGGGAGCAGGGAAATCGACGGCGGCGATGGGGCAAGGCGAAAGGGACTCGAGGAGACGTGGAAAAGGAGCGTGCGGGAGAGTCGGGGTCGAGGGAGAGATTGTGGTCGGTCGAGAAGTGGGAAAGGAGAGTTCGGACCCCGGGAGACGGGAATGTGGGGTTCCGCTCCCTTCCATCCTACAACCACCCGCTTGTGGTCGCGTGGGGTGGGCGGGGATATGGCGATGCGGATGGGCTGATGGCAGGAGGGTCGAATACATAGATACCGGCAGGCAAGAGGAAGTGTTTTGTGTCCCCGGCGCTGGGTTCCCTTTTGAACATGCTGAAAATAAGGGAAAGGGATTAATTTAGTCATCGGTTGAGTGATTCGTCCATGATTCAGTGGCATCTCCGCACAGCTTAAACAACCAGGCGACCTTTCACCCAGTGAAAGCAGTGATGCAGAGATGTGAGTGAAAATTTTCATGAGTTAACAACTTTTTGTAATTTCCTGCAGCATTATCTTTCCGGTAACAAATGTTCGATGGAATACATCTAAATATTCCGTCTAATTACCCAAATACTGCTGATTTCAAACTGGGATTACAAACGTGTTGGGCTGCAACTGGAGGAGAGGATAGCTGTGTACCTAACGTGATACATGCAGGAAGATGTACAAAATTGTTACTTCAAATGAAATAACTACCGTCAAAGATTTATCAATTTAGCAAATAGAGAGCGCTACCTACTGTCAAATAGAAATACGTCTTACCAGTGTACAGCCGTAGATTTAATAGAACCATTCCATTGAAAATGCGATGATTAGCTGCATACATGTTATAAACTACTGGATGAACACAATTCGTAATGCATTAAATATAGGGGGATCGAGATGGTGCGGGGGCTAGCGCACTGGCTTCCCACCCAGAGGGCCCGGGTTCAAATCCCGGCGGTGTTGAATATTTTTCAGAGGCATCTCGATCCCTCCTTGAGGTGCTTTGTGGAGGGCACTTTGAGTGAGTACGCCGTCCGTCGGATGGGACGTTAAACTGCGGACCCCTTGGCGCCTTTCGTAAAGAGTAGGCTAATGCCGACGCCGGGTTTCTCTCCACCCTTCATCCTTTCCTATCCATCCCTTATGGCGCAAATGACCTTAGCTGTCGGTCGCCTCCCCTCAAAACTACTACTGCATTAAATATAATGCATACCCCGAAGGGGATAATTTTAGTCCCGCATTAGTGTGATAAGTGAGACCATAATCACAAGTTAGGGAAATGGACTGTTCAATACAATGGTGCATGAGATCCCTAATACCTCGCTCTGTTCGTATACACAACAGTAGAAATCTCTCAGTTGACATAATTATGGATCTTGCGGACATATCTAGTAACTAGACTAACTTGCATGCTTTAATTCTATTATTTGATTCAATGAGTAAATTATAACATACTTTAATACATGACAAAGTAAATCATTTATATTATGTTACCAAATTATGGTCATTAGGTTAAAATAGTCTTTTCTTTAGTACCATGGCATCGTGCTGAAGATGGGTTTGATATAGCCCGCACCATTCCACTTCAAAATTGAGTCAATTTTTTATTAGATTTCGCATACAAATACGAGAAATACTCCGTGGAAAAATCATTCATCCATGCTGGGTTTTGAGTTTCAAACTCGGTTCCGGCCGAGTGCTTTAATCGGGCGTAAATCAATGGACTCTGATTCGAGTGCCGATCTAGGTGTGTGATTATTCCTCTAACTCTGTGGACGCCTCGGTAGCTTAACTGGCTGCATCAATCTGACGGAAATTGAGGGAATTTATGTTCGAAACTCGATCCAATTGAACGATTTTTTCACCGTGAAATTTCTCGTATAGTGAATGCCCTCGTGGTTGAAAATCTACAAACCCCAGCCCCTGACAATCGCGGCAGCCTTCAGGATAAAGATGCAGAGAGGGAGAAGACGCCACGCGGATGGTCTTCCACTATAGTAGGGCACTCTTCTTTGAGCGTTTGTGACCCCAGTTTGTGTCGCCGGAGGGGTGAAGGTGAAATGTCGACCGCCCCCAAGCTAACTCCCTACCCCCCATCGTGAGGAGGGAAGGGTTGAGCCAAACGTCGCGAAGGTCTCAAACTCAAACCCCGGGAGGAGAGGGGGTCGTGCCGCGGGAGTGAGGGGGGGCTGGAAGAAGGATTATTCGAGTCCCAAGGGGAAACATTTCTCAAACATGTGGAGCGGATAGCACAAATGCCCCACACCATCCCCCTCTGCCTCCGACCGTACACATGCTTCGGCGGGCGGGAATGTCGCAGAGAAGTAGGAGGTGGCAAAAAATATCACTCCCATGGGGGGGGGGGGACGTAGAGGCGGGGTTAGGTTTGTCACCCAGGGGGGATACGATCATTGTCGAGAAGAATATCATATTAGATACTTGCAAATTAAGCGGATTGACCGCTGAGAGTTCCGCGAGTCCTGACGGGCGAAGGGCCGGTTAGTCAAGGCTTAATTACTACCAACGAAACTGAAGAAAAATTTCCTGACACTGGCAAAATGTCAACCACTGAAAACCGAACCAAGCTGATTTCATAATTGTTGGTTCAGGTGAAACAAAAAAGTAGATAATTTAAATGAAAAAAATTGAACAGCCGAATTTTGTCGTATATGAATATGAACGTATATTACAATAACGATTACAGTACGTGGAATTTCATCAGAAAACTCAGGAGAGGGAATTTTGTTTGATACATATCTCAGTGAAAGGTGTGAATTCTGCTCCTTTTTTTTAATTTCGAGCATTTCTCGGACGGAGTGAGTTCGCTCAAGGAACCAACCATAAATAAATAAGCCGAGGTGAAGGGGCCTCAGGAGTGGCAGACTGAGCTGTGGAGTGGGCTGGTCCAGGGGTCTCCCTCCCGCTTTCTATACCCCTCCCGCCTCAGTCACCCCACCGCATTTCTTATCTCGGGGCTTCATCTTAGCATTGCGCCTGTCAGCCCTCTCTTTTTTGGCCCGACTGCCCGTCCCGGCCGCCGCAACGACCGCCGCCGACGACGACGGTCCGACCTCGCGCCATCCCTCTCACCTCCCCAGTCCTCTGCCGTACGCGGCGCCCCCGGAGAGGAGAGGGAGGGAGTTTTCGCCGGCAAATGGTTGGGCACCTCCCCGGCAGGCCTCCGCCCACCTCCGCCGACGACTCGACACCTTTTTCGGATCTCGTCCATCGGCGGTGCCTCCGTCACCTCTCCCTCTCCTTTCTCAACCCTCTCCCTTCCCAAACCGCCAAAACCCTACACCTTCTCCCCTCCCAAAACCCTTCTCTTCCCCTTGAATTCTTCCCATCCCCTTCTTCATTCGGGGGTCCTAATTTCAAGACGCGTCCCCCTTATCCAAGACGATCTAGACGGCGTTGCTGTGACAAGATCGACATAACCACCAATCTGATTGAAAGATAATAATAACGCTATTAAACAAATAAAACTTTGTGCTTTGAGACAAAAACTTCATATTTTTGGTCTCAGTATTCTTAAACCTCTCGGAACATTAAATTGCAGCAAAAATGCATCTCCCGCAGTTTCTTGGAATATCTCGGAACATGTCTAACTTTGTCATGCTCACTTATGGCTTCGATTATATATATATATATATATATATATATATATATATATATATATATATATATATATATATATATATATATATGTATATATTACATTAAATTGATGAATACTAGTGTGTGAGATAAATTTCAAATGAAAAGTGAACGTATAGAATTACGGAAGAAGGCACCAGATCAGTTAAGGACAGTCCTAAAAGAGATGACATGGGCAGAAGTTTAGTTAATCGAAGAACTGAGTGGATGGATGAATGAAACCAATCCAAGTATTAATGGCAACAAATGACATTGTTGATTTACTTTCAAGTGAAGAAAAGGGATCACAGCAGATGAAGTAGATGTACTTGAGAAAACCGATCAACAGTTCCGTCAAGTGACGAATAGACATGAGTGGAACACTGCAGTAATCTTTCATTTGATGAAAATAATTGATATTTGCTTGCTAAAATTATATAGCTTACGTTTCATGAAGTGTGTTACACATCGGGCCTAATCCATTTCATGAAATAGTATTGAAAACACTTATTAATTTCAAGTCCTTATCAACATTATTATTTATTATTAGGTAATCTACCGGTTAAGGTAGGTTTTTGGATGGACATAATTACTAATTAAATAATTTGTGACCCCTAGCAAAACACCTCATCCTACTCTACATCAGGTCCCTCTTCAGCTCTGAGTACTTTCTTCCTCCCTTCATCCCGTCCAACATCCCTATCCTGTTCCATCCCTTTCCTCGTTTGCCCAACATTCTCCCCTCAATCACAGTCTTCAACATCCCGCTGCCCTTATCAACATATATTTCTAAATTACATATATTATATCGGGACTTTTTAAATTTTTATTCCTGGTGACAAATTTGCCCTTTTAATCAGTTACACCACCCGGTAATTTATTGTGATGATTCAAATCAAATTTTACGGGGGGGTCTTCTAGTTCATCTGGGTCAATAAAATAACGGCTTTACCTCACTTGAGGAATTTAATTTAAAAAAAATACACATTTAAAATTAATTCTTTCAAGCGTAACTTAGTGGAATTGTTCCATGATGAATTATTTCAAAATAAAACTTTGTAAATCCACATGAAAAATAAGCTTTCGTACGACCCATGTTTCACTGTGGCGCAGCATCATCGGGCTCTACTGATGCTGCACCGCAGTAAAACATGGGTCGTACTAAAGCTTATTTTTCATGTGGATACACAGTTTTATTTTGACATAATTTTATAATAACTTTAGTCTTAACCAAACTTGAGCATTGACGTATCACTTTTATCTTGTCTGTTTTCAAGCGCATTCAAGGCGTTAGACAAGGGTATCGATGTGTTTTATCTCTAGTCCTTCTCTCGTTCTTATGTATTTGGAATATTCCACTTTATCTCTCTTCCTGCTGTGAAGGATATTAACGGCTCAACTCCTCGCTCCCCCATCTCACCGCTGAACTTGGGTACACCCATTTACATCCCTCCATTCTCATCACATGATTCCCTCCCCTTGCAGGCTTCGAATTGCCTAAATTCTCCCGTGGGATACGGATTACGTTCCCTGACTCACCCGAGTCCGGTCGGGCCTCATAGAGGGATGCTGATGATGACGTTGTGTGGGAGGGACGGGAGAAGCGGAGGGTGGAGGACTCCTCGGAATGTCTTCCTTTACGATGCCCCTCGAGAGAATCCCATTCCTTTCGTTCCATCCCGTGCCTCGAGTCTCATTCTCCGGTCGCCGCCGCAGCCTCCGACGGAATTCCCCCTCCGTGCCGGGAGCCTTAACACGAATTCTGCGACACCTCCGAAAACGATTCCCGTGAAATGTGGGCTTCTCCTCCACCTCACTTTACAGCGCTCGCTCTCCATCCCCCATCCAGAGGGAAAGTGGAAGTTTCCCTGCCTTCTTTCTTTTTTATTGTTGTGTGACCGACCGGCTTCGCTTGCTATTTCCTCGCCCGAGGGCATTTCGCAGTAAATTTCGGGCTCAAAATATTTTGAAAGCGTCCCTTTCCCTTTCGTTCGGAGTGGAAGGCACGGCAGAAGGAAAGGAGGTCTGGGCTTACTACGCGTAAACGAACTCATCTCTTTCTCTCTCTCTCTGTTTCTCTCCATCTCTCTCGAGGTGTCTAAAAAAGATTAAAGACTTTAAGAGATAACCATGTGTTTGCAACGGGTGTCCGTGTGAAGGAAAAGTCATCTCTCCAAAATTAAAATGGTCCAGGCAAATGCGTTAGCATATTTCCAGAAATGAGTTTCAAGATAATCCTTGGCTGATTGCAAGGGTGAAATTTCCCACGTGGTTTTATTAATTTCTGAAACTTGTTTTCTTTCCATCTTGGACCAGTGACATCTCATTTTTAGCTCCATACAAAATGCAAAATGGAAAAAATAAAGGAAACCCTAGGCTAAATCCAAGTAATGTTCATGCAATTAGCTTAAACTATCTTCAAATTCCCATTTATCTACATCTACATCTATAGACTACCCTGAAAGGCGTCGCAAGGATGTGTGATAGCAGATATTAGGTCACCATTCATACTACATATAATCCAATACTTCAACAAACACATGGCCACCCGTGGTTCACTTAAAATGCACGTGGAAGGGGGGAGCAGATATATTTTCATCCAACAGCCGATACACAGTTGCTACATTGTTAGTAACCACTCCACTGAGCTCACTAAAAACACAAATAAGTGAATTCTCTGGTGAATAAGTGATTATGAGGAGGATTATTGAATTAGTGAACTTAGAGCAGACCAGCGTAACAACGGAGTGCATATTAAGATGAATGTTCCAGGCTAAGCAGTAAGATAAAAATACAGACTGAAGAAAACGCCGAATAACGTCCATGCGTTCTATGATAGTGAAACTAAATTAAATAAATCACTGAAAATGAGTAAATAGGAGAGATGAATAATGTCAAAAGAAAACTTAGTAAATCGAAATGAAAAATAAACCTTAATGCGGTTCAGGTTTCACTACGATTCAGTGTCATCAGGCAATGATTATGCTGCACCACAGGGAAACCTGGGTCGAATTAAAGTTTATATTTTATGTGGATGGACAAAGTTTTATTTCGAAATTATTTATCATGGAACAATTGAACGAAGTTACGATTGAAAGGATTGATGGAAATGGGCCTAAAATATTTATGAAGTCATATGTTAGGGAACGGAATCATGAAACCTCGTGTGAAACAGTTTGTTAAAAGTAGCCCTATTCTAACTAGTAGGCATGTAATGATTATTTCTTATTCATTTTAAAACGCAGATGCAAAATAATTTTCCACTTATGATTATTGTTACGACGCATTACAGTTAGTTACGAGATCATCCAGTGCATGGTGGTGTCATATCATTTGGTACCTGATGGTACTGTAGTACGGTGAATAAAGAACATATATGGAAAGAAGATACCTTACTTTTTTATCTGAACTTTAAAATAGGTATCCAAAACTCAAACCCAAAGGAGAACTTGATTTTTACTGATTATTTCTTTCTTGCAAAGTATTGCAAAACTATTCTTGTTTTTAATTGAAAACTTAAGGTTTCAAATGTTCATTCCTTCACCAATTTATTTTTTCGAGTGGCCCAATAAACAAATGTTTTCAAAATAGTAATTTCTCACTCAGAGATAAACATAGACAAACATAAACAAAATGAATTCTGAGAAATTTAACGGTGCACAATGTAGTTTCGCCACATTTTGCACTGTAGCATAATCTTGACTTCCATTAAGTTGACAGCAATATACAGTATTCTATCATGTAGAAACGCAAAGTATTTTGATTCTTCCTTGCTCACTGCTATGGGATTTCAAAAAGTATCGGCCTCAACTATCGCTCAGAAAATATTTAACTGTGGTTTCTTAAGAATTATATTGGATTATTTTTTAAGTCTTTGGCATGAAGCCATTAGGCATAAAACCAATCCTCGCTGTAAATAATAAACGAACCTTTTAAGATTTGCTTGTAAGACGTCGTATTGCTCTCTGAATCTGACCCGGACATCTTGATTCAAGGAAGGGGGCAGTTAAAACGAATCCCCGGAACTCTTCCATGAACATCTGCAGGTATCGCATCCGTCACAATAGCGCCGATGCGTCCGAGTTAACTGCCCTTCGCCCTTTCAACCACCCCCCACCCACACCTTAAAACCATGTCCCCACTGGCATCCCGGTCTCCGCATGATAATAAAAAATAACTAAAACGTAGATCCATTAGCAAAATGAACATCATCGGTGTTTTAGTTTGAAGACTGGCTGACTAGAAGCCTTGCTCTCTTTCCTTCTTAATGGAGTAAATATTATTATCCAATCTTTTTCTAACTCTCTTCCCTTGCGCTATAATATGTCTTTCGACTAAAAGCCCTATTTATTTATTTTGTTTATTACTTCATACATGCATTATTTATTTAATAGATTTATTTAGCATGACACATTATTCTTGATCAATGTTTCTAAGTCTTCCTTTCACCAACACCTACTTAACATGCCTTGTATGTCCAGTCTTCAAATCCAACTCAAGATGTTCCAACCAACATGGTTCTTCTATTCCATATCCTTGCATTGTTTTTCCTCTATTTTTCCGGGCATTTTTTATTTCTTATTTTATTTGTTCAGGAGCATTTAGAGGCTTATGCTCTTCTATGACCTGCTATACAGCAACTCTCACAAATAAATAAGGAGTATTTCAAATGAATTCACATCTATTTCAGGTATTTTATTCAAGGAAAGCCGAAGTTGCTATAGCGTGCTAGGTGTAAATAAAATCACTCTTCTCGATGTTCGAGTAAATTCCGATTAATATGAGGGTAGACTATTAAATTGGTCGCGGTAGTTTAGCGAGTGATGGGCTCAATTATTGACTAAATGCTCACAGGTTCAAATGCATGGTGATATATTGGACAACCCTATCTAGAATCTAAGCGGCACAGTTTTCAGATCGGTAGAACTTATGAAGATCCTAAACTTTTTGCACAGGGAAAGAGGCTGCCCAATTTTACCTGAGTTTATGAATACCACACTCTTTTAGGCTTAGGGTGCACTCTATCCTCTCAACTGTCAATCAATACCTCCAGGTAACTTTATCTAGTTTTTAATACCATATCATTTCACTTAAAAGTTGTCATTTTAGACAGTACCGAACTGGATTTGAGTAGGATTCGATGCTTTGAATGTTGATGGCACTTAGGGCATACCTTTCTGGTACGGTGGTGGCTACATGGCGAGAGATCCTCATACTTATTGGTGGGTAGGGGAACCAGTTCTTTCTCCTGTGACGCTGTTTAGATAGGGAGATATGACAACCGAAAAGTTTCACAGCTTGTGGAAAGGCGGAGGGTGATAATGGTCACCGGGACACGAACTAGGTCCTTTTGGTCAGTAATCGAATGCTTGTACCTACAGTATTTAGTACTTTCGTATTATTTAATCGTCATAACACGAACACATTCTTTCTATCTCAATCAATATAATAAAACGACTAAATAATTATGGGTATCTATTACATTTCTTTAGTCACTAACCATTGGGTATGTCATTTTTTAAAATCTACCAATAAAAATTAGTATTTATCTCTAGTAATTGATTATTCACTGAATTTATTAGAATATGTTTTTCCTGCATATTAATACAACAGCAATGGCTACATTCAAAATCTAGGTTGACCCTGGATCTCCAGGATTCATTTATGTATTTATTATTTGTTCTGCCTTAACTGGATGGGACCACAACTCCTTCCCGCAGCTTAGGGCTAAATAGTACACCTAATGAGAAGAAAGGAAGGGTGACAACTTGTTTGATGTTAGAGTCGGGGTTCATTAAATAAACCCGAAGATTATGACCGGTGGGCTTATAACACTAATTTTTATCCGATCAACTCGCGTGTGCAATGACGAACGTATAAAACGGCACCCTGCGAGGGTGAAGCCGCGTCTCTCAAACCCAATCGAGCGTCCGTTTAAGGTCACCGACGCCCAGAGTGCCGTCTCCTCCCACCAACATATCCCACCACCCCTCCCTCGCTCATTCCGGCAACATAACGACCTCCCACACGCCTCCGACCCGTGCGTTTCCTCCCTCAGAATCGGCACACCACCACCATCACCAACACGGACGCTGGGTCTCTGCATCGCGATCTTGGCGGCGTTCGAAGCACCTCCGACCGCCGCCCCCACCTCGCTCGCCAACACTTCCCCCCTCCCCCCCCGCGGAACCTCCCTCCCCGTCGTCCAATCCCTCACCAGGGCGCCTTCCCGACCCCCCTTCCACCTCCCCGCCCCTCCAGCCCCCTCCCCTCCGAGCCCGATCCCCATATAACCTCCGCCGTTCGAAAAACCGCTTCTCCCACGCATCCATCCGCCATGGCGCCTAAGGCCACTTCCCACCGTTTCCACCCCTTTTTTCCCTCGGAGTAACCCACCCACCCTCTCTTTCTCCCTCCCTCCCTCAATCCCTCCCCACTCCCTCCCGCCCCCCTAACCACGGCCATCAACCCTCCCCCTCCATCTCCCTCCTCTTACTCTTCCCGCCCCCAACCGTCCTCCCCCGTCCCACTCATCTCCGTGCTCTCTCTCCCTCTCTTATTCCCTCTCTGTTCCTCAACACCGTGGGAACACCACTTTCCCATCTCCCACTCCCCCCCTGCCGTACACTACTCGAACCCACCCTTATTCCTCCATCCCCGAGGAAAAGGAAATAGCTTGAGCCTTTAAATATTTTAGTGCCAGTTATCGTTATCTCGAAACAGGTGGACATTCGGTGATTAAATTTTTAAATTCGTAATGGAAATATATTCATAATGCAGATTGTCTACAAAGACCTCTGGCTGGACGAAATATATACACAATTGAATTAAAAGGTCTGATATTATTTATCGTGTTATTTTAAGGAAAATTTTGATATCAGGTTACATCGATCGTGGAGCAATGAAATTGCCGTTCCTCAAGCACATCATCCTGGATTATAGTAGGGATTGAATATGGCCTTCGGTTTATCAACAAAAATCTACTCGTTGTATATAAAGAATGGAAATGAATATTAAAACTCATTCGCGAATGGAATACACTTATATCCCTACATTGCCATCAAATATGAGTTCTTGGCTCTTTTACTAGTCGTTTTTGCGTCAGCAAATCCCCAGTAAATAACGGTATGAAAGTAAATGTGGTAATTTTCAACGATTGGCAATTGAAATCGCATGATTTTGGTGGGTTATCACATTTCAAAACAGTTTTATGCATGACCCAATGAGAGGCGTATATTATATAAACACCAATCTACTTCACGTAGACAGATTCGTGATAACATACGTAGGTTAGTCAATCAATGTTATTAATTTACATATATATATATATATATATATATATATATATATATATATATATATATATATATATATATATATATATGCTCACACACATATATTAGATTGTGTATGCATATTTCCAACTCATTACATTTTATTTCATTGGAAATATAAATTCGTAAATTTTCAAAGCTGGATGCTCTTCCACCTTATCGAAGATATTGAAACACATTAGCGATGATTAAAATGTTTACCATTTCAAGTTAATCACACTATTAAAATTTCCGTACGTGACGGATTACACGCGTTAATTAGAGCTTCAAACGATAAATCCCTCTTTCTCTCGATCTCTCATCATCCATTGTAGCCCACTCCCCACCTCCGCCGCCATCTCTCACCGCTTTCTCCTCCCCCACCCTCCCTCCGTTCATCCCCTTCTGCTCTTCACTTTGGCGCACCACTTCCCAGTGCCTTCTCTTCCCTCCCCTCTCCGCCCGTCGCCTCCTTATATCTCTTCCTTTTTGAGCTCATTCCATTCTCCGGAACGAAAATCCTCCCCTCAACCCTCTCCCTGTACTTGTTCCTACTCAGTGTCTCCTCTTTGTTCTGGTTTTTAGCACAGTCCCGTTTGTTTTTTACCACGTCCCTTTAGTGGAAATAACAATAAAAATTTCGCAGGGGTTTCTAAGAGGTGTGCGGTGTGGGTTGAGAGGTTTGTTCGGCTGTTGGACTTCAACCCCCCGGCCGGTCCGGCCGGTTCCACCGCCATTTCTCCACCAATGGCTTAATTCCCGAGTTCGGCTCGCGACTGCTTTCTCTCTATCTCTTGTTGTTTTGTCAGGTTTTGGAGTAATTTGTGACTATTTGGATGCTGGAATGGACCGTTATGAAATCACCGAAGGTCAATTTTGACTCTTTTTACCCTCCGGTTCCTTTGTAAGGATCAACAAGGTATGAATCCCCTTAAATGTAATCATCGGCGCTTTCCATAATACCAAGCAGATACTTTTCTCAAAAAAGAAATTCTGAGAAAAATTAATTTTCATAGTAAGAACTTGCACAAAAGATCCTTATACCACCAAGGGCAATTTTCATTCTTTCTTTATTAAGAATGGCCGAAATAGTACAATGAAAAACATTGCATAAGAGTCTTCAACTCTCACAACCAAACCCCTATAGGGAAAGGTAAAAACCTGTCCACCCCCAAAAAGGCTAATTAGTGCAAAGCTTTATTAAAGATAATTCCCAAAACAAAATAGATCTGGTGTAATCGTGGATAATATTTTTGTCTGTAGAGGCTGAACGTTTTATTATGTGTTCGGTAGTGACTACCTTATCTCTAACCTAGTTCCTTTGAGGAGCGGGGACGTCACCAAGAAAGGGGATCTTGAAGTCGCCTTCTAGAAATTTAGGAGCCCCAGATATAACTGGTAATAAAATTTATATTTTTCGATTCCAGTTTATCTTTTTGCAGAGTTTATGCATTACACCTTGTGAGCTTTCATGGAGGCGTGTGTCAGGGTCGGTTATACCACCATCTTTCACCATCTAAATTCAGCCTAATTTGAGGTATTCGCAATAAGATTTTCAGATTACAATCAGGTTCTTAGGGTATTGTTATGGGGGTCATGAACTGTGCGAGGAAAGACAAGAGTTGGAAATCTTTCTGCCCTGGAGTCTTATGTTACTTGTTTTTCTTGGAAGGTCGGAATTACCGAAGTAATATTGAGTACGATTTACTTCGGTTGCGGGACAATTAAAATAAGGCATCGTGAACCTTTTTTAAACTCTAAATTTCATCCGCTCTGTTTAATTGTAGAAGAATTTCCATCTAATATTTCAAATATCACCTTTACTATATTATTTCCTGTCTCAAACAATTTTAATGAATCTAACTGATATTTTTTGAGCTGTCTAATACCTCAATACTATTTCAATAATGACTTTACCAAAAAAGAATCATTTCTTCATCTTCTCGTTGCATTTTCTCACAGTCCGTAAAATTAAATCTCTTTCTTTTGGCAAATGGAAATTATTTCATAATTTTGCTAAATGTGGGCATAACACATACAAAACCAGCTGTTAGAAACAAGAATGGCAGTAAGCTGAGGTTGAATTAAACCGTGACGATATGCTACACTGTATAAAATGAACAAAGAAAAATACTTTTTTCCCTTAACACGGGCCGTTCGCAGTTGTTCTAACCCTTTATCGTCCGCGGGGAGAATGACGTAATACATCCGTTGGTTCTATAGTTAATCTCTCTACTCTTTTCCCGATGATCTCTCCAACCGTACTAAGATGGTTCCAATTATACATTTTCTTCGTCATCGCAGAAGATACCCCTTTCAAAGGTACGCAATATATTTAAACTGTAATGCCACTTTCGCTCCGCGAGCGATTTTCAATTTAGTTTCTCTCATGATGTAAATACACTACTAAGCTTATCATAACAACGTTTTACGAATTAGCTCATCTACGTTGCATGTGATCTAATTTGGCAATCAATCCAACTTCATGAAGATCTCCAATACTAGCAGCTTATTATATACATTTGTATGTATGCTTGGTGTTATGACATACTCCATCACATATTCCGCGTTGATAACTTCAGTCTCGATTCTCGAAGATGAGAGTTTATACCTGGGTTGGTACGATTTCTACACGCTGAAAAATATTTCACAAGATCTTTGGCCCATCGGTCGAATGAGACACCGGACTGAGAATCCATTGGCGCCTTTCGTTTGGATTGACTAGCCGAAGCCGGATCTCACCACGTTTCCTACCTCCCCCACCCCCTTCGCTGCTCACACCAAATATCCACCCATCACAGAAACAGAACCTATGACCTCAGCGACCGTGCGTCACGCATGACAGCCGACACGTAAAATAGAGGAACCTATGTCTGTCTGTCGGAAGCAGCGGTAAAATATGAACAACAGCCCACCGGCGTTTTTCCATTGAACGTAACTTGAGCGAACCTTAATATGCATCATTTTGCCGTCCCGTGATTCACTAAAGGTACCTCGGGAAGAGGGTGTTTGATTCCGGAGAAAAATTACGTGTTCCCCTCTCTCCTATTATTTCCTTGTGCCGCAAACCTTTGCTGATTACTCAATCCATTCATTCGCTGGTCCACTCCGTCGCCCCACCCACGAACTCTGATCTACTCACCTTCCTCACTCTACTCCTTGGTGGTATTCTACCCCACCGCGACTTGCGTGGCACTCCGTGTTATAATTTTCGGTCGGTCGAGTTTCAGATAACCATCGCTAGAGGTCACCTAAAGAGCGACCACTGCCGGTTGGGAAGAGAGACCGAAAGTCTTGTGGGCGCGACGAAGTAATAGGGCAAGAGTGGTAGGAATATTTTTGTATGTGGGAAATCAATAGCTTTGTGAGGAGCCCTGAGAGTATTCATTAATATTAATTTGATAGCTCATAACCAAATATTTCCTAGAATTTCAGCTGTATCGACACTTTAGTAAGCATTTAATTCCTGCAAGGCCATTTTTAACTTACTAGTTAATGCCACATAAACATCAAAATTGAGCTTCCAAAACGTATCCAATAATAGTTAATATTATTAACCTTAGCATGGCGACGCATACGTATTATATAGTGTGTCATTAGTAGCTGTATCAGTATCGACCGACAAAAAAAAACTGATAATTATCCCTTAAATATTATAACTTCAGCTACATACACATAATACAATTTAAGCCACCAGCAAGGCGTATGACAGGACATACATCCACACCAGGAATGGACAGTACTTACGCAAAGACTAATGGTCACGTACCGTACCATCTAAAAGCCTACAGACACTCATCGGTGGGCCGAAAGAGTGGAAAGGTGATTATACTTGTAATTTTAGCATTCAATAACTGGCACACGCTTGAAATGTGATAGATTTATTTTGCTCTAAAATATGGAATCCCCTGCCAGCCAGCGGATGTATACACAAAAAATAATTTCAAGTTTCCTCAATTCTTGGCGTGTCGGCGACTGCCTACAGATTTTGGAAATTATATTACACGAATGATTGGTATTGAACCAAATTTCTATCAATTAAAGTAATGAAAATTACAGTCATAGAATTCATGGAAAAAAGTTTCCAACAATTGTTCATACTGACTTAAGTCATTTAGTTTCTATTTCCTATTTATTTTTTCATCCAGTTGATGACAAGAAAGTACTTAACTTTAAGCGGGAAATGATTCCGAAATTAATGATAATGGTATAGTAGCTACCTGCGCGGCCAATGCGCGATAACTAACTTCCTTATCTTTGTTAGGGGAAAATAAACGGGGTTAAGAATTAGGCATATTTGAAAGGATGGAAAACACATGGTGCCAGCGTAAATCTACTAAATATTATTTTTAATGAACGATAGATAACGCCACGCTTGAAAAATGGCCGAATAATTTACCTCTGGAAGATCGGGAAAGTAAGTGTATGCATTTAAGTATATAATTTCCTGTTTCATCCAGTTATTCACCAATTTTTTATCCTAACTTTTTATTCCTGGAATTTCATGTGCATCTATGGTTTGGATAACTCCGTCGATACGGTGGTGACTAATGATTAAAATTGATGCAAAAACAATCTTCCGAGAAAAAGAAAGAAACATTTGTGAGAATGAGTCGTGAACTAAAGGGTGAAGAGTAGGAAGAAGTCCTGGAAATTATCCATTTCGATGCCCATGACCTCTAAGTCATTGGTTTTTAGGTGGTGGTATTCACAAACAGGTCACGGAAATTGACATTATGAGCCATTTATTGTGTTCTCCGACTTGATTTCTTGCCGGTAATGTGCACCTAAGCTGATCTAATCTCAGTTTGTATGATGAATACCCCTATCGCTTCCGATAGGAGAGCGTCACAGAGAATGGCAGACCGATCAATTTAATGACTAATAAGATAATCGATGGTTTCAGGCGTTATTTTATGGAATCTGTTCATACTTAAGCGGATAAAATAATACTTTGTAATTCCACAGATTTATTCTGATTTATTCTCTATTTAACCTGAAGATGACGTTGTACGTCGAAACCCGGGTCGTGTGTTTGTGAAATAAATCTGTGGAATTACAAAGTATTATTTTATCCATGACTTATAAGGGCAACTATTTTATGGGGATTAAACTGAGCGACTAAAATGCTGCTACTTCACTATTCTTAAGCCTGGAGGGAGTTTATGGGGAATGAATTCTGCTAATCCTCATACGGTGTACCATTTGGGATACATCTGATTTACGGAGCCGTAATTCGCCTAATAATCCACTCGTGAATGGCAGATCCGGCTTCAGCGACAGGCGAGCGCCTGAAGGTTGCGAGTTGCATTGCATCATGTAAGTGACGTGCCACCTCCTTTTCCGCCGGGGATTCCGTTGACTTGGGAAAGGTTTGCTCTCCCCGCGACCTTAGCCGATTATTTTTATAGTCATCTTCAAAACGACTCATTCGCAGCTCCCGAAAAAGAGAAGATCTTCTCAGGGAAGATACAGGTGGGGATGAATGGACAAAGTTCCTGGTATCCTGAACGTGTAATGGTTCTCAGTAGGTGTCCAAAATTATGTGCGTAAGATCTTTCCGCCGAGGTTATATTTAATGCAGCATTTGATAGTAACTCAGTTAAACCGGATTCCTATACTATCTATCAAGAATGGTTCTATATATCAATGCGAACGGAGTCGAAATAAACCAAACAAAACAGTTAAAGTTAGTGACAATCTAACTTTCTAAAGACAAATGATATCGTGAATTTTGCTATAATTTTGGAGGAAGGCACTTCAAAACGATATTCATCTTTGCGGATCTACGGCCACGTTTTCCCTCCTTAACCCAATTGTATATGGACAGTCGGGAACTCAGAAGCAGATGTGACATAAACTTCACCCCACTCAGCTTTGATCTCTTTCGGTATTCAGCCTTTTAAATAGAAGGGTTTAAACACGAAACTCATTTTTGTCCATTTTTAAATAACCAAAAAAGTTTGTTAATTCAATTGACTATGAGAATGAAATCACATAGCGGATTTTACTGTAACTTAAACAGCAAGCTGGTGAGATATGAAGAAAAACTATTTCGACACCACGAGCGCCATCTCTTGAATTTTTAAAGGAATTAATGAACGACCCACGTATCTATTAATGAATTTATTTTTATTTCCAAATTTTTTCGTAGTGAATGCGCTATCGTTTCCAAAAAAATTAATTACTCATACATAGACACGCTCTTGATAGCCTGAGCGTTAAGATGGAAAAATATATTCAATATATGAAGTCCAGTTTTTATGAATAAAGCGAGTATACAAAAAGTTACACTGCGATGTGATAAGCCCAAGTTTTCAGTTAATGATTTCTTATGCTATATTTTTGGTATAAGTTTCGGAAGACTGATGAGGTGTGCTACGGTTTACATGTATAATGACCTTTTCTTGATATTTTACAATATATTTTGCTGGAAATTAATTTACCCGAAGAGGTTACCATCGTCAGGAAATTCATGCATTGTAAATATTTACATTTGTCAAGTTATTGTCGTGCTCACAATTTATGCTTTACCCGCATCAATTCGGTGAAACTCAGTGGTGTTAAATCATAATGTGGTGTCGGCGTTGCTGTTCTTCTCCACGCTCACTTCCTGTTGGAAAATTCAGCCTTGGAAGCAATTCACACAACCTCTTGCCTCGGAGAGGGTGCCCTCGCGACAATATCCAGTTGGAACTCAAAGCACTTCGTGACATCGCGTTAGTTCCACCAAACTACTACGGAGAACCATTCGGAGGTTGCGCGAAAATGGAGGGTGGAAAGAGAAAGAAAAAACGGTGCCCGTCCGCCATTCGGCATATTTTGCCAACAGCCAATCGGCAGCTCACGAACCCTTGAGCGGCAAATGGAAATAAATGAAAAAAATATTAAAATGAAAAAAAAAACTTGGACAAAAATAATGAAAACGGAATATGGAGGCGCGAAAAGAGGACGGACACGAAAATCACGTGTGTTCGTGTGTGAGAAAGAGGGATGGAGATAGAGAGAGTGGTTATTGGCGAAGGGTCGGATTTTCTTTTCACTCCATTCTTGTTTTGTTTCAATTTTTTTCATCTTTCACGAGAGGGGATGATGTGTTAAGAGTTGGGGGTTGGAGACGGGAGAGGGGTTGAGGGAGAGAGTTAAGCGGGGCGAGAAGAAATGTGTTGGGGAAGGGAGGAGGAGGATAAGGAGATCTCATCGTGGGAAGATGACAGGATAAGGCGGATTAGGGAGTCGGGAGAGAGAGAGAAAGAGGAAGAAGGGAACGACGCTGCCAGGGTTGGGGGGAAGGAGGAATGGGAAGGAGAGTGGTGGAGAGGGGGTGGAGTGTGAGAGATATGGATGGGATGGGAGGGGTTTGGAAGAGGCGGAATGGAGGTTGGATGGTTGCAGAGGGTAGAGGAGGGGGGAGAGGGTCTTCGGGGGATGATGGGGCGGGGTGGACGCCGCCGTAGGAATGCCGGGATAGGAATTTACGCGGCCAACGGTTGAGTGTTATTACCGTGAAAAAGGGACGGCAAACCATTTTTCCCAGCTCTTTATTTATCCCCGCCCGGAACGTCTAGCATACGTTTGCGCCTATATATTGGCCGCTTTATTATTTATCGGCCGTAACGTTGGTAACGGAATTTCTCAGCCTATTGCCTTGCGCTGACGGGGACCTTTTCGAGGCGAAAAGTCATCCAATGAAATAAAAAATCGAGGTGAAAAGGCTACAAATCGTTTTATTTCGTGCCTCGTTCTTGCTTTTTTTAGCGTCTTGTCCTGGGTTAATTGAGCTGTTTGTCGTTAAAATCGTGGTGAAATGAACGGGACAAAATGAGGAAGGATCTCAACGCTGACGTTCAGCCTGAAGGGTTTTGGAACTGCCATGACTAATTAAATGCATGGGGCATTTGGAAAAATAAGCTCAAATCTAGTAATAAAAAAACCATTCCTTTTTTCTCGTATTTGATACGGGATTGTTATTGGCGGTGGTGACAACGGTAAATTTTTCAGTTATACAAAGAAGCAAAGGAGTAAAAGCGAGAAATATCGATCACTTCGCAAAATTAGTGGAAATGTTTCGCCAAAATGCTTACGATAGCCATTGTCAACAAGTATTAATTCTCTTTTTTTAAATTTAATCTTCATAAAGAGTATTCTTAAGATTTAGAAGGCTTTCAGGAAATAAGACTTTCATAAATATAGGAGAAATTGGAGACTTAAACGCATGTGAAGGCATCAGTCAGCAACTGCTCCCTCGGGACATAGCCAGAGTTCAGGGAAGTTGACATCATCTGAGCGTTATTCACTAAATTAATGGAGAAATGCGAGTTAAAAAAAACGTGTGCGTTTTTCTCTGCAGCCATCATAAAAGTGAAGGCGAAAGCGGATACTGTGAAAACTCCCGAGCCATCAACCAGCGGTGGCTTTCCATCGGAGTCTCACGGGATTTCAGAGAAGTCGACCACCCTTTCGCGCGTTATTCACCAATCGAAGCAAGAAAGCCGTGCTTTGCGGGTCTCCGTGACTCACCTCCTCACGTCCCCAATAGGTGGCATCCCCGATGACGCCTCACCTGCGCCCGCTCGGGAATTTCGCAACCATTTCGCCCGCATCCTCGAACACTATTTCTAAAAAAAGCTCCGAGGTCATGGAACGCCCCCTCCTCTCCACACCCGGAGGGCTATCTCGACGACCGATACTTCCGCCCTCTCCGCTCATGACGCTCCGTGCTCTCTCCCACCGGAACCACTGGGGTCGTCATCGTCTTCCACAATACGACCGCGCGATAGGCCGTCCGTCGAGTAAATCGGGTTATGTGGTGGGAGGTAGAACGAAGAATAGTGGAGGGGGGGTCATCGGATCGAGATCCGAGGTCACGACCCTCCTGAGAGCGGGCGGCAGTGCTTGGGCATCCTTCTGTCTCCACGTCCGTCCGTTTGGACTCAAGGAATCCGATTGCCTTGGTGATCACCTCCAACGACGTCCGTTGGCGTGAGGGGGTCGAGGTGGTGGGCTTTATTGTAACTGGGGGGAGAGGGGGTCGACCCGTGGCCGTAAATGGTGCGGTTTTCTTCGGGTTGCTCGGGAGATCACGGGAAGGCACGCCGATGACTGGAGATTGTTGTGTTGTGTATATCCGAGCAACTTATTCAGTCGGGAAAGGATGGAAGAAGACGTTTTGATGCACGTCTCTATCCAAAGGAAAGATTTGACCTTCCCGGATATCCTCGCTTATTCTAGTAACCAAGAAACTTCAACGCCGTAATAGTTTGGAGTAGAACTATTCATTATGGATGGTGAACATTTTTCACAATTTATGAAAAGGTGATAGAAGCGTTGTTGCCACTGGATGGCACAACAACATTTTATACATATTTTAATGAAAATTACAAAATATGAATTAGTTCGACCAATTCATTTAAAACAGGGTCTCTAAAAGAATAATCATTTCAGTTTGAATGAGTGAAAGACCCGGAGACCTCAACGCCTGAATTACTCTTTTTTTTAAAGACTCTCCGTTTGTATTATTAGGCTTCAAGACGAGGAAATGCGTTTTTATAGAATAAATTTGGCAATATTTTAAGACAAATTATGTTTATTTGTTTGAATAATTGATCTAAGTGGATAAGACCTAATGATCGGAAAAATTGGTCATGCGTTACAGCTAAATCGTATGTGTTTACATCTTTTCATATCATGGGCATTAGATAAACGGAATACATAGCAACAAAAAATGGTTTAACTCTGGCTAGCCATAAACGATTTAATACTGAAAAAACTATTATTTCTGTATACCTGCTTACTCAAATATTGCCTTATGCTAAATTCACAAAATTAATTGGCGTAACTTATTCATTGAAGTAGGATATTTGAGTGTACCGCTTTCAGCTTAAGGCTGGTGAATGGAAAAACATTTCGGTGTTTCTTTTTATGAATTCTCTTTATATTCCCAATAAAGATTTTACAAATACTCAATGTTACGGTTTCAACCTTAATTTCAACCGTTCAAAAATGGTGTATTTATTAGCATTTTAGGTTAAAAAATGGGCTGGCATAAATAAAAGACAGCAATTTTAACATCGACAGGTTACAGTGGTCGAACCTAATTTATATGCCAGGTCATCAGCTATGACTGATGGGGTCAACAAGAAAAGAATATAGGCTCATTGTTGCGTTACCCAGCGGATAGCATAGAAGCGGTTACTTTAACGCCCATGTTTCACCCATCTCCCTTTAATGGCCGTTTTCTATACGGGAAACAATTTTTAACTCACCGCTATTTCACGCCCGCAGCCACTAGAGCGTTTATGGCCGCAACGGAAATTTTACGTTACCGCGAAATATTCCATTGTGGCTGACACATGGCGGACGCTTTTAAAATGCCTCGTGTTGAGACCCAAGTGCAAGTGTATATATTTGTACCTACGTACCAAGAGAGGTACAGTGCATTACTGCAGTTTCGATGTATATTTCGCCGCACGCGACTCGGGAAACTTCTTCGGAGAGTAAAATGTTTGCACGAGCTCACAGTTTTTTTACTTCCATGGGAATTTCAATTAAACCTTATCCTGGTCGCGTTTCCTCCTTGAGGCTAAGAGCATGGAAGGGGTGAGCGAAGAGGTGGGTTCGGATCGTTAAGTGGGAAGGTTAAGGTTTCTTTTTTCCGGGAAACAGTTCAAGTGACGTGTCGGTCCCGTACCGTTTTTCCCACGCCCACGGAGCAATCCGATTCCAGGGATCCAAATCCTTGCTCCTCTTCCTCCAACTCTCTTTCCCCTCACCTCACCTTTCCATCAATTTTTCGACCTCGCAAAAACCTCGAGCTCTTTCCACGCCTTCGAATTGCCTTGACGTCCCAATCTAGCGCATCCCAGCCAATCTCATCCTCCGTTATCCAAACGCCCACACCGCCCTGTGTGCGGTATTAATTTCGACCCCTTCCCCGTGGACCCTCCTTCGGCCTAGTTATTTTCGCCCGGTCACATGGCAATCAGAATCTATTCTTTTTTTTCCCCAAGTGTGGAGTCGGATGCTCTTGAACACGAATACAAAGTGCTATTCGGTCATTTTTCTCTCAAATTATAACAAAGGTGTATTTTTTCTTCAAAGAGGAAGCAAATGGAAAGGTTTTATTGTAGGCCATTGGTCTGCTCAATCTAGTATCAATGTTTTCTTGAGGAAATGTTTGTTCATTCGCACGTTAACAAATAGATCTAAGACAAAGAAAAAAGTAAAACTTTAAATATATTTTAAAATATAAATCCTTACGAACTTATTAATGCCGAATGAATAATCTTTTGGATATGTTGGTTAAACGGTTTCCAGGATTGCTGAGTAAACTGTGAACGATTACTTGTTTACTGTCTAAAAATTTAAAAATGAGTACGATAAAAGTTTCATTTATTTTTCCTATTTATCTATCTGGAAATCTACAAAATACCTTGCAAGCTTCCACGAGGGCGTTTGGCGGGTGTACAGGTATTAAGACACAACCCATTCATACAAAAATATAAGTTCATGGACGCATATATAAATATGCATTTGCCCAGAAAGACACCGCCACACGTACACGTCTTCCTGGCAGTAGTTAAGCTTATGTTTCATGATGATTAATTATTATAACTAACTTGCAGTGGTATATTATGAATTTCAATGCTTATTTTTACTTTTGATACTATTACTGTGCTGTTTTTCAGACAATGCATCCATTTTTCTTAATAACAAAGAATTATAAATAATGATGGGAGGAATAAGTTGAAAATTGGACAATAAATCAAAAATAGTTCATATTATAAAACTTATGCGGGAAAAGTAGTGTACATTGGGTAGGCCTATATAATATCATTTGTGCCAAGAATATTTACTAGATTTACAACTTCGTTAACCCAAGCGAGTGTATACCTAGACCTATCAAAATATTTTAGTTTTATTGGTATGTTTTCAATACGGTTTATTGAACTCATTTTCCTAGCTCATATTAATATGTCACCGGCGGGAAGTTGTCCTTGTCTTTGTCAAAGGTTTAAAATTGAAGTGTCAGTCATTAATTATGCATGCAAAACGGTAATGAAATATCTTCTCATGACAGAGGAGGCATGACTAATCATAAATACTTGCATTACCATAAGCTCTAATTGGTTGTTTATCTCTAACATTTTTGGATTAATTTTGAATGAAATCGGGCTATATTTGTTTTCAAAGATTGAACATTTAAAAAAATTTAGAAATGTGCATATTTATTTGTTTTACCTTCTTTATAGTAAATCGGTATTCCAGTAAGGAGGAGGTATTCGTTATTACATTGAGCGACCATAAAATTGTCGACTTTGTTATATCTTGTTTCTATTTCTTCTGTTTGCTGTTTAACGTTTTGCAACTAGGTTGTTATCCGAATGTCTTCCCCTCTACTTTATCTTCATTTAATTTCTTGGGCATGCTTTTAGTCCTTAAATACTTCCATTGAATTCATGTATTCTTGTTTAGAGTGTTTTCTACCTGGCTGTATTCCAGATACGAAGGCGTTTGATTCAATTATTCCACGCCAAACCGTCATACTGCGAGCAAGTTCTCACTAATCCAGAATGCCATCTGAATCAGACTTGAGCATATATTAAGGAATTTTTTCATCTATTAGTTTCAAGTAAAAAGTCCTCCATTGTGATCGTACTTCCTGCTCATGCCTTTGTACTGATTAATCCAGTGTTAATGTCAGTTACAACTTTGATTTTTTTAATTGACATAATTTAACCAGATACCTATCAATATAAAATATGTTCCCTCCATTATTAATGACATTTAGTGTTCCTCTCTTAATTGCCCTTAGGAATTCCCTTTTCTCTTATTCAATGGTGGACCCAAAAAATCTCGAATGAGGAGAAATTAATAAATGTGAACAAAAATAATTTTATAACCTTCTTCCTGGAAATAAAGTTGGAAATTATATTAAATTTGAAACCAGTCGCAATATTTTAGAGGCCGCAACCGCCCTGCATTGAATAATCTTATGCTCAGGAGACAAAATTTGTTCAAAAGTAGTGGTGAGCATGTAGGTAACACTGTTCGAATTTCATGAAAGCCAAAAATATTCTGCAAGTTAAGTTCCGTGGCCGTCATGAACCATGAATTCCAGACCACCAGTTCTCTGAATTGAGGGATTCGGTTTACCTCATAGTAAACGTAAATCTAAAACCATGCAATAATACACAGAGAATAGATAACTACTCGGAGATGGACCGAATCCTGAAGCAATTAATTACTATACATGAATTTCCATGTACAGTTATTTTGCCAAAGCGATGGTTTTTTATATCCCAAATCATTTGTTTCATTACTTTATTTCCTATTTAAAATGGTGAAATTGCTTTCAAACGGAATACGTGGCGCCCTATATTCTTCTCATTCAATTTAAGTTCTCTTCTTCCATTATAGTTAATATTTTCTGCATACCTCTATTTTTCTCCCTTCATTTTCCTCGTTCTTTTTTCCTTTACGCTATCCCTCTTATTTCATTCCTAATGTTAGCCATAAAGTCTCAAGGCACCCTATCAAGCTGGTAATTTTCCATGGTTTTGCCTTCCATTTCACCTTTTCCTATTCCACAATTCATTTCACTTCCTCGTTTCACATTTTATCGCCCTGTTTGATCTTCAGCGTCTGCCTCCAGCACCAGGATTTGAAGGAGCCTATTTTTTCTGTCCAATTCTACTCTCGCCAGGGTTGAAGATTGCCGCTCTCCGAACGTTTCTGCGCAATGCTTCCTTGTTTGTGACCACATATTCTCCAACTCTAGTAGGTGCTTCTTCACTATGAAAGCCTTAACTTGATGCCAGTCGAGTTTTCTACGTCCCACGTCATTTTTCTCTCCTCGTGGTGAGAGAGAAGGATTCCACTCCTAATTTATTTTCCTCGTATCGCTGTATGTTTCATCGTTCCCTTCATATTTGGTCAAAACGGTGATATTTCGGAATATCAATTCCCCCAAACGAGGTCAAAGTGAGTGCTGGCTCACGACCGACCGTTCCGCCTCCTAATTCTTGTCGGTTGGGCCCCTTGTCGATTGGATTATTGCGGTGTAAAACCATTCAAGTCTCACCATACAAACCTATACTAGGGTGAGGGGCATTAGATTACGCTACATATTAATTAGAGTGTGATTAGTGATTATTGGAATTCAATGCATTTTCTTCAAAGGAAGATTGAATGCCATAGAGATGTTTTGATATCCCTCGTGGTATAACCCGTCATGCCAATTTTGGGAGAGAGGCAGTGAGTATCTACGGCAGTGGTAAAAGAAATCCATCTTTGTCAGCTCTAAACTCGGGAGATTTCCCATTTCTTTCCCTCCGCCAGTTAACCTCTCTAATCCAACTAACATTATCATATCTTCCCGAACCCTCCCAATTCACCATACATAGTTAAACATTTTTACATATATGTATATACATATATATGGATCGTGAACAGTAAAGTTATATAATTTCTGAGGTAATATTTTGTCAAACTTTCTTTGTATGAATGGTCTCCACAGGGCTAAACACCCAAAAAAAAAAACTTTGAGTCAAGCCGATTACTAGTAAAATAGTGCAAAACAAGACGTTGAATTAGCTCCCATCCAATTAAATATTTGAGGTTACGGTTTTACGTTGCTCATTTCATCGTTTAATTTGAGGTGGAGCTAAATCTGAAATAATTGATAAAAAAGAATCAGTTGTTGGTTAAATATTTCATTTTGGCTAATTCTACTATTGTCAAGGAATGCTTATCTATATATATAAAGGAGAGTGTTTGTTTGTGTGTATGTAATTTGTTTACTTTTTTGCTGTCATAGAAACAGCATTTTTCCAACTATGACAGCAGGATACTTTTGCAAGAACACTATTGTATTCAGAATTGCCGAGATATTATACGTGGAATACATCAAGGAAAGTCTTTTGTAGAAGAAAAATGGGCAACTTTGATCCTGAGAATAATATTTATTCATGTGACGCATTGGGCCGAGTCTACACAGTCCATCCTAACAACGCCGAATATTATTTTTTAAGAATGCTTCTACATACCATTAGAGGACCTCGCTCATTTGCAGAATTAAGAACGGTAAACGGAGAAATATGTGAGACATTCAGAGAAGCTTGCCAGAATTTAGGGTTGCTAGAAGGAGATCAACACTGGGATGACTCATTGCGAGAGGCCAGTTTGATTTGTCTTCCAGGACAAATCCGAATTTTGTTTGCCATCATAATAACCTCCTGTAATCCATCTAACCCAAAAACATTATGGGAAAAATATAAAGAATCAATGAGTGAGGATATACTGGCTAAAGTTCGAAGTGAAAATCCTACATTGGATATTACGTTTAACTCCGACATTTTTAATAAAACTTTGATTATTTTGGAGGAAAAGTGTATCACCATGGTTAACAAGACTTTAGTGGAACTCGGTCTTTTTGCACATGTACAAGATCAACAGGGTGTATTTTATCCAGATTATATACGTGAAACTAGCTACAATTTCTTAGACTTAGAAGCATACATCGCGGATAAAAAGCCACTTCTTAATGAAGATCAGAAATTCGTGTACGAAACAATAATGGATCAAGTAGATAAACAAGAAGGAGGTATCATTTTTCTTGATGCTGCTGGTGGCACGGGAAAAACATTTTTAATTAATTTAGTTCTCGCTGAAATCAGGGTTCATGGAGAAATTGCTCTAGCCGTTGCATCTTCAGGTATTGCAGCGACATTAATGGAAGGAGGAAGAATAGCCCACTCTGCCCTTAAGTTGCCACTTAATATTTCCCGACAAGAAAATCCCAAATGTCATATAAATAAAACAAGCGGCCAGGCACAAGTTCTTATAGAATGTAAATTGATAGTATGGGATGAGTGTACGATGGCTCATAAAAAATCTCTTGAGGCCCCCAACGCAACACTTCAAGATCTTAGAGGAAACTGCAGTTTAATGGGAGGAGCTCTGGTACTCCTGTGTGGAGACTTCCGTCAAACTCTGCCTGTCATTCCAAAATCGACTCCAGCCGATGAAATTTATGCCTGTTTAAAACATTCTGTTCTATGGAATCATGTCCAAGAAATTAGCCATAAACAAAACATGCGAATCCTCTTAAGAAATGGGAATGCTCAAAATTTTGCAAATAAACTTTTGGAGATTGGAGAAGATAGATTAGTTATTGAAGCATCTGGTATGATAAAATTGTCATCAGATTTATATGTATCGGTGAAAACTGTCCGCGATATGATACAAGCAGTCTATCCTAACGTTAATCAAAATTATAAAAATTTAGAATGGTTTCGAGAAAGAGCCATTCTTGCTCCTAAGAACGATGATGTTAATGAAATTAACAAGGAGATACTAGCCATGCTGCCAGGAGACGTGATTGAATATAAATCGGTTGATACCGTTGTGGATGCTGACGAAGCCGTCAATTATCCAACGGAATTCCTAAATTCACTTGATCCAGCTGGATTGCCACAACATCGCCTTTTACTTAAAGTAGGATCTCCAATCATTTTATTGCGAAATTTAGATCCACCAAAACTCTGCAATGGGACACGATTGTGTGTGATAAAATTGATGAAAAATATAATCCAGGCAGTCATTTTAACTCGAAAAGGAAAAGGTGAAATAAATTTTATTCCACGGATACCTCTAATCCCAACTGATCTTCCCTTCAACTTTAAAAGATTATAGTTTCCAGTCCGGCTAGCTTTTTCAATTACCATTAATAAATCACAGGGACAGTCTTTAAAGTTTTGTGGTGTTGATCTAAGATCGCCATGTTTTAGCCACGGGCAACTTTATGTTGCTTGCTCCAGAGTAGGTTCGCCTAAAAATTTATATATTCTTTCTCCTGGATATGAAACAAAAAATGTAGTTTATAAACAGGTGTTAAATAAAAAAGATTCTTAAATTTGTATGAAGTAGTGTATAATTTACTTTATAATTTGTTGTTTTTATTTATGTAGTATATTTATATTACTGTTTCTCCCTAACCCGTGCAAAGCCGGGTATTCAGCTAGTCTCTAATATAATATAAGTTTTGACTTGATAACTATTCAAATCTCGGGAATAATCTTATTTATATAAAATATTAGATACCATCCATATCCATATTGATTTCAATGAATTTGAGATCCACCAACAGATACAATGTTACAAACTATCCGTGGAAAATGATTGCATTCACTTATAACAACACTCCTTCTAAGTTACTGCTCATGAAAAGGAATGACAGATTGTAAAAATTATGCTTAATCAACGTCACAACCAGTATCTACTCGGCAGAAGAGTACAAGCTAATTAGAGCTATTAAATATCGTAAAATAGATAATTTTAAAATGTAGGAACTTGACTTGTTTATTTTATTAATTTTTTCTTCGTGAACCTGAAACCTATTCTTATTGAACGATTTCAATTTATCCTAAGATTTAAGGGGCTCCCAACTCGGGATATTCAATGATACCATAAGCCTATCTATTCCTTCGTACGGATCCCTCATGAATAGGGCGCCTTTTCTCCGCAAGTATCCCGTGCCAAGACTAAAGTTAGATCCTTTTTACCGAAGGTGTCCCGAATTCTCGAAGCGTCAGCCGTCCGTGGGCTGACGGTCTAGTGGATAATGTCCTCCGGAGAGCATCGTTCTCCTGTACCTTACAAGCCCTATGTGATGATGTCCGTAGACTCCACACGGCCGTCCCATTAGTCACGCGCACCTGAAAACGTTTTTCTTTCATTCCCTCCCGGCCCATCGGCTCGCGCGGGGGCGCCGCGGTTCCAACCCCACCCCCCCGCCATTCCCCGAGAGACAGATGACGGTGTCGGGAAGCGCGCGAATGTTTTCGCGGGGCGTGGCGCGTCGGAATGGTTATCGCACCGGGGGAATGTCGCCCACCTCGTAGCCATCCAGCACGCCCCGACTGCCCCCGTCACCCTCGTCTCTTCCCCAGGATGGGAGGGTCGAATGGGCGACTGAGGAGGAGTCGAGGGGCGAGAATGATTTGCGAGTGCGTTCGCCTGAGGCAGCGTTCGCTCACGCGCACGTCGACCATTAATTCCACCGATTCATTGTCGAGGCGATTGCCGTGGGCGTCCGGTGTCCTTTGTGGGCCGATCCCTGTTAGAATGACTTGAGTGTGGGGAAGGGATAGGGCGGAGGAGGAAGCATATCACACTTCTCCCTTGTTCCGTAACACGCGATATCCCTGCGAGTTGATATACACTGGAGACAAGAAGATAACGCGCGCGACTTAAGCTTTTGGAAAAGTTCAAAGCATTCGATTTTAACCCTCATACGGGATAAATACATGTAATCATAGCCCCTCATTGTGCATACAATTATCTGGGAGAATAGTTCCCAATCTGTGGGAATTTAAGGTAAATTGACCGAAAAATTAATCATTATGAGGAATAATTTTCATTAGCAAAAAGCTGGACCATTACAATTAAGTTGTGCTCCCAAAATGTAAGATGGTGAAATAATTTCATTGATGGCAGTAATTTTAAATAAAATTCTCGCTTAGCAATGATAAAATTATTTGAACACACTTCTCGAATTCCGCCTTACATCCAATGACTGATTTAGCATACAAGAGATTCATTACCGACTGATACATATTATTATCTATTGATAGAAAAACACCATGGTATATTTTTTAATACTTTTGCCATGACATATAACTAGATAATCTCAATTTAATGGCTTAAGCGCTTTAATGCTGTAATATTATCTTTTTGTAATACTCGTGTGTAATTGAGCCAGATTCCGCTTTTTGGGATGAGTTTTTTCGAAATTGGCGACTTAATTTGCTCCTTTATTTGTAGGTGCTTCAATGACTTTTTTTGAGGAAATATTTTCTTGTACTTAAAATCACCTCAACTATAATCCCGTAAACCAGTATACAAGACTTAATATACTGCGAAAAGATGTGCGAATTAAATGGCATACACAAGAATGCATTTTACGATACAGGCGTACATAATTCTCCCATTCGTCGTGGAACGCCGCCGTATTTCCCATACCTAAGCTCTTCTTTCTGAGCCGTGGGCGGAAACCTGATGACAAGTAAAAATCGGCTTATCAAGATTCCAGAGGCTGAAGACCCACAAAAAGCCCCCGGAAGGAAAAAATTGCATAATTTAAATAAATAAGTTTTATCAGGTTATCCCACGTAAACTGATCCGAAGATGTATCTCGACAGCCTGTAAATAGTGACCTCAAAGTATGTGAAGGGGAGGCGGGTGGGAGACAGGAGACGAATTCGTAAAATTTTTACTGGTTTATCTAAATTAAAATTCCATAAAACGTTTCGGTCTCGTAAAACCCCCTTGGCCCTGCATTAACGGCGGTGCGTATGTAAAACTCGTCTCCTGAAAGTTCCCGCAGGTTTAATCTCGGAATTGATGCTCAGGGAGTCCTCTTTAAAAGTTCATAAATGACATTCGGACATCAGAAGATTGCGTTATGGAACCATAAAAATATTATGCATCCCCCGACCGGCGTGAAAAGCTTTTAAGTCCCCTTGTGTGGGGAGCCCTCGGGTCTAGGACGGGAGAAAGGGGTGGAATGGGTGGCAATAAAGTGTTTTAACTACCTTATTCCTCCAGAGATGAACCTGTCGCCGTGGCCTCGTGTTGACCTTTCGCGAGGCACGAAAGATATTTATTCATTTCTTTTTACCGTCTCCGCGACGATTGATGGCCATATCGGCGATGGCCGAAAACTCATTTCAACGCAGCGGGCGTGACACATTTCTGGTCCTTTCTTCCTCCCTCGACCCTGCCGTAAAAGGATTTTCGTGCGCACTGCCATATCCTCCCGAGTGACAACCATAGCAGTGCTCAGCGATTGGCCAAACTCAAAACGCGTGCAATATTCCGGCAGTAAAACGTTTTGTCTACGGATTAACGGAAGTCTGGAGCTCTGCGAGATATCCTAAAAGTCGTGCCCATATCCAATAGGATCGTAAAATGAATAGAAAAGAAAATGAAGTGCATTGGACACTTATTTAAAAAAAAGAAGAGAAGAGATGGGGGTATAACTTCGTGCTAACTCGCTCGAAGCGATACTTCCCCATTCAGGTGCTAAATTGTATGATATTAGAAAGTGTTTTGGTGTTTAAAATGTCTCTCTTTCTGGAGGCAAAAATTTCTGGTTTATTATGGTCGCGCAAAAGTTTGTGTTGTAGAATCATGCTAATTTATTTGATTTTGTAATTTTTCACAGACATGTATTAACTAGTGATATTATCATGTTAAAAATTCGTATTCCATCAGGAAAATAAAATGATCAGTGTGGTTTAGGATTCAATATACATTGTTGAATATTTGAACTAACTTTTACATTAGGATAAATAACAGCCGGATAAAAAAGAGCCAAACACAGCAACTAGTTAAATTTTAATTAATTTATACATATGCTTGTTTATATATATATATATATATATATATATATATATATATATATATATATATATATGTGTGTGTATACTACCTTGATCAAAAATTTCCCGGAATTTATTCATAAAATTAAAAATACAAGTTTATTCATCTAAATCTATATTGTCCCCTTCAAAGTAATCCCCATCGACTGCAACACACTTATGCCAGCGCTTGATCCAATCCTCGAAACATTTTTTATATTCGGTTTTCGGTATGTCCATCAGTGCTTCCTGCGATTTTTCCATTACTTCCTCTCGGCTGCTAAAACGCGTTCCCCGTAATGGTTTTTTAACTCGATTGAACCGAAAGAAGTCACAGGGAGCCAAATCAGGTGAATTCGGTGGCTGTTGGATGGTATTTGTTGCATTTTTCGTCAAAAAATTACGAATAATGATAGCACTGTGCGACGGTGCGTTATCATGGTGCAAAATCCACGAGTTTTCTGCCCACATTTCTGGTCTCTTTCGGCGAATTGCTTCACGCAAACGTCTCATAACGCCCAAATAATACTCTTTGTTTACTGTCTGGCCTTCTGGCAAAAATTCATGATGCACTACACCGTTGTAATCCATGAAAACCGTCAGCATTGCCTTCTTTTTTGACTGAAAACGACGTGGTTTTTTTGGTCTCGGCTCATTTGGTGAACGCCATTCACTTGCCTGATGTCTGGATTGCGTGTCGTACTCATAAACCCACGTCTCGTCTCCAGTAATGATCCTTTTGATGAATGTGGGATCGGATTCAGCCTCGCAAATCATGTCTTTTGCGACGTCAACACGGTCTCTTTTTTGCATGAAATTGAGGTCTTTTGCTGCTACACGACGGAAACCCAAATCATTAACCACAATGTCTTGGGCGGATCCATAGGCAATGTTCAAGTCCTCCGCTATTTCTCTGATGGTTAATTTGCGGTTATTGACCAACATTTCTTTTACTTTATCAATTTTTTCACCGACTTTCGATGTCGATGGTCTGCCACTGCGTTCATCATCTTCGATTGACTCACGACCACTTCTGAACCGCTCGTGCCACTGGTAAACGACCGTTTTTTTTAGAGAATCGTCGCCGAAACACTTTTCCAACATTTCCAACGTCCGTGCGCCACTAAATCCGTTTTTTACGCAAAATTTAATACAAGTTCGTTGTTGCAAATTTAAATCCATTTCTGAAATTGTAAAAAATCGCCAACACACACAGAGATAGATGTACTCTTGGCTACGTAACTTTTGCAAATGTCAAGTTATGACACTAAGATTTAAAGGGAATATCAACAACAGATGTACCAATTTAACAAAAAAAACAGAACTCAAATCGGAACGATGGGAGCGCCACACGGTGGTTATTCCGGGAACTTTTTGATCAAGGTAGTATATATATGTTTATATATATATATGTATCTATATATATGTATGTATATATAAATATCCCATGGACTACAATCTTGACATGAGGTAAGGGCTTGTGCGTTCCGACTACCCCTAGAGCTGTGCAGGCGGCAGCAAAAATAATGTGTGTATACATAAGGCTGATATTGGTCTTAATGTAAAAATTAGTACCTATTTGTATATAATCACTTCAGTGTTTATGATTCGGTTTATTAATGGCGCGCATTCAAGCTAAAACCATTATTTCTATATTTTCAGGTGAGTTTCCTCATCTAAGCCTCTTGGTCCAAAAGCGAATACGGTATGTTTGCAGGATGGTAAGTAGCGCAAAATTTATTTCTAATTGACACTTTGGTGAATAGGGTTACCACTGTACGTGGTGACTGATAAAGGAATGGTTAATTAGATACGTACATTGATAATAGGGTTTGGCAGTTTTTAATTCAGAATTTGAAATCCAAGTCATATATATAAATACATATATATATATATATATATATATATATATATATATATATATATATATATATATATTATTACTGTGTAAACTACGTTTCCTCGATAGCTGAAGTGGCTAGAGCATCGGCCCGGCAAGTTGAAAGATCCGGTGCTCGAGTCCCGGTTAAGGAAAGATTTATGCACTTGTGATCTGCTCGATTCCGCCTTCCCCACCTCTCCTGTGTTCGTCCTGTATACGTTTCCCTATCCCTTTTCCTTACATCTATTTCCATGTGAATGAATATTTGTTCACCATGCGGCGGGTTTTCATTTTTAAATGTATATATACATTAAACTTATATATATACAAATATATATATATATATATATATATATATATATATATATATATATATATATATATATATATATATATATATATATATGCAATAAACGTAAGATAGAAGGGTGTTATGTCACCAGCCATTAAGAGTAATTGATGTTTACTAGCAATTTGCACCATGTTCTTGGTCATACCTCTGGTGATGTTGAGGTCACGAATCTACATCTACATCTACTTAATACCCCGCAAGCCGCCGCAAGGGTGTGTGGCGGGGGTCTTAGGACACCAACCGTAATCAAAGATAGAAGTTAGAAGACACGGGCAGAACTAGACAGGGGTGTTAACTGGAACAGATCTACATCTGCAACATACTGCGAAAGTCACCGCAAGAGCGTGTGGTGATACGGCACCGAACGTTCATGATTAAATATGCACTAGTCCACAAATAAAGAGAATGCTCACATACTCGCGCATGCGTAAACAAACGTACACTTAGACAGATAAATCTCTATCAATTGGCCTAATTATTTTGAGATTACGACGATCGTTTTATTGAACGTATCCATTGTCAGATAATTAATTGCGGTCGCAATTATTCGCCACGCGGGACTGTCCCCCTCAATAGCCTCCCGATCCTGGAGTTCCGAAGCCCCCATCGCCTCTTCGCATCCGTGCCTTGGGGCGACCTCGCGGGGATTTCGTCCGTCGACACACACGAAAACGAGTTTCCCTCGATTGGCTGTCGAAATATGAACGCCGTTGTGCGCGCATGAGAATGGGAACCGGTTCCCCCTCCCACTCCTCCCCTGCCCCTCCCTAAAACCTCTCCCCCAACCTCTTCCTATCCGCCCCTCCCCGCCCCTAGACTCGTCACGTGACGTGCGACCTACGGTCCACTTTCCCTCACCCCGTGCCTTCTTTATTTTCCTTCCCTCTCTTCGCATATATCCGCTCCTTCTGCCTCCCTTTTCATCTTTCGTCCGTCCCATACCACTCCCGACGTCACCACTCGGCCCTCCCCTCCGCTATCTCTTTCTCTCCCCTCCTCCCTCTCTTTTAGGCGCATGACGCCGGGACGATGCAAGCACGAGAGTCCGGTTCGAAGCCGTACACCCCCTCAGTCGGACGTTCCCTCTAAAAATTACTCGACCGAATTGGTGCCGGGAAATTTTTGGCGAGGAAAGGGACCCACGCAGGGCCGCGGGAGGTGTCGTAGAGGCCTCAAGTAAATCACCTTGTACTTTGTAACCTTCGATTCGTGTCGCGCTCAATCTACATTTATTACTGACCATTAAAATATCCTAGAGCTTAAAATTAGTTTGGGGGACCCTTGATTCATGAGTAAGACTGACGAAACACTTACAGGAACGGTGCAGATGAGGTAGAATGCGAAAACGAAGGAAATATTATGATACCATTTTATTTTCATTGATTCGGATACAATAAGTGAGATAGTACCATCACCAAAAAATTCAAGTACTCGTTCTACCCGTGCGAAGGATATGCAATCATAACAAAATCGTACCAGAGTGCCCGAATATATTTATTTAAAAACTAAAATTAATTACATAGTCGAACATACTAATTACTTCATATCGGCCAACTATGAATGCATGCATTCATATGATATATTTGTTCATGTACGGCTGGTGTTCTCGCCACACACCCTTGCGTCGTAATGCGTCGAACTTCATAATCACCAGATAAAACTCCACAAATTGGTTGCGTGACGGTTGGTAAGTAAGTAAAGCTGGTTACCCCTGATCGTGCGTGTAACGGAATTTACTTTGACAGTTTTTTACTTGGGGTCAGGGCTAACGGCTTTAAAAGGCCATTGCTACGTGAATGCCTCAAAACAGCAAAACTCAATATTTTCAGTCTTGTCACTCCGAATATACGCTTAATGTCTCCCGATCGTAAAAAATAACGTTTTTTCCGTCAATCGATATGTAATATTTGGGAATGAACTGATGTTTCCTAGTAATATGTCTCTGTACCATTGCTGAACTCTATCAAATAATTCAACAGTGCATTCAAAGGAGATACCTTTTTGACGCTGTGGAGAGTCTATCTATTCTCGTATCAGATCGGTAACAACCACCTCTTCAAATTCACTAGATTTATTTGAATGTATACACAGGTAGTGTATCTCCTCTCATTATTTGGATGCAAATGACCAAATGGTTATTATTCCATTAGATTACTTAACTCTTTATTCTTAATAATTGTTCAGTAATTTAATGATCTGACTCTGCAGGCTAAAAGTGTAGCAAGTCGCTTTCCAAATAGAGATTAGTTGATATGCGAGAAATTTGAGGCCAAGAGCTCGTGAAATTCCATTCGGCATGTTATTCTGATGTGTCTCACAAATAGGTTTACAATATAATGTGGCTAAAATGAACCTTAAGGGTGCATAGGATAGAGGGTAGATAGGTAAATAATATCGACCAATTTAGATATAGGCAGCGTGCAAAGAGGCTATGCAGAGTTATTTCAAATCATATTATTCAGTATAGGTTTACAATTAAAAAAAAAAGATATTTCACCGCACGAGTAATCGATTTTCTATCAACGCTTTTAATAAAAACGAAAGTATCGTTCGTCATTTACCTTTATCGGTTTAAAACATTTCCGTTTCCAAAAAAGTATTAAATGTGGTTTTTCGTACGCCCCGCACATCCTTTTATGAACATTTATACAAAATTGAAACACAATATTTTCCGAGTATGCTAAATCGGATCTCTTGTCCGCTGAGTTGTGACAGATGGTATCTTTCTCAATCCCTCTGACGACATCCTAAGGCATTCTGGAAATTAAACGCAAAAATAAGGTGTTTTTAGCCCCTTTCCAACCTATACCAATTGGTCAAGACTTCTGCGTGGAGCATGGTGCTCTATGGTTCCAAGACTTGGATCATTGAAACAGTGAACCAGCGAAGAATAGAAGCCTTTAAAACATGGTGCTCGAGGAGAATTCTGAAGATTAAATTGACAGACAAAGTAAGGAACAAGGAATTATATAGAAGAGCAGAAGAGAATAGGACCATATGGAAAACTCTATGGTAAAGAAGAAATAGATGGATTGGACACACATTGAGGCACAATGGATTGATTAGGAATGTAATAGAAGAAATAACATAAGGGAAGATTCCACGAGGAAAACCAAGAGACATGTACATAGGAAAAATTAAGAAGGACGTAAAACAGAGAAGGAATTGAGGGATGTGACATTAAATTGAGTAGAACGGAGGGCTGCAGTAAACCAATCCTAGGATTGAAATACAGATGATGATGAACCTATACCAATTCCATAAATGACTTTTACAGTCAAAAGCCACTCATAAAATATTATTTGCATTGTCATGATAAAAGGGTTGTGCCGAGGAAAATTCATAAGTAACTCTTTGTGATTCAAATCATTCAAGTAAATAGGATAGCATTATTTATCATACGTCATCAATTTGTCGCCGAGGGTTTTGTTTTGCCCCTTTTTGTCTCATCTATGCGGATGTAATAAATCAGCTCCACGACTGTAAGCATTCATAGGTTGAGGAGTTTATGCTCAGGTCAACTTCAACTAGAATCTACCTTTATTGTATACCAATAAAAATTTGATCATATCGAGTAGTGTAGTGTATCCCACAAGAATCAACCCATGATCCCTCCAATTTCGAGGGCCTGGAAACAGAGCGGAAGTAATAACCATTCATTAATCAGAGCCCATTCAGTGGGCGATGGCTTCTCGGTGAAGGAGCTCGACAAAACACACACACACACACGTATTGCTCGTCCAGTCACTCCGGGTTTCAACTTTGAAACTTTCACTCGTGGATTAGCATTTGCTTCACCGCGTAAATCTCCTCCATTCCCTCCCTCCATCCCTCTCCTCCTCGCCGGCACCGAAGATACTTTTTTCGCCGACCCGAGTGTACGTACGTACCAACCTACGTAGTGCTCGCGTCGGGGAAGAAATTGCATCGCCATACGGCTCCACCAAGGTCAAACGAGTCGAGAGGCCGTGGTGCGCGTGGTTTACGGTCCCCCCGGCGGGAGGGGAGTGGACAAGGGTAGTAGGAGGATGGAGGGGGGGGCAGAGATATGGGGGGCAAAGGGGTGGGGTGGAGGCCGTGGGACATGCAGGGCGATAATCCGTGGCATCCGAAAGTGATCAATCGTCTTTACGTGGCCGCGAGGGATATTTTCGTTCGCACATCGCATCCTCAAACAAACCGACCCTCTCAATCCTACCCCACCCACGATTCACGAACAATTTCGTCGTTTCGAAAAACCCCGCGTATTGCCTGGGCTGGTAGATTCCTCAAGGCTGATTGCCATGCGAAAGATTTCTCTCGCGGGTTATTTCTGAATATCCATCTTCATCGTCTTTTTCTGTTCGGTGCTTCGGCCCTGAGCTGCCGTTCGTCCGCAAAAAAGAATGACCTATTCGCAATCGATCGGTTCAATTCCCGACAATGGTGTTCGGGCTTCACCCTCGCGATATTGGAATAATTTCAGGTTACTACGGCGTACCCGAATTCAATTTTTAATTAAGAAAAAAGCGATGCAAATCCGGATGGGGTGAAATGGGAAAAAAGACTGTTGGTATGTGTACATAAATATATTGTATATAATTTAGTAACAAGGAAAGCAAGAAGGTACTTGCATGGAAGAATAACAAATGGATCACGGGGTTCCATGTACGTATTTGTGGAAATATTGGGTTAGATGTAGTATGGCTGGTGATCTCACACACCTTGCCACGAGTCCTTGAGACGGCTTGCGTGGTTATCTATGTAAATAAATATATAAAGTGTGTTCTTTTCTCTCATACCTTAACTTATCGGGACAAACATAAAGTTTAGAAAGATAATTGAACAAGATTTCATTTAACGGTATGTGCATAATCGTAGTGATGAAGTAAATAGAAATTATCTCTTCGCATATGTGGGTTAATTATTTTATATTTGTGACAATTATTTGAGATGTGCCAAAAAATGTTTCAATTGATTTTAACTCAAGATTTATTTTAAATGATCCTTTTTATTGGCGAAAGAAAGCAATTGAAGTGAAAATGCACTACAGACAAGATAAGGTGAGGGAAAGAGTAAGCATGCCGGATGAGATGTGAGAGGGAGAAAGTATAAGGAATTGAAGATGCTTTTATTGTATTATAGGTTTTCTGCATATATCAACAGATATTTTACCCTGAAACACTCTTCGGAGGCTTATGGCAAGGATTGTTAGATCAAAAGCCATCAGAATAATTGCTTATCGATGATTATTGGCATTTGGGAGGTTCATTTCATCAAAAATTATATTCCCTATCGTTATAATATCCAATTGTTCGAACGAAATGGAGCTAAAGGTCAAGAGGGAGTACTATATTGTCCCGTGTTAGGAGAAAGCTAGATATTTAGTTGCGGTTATTCAGAGCTATCATCCAAAACTTACTCTGAACCGTAGACTACCATATTAATAAAATTTGTGAACGGCTCTTAAGAAAAGAAAATAGGTGTAGAAGGGTCTCTAGAAAAACTAGACTGAAAGTTCCTCTGAATCAGAGGAAGGGAAGCAAGTTTACTACTCTTAAAGTGGTACATGACATTTAACTTTATTTCTACATCCACAAAATACTTCGCAAGCCGCCGCAAGCGTGTATGACGGGGTGTGGTAGGACCTTCCTTCCTTCGAGTACGTTCAGTAATAATAGAAATGAGACTTTTGCTGGGATCACATTCCTGTAGAGGATACCGATATTTGATTATTAAGACGTTGGTGTCACGAGAGTATTTCTCCGCAAGCCTCCACGAAGGCGTGTGGTGGGGTGTGTGGTAAGGATATCATAATCCTAGCATCGAGCCCGACGTAAATCATGCAACGATACATCATCTACATAGTACCCCGCAAGCCGCCGCAAGGGCGTGTGGCGGGGGGTGTTCTCTACATCTGTTCTATTTAGTTATATTTCGACCTGGAAATTTTGAATAATTTAAAGAGATTGACATACCAAAGATCGTTCACTATACCCAATGTGACGATGCATACTATATTGTTCCTTTGTAGATATGAAGTGTAAAGACCATATTCGATATGCAAGATATTAGCAATGGGAAAAATGTTTACGAATCGATCGGTATTCTGGATGTTACATATGAATGAGACCAATACAGCACCTTTTGGCGAAAATCGAGGGAACTATCTCAATAAAGAATGGCCAATAACCTTGAGAGATTTTAAACTATATGAATAGGTAGTTGACTACGATATACTGAGTAAATAGACGATATATTTCATGCATCAATAGAGAGAGCAATGGTTCTATGACATGGGATATTTTGAAAAAAAACATGCGGTAAATTATGCTTGATAAACGTGATAACCACCAACACATCGATTTATCGTATATTCTCTTAATTTTTTATTTCTCGTCGACAGTCGTCGTCGGGAGATGAATATCACACGGCCCTAACAGAGAAACGCCCTTCGCAGGGCCACTTCGGCTCTAAATACGGGAGCGAAGGTAATCTGGATTTCGGAAGGTAGTCCACTGGGAAGGCCATTATATTACAAGAAGAGAAGGAAAAGGGGGTGGGAGAAAGAAGAAAGAATGAGAAAATATTAACATCCACATGATACCCTGCAATCCACCTCTAGAGTGTATGGCAGGGGCTGATTTCACATCATTCACATTACATAAAAATTAAGTTTTGTTTAAATGTTGGTTGCCAATAATAATGCAAATAATTCGAAACAATGGATGCTATGTTAATCATAGCTACATGCACTATGACAACTAAGTGCTAAATAATTCTCTACACCTGCGATACGAGCTGCTAGTTGCAAGAAAAACAATAAAATGAGGGTAATATAAAACAGTGACGATATGCTATGCTACTTAGAATTCCAAAATTGATATTTTCCCTCAACTCGGTCGTTGGCAGTTATTATAATCACTTATCGTTCGGCGGAAAATGAATCCTAATACTGTCGGCCCTACACTTGATCGTTCTTATCTCATTTCAATTATTTCGTCTATCGTATTACGTTGGATCTAAATATACACTATCAGCATCATCTCTGTAAAGACTATCTTTCAGTTTCCGTAAGATAATATTCTCTTAGTTAACCATCGCTTCAAGTGTGGCTCCAGGAACAGTTCCTCTGGTAATCCAGATACGCTACTAGGTTTACCATATCAGCGTTTTACTAATCTTCCTCCTCCCCACTGCACACTATCGGATTCGGCAATCAAACCGACATTGGAAGATTTGGACAAGGAGAGAAGGAGGAAGAGCGGGATAGTCGAGTTGGTGCAAGTGCTCTTGCATGAATGTATGCCATATTTTATTTGTGGATGTTATAAATTTGTGACTTTTGCATGCAGTTTTTTTTCTTTCTTAATTACGGGTGGTGTCCTAACACCCCCCTCCACACTCCTTTGCGGCGGATAGCGGCGTATTCAGTAGATGTAGATGTAGGAGGAGGTGGTGAGGATACTCCGGGGATAAAAGGAAGGGATCGTCCCCCTTCGGAACCGGCGAAATATCCATAAATCCGTGGAAACGCATCCTTCGGGCCCTCGTCGGAGATGTGTGGGGGATGGGAGCGGGGAGTGTCTTTTGCCGGTAGGGGAAGGACACCCATCTCCTTCATTTCGGAGGCGGCAGAGGAGTGGAACTAGGGGAATAGAAGTCGGGTACTTTTCAAAGGGTGGAGAGAGAAGATGGAAGGGAAGGAGAAAGAATTGTGGAAGAAGGTTGAGCTGGTGTTGAATGGGGGTGGGAGTAAGGGGGTGAGAAGGAGTGTCGGCGTTTTGAGGGGTAAGATAGAGAGACCGAGAAGGGGGGGGTAATACAACCTCCTCTCTCCCCCCTCCCTCTACCGTGTCCGCCATAAAGTCTGGAAAATTTTCTTTTTTGGAGAAAAAGAAGGAGGGAGAAGAGGAGAGAGATGAAGGGATGTGGGTGGGGGGTAGGGGTTCGTATGCGGTGGGGGATGGGGAGAGAGAAAGAGAGAGAGGAGATAGAAAGGCTACCGCAGGCGTCCATCTGGGCAGGGCCCGGTGAATGAGTCGAACCCCCGCCGGGAGATGGCAGCTCGGAGGCAGGCCCACCGAAAAGTGGGCGGCTTGCGCGAGAGGGCATGGGGAGGGATGTGTGGAAAGGGGGAATAAGTGGGTTTGAGGGGAGTGAGATCCACTTTGGGGAACCTCCCGTTGGGGTTTTTATCAGACTGCGGAGAGAGTGGAGGGATTAGGGAGGGAAGGAAGGAGGGCTGAGAGAAGAGAGAGGGAGAGAGGGTAGTCACGAGAGTCGGAACGGTTTCCAAAGAATGAAAAAAGTCAAGATTATGTTCTTTAGAAGAGAATATTTGACTGTTCTAGGGAAAAGGTCCCCAGAGTTTTGTGGATTCAAAGCATTCCTTACATTGACATTTTAAAGGGGGTGAAAAGTATGGAAATATACTTTTTGCAAAATTACCCCATTTCTCAAATTTTATATTTTCTTTTTTATTTATGTTTTTATGGGAGACAGAGTAACAAGATAATGAAAAGTAAAGTTTAACTTTTTTAAATTCTTGCTAAGCATATAAATGAGCCAAACAAAATTAACTTCTGAATATATGAGCATTCTGATATCTCATTGTACCCTTTAGAATCTTACATCTTAAATGAAAACATATGCATAATTATATATAAATATATATTATGATATATATATTATGTATATATATATGTATATGTATATACATATATACATACATATATATATATATATATATATATATATATATATATATATATATATATATATATATATATATATATACATATACATGCATTGATATATATATGTATATATATATATGCATTGATATATATATATACACATACATATATATACATAATATATATATCATAATACATAATATATAAAACATAAATATGTATATTTACATATTTATATTATTAAAATATATGCATTTTTCAAATTACTCTTTTCTCTTCTTTCCCATTATACTATGTATTTATTAATAATAATAAGTAATATTAATAATTTAGTAATATTTACGTAAATATTTTCAATGGTATTTGAAATAGAATTTCAAGGATGTAAAATTTCTAATTTAATATACCATTTAAGGAAAAGTTTACGTAAAAGGTCTCTTAAGAAGTAGAGAAATGGAATACCTGTCATTTACTGTTGAATGAATTGCTCTAAGTGCACAATTAATTTAAAAAGTATAATATTGTACTTGTAAAGACATGACCGGAGTAAATGATCAATTATTTATATTTCGCAAGTCGTGTACATTCTTTTTTTCATTTTCTCTCCGGTCTATGATCACATTGGTATAAGCAATCAAATAAAATGCAATGTTTCAACAGAATTTGTTTTCGTCTAATAATGTTATTTTGCCTTTTTAATCTGTATGAATTAAGGAAATAAACACAGCAGTGAGGTCGTCAATATATGAAACGCACTTAACGTCTCGTATATATATGTAACCCCTCAGGATTAAATTGTTGACTGAGGTTTTTTCTTAATTTCAGAGGTAATTTTTAATCAAATGGAGAAGGATTCAATTACTTCGAGTAGCATTTATGCTCGGTTAAAAATAGGTATTCAATATAAATAGAAGTATTCAATATAAACATTTAGGATCCGTGAAAACATCAACACAAGTTTCGACGAAAGAGGGACATATCTCTTTCAGCTGAAAAAAATCGCAAAAAAGACAGAATGAGAATCCTCAAAAATTCTTCCTCTCATCCTAAGAAATAATGGAAAGAAATAATGTATTGGATTCAAAAGAATAGATAATGATACATTTCAATATTGATATTTACAATTAAAAATTACAGAACTTTATTCGAGTAAAAATCCGTCAGTAATCAGTATATCAGTTTGATATTGATAACACAGTTAAGCGTTCCGTAAACCCGTATAATACGGCATTAATCGGTTGGCGAACCACTTCAAAGTAGGGAGGTGGTCTAGGGTATTGAAAGGGATGAAGAAAAGGATAGATGCAGCAGTGACAGAAATGGTGGAGATCTGTAACGGAAAAGGAGTCGAGAATTAACGTGAGGCTCACAGCTGACCAGTTGTAACGGTTGAAGGGAGAGAATGAAAGTGGGAGCGGAGGTTAGGAATATCCGTGAAAAATGCACACAGTCGCTCGTATATTGTAATAAACGTGATTGCGTTGCATTGGGAGCGCGTCGTGTGGCCATTCCTTACGCGTAATCACGGCGGGGAATTAAATCTGTCCGGAGATGAAGCGTGGGAATTCATTGGCTTCCTCACGCTAATAGGTGCCGGACATAAATCATACACTGCGTTACAATCCTCTGAGAGAGAGGGCAATCCTCCATCGCGTTGAATGGGAATAAGAGCCGTCACGGATGAACGCAAATCGAAGGAATAATCTTCCTATTGCGCAAAGAGACGTTCATTTATTTTTTTATTAAGGTGGACGCGCTCGACGGCACGTCCATTCCGGTTCAACAATGTTCAATAAAAGGGAAGGAGACGACTCGTAGTGGTCCATTCTAGCGACTCGCTTCTCGGAGGCGGTGATATCTATCCATGGAGACCATGGAGAATATATTGTCCGAACGATGTCGAAATTGATATCACCCTGGGTCGTAAAAGCGTTTAATTCCGTCCGTTTTTACGTTTTTCTTTGCTCGGGAAGTCATAGTGGTAGATGTCTGCTTCCAAAGTCACGGTCTCGCGACGGCATTCCTAGGCTTTTCTCAGATCCCAAATGCGTCAGGATTTGGAATCGTTTGGATTCATGAAACATTGCAAGTTTCCGGATTGATTATTATTAATGTCAAGTTATGAAATTATAAAATATTTTTTTAGGAGAGCTGAAATATGTTGATTTTTTTAAATTCATTTCTTGTGTACCATAAAATTTTGGGCAAACTTCGGGCAATATTTATAAGATTTTACGTTTAAAAAAGTTAACTGAAGAGTTTTCATAAAGCACTTAACCATAATTAGAAATGGAATGGAGCAAATCTCTTTTGTTTATCAAATCTCTCCCGAGGCTTTGCTTTCTGTGTAGAAAGGATTATCTAGTCTCAATATCGACCAAATTAAAATTTGTTTTTATTCCATTGATGTAAGAATTTTATTTGAAGTATTCTATTTTATTTGAAAGAATATATTTCGTAATGGATGAATATTTAGATTTTTTCATTTACGATGCACAGTACTCTGCTATAAATTATTATTTTAGCTTGTTAATGATTTTCCAATTTTAAATTTTCATTTTTGTTGATTATTTTGGACGTACAAACATCTTTTGAGCGCAACTACTTTTTTCTCACGCGTGGAAAATATTTTAAATATTGCACATTCGTTTTTGGCAGAATGGAAGTCGTGTGGTGTACGTTAGCAAATGAAATATTTAAAAAATTGATCCGGCTAACAATGCCACCGGCGCTGGATTCCTCTAATACCAACTATTTAAGGAGCGAAATGAAGATTGAAAAAAGAAATAAAGGATTGAAAAGAGAGTGTCGAGAAGAAATTTTTTACAGCAACTGATTTTAAGTCATTTTTTTCTCCTTGTCATGTTGCATAATCGGCAATACGCCTTCCAATTGAAAAGGGTGGTGAAATAAAAAATAAGACGCCAATGTAATTTTTACCAATTAAGGCTGACGGGCACATAACACGCACCTTAATATTGACATCATGCGTGGGAAAACCGTTCGATCACTACCAACATAGTCACTGTGCCACAGAAAGTTCAGCCGTCACAATGAATGCAATGCACTCACCCAAATCAATGATTAAATTTATTTGATTTTAATCCATCCCAAACTAGGGTTGATGGGCGAAAAATAGACTAGCATAATGAGACAGTGTCACGGAATTCTGTGGGGTAATATGATGCAAATTTTATTAGATTTGAGAGTCACTTCTTTATTCATAGAATTTTTTCAATATTTTATATTTAAAAATCAATACTTATTTCTCCAATTTAGATAAATTAGATGCTTGTGGTCCATTTGCTTCAACTGAAACTGATATTGGCCTTATAATTCGCAGGGATCGAATTTAACTGATGATAAACTGCGCCTGAAAATACGAAAACTGCACTTTTATGATCAAATCCTAGTTTCCCACCAATTGCCCAACTAGCGGAGGGGCTATAATACCTGTACGTATTTCACGCGTGTGTGCTGTGTGAATTTGACTGTACTGTTTGCTCTTGAGTCTCCCAGCGCAATCCGGCTCAGAACAGGGTTTTAAATGCGTGTGAAAATGCTCGGAAATTTATATCCAGCAGCCTTTCGGCGCCATTTCCGGGAAGGATGTATTGGCGGTAGCATCGGTCCGGCTCCAGTGGGAGGTAGTAGGAGAAAAAAAAACTAAAGGCTTAAAAGAGTTGCTCATCGGGAGATCTAGAAAATATTTTTATTGTTGCACGGACACTGCGTCCGTGTAACAGCATTTTAAGGTTTATTTTTTTCCATCCATCCTCTCTCTCTCCCTCTTGACCCTTCCCACCTTCCGCCTTATCTTCTCCTCCCTGTCCACATCAGTCCCACACCGCCTTCCGCCCACCCTCCCCAACAACCAACCAATACTATTCCCTTCACGTCCCCTTAAACCACAAAGCCTTCGTTCAACCCCCCACCCCTATCCCTCCTCCTCCTTCCCACCCGTTTCCTCCACGGTCACCGCCTAACCTTAGGTCGGACCCCCGCGGAGACAAAAGCCATAAACCAAGCGAAAAGAAAGAAAGAAAAAAACATTTTTTGAGGAACTCTTTCGAGGAGAGAGGTAAGGGCGAGAATGGTTAGGAGCGGTGGAGAAGTGTGGTGGGCGAGGTGAAGACGGAGGTATAAGGGTGAGGAGGGAATTATGGCAAGGGCGGGATATGAATAGGAGAAAGGAGAGTTATGAAAGCTAAGACGGAGTGGAGGGGGTGCTGAGACCCCCGAAGATGGTCGGACGAGTTTAATAGTGGCGAAACTGTGGAAACCTCTCGACGATCACTCATTATTCACTCTTTCTCTCTCTCTCTCTCTCTCTGCTGATTTATTAAGCAATTTACCTCTCATTTATGCTCTTAAATTGGGGATTTTATCATAACTTTAGCTATTGTTGGAGAGGTTTGACTGACGAGGTTGGTTATTTGCTCTGAGTCGCCAGCCGGGTTGTGATGGGTATGCAACGCGGATTTGACAGGTGAGCTCTAGACAGCGGATTCGAACTTCACTTCGGGTCCTCGTAAGAGCGTTGCGTTCATACGGGTGGGTTGGCTCATGGGAGATAATTTGACTGACGGATATACCTGTATTATTCCAGTGGCTTGGATTAGTATACACGCCAAATAACACATTGAAATCAAATGTTAAAGGCTTAAGCAACTTTATGAAATATATTATTCATATGACTGAAATGAGATAAAAACTCTTGGTTATTCCACATATTTTTATTCGGTCACGGCAAGGATTTTGACTTCCAATAACTCTTCAACCTGAAGATGACACCTTCGCTCATGGTTAGATAAATATTGTGTTTGAACTGGTGAATGTGTTTGCTCTCATTTTCGTAAAAATGAAATAAAACCTTAGGTAGTTGAACATAGAGAGGAGTGTGTTATCCTGTTATATCCTGTATTTTGACCATTTTTGAGCGAAATCAGGTATATGTCATCGTAATTCAATGATGAAAAGGACAATATGGGTGAAAGATTAATTCCTTTACTTACTGGAATTTGTAATGAGATTAAAATAAGTTGGTAAAAAGTTTATGAATATAATATCTATTACCTTTTTCACCCCTTTAGATCCGTCTCACAGGAGTATCACAAATGTTTTCTTCTAAGAGAGATGAGGATATAAATTAGGAGATAAGGACAAGTAAGATGCAAATTTTAGGTACAATCAGATGCGATCTTAGTGTAAAAAAAGCCATTTTTTACTATATATCCATGCCTACCGATTACGTACGGTTTTAGATGAGCTGGGTAATACACGGGACGCAATGGTTCTGGGGAGAAAGAAAAATCGAAAGATAAGTTGGTTCCTCCTAAGGAACACACGATTCTGATTAAAACTATTGTACTAAAAACCCAGATACAGGCACATCATATTCTAAACAAAATTTGGAATTCTTAGAGTATTGCTATAAATCCTCAAAACTGGGAGTCATGCAAAGTGATACTTGATGCTTGACTTATTCTCGTACCACATTGCGTCAAATCGTTAGCAAACAAACCAGAGTTTATTTTAGTTATGAGTCACCGTAGCGTAATTGAACATAAAGATATGCCTGATGAAATCATTCATCGATCATAAGGCCTTTTTACCGAACTGTAAACACCGGAGGTAACTATTTTAAAACCAAAAGGACATACGACAAACGTAATTTCATGGAATTTCGGTTTGAACTGAAAAAAAAATTACCAAAATTGTCTTAAGGCGCAGACGTAATAAAGACTTAGAAAAGAAATGCAAGCAAGTCCTTCTTAGAAATAGTACACCACGTAATAGATATTTTTGACCAACCACAGCGAGAGAGCAGACTTTCGGGAGATTAAGTACCACCCAAAATCGAATTGGTCTACGGAGAAGAAAGGCGGAATACATTTCCTATGCAATCTCTCTTTTTCGAACTCGAAACAAATTTTTCCTCCCCATCTCTTTGGACGCCACCAACCTTTCACGATCGAAATCATCTCACTTTCCACTCTCGCCGCCTCCTCTACTAGTCTTTGATCTCTTTCCCACTCAACTCCTTCCCTCACCCGGCATTCCCCGACGTCCCCTCAGCAAGTTTCATTAGTACCTCTCCGGACGGAACCATATCCCTTCCATTTCGCACGGTCCCTTCGTCATTTTCAAGGAAAGTGGACCCTCGCCTTTTAGAGGATATTCTCCTCCTGTTCTTTTCTCCCCTTTCCTCATCATTCTCGACCTCCTCCTCCCCCCAGCCAACTCTCGCAGTCCAGCGATACGGAGTGAGAGAGAAAAGGGCTTCGCTACTATTTCTCTCGTTAAGTAGCAATATAAATTCCTTTGTTCGAGAACGTCCAAGGGCGAAAGGGGAAAGGAGGGACGGCGGTTTTTTCGGAGATGGGGCCGTTATATATCTCCGGCCCGGACCAAGATAACCCTCCTCTCCATTCGTCCTCGTCGAAATGGTCCCGACCCGCCTTGTCCCCGGGTTTCTTTAATTAAACGACAACGGGTGATTGTGCGTGCCTTACTCGTTTGCTCTCGCGTTCTCCCCTCCGATGGCAGAAGGGGGTGGCGCGGTTCATCAAACCTCGGCATGAGCCAGCAGAGTTTCATTAATCAAAATTTTGCTCCTCCATTCGTTCGATTCGTTCCACCCTACCACTCAAGTGGGCACACAAGTTGGAACAACGTCGTCAGTAGTTTAATGTGGGGGGCCACCGCAGTCACGAGTATTGTAATTGATCGGGGTATTTAAGGTTTTCTAATAGTTCTTTCGCCTTTCGTCAACTTTCCCCCTTTGGTCCAAAAGAGAAGTGATTGTTAAGCATCGTAATGGTTTACCCATGTGGTCAGTTCTCTTTATGACTGTGCATTTCGCCTGGAGCGTTATTCTGGGGATCACCATTTTATCACGTCAATGGAACTTCAAAATTTCGAGCAAAATAATCTGAACTATTGAAAAAAAATTCGCGTCCATTCTGCATGAAAAATTTCTCCTTTGACACGGAATCGTTAAGTATTGTCTTATAGGCTGACTCAATAGTCATAATTTACATAAAGTGAATATTTGCCTTGATTTTAATTATTATCACGATAATTTCTTCGGACTGACAATATCTTGCTGACAAAATGAACTTGCTGGGTGTTTTTTATTTTATTCAAAATATTTCTGGACGTAAAAACGATTAACAAAAATAACGAATAGGAAAGTGCGAACAACAGTGGAGAGATACCGGTAGAGAGTCACAACCTTTTTGAATCTTCGTGTAGTGTTGACTTTGTTAAACGTGGGATGAAATAAGTATTGCTAAATACTAATAAATTAACAAATAACAATTAAAAAATATTCATTTTCAAAAATAATAATATCTAACATCTAAATAATAATCAACAGCTAAATAATTAAAAATTAAAAACTTCATCCCATTTGAGAAACTTCAGCTAGCACTCGACCGGGAAAAACGTGGGTATTATCACCTTTGCCCTGTTAGTCACTGCTATTGCTTGTGTCAGGGGGCGCATTAATACTAACAATGCAGAGAACACAAAAAAGAATAGCGGTCACGCATTAAAAATTTTTTAAAAGTAGTTATAAAATATCTTCCTAAATATTTAGCAATGAAAAATTTGCGCGAATAAAATTTGTTTAGAAAGACCAATAACCATTTTTATACTAAGGAAGGTGGAAAGTTTGTTCGGAGAATGTGTTGAGAATGTATGTGTTGCCGTGTTTTATTTCATGTTGGCAGAGTCATCGTCACCGTATGATAAGCCCCTCAGCATGGCATGGATTGGCTACTCGTCAACGACCATTTCCCATCATTGTCAACGCCACGGGAACGCGTTCCCTCGGGTGCACTCAGAACCACCCAAAAAAATTCCACCCGGCAGAATCCCTTCTGGTGCCATCAACAGACCGTCCCGCCTTCGGGTTCACTCCGTAGTGAGACCCTTGGAAGACCCTCCCTCCTCCTATTCGTCCCTAACGAGGTACACTCTTGTTGCCACCCACCTCCTCCACCACCTCCTGTGGCACCCGTCATCATCCCCTTCATTTGGAGGGGCATGGTTAATTCCTTCCTTCGCCAGCCGGGGACATCATAGGGACCCATGCAAGATAGATGAATGTAATTCTTATGTACATATAGTATGTGTATATATATACATATATAAAAACGAATATGTATGGATATGAAGAAATAAACAAAATATAAGTATGGTCTCAAGTGTGACGATGGAACATCAGGCAAAAAAGTGACACACAATTTTGGTATTAGTATATTTCGGTGGTGCAATCACGTACCGGAAATTCGGAATACGTGTGAGTTTTTTATGTGTTATTGTGTTTTTGTCTGCTAGTGCAATCGTGTTGTACATTATTATTCACATATGTGAGAATTTCACTTATATATATTATTATTAGGTAATCTACCGGTTAAGGTAGGTTTTTGGATGGACATAATTACTAATTAAATAATTTGTGACCCCTAGCAAAACACAGCATCCTACTCTACATTAGGTCCCTCTTCAGCTCTGAGACTTTCTTCCTCCCTTCATCCCGTCCAACATCCCTATCCTGTTCCTTCTCTTTCCTCGTTTGCCTAACATTCTCCCCTCAATTACAGTCTTCAACATCCCGCTGCCGGTCAATACCCCCTTCATCCACTTTTCCTGCCTCCATAGGATTGCTCCCAAAAAACCCCTCTCTTCGCCCACCATACCAAGTACTTCCTCTTTTGTTTTCCACTCTGTCCATTTTACCTTCTCCATTCTTCTCCACACCCACATTTCAAAAGCCTCCAGTCTACGTCTATCCCCCTGCTTCAATGACCACGTTTCCGCACCGTACATAGCTACGCTCCATATCAAAGTTTTTACGAGTCTTTTCTTAACATCCTTACTCCCCGTCATCAACTCCCTCCTCCTTGTGAAAGCATATATATATATATATATATATATATATATATATATATATATATATATACATTTATATATATATAAATATACATGTATATATTTTTATATATATAGCGGAAGGTAGCTTTTTACTTCCCAATGGAGAATGAGGAGAATGAAATTAAAGTGGCTGAGAGCCATGAATATGTAAAATGATGTCCGGGGCGGCCAAAATGCTTCCACCCCGTACGCGCATATTTCCACATCTATTCTTCGCGGCGAAGGACTACAGGGGTTGGGGGTGGCACCCTAGCACGGGCAGGGGGTCTCTCCGCTTCAGAGGGAGAGGGATGGATATGGGGAGTGAGGGGTGTTATGCCCGAAACCCCTCCCTCCTCGTGTGTCGGCTGTATGCCAGATGAGGTCGGCGAAAGTGGAGGGTTGGTGGCACGTTTCGAAGTGGCACGGCCTGTGGAAGCGTTTGATTCCTTCCGAATGCTGGGAAAAAATAGCTCTCCTGAGGTAAAAAAAAATCTGAGCGGTGCGCTACGGTGTTAGGTCAGGCACGGGTAGGCTAAAAAAATAATGATAGATCGTAAAAATAAACGGGAACAAAGATGTGAAAAGGACGGGGATTGAAAAATGGAAGGGTGTAAAAGTGGGAGGAGGTTGGCTGGAGAAGAATAGCTACAAAATTCACCAAAAGAAACGAAATGAAAAGATAACAAATTGAAGATCAAGGTAAAAGAAAGAGGAAATAAATGGATTCGAAGAATTTTGTTAAGAAAAATTTGAAGAAAAAGTTGCTTGAATATTGGACTGTTATCGCAAAATAAGGTGGGGAACGGAAGAATGATTTAAAGGCTGGATCTTAAAAAGGTCAAACTTAATTTGTTTAGAAAATGAAAAAATATCACCCTGTAATGAAATCAAATACAGGTGTTGGAGGAAACAACCCCGATAAAAAAATGTTAGAGTTATTGGATAGATAAAATGAAAGAATGAGTATGACAAAAGAAATTTCTTTCCAACTACAAACATTATGTTTCTAAGTAAAGCATTCAAGCATGTGTGATCCAAAGTTAAACAGTTATCATTAGAAAGCTTTTAGTAATATTGACTACAAATTAGAATATTAACGAATTAAACTGTGAATTAAAATATTATATTAAATACTTCTCTAGACGATTTTTAACCACTTCTTTGAAGCAATGAAGACGAATACAATAAGTGAAGGATGTCAGAAGAAAGTACGAAAATTAAGATGTGAAATTATGAAAGACTCCTGATAGGAGGCGTCATTGATTCTTATTTTAAGGTATGAAAGGATTTATAATATGATTATTAATGAAAAATATTGAAAAATAATGCTTGGTGTCTTTACTTTTTTTGAAACTGTGTCATTTATGAATTAATTAACATTAAGTTTTTCACGATAATATGAAATTATCATAAGAACGGCTTCATCATTAAGAGGAAATTTTTAGGCACAAACGTTGGGTAGGAACATTTTCACCAGATTATGTGTGTGACCTGTACGATGGAATCAGTCGTACCGCTGGTATTGACAGAAATTATGTAAATTTTTCATTTCGTCTTCATAAAATTATTGAAATGGAAGGAAAAAAATAACGCCAATTTTAATTAAATATCATATACCACATCTAAGTTGTTCGGCCCCGTCTTCTCCTACCTCCCTTACCTTGAGGCCGAATCTTTCCCACTCCGCGCAGGCCGACTGACTTATTCTTGCAAGGTACGATGACATGTGCGGCGTTGTTGCGGGGGTGGGTGGGAGAGAGGAAGAGGAGGTTTTGAGCCGTCCCCTCTTCTCCGCCGCCTTTTGTTCCCTAACCCACGCGGATCGGGGAAGAGGGACCGCCGTCAGCGGGGGGTTTGCAGCGGGTTGGCATATAGGTGTATCTGCACCGCACAGGACCCACGCCTGGGCATCAACCGTCTCCCCGAGGGGCCTCCCGAGTTTCGTCCGTCAACGAGGAGGGAGGGTTTCCCCGGTTGATTGTGATTCCTGTGAAAAGAATAACATCGACGATTTTTTGAGTTTTCGGACGATGGAACCTTGGTCTAACGGAAGGACGAAGGGGATCAAAGGAATGGAGCGCGTCGTCAGTGAAGGAGTTATGAGTCCATATGCTGTATTGTACCACGGGACTTCAAAAACCAGGGAATCCTACCGAACACTAAGAAAGGAGGAAAAACTAAAAGAGTTCGGAAGGGTACAGTTTTATTAATGCTGCTTGCTAATGGCAGAGACCCAAAATTGAGTAAGGTTTTTGAGAAATTGGCGTGAAAACTCTGTTTAACTTTTTTTTACATCAAGGCGGATGAATAGCGCGTTATAGAATGCCGGAAAAACAATTCCAGAAAAATGCATAGATATTTTCCAACAGAGAAAAAAAGAAACCAGTTTCCATTATTTGGTTGGCTCATATGCTTACATCTGAACAGTATTCTTTTCTCGGTTCATTTAAATGATATTTGGCTTCAAGACCTATAAACTAAGTCAAAATAAATATTCTGTTTTGGTAAAATGACTCTTGCTGATGTTTTCATTACGCTTTAACTTCAAAAATCACCTCAGAAACAAGATCGTTTTAAATGAATGATACAAAATTGCTCCTTGACGACTTTGAGAATAAATATTTATCCAATGATTCACGTAGTACACCCTTTTTGCACATTCTTTTCTCTCGACGTCCTGCCGCGTGAATAGAAGCCGTGCGCCTTCTCGGGAATCACGGCGGGTGAGGGTATTGGAGGAGTCGGGAAGTACCGGGTCCCAAAGTGGGGAAGGATAATGGGGCGTAAGAGAGAGAGAGAGAACTGGAAGGGGACGCTGGGTGTGTGTGTTGGTGGCGTGTGCTGGTGGTTTGAGGCTAGAGATGCGTTTTAATGGGAGATTGTAAAATACGGAAAATAAAAAAAGGGAGTGTGAGTGAAGAAGGAAAAAAATTTAAAACCGATGGGGCGATACTGGCAGTCGCTCGCCCTCAAGGAGCGGAGGTTACGACGGGAGGTTGGAAGGGAAGAAGACTCGTGGGGTGTGGAATCGTTGTCGGTGGGGCTTTCGGACGGAAAGTGGGTTGACGGGGAGGGGATTCGGTGTCAACGGTTACATCTATAGAACTTCTACTGGTGGGTACTCCGAATGTCATCGCTAAGATGTGCGACAGGTAATATTTTACATTATAGCATGAGCCATCCACATTGAATGTTATCAAATTTTACCAGGAACTGAGTAAGTCAATGCACACATTATTCAAATGATAGAAATACGAGGGTCATCCGGAAAGTAGTACCCGTTCGTGAAATAAAGACACAAAAGTAAATATTAACAAACATAAAAAATTTTATTTGAAAGAGGATACTTTAAACTACTTCTCAACATAATCTCCAAGCAAATTAAGGCATTTGTCATAACGTGTGACAAGTTTCTGTATTCCTGCTGCATAGTCCTTCGCCGCCAGCTCATTGAGATACGCGAGGGACCCATCTTGCACAAATTTTTGCATAATGCAGATGGTGTTTAACAATTTCATGAACAATTGTTCGAGAAACATTGGGAAAATGCTCACAGATGTCATCAATTGTGACGCGCCGATCGTTCCTCACGAATTCGTCAACTGAGCTCACCAGTTGGTCTGTAATGACAGACGGTCTCCCCGAACGCTCATCGTCGTGTGTGTTCCCCCTCCCCATGTTGAAGTTGCGACACCACCGCCGAACAGACGACTCGTCCATTACATTGTTTCCATACACCTCCTTTAATTGGCGATGAATATCACATGGGCGAACGTTTCTTGCATTGAGGAATTTAATCACTGCCCTCACTTCACAACTGGCGGCGTTCTCAATTTTTTTAAACATTGTAAACAATCACAGAAACAACACAGGCAATGCTAGCGTCACGCAACTTGGCTCAGAGAAGGCAGACAAGCCACTGAAGCTATCTGACCTCGTCCAGCGGCTACTCGCGTCGTCAGCACTTCATGCGGCACGAACGGGTACTACTTTCCGGATGACCCTCGTACGTATTCCCTATATATACGGTACAAAAGGATTACAAATTAAGGCAGTGAAATGCCTTCTCCCTCTATATCTACAGCTAAACTATATTCTTAACGTATACCCAATGCAAACTATAGAAATAGCTCCAATATTGAGTTAAAATAAATTTTGCATGAATATATACTGTACGTATATGTGGGTGTGCATTAGAATTTTAAAAATATTTTTGTTTATAGATGAATTCTATTTTACGGGTAGTGTCCTAACACCCCCGCCACACGCCCATGCGGCGTCTTGTAGGGTATTATGTGGATGTTGATGTAGATGAATCCATTTTACACGTTTTACAGTATATCAATTTCAACCACTACTCGACACCAGATTTCAATATGTTAATGTTCCTTCCTGTGGGCCGAAAATCGTCAAATTTGCCTTTGGTTATCACAAAAGGTTCGAGATGACTCACTTAGAGATTCTAGTCCGGGAGCTGAGTAAAATTGTATGGTAGTAAAATATGAGTAAGGAGTAATGTCTCACTCGGGCCAGTCGCGAGCCACGCGCGTGAACATTTCCTTTTAAGTAGTCAAAAAGATAGACGTCTTGAACAGTCGTAATAGGAACGGGCACGATCGTCACTCGTATTATCTCACTCTTCAGGTTGGTAAAACCGCTTAAGCTGTGATGTTGCATTCCTTAGGAGGATTTAAGTTTGCGTTGCCGTGTTGCTGATTTCGCACTTCTGCAAATTTGCGATGAAATATGACTCCATTCGTCGGGAGCGCCATATATGCACTATAAACATCAATGCATGCACTCGACTAGACTTCGTTTGACGAATTGATAGCAGTGGTTAATCTTCAGAAACAGCTGCAATGTGATTCCCGAGGGTGTCAAGTGCTTGGCAACCTTCCCAAAGTTAATTGCCTCTCAACAAGTAGCAGTAATCGATGTTATGATTTGAGAATGATTCGTCGATTAGTTTGTGTCTGTTTCATAAGTTGGAAATCGTTTGCCGTAACTCTGCAGCAAAAATTTGGTCGGCCATCCAAACGCCGTCATTTTCAACTTCTTTCATCTCATGTTTAACTGTGCGTCTCTCTCCGTTCTTCAAGGTTCCAAAAGTTGATAATTTTTTATTATGATGTTGTTGAGAGCTGCTATTGTAGTCAATAGGTGTAGATACTTCTTTAAATCCTTACAATTTCAATGTTTCATATTTCATGTTAGTGAAATTGAACATATGCCATTCTTGGATCCTCCAAGTTATCAATATTGTAGATTATTTATTTGTGCACCAATAGTAGTAGGAGTACTTAGGGTTAGGGGAGGCGACCGACAGCTAAGGTCATTTGCGCCATAGGGGATGGACAGCAAAGGATGAAGGATGGAGAGGAACCCGGCGTCGGCAATAGCCTACTCCTTACGAAAGGCGCCAAGGGGCCCGCAGCTTAACGTCCCATCCGACGGACGGTGTTCAAATGGACCAATGGTTCAGACGGACCAATAGTTCAAATGAAAATTTCTTCTTGATTTTCATTACATGGAAAATCACATTTGTTTGAAATTTATCAGAATTACAGTTCCAAATGAAGTAACTTTCGAATGAAATCTCATGATGATTTTCCCCGGCAGTTCAAGTATATAAACTTTATTAGCCAAAATTACATTCACTTAAGTTTAATGGCAAGCATCTAACTCGTATTAAATATAGGCCAAAATAAACATGTTGATGTTATCAGCGAAAAAAAATTTTAATGGTCACTATTAAATTGTTTTTTTGAGTAGCATGGAAGTGTTTCTTCTATCCTGCATCAAATCGTAATTGCAATTTAATGTTTGACTTTAGCCATATTTTATGAGTTTTTAACTGTAATTAATAATGCATCGCGGTTATTCAGTTTCCATTCACAGTTTCAAATCAACACATTTATTGTTGGGAAGAAAGCGATGTGAAATCTCTCGCTCCACTTTATCCGGCGAGGGAACGTGGAACATCCACAACTGGACAAGCAGTTACGAGATTCAAACAGTTTCTCTTCCTAAGAGAATGGATTAGCGAAGTTTCGAAAGAAGTGAGCCACAATTTTACGCCGAGAATCCGATGAATACCTGGATGAATACCACCTTTTGTTTTACAGCTCCGTAGCGCACCGCCCTTCCTTGTACCCATCTTTGTCCAAAGCCATCCCGCATAACCACGGCGACCCTTTCAACGCTCCCAATGGCAGCGAATGCTTCCCTCGGCACCCTTCTGCCCGTACCTAGATCTGCAACCACCCACGCACACACATCCACCATTGTACATATAAAAACACAAAAGGCCTCAAACAACGGCCTGACCTACCCCCCTTTCCGTGGAAGCAGGAATTCTCTCCCTCTCCCCCCTCACTTTTTTTAAATGAGCGCGCGGGTCGTATAAAAAGAAGGAAGGCATTCGATTGGGGCTTTGAAAAATTCCTTCCACCACCATTTCCCCATTTCTCTCTTCTAATTCTATTGCGGGTACTTGGGAAGACGTAACTACGCCGCCACTGCGCCCCCCTTTTATTATATTGCACCTCTCCTCTCCCCTCGAACCCCTACCAGACGGTCTCCTCACCCTTCCAGGTCAACTCGATTGGAGCAAAAAATATATATGTATACGTATGCACGTGTATATATGTAAGTATAAATCCTGGTACACCTACGCAAGCGTGGGGGATGCAAGAGCAGTCAGTATTCACTTTTGTTTTTTTTATTGGCTTTCGTTGCTTTTATCGTTATTCTTTTTTTTGCCGACTTCGAGTGCCACAAAGACGCCCACACGCACCGCAAAGCATCTTCCGACCCCTCCTTCCCCTCCCTCCATCTCCCCCGACCTTCTTCCTCTAAACCCCCCACTCACACAAACACACTCCGAGCACAGTACCCAGACGGATGTTTCGAGGATCGAGATATTATTCAGCTTTCTACCCTTGGGTGCTCTTCACCTAAACCCCGCTCCGCTGCCGTTCACGGGTGGGTGTCTTACTATGTATCTCAGGACAGTTGAATCACTACGAGTTGCAACAGAATCTATCAGCAATTTTCCTCTGACCCACCACGTAGATAATACCGATAACCAAATATCCACATTCATTTATATCCGCGGTGTATCCATTTATTTCAAGATTAACCTTAACAAAAGGGAAAAGTGATAATAATATGGCGAGTTAGACTTCATTAATCCTGAAAAGGATCAATCTCGTACACTTATTACACTTATCACTTACTACTCTTATTAAACTTACCTACGGTAAATAGGGAAACCAGAATCAAATCGTGTGCCACGACACTGCCGCAGTGATGCGCGGAAATGCTGTAAGATACATTTACCATGCTTAAAGATTATTTGAAAAAATCTACTCGTAACTAGGTAAGGTGTAAGGAAATATTACAAGAAGGGTTTTTGACAGGAGAAAAATTATATACGTTTATTAGAAGACTTAAATAAGAATCGTTAAGTCCCTAGAAATTAATTAAGTACGTACTACCTTCAAGTGCGATTTTTTCAGACCTTAACGCGGAAATATAAATGAATATCAGTCAGATCGATTTATCACTGTGGACTAAAAGAACATTTGGAAAAAGGGTAGATTGTTGGTTAATCGAGACAGTAGAAGAAAAATAATAGACATGTTTGGTCGGAATAGAGGGATTGAGGACGTATGTGGAGTTGAACAGTGGTTTATTCTGGGGCAGGGCGTTAATAATGTCTCTTTCGGTAACGTTTAGTAGTTAAAAAGTAATAGCGCATCTATCAATAACCATGTTGAACCGGTAGATCTACACTTTATTAGATTAAGTTTGTTTAATTTAATTCTTGGCTTTGTTCTCGTTGTCATAACGATTTGTGCGAATGTTGAAAGAGTATTTAAATTTGTCCGGGATAGAGAGTCTAAATTCTATTACTCATTCGAGTGGCCTAATATTCGACTCAATATAATGTTGGGCCTTAATAATTGTCACACCTTCTGAAGCAAGCTCAAATACCCTCTGCATATCTATAACCCTCAATATTGCTTGATTTTCTCGTATTAATAGGGGCTTTCATCATGCTTTTTCTAATAGTTTCATCACACGTGCGAGTTTACGTAATTCTCAAAAAAACATCCAAGATTTATCTTTTTCTTTCATACTAGCACAGGCTCAGGGCTATCGATCCGCCCCCAATTACCGTCGGGGGAACTCTTTCGACCGACTTTCTTACACCACCTGCTACTCAGCAGAAAAACTTGCATGCTATATTTTCAACGTCGGTCTGCCGCAGGGGAGCTCAGGAAGACGGTTACGAGTTAGAGAGGTGGCGACTTTTTCCTGCCGGTAGCACTCCAGATCCTTTTCTCTCGACTATTTTTTCCGCGAGAAGGTAAAAAAAACTAGCCAGGGCGGTCTATTGTACTTCTTGGTTGATTGTCGGCCTGTATTTCAGTGTTAGGGCTTCCATAGGTTTGACGGGAGTGCGAGAAAAGTAGTCCTTGACTTTCCTCGGCAATTCAGGTGTGTTCGTATTCTCCACCACGCGTGATAAATATTTTTTAATCATCGCATAATTTTGGATTAACCGGAACTGGAAGCATTGTTTATTAATTGTACCGAGATTGGTGAGTAGTTAAACATAAATCTACTATAACTATCAATACTCATATTTCCCACCAGGTTTGAAAATCATGCTGTTAGAGGATATTATGAAATATGATATCCTCAGATTCATATTACTTTTACTATTTTTATATTCAGACCAGGCATACTTACAACGGAATCGCTGTGAAATATTTGATTTATGCCAAATAAATGCCTGATCTGTGACAGTTTCGTCAAGTTTAAACGTGAAATTCTTTGATGAAATATTTGACAACTTAATGTCTTTTTCTTTGACTAATGACTTAGTCCATTTAACAACTTAATGTCGGTATATATATATATATATATATATATATATATATATATATATATATATGTATATATATACACACCAAAAGTTTACGACTATGTGTGTCCTGTGGATACGTCTCTCTCATTTGATCAATTTTGATGAAGAAAAGTAATCACATAGCGCGGAAATATCTTGGGCCTCATTGCCCACTTTCCCTATTTTGATCTTTTATGAAATTGAACATTTTTCCCAGTAACACTAAAATTTTTTCCGCGTAAAATTTTGCATAGTTCTTTTCCCCTGCAACTTGAGGCCTACCGCAAAGATGGGCATTCAAATAGAGGCTATTTCATGCAATGCAAATCAATCTATCGTTCTTATGGCCGCTCATATGAAACTAATGGAAGTTAGGTACAAATCCTCTAAAGTAACATATTGCATTTGATGTGAGTTATTTCCAACTTAAATCATATTACTCAATATACTCGCCGTTATAATTTAACCAAGAATGCATACAATATCTACAAAAATGCAGAAAAATTGACCTAACGTTATTTATAATAGCTAATTCTAACAAGGCTGAGTATAATTTTAGAAAAATTCCGAATTTATTTTTAGCGTAATTTATTTTCAAATGGAAATTTTATTTGTGTTTGAGAAACCAAAAGGCCGCTATAACAAACGAGCTCTCTGGATGGGTTCAGATTATTCAGAATCAGTGAGAGTGCATATTTAACAAGGTTAATTTTGAAATTGTCCTGCAAGCTCAACATGATAAATTTTCAAGAAGTCTTCCTTTAAACAGTGGCGGAAATAATTTTGGGGGAGGTGGTCTTCGAGAGACGGTGCCATATTGAAACATTCACAGGCTCTCGAACACTAAGCCCTAATGGCTCCGCATCCCCTCACCACGTCCTATTCAAGTGGCTCTCCACGTCTTTATCCGCGTGATATTTGATGGCCTCTTTATGGAGGGAGGCTAAGGGGTATTTCGGCGTTGGATTACACTTTATAAAAAGGGTTGCCGTGTAACACGCACGAAGAAGGGATACAAAAAACACCACCGGGCTAAAATCACGCCAGATTGGAGTTGGGGGAATGAGGGAGAGAGGGGGGATGAGCGAGCTCAATCCTTTAATGATTCCGTCTCCTGGGTGTTCCCTCCACCCTCCATCCAACACGCCGTCGCCTCTCCCCCTTCTCTCTCTCCCATTCCCCTTGCCAAACGCTATTAATCCTTTATTTCCAACCACCCGTGTCTCCCCTTCCCGATCCCCCATCACCAGCCTACTTGGCCTCCGTCGAGAGATCTTTTGAAATTGCCGCCCCATCCGACAATGTAGCACGGGCCGGGCACAAAAAAACCATGGCCTGCCCCTTCCTACTCGCCCCACCGCGGCGAAAGGGGACCGAAAGCTTTTTAAGGCCTCTTTGCTCCCCCCTTCCACTCCTCGTTTCCTCCCCCGCCTCCTCCCATCCGACTGCCCGCAACCCCTTACCCGCTTCCACCCTCCTTTTGGAAACGGTCTGGGTCCAAATTAAGGCGGGCCGGACCGATCCTCTTCCCCTCATCTCGGTCTTAACCCCATCAAAACGATCGTCTCCTCAGTACTGGAGCGCCGGATTCATTTCCGTGAATAAAATGTATACTTTAATCCTTTTTAGTGGGTACCACAAGGTTTCATCTTGGAGCCGATTACCTTCCCTTAGCTAAAATGGAGCGCTCCTATAAATAGTCCTCGCAAAAGGGGATCGCTCGCGTAGTTTTCATCCCTTTTAAAGTAATGGTGAAGGGGTGTTTTCTTTACCCTTTAAGAGGTTGTGGTTGAAAAAATATTCAACAAGGGTATTTGCTGCGATTGAGCTGTCAGCTCCACCGTGTACTCTTTAAAACCTTTGCATTATAAATGGGTTTTGTGGGTTTAGAAAGGGTTTCCATCAGAAGTGTTGTGTTGGGATTGAATTTTTATACTTATTCGTCCTAATCGAAGCGACCCAGGGCTATGACTAAACACCTTTCTCCGTAGCAGGATTGCATCTCGACGGGTTTTTGAAAACTTTCAACAAAAATTTCGAGCAAAATCTTTGAAAAGTTATCAATTACCTCTCCTCCTGATTATTTTTAAATTCACAACTTTTTAAAAATTAATTTTATAATTAATATAATGTTTATAAGGGACATGAAAATATTTTACAAGATTTTACTCATATCTAGCTACTAGGCAAATGTTATAATATTAGATACTTTTCTCATTTCTTCCCATTTTCGAGTCAACTCATATCGCCAAAAGCATTTCATTACGTACCAAAGATATAAAATTTAACGGTAGTCTAACTTGGTTAGAGAAGAAAAGTTGGGAAACGAGAGAGAATTATCTCTAATGGGAAGAATATCGTGCCTTGAATGAATGATATATATGTTTAACAAAGGTATTTCAAGATGGCCAAAAGAAATAGGAAACATGGCATAAAAATTATCTGAAACTACACAGATATATATGTGTACATAACATAACACTTAACAACGCCAAAAACGCATCATTTTTTCCATGAAATAAAAAATAAAATTTTTACAGACACGGGGATAATGAATTAGTTACCTAATTATGTTTCAGGACTAAATATTACTGTTCTGCCTCTAAGACTGCCAAAATTTGAAACGATCGGTTCGTGAACACGGACTGCGTGGCACTCTGGGTTCAAGGCCAGTGAAATCCTGTTGTTATGTCCTAATGATCTAGACATATCAAAAGTCTAGAAAAATCTACCAGGGAAATAAGTTGAGAGATGAATATTTCATAGCTTACAGCTTAATAAACCTAATGTAAATTTGGACGAAACAAATTACCGGGCTTTGTCATACGTATTGAGTTGCTTAATACAACTTATTGTACGTAATTCATTACTACTCGGTTTGGCTACAAAGGAGATGAAAATGTATTATATTCGGTTTCAGGCTTAATTTTGTAGATATTATCCATCGCGGAGACATATCCATCTTCATTAAATCCACTTGTTGATTGTTCATGTCAATACTAAGTGAATTTCACAATGTCATTTCTTTATTTTTGTGAACATACTACCCTTTTCGAGGGAACATACATAAGAAAGAAAACCCTTGGAATATGTATTAGTCACTAAGTCAGTGTTTTAAACAGAAAATGAATTAGGACCTTGCGGTAAAAAATGCGGAAAAGATATTTCGTGTTAAAATTAATTAAAAAAAGGAGAGAGTTAGTCAGAATAATGGAGAAAGTCGGAATTAATGGGAATTCTGAAGGGTATAGTTACGCGTGAACGTTGGAGGAACACGAATTGAAATTAACCGAAGGAGGTCAGTATCGAGGAAAGATCAATTTTCAATTCTGCCAAAAACGTCACGCCAGCTGACTTTGGCCGGTTTTTGAGAAGGGTTTCATCACAAGCGCGCGTAGAATTACTTCATTCCGTGAGTCACTGAGGGATGGTGTGCGATCATTGGTTGCGGCATGGAAAAAAATTTTGGGTGGTTGAGGAACGTCGCTCTTATTGGGGAGTGTGAGCCAATTTGGTGGACATCGTTCCCGGACGGAAATCGATCAAATTGTTAATATTCGATGCCCTTCCAGGGATACCCAATGATACATTTAATTAGGAGAAAATCAAGCTAGAGTCAATTTTAATTGCATGAATGAGTGATAACCCTTTATATAGGACCTAATTAGTGGTCTTCGTGGAAGGCTTTGATACCTATCCATACTTCGAAATTTATTTGCTACATCGAGGGAATGATTATACCCCCTATTCAAATTGGCAGGTAAGGCCACAGAAATAAAATAACTGAGAGATAGATAGAAATTACCATTGAAAGGTTCAAATTTTCGTTCTTTTACCGCAAAATACATCAAATCATAACAAAAGCATACGCGACCATTACCACATTTTTCATTAAAAAAGCTAATTTAAAACCTCCATTTACCGCATATAAACTTTTTCATAGTTAGTTGTTCGTTTGAAGAAGAAAATTTAGCTTGTCTTCCGTGTATTTCTGTATATATAACTGTAAATACATGTATATATCGGCAACACATGTATACGCGTATATATCTATGCACAAAAGACTATTTATGAATATTTAACTGGTCCCACAATAGCCCCAGCTTACTCATCTGCTTCCAGTGGATTTTAGGGTATTGTGCCGATGTAGATGAAGAAACGTAGTTATTTGGAACAAATTTATCGAATAAAGGCATCAAATCATTCCCTTATACTGCAGCGCACTCATGCATGCAAACTATTAAAACGCTTCGTACGGCCACTTGAAACGTTCTTTTCCCTTGTGGATAGTTATTACCGTGTCTATGACTTAATACAGGGGAGAGGGGAGCAGTTGAATATCCAAAATCTCAAGAAATGTGCCATGTAACCGTTTAATACTTCCCGGACTTGTTCGATCCACCGCGCGCCACCGATTGAAAAACTCGTCTGTATCGTTGGTGTTTTTCCGAAAACTTGAGATCGGCACCTCCCCCATCACCCCTGCCTTCTCGCTGTCTCTCTCGCTCGGGTGCGCGTTGGATCAGAGGCGATAATGGGAATCTTGTTTCAAACCTCGGAAGGAAAGGGACGATCGTTCCCCGGGTTCGAGATCTTACGAAGGGGGGGAGGGGATCATTGGGGAGGTGTGATCTCTTCGTCGACCACGGTGGTCTCTTTCGATACCCCGCGTGGCTACCAGGGGAGGCCACCCACTGCGGGACTGACGCCGGACAGGGGGGGGGAGGAAGGTGGTGGCAGGAGAAGCATAACGACTAGCTTGCTATTACTTTGCTAAAAACAAACAATTCATTTATATATCGAAGTATTCAATGAGTTTTTCCTTTTTCTAGAGGCTGTATATGTAACATGTCATATTTCATTTGCTTTCGTGGAGGTTCAGAAAGTATTACTCAGTGAAACAACATTAACGACGATTATTTATTAAATATTGGCATCTCATATCCATAATGAGTTTTATTTAATAACAATTGCATCTCCTTGTGCATCTTATTGATTTCTGGTGCTTCAGCAACATTTCAAATTCACTTGTCGTCCGTGACCAACCAGAACCTGTTATGAAGTCATAAAATAATTCATGGTAATCAGCGGGAGTGGATCTTTGGAAAACTACGCATTAGACCAAGGTTAGTTTGAAACGGGGGACGAAAACTTGTTGATTATCAAAACAATACGTTTCTATAATCATGTTTTAATGATATAGTCAGAATGTATGTACATATTTAGGGATTATTTTCAATATAAAATCTACTTATAAGCAACATATAATGAAAAATATTTATATTTTATTCTTATTTATCTGATTAATCACTTAATATGGATACATAAATAAACTTCTTTGCAGCATATATTACATAGATTTCAATTTATTTACTTTAGTAGGGTTTCTATGAAATAAGGGTTTGATTGTAAAATGCTGACAAAATATGCATCTTAGCAAAGAGAATTGAATACCTATCGCCGTCGTTGGGACATTCAATTTCGCCCCTTATCGTTGTTAGGGAAAAAAGATATTTTTTAACCTGGAAAGGTGAATGTAGCGTTTACGAGTCTTAATAACTCGATAAGCACCAACGAATATTTTAGTTTAAAACAGTGGCGATGGGATGGGCGAGGAGGAAGGCCGAGAGAGAGCGAAAGAGAGATATCTGTGGCAGCCGGCGCCGGCCGATCTCCCCACTCGACGGGCGCGGCAGCGAGCCGCCCGACGTTTTATTTGGCCCGCCCGGGGAGAGACGCGGTCGTCGCGCGGGCGAAGTATCCGGATTCCCTCGACGTCGTCACCAGGGAAGGAGGCCAGATCCGGCCGGCTCCCTACCTAGTTTTATTGGTGCGAACGTTGAGGATGGGGGCTGGGAGAGAGGAAAGGGAGAGAGGAAAATCCGGTTGATTGCCGGGAGGTAAAGCGCGAGGCGGGATGGGTGTTTCGGGTTTGGTTTAGGACGGCCGTGGGGGAGGGCAGTATAGTGTTACCACGGGCTGAATTGAACTGGTCTACCGAAAGATTCCGAATGGACCTCCTCCCTTCCCGCCCTTCTCAGACCGCCCCACAATCCCAAGCGTGAGATGGTGGTCAAAAACCGTGTTTTCGAATTCGGAAAAAAATTTATACGGGGTGGTCGTCGGCGGTATAGGGTATCATATGTGATGGGGGAAAGGTGTGAAGCAACCACGATAAATAAAACATTTTATATCTCTTCGCTTAGGTTTCTCCGGCTTTTGATTCTACTTTCGGGGTGGGATACGACGCTCAAGGAATGAATGTTCCCTTTCCGTAGATTATAACAAGGGGCATTGAAAGGTACAATGCCAGTCTTTTCAGCTTTAAAGGCGGCCCACCAGTAGATGAGACGCAGACGGTCGAAATCAAAGTATTTCACGGAAGGTATTGCTTTTTTTACATCCCGAAAACAAATATGGCCGGAGAGAGAAAAATGTGGCATTTTTTTTGTTACTGCGGTAGGTGCACGGTAGCAACCAATTTTGCATTGTTCTTGTCGAGGGAAAAACCCCAGTTTTAATAACAAAAGTTGGGCAAGGGGCCACCACAAAGATGCAGTTTTTGAATAGCAGTAATCCTACTGGAAGATTACAAAGAAACGACTGAGGATTGTTTGTATTCTGCCATTTGATACTCCATTTTGCTAAGCAGCAAGCACAAAACATGACAAAACTGAAAACGACTATTTATTTCGTCGAAGAAATTTCATGTAACTATAATTATCAAATAGAATTTTCATTAAAGAGTTCGATAATGAGACTCAGCGACTCAATAAACTGGAAATCTGGCAATTATTGATTTTGCATATGGAACATTTACTTCAGCTATTTTCGTTTAAATATTATTAACTGAGGGCTATAGAAATAAATAAAAAATATTCGAGAGATGTTTGAATTGGCTAGTTGAAATGCGCCATTGAAATTTATATGTGTTTAAATGAAACTCATACGGATTTCCTGCTCAAAACATAAATTCCTATTGATTTTGAAGTAGATCGGCAAAGTGTAGAAGATTAAGAATCTGCAATAAATATGTACTGTTCCGACTAATATTTACACTAATTCTGTGTAAGTACGAAATCAGGGATTTTTCCTTCTCTTCCTTTAAAGGTGGCATTGATGGCTACGAATACGATAGCGCCATTCTCGCTCAAAAAGCCTCCAGGCCATTAGATTTCTTTCTTTTCTGGTATCATCTCCAAATCCTCGAAAGATAAATGACTAGTTTGTTTAGGTTTATCTCGCTGGGCAGTCGAGGTGCCTCTTTGTGTACTGAATGGATGCCCCTGAGAGCAAAAAGGATGACCTCCTTCCCAGCTACCGAGATAAAAAGGTTAAAAAGGCTAAAAAGGACGGAAATGAGCCCTGGAACAAAAGAGAGCGAGAGAGGGAGATGCTCTCGGCCCACCGACAAGTGCCTTTGTCAGACTTGCCCGTATTTGCTCTTCGCCTTCCCATGCTACCTCCCTCTCTTCCGCCAACTTCGGTTCTGGGAAAGGCGCCCGAGGGTTCGGGGATTTTCGGATAAGGACAGTTGAGCACCGATCTCCGGAGTGAGTCAAAGAAGTGAAGGAAGGACCGGGGAGGGCTGTGGGAGAGGGAAGGGAATGGAGAATGATGGAAGCAACAAGGCTGGCTGGCTCCCTTTGGTTTTCCTCCGGCTGCGTAGTTAAGTGGCAGGTACGTGTGCGAAAGTGGTGTCAACCCATACCCTCGGGAATATTCCCTCCTTTCGAACCTAATATTTCTCTGCCGCTCTCTCAGAATGGTGACCATCGGCCAATTTTACCTTCTTGGCGACGAGTTTCGCCGAAGAAGAGGAGAAGGAAGGAAGAGCGGGGGAAAGATTAATGATGAATCGGCTGGATTTATTTTTCTCTCCATCTTCCTCTCCTCCTCCTCCAGCCCGAGAAGGGGAAACGAGCGGTCGGGCCGCTCTAATTTAAAGAGGCGAGAACTCTCCTCCGGATGTCTATATAGTAATTTTCTTCCCGCAGGGGATTTGGACGTGGTGGAGCCCTGTGTGTTTGTGTGCGTGAACGATGGTGGGGAAGACGGTGCTGAAATGGGCGTATCCCGGAGGGGGTAAAATTAAAACGGAATTAACCGCGGCGGTTCGTTTGTGCTTCGTCAGTTTGGCGGCGTCGGTTTCCGGGGCCGACCGCTCCCGGAAGGAAGGCGGCGTCTAATTGGAAATTTAAGACGTCGTCGGCGAGAGAAAGAGTGAGAAAGTGGGAGAGAATTTTCTTTCGTTGACCCCCTGGGCAAACCACGCCGCAAATGAATTGAAAAATGGGTGCGGGGGTAACGAGGAATTGTTTAACGGACGTTTACGAGGAAAAGTGGGCTCCGGTCTGATTAAAGTGGCCAACGCTACCGGCCAACTGCCGTTCAGCATGGTTGTTCCCTCCCTCGGGCTTCAATGCCTTGCTTTTTGACGCGTGAGGCTCACGCTCGCCAGTGTTGAAATTGAAGTTGTTGCGGTTTGGCGGTGAGTTATTATTGCTCCTATATTAAGCTCTGCCACCGCATTTCAAGGTCACCAAATTTATGACGACTGTCAAGAACCTGTTTGTCTGCTTCTCTTTCCTTCATTCATTCGTTGAGAACTGAACTTGATTTTTACGGAGAAAATCAGTCTAATCATTTCAGTAAAATGAATGCGATATTATTAGGAATTCTTCTCATCATAGGAAAATGATTTATTTCATTATATGTATTTGATTAGTCATCTACTTCCTTTTCCCTTATTTTAGGTAACTACTCATGAAAGTTCAGAGCATTATTTTATGAGGTAATATCTTAATACACGAGTTAGGGTCATTTAGAGAAAAATATAGGCATCGCTTTAAAATAAAGCTAATTCTCAATTTTCTGCTCTTATTATAATTTTAATTTTATTCATTTGATTCCGTAATGGCAATTGCAATTCCATTAATTAATTAACATGCAGTTGTGTTTTATTCCTGTTAACTTTATGGATTAGAAGCAGTCTTAGTCCCTTACTTTGTTTTTTATGTTACAGAATTCATGATTAAATTTTAAAATACGTTCCTCATGATCGCAGAGGCAGAGTGGTTTAACTAGGACAATGGGAAGCGCGTGAGTGCGAAGATACGAGGGTCATCCGGAAAATAGTACCCGTTCGTGAAATTAAGACACAAAAGTAAATATTAACAAACATAAAAAATTTTATTTGAAAGAGGATACTTTAAACTACTTCTCAACATAATCTCCAAGCAAATTAAGGCATTTGTCATAACGTGTGACAAGTTTCTGTATTCCTGCTGCATAGTCCTTCGCCGCCAGCTCATTGAGATACGCGAGGGACCCATCTTGCACAAATTTTTGCATAATGCAGATGGTGTTTAACAATTTCATGAACAATTGTTCGAGAAACATTGGGAAAATGCTCACAGATGTCATCAATTGTGACGCGCCGATCGTTCCTCACGAATTCGTCAACTGAGCTCACCAGTTGGTCTGTAATGACAGACGGTCTCTCCGAACGCTCATCGTCGTGTGTTCCCCCTCCCCATGTTGAAGTTGCGACACCACCGCCGAACAGACGACTCGTCCATTACATTGTCTCCATACACCTCCTTTAATTGGCGATGAATATCACATGGGCGAACGTTTCTTGCTTTGAGGAATTTAATCACTGCCCTCACTTCACAACTGGCGGCGTTCTCAATTTTTTTAAACATTGTAAACAATCACAGAAACAACACAGGCAATGCTAGCGTCACGCAACTTGGCTCAGAGAAGGCAGACAAGCCACTGAAGCTATCTGACCTCGTCCAGCGGCTACTCGCGTCGTCAGCACTTCATGCGGCACGAACGAGTACTACTTTCCGGATGACCCTCGTATTTTCAAAGTAAATAGTCAATGTGGGAGAAATAGTTAGCTATGCTACGGCTGCGGCCTCCCGGCTAAATGAAAGGTGACATTTATGCTGGAATTTTAACAATTGCCAATCGAAATCGAAAATATTAGTTGGATGGCAATTAAATTCTATTGACTGCATCGACTGAAACTGGTACTAGTATACTTCCCGTAATTTTGGCAATGGTTATTTGAGTGATTTAGGAGCTCCATAATAATGAATTCTTTGAGCATTTCTTCCTGATTGTTTATTTAGTTCATGCGATGTCAAAAAACCCGATAATATGGTTTCAAATCCTCTGGAGACTTCTAATTCTTAAAAATTCAGAGTGTAATTCAATCGCATTTCCATGGCATTGCCTCTCAAAGCCCAAGAGTTTCAAACTGTCAACGAAAGCCTTCCTTAGTCTGATCTCATTAAAAATGCACTGTACTGTGTACATTTTTCTCCACAGGCTGTCGCTTCTGTAGACTTCAGCTCGGGAAATCTCTTACGATTTCTCATACGGGCGTTGAAGTCTCCGTTTGTGGGCGTTGAAGTCTCGGCGCGCGGACGTAGAAGATTGCGTCGACCCCCCATCTCCTCCAGCAAACTCATCAAAGCTGATTAGAGAAAAGAGCGAAGGAGAAGGGTGGGGAACGCGAGAAGGGGAAAGGGAGGAGAACAGGAGGTGAGTAGTCATTAGAGTTTAGAGAATAAGCGTACTTAGACACGCGGACGCTGAGCAGCGTTGCGTATTTGAGAATTAAGAGTGGGCACTTTTTGCACATATATGGCGGTCATATGGATATTTCATTTAAGAAAGAATCTTAAAAATATATGAACTTATAAACTTCTACGGTGGAAGATGTGGGTTTCCATTTTGGAATAGCCAAAGCTTAAAAAAATTTAACTCAAAGCTAGATCCCACTAAAATGTTTCGATCGGAATTAATTAAACTCATGGTTAATCATAATGATTAATGGACCTATGTTTTCACTTAACCTGTTTATCTATTGCATGAAGGGTTTTTTCCCTCATACATCCTGTTTTTCTCTTATCAAATTAACAAACACGGATAAAAGTTTAAAAGTCATAGTCCAGAATAATTAAATTTTCTGTGGAAATTAATACTTTCAAGTGTCTATACCGTGTTCAAATTGTACTAAATTTTCTTTACTTGTTTGAATATCGCCAATTCCATAACATTCAAAGAGAAGCCGAAGGTTCTTAAAAATCTTTTGTTTAACTAATTATTATTCTAGTCTTCAGTCTTAACATGAGTTCCAGAATAATTTCAATTTATTCCAATCTCAACTACTCGCCAATGGAAATTTCTGCAAGCCAATGTAACTTGATGTGGATATGTTTTTTGTTTGGAACAGTATGAGTAAGTAAGCGAAAAATATTTGAATTAAAAGTAAAATGTTTGAGTAAGTGAATGATAAAACTTTGTAGTTAAGAATTCTTTCATGAAATTTGTTTAAAAAAAATGTTTTTTGAAAAACACGCATGTCACTGCAGAAAATTGCATGGGATCCGAGCGTTCGAAAGCGCTCTTTAAATTAACAATTTTCTCTTGGTTATGGATGTACAGTTATATCTGAACCTCGAACTTGGTGATTGTTGTTATTTGTCATAACAGTTTTCTCTTGTCGGTACGAAAAGCCATACGAAATTCGGTTGTTATCAAAAATACAATTAAGTCAATGAGATGATAATCCCCTGCCGGGATATTGAGGGAGACTTCAATTACTCCACTTCTCATAAAAAATGCAGAACTAAAAAGTTATCAGGAAAAATATATTTTATAGTGTCTTCGTCTACTGGATACAACTCAACTTTCTCAAACTGACATTAAAAAAACAAGTTAGAGTGTATCAAGAAACAAATTTTTGCATTATGCAGTTTTCCTACGATTATAACTTGGTTCTACACAACCTCTTGTACCGGGGAACTAGCCAGAATGGCATGCAAAATAAATAACTCATGACAGATGATGACATATGATCACAAATTTAATGCAAAAATTACAATCCACCTTTGCCCACCTTCTTGGTTGCATCAATCCTACAATCAATTGGAATCGCATAAATATGATCAATTTTAACTCTAACGTTGAGATAATTTTCATTCCTATTTTTGCAATAATGTAAGATATCTGAAGTATAAATAATATGATAAATGCTTGAATATTCCTCTTCTAAGACATTTTCTGGACGGACATAATAATAATGGTTGTAAACGATCTCAAGATATAGTTCACTCCAGGAAAGTCTACAATATTTATTCATTTTCCGGGATCGGAAGTAAAATTAATAGTCTATGATTATTTAGGCTATTCCTTGAATTGTAGGCATATTTTTTCACTTGGCGTAAGCATGATTTAAAGGAAAAGTGAGATCTTCTTCTGGTAGTCTTAAAATTGGCACAACAACTTTGAATTGGTATGGCTTTTCTATTGGAGGAGAGGATGCATTATGATAGTAATGTTGTGGTATGCATGGAGCCTTTAGAAATAGTCACAACCTACTTTGATACGACCGCCACCTTCTATGGATAGGAAAACGCACCATTTCACTTTTTGGTTTGGGAGATTTCTGCCATTATTAATGGCGAATATGAGTTACTTTATAATGGCGTTTGGGATAAACTGCAGAAACCAGCATTCAGGGTAATTACATTTATGAAAAATTGAAGTGATATATTTAGCCAACTTAGGTGATATGCACTTTGTACATATATCTGCACGTGAAGGATTATCTTTCGCAAATTCAGATCTTGTAAAAATGTATATCTAAGTAACTTTAATAATTCTTAACCTTATAATATTATTATTTTCTTCCAAAATAATTTTCTCTTTCACCTCTTCTAAATGGCTAACACCATATTACACATGAATACCTCAACTTTCCTGAAATTATTCATTAACAAGTAGGAGGAAGGTATTCAATGAAAGTTTTCTTACTTACCCAGATGACATAATAATTTGATTTGGCACTACTTCTTCTTAGATTACACAAACAGTTATATTATCAAATAAAAATTTTATGGTGAAACCTCCATAAGTAAAAAAACTACATTGTTTCAATATGAATCCTGCTACGCGTCGCACACAAGACGTTGCTGTGTGCCATTCTATTTGTTGGAAAAATAATTCACATTTTTGTAAAAATATCTCCTGATATATTAAAGCACACTAGTTATACTATAGCTACCAATTTACTTCATTAATTATCATTTCATCCAGCATTTACTTTTGACCTGCTGCATTTCATTTTCGACTTCTAATGCTCTTTCGACTTCATGTATTTGCTTGTAGATTCTATCTATTCTTAACTCTTTAGAGTTCATACTTATTAATTAAACATAGGACCCGGAAGAGACAAAAATACTTCACACCTTTAGTAACTTATATGAATAATAAAGTCACAATATTGTTGAACCTGGAAGTTATTGCTATCGGTTGATTTCTCTGCGGAATAAATATTTTCAATATAATTTTTTTAACGGGGAGCTTAAATGCATTTCTGAATCTAGCGGTTTCCGAAATTTTATTTCGTTGGCTTGTTTTTATTTTCAATTTATCACATTAACTCTTCTGTCTTACTTCATTCATAAGTAAGGTAATACATTAAGGTTGAATTGAACTTAAAATGGACAATGCGATATAGTTACTTCAGAAATATTTCTTTAGATCAAAAATGTATCGCTCGATTTACAAATTTTTCTCACTGAGGAGAGTTTTATGCCACTGGAAACTGATTGCTACCCCACAGTTCCCATTGGCTCTCAATTTAAATGTGCCTGTATCGTGCCTACCGTGAATGTAGAGCCTTGAAGGAGGAAGACCCGATAAGACCTTGAGATTCGTATTGTGTTAAGCGCGCTGCCGCACGGGAAATCATTCCGAACGCAATCAAAGGGACGCCGAGACTCATGGGGGTGTTCCCCAGCAGTTTTGGCGGGTCCCCTGGCGAGAGGAGACGATTCACACAAATCACAGATACCCCGAGAGAAAGAGGATGATGAAAACGCTGGTTCTGCAGGTGGGATGGGGGGAGGGAATAACATTGGGATGGGGTGGGAGGAATTGGGAAGGGTCGCGTTTTTCTGGTGTCACTTTGCCTTTTATCTGAGGGTCCTTTCGGTCCCCAAGATTACACCCCGAAAGAGAACAAATAGAAAGGAAAAAAATAAGAATGGTCCGCGGGGGGGGGGCGGTTTTGAGAGGGAGAATCGCGAAAATTTGGTTTTATTTTGAATCGTGGGGAGGTAATGGTGACCCCGGGTGTGGAGGGGGGGAGAGGTGTGTGGGAGGGATTTGGGAAGGGAATGGTTCCCAATTTTTGGGCAAAAGGAAGTAGGTTGTGACTAAAGCAAGGGCTCTCCGTGCACGCAAGAAGCGCTAAGATGTTCGCCATAATGCCGGTCGATACGGAGGAGCGAGCGGGACGCGGCGGAAGCGGCAGCGGTGCCAGCGAGGGCGGCAGCGGCGGAGCGGGCAGCGGCGGGGAGGTACGGCGCAAGATGAGGACCAAGTGCGAGTTCGTGTGCAAGTACTGCCAGCGGCGGTTCACCAAGCCCTACAACCTCATGATCCACGAGCGGTCCCACAAAGACGACGTCACGTTCACTTGCGAGCTCTGCGGAAAGACCTTCAAGAGGCAGGACAACCTCAAGCAGCACAGGTGAGCATCTGCGTACCCAATTCAACATTCTTCACCTAAATTTACGCACTACATTTAGACTTAAATATAAATTTTAGCTTTAAATATGTGCATTTGTGCGAGCCTTCTGATATTTCTTGCTCAAATATGTGGACGAAGTTCTTTCGAATTTCTACCTTGAGGTGGGCCATCATCTTCATTCTAGTGGACTCACCCGAGCTGAAGGTACCCAAACTGAGAAAAGTTTGGGTAGACCTGTACTCGGACTAAGATTTAGTGCTGTGAAATTAACAAATTCCTGAAATGCAAACCAGTTCCTTACCCTGAACAATATATCGTAAAGTTTACTACGAAGTTCAAGTGTCCGTAAAGTCGTGCGAGTTGTCCAAACTCCATTCAGGTTGTCAAACTGGAACCTTCCTATCAGTCGCCAGACGCTCCAGTTGGGGCTTACTTCAATCATTGGGACGGAAATATTATTTGCATAAGGCTCATTAGTCTTATTGAAATTAGCAGAGAATATGGATACGGACCAAATTTTTCCATAGCTTTCTTTCAGAGCCCCACCACCTAATTTGAGTGGCTTTTCGCGTACCAAATTAATCGGCCAAAACCAGAATCCATTTATTAGAATTTGGCACTATTGGCCTGGCCATAGCTACGGACAGACCTTTCCAATCTTGCCCTTATTTAGAGTAAATAGTCTTATCCAGACTTGATTAGTCTATCTGCAACCAGATTTACTAATGATTCAAGTGTCTACATATGCTGTGCACTTGTTCTTTCTATCTCTACTACTTGAATACCTGGAAGTTTGGAACGTAATTGCGTATTTTCAGCTCCAATATCTTTTCTAAGTAACCAAACTTCATAATTTATGGCCTCCTGAGTTGAATTACGAGAAAAGTGATTTTGCTACAAATAGATATACCTGATGGTGTAAATAGCTTCAACGTGTCCCTGTTCTCGCCCCTGTAAATGATTCTTCTGCCTTATTTGTAATGTCTTAATTCGTGTAAATTAAAGTGCTTGATGATTTGCTTCATGTGCATCTATTGCTTCGTTGTTTTTGAATTTGAGATGGGACGATCAGTTAAAAATTGTCCACCATACGAATTCGGACAGAACTTATGCTCAGAGTAACTGAGATTTCTCTCCTTTAAACGGAGTACCTTACAGTTTTGAGTGAATTTAAGTTGGAGCCCGGATGAAATGTATTGAAATTTAGTATGGAGAATGGTAAATAAGAGAGTGTTCTTGTTTTCGATTTGGCCAGCTACCTTCAATTGTGCATACGTTTCATTATTACGGTCATAGGAGACTCATACGATAAACCATATACGAGACTCGTACATGGTTTCAGCAAATAATATCTGACTTCAGTACCGATTCCAGATAATATCCTAGGAATGTGACGTTTTCATTATTCAACATCGGGGAACAATGAAACGGAGTGTAGTATTGACCGAAAAAAGTCAATGTCAACGAAATTCAGTATCAGGAATGGCCATATTAAAAACCGTTATATACTACAATAGTTATCAGTATTTATTTTCACAGGTGGTCTGACCATCATTCTGATGAATAGTTCTTCACGAAAAAAATCAAAGAGCGAACAAATTATGTTTAGAAATCGTAACGTAACGTTTCTATGATGTGAAAGAAATCTCAAGAATACCGATTATCCTTCATCCTGCGTGATGTAACACATTAGCATAGTTGCATTTTATTCCTTGGCTAGAATTTCACGGAAGTTCGTAGGCGTGAAAATAGTCTTTCTTTCCAGATGAGATACCAGTCCACATCCAAGAGATGGATAGAGAGCAAATCGATTTGGAAGCACAAAACCATTTCTAATGAACCGAAGTTTTTTTAAAATATATGTATGCCCGTACAACTCTCGTGTGCTTCAACCTGGCGGATTTTTGTTTTTTTCAACATTTTTCACGCTTCGTTTTACACGGTTTCTTATGTGCCAAATGCCTATGAGCATAAATTCTCAGAACATATTCTTGTTTTACGAGACATCCGAGGGCAACGAATATTTGAAAGGATTTGAAAGAGTTTTGAAACTGACATAACGTTTCTTCAGGTTGTAGGAATTACATTATCCATGGAGACAATCACATTACCATTTTTTCTCTCTCCAGTTATTCATCTCTTGGAAATTCGCCGGCTCTTTGTCATGCATAATGGAAATTCTCGATCTCTAGGCTGTCGACCTAAGCCGTGGGATTGCGTATTTATGAAGTTGAAATGTAAACGAGGCGTCTTGGTATTGTCGAAAATTTTTACGAGCGAATTGAATAGCACTTGTGGAGGGATTTGCAAAGGTGAGAGGGTCTGGGGGTTGTGAAAATGGCAATTGACTGCGACCATGAGCACAGGAGTTGAAAGTTATTGTACGTTGAAAAATTCGCTTTTTTCAATCATACACTTCGGTTGATTTGACGTGCTCATGTATTGATTTTATCGTCATGGTTATGGATATTTGAGCAATTTGTTCCGAGTATAAGTATAAGGAAAGGTCTTAAAAACTGAATCCATCGCAAAACCAAAATTCAGTGCCTGTTAGGTAATACAGAGATGGGCTTAAAAATTATACCACTTTACTGTCAAAGCGGTTGACTTGAGAAGAACTCGGAGGTACTCGGCAGCGACTATTTTTCCCGTACATTTCCCGGTTTTACTGAGCTTTTGCTGATAAAAATCAAAAGGATCTTGAGGTGGGCTTTATGTCTGTAGTTAACAGAAAATTTCGAGACAGTTTATTTCGAGGTGTGATACGGCTCATTATCGTCTCTGAAATATTAATGAAAAATGGCGTTCAGGTGATTCCTTGCATGTAATACAGTAGTAATGGGAATTTACCGCACCTACATTTTGCTCACTTTAAAAATAGTGTCAGAAAATACAAATTTTTGAGATCACTCAAATTTGATAGTCGATGGATTTACTTTATCCTATATTCGACAAAAAATGTGAGAAAATATTAATAGGTATACTAAATATACTATATAAAAAATGTGAGAACATATACACTAAAAAGAGTCAGTTCGTAGATGCATTAAAGATTTTTTGAAACTTCAGGATTTGATGTAACTTTCTACTGCAATAAAGGCAATTTCGCAATGCTAACCAGTAATTGCCATTCTTCGCGTAAATTAATTCACCTGCCCTCGCCTTTATGGAAATTTTCTCTTCCCGTCCTTCAAGATATCCCTAAATCTAAATGGTTGCAGTAATTACATGCTTGAGATGACCCAGCCATGGATGCAATCGTGAATTCGAGCGAGGAATCGAAACCCAAGTACACGAACGTGTGGTTAATTACGCGAGACACGGCATAAAACAAACGGCCGAGCCGCGAAGCAATGAACACCGGCGGTAAAGAGCGTCTCGATGACGCGATTGGGCGATTAGGACTTCATAAATCGCTCCCGTATTGAAAAAAATTAACGATTGAAATTCATTCGGTGGGCGAATCTCCTGGATGATCAAAGGTCTTCCGCGCGTCCTCCTCGAGGCTTTCGTTCCGGGTGGAGTGGGGGGGGGGGAAGCGTGGTGGTTCTCGCCGGCCGCCTCGCCCGGCCAGCCACCTCCCCGGGCGGGCAGGACGAGGCAGGTGCGGGGCGGAACGCCGAAAGCGGGCACGGTGAGGCGTGTGGGCCGCTACCCAGTCCCAGAATGTGTCGGCACGTTCTTCGAATGCAAGCTCACACGTACCTATCTCCACCTAACGCGTACGTATATCAAAACCGAGTAGTGGAGCTGTGAGTAATCGATCGCTTCGGGGTGTGTCGTTCCCTGCTTTCATGAATTGCAGAGGGGCAGGTGTCGGGCATTTGAATTCATCTGCGGGCTTCGAGGCTCCCAGCCGAGGTTCGCCAGTATCTCTGCCCTTGCTCGCTTTGCAAATTCTTTCCCTCCCGCCTCGAACCCCATCTCGTCCCGTCTTCCTCTTCTCCGCGACTTTGGCCGTGTTCCCCCGAGTGGCTCGTTGAGAAGGTGTCGAATTACGCCATATTGTCATTCAGTATGTGAAAATGATCCCTGCGCCTTCCTCTGTTACGGTTAATATACCACGATGAATGTCTTACCTGTTCCGCGACGAGGATCTAATCCATGCTATCTGAACAGGATTGTTTTGGCACGAAAAATTTCATTAGCCTATGGTTTACCTCAATATTTTGCAAGTGTTCCTTAAGGACTATTCAATCTGCCCTTCCTAAAAGATAAGAGAATGATTCAAAATGCTGCCGTTTCATAGTTAGTAATTTTAGGTAGACAATTCAGTATAAAAGTAAAACACTTTAGTTTTTCTGAGGAAAATATTTTCGAGAGCTAATCATAAGTAGAAGTTAAATGATAAATAAAAGAGAAGCATGAATTCCAAAAGAATTTGGCTAAACTTTTACCAGTACACGCATAAGAGCGGTTTTTAACGTTATCAGTGTGAAACTAAAAAAAAAATTATTCATTTGTAGAACATACTTCGTGAGATATCATCTGCCATTTACTTAATTGTCCATTAGAGTAGTTCATTACATCATTTTTTCCATAAAACAATCAATCCATTATTCTTACTTGAAGACAAGTTTAGTTATAATCATTTACTCTTCTAGCTTATGCTAAAGGCAGAAGTTTGAAGATGAAAGCAACAGCAGTCATCATTACCCTATTTTTGTACTCATTTTTGATAGTCAAATGATTATCCTTTACAATGTAAAAAGTTAGTTTATAAAGAATTTAAGGTATACTGATCAGTCGATCCATTAAATGAGCAACTTTTTATCTTAAAATATATAGAAATTACTCTAAACAAAAATGAGTCGGAATTTCTGTGTCTATAAAATTTACCTAATAACAATTTCTTGAGTTCACAAAGTAACAGACACGGAGGCTTTATCTTAAGGAAATGATAATTCAGTACAGTGATTGAGTTTATTTTTTTTGTATTTCTGTCAATTGTTAAGGCTTAAGCATTGTCGGCCCGATATCTCTTGCATACGATTCAATAATCCGTGAACAAGACGATGACCATTTTTCGGTGATGAGCAAAATGAAGGAAAATTTTTGAAGGAAAAATACTTTCATAGATCCCAACTGATTAACGACACATTTATAAAGCGCAAATATGAACGGAAGGAAGGCACGTATGATGCATGTATGATTTTTTGTTGATAGAACACAAATAAAATCTCATGCCTCGTTAAGTCATCACGCCTCCAAATTTAGTTTCATTTCCCAAAATGGTGGGCGATTGGATGTACCAGGATGCGTGCACAGCGTTGATCAGTCAATGTTTTATTTATTTTTAGTCATTTGGAATAGGGAATGTCAATATATTTCGCATCAGAATTCCCAAATGTGTTCGGAATTCGAAGAATTAACACGTGCGTCTTGTTCAAAATGTTTTGTTGAACGTATCAAGGGATCAGGTTCAGTCATACGTTGTTTTTTTTATTTGTGCACTGAGATGAGGGTTTCATAGCGGTGCAGACGACCACGGGCCTTGATTTGTTTGAGCCTTTTTGAGAAAAATAACCTGTGGCATTTGTCTCCTTCTCTCTTTTCTCTTTTTTTCCATGTTCAGATGTGGGTCACGGTGAAGTATTTTCGTACGATCGCCACACCCTCAACAGTCAAAAAGCCTAATTACTGTAAGGAAATGATTCATTAGTTTTTTCTCATCCTTTTTATTTTATGTGATTCTTTTTGTTTTGCTTTTTTTCCGTCCACTCTCATTGCTTTCTCTTTCGATGGACTGGAAAAAGATATCGCTTTTGTACTATCAAGCTACACGAATGAAACGCATAAGATACAGCAACAATATGTTGTATTCATTTTTTTTTGAACGTCAACGCTTTGAAATTAAAAGCGCCTATTTCAGTCTCATCTCAGTTGCTTCTATATGTCAAATGCTTGTTTTGCTGCCTTTTTTTAAAAGGAAAAATATTTCCATACATTATCATTTCAATGCTTGCATGTTTAGGATGTGGCAATTTAAATGAATATATATCTATGTACCTTTTCATTAACTTAATGCTTTGTTTTAAATTTTGACTAACACGCTTATCATAGTTCTTCACTGTTGTTTTAGTTTTAATTTTTTATTATTTTTAAGCTCTTAATATTTTAGTGAGTTAACGAAAGAGCCCTTCTTTCGATTCCGAGCTCCTTTGATGCTAAATCATTGCTTTGATTAAACTTCACCATGAAGTGTTAAAAATTAAAAAAAAATACACCAATAGTTAATTACCGATTAGTGTAATTTTATTGATTCAATTTTTCATGCATTCATTTGCACTCCAGTTACAACGCATTGGGTTGTAAAATATCAATAACGCTCTTAATAGAGCATAATATTCGTAAAATTCAACAAAATTGGCATATTATTTTTAAATGGTGGCAGAGAAAAAATTAAGGAAAATTTTTTAATATATCCTTGAATAGTTCATGGTACTACCTACCTGATTATTATTTAAAGATTTTAAATATTTTAATTTCAGCGCTCCAAACTGCGTGCTCGCGAGTGGTGAGGGCTGTTTCGCGCAAAAATACTTAATAGTACCAAGTTATTGCGTGACAAATTCAATGCATGGTTGTTTTTACTGTAATTCATAATATTTCTAAGATCGGTTCAAAGGTGCAATCTGCTAAAATGTTACTTTTTTTCTCTCTTCCTCCTCCCGACGGCTGCAGGTCGTTCCATCACAGCACACCGTGGAAAGCATCGAACGGCTTCATGGCCAGGATATGAAGGTGGCCGCGAGGGATGGGAGAATGAACAAGAGAGAAGGAAAGAGAATGTTCAAAAATATATTAAAAGTTTAAAAGTGTACATTTTGCCCTATTTGAGAAATGGAGACTAGAAAAGGTGTCGGCGGTGAAGAAAAGCGATTCGGAGCTGGAAATTGGGGTTCGATCTTCCGGGAACGAAGCACGCAGGAATGCAACCCAGGAAAGCAAGAGAAATTGTTTAGTGTTTCAACTATTTTTCGACCTTCAAGAGAAAAATATTTTCAGGCCAGAGTGTTTCGGCACTTTAGGTGGAACCAGCGGATCAGGACCAGTTAGATGGAAGAATTCTATGAAGATTTAAATAAAACATACCTACATGTGAAAGGATGACTTTGGTTGTTTAAAACAAGATTGCCATAAGAATTGATTTAGTTTCAACTCGAATTTCACCAATAGCATGTTAGTTGTCTAAAATATCTTCTGAAATCGTTGCCAAATTATGTAAGATGATTTTAGTGAGCTTTTTTTTTGTGAGTTTTCCCAAATCGTCTCTCCGCGATTTTTTGTGCCGAACCCCAGTTTCAGTTAAGTACTACGATCAATTCAGAATAATAGCGAACATTATATTCATACTAGAAATCATGGAAAGAAAAATAACTATCATTTGCGGTCAATATTTTAGGCCAGAAAAACTATTTTAAAATCTTTATAATCATATCAATTCATTAGGTGAACTAAAAGAGATATTCTAAGTCGTCGGATCTTGTTCGGTATGAGATCAATTGTATGTTAATTGTCTTTTCTCCACAGCCTACGGTTTTCTTGTCTTGTGTATAAAGTATCGATGAATATCTTAGTATAAGGGGAGTTTTAATTTTGTTATATCAATTCATGCTTGGAATCGGCCGGGAGATCCCAAATATAAAGAAATATTTAATCGATATATTTTTTTAAAATTCCCCTAGATAAAAATAAACTAATTCAGATAAGCAAACTCCGTAGAGAGTTTAGTGTGATTTATTATATTAATTTTTTTTACTATTTTATTTATACTTATATTTACAATTGTGAAACGCTTTGTAGTCAGGGGTGACACAGATTAGTTAAGGCCGTAGAGACGTTCCTGAAACCATTTTTCTTTTTTCGTCACTTGTTTCTTAAATTCATTTTATTAGTCTTAATGTTGGTGTAATATACTGTCATATGTTCCCTTTAAAAAATTTAATTTTCCGTTTGGAATATGTGCGCATTCAGCCATTTTATTATTAAACTTTTTTTATTACTTTAAGATTCTGAAGGTGCTATCCAATAGAGCTATATATATATATATATATATATATATATATATATATATATATATATGTGTGTGTGTTCGATTTTAAAAATGAACCGTCCAGATGTTGGTTGACTAGCCCGCAAACAATGGCAACAAGTGAAATCGAGCTTTTTGAGATCATAGCGAGCCAAAATGATCTTCCTGGACATACGTATGTGCATTTCAAATGTGAAATATATGTAATACTCTAAATAATTGGAACCATTGGAGAAATTAGCGCATTTAATGGTAGTTTTGCGATTGTTTGCGGTCAGGTATTGATTGACGATTTTAAATGATTGTTTGAAATGGAATGGTATGTACCTTAAAGAAGACTCCTGCTTCACAGAAATATAATCTATACGTTTGTTCCAAACAGAAGAAATCACCGCGATCCCCAGTCATGGTGATAAAAAATATTCCTCTTCTGTATGCATGATGTTGTGTGCTTGTCTATAGGGTACGTTGATGCCCACAAATATTCCCATCCCCTACCCCCTATTTTCCTGATGGGCGCATCGCAAAAACAGATATATTTTATTATGTGTATTTAAATGAGAGAAAAAAAGATGTGAAAATGAAATAAAAATTTATAGAGATCTATATCAATTTTATAAATTTGCTAAATTTTAAAAAGGAGAGTGAGTGTAAAATATTATATGAACATTATAAAAAAACCAATACTTGAAATGAAATGCGTTTGTGTTATCTTTCAAGGAAGCAATTGTGTTGAAACTATTTATTTTTTGGATAAATAAATGAATAAATAATGCTTATGAGAAGGGTATCCCGCTTCCAAGTCGAGGGTAACGTCGTGAATATGCTGTGTGCATTGTTGACTGTTTTATTTTTTATTGTGTGGAAATAAATGATTAGATTTAAAACAGAAGGGGGAAGGAAGTCATTTGAGATGATTATTTAGATTTAAGACTTTCCCTACTCCTTCCCATCACCAACCGGCTTCCTGTTTGATTTCAGGATTTCTTTCGCTTTGGAGAAGCAGTTTCAGTTGAACGGTAAGTGGGCGGGAATCTGGGCCCGTCATTGAAAGTCAGATGCCGACGGAGGGTTCATAAGTTTAAAATTTATGTATCTGTGAATTTCTAGCTCAAATGTTATATTACGCTTCTCTCGAGCAAGAACAAATGGGGATCAAGAATGCGTAATTGTGATTAGATAATGATGCGGAAAAGGTATATCTCACTGGGAAAAGCGGAAAGGTTTGTCATTCCTCAACTTTGAATTCCACAAAAAGGCTTGAATGTTACTTACCATAAGCATACAATCGAGTTTCTATAGTTCACTTGAAAGTTTAGGTGGCCATAATTTACTTGACAAGATACTTTCCCCTTCCATCTGGATTATGTAATATTGAAGATAACAGAGTCCATAAATATGCTTATATTATTTGACCTGAAAATGAATGCCTTTAAGATTCAGTTCCTCCAAATCAACTGTTATCCACAATACCGTAGATTTCCGAAGACTGTTAAGTAACGCAATCTATTTTTTTAATGTTTAAGGAAAGGAGAGTAAGTTTACAATGAAAGTTTTAATTATAATATACCTATTATTAATAGTTATAATGGAAATCTAAATATCTAAAGATCTAATGCGTAGGAAGTAGGTAGATTATGCTGTACAGACGATGAAACATTTCATAACACACACGAAGTTGTTTAATAAACGATGACCAATACCTTGGGAAATATGTTCGAGAACTGATTGCTCGGTTACAGTAATACTATCATGGAAACAAATTGTTTAAGTCAAGAACATGCTAAAAACTGTGAGCCAAAACTAAAGTGATATACAGGTGTTCTTAGAAATGTATCTGTCAGCAGTGAAGTGAAATGTGTTATTTTTCTGAGGTAGGACCAATCAAATCTCAAGTCGTACATTTATTCAATATCTCTATCCTTAATGCTAATTACTTCAGTAGTTAAAGTATTCATAACTTGATACTTTTGTCAAATTTGTCAAAAAGAATACATTTAGTCTTATTGCAGTGGCAGTCTACTTCATTTCGTCTGGGACGTGATACAGCATTCATTTTATCGACTATCTCAGAGAAACATATAGAGCAAGGTCGAAGAAGTCATAGTGGTAAACATTCAATTAGACTAGACTGAATACTATATACACTGGGGAGGTTTTTTTAAAATCTTAACACCGGAAATTGATTTGGGACTATATTTTAAAATTTGACTTCCATCCCTTGGACTAAGATTCCTATGCCTCTTCTTATTTTGACTCTGCTAGTGCTACACACAGTATGAGTATTGGAATCACTCTCTGAAGTTGAATTGAGCATATCATATTGGCATAGTTATCTGCGATAAACTTCGATGATTCTGTCTTCTAATTTTATCCATCCATTCTCCCAATCCTCGAGTTATTCGTATGTAAATACGGTGTTTTGAAGATACCCGAACAAACACAATTATAACATGACAAAAACTATTACTCTTTTATTATTAGCATTTATTGAACAATTTTATTTCCATGATGAATTTAGCTTTGGCAGAAAGCAAAGAAAAATAAAAAAAATATCAAGTTTCATATGGCATATTTTCGTTTATTGCGTGATTTTTACTATCATCTTTCTTCATGTCACTTAGAGCTCGTGTACGTGTTTTTCATTTAAATTTCTTAATTCTAACAATAGATGGGTGATATGCATAATTATGGAAAACAATGCTCTCGATAATGTCTCAATTTTTATGTACCTAAAGGAAATCGCTCATAAAATTGAGGTAAATACTTTTAAAAATTCCGTATTTCATTGTTGATGTGCAACAACTTTTGTGATACTAAGTAAAATTGGAAAATGAAATATTTTCCCCAAGTGAATATAATTAATTTCAATTCAAAGTACTATCGTATTTACGAATGTACAATGCAGAATGAAAACGCTACGTAAATATAGATAGGAAACATTTGGCCAATATCATAATGTGCAAGGCGAACTGTCAGAGAAAAAATCGTGGTGTGTTTTTCCAGAGTTATCATTAGCCAATGTAAATCGGTTCTATTAATAAACTTGCTGGGAACAACGGTGTCAATTTCCCTATGCTAAATAGCTTTCAGATCAAGCATGGAATTCTTTACCTGAAAGCCGTTTGTTATGTATTCTATTCGTCTAAATGCCCTAAAGGTGCGAGCATTTAGTTTCGATTAGATTTTGGTTTAACAAAATCTTTTCACTAAACAACTAGAACTTGAGCCACCTTTGTTAGATTTTTGTTGCTAAATTTTTTAAGATATTCGAATGGATTTTGTCAAGACGGAAGTAACCACTCAGGACGTTTTGCAGATCACTTAATTGGGTGAGCGCACTCCCCCAACGATTCCATTGGCTTTGGTCAACTTAAAAATACGTTTAATACGCACATTTATAATTAATATGACAACCGAATTGCTCTATGTGGTATGCTATCCACCCGCTAGCCAATTTATACTTTGCATGAAGTACGTTCGGCCTATTGGTAACAGAAGCATTCAATAACAGCTTACCGTAATCACAACATTCGTTCGTGCAGCTTTAGCAGTACGGCCTTTGTAATTTTTATCGGTTGTAGATAATCATGTTTGTAAAAGTTAATGCCACTCACATTATATCAACATGAAAGGTTTTGTTCCTTACCTATCAAAGGTACCAATATTCGCTCACAAGCTTAAGGTTTTCATTATGGTCTCCTGTTTTGGAAATCGAGATCGGGTAAGATTTGGAATGTATACTTTATAAGGGTTTGTCATAACATCTAGATATTTCCCTCGAAATATGTAAATAAATGATACGAACGTAAATGAATTGGTCTTGTTTGTTACTGTTTATTAATTAACTATCTCAATATGCGTTGTTCATGGTTGAATAACTACGTTATCATCTATTGTTAAAACCATAGATTTAATTCATAGGTTGATTTAATAAGTGTGGTTAAGGCTAATCGAATACGAAGCCGTGTGAAATTGTCACATATCCTGGTATTCTGAGGACCAGTTCCTATTTCTACGCTCCTTATGCCACCCAAGGCAGAGCTGGTACTAAAAAATCACGCAACTAATATGAACTTGAGGTTTCCCAGAGGTGTCATCCCGAATCAAACCCAGAACTTCCGGTCACTAGCCTATAACCCTAAGCACTGAACCAATACGCTCCAATATTATTAGAACGAGTAGGTAATATACTTTCGAGACAACTCTGTATTCATTCATTTGTAAGCTGTTTTGAGACACAAGAAGTTTAAATTTAACTTAAATATTCATTTCTCCCCTCGAAATTTCTCTATGTGAGGAACCATCGGTAAAATAATGTCATTTACTACCCATGGATGAAATTGATGGTCACTTGATAAATAAATTTAAATTAAGGTATGAATTTTTAGATGACATACATGAAATTTGCTCTGATGTCTAATACGAGATTATTTACTATTCAATTCAACTTGTTCCGGTTATTTTCAAGAGTTGTGTGAAAACATCACCGACTTCAGCCTAGTGAGAGGATTGTGAAATATTCCACAAGCTGATGCAAAAGAGTGTGAAGGCGTGTATTATTTCATCCGAACTTAAAGCAGATGAGAGAAAAAATGGTCCACCAAGGGAATTAATAATGATATTTGAAAGTATATTAACCACAGACAATTAATTACATGGACCTGGATGATAATATTTCTCTCAATAAAATTGAAAAACGTTTTGCATGGCATTTAGCATAAATACTTACGTATGTAAATCACCAGTTTTAGACGTTATTAGTTAAATGAAAGAAATCAGAAAGACGTGGGCTGATTTGATATTTGAGAAAGACTTCGGGGTAAATAGCCGGCTGTACCATGAATAAAATTCACATTTAATGGTATGAGGTCAGCTCCTTTGTTTGTGTCGCCTCTTATTTTCCAGGAAGTTTAAGTACCCAAAAATTTACACCATGCGCGTAAAGGTGACAGTATAGGGCCCAGATTTCAACCCGGGTCTTCTGGCAAGTAGCCGAAAACTCTTGGTCAGCCTTGCTGCCGTATTTTATAATAATACGAGTACAATCATCAATACATTAACGTAGAAACTCCCAAAAGGGTTATTTAATATATGTAGTATATCCTTACATAAATCCCCTTCATGAGGTAAAAGCATCGGAAAAATATACGGGTTAGCCTTAAAGAGGCTGGGTTTCATTTGAACGAGACTAGGATTCATTTATAATTCTCGATCATCCCACCTTATCGTTAAACGTACGAGACGAAGCAGAATGTCATAAGTGTGAAAATTCTCAGTCCGACAGCTACGGCTACGTATTTCTCGTATAAAAAAGGAAGAAAAATCTATCTGATTATTCTCAACTACCGACTTCTCTAGATTTCAGGTTTGTTTGTCGTGCTCAAGAGAGGGATAATGTGTCTAAGGTTTTAGAATGTGATGAGAAGCAGGATAACTGCATCCACTTTGCTCTCCATTGCTGCGGTCGTGCCAATAACCCCAGAAAAGTGGTCAACCACATTGTTTACCTCGGTTGACGCCGACACAAAGCCTCCTTCCCCTCTGACGGATGGCTCGTCGGCGTCCACCTCAGCGATCTCGGCTGCTCTCGGAAGGACACCTAAAACAAAGGCGGAGTCAGAAGACCCGAAGGCGGCGACCGCCGAAGTGAATCAACATCTACCCAAATCCTCCGCGGGTAACCGAGAGGGCATGTGGTGTGGGGCACCAGTCAAAAATACAAAAATAAGTGAAGATGCTCTGCTCATGTACACAAACGGGAAAATATATGCAGACATGCCTATACATATCATGCAATATTGCGTGTTTTGCACTAAATCATTGAGTTATTCTTTTTAGTTAAAAATATCCATATGCATGAGTGCAATACTGTTACGAGTGAGTATTGTGGGAGAGAAGAATTAATAATTAAATCAGTCGGTGATGATGTATATGTCTCCTTTTTACCTAAGTGGCCGAATCTGCCGGAATAATTTGGTCCAATATTAGTGCCCTCTGTGTCACAAGAAAACTCGGGTGTTCTGTAACATTCCAAAAGTGTGTCTTGCCTCTTCTCTCTTTGAGAATCAACTCCCAACCTAATTCCTATAACATTCTTACCAGTCACGCTTACTCTTTTCTCGTAGCAATGTTTGAGAAATAATGTGAAAATCCAATTCCTATGCTAATGTTTTCCCCCCTGAGTCCCAAATACCTTCCGACTATTGCAAATGAAAACAGTTGCGGTTATCCTCTATCAGAATAACCTGTGGCCTAATGGTTATATTGGTGTGCGTTCATTGCTTAGTTATTAAATTATGTATGCATAAATAGCTCCACTAACCTTTACGCTATAAATTGCAGTGAAGATATTTATCGTACACAAATTTCCTGGAAACCTACCCGAGGGCGTGTGGCAGGGGAAGTAAGGTAACCAGATATAGAAGTGATTATCGTGTTATGCGTCGTGAATTGTTTCCTTCTGTTACGGTCTCATTTCGTTTAAGGGATGAATTATTTCTTATAGCTATTGGTTCTGGAGTCAATTTCCTACTACCTCGCACTGTGATATCGTTTAGCAACATATATATCATTTAATGCAAGAATTATTCCTATCGTCTCAGCGTTAAGCTCGAATGATTGCAAATTTCAAATATGTAAGTTGCACGAGAAATTTTTGTTTCCAATGTCTCCCAAACAAGATCTTGTGGTTAAAATGTGACCCTTTCTCATACAAGCATATCATAACACCGGATGATGATATTTTTATATTGGTACCACAATGCAATGTGAACATTTCTCGCATTATCTAATTTGAACACCTGGTGATGACATGGCTTTGTTGAGAGAGGGCAGTGGATGAAATAGTTATTCTGAAAAAATCGATGAAAAGTTAATTTTGGGCAATTTTTCGAAGTTTCACTCAGTATTGTCAGGTCTGTTGATCGAATACGAAGCTTTCTGTTCGTTTATAACGATTATTCACAAAGCGAGCAGCTTTTGCTTCCTGTTTAATTTCAAAATTAAGGCCTTTTGCAAAACGTCACAAACACTCGACGTGTTCTCAAGGTGAGGTCTAACCAACACAAAATAACATCTCTCTTCTTAACTTTTTCATTCAATTATTCTCCCACTGTTCGTTTGATAACCTCCAGCTTCCTTGACTTAATTTCAAAGCTGCTCCGCGGATGTTCCTAACGGGTTCTTTTATAGTGCTATTGAGGTAGGAGAATAAATCTATCGGAGAATGTGTTGGTTGAGGATATGATGTGTGGACAGGAGATAAAATGCATGCGAAGCGTACAGCTCTGTGCAGAGCTCGGAAACAGAGAAGATAAGGGGGTGGATTGTAAGATCTTTGGACAGTTATGAATCTAGGGATGGATGAAGAACGTGAGTTGAATGGAGACGATAGCAAATGATTAGTTGGTTGTAGTTTTAGAGGAAAATGATACTTGAAATAGGCAAGTAGAGGCTTGCGGTAGTAAATATGGTGATGATGGGTAAAAGCGGCGTAATTAGGGAAGTTAAATAACAGACATAGTGTTCACGAGAGAAGGGTACGTCTTTTGCACATACTTAGCTCTAAAAGACTCTCCTCTAGGAAAAATTAGACATAATCGAAGAAAGTAGACATTTTCGGGCATTACAGAAGAGGTTAGTAAAAAGGAAATGCGATAAATGTTTAATGAAATTAGCAGTGAACTAAAACAAAAGTTGAAAGCGTCCAATATCTATTAATTATGTCGTCAAAAACTAATGGGGTGTCTATATATTTAATGATTGTTTAATAAACTCTGAAAAAAATGAAATGATCTATTACAGTTAAAAAAATAACTTACCATTAATGCATATGTGAATGCATTCGGGAAAGTTTAATTTCGGATCTTCGCTCACGGACATGATGAAAGCTGAAACCATTACCTTACCGAATATTACAGCAAATTGAAAAATTAAAATCTGTCCTCTTAACATTATTAAAGAATCACACAGTACAGTCTCGGAATTATTTGGGGCGAGGTCATCTATACTGCGCTCTCTTATCCTGCCCATGTAACGACATAAATGAGTGCTAGGATGGCAGAATAGTCCGCAGCTTTATGGAAAATATTACATTACTGCAAGGTTAGAGCAAAATAAAAATATTAGAAATACCATACAAATCCTAAATACGTATTTAAATCCACAAATATTCCCTCATAAAGATGACTAAGATTAATATATGTTGACTAAAGAAATTGTGCAGCTTCTTAAACAGGGGTGGCCTAAAAATTTTCCGACTTCAAACATTTCAGAAAAATTGTCTTGTATCTTTGTCAGGTCGAAAACTTTTCAGACCACCCTCGTAGGTAATAAAAGCAAGGTAATATATAATTTATCATGTTAATCTAAACAATAGCCCATAAGCCATCGAACGGGCATGTATTTGGCTGGGGGTAGTTCTAAGTTTGAAACCGAACTTTTGCTTAAAAAATCACAATGAAAGATTCATTCTCAAAATAAACACCCCTGCAGTTATTTTCCTCCATAACGTATACCTATGTACTAAGGTATTACTTAAATTTTCACTTTATTATCATCTCAACGTCATGAAATACACTAAAACTCAGTTGGACTGCAAGTCGATAAATGAAAATAATGATTTCGCATCTTAATTTAATTAATTTCTCCATTTATCTCTCTTTTCAGATTGAATTTGCTCTGGTGTATAATTATTTACAGGCAAGGGAATTTTGTTATTATTTTGAGACATTTTGAAATAGCGTTCCGTAATTTTCATTGCAGGATTGGACTGGTCGGAACACCATTCCAGAGCCTAATGTTTAAGAAAGGTGGCGGCGTCTCGATGTGTGAAATGGTTTTAGTTTTAAAAAGCCATTTTTTTATTCATGTTGCCTCCACATTAATAACAACTCTCGTGTGTAATGATAATATTACATCAAACATTAAACTTGAAGATATAGAGAAAGATAAAAAGTAGATACTGGAATGAGTAAATTATTTTCATATTAATTAAATTCACAGCGTATAAGGCTGAATCCTCCTACCTACACCGTTGGTGAATATTAAAAATTACCATTTTCTCTACTCTGGATTTGATTACCTTCATGTATTTTCCCTTTTTGTTTTTAAATGAAATTATTCCGTGTATTGATATAAATATTTATTTGGCGAAAAAAACTGCCATGAAGTGAAATGTTCATGATTCCTTTAACAATTCAGGTATTTATCGCCTTTCAAAATGTACTTTTCCATGATTCATTAATTTCACTTCTTTCACTCCTCTGAGAGTTAATTTATTGTAACTCGGTAGACTATGAGTGCCTCATGTGGGGCGCAACTTCATGTATCCTTTTCATCCCGCGCTTTGGTAAGAATGTTGTGACGGATTGAAATTACTCGTACGATTTTTTTTGACGTTTGATTAGAAGAAAATCTCTATTAGCTTCTCATTTAAAGCCACTCAAACACTCCAATAATCACATTCTTCAGAGAAGTAATCTTTTGACGTTAACTCATCGTCAGCTTGCATGTAGCCCAAATGATGAGCTGCGGGGACTGAACAATAGTGGCCCGAAAGGCCACGCCTAAAGCGACATGTTTAACCCTCATAACCTTTTGAGTCCTGAGTAAGGCAGAGGAGGCTTACCACCTCACCCATACATCTCCCATGACAATCTAAACGTTAGTAATTTTAAGAGAGGGTGTATGAGATGTTGGGAAGTGAAATCATCCCAGTGTGGTGTAAATAATTAATCAGTCCAAAATTTCAAATTGGTACAAAACATCAAGTCATCGGATAAATTTCTCTCAGAATATAAAAACAATAAAGTAAATAATCCAGAAACAGTGAAATTTCATAAAATAGTGGGTTCCCTCGAAAAATAAGATATCATTTATTTTAAGATAGTTTTATAGGGCACAGTGTGTGAAGTGCGAAAATACATATGCATGTATCCACACTTCACTACACGCATACATATGCATGAATAGACATAGGTCATATTCATACATACAGACTGCATGCATTCCAAAAGATGGATAAAAACTAGTGATTCCTATAAGGTGTGAATGTATGTAGATGATCTTGGTGTCAATTGAAGTTGAACCTGTGTTCGTAATATCCCAGGATTACTACTGTCGATACAAAGGTAATAATAGCCGAATAATTCTGGAAACTGGTCTCCGTGTCAGCTATGACTGCTTGAGTACCCTCATATACACGTACATGAGAAAGATTAGCTGAGAGCATACAGTTCCAGAAGTCTGTAACAACCCGATCCTTCGACTGCCTATCTAATCATTCGTATCGGTCTGCCTGTTTTGGCTAACTTGCTGATGGACGCAGGAACTACACGCTACTGTCCTCCTAAGCTCTAATTAATATTATACAAAATATCCTTTAACCCAATGTTACATATTACAACAACTCATGCCTACCTAAAACATTGAGTACAAAAATTACTTCGCAAACTGACAAAGTATATCGTTAAATAAGCAAAATCGCCATATTATTTAACATGAGTCAAATTCAATTCAAAATACTAAATTGTGGAATGCGATTTTTAAGAAAATTTGCAGGAAAACATTTTCCTTTCGACGTCCCCGGTGGTCCGTCCCCTCCTGGTCACTTTCGGTAAGCTCCCTGCTGGGCCACTCCTAACTCGTCATCAGATGTCCCAAAGACCGTATCCCCTAGGGAAACGCGACACCGATACCGAAAATTGGGATCGAACCCACGACCTTTTGGTTAGTAGGCGGGCATATTGCCTGTCCAACTAACCTTTATTAGCATTCCAAGCATCACCTATGTACTTTCGGATGGTTTCGTGGAATGGAGGGGAGAGACGACCGAGCCCAGTAAAATGCATTCGCGATGCCGCGGCGTCGAAGGAGGGCGTGCCGTCGTCCCCGAAGCCTTTCGCCGGCGACGCCCGAGGACTCCTCGGCGAACACCGCCCCGGCACACGGCCACGAGAGAACGAAGTGGGCATTAAAAACATTACCCCATTCCGCGCGCGGAGGGCGAAAAATTAAGTTCACCCTCGGCGCAATCGGCGTCAAGTTGGGACCGGGCGACATGGCAACGTGGGCGCCGCGCGCGCAACTTGAGAACACCCCCTCCCCCATCTTCTAAAAGCTCTCCCTTCGTGCGCAATTTCAATGCCATGCTCCTCTCTCTCTTTTCCTCTCCATCTCTCTCCCCACATCTCCCCGCGGCCGGCCGGTCACGAATATTGCCCAAATGTTGTCAAGGCCACTTGAGGGGGAAAAGGGGGGTTGAGAGAGAAAAGGCGTCGCGGCCGAAGACCGAAGTTCTTCCTCTCTCCCGCGCGCAAATGTGCGCCGACGGACGGGGGAGCATTAGAAGCGGCGCGGCGCGGGGCGGGCTGGTCGGTTCGCGGGGGAAAGAAGGTGGTCGGGGGGTGGTGTGTGTGGAAATAAAGGTCGCCAGTGCATTGGGGGAGGGAAAGAAAGGGGGGGGTTTACTGGCTGGTATGGAGGAGAGAGGGAGGGGTCTTGTTGGTTGATCGTCTTGCTCTTTCCCGCCTGCGTTAGATTCCGACGCCCGCGATGGCACTGTGGGGGGGATGGGAGAGGGGTGAAATGCCGAAGCGGTCGAGATGGGGATGCTCCCTGGAGATCTCCGCAAAAGAGCCTGAACGAGAAAGCCCCTAGGATGCCGCGCCAATCGCGTCTTTTGTGGTACCTCTGATACCAAAACTGGATTTACATCTACAATAAACTCTACAGTAAAATTGTCTTAAATGGTTTTTCCTGAAAAATGTTGCGAAATGATTCGAGTAATCATTAACATAAGCTACATTCACTAGGGTATTTTGGCATATGCTGATGCTATTCATGTGGCATAGTAATATAAAATATACGGCGCACCCTGCAAGCCTCTCAGGTGGTATGAGGTAAGGGTTGTTAAGTGTGCAGGCGATTACCAACCTTAGTAATTAAATGAATGAGTGTTTGAGGTTAGTGCTACAAAGATAAGTTCATCGTTCGCAGGATTTCCATTTTTCCGCTTTGTTTTTGTTGTGATTAAAAGTCGTAAAAGGAAAGAAAGTCCCTGATTCTATTGGAGCTTTCTCTTCCATATATTATGTACAAATTACGAGGGGCCTTGATGATTTATTCGGTGTCGTAAGTTGATTACAGTGTCCTGTATTTGTCTAATAGCCTTAATCTTGCCTTCTCCCTTTCACACTTGGAGGAACTCCCATCCAGGTTTCCCTACTGATTGCATTACGCTTGCTTTTTTAACAGAAATTTTCTTCTCAAACCTAGTACCTCTTATTTGGAACTTTTATATCTCCTTAATCAACTTCTTCCGGGCTCCAAATATATGTCGCGTATTCCAAGTGAGGTCTCAGCAGTGAAAAGATATACCTCTCTCTTATATTCTCATTACATTTACCTGCAATTCGTCGAGTGAATCCGTTTCTTCATGATGATTCCACAAATCTTCCTTACTTGCTCCCTCCAGGCTAGGTTGAGTTTATTTTAAGGGCGATGCCTTAGGATCTTAGTTTTTCCGAATATTGTATTTCGATCTCGGACAGAATTTCTACGATCCCATCTATTTTATAATGTATGTCTTGCCTCTTGAACGCAAACTCTTTGAATTGAGTATATTTTTTTTACTCAGTGCAGAGGAACCAAGAATTATTAAATTATTTTGCATTTTCATATTTCCTCATTTAATGTATTTACATTTTTATTGACACAATATCTCGAAAGATGTCACAAGGTCGTATGGCTGGGTGTGTTAAGGCTCAAGGCATATGTGCACAGCTGTTACTTCTTGCATACATTGGAATATCTATTAGCTCATTCAAGCAAGCTCTAACAAACATAAACATGCTAATATACGCAGTGAAATGACTGATTAAAACATTTAAATTTTGAACCCAAGTACGTAAAAATATTTGGGTTATTGGATTCGATTTTGATGTGATCGTGTATCGGACGAGGAAGGAAAGATTAATCCCAGTCACAGCGAGCGGTTTTTGCACTTTATGATTGTTGCATTGGAACAAAGAGTACATGGATCTGTCTGTATTGTTGTCAATCTCTTTAATTTTATCCCTGCAGTAGAATGTACCCGCGTTTTTTGGAGCTACGAGTATGATAATTTCCTAGATGTTGCAAGAAAACTCAGATGTCCTGTAACTTTCTAAAAGTCCTAGTCTTGCCTGGTCTCTTCGTGAATCAACGGGATCAAAACCTAATTCCTCCAGCAAAATCGTCACGCTTACTCTCTTCTCACAGAAATTTTTAGCAAGCCCAGAAAATTTTATCTTACACTTTTCTCAATTCTTTAATTTATATTTTCTCCCATGCGTCCCAAATAGTTTTTGTGTTTTCCAAAAGTTAGCCTTACTAAGCGAAGTATTGTCAGATCCTAGATAGTAAAACATTAAGATACCCACCCTCTTCGTGAATTCAGGTATTCCCAACCCCAGCCAATCTGTGGGAGTGGCGAGGATCAAATCTTCTTTGGATAACATAGGCATACCACGTAATAGAACTCACCCTACTACCACTTGTGTGTGAAATTCTCTGATCGTAGGGAGAGTCATAGCTTACGAGTTGATTTCTACCTTCATCCATCAAACAAAAGTTCTGGTTTTATTAATCCGGTGTATTCAGTGCCATAACAAACATGGTTTTAATTTTGATGCTGGTTTTTTTGGTAATCATAAAGTTTTCTTTGTGCATCGTTTTCTACATCGCATGCAGACAGCATGGGTGGGGTTACGAGAGATAATCTAAAAGGCTAGAGCCGTTACTTTTTCCTTGAAAAACTTGAGGTGTTTCTAATGTATAGAGCAAAGTGAACTTAAGCTTGGGATCTACATCTAAATGATACCCTGAAAGGTCTCTGCAAGGTGTGTATTAGAGGGTGCATCTACACCAAATATGCACAGTAAGCCAAAGGTTCAGGTCATGCACCGTTTGTGAAAGAATAGTGGCTACGAAAAACAGTAGCCGTAAAGAAAAGAGAAAACTAATATACAATATATTTTCACCCCTTTACGAAACTGTGCGAATTGCGGCTGGAGACTAGAGTGGAGAGATGCTAGTTACTTTCCCATTGCTGCCCACCTCTAGCCCAGGTGACTCTTAAACAGGAAAGTGCTCGGGTTGGGTTTTTCTGATGGTAGCCTTGGGAATCAAGGAGTTGTGAGGGCGGAGCCCTTTTTTCCGAAGCCAAGTGCTCCAACCATTAAGTCCCATACGCCTCCAGACATTTCTAGGATCGAGTAGATATAAGCTATTAACCAGTCACTTGATTTTCATTTTTGTGGTAATGTTGCACCATTGAGAACACACGGATACTTGATATATTATTGAATAATAGGAGAAAATAAGAAGTGGAAGCAAACATCGCAACTTATACCCCTTTATATATTTTCTTAGTGACATTTTGGACAACAGCTGTAGAAAAAGAGTTTAAAGTTATGGATGCTGATCAGAGGAGGAACAGATGGGTAAAGGGGTTCAGATATGATTAAAATCACCCTTCCACAGGATATATACTAACGTTTGGTATCCAGCAAATAAGTTCGTTGAGCAATCCACCGTGTATTTGACCTACACGTTTCATAACAATATCTATGATGCTGATATCTCTGATGTGAGAATAATAAGCAAACCTGCCTATAATTTATGATCATTACTAAAGTAAAGCCACCTAAATGGGTAATAGTTCTCGATCATATCCAGATTGCTTATGCTCCTGTATCTGGTTATCTTGATTCAGTGATTTCATATACTTGTGCTGCGGACAAGTATTTCCTTGGGACAAAAACAAATTTATGAACTGTGATAAACTCATTATAAGTCGGGGGATATTTTTTAAGACTATGATAATATAAACCAGTATTTATTAGGTATTCATACAAGAGAGGCACTCACTAGTATCTACTTTTAATCCGTAGGACATCAGTTTTAATGATGGGGTTTATTAGCCATTTAAATTCGGTAATACTTTATATTTAATTTCATTTTCTAGCAATCTTAAAAAAACAGGTACATGAACACGGGGGGAAATAATTCAGTTTATTGCTGTTATAATTCAAGATAACTCATTTTTTACTGCAACTATAATATGCATTTGATTAGATGAAGAAAAAATGAAAGGGATACATCACGCTACTATTTCTCGTCCTCAAAAAACTCTATCGTAAATATTGCTCCCCAGTTCGAAACATAAACATGTAAAACATTAAGTGTTGCCACTCCTCTGCCTTCATAGGCATTATACGAAAGGTATTTCAAGAACATCAACTTTACTTTAAACTATAGATCAAATCTTTTATATATTTTCAAAGCAGGTGTCTTCAGCAATGATTTCAAAAATGTGTGAACAGCACCATCGTACTATGAAAAGAGAGGTATTAAAAATAATTCTAGAACGATCAAATGTAACATTTAACATGTTATCTGGATAAGGGATGACAATACATGCAAATGACCGTGCCAGGAGAAAGTTATATTTGTTTAAATTATATGCAGGCCTGCATGTTAGTAATATTTCATCCAATCCTTACTTTTTTGCTCTTCTTGTAATTTGCAGCTCGCCTCACAAGCATAGGTACACATATAGTTTACGTTTAGATAGCTTAGTCCATTTGTATGTTATTAAATTATCTCCATTTTTCAAAATATTTTCATATAAATTGACAACTAACAACACCCTAAGCAACATCCGCTGCCACACACCCCGGCGGTGGTTTGCTTGATACCATGTAGAATGAAAAAAAGAAACAAAACCTCCAAACACCTTGGCGCCTTGTGTTGCAAGTTGACTAATGCCGACGCGGGATATTCTCTTCTTTATTTCTCCTCTCCATAAAAATCCTACCAACCCCTAAATTACCCGCCACTCCTCAATGGAGCAAATGACTTGAGGCGTTGGTCGTCTCTCCTAATAACCTCCGCTACTCCACCCACCTTAAAAGGTTCTAATGCTCCCCGCCGTCAAGGCTCATCCTTACTACAAATATAGGTATACGCGCTATATTGATGGTGATTGGTAGGGATGTATAGGCAGACGGGCACAAGAGAGTAAATGGATTATGTTTTTACCCTGGGAACAAAAGGAAGTTTTATTTTTGTAAAGGAGAATGAATCATTTATTCCACTGAGAAGTTAACTCAGAAAATTTTCCACAGACGGCGTATATTCAAACTTATGGTGGAAGAAGTGTACTAAGCATACGACTAGAAACGCCCACGTGAAAATATAAAGAAAAAGAAGGTCAAAAAAACATTGGCAACGTTGAAGATGGTTAACATATATGCTTTAACTGTTTTAGGATATGTGAGATTTATCTAGGTTATTTCACGAATTAGAGGAAAGCGAATCTCGTATAACCGTAACATTTCACTGTGGAGATTGGACTGGCATCATTCTAATTTCAACCTCAGATTATCCAGTCAGTGCAAGTAAGACATCAGGCGTGTGGATATATTCAAGAAATTAGGTTAAGAGTCCCTAGATTCACGAAGATCATAGTAAAGACAAAGACATTTAGAAATCTGAAGTAAAAACGAATTTTATGGTAGGGGAGTGACACATAAAACTTTGCGTTTCCACAGAACGACTATCAACTAATAACTGATCTTACTACTATGGAACTGCTCCTATTCTATTGAAACGCAAAGTCTTATGCGCCACTTCCCTATATAATGATGGAATTTCAAAAGGTATTGACCTCAAATATCTCTCAAAACAAACGAATGTGTGTGTGAACCCGAGATAATTCTTGTTACCCAAAATTTCATCGGTAGATTTGAACACAGGGACAAAATAAAAGAGATGCATACTGACTAGTTCAAGTATTCGCTCATTCCTCCCACGATATACACTCCAAACAAAATCGAACCTAAGGGTCCTAATATTAAACACTAAATCTTTGAGATTTCGTCAAACGCCATAGTTTCTGCATAACATATAGACATGTATGTTTTCGACTGCTTGTGCACATGAGCAAATATATATTCACAAACCTTTATGTACTATTTTTTGTGCATGTATGTCTGGTTCCCTAAACCCTCTGCCACACGCCCTAAAACGTATCGCGAGATTACTCGTATGTTGGTATTGGTGAACAAAGGCGAACCCAGGGTTCCGGATATGTTTCATAAAATAAGCAGAATGTAATGATTTAGAAAAATCTCACCCATTATTGCATGGTATGGTGGGTATGAGCATGTACGTGTGCATGAGTGTATGGGAAAGTATTGTCATGTATGGGCTCATATTTATGAATGAATGGCTGGTGTCCCGAAACCCCCTACCGTACTCCTTCGCGGCGGCTTGCTGGGTATTTTATCTATTAAGACTTTAGTAGCCGGACCCTCTACCGCCCTAGGCTGCATGATTGCATTGTACTTAGTGAACTGCAAATATTTCTGCAAAACCAAACCAACTGACAATGAGAGAAAGGGTTTCAGCTTACTCGCAACAATAAGCACACACCCCTTCCAATACAACCACCGTCTCATTCGACCGAAAACTTCCCCGCGGCCTTGCCAGTCAAGTCCACCGGCCATTTTGCTTCCCCCGGTGGCGCGGGAAGGAGGTTTCGCCGTCGGCCACCGAAGGCCGATGCACGAGCCAATTACTTATTACCATCTTCCCGGTAACCGACGCTTTCCCGGTACCACACACGCGCCCCAAGACCATCGGTATTCCAAGAGGCTTTCGTTCGTTCATTCCATTTAATATTTTTCCCCCTCCATTTTTTTCGTTATCGAGTTCGACCATCGGCTTCGATTCAGGTTTTCGCGGCGGGGGTGGAAGGGGGACGGAAGAATTCGGCGAGGCTGCGGACGGATCGTTGTACGGGCGGAGAGTGGGTGGGTGAGGGGAAGCGGGGGCGGGAGAGGAGGAGGTAGGAGGGTCCGAGGGATGAAATTCTCGGCGGGAAAAGAGAGAGAGAGACGTCGGTCTCGCAAGTGTTGGCCAAGGACGCTCATAAGGACTTCGCTATTAATCTTTGGCGAGGGAGAAAAAAAATGAAACACGATGAAAAAAGAAAGATTTCCCTTGCTGCGGTGCTGCCCTCTTCCCAAATTTCCCTCGAAACCTAACCCTCCTCCCCCCCCTCCCCAATTCCTCCAAATGCCCTCGACTTACCCAACCCTCGGCCCTCGAGGATTATGTCCTCTCTCCTTTTTTCCCTTTCCGCTCTCTTTTGGGTGCATTAAAGTGTGCAAGCGAGAATGCAGAGGTGACCAACGCTCTCGCGATGCCCGCGGTGAGCTGCAGTCTCTCTTCCCAAGAGAAAAAGCTGAGCCAGTAAGAGAGTAAGATGAGAGAAATATGGGTATGTTGGAGAAATTACATTACGTGTCCCTTGATTAACGAAGGAAATAGGCAAGGCTTCAACTTTTAGAAAGGTCGAGTATACTTTGACACAGAGGGAATTATTATGGTATCAAATTATGTTGGTTCGACCCAAGGGATAAAACCAGTGTGGTAGAGACACCGCAACTGACAAAATAAATTATTTATTCTTCCCTCGTACGATACGTAGTCATAGTAAAATCAAACCCAAACGCCAAAATATTTTGATTTTAAAATCGAGATTGTAGAGAATTGCTCGAAGGCACACATTTTTACATCATGAATATATGCATGTATGCCTAAATGTGAACATTTATTTGAGCAAATATATGTTCATGAGTATGCATGAACTCATGTTCGTGCATAGATGGCTGGTGCCTCAACATACCCTGCCACACCAGTGGCGACTTGATGGCCATTTGTACGCATGTTATTTTTTTTAAATTTATTTAGCGTAAATGCATAAATACCCGAGCACATTTGCATACACATTGATATATTTCGTAGCTTATTTTTGATTTTCTTATGATTGTGCATTATGTGAGGAATAAAAGAATACGCACTTGAATCTATCAGTGATGTGCATAATATTTCTCTTTGAATATTTCATTGGTTAAACCAAGTAATATAATATAGGATCGTAGTGATATCCTTCGTTTCGCAGGAAATCTCAAGTGTCTTGTATCTTTCTAAAAGTCTAAGCCTTGTCTGCTCCTTACGAGAATTAGAAAATCATAACCTAATTCCTCCGATATAACCCTCACGCTACTCTATTCTCGTAAGCATTTGTAACAAATCTAGCGGATCCTTTTCCAATGCCTTCGTGAACGTTTCCTCCCATCGATCCCAAATAATGCCCGTGTATTCAAAATATGGGCTAAGCAAAGAGGAAGAACATCTTTCCCTTATCTTTTCATTGCATTATCCTGAAACTTGTCGAAAGAATCCTATTTTTTTTTTAAATTTCACCCGTACATTTTTTATGTTTCTGTCCCATAAATTGTTTGATGAATTTTAACACCCTAATTTTTGTCCTGTTCCGAGTTTCTTAATTTGATCCCATTTCTTTTATAGCTTACATCATTTTCCTCTTTTCTTGCTCCAAAGCATCAGTTCTGTACATTTTATGATGTGCAGTTCCCACCTCCATTTCTTATATTACTCCGATATACAGTCTATATTGCTTAAGTGTCTCTCAGCACAATCTGTCGGTGTCCCTACTTCTCTGGAGTTCTCATTGTTTCGTCTCCACATAACCTGGGATTGCTGCAAACCTAGGTAGACAATGTATGTATGTGAAGGAGTATTTTGGGTCCAATACCATTTCCCTGTGGCTCTCTTGAAGTTAAATCAGCCCCTTTGGAACTCAACCCACCAACGACCACAATACGTCACTAGTTGGATAAGAAGCCCTTTATCAAGTTGGTCACTTTCTCATCAAATTTTGAGAGGGTACTTGTACAAGGGTTTCTAAAAATCTATAAATGTAGTGTCCACCAAATATTCCCTCTCATTTTAGGATGTCATCAATAAACGTACCCAAGTGAATTGGGCATAGTCAGCATTTCCTAAACTCGTGCTGGTAACGGTAGAGTTTGTTTCAGAGTCGAGAAAGGAAATCATATTGATGAAATTGATATTTAATTTAGTGAGTATAATATATAATCATTATTTTCAAATCTTGCACAAATCACCAAAAGTACTACTGTTTACTGAAGCATATTAATAAAAAAACTTCTTCATAGAGTAGATTAATAAAGTCTATCCATAATGTTATGCCTCTCTTAAGCCACAAGCCTGGTTTTAATTCAATTGGATGTTTTTCATAGAGGCAATCTGGAGATCTGTCATGAGTTTTCATTGTCTACACTTTAACGGCTGTAAGAAGTTTCAGAAATCGAGAAAATCGCTCCTCAATTCCCACACAAACTTGGCACTCTCTTGTATAATAGATCACTCTATAAGTGGCATAAAACTTGTCAAATCACAGAATTGGTTGACAATTTCTTTCAACTTAAATTTCCTCTTGCATCTTAAATTCGGTTGGCCAACAGTTGTTTTGTTGAGACTATTTGTCTAGTTCTTCCAAACATGCTCTCCATTTCTTCTTGATTTCTCGTCGTGTTTGTTATTCCATTATTTAACTTTTCCGTTCACAGAGTCCTTCTGCAGATTAATAGTTGCCTCTAATCTTGCGTTTTTAATGACAAATAATTGTGATCTCCCTTTAACTCGCTCCTTCCTTTAATATTTACCCCCGTTTGAATGAGCATACATTTTTGGAGAGACATCTTTGTTGGCCAATCTCTCCGTCCAATAACCTCTATCGCTCCTTACCATACCGGATTTCCATCTCTTTCAAAATTCTCTTTGGCGCCGTTCATTAGTTACGTCACGTACTTAAAGGCGTGTGGGTGTGTGGGGCACCGTTACGCTACGTGACGAGGATGGATGAAGAGCTTTGCTATCAGTAAAACCACTTTGAATAGAAATACAGTACATCTTACAAATAAAAATTTTTGATCCTTCCCTATTAAAGAACCCTCACACATTATCTTCAGATTTACAAACTGAGACGATTGTGATATACATCTCATTTTCCCTTCCACAGATGCAGTATTTAAATCTGAAGTTCATAGGCATAGTAACTGTTTGGAAATATTTGAAAAATCTCGTCGTACACAATAATATAAAACAGCGTATCTGCACTGAAAATTGGCAAATATAGTTCATGAATCTAACCCACAAAAATTTCATAACCTGGGTGTTACTTAACTAGGAGTCAATTATATGTATTGAAAAATTGAAAGTACATCTTGCTATGTGTTTGCTAGAGATGTGCAACAAGATTAACGGTGCTCAAAAACCAAAGGGATGCTGTCAGAAAACCAAAGGGATGCTGCTTTGAAAGATATAGCAAACAAGAAATATGTTTACTCTAAATAAAGCTACTTGAAAAATTACTGCTCACATACGGAAATATTTTAGTCACTTTAGTGACGAATAGATCAAAGTATACGAATATGCCGTCACTCACTAGTTTTATGACAAAAAGCGTGGGAATTAAGGTATCACGTAGTAGGCTGACAATCGCATTCTCAAAATCTTAATATTTCCACGATGAACGACAAGAACAAGGGGCAAACATTATTAATCGTGTTTTAGCAGCAATGTCCCGCATGGGCGGTGTATCTTTCTGCTTGATATATGCACGATAATCTTTGCTGGAACTTTCTCTGGCATTTTGAGACTTTGGACTCACTCTCCCTTGTTTCCGCCTTAAGAAGCAAATTGCTAATAATTTACCCGACAATTTTTCAAGAGAAGGCAAATTGAGCTGAAATGTAAGTGAAAATTGTGGGCGCAGCATTGAATATCAGCGAAAATGTCCAATTGTTCCCGGCTCAACTTTGTTGAAATTAAGGTTTATTGAATGAAGAATACAATGTACGTATATTTTCACTGTCCTTTATTCATGTACTTGTGCGTAAGCAAAAATGTCTTCCATATTCTTTTCAAAATAAACATTTAATGCCACAAATTTGATCGATGACACTCAATGTGTCGTAAATCAGCTTGCACTTATGAGAAAAAAAATTTGCCCTTTTCTACAAGTTTACAATGTTACATTTCACCATCCGAAGAACCTCAAAAGTTGTTGCTGGAAAATGTAATTAAACGGTATTGGAGATGCGTTACCTTGAATTTTACTATGTTTGTGATACACGAGAAAAAACATGTATTAAGGAATTAAAAAAGGTTCTCGGATATTTTGCTAGTTGTGCAAAATATAGCTATAAGAAGATGGTAAGCTTGACGGGCATGTTAGAGGAATCAAGTTGGGAGCCTTTTAATTCTCGAAGTGATCAGACAAAGCTTAGACTTTTAGAAATATACAGGATACCTGATTTCTTTTGTAATAACGAGGGTCTTATTTTGGCCCCAAAATATATTGGTTGATTCAAACAACAAAATATATAAAAAAATATATACGCGGTCACCGACAGATACAATAACTTTTCTTCAATCAAATTATACACCAATATAATAAAAAAGTTGGATCCAAATACCCGATTATGAATATTGTCTTAAACACAAGCGTTAAATGATTAAGTCAGTCACTGCATGATGCATGTAATCATGTATGTGTGCCAGTTTTCTTTTGAGGTAATTAGAGCGAAATACGTATTGAAATACGCGTATGAACTAATAGCTGCGCATGCATGGCTGATAGCCTACCATCCTCTGCCACACATCCTTGCTGGGGATCACGGGGAATTGTGGAGAAGGAAAATAATGCAGGGACGTGGCTTATCTGGATCGCGTCCCTGGACAAGGCCGACCGGGAGAGGGCGAATGGACGGGAAAAAAAAACCCAGCATCCGCAGCACCGGAGTAGATCTCCGAGTTCGTTTAATTCCGAACGACGATTAAAATCACTGCGAAACGAGCAACGACCCTTGGGGTAAAAATAAGAAATTCTCCGGGGCGCGTATCTCCCTTCCGCGGGACGACGGGCCCCTGGGTCACAGACTGTAATGAAAGTCTCGCCTGTCAGCGCCCCCGGCTCACCGAGGATGGCGCCAAGGGTGGCGACGGGGAGAGGGTTGGGGGGGGGAGCCATCTCATCGCGGACGTCGCGCGGTCCGGCCGTTCGTGCGAGGAAGTCAATCAAAGCGGGGCTCCGTATGGCCCTCCGGCATACCGTCTCGCCCTCGTCCCGAGATTTTATAGCGTGCGCTCGGTGAATTTTTTCCATGGTTCTTTTCCCATCCACACTTGTGCGGACAGAGTTTAAGAGAGAGAGAGAGAGAGATAGTGAGGGAAGAAAAAAATAGAAGGGAAAATGAGAAAAAAGGAATAAACAAATGGAAAATTCCACCGCCCGGACGACAGATTTCCCTATCCGCGTGGCGGGACGGGAGAAATAGATTAGCACCCCCCTCCCTACTCCATCCTCAACCCTCAGGGCACCGCGACGGCTCTCTCTCTCTCTCTCCGTTGGTTTTAACTTCCCGTAAAAGCATTATTACACGTCTCCGCGGCAATGCATTAAAAACTCATTGCTTTTTTGAGCTTTCTCTTCCATCCCAACCCGCCTTCCCCCCCCCCCCCCAATCCCCGCTCGCAACACACACCCCCCTCTCTCAGAGCATCAGACCCTTTCTACTCCTCATGCCCCTCTCCCTACCCCGTCCTCCCCCCACCAATGAAGCAAGCCGTCCCCATCCACCTTCGGAACGTCTCAAACCCCCCTCCCCACTTCCTTAACCCCCCACGGGGGTCAGAGGCTATGGGCGACAACGCCCAGCGGAGGGAGCGGAGTAGTGGGGGGGTCTCGGGTGGGCGTCGGGCTAGGGGATGCGGGATTGTCGGGGTGTCGAGGGTGTGGGAGGGAGGGGGGAAGGGAGGAGGGAGAGAGCGTATGTGTGTGCGGTGTGGGTGCGCCGATGGAATACGGATGAACGCGACGGTTTGTGCGTGATGGTGTGGGGAAATGGGATCCGAGATAATAATGCAATATAAGTTGGTCGTCTCTTCGTTCGCTCACGATCCGAGGGACCGCGTGTGGTTGCGCGGGGCGGGCGGTGGGGAGGGAGGAGGAGTTTGACGTGGGGCGGAGGGGATAGCTCAACGATCCGACGACGAGACCGGGCATGGGAGTCATCCGTTCGGAATTAAAACTTCTCGACGCAGTGTTAACTTCTGAGCAAAAAAAATAAATGAAATATCTGTGACGCCTCAGTTCATGATCTTTTATTAATTCGAGAAAAAAAACTCTTTTGGCCTTTCCCTGGTATGAGATCACCCTCGATAACCCTCATAGAACAAAGCTGGCTAGCGGTTTGCCATGTACGTACACTTAGATGCATCTGTGTGTGTAAAACTAATGCCTATTTTAAAAGAATTATTTTGTCAACGTCATCACCTTCCTGTAGGAATTACCCTACTTTGGAACCAAGTTATTCTTTGCTTCCTTCGTCTACTGATGGATCATTGATATATGTCAAAGGGTGATTAATCGTGAAATGACTTCCAGGGGAAATCTCTGGCACACTTTTGGCAGTTGCAGTCTCATGTAAAATCTGGTTCAGAGCTCTTTTCCGACGGCTTAAAGAAATTTTGTGAATATAGTCGTAACAAGGGTCACTAATATAAGATTGGTGATTACTATATCTGTAAAAGCCTCCGCAAAACGCCGCAGAGGCGTGTGGCGGTGGGTGTTAGGACATCAGAAATAAATACACAAATATGAGTGCATATACGTTCTCATGAATTTATATTTGGTCATATTCACAAACGCTCAAACATGTAAATATATGCATGCGTACATCATGCAATTATTAAGGTGATTGGAGTCTTGCTTTTTAATCAAAAATATTCTTATACTTGAGTTTGATTCTCTTATAACTGTGCATCGTGTGAGGAAGTAAAAGAGTACTTCAGTCCATCGGTGACGGTGTCTGTCATTCTTATTTTATCCCTACGGTTTTAATTCGAGAACATGATAATATTCACTATGTTTCAAGCAAACAGCATGTAGCTGTTCTGCACATTATAAAAATTCTTAATATTGCCTGCACTCTTCGCGAAACGAGAAATTCCCAGCTTATTTCCTCCGACATGCCCTTTACCCTTGCCGTCTTCCCGTAGTCGTTTTTAACGAATCTGTCGCGTTTTCCCAGAACCTTTACCGATTCTTCAATGGACGATTTTTCACATGGATCCCAAATATTTGTCCCTTATTTCCAATGTGGCCTAACAAAAATATTTAATACTATATATTGGATAGATTTAAGATGCTATTTCTTCCTACTTATCTACAAGGATGAGTGGGTGTGGAGAGACTCACGGTGTATTAAACTGACATTTAAAATGAATAGAAATGTTAAAAAACGTAAATAGCAATTTTAGTTTGCATAAATATCTTCAGGTTTTAACAAAATTGAAAATAATCCTTTCAATTTTAGTCTATTTAGAACCATATGGTAAATTTAGTGTGGCTAAACTAAGAGAGCAGATGGCACTTCACGAAAATCATATTTAGATTTTTACGACTATATCAAGGCTATATTATCAATTCCATCGCACTACGATAAAAATATATGAAGGAATTAGAGAAATTTACTGTAATTTTGTTTGAAGCAAAGCCATTTTTTCCTGAAACGGTGAGGGAATATAATTGTTCAAATTAATTTAATTGAAAAATGAATTTAATTTATTTTGGCAGCCAATAAGATATAAAAAAACGAAAAAAATTTATTGTGCTAGTTGCAATAGGCATAAAATCTTACATAAATACAGCACTTATTAAAATTGAAACATTCTGACTAATATAAAACTTTATACCTAAGATTATATTATTTACGAATCTTTAACTGCGGCGATTCCTCAAAATATAAAATTTCCAAAAATCCATCGCAATCCGAGCGTTGATGAACTCGGAAAAGTTTGGCCACCGTCAATAGTTAGCTCCTGTAAGAGTGAGTATCATAAACATATGCATGTATATTTCTTATCCTGAATTTTTGGGAGGATAAAAGACGACTTTGGGAAATTAATTTTTTTAAATGCTCATCGAAAAGTTAATGATCCTTTTTAAAAAATTCTCAGATTTTAAGAGCCAAAAACGTTTTCATCCACGTTATTTTTGAACTCATGTCTTTTCTTGAATGACTGGTGCCCTAACATACCCTCTCCCATCAGCATATCCTTGCTTTGCTGTCTTTTGCGTTATATTATGCACATGCAGTATGCACATGTATTGCATTACAAATACAAGAAATTACTGACTCTTAAGGAACAATTTGAAGAAATCACCATCTCGGCGAAGATAACCGTTGAAATTCATACCTAATACAGGTATGAAACCACGAAGGCTTCAATCTTATTCAAGAAAATCAGTAGAGCTTTAGGCTCTAGGAAATTAACTGCAGGCGTAATTTGGCGTGTAAAAATACGAGATATTTCATGATGACACCGGTTTAGTTTAATTTCATACGATTTACCTATTTATAGTACCATATTATGGATGCATATAAATATTAATGAACCTCCGTAAAGTTTATATTGGCTTCCTTTCTCTTTAGTGTCTTGTATCTCTTAGCGATTTGCTTGTCTCCACTGAGGTAAAGTGCATAATGTTCTCTCCAATGTGTATCACTTGATTAAATGTTTCTCGGGGTGGATTTCAATTCCATGCGTATAAAATTGCCAGTCATTGAATTGCGCTCTCCATTTCATTCCATTTCTGCATTATCTTTTAACAGAGACTTGGAAGATGTCAGTGAGTGCTGTCAACTAATCCAAGGACAAACACCGCACTTCAGTCAAGAAAGTTAAGCTTGGAGATGCTGGTTATTGCCTTACTCCCCATTAGGACCTCTCGTGCAAGGGCTCATGACATATTAATGTGAGCGCAAAAATTATTTAAAAAAATCTAATGCCATTCAATTGATGGCTGTTAAGTTTTTCATGAAATAATATTATAAGGGGGTCGATTAAATATGAGCTTTTACATTAGAGACATTACTTAGGGAAATGAATGACTTTTCAGCTGTTTTATTAACATCACACCATTTTGAGCGTCTCTTGTTTTGTTTTTGCAATGTTAACTAATTTTCTTAAGCCCATCCATGAAGTACATGAGGACCCATATACGTTAATTCTAATACGGAATTGAACGTTGATTGGTAGTGATGAAGCAAGACACTTGGCATTTCCAAATAAAATAGTTTTATTACGACATAGATTTAGTAACGGCATAACATCTTTAGGAAACCTAGGTCATAATAAAACTACTTTATGAAGAAAATCCAAGTGTCTTCTTTCTTTATGAAGGATTGTTACAATGTTTTGCCTGAAACTGTGTTATTTGTTGATATGCAGTATTATTCGTCCGTCTAGGCTTGAGGTGATGGACATTTAATCAATATGGAAAAGAAAATAATACATTTTCAGGTGATTATTAATACCTTGTCAAATAAGGCATTAGGGAATGTAAATTACCACGAAGGGATTTTATTTATTCATGGAAATACACCACAAATAAAAGTTTACAATGGTGCAAACTTTTTATTCGTATTCGAATTAAACACCCGAGATTGTAAAGCACTTCCAGGACTCATAGGTCACTCTGTCTTTCCCAAAACTTTCATTTATGTTTTATTAAAACTTTCTGTATCAGAATTAGACTAGTCAAAGGAAGTATGTGTCGCTTAGTGGAATTCTTTCATATCTATGTGCATAATTTTTCTCTCGCATCAGTACAATTTAATGCTCACGTTTCGTGCTTCCTATAATCTTGATGTCTTCAGAACCTGAAGATATCGCGTCTGGACGACACCCTGGACGTGAACGAGAAAGTATGAGTGGAAAATAAAGATACATATTTTACTTATTATTGAAATATATATATTTTCAAGGGTTGGTTTAATATTTCTCACATTTTCAATGATGAATATTTAAAATTAGGGGAAATAAAAGTACATTAAAATACCTTACCATTGGCTTTAAATAATTAAAAATAATTTTCTAATTTATTCAAACGGCAAGGTTTACAGAGCGGATTTAGTATTTTCGATAGATATACATGTACATCAAGGAAAAATCTTTAAATGTTAAACACTAGAAGAGACTTTGAACTTGCATATCAGAGTTTAAGTATTTCGATAGAGTTTTCGTACAAAATGGAATCATTTCTTGCCATTAATTTTTGCAGGTGTCAGGATTGTCATTTTCATAAGTATTTTGAAGTTAATTCTATTATTTGTATTGTTTTATTAAGTTTGTCGCTTTGAAATTATCTTAAGATAGAAAATACGAGGCATTGTTGACGGTTTCTTAAAATGATCTAACTAGGACGAGTCGTGCCATGTCTCATCATAACCCATCAAGAACCTTAACGTATTGTTTTAGATAATATATGTTATATAAATGATCTATAATTTTTTTAACATAAAGCATTCCTAAAAATATGAAAATTTATTTTTCTTTTGCGTCCACACACACATGATTTATGCATTCGACGAAAAGCAATTTGACCAACTGATTTTGCGTCCGAAAATCGTATTTCACTCATTTAGATTGCCCAAAAGTAAAGATCAACAAATATCAGTATGCCAGTGTATATGTTCATACGCAGTGCCATATGCCAGTATGTATGTATATGCATAGTGAATGCCACCTCGTGTATTCATGTGGAATAAAATTTCTCCTCTTTGTTATCCTAAAGCTTTCTTCTTAATTTTGGTTCCACCTAAAACCCAGGAAATATACCAAGAAAAAATTATCTGTAGCTTTCTTCAAATATTTTTCAATTAAGATTGCATTCATAAAATCCCTTTAATGGAAACTTTTGTCTTTAGTCTGAGGTTCACATATTTTATAATGCACCGAGTAAATGAAAGTAAAGTGAGCATACCTTTTTTATTAAGTGAACACCACTCCAGTAGAAAGAACGACGATTTTTTCGGGTGAAACAACTTTTCGAACGGTAGGAGATAATTTTAACCGAATTTCATACTGATAAACGTTATCCTTTTACTTCGAACTTTTATAAAGACATACTCTATTGATTGGAGGAAAGGCGGAGAGTTCAACCGAGTCACGTAAGGAAACATCAATCACAACATTTCGGTGGCGTTTTCATAAATGTCTTGAGTTGATTTCCATCCAGGCCCGATGGGTGATTCTTCTTCGGGCCTTGGGCAAAGAATTTTCTTCTCCACATCTCGGGTTTCGCAAGCAGAAACCATACTTTTCCCCGGTGATAATCACCAAGCGGCGAGATGCCATCATACCCAGAACTTTCTCCGTGTTGGTAAACTAAACCCCGCGGCCGATTCCACGCTTTAGCTGCCGACAGGCAACGAGGCTTCTCCGGCCATTTCCAATTCAGTCCAAGCAGCGCATATTTCTCTAACCCTCCTGTGAAGGGGTTTACTCCCCGTTGGGAGTCGGCCATTTCACCACCAGCGGAGTGCGCAAAGGTGCAGTTCTGCGATCCAAGCATTCCCTCCCCCCATTCCGTTCCATCCACCTCTCCCCCAAGATGTAGGCAATTTTCGAGATCGGACCCTCCGCCCTCCTTTACGTACTGGGCAGGGTATGGGAGGTGAGGAGAAGGGGTTGGATGGCGGGGTCATAGATGCGACCCCACCCACAGGAGAGTCGGTTTGCCCCCCGACCCACCTCCTTCCACCCGCCCTCACCGTTTCGTTCCCCCGCGTCCGACATAATTCCTTCCCGTGGACGAAGACAAAGGAGAAACGGAGGGCGTAATCCATTCTCCCGCCCGAGTGCCGCGCGCCGCACATATTAAACCAGCCCAGCTCGGCCGGGGAGGGGCGAGGGGGTGGCAATGACAGGGAGTGGGATAGGGCCGAAAGGGCGGCATGGGGCCGAGGTGGATTCTCATGACTGTGGAGGGCGGAGGGGGGTTGCGGGTGACGCGAAGAGGGAGGAGCGGTCCTGGGTGGCGGTGCGCTGATCTCTCACTTCCTCCTCGCATATTATCCCGCGGGGGTATTAAGCGTGGTGGAAGTTGGAGTGAGGGGGACCTCGGGGGGGGGTTGTCGTGGGGAGGAGGGCAAAGGGGGGGAGGGGAACGTGGGATCGTGCCGGTAATTGGGGGGGGGAAGCGTGGTTGTGGGTTCAGAGGGGAGAGGAAAATGAGAAAAGGATGTGGGAGGGGTTAGGGATGAATGAAAGGGCGGTCGAGGCTTGAATTTGTGGAATCTTGGCCGGGGGAGGGAGGGGAGTGACGGGCGTTTCGGGGATATTTCCCCGGGGACCACGTCCGCGGAATTAGCCGCGGGAGGGAATTTGAGTGAATGAAAGAGGCGGTGTGTGAGTGTGCGTGTGTGTGTGCGTGTGCGATGGGACACGAACGCGTTATTCTTCGTGGACGGAATAAACCTTCTCTGCCGGCGTCAAGGCGTTTTATGGACCGCTTGCATGTACTTAATCACTCTTGGTGCTACGAGATGAGCTCAGCATGACAAGGACGTGAGATGAATTTGTGGAAGCTTTGTTGATTTAATGTTAATGCTACCCTCGGATCCTCGGATCATTTTGCAATATAATCTTCTCTCATAGACACACTCAAAATCTTAAAATATATAAATGCATCCTTTGCGATAATGTAACGCGTGAACTAAGGCTTTGAGATCTATCACCGCATACGAGTATCCGGAACGTCATATAATGCCCACACAGACACAAATATTATTTCGCTATACTATATCATATTGCTTTAAGGTGATGGAAACTCAGGGAAGATTGAAATCAACCGCTTCCCGCGAGACGTGGCGGAATATTTGTGTATGGGCCGTAATTATATGTGTATTTATAAATATATATACATATGTATATATATATATATATATATATATATATATGTATATATATATATATATATATATATATATATATATATATGTATATATATGTAATATATGTGTGTGTATATATATATATATATATATATATATATATATATCATGGCATTCTAGTTAGAGGAAGGAAAAGAGCCACATTGGCCGTACGTATACACATTCAAACACGAAAACCCGCCAAATGGCGGACACATATGGCGTGTGTTTAACAGAACGTTGTATGTCCTAACGATCAAATGACACGGCACAGAACGTGCTCTTAAGGTGCACTAGACACACATATTTTTCTGTCGAAATCTTTATACTTGCTTTTTCAGGCAAAATTATTGTTTTCGATATAATATGCCTTTAGGCGATACCAATTCAATGAGTTTTCAGTTGCTCGAACGTCTATACTCGCGACTCATACAGGTTAGCAATTCATCATTTAAGATTATTACTTAAACTAAATGAGGTAAAGGCATTTATACGTGCAGATTGGTAACCATCCCTTCCGTCACCCTACTCTCATGAATCACGTGTTTTGACCGAAGCCGTGCAATAATAGAAATCCTTAATCGAATTTCCACGAAATTTTCTTCTTGCATCATCATGATATGTCGATCGCTCGACTCCCTTCTGATCGGTACGACAAGATATGTCACGTTGGTTAACACGGGTTGCCGCAGAAGACGGGACAGAAAACAAGCCATTCGTAAATGCCACGTGGAAAGACAGTCCGACGTCCCTTTCGAGGAAATATCCTGCGGTAGTCGGTTTCCGTCAGGGGAGCGGCCCGAAGGACGCAAATCTCTGGCGTAAAAATGAGTCTGCATCACGGGTTGGATGAGTCGCAAACTCTGGCGGGTGCGGAGTGACCCAATAATGGAGAGGAGCAGGGCGTGTGAGGTTTTGAGGTGAAGGGGGTAATCGTGCGTGTGTGGGTGAGGTGTCGGAGGGTGAAGGATGGTGCGGCTTGCTCGAGAACGGAGTCCGCGACGGACGGGCTTGTTGAGGCGAGGCGGCGAGCGAGCGAGTGTGCATATTTTTGAAATAGTTTCTCCTAATCTTTGGATTGGCAGTTGTCTAACTGGGTAATAAAAATTGAACCAAAAATACGTAAACCCTATAAATATCAATCGTAGACTCGATAAAATACGTAGGAGTTACGATGTTTATCTTCAACACGATCTCTATTGGGCGAAGCTTACGATATTATGGGTAGCACGTGGACAAGCTAGCAAAACATTAAATTTTATTGAAAGAGTATTAGAATTACTGCAGGGCTAGAGAGCGTTGATATTACTTAGGCCTCATTTAGAATATTATTTTAGGACATGAGATCCTCATTGAGTCAGTTTTTACTGGCTAGTTAAGAATTCTCGCGGCGAGGTGATGGAATATATTCCCCTGTGTGACTGCTTCTACTCAATCCATCGTATATCGCTGCTTCGGATGGCGCACAGTCCGTTGAGAATGGAATGCGGAGGGATTGGGTCGGTGCGATGGCTAGAGTGCTGGCTTCCTATCCCGAGGGTCCTGGTTGGTATCCCAGCGATGTCATTAGCTTCTCCTAGTATTCCAATCCCTGCTTCGGCAGCAATATCGAGAGCAGTTCAAAAGAAAATTCAAACAATTTAAAATAAAATAAGCCAAAATATACTCGCAACCATATTACGTTTGTTATTACCTTGTCGTCGTAATCACGTTATTGAGAATTAGGAAAGGAAATATGTGAGAGTTAATATTGGGATTGAAATGATGCCAATTTTTTCGAGCAAATGAAATATTTATGCAAGCTGTGAATTTGAGGAGAGCTTATACCCTGATGCATAAAATGGCGCATAATTTAATATTCATAGATATCTACCATGTATATATCCATTGTAATTTACTACATGTAGGCAGATCAAGATGTTGTGGTGGTCAGTGTTATGGTTTCCCACCCCCTAGGATCATGGTACGAATCGCGTTTTCCAGTAGTGTCCCAATATTAGCTTGGGGTGCCATGTGGAGAGAACTTCAAGTGAAGTACCGCCGTCAATTGGATGGGAAGTTAAACTGTGCCATCCCTCGAGCCTTTCAATTAGATTAGCCAGCGCTGCGTTGTTATCCACCCATTTTTTCTTCCCATTCCCTGAAACTCCTACCTTTGATAAATTATACTCACCTAAATCTAATGGCACCAATAACCTCGGCTGGCGGTTGCCTTTTTTATCGATTACTAGTATAGCTATGAATATCCGGGTGGATGCCAAAGTGACTCAAATACCAAGATTGACCCTTGTGCGAGAACTGTGTCCCATGTTAAATGCATCTGTCTAACATGCAGTTAAGAAAAGTTTGAAAAAGAGCAAATGCTATTTTACTGAATCTCGCCATTTGTTTCGTGAAAGACATGCACGGAACCTCATAAAATCCTTTCTTGGTTTTAGTAGCAGGTTCGGTGCACTTCGGATATTCTGAGCGTCGTTGCCTCATGCTACGGCGTTAGGGAAGGGGAGGATCACTCCCTTTGGCACTTCCCGGTTCACGGAAATTGGGTCGTTTAGGCGGCGACCATGTCCGTTAATCTTCGGCTCTCATTAAAAGGGATTATTTAGTCGAAAATATTGAGAAATGGAGAATGGCAGTGAAGACAGTCCCTACAAAGGCTCTTTGCAAAAATAATTTATTCACTTGTGTGGTACACACGTAATTTTCTGACCAGGAAACTTTCATATGAACTTTATCATCGTATGTATTTTTTATTAGTGATATATAAGTTGTTACCTCACTCACCAAGGCAGACTTTATCTCTGAATTCACAAAAATTTAGGGAAGAGTATAATATTTTTCAAAACTGGTTAAAATATCATAACTCAAAATAAGTTTGGAACCATCTCACCTTGTCATAATATTACGTGGTAACTTTATGCCTAATACGTAGTATTAGATGTACGGTAATACAAAATATAATCATTGTGTGAAAGTAAAATCGCCAATATATAAAAGGAGCGATAAGAGAAATAATAATGATTGCCTAAATAACAATTCAAACGCTGTTTTGCTTAATTTGTTAGCAGCGGTAAGTACACCTTTTGTGTGGAGTAAATAGAAGTATACTAATTCTGATTCTTTGGGGTCTAATAAAAGTGGTTAATACTACGTATTATATGCTTTGATGTGATTAATAATAGTTTGCGAATAAGCATAGGCTCACGTTATTGCCATACAATAGGTTTAAAACCCATGGATTAAAAACTTGTTTGGAAATTTATTTGCATATATCTGCGATAGAATGAGCCCAATTCATCTGTGGCGCGCATGTAGGTAAATATAAAAATTGAAACAAACATGCTGATCTCTGAATGACGGGGATGCGGAGTACGGGTTAATCGATAGGTAAAATTATTCTCGCCTAAAAGCTGTCATTTTTTAAACGATGACTTTAAAGGAATTATAATAGCCCCACACTACTCAGATAGATTAGACCTCAGAGATAATAAAAGTGAGATAGATTCCAGTACAGATAGATACAAATACTCATTCTTTCCCCGAACAATCAGAAGTCATTATAGTAAGAAACCGAAGTCACTTTAGAGATATTAAAAACATTGAATTTACAAGTGGGAACAAAATTAAACATTGCAAAGATGTTAGGTATACTTGTAGGTGCATGTGTATGTTAGTTGGTAGTTTGAGTGTTTGCATGTGTTGGGCGTAAGTGTTCTTGCATGAATGTATGCCATGTTTTTTTGTGGATGCATGAATTTGTAGTTTTTGCATGCGGTTTTTTTTCTTTTCTTTCTAAATTACGGGTGGTGTCCTAACACCCCCCGCCACACGCCCTTGCGTAGGATTGCCGGGTATTAAGTAGATGTAGATGTTCTTCTTCTCGGATTTTGGAACTTTTGATCATTTTACCTAGCCTGAATAGTGTAAGACTAATTACTATTTCTCCAGCTCAAGTCTAACTAGTTAATGGTAATAAACGCAATAGGATGTAGCCACTCCTATTTTCTTAGTTCAATGATCAAAATTGAAAACTTTACCTGAAAACAACTGCAATTGCTGGATGTGGATGGTGCACGTAGCTGTGTAAGTGTTTATCTATATTTTCATATAAATGAAACGTTATAGATGAAAAGCTTGCTTTCCAGACACCCGCTGCCACACACCCTTGCGGCGTCTTCCGGGGTATTATGTAGATTATGAACTCATGATTCAGGAGCCGTCTATGGGAGGAGGCTCTGAAGACGAATTTGGAAATTCGTCGCATTCCATATCCCCCTGGAATACTGGAGCCATTGTACAGACGAATGGAAGTGGTGGCAAACGACGACTCCATGCACCAACACTTAAGGAACTTAGGTTGAAAAACAGAATGTTGCCGTCGAAAACGAACGCCGTCGCAGAGGCTTGGCGAAGCGTTCAAGCTTTGGAGGAACAAGGGAAAGAGGAGAATGCATTGGGAGAGAAGAGGGGAAGGGAAAGATATAGTGAGCGAGCCATCCGAGGGCGAGGTGGAAGATGAGGGATGGAGGAGCGAGCAGAGAATGAGCTCGGCGATGGGTTTAGGGCCGTTGGGCGGTAATTGCTTGGAGCGTGGCCAACGCTCGTTCTTGAAGTGGTTTCGGACGGGTTCGCGGATTTTCAGCAAGGAGTTGAGGTAGTGTCCGCATATTCTCGATGCAACTTATGGTAGAAGGGTCCCCCTGAAGTGCAAGAATGGATTTTTCAAATGGTATTCGCTGTATACTGTTAGTTTTCCCATGAAAAACACCTGTAAAACACTTCAGTGAACTGTTTTAACCTTCGTCAGCATCTTTGTCGGTACTTTGCAATCCGCCACTAAAGATTTTAGTGCGGAAAAGGTTAGGAGAAGAGCGATTATTTGTGTGAATGTGAAAAAGGCAACTTAAGTTTTGTTTGTTTTTAACCGTAATTTATAACTGCGTATGAACTTACATGCACGTGTATAATTCCACAAGAATTATTTATTTAACTCCTGGTTTAATATAACTTTAGTTCTCAACTCATGATGACGAAGTCCTTGACGAATTAATGACTGTGGAACTTAATCATTAATCTGTAAACAAAGCACGTAATTCTACAAAAAGGTATTTTGAGGTAAAAATATAAATTTTAATTAGATGCTGGTGATGTAATGAAAGATGAGTAAACATCTTATTAATCATAAGTGTTAGTACTGAGAACATCTTCATGTGCATGCTCATTACCATTTATTTCATTTCTGCAGTACTTTTTTTTTATTACATCCGTAAGGGATGGAAATAAAAAATATTTAAGCAAATTTTAAATAAAATTATCTTTTAAACTAAAATAGGATCGTCCGCCAAGATAATTTGATCGGGTTTGTTATTTATTTGGTGTCGAAATTGCCCTCCGGTTTAGCGTATCCAAACAAAGCATTAGTCCACTTTTACCCTTTTCAAATTGAAGGGCTACCCAACTACATATATATGGCAATAACATGGATCTGTGAAATTAAACAGGTAAAGCCAAAAATTGAATAAGTTATTCTACATATCACTTAACTAAATAATCAGTTTTGATATTTCTTCCACATTTCGGGGAACAAAATATGTTTCATTCACGCAAGAGGTTCGGTACAGAACACCTTCCTTTCGCCTCTCTCGCCTGGTTCAGTCTTACAGAGGGACGCATTTGAAGAACTAACGTAATCGGTATGCGTTATGAACCTGATAACCTCCCGACTTGTTTCCGCATTATTTAGTTTCCGTCTCCGACAGATTTCACGGCAGTGGGAGGGGGTTGCCTCATCTCCTCCCACTTCGCCCACTCCATCGCTCTCAGTTTGCTCACGTTATTGGTGTTTGCTTAGCGGTTCGTTATGGACGTCGGATATCTGGCCCTGACAGCTAATATTTTTTTTGCCTCCTTTTCTTTTTTCAATAATCGCTTTCCCCAAATAGGACCGACGTTCCCTTCCCCCCTTCTCTCCTCCTCCTTTCGTATTTTTAATGTATTCAGGGGAAGAGAGAGAGAGAGAGACAATGGGAGTCGATTAGCTCGGTTCACGGGTACGTGCGCTCTTTGCGCGGATAAAAATGAGTCCACGCGTCAGGATGAATGTTTACAATATATTACGCGCGGGCGTCATTGAAAATATTGTCCAAAGTTAAAGCACACGCTCAAGAGTCCATGACGTCCATCGGATATCACATTTCAGTAAAATATGGCGCATGAATGAGGACGTATGCAAATAAAAGAGAAGGAAAAGTGTGACGATGGCATTTCTCGCTGACGTTAGCAAATATTTTTCCGTGATAGTTGTTGCAAAATGAAGAGATAAATCGACACTATCAAAAATTTCTATTCCTTGTTCATGTTACTACCTTGGAGTTTATTCTACGCTCCGTAACTTGGAAAAGCTTTTCGCTTAGTTCCGCTTCGTCAAAGAATTCTCGAGAAATCACATAATGTTTGTGGTGGAGAGATCTACTTTTGACCATGTACACTTATTTTCGGCGAAGTTTTGGAAATATAAAATTTTTTGAAGACTTTTGGTAAGTATAGGAGCGTGAGAAAAGTTGTAATACCTAATTAGTTTATTCATTTATTCAAGATATATAAAAATACGCGATTCATCATCATAATAGATGCGCTACCTCTGCTTTACTTCCATTGTTTGCTATCATTTTAATTCCAAAAATCAAAAATAGCTCCCATATCATATCGCTTAGTACTTTTTTGTAATTAGAGCTTCGAGAAAAAAAAACACTCAACGACTCATAAATATGGCTTCTAGTTGCTCAATTTTAGAGCAAAAGAGTCGCTAGAAAATTTTGTCAATATTGCTGTTAAGAATTGATGGCATCAGTGTACCAGATATAAAATACCAGCTAGTTTGATTTTCCTTCGGTTGGAAAAGTCTTTTCTGTCTTCACATAGGTCTGTCATGACTCCATAAATACTTAATGAAAAATAATATAATCAGAAATTCTATGAGTTCTCCAGATAGGCGTAAAAATATCCAAGGATCATAGTATTACTTGTGGATAACTTAAAGTGATAAAATCTTTTCGACCACTCACATGCAAGATTCACAATCAGGGTTTCCACCGGTCTTCGTAAATGTGACTGAGACGGGAAAAGACGCAGCATCCTAGCATAAAATCCAATTTCAATAGTCGAAGAAATGGAAAGTTACAACACCTTCGGATTTGTATAAACTATCATCCATGGTGATGTAAAACTGACAAAAAATTCAAGAGTTGATTCCAGTATTTATTTTGCAATATTTGAGGAAAAAACTAGACTCCCACAAAAACATTTTGATAAGAGGTAACTGGGTTGGACCGATATCTACGAGCATGCCTAACGTAAATATAGTATTTCTTCATCCTGGTAGTTAAAATAATCCGAAAAACCTACACAGATCCAAGGCTGTCGCCCAGTCAAACTGTTCCTATTGAGTTGATAATATCTCGAAAATGTGGGTTTGGAGAAGAATGGAGAAGGTGAAATGGACAGAGAAGAAAACAAATGAGGAAGTACTTGGTATGGTGGACGAAGAGAGGGTTGTTGGGAGAAATCCTATGGAGGCAGGAAAAGTGTGATGAAGGGGGTATTGACTGGCAGTGGGATGTTGAAGACTGCAATTGAGGGGAGAATGATAGGCAAACGAGAAAAGGGAAGGAACAGGATAGGGATGTTGGACGGGATGAAGGGAGGAAGAAAGTATTCAGGGATGAAGAGGGGTCTGATGTAGAGTAGGATCCTGGATTTTGTATTTTGTTAGGAATCACAAAATATTTAATTAGTAGCTGTGTCCATCCAAAAACCTACCTTCACCGGAGATTACCTAATAAATAAAATATCTCGAAATGACGGAATTAGTGTCAGAACTATTCCTTCATCAATTGGCTCTTCTGGAGACGAACTTTCCATGGTGGTATAAAAGCACGCTACGTAAAGAAACTTGCCTAAGAGGCATAAAAGCATCACATATCAGTATGTCATTATCGGCACTACACCAACTATTTTCGCAAGAGAACACCTCCAGGAAGATCGAAAGTTTGATGAAAATCCAATTAACTCTCGTTGTATTCATTGTCTTTCACTGCTTAATATATGGAAATGTTCTTGTACCTCCTTGACAGCATATACCCATGTTATTACTAATATAATTTAAATAGTTCTTCTTTACCACGCCACTCTTGTCCTTTGGTTGATTTTTAAATATGCATTACGTACTAAATATTGTCGTTAAATGTATAGTGAGCATTAAAAAACCCCAATTTTAACTAAATTTACAGAAACAATATTTGGAATAGATATTTAATTAATTTTAGCTCTGGGGAAACATGATTATACCATATATAATGAGTTGCAAGTATCTTGATATCTGAATGCAATGGTACAGTTAAACAGACTGCAAAATTGATTTGATGAAACTACAGTTATACTTATATGTTATACCAAAGTTGAAACAATTTAGTTGAGAGTGTAACCAGCGAATGCGGCTAAAAATATGCTCTCTACATGGAAAAACTATTACAATTTACGAGCAAGCCGACTTATGATTACTTTACCCTAAAAATAGAAGGAAAAAATTACAAGATCCCACCCACTCTTTCACGCAATCAAGAGGGAAAACTACCAGAAGGCATCCCTAAAATCCCTTCCTGCCTCCCAAACCCATAAGATTGCTTTTCCTCTGGATCACTCGTATGTGCCGACAGAGAGGCACACTTCGGACGGGCCAATCATTAATAATTTAGGACGCGTCTCTTCACCGAGGGGTGGCATGAAACTGCTGGATTTTCCGGTCATCTTCGCAAAAAAAATGACTCCGCTCTTGCCCTCCGCTCTCGCCGAGGGATGAGCGGACCATCAGAAGAACAAACACCGCACACGCCTCTCCCCGTCCCCAATCTTCGCCTTCAATTAATTTTTTGCTTCCGCAGCCGCATCCACCGCTCAGTATCCCCTTACCCCTCCCCATCACAGCCCCCTTCTGACCTCCTCCTCCATCAATTTGAAGGGCTCTTCTGTGAAACCATTGAAAGACTTCCCGTGCTTACTAGAACTGAGCCAATACATTGGTGGTCTCCAAACTAAAGCATTAAAAAAAATATTCATATATATCCGCATGGTTGTTAGAGTAGGAAAATTGCGCAAATCATTTCGGTTTCCATGAATTTTTTAATGTATCTAACTGTAGTTCAATGAATTTGAACATAAGTATTAGATTGAATGAGATGGATGAAGGAATAAGATTTTGTCCAAGTTGAGAAGTATTTATGAACGTAAATTAACCATTGGAACTAATTAAAAAAAGTAATGTTAAGTATAAATTAACAGCTAAAATATGTTTTTGTAGTAAGCGAGAGTAAAGGAAAAAATGAGAGGGCGTGTTTAAGAAAGGGAATTGCAGGAATCTTGCGAATGAATTGTATTCTAACTACCATTTGTCTTTTGCATCAGCATATATCCGAACTCTGATGTAGGAATTTGAATGCCTTCCATGAAATACAGTGGCCAGTAAATTTTAAAGCATGATTTGATCTCGATTAATTACACAGATATTCGTATTTTCAACTCGTCATTTATAATTCACGAATAAGATTTTTACGATCGCGTGCAGGAGGACAATCACTCCTTTGATAACTCCATCAAATCCACGCACAGTTTTGAAATGGTAGGGTAACGAAATTTCATGAACAAAAAAAATTAGTCGATGAAAACAATTAATTTATGTTGGGATTTAAAAATAAAATCGGAGGAATTCGATGAAATCAGATGTATATGATGGATTAGATTAGTACAATGTAAGCTAACGTTTACCACTAAAAGTTTTGGGATAGAAATCAGTGGCATAACTTTCACTGGTATTCCTGCTCCTTAGCTTGATTACCACGTGGGAAATTCCTCGTGTTCTTTTTAGTCCACCGAATATTCTTCAGAAATATGGACAGCCACTTCCACTTGTATGTGAGTAGACAATGAAGACCCAGGATTACAATATAATAGTCACTTTCCCTCTCTCTATCATTTGCTAATTCTAAACATTCAACCGTCGAAGGTGAAAGAATGACCTAAACACGAGCGTACCTATAGCGAGAGTTACTACAGTTACCGTTCTATTTTTAATACACTATATGTAATAAAGATATTCCTTTAATTCAGATGAATGCCTCATAAGGTGGTCCTATCTACAGATAAACGACCAATTCATCTCACTCGAAGGTGATGTAAAAACGTCAAAGCCTCGGTCGTAGTAAATTGGTCCAAACAGTGCAAAATCGTAATTATGCTTATTTTGCATGTCTTATTTCAATTATGTCTCGCCTCGAACTTAACAATTTGTTACAAATTTTAGGGTGACGAAGTAATTTTAATTTGGGGCTTATTTAACATGAATACAGGTTGTGAGAGAAACGCTGATAATATTTTTGGGGTTTCACTCATCTCATCGTTTTCCCAGGGAAATTAAAATAATTCCAATGCCTCCGCCTACATTTAGGTTTTGGTGGATGGAATCAGTTCAGCATCTCAGCATGTGTTTTGAAATACGTGTAACATACATATAGGTATGGGAATACATATATTGCCAATAACAGCGTGAAAGAGCGCCTGTTGATCGTCATTTCGTCATATACGTTCGTTGAGGATAAAATAATCAGTGGTTGGCAATGCCTGCTTTTTCCAATAGGTTTTTTTCATTAAAAGTTGTATTTTACCGATACTTGCGTCATTCACTCTTCCCTTCAGTAATTTCGGAGGACCTAGCGCTCTTGCCATCCCTTCACCTCCTTTCCCGCACTCAGTCGAGGAGACCTCTTCATCAATGCACGCCGCCCAATTTAATATAGTGCCGAGTCACAACGGGAGAGTGTGGGAAGGGGGTGGTGCAGGCGGGGCCGGAGGTGTTCCGAGTGCCTTTGGGGAGGGAGAGATGTGCGTGGTGGAAGGAGCGAGGGCCCTGCCTACCTCCCCCCTCCCAGGCAATCATTAGACACGTTCCGCGCCGAGAGTGACCTGGCCGGCTCGGCTCCCGTCACGGCTACATGTCCGGCTGTTTTCGAGAAAAACACTATACTTTGTGTTCCCGCTACCTCTTCCCCGTTTATCGAATTTCTGGAGTGAGTGAAAAGCCGCAATCGGTCGACCTCGGCGAATATCGTCTGGGATGATAATGGCGAGCGAGGCTAGATACTGTCAGGGGAATCATGGTTGTTATCCCATGTTTGATTGTTCCAGAATCGATTCCGTTGCAATCGAAAGTCGATATCTCCTGTCCACGAGGATTAACTTGGTGCATGATAAGTTAGTGACTTTAGTACGTAAAAGAAATTAATTAATTAATCTACGTAAGTACAGATAGTCAACACCGCTGTTACTTTAAAAGAAATTGAAATTGAAGATTTAACATGCTCAAGTTAACATTGAAATATAAATTATTTTAAAGACGAGAGTATCCCTATGGAAAAGTATTCAAATTCATATCTAATTTACAATACGCGGTCTGTCAAATAAATACGCGAACTGGTGCAATCTGGTGGCCATGACAAGGACTACAGCCCCGCCCCCTAGGGGCGCTAGTTACCTGAGACCCAATGCTTGGCGGATCGTCGAGCTGTGCGTATGGTGCCAGTTATGTTAGTTTAGGTTGTCTTGTTTTTACTGTTTGTCGAAAATGGAAATTGATGAAATCACGGAGCAACGAATCAACATCAAGTTTTTGGTGAAGTGCGGTAAAAGTTATCAAGAATTACTGAAATGTTGACAGCTGTTTACAGTGATAATGCTCTGAAGAAAACATCGGTTTCCAAGTGGATTAAATCAACCCAAAAAAATCAAGTTAAAACCGATCGAAAATCAAAGTCATGCTGCTGGTTTTCTTTGATGTCGTAGGTTTTTTTCATCATGAATTTCTTCATGAAGGACAAACAGTAAATGCTGAGTTCTACCTTACAGTTCTCAAGCGTTTGAGAGATGGCGTACGTCGTGTGCGACCAAATTTGACTCAAGGCGATGGATGGATCCTTCACCATGACAATGCACCTGCACATTCAGTATTGATTGTTCGCCAGTTTATGGCAAAAACTTCAATCATCATCCTTGATCATCCTCCTTATTCGCCAGATCTCGCCCCCTTTGCGACTTTTTCCTATTCCCTGGTGAGGGGACATCACTGGGAAGATGCGGACATAATAAAGCAAGAAACGACGAGAAAACTGAAAAGCCTAACTGCCGAGGACTTCCAAGGATGCTTTATACAGTGGGAAAGAAGATGGAATAAATGCATAGCAACGACTGGAGAGTACTTTGAAGGGGATAAAATCGATGTCGGCTATATTTTGCAAAATAAAGTTTTTATGACCTCAGATCACGTATTTATTGGACAGACGTCGTATTCATCATATTGGACACCGAATTTGTTTAGATTCATCATTGAAATTACTGCTTACTCTTAAATGGTATATTTAATGTCAACACTAGATATCTCATAAGCTAGTATAAGAATTTGAAAATTATGTTAGCCTACATTGAAGGATGCCAGTCAGAAGAACAAGTAGTACTGAAGTATTTTACACATAAATACTTTTGTACATGAAGTTGCGGGTGACGCTATCTCAATCGCAGTGATTATTTTACATCTTTATTTTACATCTTTATATATAATAATTAAGCGAACCTTTGATATTACATGCCTCGAGTGTAATCCCTGCCACGCCCCCAAACGGTGAATCACTGGGTGTTACGTAGCATATTAGGTTAAAAGATCCCTGGTTACTTAAAGATGGCATCAAGTGTCGAAACGGATTTCACAATCACCTGAGATAATACGTCAATGACCAATTTGGAACTGAATACATAAATTCAACCGTGAACGTTTTTAACAATTTTTTTACGATGAAATGAGAAACCATCCTATTGGCTCTGTTTATCATTAAAAAATAAGTACTTTATGAGATATCAATCTGAAGTTTGTACCAAGGAAATTTGAACGTCTAATTTCGTAAAATAAACCTCATTAGGTAGCATATACTATATACTCAAATTATTTCACCTACCTCTTAGTAGTTATGCTTTCCATTTTTAACTTGGAAATATTAAAACGATTATCCCAAATAATCTTTACACTCCCCCACGCTTTTGGTCAAATACAAGGAGTAAGAAAATGAGACGGTTTTGGCGAAATTTTTGCAAACGTGATTAGTAACCACTCTAACACTCCATTAGAACCAAACTCATAAATCCCCTCTTTGGGTGTCGGAGAAATGTGCAAGCACTTAAAATTCCATCTCTAATACGAAAGGAAGCTGGCTTATACTCCTGGCTTATTCGTCCCTGAGGCTATCTGCTTTTTCTGTATTCCCCCGAATAATAATGGCGTCGAAAATTGCAAAGAGAGAAGTAATTTCAATGACAAGAACTCTTTTTTTTCTGCGAGCGATAAACAACTCAATGCCCGAACCGGACAACTCGTAAAAGTTTCCTCTTGAGTCCCAACTTCTCGCCTTTCACAGATCCTAATGCAACACAACATGAGTCATAAATGAAACGCGTAATGCATTCGATCCGCAACTCTCAGGCTCCGTCTTTCGTAAATACTCACTCGAGTGAAACATCATTTGGTACGCGACGAAAATCCGATGTTCCCGATTTTGATAGGTTTCCACCTTCAACAAAATACCGTATTTGACAGGGTTCACTGTATAAGGTTTTTGTTAAGCATTCATTCCGGTCTCGACGGCGATGGGGTTCCGCTTTTGCCTTCTGATCCAGTGGTCGTGAGACCGATTTCCGATTGGGTAATATGTCCTCTATCAATGACTTGGGTGGAAGGTGGCCTTTCTTGTCCTTACTATATTGCTTGAACTTCCTTGTCCTTTTATAAAATGAGGATAATGTACACAAAACAAGTTCTACAATCTACAGAACATGTAATATGGCCGCGAAATATTATATGAGAAATTGATAAGTAAAGGCGATGCAAGAAAAAATTGAGGATGCAAATTCGAGCCTCATCTGATGATAGTGGACCAGAAACCACATCGAGATCGTCAAGTCTGCCAGAAACTGTTTGTTTGAGCTGAAGATGAAAAAACTTTCTTCTCCAGGATCACAATAGGTGATGAATCATGGGTTTATAGATATGACATCGGAACAAAAGCGCAATCTTCACAATGGATTGGTGAAACATTCCCCTGCCTCAATAAGGCTCGACAAAGTTGCTCGAATGCCAAGGTGATGTTAACTTCCAAAGAAACTGCGGAAGATGCCGCAACGGTAACTTTTTACGGAGTCATCCGCTAATGTGCATTTCAAAGCAACAATTTCAGAGCGTAAAAATCATTCGACTTGACCGGGATTCAAAAACGGATCCCTGAATGTCCGGTCGAGTGCTATAGCCAGTTAAGCACGACTACGAATGCCTACGACATTGCCTGTACGGTACTTCGTCAAAATATCTTGTTCCTTTAAATCCCCCAAAATTTCAAAGTGTAAGACGACGCCTCGATAGCTTAACTGGCTAAAGCACTCGACCGGACATTAAGGGATCCGGGTTTGAATCCCGATAAAGGTGTATGATTTTTACACTCTGAAATCGTTGCATTGATGTTTACTTGTTTTTTCCGATGCAAATGAAGATAAGCATCACGAATAAGGACCAAAAGTACGGCCTGGGGATTATGAAACACCTAAGATAAAGAGAAGCAGGCCAAAACGACCCGAAATTTGGAGCGGCGAGTGGTTTTTTCACCATGACAACGCCGGCGCCGGCTCATTCGTCTCTCAGAACTCGTGAGTTTTGAGTCAAAAACAAGACCGCTGGGCTTTGTCAGCCACCCTACTCACTAGACCTGGAGCCATGTGACTCTTTCCGGTTTTCCAAACTTAAATCCCTCTCAAAGAGGAGAAAATTGATTTTCCACCATTCAATAGATCGAGAAAAATTCGACGGAGGTGCCTATGAGATTTCTGGAAAAGGCGTTCAAGACTGTTTCAAAAAGTGCAAACACCTTCGGGGTAAGTGTATACCTTTGTGTGAAAATAACTTCTCGACCTACCCGTAGCTACTCCTTACTGTATACTTCAGTCCTAGATTAGCACTCACTATACGCTCGCTTCTCTTCAAATTCCCTTCTCTCCTGAATCCACTTCAAGACGTCATTGATTCGTTTTCTCTTTTCCGAAAAACGTTTACCAAACCCTATCTCAACTCTGCGATAAGTAATTGACTTTTACTCCACATTTATTTCATATCTTGTAAACATTATTATTGACGATACTTGTCTCTATGCGTATATGATATTTTTGCAACACTTACTACTGTAAATTGAAAATGTTTATCTATGCTGGAAATATTACTGTATGATGATTTTTTCTGAATGCACCAATAAAAACGCAAAGAGACAAAATACACTACAATGCAACAAAATGTGGAAATCATTCATCTACAATACACGAAGAAAGCTTAGGTTACACTGATAAGAATGAAATTAATTCCTCTATTTAGTACCACCTGATTTTAACTCTATGAAGTGTTTTCCTTTGGTTTTGGCAGTTTGTTGAAATTAACGATAAAAACGCCCAACTTTCTGGAATGCCATAAAATCTATTAAATTAATATTGAGGGCAAGGGAAACCAAATGACGTCGAGTCACCCAAAAGAAGTACACAATCCAGCCACTATTTATGGGACTGAAGCAAACAAGTTGTTGGGAGAGCCTGAAATGCAATAATCATCGTATGATATCCATGTCACTTCTTCCCCGCGATTCGTGCGAGGAATATTTTCATTACCATCCAAGAAAATTTTAATATGAAAAAATCCACAGGGAGGTCAGTAAAGCAAAATGCCCGTGGGTACCACCGACGAATGAGTGTTGGATGGAGAGATTGAGGGCGGGGTTTGAGGGAGCGAAAGAATTCGACGGAGAAACGAGATGTCGTGGAAGGATGAAGTTCCAATTGTTTCGTGCTTGGATCCGCGGGAACGAGAGAGTATTAGATCGGTCGGAGAACCCAAGGGGGTCGAGGATGGGCGAGGGTAATGTGTGTGTGTGGGGGGGGAGGGAAGAATGAGAGGGAGGGAGAAGGGACGGACACACGATTCGGAAGCGGTAGTGGAGGGCAGCCCCCGTGGAGCGAGTTAGAGCGCTCGGGACTCCAAAGAGGAAGGAGAGAGAGAGAGAGAAAAACACGGTGGGGTGATTATTGCGTAAAGGGGCGCTCCTGATTTGATGAAGGGCACCCGGGGCCCGTGGAGAACGCGCGGGGTGATGGGAGAGGGCTGTTTTGGGGGGGGGGAGGCACAACACGCTCCCTGACCGAACGGGCTCCGTAACGAAACGCCCCACGTTTCGTTTCCCCCATCCCATGTTTCTCCCACCTCCCATCCCCCGACTCCGCCCGAAAACCATCCTCCCTCCCACTCCCCTCCATCCTTCCGATCTCGCTCCCGAGTGGCTGCGCTCCTCATCATCAACCCCAAGCCCACCTCTTCGTTCCAGATTTCGATCGGAGGGAGGCCCGGGCAACTCCCGGTGGAAGGGGTGTTGGTTTTCTCCCCCCTTCACATCCACGGAGAAAGGAGCCGCCGTCAAATGAAGTTAATGATTAAGTGCTTTCTCGAGAGCGGGGTGGGGTCGTTAGGTGACTGGTGTGGGGGTGGTGGAAATTGGCCGTTTTTTTCTACGGTGAGGAGGTAAATGCTTTTGTTGTTCGGGCGGAGAGGGTGGTCTCCACAAGGGGGTGTGGAGAGTGTGCTCCGGAGGGAGGTATTTAACGAGAATGGTTCCCGAATGATGCAGTGAGTGTGGATTTTTCTGACCACCTGAGCTTCAAACTTGTTTGATACTGTTGACAAGCACGGACCGACGTCGTTTCCACCGAGGGAAATACTATAGGTTTGTTACATTTTTGTCGATTCTCTCTGGAGTCATTGTATCGTACTGTTTTGATGAATAGTGCCTATTCGTCTATGGAACTTGTAGCAAAGGGTGACTCAATGGTTGGAACGCCGTTGGTTACGCCGTGTCAACAAGGAAAAAATCAAGGGTTCATTTCCTCCTTTTTTAGGAAAACATGACCACAATTGGACCGAATTCTCTGGGGTATTCAAAACCAGATCATGTTTTGCATTTCTGTCTGCATTTTGAAATTCCACTTACTAATCATCTTCATTGATTTTAGGTGACGTTGATTGATTGATCACTCAGCAAACGTTTAGAAGATGTACTATTGCCCAAAGAAATGCAAATCCTTACCCAATCTAAGACCAGAGAGGAATTCAACGAGAAAATAGACTGGGAAATCACTAGATCCCTCATGAATGAAACAGCTTCTCCATGAATATTTCATACACAAAAGACTCTTTTCATGTAAAGTAATGTGGAATGTTTAGAGTGGAAACATAAAATATTCGACTAGTCAACATTACGCACTCTGCGGGTGGCAAGCCTTTCCATAGTTGCTTGCTAGGACAAAAATACCAGACAGTTTAGCTTATCTGATTCTGTCAGCCTGAATAAATGATAAGTTTAAAAAGCAAGGGGGTAATAAGCAAACTGAGAGGCACCCTATTTCTCCTGAGATAGCCAATAGCCCACATTTAGGATAATGTATGACCTACAACCTACAGGCACCTAAGATCGTAAGAAATTTACGCGCAAGACTAAAACAACTTGAAAAATGTTAATCACATGAGTTTAACACTGAAAAAGTGGGAATATTTCAAACCACGCATAATATTGGCAAGCGAATCCACATCAAGAGGTACTCACAGAAATTCACTGAAAGATCAATATGAACTAACTTTCCCTCGAACAAATCGTGAACAAGACGTTAACTATAGACGATCAGGTACGGCAATTAGTCCTCCCTGAAAATAAAACAAAACTGAATTACAAAATTCACCAATTGCTCTAACGGCTGGCGACGTAACTGTCCCGCCATATGCCGTCTTTGCGGATTTTGGGGTCAACTCTGGTAGTAGAAGTGTTTTCAGCATAATGGTAAGGTAAAATCGTGCATACTATTACAAATCTCATCGCCTTTGAGTCTCAAATCAAGCAGAAAGCAGTTCAGAAGCACATGCACTAATATTTCGTCAATTAATCGAGAAATAAGTTTTTAGTCCTTAAATATTTAAATGACCATGGCTTTTATGGGAATAGTGTCTGTGTCCATTCAAAAATGGCAAAACATTTTAAAACGAAAACTTTATCTCTTAGCTAGGTTTAACATTCGGCTCCTTCCACCTTGTCAATGTGATACAACTATCTGTGCCATTTTTTCTCACTTAAGCAGAAAAATATGTATCAATGTTTTTAGAAGGTTAAAAATAGTGACTAAGAATTTCAGCTGTTGTCTATCAATGCATATAATAGTGATATGAAATTTTTATCTCGCCAGAAATGCCCTGAATGCGCAAAAAACCTCCTCACCATTTTGAAAATATTCCCCTTTGAATGTGGACAATTAATTGCTCATTGTAGTAATTCTACTTAGTGAATTTAAAATAAAAATCCAGCCGGACGTTCTACATGGTTCTTTTTTCTACTATTTAGTCAGTAACATGCATTTAACAAAGTTATTTGGGAATCAGAAAACTAGTATTTTGTTATATAACTACAACAGACTTTTCTAAGTATTTGTAATCATTGTAGAATTCATTTGCATTTTCTTTCAATTAGGAGACAGTCATTTATTATTTTGTGGGGAAGGTCTAAATAAAATGTTAAGAACTTTATCTGCAAATCACAATTCTTTGTTAAATTCCAATTTCACAAATATATTAACATATTAATAGCAATGACTTGCGTAATGGACATGGTGTGTTAAGCATTAGAAGTTAATTTAATCTATAACATCGTCACATACACGAATTTTCAGCCGGTGTAAAATTGTAAAAAATATGTTAAAAATTGAACTAATATACAATGGGGGGGTAATCATTTTAGTCTAACTGAATGTCCAGTCTCATATTAGCCTCCATAGCTCTAAATTGAACCATAGCTCAGGGGTTAGAGCACTGGTCTTGTAAACCAGGGGTCTGGAGTTCAAATCTCCCTGGAGGCAAATTTTTTCTCAGATCCTGTTATGAAGGCCGCGTATTTTTCCTTAAAACCTTTTCGGTTTCATCGAAAGTTTTCATTGTTCATAGTTAATATAAAGTCCAAATAAATTTGCGGACATAATGCCCCTAACCTAACTCCATAGTTTGTCATGGTATTCACCATTTCCATGCTGTAATACCTTTTTTTATAGGATTTCAGATATTTTGTACGAAAGAATGGTAAAGGACCTAATCATTTAAATAGTGACATATGATGTCAATTTGGAAAATATTATCAAATTTAAAGTCTATAAAGTGACGCCGTTCTTTTTGATTTCACCCGCAGTTAATGGCGTAGCATAAGGAGATAACTTCAGGCGTCACTTTGTGGAAACGATACATATTGAAAAAGAAAACTTGGTTTTTCCACATAAAATCTAATAAATCAAATTTTATGTGGAAAAACCAAGTTTTCTTTTTCAATATAGGCGTAGCATAAGCTCTGAGCAGGCTTTCTCAACCCCTCATTGAGTACATTGCTTAAGAATGTGGAAATTTTAACGATTATTTAGAAAGGAGTTTTGCTTAACTCCTACCTTTAACGAAAGATTTTCGCAAAAATACCTGCTGAATAAGACTGGCTCCTAGGTCATGACAAAATATATCAAAATTAAAATGAATTGGTTTTTTCCCATTACTCAGCTTTGAGAAGAGGGGAAAGTGGTTACCAAAAGTAATTCACTAAATAAAAAAAATTGACAAAATATTTCACAAATTAGTCTTTCAATCAATCAAATTCAATCTAAAGTATGTACCATAGAGTAATTTTTCTAACACGGTTTAGGTATTTTACTGTAATGAATTTAAACAAGCCTTTGTTTTGATAAATTTTCAACCCTCGCATTAAATATGAAGGTTCCGTTAATGGTCCAAGATAAAATTACCTCATCATTATTCTCTGAATTGTATAGAGTATTTTTAGTCATTGAGTCATTCAGCTATTTTCCTATCTAGCTCGTAATCTTTATGAAATCCCATCGATAATAATCATATTTCAACTGACGGAAATGACTATTTTGTCGTTTTCCTTTATCATACGGACTAGGTAAAGGATCCCTCCTAATTGTTAATTATATTTCTATTTGATAGACGGAGGGGTCGGACTCCAGGGTCACATTTGCTCTTCCGTGTGTCAAATTCTTAGGGAGTTATAGAATTCCGTGCGTAACACCCTATCATTAAGTGAGCAAACAATGAGTTCCATCAGGCGGTATTTTATTTTGATGACTTGAAAATATTCAATAAAACGTGTTGTGGGGTCAAAGAGCGATGACTTCACGCACGTGCGAGGACTATTATTAGCAAATTTTTTCACACCCACGCTGTCGATGAGATGAATTCTTCACATTTCAATTTCTTACGAGTAAAAAATAATGATAAAACTAGAAAGAGCAGCTTATTAATATCTATGGCTATTTAATTTCAATAAATAATGGTCACACATATTTAATTGGGAAAGTAAAAAAAAAGTTGCTTACTTAAGGAAGAGTGTAAAAATATGATGGCTGAATATAAGTAGCAAAATATGAATGATCAAAAATTTAATGGTCGACGCATGAAATGAGAGTTTCAAAGTGTATAAACCTTGCGTTACATTTGTGAGCAGCCTTAATTTAGAAAGCCCAGTTAGAATTGACTGCAAAGGTATGAAATGAAAATCATATACATGGGATTAGCTGAGGGCAGATTTGAATAAAACCCGACATATGTTCTTTGTCTATTAGAATTATGCTCTAAATTTTTTAAAAATCCTCTCTCAAAATATAAAATGAAGTTATCGTTTCTTTTAAGACCAAAACGTAAGGGTTGGACTGTTCAATTTCAGTCAACAGGCTTAGGAACAGGAAATGACATATTTGCAATTATAATTCTCTGAACGAATTTCGCGCTTTTTACTGGCGTTAAAACCTCTAATTTTAATAAAATATTGATTTAATTACATCTAGCTGCACAAAGTATGTTGAAATACCTGATTGAGGACACATTTTGAAAGTATAGAGTACGGTAATGCATAATTACTGTAATTCACATAACACTATTGCTATGACACCTGCCTATGCACATTTTCTCTCATCACCAGTATTTCAATCAACTGATTGGGCCTACTTTCTTCTCTATTCTGTATTTCTTTTCCTCACCTTCTAATGACCTGCCTGCTTTGTATACATCTTTACTTGTTTCAAGTAATTTTATCTTGGTCTTCGTCGCTGAATATTCTTTTCAATTTTCATTTTATTATGCTACTTCACATTTGCTCTATGTTCATGAAAATTTCCCATTCCCTATCTAACCGAGATGTGTCCTATGGATTATTCATACATTCTATTTACACCACATTAATTGAAATGTAATAATCTAATATCCACTAAAATGCAGAACGCTGTCTTCGAATCATCATATTAAGGGCGTTGTAAATTTCATTGATTCAAACAAAAAGTCTAATAGTGAAGTTAATTCCACATCATTGCAGAAAAATCGAGGAAAGTCAGAATTTAAGGACATGAAGTATAAATGGGTAAGAACGTTTTCCTATTAATTGCACTACCAAACTCCTGTTACCGTACAATAATCTTTTGTGTTCATTAAATTTTGTGTGGATCCAATTTAATACGCGCAAATTTGGACAATAAAATTTAATGTTCAAAGTAACAGGGGTATAAGAGGAATAATTGTGTAAGGCAAAGTTGATAACACAAAAAGAAGGGATTCCGTTACAGAGAGGTTGAGTACAAATTTAAGATAAAGACTGGTGAAAACTTTGACATGGAGCATGATATTGCGCAGTGCGGACACTTGGTCTTTGAAGAAATAATTACAAGCGTGAATAGGAAGTTTATGAAATGTGGATGTGAAGATGGGTGGAAAAGGTGAAATGAACAGAAAGGAAAACAAACGCGGATGTGCTAGTCACAGTGAGGGAGAAGGGAGGTGAAGATAACTAGGTGAAATCCAGAAGAGGCAGGAAGGATGGATACGGAGCATTTTGATTGGTGATGGGATGTTGGTGACTGTGATAGAGGGGAGGGTACGTTAGGCAAGTGAGGAAGGAAGAGCAGAAGGAAAGGCTTTCAGGGTTCATTAGGGGGAGGTAATAAGTACGCGGAAAAATGATGAATGGTTTTTTTGTGGTGCGGGGTGTCAGGTTGTGTTCTTTTGGGTAATCACTGTGCAACCAAAACCTAGCTTAAACGGTAGGCTACCAAATAATAACAAAAGAAATTAAAATTAGGAGTATTTCTATGAAAAACCGGATTGATAATGGACTCTAATAACAAAGTATAATTCTTGTTATTTGATTGATGAAATGACGACTTTCAGCAAAAAAATGGTTCTTCAAGAATGGGAAGAATGTAAAAAAAGTCGAATCCACCAGCATTTCAAATCGCACAGATCATTAAAATATCCCAGATACGTGTGCTGAAACGTATAATCGGGAGAAATATTTACCATTTTCCTCCCTTGACAAAGACTTCGACGTCCTCTCTGAAACTATTTGCCAAATTTCATTGATATCTGTGCAAATACAAAAAAATCAGCCTTCTTTGATAGAGTTATTGCGAACGGTATACGTGTGGTCATTCCTTTACCTTCCAAATTCGACCAGAAATCCCCGCGGTCCCATATTATTCTTCCCCAAAGACATTTGCATGAGGCCGAAGGCGGGGGGAACACACGCTCCCCAAATTCCTTCCCATTTCTTTTGAGGAGAAAAACAAAGAAGATTAAAAAAATAAACAAATAAAAATTAAACTGAACGAGGGGCCGAACGTGTGCATCGCCGCGTGGGCCGGAAGAAAACCCTTTCCCCTCCCCCGCCACAACCCCAACCCACAACGTTTGGCAACAGTGATGGAGGTGGTGAATGGAGTGGGAGCAGCGGCGGGGGAAAACACGAGAGGATTCTTTTTCTTACCGGCCGGGGTGACCGGGAGAGAGAGGGAGAGGGCTGAGGGGGGGAAGCTGTGGTAAAGGAGTTGTCGGTAGGGGAGAAGGAGAGTATGAGTGTAGTGGGTTTGGGGGGTTGAGCGGGGAGGGAGGGAGGGAGGAAGATATTTTTCGGACAGCCTGTAAGGCACCCTAATGGCTGGCATTAATCAAAGGGCGTGGGCGGTCCACCGGCCGAGGGGCGGGTGGGGCGAAATGGGGGAGAGGAAAGGATTTCGTCGTCTTTTTCCCCTTTTTTGGAGAGGGCCGTGGAAGGAGCCGATGGTGGAGTGTGGGGGAGGGGGGAGGGGTGTAGTGTGCGTGTGTGTGTGAGAAGAGAGTGAGTGAGGAGAGGAGATAAAAAAGGCTGCGGTTTGACTAAATTCGACGCGCGCTTTGGAGGTAACTCCGCTTCTCTCACCCCCTTAACCCAACCCGCCCATTCCCGTCCCCTCGACATCCACCTCTCCGTCCATTCTCACATATTCAGACGTTTCCTCTTCCTCCTTCCAATCTTTTTCTCTTGCTTTCATTTATCTATCCGTCCCTATATCACTTTCCCGCTTTGAAAATTGTGATCCCTCAACATTGGTACTGTCAATGAGATCGGAAATAACATGAATACACTTTTGAGCTGCGGGAATACTAGCCTAGATATTGATGAAGAAGATGGGCACCTTAGAGAAACACTCTGACATGTACTACTATATTTGGAGGATGTCTGCCTCAAAATGTTTGGATCTATTTTTGTCAGTCTTCTTATTTTTTCAGGCAATGACTCTAAGGCATATCCTTATTCTAAAAATACTAAGACTAAAAAGGAGACAGGAAACCCGAGTGTGCTGAAGTTGCCGAATGAATTATCACGGGCTCAAATTAAATTAATATATTCAAATTTAGGAATGATAAAGAGAGATAAATACCGTCACTGACAAGTTCAAGTGCTCATTATTCCATCGCTGTATACGCAATTGTAACCAAATCGAACCTAAGCACTCGAATATTAAGACTCCCATTTATTGATCTAGTCAAAAATCCATTAATTCATGATACATGTAAGCCTCAACCGGTGTTTGCGTGTATGGAAAAATATGTATTCATATGAATGCACGAACTCGTAGTAGTAATTAGGGATGGACAGAAATGGATCATGGGGGGAGAGAAACTCCGCATTAGCCTACTCTTTACGAAAGGCGCCAAGGGGTGCGCAACTTAATGTCCCATCCGATGGACGACGTACTCAGTCTAAGTGCACTCCACAAAGCACCTCGAGTATGGATTGGGATACCACTGAGAAATATCTGCCGCCTCTGGGATTCAAACCCGGGCCCTCTGGGTATGAAGCCATTGCGTTAGCCACCGTACTATCCTGATCCCAATGTGTTTAAAAAATTATTTATATATTAAATATATACATATTATATATATATATAATATATATATATATATATATATATATATATATATATATATATATATATATATATATATATATATATATATATACAATTTATAATATTTTATAGAAAACCGATGGCAAACCTGAAGAGGATTGTTTAACTTGCCATATCTGGTGATTAGCTTAGAGCAGCACTGAGTTCGCACTCTTCTATTGTTATTTGGTAATATCATGTAAAGGAACCGTTGTAAAAACTAAACTATTAGCAATGAGAAAAATGCAAAAAGAAAACATTGAGTGGGAGAATGGACCTTTTGATAAAATAAATTGTTAAAATAATCTCAGCTAATATCAGATTAATATTTGACTGATCCGTGTACGCTAAGAGAAGTGTTTTAGGGGAAGAAGCGAGCAAAGTTGACTGTGAATGAGGTATAAATCATCAATAAAATCAGTTTTATAAGATTTGCTTGAGTTCTGTATCGTAATAATAATGACCAACATACATGAACTGATCTAATAATATTAATTTTCCTCTTTTTGCAAACCTTCTTCTCCTCTCAATAGCAGAAAAATCCTTATGGTGGTAAATTCTTCATATTCCTCAGGTGGTCGTTGTAGAAAGTCTCCACTATATTGTAATGTATGTTTAAATTCATATGTGGGACAGCAGTTGGGAGTTAACTACGCTCTCGGCTGCAATTTCGTCGTATCCCTGGTGTGAGGAATCGAATCGTTAACGTCACCCACTACGAGGAGGATTTGAAGGGAGATTAAAGCATCCTTACGTCTGCAATTTATGTACAGTTACAAAGGTAACTTAATACAAAGGATAAGGATAACTTTGAATGAATTCATTGCTCTTTTTAAGCAATCCTATTAACATTCTGTTTTACGAATAACGGTGCGTCCCGCCTATGGAATCCGAACATACTAGACCTTCGTGGGAGAGGTATGGGTTACATATGGAATTGATAAACTTGACCCTTCGAAAATTTGTTTAGCCATCAAATTATTGAGTGGTAATTTCCTGATTCACGTGGCAGCATATAAATCTTAAATCATCATCCACCCATTTTTCTGATTTAAAATGTAGTCATACCTATTTGCAAACTTTAATTGACTTTCCTAAACTTGTCGAAGCGATTGCCATTTGTTACTTATGATCATATTTTCTTGAGCAACCATAAAATTTCAATTGGTAAAGAATGATGAAATTACGCGTGATAAATCCTCCGAGGGAGGTTATAAAAAATCGAAATAAATGAACCTTTGAAAAGCGGTTGAAGAGAGAAGTCATTGGAATTAATCGGAAAGGAAATGAAGAAATCTAATTAGACGTATTCCGAGGCACAGCAGTTTGCCAAGGATAGCAGGAGGAACTATGAATGGGGAAGGTCAAGGGTGAATTACTGGAAGCAATTGATGTAAGACGTCAGCGTAAGGAACTAATAAGGAACGAATTGATTGGCAGGTAACATGAGAGCTTGGAGAGTCGCCACAAAACAATTACAGGATAACCACCACCGATGTTCCTGGGTAAAATGGAATGGCGTTGTTCATTCAATTTCTTTCAGAAAGCTGGAGCAGTAATTGTTTCATTGAATGTTTTTTTAATGATTCTTTCACTACTAACCAGGAAATTCGAATACTCATAGAAATAATCATGATTAAAGTTCATATTCCCAGTAACTTATGGTGCTAGGGATATCAACTTGAAAATATTTGTTTTAATTAAATTATCTGCTGACGTCTTCGAATCCTGGAAATTTGAAAAAAAACCATATAAATCGTTTAGATCGAATTGATATGGTAATGTAAGCCGATAGTACACGCCTGTCTAGAAAAATTTGTGTTGCTCATGACTTAATCCATCTTTTAAAACATTTTTGCGTAAATGTAGGCAAAAGAATGAAGGAAACGGGAAAACATGGCATATTCCATAATGTAACGTTAATTACGTTTCGTCAAAATTTAGAATTACCTACTTTTAAAGCAAACCCATTCTAATTGACCATTTGTAGGTATTCCATTTTCTGCCATGTATACATACCTGTTGTCAGGAATGAGGACATTTAGAGGTAACCTAAATAGTGAAGGTGAGTTTTGAACAGTATTTAACGAATATTATTTTACATTGATCATGAAAAATCCTCTTATTTGTCGTACATTATCCACCTTATTTCTTTGTAACTTGGGCCCGCAATCATTCTGTCTAATCATTTCCTTTCCTTATTACGCCAATCTAAATTTCTCCCTTCTATAACTGCCGTGGACGTCCTACTACCTTTCAACATTTCCTTCTGCCCTTTGCCTGCTTTTTGTTTCGTATTTCCCGGAGCAATTTTCTGTCTAAATATATCATATTTAAACTTCCGCGTTATACCACGATTGACAAATTTAATACAAATCTACATTTTCAAAAAATGACTCGGGCACCGGGCAGAGACATAATTCACGGAAAGACTACCTACTCCCCTTCCTTGTGCCTATCCTCCATTGTCACCTCAATGCACCAGATTGTACGATGGTCCTTTGCGTCAGGATGAATGGCCTCAGGCTTGCTGAATCAGGGTCCGGAAAGTACGGTACGGGGAAAGCAGACATTGGCGCGTGGAGGACCGACATTGAGGGCGGAGTGCCAAGTCTCCCTCCCTCTCCTCTGGTTGAGCGGAGTCCGAAGAGTACGAGGGCTGCATTTGACGACCATTATTATGACGGACATCTCCCGTGTGGCTTCCCCCTGGGACACTACTCTCATCCCTCCTCCTTTATCTCCGACCGTTCCCTAAGAGGATTTGACGCAAGAATGTTGAACCGAGTATAATGCCTAGGAGTCATACTATCATCGAACTTGACGGGGAGAAAGTCCGTTTGGAAGATCTGCGGGGCTGCAACAAGTGATGAACCTTGGGTTAACGAAACAAATAGTGGGGGAATATTCTGATGAAAATCTTAAAACCACGGTTTTCAACCCGAAGCTTGGTTCGATAGAGATAGGAGTGAGTAGAGCTCGCCTAGTACTAAGTCCAAGAGCGAGTGAAATTCACATCAGGGTAGGGGCCCAGTTCCCTTCCCTGTGTCATTTATGGTTTTCCAGGAAGATCTGATACCCGAAAAATCACAAAGCTTGGGTAAAACTGAGGGATCTCAGAGTCGTCTCCGGGATTCAACTCTGGACTCTCTCGTCAGAATTCCAGTGCTTTAACTAATGGACTTCCATGTCCCTAAAAATCTTAAGGGTAGGTATTATTTTTCATTGATCAGACACTACCTTGGATACTGTCTGAGAGTTTTGTACTTTGCCTAGGAGGATTCGACTCCGGAATGTAGAGAGGACGGGATACAGAGAAACCTGCCCGTTTCGTGTGGGATCGTTACAAACGAACAGAGGGTGTTGCGTTGTCATTTGATAGTCTGCCACTAGAATAACGAACATTAAATTCAAGTCTTAATCTATTAGAACTTAAATTTAGCAATTTTGTGTTTTGTTTGAAGTAATTTTTTTCATACGCCTTCAATGATGATACAGTGGAAATATTTTTAAACCCCCTCTATATTGGTGGTTGAGACAACGAGAAGGTCGACTGGCCCGAACCGAATTATAAAATTTACGAATTGTTTTTCGATCGCGGAATTTTCGACCTTTGAACTTGACCTTTAACAAAGCAAAATTCCTGACCAAAAAACTAGTAAATGCCGAAGAAACTGGTGACAAAAAATTGTGGTTTCTATATATGTATATATAGAAATCTTGTTTCCATCTTTGTTTAGAAATGAGAAGAATCTCAGCCCAGCTCCTCCTTCACAGGGGAGACCTTCAGACCGCCCCAGTCCATTCCACCGCCGCCAATCTGCCGCTCACACCTCCGCCCGCCACTCCTTCCCTCACACTCTCCACACCACACTCCTCCCCCGCGACCACCCTCTCCATCTCCCAACATCCCACTCCTCCCCCCTCGAAGTGACTCATCCACGCTCCGCTGGCACGGGAACGAAAAGCTAATTGATGGAAACACGACGCACAATATTTGGACGCGGAGGAATTCTTGCGGTTTGTGGGATGAGAGGGGAGGTCGGGTGGACGTGGGGCGGGATTGGCCGAGGCGGCCCGTCAGCCATCTTTCAAGCACACGCACCGCAGAGGGGGTATTCTTCGTTTAGCGCGCGCGGTCGCCGGGCGGGGAGGCCTGGACCGGGACGACCCGGCGGCGGCGGTCCGACCCCCGGGGGATCCCCCGATGCGCGTTCCGTCAACTCCGGAAACACAAGAGCAAGGCTCACTCGCAATGCCCACGCTCAAGTAGGCTTCAGTTTAGTGTAACCATTGTTTACGATCCACTTGGTTACAAAGATACAACAAAAGCTGCAATTAATCGAATTTTTCTAACCATTCATGCCTTTTGCTTATTTATCAGTCATTGTTAGGCTTTATTTTTATTATTAAACGAAGAATACAGTTTGTACGATGAATGAATAGTTGACCGAATGATGTCGTTTGAAGTGGAAGCTCCCTTTAAACATTATCATAAACAAGTAGAATGTTCAAAACATGATCTTTTTATTATAAATTATTTACCCCGACATCACGCACAATGAGGGTGAATTATATTTTAACATACTTATATTTTCTATGTTTGTTTACAGATGTCATGAAGTTTCCATTACCATCACATGGGTGTGCAAACCTCGGAAAATATTAAATTTGCCAAGATCGTATCAAACGGAATGTTAAACGAGGAAGAAAAAGTGACAAATGCATAGAGTTCAGAGGGATTGATTGAGCAGACTGGTCACAGCGTAAGAGTACAAGCAAGTTAGAATTAGAAAGGGCAGTCTGGAAGAATTTTGGTGAAATTATAATCTGATATGATAAAACATCGGTAATGATCATTGTTATACCAATGAACAATCCTAAGATTGGTTTCACAAATTCTCCGCTCAATTATTCTCTTCGCTAACCTCTTTATTTCTACTTATTTATTCTCCTTGTCACCTGAAACTATTTCTTTCAACGATTTCATCTCGGAAATTCTGTCATTTTTTATTTATTCTTTCGACAAATTACTTCAGAAGGCAAGTGTGTCTCCATAAATAATAAAATAGCCATTGGCCATGGCCACAAATAAATGGCCATTGAGTATGCATCAGCATTCTCTCAAGAGTTTGCTTCGTAACCACTTCCATCTTCTCTTTCATTTTTCGCAGGATTCCTTCCTTAGTTCTCTGACCCCTGCATTTGATCTCATAATACTTGTACAAAGAATGAATTCGTTAAAGAAAGGGATAACGTACACATTTTATAAAGCTTAAGCATTTTTTGCCTCATTTACCATCTGTTGGCATAGCAGAAATTGTTTTGAAGGAAATTTTTGGTTCATTGAAAGATATGATTCATATCACAGACCCATGGGGAAAATCTTTAATACAGTTGTTATGAATAATTAATAAATAACAAAACCGCAAGATCCGTTAAATATTTTATTGCTATATTTAATGCTGAGTTTTTTGTTACAAGGAAGCTATGGATGGGAAATTTGCTAGTTATGGTTAATTCATAAAATTCTGAATTGGTTTTTGACTTTGAGGAACGGCTCTTGAAATATGCCATGACCGGCTACTACACCTATTTTTTTACATGGTTCCTCGCTGCATGGAGGTTAGAATTGCAAAAAGTCCAAGCACCTCTTGACTTAAGATCATAAATTAAATCCATTCATTTACATCCAGCCTCTTCAGAATTGACTATTACTCTTGCTAGTGCGAGTCTCGTATTATGTTGACTTTTTAGAGAACCCTTTTAATGCGAGGAATTGGCCAGGAATCTAGCTGATTCCTCGCATTCAGCAAAGCCCGTTGCCAAAGTCCTGCGTTATAAATATAAAGGTTTGATATCCTGGAACGATTAATAATCATGCAACAGAATAACATAGGGAAAATTTTGAATGACTTGGGTTTTATCAAACATTAAAGTTGAACCCCTTGTCTCTAACATGCCATACCTTCCATAACGACAATCCCCACAAAACGATTGATACCAACCCTACTCAAACCAATTCTACCCCCTCCAATCCCTTCCTAAATCACCCCACCTATATCTACCCACTCAAATGTTTTTCAGTATACTTATACACGTCACTCTGGACCTTTAAAACTTGTATTGTACCTGAGAATAATTCAGAGGTTTAGAAAAATTGAAAACTGGAGGAAGTAACAAATTTATTATTTTGCATTGTTAAAATTACATCGAGTTGCAATAAAGGTAAAAATTAGCTTAGGAATTTCGTGCCAATTTTGTGCCTAATTCATGTCGTGTTGGTTTTTATTACTTAAATAAACTAATAGCAATAAACACGCAGTATGTAGTTATGGAGATAGGTATACATTCAATCAGTGCTGACTCCTCGGTCCTCAATGATCTAAAGCTGATTTCAGCGAACCTCCGAAGCTTAGAAATGGTATTTATTGAAGTCGCTTTTATTACACACTATTTATTTACTCAATTGGGAATAAAAAGTCCAGGACACTGTCTATACGGCAGGCAGTATTTTCCCATTACCTTAAAGGTTCACTTGGCATTCACTTGGTTTCAGCAGTGAAAGTTTCAATTTATGAGACTCAGTGTCGTATCCTTAAAATATGACGAGAAGCCGAGTTTCTCATTATTCTTCCACTCCATTTCGTCGGCAGGTGGGGGGGGGTGTTCTCTTTCACTTCACGCATATTATTCACTCGCCATTCTTTCGATCGTGTTCTCGTCCTCCGTGATGAATGTTCGTCGTTGAGTGACTCATATTATGTTCAGTGTCTCAGAGAAAAACATAAAGAATGACTACTTTTGTCATTACTTATGTCCCTGGGCAAATTCTTAGAATTATTTCGTAAATAATTTCCTTATGTAGTCCTTCGTATCTTTTTGTCACCTTATCGAGCTTGGCATATTTATGAACCTACGGTAAACTCGCTCGGCGTTCCATCCATATTTCTATAGGTATAAGGTATTCCTATAGGCTCCAAATACTTTTTTCAATGGATAGCTGTTTGATAGATTTGTCTTGTGCGACTGTGCTTATGGGTATTTTAGTTTTTTTCTGGATTTATTTTCTGCATAAATAGAGTCTGTTTTTTCTGAGGTGATCCAGCACGCACTTAAACTCGAAACCTTATAATTTTCAGCGATGGGTTCTTTCCACCATATTCATGATTGCAAACACTAACTCGGCTAAAAAGGATGATGAAACAAGCATTGATATTAGAATATTAACATTTAGCATAAAATAAATAAACTTTTCTTATCTTTTAATTTTTATGCATCTTTGAAAATTGATAAAACATTTTAAAATTTAACCATTTACTCGTAGATTCATCCATAGCGCACTAAGCAAGCACCTAATTCTATTTAATTCATTTGTGATAAAATTTTATGGCCTATGAAGAATGTGAAATGGATTTCAAAAGCTGGTTTTTAATATTTTCCTAAGATTCAATTTCTTTTTGGGAGTGGAAAAAATACTATTACAGAGAAGGAGGAAGAGAATTGAGAATCCACGATATGTGGGAATAAAATGATATTTTTGAACTGTCATTAGAAATGTTTGATAATAGATGATTAATTGAAGAGATAAAATCCCAAGAATGATTATCAAAGCGTATGAGGTCATTTTAGGAGGAGTTACAGGAGGGTATTAGGGAAATTTGTAGGATTATAAATTAAAAATGCAATCATTTGCTAGTACTTGAGGGTGAAAGCTTAGACGGATAGATGAAACTGATTTTTACAATTTTTGAAATGACGGTGATAAAAAATAATTCCAAAGTTAACCGGAAGGTTATAGAATAAAGCTAATTACAAAATTCTAAATAGTTAAATCCTACGAAGAACATCATTTAATGTTTTATCGTGAATTTGATTAATACTTTCGAACATTTAATTCATTAGTGGTGCGTGAATGACGACTTTTTAAATAAGTTGTTTCATTTTTATGCCCTCTAATTGTTGACCGTGGCCGACAAGTAAGGGTTTAATTGTAAGTATTTACTCTCTCTTAGTACTCCTTTTATACTGCCTGTACTTTTAGAGTGGACAACTGCCTGATTGAAGTATATTAGTTGATCTTAGATGCTCCATACGGCACCGGAGCGAACTCTTCCTACTTTTATGCATCTTTGATATCGGAGGCCCGGATCGAAAAAATCCCATAGTTGTTGCTCGAAGATACCTCGTTTCCCATCACTTCGATATCCATACCCCGTCCCGCAGCGGTGCCTCCAAAGAAGGAAAGCGACGCGATAGACAATCGGCAGTCATTAAACTCGAAGGGGGCCACACGAAAGGGAGAAGATGGGGGTGGAGGTTGTTGGGGGCTTAATGTAGAGACAGGAAGAAGGAGGGAGTAAGGGTTTGAATGAGATTATAGTCCCACTGACATGGGATGATTAATGCCTTGGACATATCTTGTATGGTGTGATTACAAAAGACGTTACCGATTGGAAAATGTTATCCTGAATTAGTATCACGAACCCAGATAAATATATCTACCTTACTTAAACTTATGAACTTTAAATCTAACTGATTCTCTGTATTAATCCAATGTTATATCGTTATCACCTCAATTTTCATCTTTTGCCCGTGGGATAGAATTTATTTGAATCGGAAAGGAAAACTGGAATCCCTCTATTAATGGTAGTCAGAAAATAGTGCTTAACGTGAGATATTAACTTTTGCATCTTTTTCTTAAATATAAAGTAAAAATAGGTAGTTTCTATGCACAAGACTTGAGTCATTTTTATGGAAATTTTAGCTCTGCGCGTTCAAGTTACGGGCACTTTTAAATCGTTTCGTCTTTCATATATCCAAGCGGTATCTGTCGAGGTAAAATGCTTATTAAAATTAAAGATTGATTTTTACTAAACTACAGATGTTACCCGATACTATTAGGATAGAGAGATAGATAAATGAATTTTTTAAAGATTATATTATTTTTAGCGTGTATTGATATTTTAGCCTCATGTGGAACCAATCTCAAGCGTATATTTTAAATAGAAATTCCCGATTGAGAACATTTTTAGTATCCCTTGAAATAAGGACTTTAATATGCGGTGTTCCTGATAATCTTTCCCTTTCTTGAGACTAAAACACGACACATTTCCACCAACCTTTAAACATTACGTATGCCACAGTTTAACCGATTCATATCTAGTGAAATGTTGTGAATTTCTTTGGTTTCGATTCAAATGAAATGAATCTTTTTAGCCAAGAACCGTAAATGTAAAACTTTACAACGATCATCGCCTTTTAAAAAAAAATCCCCACTGATCAAATTTTTTTTAAACTGGCGAATTTTTTGGGGTGCACAATTTTGTATTGTTCCGTCGTTTCTTTCAGATTTGGCAATAAACGCCTTTAAATCTGATTCTGCATTCGTATATACTATCTTAATTGGCTGATCTAATTGAACTGTTTATAAATATAAATCGAATCGTAATGATCTCCTTTGAGTTTTAGGATTACCCAATTGTTGCTCTGGTAGTCTTGCAAGATTCTTGGCCAAGCTTGTATCTTTTGACTTGATCGCCCCTTAATCTATTTTCAATTATAATGCTGATTTATTCATGCAAGAAACATTTTTCCCTGCACGGACACATTCCATTTTCAAAAAAGCACTTCTAAATTGAAATTTCACCTAAATTTCCACGTTCTTGCTAATCATTCCAAATCAGATCTAACCAATGTGAAGCATCATTTTAATGTTACGATAAATATAGCGAACACGGACCTTATGAACTATAGTCACTTGTGAGCGGATCAGTGTATGGGTCTCATGCGCATTTCCTTTGGAGATGCTCCAGAGTTAAGAGTTACTCCTAGGTCTCCCTCAACCCCGTCAACGTTTTGTGCAAGATGGGGTGGGTTGTGGAGGAAGGGGGTAAGTTATCTCGGTGGTGTGGGGAGGTGTGTGTAGGGGAACGGGCAGGGGGTTGGGGCGGCAAGAGCTTTCGTTACCTCCCACGCAAATGGAGGAGACGCCTCCTACGACACACACACGGCTGAAAGGGGGAGGTGACCTCCAAGGGCGACCCTTGGGACAAAAATAAAAGGAGGCATGCCTCCTCCTATATGGCGTACCGCATCGCCTCATAAAAAAGACCCCCATATCGCGATATGATTACTCGTCCCATTAAAATATATGGTTCGATGACCATATAAATATCTCTTTCATGGCTGGGGAATGGGGATGAGGGGGGAGAAAGAGTGGAATAAGGGGCCGTTCGCTCCACCAGGGACATCCGAGAGTGCTGCGGAGGGGGCGGAAATGCGGAGTGGGGTGGGTTAAGTTTGCGCGTCCGTAGGGTTGGCCTGGCGGATTCTGTTCTGAGAAGTGGACACGCTGCTTCTCTGGTCGGCATCCCCGCGCATAAATGTCACATTATTTTCATTCATCCTTTAAACTCAGTGCGGCATCTTTTTGCGTTGAGCGTGCACGTGAGCATTAAACTGTGCCATTAGATGAATATGGTGGCATTGTTTTTTTTTATTTCAACCGCAGCCAAGATTTTTTTTTGAATTGACGCGGAATTGAAAGAGAAATTATCCACCTTAATATCCAACCACTAAGTACCATTATGAGATTTTTAGCACGTTAAATGTGGGGGCACTTTTTCAATCGGGAGCAAAGGATTATCATTGCAAAAGTCTGACTATATATTAATTATCATTTGGCGCTTGAGTATATCCTAGTCTTAAACTTAAATCGACAGAACAAGGAAGCTGTTTGTCCCTCAGCATATTCCTTATCATTTTATATTATATTATAGTTTACTTCCATTATGGTTTAAAATGTCCATGCAACATTTTCTCCATTTATTATTTAATGTCCAAGAATTTCTATGGCCTTTAATTTAGTATTTCACATTCTTCTCAGAATTTTTAATTAGTTTCTTTTCTCATTTTAATGAATATGTAATATCCTGATTGGTATTACATACTCTTATTTATAGCTCGGAACGCACTTTCGGCAACCGATAGTTCGGGTGAACTTACATTTTGACATTTGGATAAGTTTGATGAGTTCATGCATATTCCTGTATCTCGGTTTACTTTTGTGCTCATCATTCGCTTGGCACTCGAACGCTTTGACATCCGCCATCGCTCGTGGGGAGAGGTGGGCATGTCCCGAGGAAACCCAATCGGAGATCATGAGTTGTGTTTAAACTTATTTAAAAATGGAGATGCTCAAAGATAAGGGCGAGGACATAAGGGAGGTGGATGGGTTAGAGGGGAGAAATAGGAATGGGGACCCCCTTATAGGAGTAACGGCGTTTGTTAGGCTTCGGTTGAAATGCAAGAGGAAAATTTTCCCTCCAGGGCGGTGTGCACTATTGACTGCTGCTGAGTCACGCCACCGAGGTTGTAAAACGAAAACAGGTGAAGGAGATGGCGTTGATGAGGGTGTGGGTGTACGGAGTGATGGAATCAGAGAAAGGGTGGAAACATACTTTGAATAGAAGGATGACGGGGTGTGGGTGGTTGGCGATGGGGAAGACCTTCGAAGAGGGTAAGAGGGTGTGGATGGAAATGAACTGAGGGAAATGGCGTAACCTCTCGGGACTCCAGTGCGGGAGTACCTCAAGGTTTGTACTTTTCTCTTAGTAATTTCTAATCATTGCAACAATACTTTGCGTATTTTAGTGATTGAAGAAAAATCCACCCGGAGAATTTAATACTCAAACATACAGTATTTTTTACCAATCAGATATTGCCGATTGTAAACTGTATGCACCATTTCAGATCCCAGAGGAAGAAAATTTCCCTTTCTGGTTCTTCATTGAAAGACTGAATGGAATGGTATATGTTTACGAATTCCACTTAGCTGATAATCAACAATCGCGCTTAAAATAATGGCCATGATCAGTGTAATTCTTCATAACGTGTTGCGTTATATTTTAATATTAATACAAGAATACGTAGTGTCAAATGATAAGTACGAGTTACGAGGATCCGTAATACTCAAATGAAAATTACTGACTAATTTGTGAAACTTCGTGCTGAATTTTTGATTGATCCTATAATTAGTTAGGCTTAATTTTATTTCATAAAACTCAGAGGTATGATGTATATGACCCACTAGATTTACCCATAATAAGGGCAGAATCACTTTTTCTCTCAAATCCTGATGATGATATAAGTATGAAGAAAGGTTTAAAAAAATATCACAAATAAAAATAGTGTCCACTATTATACTTCTGAATGCACTTGAGAGAGATATTACGATTCAATAATTTAGTGTTTTTGTACCGTCTCGAGTCGTTGGGTCTAACATTCTTAGCTGATATCATGGGCATGATGCCGATTACTTGACGTTGAGCAATGACTTACACGGCGCCGCTCGCTTAAAAGTGAATACTTTCTCAATTACCCTTTCAAAAACTTTACAGATAAAGACAGACTTTTTATCTTGACTCAAGTTACTGTTTAATAAAAATCACTGTGCTTAGCCTAGCAGTTCTATACCGTGAAATTCAATGGAAGACCGTTAGACAGCGCACACCTTGGGGGGGCGCCTCAACCCTCAGCTGCACACCCCTAGCTGAATTCAATGCACCTAAGATATCGAATGATTATTCTCCTCATATGTCCTTTCTAGCGGTCCCAGGGTGTCACCGACATCATCAGAAGTGACTCGCTTTTTCATCCGACTTTCCTGAATTGAATTCTATTCGTAATTCGTAGAAAGGAAATTTTCAGTTGGATCCTACTACCACGGAATAAGTAAGTAACAACGACGAGAGAAGTATCGAAGAGAAGTATCAAGGAGTGACTCTCAAAATCGAGGTTTTTTATAAATTTTAGATAATGGAATGCGTTAATGAAAACTGAAATAAGAGTTCCTTCTGATGCGGATATCTTTTCTCCACTAGAGATAATGTGGTGATTATTGATGAGCCAGTTATCATTTGTTACTGTTCCACAGAAGTAATCCGGGAGCAATACATGGACATTTAACAGCTTTAATTTGATCAATATAATTATGAATTGCCAAAAAAACAATGGTGTCGATTCACTTCCACGCATGCACGTCTCCACATAAAATGAAGCTGCCCTGGAGGTCGAAGTCATTTAAGGCACATCGCTACTTGGACCTAATTTTAGGGTGAGGTGACAAAAATAGAATTAATTACACGCAGTATGGTAAAAACTTAAAACAGAGAAGAAGATAAAAGATTTTCAACTGCGTTTGACCGGCTACTGATGGAATATAGCAGAAACATGAAGGTTCTTCCTCCCAGAGATTATTGAAAGCTAGTGCTTCCTAATATCCAGTTACAATACGAATTTATTCCAGTTTTCGGTCAATTTGATTAATTGAAATGAAACGGCGGGGATGAAAAAAATTCGCGTACATTTTGCAGCAATGAAAATATTAAATTTGAGCTAATCCGATCATAATCATTGCCATTTAAATTAACTTTGGCAAGTGAGGCCAGAAGAATGGTTTCAAAGCAATATTCCCTCAAGGTGGTTGCTGTTACGTATTTTTCACACAATAGGATCTCGAGAAATGGAAACGGTAGTGAATATATTTGCGTATCGTGTTAGATGGAGAAATAAACGGTTTATGGTTAAAATATCAAGAAACTAAAGCGATGTGAAATTATTTACACTTTAACTCCTATGATCTCTACAGCGAAATGCCATTGTTATTCAATGTATTATAATGTATTAACGGCCTTTGATCAATAATCCTCGTATGCTACCGGGGCTTGTTACTACCCATGTGCCCCTAATGGTTTTACAGTAGCTTGTTTGGAGTGGATTACCACAGTCTGGTCAATAAGTCGAACGCTCTACATGCAATAAGTAAACAGCTGAAATAAGAAAACAATATTTTCAAAATAAAGTTATCAAATTAACCTTTTACTAGAGGGCTAAATATACATTTATACAAATCAAACCATTAATTAAACATGAAACAGCTAAAAATATCCACCATCTTTACGATGGCAGCGAATAGAAATATTGGTAGTGGCAAACTGTGTGGTCTCACTAGCCATTGATAAAAAAACTCGGATTATTTCATGTCCGTACCAATTGTGTTGCTCGTGGATTTTGGCTAGCACGCAAATTGGGCCGTTCAAATGGTAAAAATTGAGCTATTATGGTCCTTCGAACTATTTTCCGCTGACTCGAAATGCGATCACGTGATTTAGGCCTAACGGAATCCTCTCGAGAAAGCCGTAGGCCTCGAGAGAAACACGGCCGCATTCTCGGTCGTTCGGGGCCCGTTTCCGTGGAAGTGGTGACGGGCGGGACGCGCGGCTTGGGCGGAGACCGATGGCAAAGGGGAGAGAGATAAAAGGAGGACGGTGCACCCATGAGAACGTCGCGGTGCACAACAATGACTCCACAACCCCCCCACCCCCTCCCCCTCTCTTCGCCTTCGGGGTCCACACGCCCACGCGAGCCTTGGGAGGAACGAGCTCTCGATTGTCGCCCCCCTCCTTTATGGCGGCCGACGGGAGGGGGGTCGGGTTGCCGTCTCTCCCAGCGAGGGCCGGGGATGTGACGGGGTAACCCCACCGAGTCGGCTGGTCCCGCGTGTGATGTCTCACCCTCCATCTCACTGGTGTCGGGGCTGGGAGACTCCGCCCCCTCTACAGCCTCGGAGGAGAGATAATCAACGCGCGCCCATTGATTCTGTGAACTTTTCGTGACTGGGTCGTGACGATCATCGGTGTCACGATTTGGTGTTCGCCGGAGATGTCGATTATCGATGAAAGGACAGAGAGTTTTGGGGGGTGGAGGACTAGGCGGTCTTTTCTCTTTGGAGTGTCGGTTTTGGTGATATTTCATTGGTTTGCGAGACCAGTGGCGCATTCCGGGAGAGGGGGGAGACAAGGGTCTTCTCACTAATTCCCGAGACGTCTAGCTTATGCGGCCTTCGAGCTAGGTTCAATAAGAGATTGAATTAGTACGAATCATAGAAAAGAAATGATCAACGCGCTGAGATTGTTGCTTTAAACCTACCGGTAAACGAAATAGAATTCAAGTTTGGTGATTAACAAGGGCAATTAAATTTCCTGCTATGCCATATAGGATGGCATTGCCTTACGCGATAAGCACTAGCAATCAGTTACACGATCATTCAGTGGTACCATCGATAAGCAATTTACATTTCCAGATTCCACTGGAATTTCGTTTCTCTCCTCTCCTATTAGAGGTACTTTTTCAATTTATTTGGTAGTTCATAAAGGTCTAAATGTTCGTACATGTCATGGTCACACTAAGTGACCCGTGGGTGCAATTATTCCGTGTCAAGGACTGAATTATCGGATTTACGTAACTATCACTTACGTTTGTCGAAAATGACTTATGAGGTGTTACAAGAAAAAAGAGACAGAATTCTAGAATACTTTATATATCAATACATATTCTTGGACTAGCAAATAAATTGGGCAATTTGTCATTTTTTGACAGTTTTTAAAGAATCGATATCCGCTTAAATACTCGTATACTGTTGGACTTGTATGTTTATCAATAAAAAATATATATACGATAAAGCGCTTGGAGAGATAGTTATTAAAACGATACATAGATTAGCTTAGTAAACGATGCATAGATAGCTTAGATATAAACATTCAATTTAATTAAAATTAGCACTAAATTATCTCCATTAATAATATTTGCACTAATTATATACAAGCAATACTATAACGATGTACTTTTTTCGAAGACTTCGTTTTTCGGAGGTGAATACACCATGAATATCTAGGTAAAATTTTATTAAAAACCACCAAATAGGAACGTTTTTAACTAGTCATCTTTCTTGGTGGGGTCCCACAAAGTTAGTGTGAAAACAAGGTGTTTTTTTTAGCTTGCGGTCCACGGCAATAAATTATTTGACTATAAATCACTCCGCTTTTTAATGCGTGGCGACTAACTGCATGCCCATCTCGTACGTCTATTGCCTATTAACTGCTTGGCGTTAAAATGAAAAGCAAACTGCACGTAAAATAACGAGCCCCCCTTCTCTCCGAAGGAATGCTTGCGAGGGATATTCAGGCAAAAACATGCCTTTTATTCCGCTCATGCCCTCACTCCCTTTTATTTCGGCCATGACACAGCCAGCAGGCGTAATTACCAGCCACGAGTCGGATTGCGCTTCGCAGTGCATTGTGGGGGATGGGATTCGGTAACTCTAACCTAGGAAAGCATGAAGGGTGCACTCTTGAGGGTACGAAATGAGCCAAGAGGTGAATGGAAGTAACTAGGACATACATATAAATCACTTCGCGACGCACGTCTAATTAATGGCCACCACAAAGTACGTATTATGCGTATGAATGCGTTATGCGATATGCGTTGCGTATGAATGAAATATGCGTTATTCCTATCACGTGAACTAGCTGCATTTCTCATGATTTAGAACTTCCTTTGAATAAATATCACATGTATCGAGAAAAGGTTCAATAACATGCTGTTGGTACCGTAGGTGCGAAAATATTTTGCATGCATTCTACAACACTTCCGTATTTGAATATTCATATTATCCATTAAAAATGGCATTTTTTTTTTGATTTTTTAACAGTAGTGTACCAGGGTAGGGTATTTTTTATTGGCCCTCGTAGTACATATTACTCTACCCTTAAGCCTTAAGTAACATGAGAAAATATCTCATAAGCCCTTGCAATGTATTTCGCTCAAACTCTTTCAAATTAAGTTCACTTAGCTCAAATGTCTCAGCATGATGGATTCACTGATGATTTGACTTAATAATGTAACGATTAGACGGTTTAAAGTTGAAATAACTATACAATGTCTTTTCAAAAAATATGAGAGTGTTTGAATGAACACTCTAATGGTTAATAAAAATAAAATAAAAAATTAATCGGTCACCCTTTAATCATGCTTATCACCTTCAAAATACAGCCCTTGGCAGCCAATGCAACGCTCCCAACGTTTTTTACAGCTTTCGAATGCCGCCTGGAACGTTTCTCTCGGGGTAGTCTATAAGTCTGCAATACAGTTTTTTGGATATCTTCAATATTTTTATTGCAAATATTTTATGGCAAAGTGGTAAATAAATATTCCACAATGTAGGTACTTATTTGTTTATATCTAAAAAATATAAATACGTATTTAGGGAGATTCCGGCGATAAGGAACCTTGGAGTCACAGGAAGCGGAAATTTATATTTACTCCAGCAAACAAGAATTATATTTGTTTCATTTGAGTAGATTTATAATTGGACAAGAGATATGTGTTTATCAGTCTTGCTCATACAAAATAAGTACTTAATCAACTTAATGACGTTTGGTTTATTTCAAAAATGGATAAGTGTTTGCTCGAAATGAGTTAAGGGTAAAAATGACAAGCCGAAGAGAAAAGAAGTATGGGAAAAAAAGTTAATTTAAATTTTATTATCAATTATTCATATTTTTCTATAAGCCTTTAGGAACCCATTGACTGAATTTAGTGGATTCAGTGACGATTTAGTATAGTTAACGCCAGTATAGTTATGCATGTTCTTGTGGTAGTGGTGTTTCACATTCTTGCTTGTTGTGTCCTGGCTTGCGTGCTGTTGGATGGCTTTCGTGCTGCATCCTGGGGTGCAGTTGTTTGTTGATTGATGGCATATGTGTTTGCATGAGTGTTGGATGAAGGGATTTTTGCATGAGTGTGTGCGCTGCTGTGGGTGTAGTTTTCCATGTTGTTGTTTTGCATGTGGTATTGTTCCTTTTTACGGTTGGTGACCTAACACCCCCCGCCAAACGCCCTTGCGGTGGCTTGCGGGGTATTATGTAGATGTAGATGTTATCGTGATCGATAAATGTAGACATTGTAGTCGGTAAACTTGGCAGCACTAATATGCTAAGTAGCTTTCAGCTATTGGGAAACATAGGTCACGTTTCCAGGAGTTATTAATCTCAAATAGCAAATGTTTTTCTCACAAAAAAGAAATATGGCCAAATTTAACATTATTTTCGCTTAAGAATTAGGTAACAGGTTTTACATAATTTATTCTAGAATTTTCTTTGTATTTTAATGACAAATGCCGGTCAATTATGAGTAAGTTGTATCCGTTTCTAAATTGGGTACTTAGTGCTGAGCGATGTGATGACATATCGAAAACTAGTCAATATTGTGATATTGACCAGATTCATTTGAATAATTTTTAAGGGACTGGCAAGTGTATCGAGGGTCAATAATTATCGTCGCTATGACGATGCAGCCGAAATAGTCCTTGAAACTATCTTAAATGCATTTAGGGTCAAGATTCCGAATTCAATGATATTGCCGATAGATTGGGCAAAATGACCGGACCCTCTTAAAGGTAGATAATACAGCCTTTTAAGTGACTCAAATGGAGATTTTCTCGTTCTTCCACGTGACCTTATCATGATGAGCATTATCGATTAATTTTTATGCATCATTTATGATCGATTTCGTTTGATATGCTAAACATTACCGGAAATGGCTATTATTTATCGATATAGTACCCACCTTGATTTTTCCTCAACATCGACGGTCGTTATTTGAAAATTAATAAGGTAGAGACCCAAGCATGCGTTTAGTTGAATGCACTGAACGCGAGTAAACTGAGCAATTTTCAGGAACTCGCTTCAATTTAACAGCTAGTTATGTACTTGTCCACTTCCAAAATCGACGATCCGCGATTTCCCTTTCATTTTAAACTTGAATACTTAAGGATTTTATGGAAAATTATATCTCGAGAGAGGAGTGGAAATACTTCAAAAGTGCTTTCCCCTATGGCGATGGCGGAAGAGGATAAACCCACGCGACCGCGATTCCTTCGTCTCGCGACTCTCCTCACGCCCCCTTTGACGAAAGTAAGTCCACGGTCCCATCTCCCTTTCCCTCCATTTCCATCAATTTTATTTCTGCTTTCACTTAAATTCCTCCTCCGACCCTTATATTTCTCTCTCCTCGCCATCCACCCCTCATCCGCGGAATAAGTGCCGTCGCGATCAATAAAAGATTATGTCGCTCCGCACTCACTCACCTCCTGGGAATGGAGGCCCGGCGATAGTCGGGGGATGAAGGGATGCGCGTCGCGGGGTCGTAGGGGAAAGAGGACGGGGCGAGGGAGTGGCGTTGGTGGAGGCATTTCTCGACCTTTGACCTTTGGAGGCGGCGAAGGCAGGGGAGGGGGGCGGCGGGGGCGGAGGAAGAAAGTGCTGTGTGTGGTGTGCCGGCGTAGGTCGGTGGGAGTAGTTTGCGGGGGATCTCCTGAGAAACAGCCTGGCAAAGACACACGGCAGGAAGTGGGGCCTGGGCAGTGCGGATTTGGACGTAGAAACATCCGATATATTGTAACGATTCAATATATCGTTACATCGTACGGGGTCGTAACGCAGAAATGTATCGAAATTAATTATTTGTAACGCAGTTTGTATTACAAATCGCAAATTCCGTCGCTGCGTCCCCTGCCTATCTCCTAGCGTGATCTAGAAAAATCCTCCAAAAATTGAGAAAATGGATCGCTCAAGAAAGGCAAAAGTCTTCGAGCACAGAGGCAGACAACCTTCAGGAATTGGGTCCCAGAGATGCGAGTTAATTGTTGAAACATCGATGTATCGGAATAAATGGTTGAATATTATTATTGGGCAGTCAACCGTTTAAGTTAGGTGTTAATTAACACAAAAAACACCGCAATATTTCACAGCCTCTCTCATCCAAACACTACCTGACACCTTAAACAGCCACAAAAGCTTCTTCATATTCGTATTCATCCATTTCGATCAATATGCTATATTTAATACATCAACATATAGATGGAGAAAATAAAAAAAACTATAAATACAGCAATGCGCCCGAAGGTCGGTTTGGTAGATGATGGTAGAGTTCCTCCAGTACTAAGCCCTACGGCGTGTGAGATAGACACATCAGGGTTGGGGGATCAGTTCCCTTCTCTGTGCCAATTATGGTTTCCCAGGATAATCAGGTACCCAAAAAATCACACAGCTTGGTTGGAGCAGAAGGTTTCCAGAGAGAGATACCCGGGAACCGAACCCAGATCAGTAGTCCAAGGCTCTACCCCTGGACTACCCTGAACCAGAGGAAATACTTATATTTACTTCATCTTTCAAGCCTTGCAAACGTCCTCCTCTCCATCACAGTCTTCAGCACGGTCCTACCTTCTACACGGTAGAATTTCAAAAGCCCTGAACATAAGCCAAACTTCTTTTTTGTGTTTACATGTTTTCGTCCTGTTACAAAACCGCGCTTTGTGTCGCATTTACCATTATTACTTTCTTAACATACAGGTTATACTTTTTACTCGACTTTATATACCTATACTTCTTACTCGACCTTATTGATCCTCATTCCAACACCTATATGCATACCAATTTGACCATTTTGAACCAAAACACTTCCAACGTATGTTACATGTTTCACCGGTTCTAATTTATCACCTCTTATTTTAACGTTTGATTAGCCGTCCTATGTCTCGAGAGCTTCATAACCTTGTTATATTTATGTAGATTCTCATCCCATATATTTAAAACTGATTTTTTTACTGCGCTCGGCTCACGACCTAGCGGGCCGAGTCCCGTAGTTACAAGGACACCTCCTAATAATTGCTTCCATTATCGGTTCATGGGCTAATTATCAAGTCAGTTGAGCATTGCCTTCCTCAATAGTATTTAGTGCATGACACAAATATTCAAATAGTCGCCCCACTGGGGTCAGATGCCTTTGCAGCCGCCTCACTTAGGAACAGACGCTGCTCGGACTACCCTTCCACATAACTGGCATGGGTGATCCTATGAAGAGAAATAACCATTTATTCTGCGGGCAAAGCTATAGTGATCACCAGAACTCAAAAGTCCTTCCATCACATCATGTTTGTAATTCATAGTTGATATCGTAATTTATATTGTGAATTTCATTTGTCACCACGTACCATGCATGTCTAACATCGCCATCAAGATGAAGTTGAGAGGAAATCGCTGAAGGGGATCTTTCGGTATGCAAGAGAGACGTCGAGTGCAGAGGCATGAGCCTGGCAGGAAGTTCAGCTGCGTGATTAGGTCTTGGAGTCGCAAGAGGGCCGATACGTCAAAATATAACTGAAAATGACTATATCGCCGTTAATATTGTATCCCTTAGGCATCCAACGCAATAATCTAAATTAAATCGTAAATAACTCTTCGCAGTAATGCAATACTGGGAAAAGGAATCCACCCAGCTTAAAATACATATACAGACACGGAGGGGTTAAAACATCGAAGGAAAACAGGCCAAGCTACTTGTAGTTACGCTTACACCAAAGTTAAAATACAGAAGATAACTTAAGAAAATTGGCCAAACTTCTTTGAAAAAAAATTGGATTCAGTGAACGAATTTGGTGAAGTACTGAAAAATAAAATTTACCTAGGAGTACTATTTCCCTTTTCTTGAGCGCAACCTATGAATAAGTGACTATCATTTTTTAAGCCTTTTCTGAAAACCAAATATATCAAATTAATACCTAAAATTATCATTTTCAATATAAGAATATATTGTTCGTAGTACTTTTATTTAAAAACTCTGTTATGAAAATTATCTTCAGGTCAATGTATAAAGAAGTTATCAGGGATAAACTTTTTCTGTTAACTTTTGCATTTCTACACGAGTGCCATATTTTTAAGCATTTCAAGCCAATTGCTAATATCCAAAGGTTTGGCCAAAGATGTGAGCTATTTTGCATTATTATGTAGTACTTATATTGCGTGACGATATCATCCTGAACCTAAAGTATCCTTTTGCTCACCTAGTTGCATGCAAAAATCACGTCGAAACGATATTAGAAATTGATTTTTTTACCAAGTTTGCGGCAGACACGCTGATTTTCACAGGAAAGGTACAAGTAGTAGCACTTGTAGTTTATCGGTTATATCGAAATATTTCCTCTTTTCTTATTTACTCTATAAATTTTCCATTATCAGTATTTTTTTGCATTGGTTCATTTATTCATATGTTAATAACGTAGTCAATAAAATCATAAGAATAAATACATCGTTTCATGGGTCAACAAGTCATCGAGGAAACTAATATAGGTCACAACCCACTCGATAGTCAGCATACTCGATTGATCGTGACCGCACTCGATAGATCGTCAGCCTACTCAAAAAATTGCTCTATCCCAGTCTTGTTACTAGGGCGAAGCGCTAAGATAATATGCAGGCCTTGATGATTTGGCGATGCCTCGCCGTCAAGAACAGTGCTGTGAGCACGGGAACTCTTCCATCAAATGGCAACGCCTGTGGAGTCAAAAGAAAATTATTTAGATTGACAAACGATAGGTACATAACTCTTAAACCTTGGAAGGTGATGTTTTTTAATACATCCTCCATCATCCTTTTACAGTCAATGAGAAGAGTAACCTTTTCAAAAGTGAATGAAAACAATCGACAAATCTCTCACCTTGCTGTAAAATCTATGTTTTTTTTCGTTCAAGTTTTTCAATGTAATTGCTAAATTATTACAATGTAATTTTATGGTGAAGCTTTCAGGCAATAAGAGTATCATCGTCCAGTAGCATTAGAAACGCTATACCATAGTTCTGCTCTTTCAAAGCACGATTAATATTATGGCATATCCCTGGATGCTTATGGAGAAGTAAAAATTTCCTACAAATAACACTTTGCAACGATGAATAAGTACCTATTCCATTTATTGGACATTCATTTGGTAGAATTTTGATACATATTTCTGGGAAATAAACTGAATTGTACCCTCGCTGTTGACGATATTTGAGATTATTTTGGCTAAAAATACATCTTCGGCGAATTTAATGTTTCACATATAAGTATACAATCAGCAATTGGTAAAGTAAGGCAATTAGTTTGGAAATTTAACCTTAAAGTGATTTATGCGATAGTGTTGGGTGCTAGAGTTGAAAAACATGCCGCTTTTGGTGATTGCAAAGGATGTGAGCCAATATTATAAACTTGAGTTTATAATACCAACTAATATTATAAAAAGTGATGCTAAATACTTTGTGCTGTATATATATATGTATATATATATATATATATATATATATATATATATATATATATATATATATATATATATATATATACATGCATACATACGCTAATTGCCTCTCCAAAAGCTCCTCTCGATTGAGCTACCAATATAGAGGCCAGAGCTCGCAAATCCGCGTGCATATTTGCTTTCAGATCTTTTGAAATTCCCAGCCTTAACCGTCTTCACTAAATAAATCCCTTACTAGCAAACCCTGCACCTCTCCCGCCCCAGACCCCACACACATTTCCTTTGCCCGAAACCTTCCAGTCTGACATGAAGAAGGCCTCAGAGAAAACCTACAGCTTAAACTTTCTGAAATGTGAGTGTCCTTTTAGGTGTTATCTATTTTATTTTTGTGTTCAATTGCGCCATCTAAATGTTAGACACATTATGTATTCCAATAATTCCTTTCCTATCTCTCTTTCCTACAGTGTTTCTATGATTCCTCTCAGCAAGCAATTTTTGGCGTAATCTAACTCAACTAAGATGTCTTTCTATTTTTGATTCCCCTCGGCAGGTGGTAGTAGTAGTTTTAGGGGAGGCGATCGACAGATAGGGTTATTTGCGCCATTGGAGATGGATGGGAAAGGCGTTGGCGTTTACTCTTATCGAAAAGTGCCAAGGGGCCCGCAGTGTAACGTCACATGTGAGGTAGGTCTTACTCACTCAAAGTGCTCTCCAAAAAGCACTCCATGAAGGGATCTGGATACCACTGAAAAACATCTGCCGTATTCAGGATTCAAACCCGAGCCCTCTTGGAGGGAAGCAAGTGCGTTAGCCACCGCAGCACCCTGATTCTTCTCGGTAAGTTTTTCGCTATCTTAGTATTTTATGCATAGATTATAACCTACAGACAATATTTTCTCTATAAGAACGGTATGGAGCATTCTGATTTCAATGGAGAAGGAAAACGGTTGACTATTCTGATCTGATTAAATACTCTCCATTCTCGGGATGTCACCGCGTAGGCTGTTTTTCTGACAACAGTTTCGCCCGTGTTTCAACGAGCGTCTTCAGGTCGGAGTGAAAATCTACGATCCCATATTCTGGTCTGATTATTTGCGATTGAAAAATTGGAATCACACGAGTATTTTAAATTTCAGTGGCAGCCAGCCATTTCCAATTGATAGATGTTTTAATCGGCGTTAGAAGACCTTCAAATCGAAATTATCGTTTTTTTTTGTTTTTCATCTGGTAGTATCAATTAAGAGTTAGAGACGACTGTGACCTGTTTTTACCATAATGATGTTATCATCTCCTTAGTGTAAGTTTAAATAGCTTATTTTGATGAATTCTTAGATGGACAGTCGCTGAATTCCGTGTACATTGTGATCAGAATATGCTAATTCTTAAATTTAATCCAGATCATGCTTTAATAAACGAGATAAATGTTGAAACTTAATACAATGAGAGTAGCATGCGGAGAGTTGTCAAAATTAGTTATCCATTTGACTGTCTACGAATGAATAAAATTATTTATCCTGAATTTTAATTCAATAACACGTTCCAGCGGTTTGCACGTATGAGAGCCATTATTGAGAGATCTGATTTAACAGAGAAACTATGAACATTGTAATTATATGACTAATGGAAATGAGAAAGTCATGCCTTGCCCTTTTACTTTTCTATCCTTAGCTAAGTATTCAAACAGCTATTCCGTCATTCGACTTATTTACCCTCTGTAATGAACATGAGGAGTAACTATGTCGGAAAAAATTTCTGATCGACCCAGTCGTATGGAGCCGATATCTTGTCACTTTTTACCTTTCTCTCATCACTTTAAAGTTAGCTATCCTCTTTTTTATAGTCTTTTGGACAAAATTTGCCGTTTATTGTCGAAAGAAAAATTTCTTTTACTATGGCTAGAGTGATATTTGAGTTTTCTCGAGAATAAAGTCGATGGTGCTTTAGAAATGACCCTCGGAGCGGGAAAAGGGTACGCCAGCCGCTTCGCTATTCATTTTTCGATTTCATTCTCTGTAACTCGTCTTCAAAGGTCTCTAGCATTAAAACATTAGAGCGCGTGGGCGGTACTCAGGCTAGTGCTTTACCATATCCAGGATCCTAAACGGTTTGGGAGAGGCTTGAACTATGAATGAATTCACTCTAGTTGAGTGTACGTATCATGCAATGAAACGGCGATCTATCTCCGGGCACACCCTCGATTCCCTTTGAGTGGTGATGTCCTAAATGCGAACGTTTTCTCGCCGAGACAATTTGAACTTTACCGCAGGCATTTCCTAATCTGAAATAGTGATCACGCGAACATATTAAAGCTCTCTTGCTTTATTAAGGAAAATCCTATTTTCCTCCCTCCCCCGGTCGAGTTCATCCCGTAAGGTCACTTTTGCAACGATTGGCGAGGTTATTTTACGACCCCCAACGGCGACAAAGATTAGCGAATCTGGAGAGAGTTGGCGTCGAGCTCACGTCAAGATACCTATTGCAAGGTGTGAATTTGAAAGTGATGTGCCTGGAATTTCTTGAAAGATGTTGCCCTCGTAGATGCACTCAATAAGTACACGCGCTGATCGTTCCGTCATTGAATAAAAAGATTATTTTTTAGAGATTCATTTTACGAAGACTGTTGTGAAACAAAGGCGTGCCGTATCAAATCAGCGATGTAAATATTCGTTCTCGTTTTTTCCCAATAGTTTGGCAATAATCTCATAGAGTTTGTAAGGAGCTTATTTTTAGCGTCAGGAATATCAGTTTTAACACAGTACAAGATTGTCATGAAAAGTATCGGTAATAATTTTTTCCTGACATTTGCATTATCAGTGCCTAATTAGTCCCTCGCTTGAACTTGCGCATGATCGCAGATCGTATTGGCATTCATAAGATGACAGCTCAACATTATTACTGAAAATTTGGCGATACGAAAGATGTGCGCTAAACAAACCCCGAAGGTCTTGACGGATAACCAAAAGCGGAGTCGAGTGTCTGCTTGTGAAGACCATCTGCAACGACATCGCGACGATTCCCCAACCCCCTGAAAGTCCCGATTTGGCAAAAGCAGACTATTTCATATTCCCAAAAGTGAAATCCTCCCTCAAAGGACACCACCATGTTACCCTAAGTGCCGTTAAAGAAGCTTGCACGCGTACCCTTAAGGACCTTCCGGGATTCGCCAACCAGGGAGCCTTCGAAATATCGGAAAAATTATTATTCCAAAACTTTTCCCGATACTTTTTATACAAACCATGTGATGTTGAGGAATTTGCATTTTTTCCGATTTATTATATTTTATTTGGCATTAAACGCAACGCTTACCAAATAGTCACGTCCATCTAAATAGTCGGCGTTGATGCCGCTCTCTATGCACCAACTGAATTAACTAAAGACCTACTTAAAGATAAATACTAACTATTCACTTAACTAAGAAGATAATTTTAGTAACTCTGGTCAATGATGCCCTTCTCGCCCTTATGCTGCTGATAAAACCTTTTCACGTTCTACGGAATTTCTGTCATTCAGTTACTAATGGGGGAATAGAACGAATCTTTAGCTTCGAGACTTAAAATATCTAATTATTCAAATTTTGCATTGAATATGCAGAAAAGTTCCGCGATAGCAAAGCTTCAAAAAGGAAATTAAAATTCAAACATGGTGGCTTCGGTTAAGTACGAGTACTTATGCTCCCCATCATTCTACCCTCATCGCTCACATAGTTCTTTCTAACATTTGATATAAATGCTATTAGGTCAGAGATATTACCCTTTTTAATTCGGTAGGAATACATTTCTTCGAGATATCTCAAATAGCTGAAACATATTACATTTTTGGCCGTTTCATAATGTCGTAACATCATGGAAAAGAACCCCATGGAGTCGTAATGAGAAATGAAAGACGATCCGGGTGAGCATGGATCCATTGGCCTTTTCAAGGAGTAGACATTTTAGGTTGGACAAGACTCAGGAAATAAAATTTTTCAAATACGTTCCTTGTAAATTCCATCGATTTGTTTGACTACAAACAGAAACTAGGTATATATCGGGAACATTTCGTGGAAATTTTGGATGGTCGAGAATACACAAACAGCCATCGCATACTCTTTCTTGTTTGACATGCTGCCTTTTGTGTTCGACGAGGACACTCCCCTCCGTTCGGCGTTCTTCTTTCGACGGTTAGAATTCAAATGAGCTTTAATGCTCACACATTAAAACGCCGTGCACCCGTTACAAGTGTCCTGTAGAAGGAGTGGACGCGTTTCTTTACACGTGTGTTAATAGGTGAAAACGACTTCCTCTGATCTCCGATCTGTTTAGATGATAATGTGATAACGGCCTGAGGAACAATCAAAAGTTGGCTAATTGAAAAGTCATACTATGATACCAATGCCATGGCTGATGTTTTAGGATTATTTGCATCCTCCTGTTTTAGATCCTCCATTCTGATGAGAATGTTTACAGGTACGACGGGTATTGGGGGATGTTTGCTTTCCTCTTGATTGTGTTAAATTCAATTAAAATAGACATATTTTTCCATAGAAATAACATAGTAATCATTTTTTCCACATCTAGTTATGGCTATTGACTTTGTTGAATATATTTTCTCTGTGTTCCATTTCGTACAAATGTAATTTTATATTGTGAAATTCATAGTACTATATTTCACTTTCGCTATTTGAGCATTGTAATCCCTTATTATATCAGTATTATATCCATCCTTTAAGAACCATCATAACAATGTAAAAGAGTGAAAATTTGCATACTGATAATGATATCAAAATGAATATTACCTGAACCAAGTGAACCCGTCATGTTACGGATTCGCAGTTTTCTTTCTTCACTAAACTTTATCCCCTTGAATTTCAGGTGCTATTTTTTAATACGGTGGGGTATTTGAACACTCCCGGTAAAATATGGAGGCAATGGTTTTTCATACGTTTAAAGCAAAATACGTATTTCTCTTCTAGTGTACACTGGTTTCAATTTCTCTCGTTTATAGTTAAATGCATTTCACACAGGAGTGCCTAGTAAGTCTAGCTCGCCAAGCTGAAAAAAGTTAAAATTAATGAAATATGTACCGACTCATCAAGAAAATCCATCTCTTTTTGTTGTTTTCATTGTTTATACGAGTATGTTTCAATATCTGCATTGGGGACAACTAACATGAATTTTTCTTATTCAGCAATTTCTTGAATGATTTAATTTGGGGAATCTAGGTAGGCAGATAAGTTTGCTTTGGACATTATGACCTTCACCGACACCTCACCTTCTAGGTGAGGGGGATGCAAGTATAAGGAAGAAAGGTAGTCTCAGAAATAGATGTACGTAAATTGCTCATATGAAAGGATTATATCATTATTTTAGTGTGATTTATTTGATGAAGATCAAACGGTAATATTTTAATAGCTTTCTTCACTAAGTGGGATTCCACAAAAGTAGTATTTGAAAATTTGTTCTTAGATTGATTCTTTTTTTAAACCGTTCTAAACGTACTCATACAAGCAGCAGCATGGCTTACTTATCGAATAAAAGTCTATTTTAAAGAATTTCATCCTGACTTCACTACTTCTTAAAAATCAATTTTAAGCATGCTGCCCTTCTTTTATGACATTGTTTACTTTCTCTGCCTTTAGACTCCTCCTTTACTACTCGGGAATAAGCCGGCAGTGCGATTGTAGAAAAAACGGTTTTCTCTGAAGCCTTTCTTCCTATCATTTTGCAAGTGCGTGAGTTACAGAAGCGACGTAAGGCCGAATATATTTTATACTTCTTAAGTATAACTATTGGAAACTATCTGGATTGTAAAGAGATTTGCAGACAATGTAAGTCAGGTACTACTTACATAGTGGAAGCAGGGCTTTTTTCAATATTGTTACAATATAACTGAGGTATATTGTGTACGATTTGACAAAATAGTAAGGTTGAAAGCGTGAGGTTTTTGAAATTGAAACATGTTAATGACTAGATAACTGAAATTTTACATCAGTCAATGGATGTATTTAGATTTATCAATCAAAGGTGATGAGGTGAAATACTGCAATGGTTTTGTCATTAATGCGTTTAAAGCTTACCTACGTCTATATTTTAATGTAGAGGTTTGTTATCAGTTAAGATAAAGAAAGCTGCTAATATTTTATGTACAGTAAACTACCGCTAAAGAGTATCATTAGCGTTTTTAGAATATTTTAATTTATCTATTGAAAGTTAAAGGAAAAGCATAGGAAAATGAAACAAACAGAAAAAGCATTTTATAGGCCATACGAGTATTTAATTCCCAACAGAGACCTGACAACAGCATGACGATATGGAATAGGACGGCTAAGGAAAGGAGTAACTGCAATTTGTAATTTGATTACATAAACATAACCCTTGAACGGCACAATAGAACATATAAATATGCATAAAAACACACAAAAGGACACTCACATTTGAGATATTTTGAGCTTTCAGCCTTCTCTTATGTTTTCAGGTCAGACTCTAGACACAGGGTTTCTATTTTGCCGTCCAAATGTTGCATCGCTCTCGTGAGTTTTTCTACATCATCGATTCGCGCACGTACATGCGCGCACACACACGCACCAATACATATATATATAGAAATATATATATATGTATATATATACACACACATATATAAATATAATTGCACTATATTATTTGATACATCTTGTATAAGTGTTAATGATAGGGTCTAATTTGTACATATTATTAACCATATTGGGAAATGATAAAAATATAATGAAGGAGAACAGGTTTTCCCGGTCAAAAGACTGGCAGACTGTTGGTCAGCACCAGGTGTATTGGTGCTGACCAGCATTGTAATCCACTAAGAAACCCGAGAAATCTTCCATCAATTAAGTTCAACAAATGTGTTCCACAAAGAGCTCTAAACCTATTCATTACGTACAATGGTTGTGCATCATTAGGCATCATATCTGATGATGGTGCTCGAATATTGAAAGGGGGTAAATGAAATAAATAGATATGAAAAATTATAATTATGTTATTTCACTTCTCTTGTGTCAGTCCGTACTTACCTGTGACCCTCGGCCAATGTGAAACTTCCGCAGGAATCGTGACCAGGTCGCTCCTGGCAAGAGTTCACCTGATTAAACTTCCCTGCATTTTTCCCCGTAGAGGGAAGCGTGGCGTAAACTTGTATTCGGACATCCCGAAAGTCTCGTCGCTCGACAACCGAGAGGAGGAAACGGTCTCATCGATCAATGTGGGGGAAGGCGAGGAGGTGACGAAACAGATTTGGTCGGAGAGGGAAAAATAAAAATATTCTCCTCTCTCTCTTCGGACCAGGTTCCGAACACGCCCAACGACCACGAGACATCACCTCACCGAACACGTGGCAAGCCCGGACACATCGATACTATTATTTTTCCTCTCGAAAAAAAAATTTTTTTCACGCATTTCCATTTTTCCTATTAAGTTCAAATTGGTATAGGGTCCCCCTCACCACCCGATTGCGGCACGTTTATGCTAATGTGGGCGCAGACGCATTCACAAAAGGGTTCTGAGGTGAGCGCAGCTCGGCATCCCTCCAGAGATCTCGACACCCGATAACCCTTACTGCCGAGTGAGGTGAGAGGAGTCTTTTTGAGGGGCTGGTGAGGTTAGAGGTTGACAGGGAGGGGGCGAAGGCAGCGGGGTGGAGTTCTCTGCGGTCTGGAACGTCGAGGGGTGGAGAGTTTTAATTTTCACCGACGTCCCGTGAAGGAATTAGTCCGCAGGAATGTGTTGCTCAAGGTTGATGCTGTAGCAAAATCAATATGTGAGGTATTAATAATGATAGTGCAAGAATAAAAGTATGACGAACTCAAGGATGTTCTTAATGAAGTTTGGACACCGTGAAGTAATGGGATTTGCTCATGAAAATTGAAAGAACATTGCAATTGCTTACTTTTATTTATTACGGGTAGTACTTGGCCAATTTTGGCTTTTTTTACACGGTAATTAAAATTAATTTTGGGTTGATATGAGAGCTTAAAAACCGATCAAATGTGGTGATGTGTAACAGAAAATATTACTCAGAGTTTTCAATCAACAAAAGAATCAAACTCAAGGATATGACTTGGGATAGCTTACAATAAGGTAAAAAATTAAAGCTTGCATTGGTCGAGATGCACTCCGGATGTATGGTACTCTGGTGCACTCTAGATGGACGATGACTGCCTGTTTCGCTTACTTTACTAAGTTTCAAGGAATTTTGAGTTTTGAATTCTATTGTGATTGATAGCTATAAGTTTAAATTTATATGGTGCGACTAATTGCGATGAATTTCCTATAGAAATGAAATACGGTGACGCTTAACATTGTGGAGGAATATCATGGAGAAATTTGCATTTTTACAAAAAATATTTTGCAGTTCGCATACACTAAAGAAATTTTTAAAAATATTTTCTTATTGAGGCTAATCCGTAAGTATTTATTGAAACGTAAATCATTTCACTTCTAAGGCTTAGTAGAGGTTCTCTATGAATGTGTTTCAATAAACCTAGCGATACTGAATTATCTCTCATTTTCTTCGAAAGCATAGATTATATAACCAGTGAGCATTATAGTTAACCACGTGATTGCCGTTAATAGGCAGAAGATGACCTGTTAGAGCAAAATTTTAAGAGAGAAGTCTCTACCCGATAGCACACATATGATCTATAACATGTACGTAGCATCAGCCATGAATGGTTATTTCAGATATATATTATTGTTGCGGAATTATTTAATCTTCGCATGGAAAAATACTTCATTACAATTATTGCCTAATGAAGTTAAATTAATGCAAGTAAGCTGTAAAAAATCCAACTACACCTCGATGTAGTTAGTTTACTTCTGAGCAAGTAATATCATGTAAAATATGTACAATACATACGTATGTTGGTGCACAACATTACATTAGTGTAAAACAAACATGGTTAAAATGTTTAAACACAAACCTGTGAGTAAAATGCTTAAAACGTTTGAATATCTCTCGATGAGAATTCGTTTTAGGCCAATCAAAATTTGGTGACGAAATCCATTTTTCTCATCCTACACCTATCCAATTTCCACGGGCAAATACTTCTCCGAAAGTGATGAAATTTTTGACGATGCGGGCAAAGGACTTAAATGGGGGGGAGGAGGAGAGTCTTAACCTCAGACGTCCCCCTAATGCCTGCGGTTAACCGCTCCCCCCTTCCGACCACCCTTCAGGGTGCCCTCGGAGATGACCTCCGGCCGATACCCTAGGGAATCCACCCCGTCATGCAGCCCCTGTGGATCCTCACCTCAAGCGGGGCCACATAGCCCGTCGAGTCCTGTGAGTAGTAATGATCTTCGAAGGCGAGGGCCATGGGGAACTCAGGAATTTCAAACATCCGCTTCCACCCTTGGCGTGACCGAGAATGACAAATGTTCAGGACTACGTGTGGGCCGAGATTGAAAGAAAACTTCAACACCGAAATTTAGTGTACTTTGCATCTTTGCTAACTATCCCGAAAACCTTGGCTGGGGTTGAATGTAGTTCATAAATGGAAAAAGGAGCAAGCGAATGCCTCAATGGAGAACGTTATCATTTGGTGGTCACTAGATATTATACCCGGATTTACTTCCCATTTACATATATTTCGGACCAGTCTGGACTTGGTAATAGTGAGGTCATATTAGAACCTCCAGTTGGTACACTGAATGTAGGTGGTTCGTTCAGAATATTGTGAATGAAAAGGCCATTGTGTTTTACAATATCCTCCGTATCCCTTCCTAGATCGTCAGTTGTGAAACTGAACTATTTATCGCTTTTATCGTTACTACCATAACATATCACCGTTTTCCTTTCCTTAAATTCTTGAAGAATTTACTCATGCCCAAAGAATACCTAGACGTCTAGGTGTTCTTTGATGGCTTCACTAGGTGGAAAGTAAGGACTCACAACAATTTAAGTCTTTTTGCGTCTTAACTTCCGCCATTGCCGTGTATTTATTGCTCAGTTGCGGTATTTCTAAGACGTCCAAACTATCGCTGAATATTAATATTCCGGCGACGAATTTCTTTTTAGATGTGCTTGGTATTGCTTTCGTTTTTGATCCCATACCCAGAATTCTCCAAGTTTGTTGGTTTTTGGGGCGAAAGCAGTTCTTGGATTGCAGATATGTCCAGATTCAAATTTCTTTCTAGTAATTTCAATTCGTCCTTGGGGGTTTTACTCCCCTAAAGGTGTATTTGACCAAATCATAATGATTTACATTTACTCTCTATGGTCAATAAATTGCATCAGTCGATAAATTTTTCTCTATAACACTGGATATTTGGGGCCACTCGACTAATGAACACACTTCTGCATTTTGTCCGTCTTGCAGTTAACACAGCAAGTTGTTTCGTCTTTCTTTGTACACTGCCGGGAATCATATTTTCCAGAGCAGTGAGTACAGGATTCCTCAACTGCTTTACAAAATTTTGAAAGATGTCCAAATATTTGGCATTTGTAGTATTGAGTTACTTTGATATGGTATAACTCAAAACCAGTATATCTCGTTTTCCTAATTTTGAAGGCATTCCTTGCTTTTGCATCGACCTCAATTACCTAGTTAATATGCTTGGCATCTTTCTTCTCAAATTGGAAGAGTGGCTTAACAATGCAATATGTGGGGAGATAATTTTGGTTTCTCAAGGAGATTCCATGTTCTTCCTCATTATATTCCCCCTTCACCCCGATCATCACCAACCTTGGATTACTCTTTATATTCTGTTGCAGAGTCAGAATCTCATTTTTGAAGCAATCATAGGTTTTAAATTTCACTTCCATGTCTTTGTTTTCTGCCTCTGTGGAAACTTTATCTTCGCAACGTTATCCCTCCTTTTCCCGGCTAGAACGTCCGAAACAGATAGAGGCTGCGTGTGGGCTATGGCGGTTTTTCCCATTTCCCTCCTAATCGTCTCCTTGATCAGTTTAGTTGCGTCTCTTCCCACTTCTCCATGCACGAGAGCTCAACTTTGATGGTTAACTCATCAAAAGCGTTGTTCAGTTGGTTTAAGTTTTCCAGTAGCTCAGCTTTCTTATTGATTGAAATTCTCTCAACAGAAACAAGGGTGCTTAACTGCTTCATCGTCTTCTAGAATTTCCTTTTTAGAGGTGATAATTCGGAATCCATCTTGAATTCCGCTCCCCTCCTATATAACCTGTATTCAGACTACAGAAGCCGTAGTCTACCCGCATAAACAAAGTTCAGCAACGAAGTGTGTGGGATCATTCGGCGGTTAGTATTTGAATAACCGGAAAAACTGTATCTTGCTCGTGACACTGTGCTGGTTTGCAAAACAATCTTTGGTCCACCTCCCAGCAAAATTAAGTAGATTCAACCATTTATAAATACAGGTTTAAAAGCAGATAACGATTTACACTAACATGGTTTTGTAAAACTTCTAGCGCAACCGGGATATTGTCACATGCACCAGTTTAGCATTGAAAGTAATGAACGGTTTGATCGGGATAATGTTTGCACTTACTGCAGAAGCATGCATTGCGTTAATGCATGGCGACCCGGATCAGCAGCCGTTTCCAAAAACCTTCAGAGTGTCCCTGTCTGTCATCGCTGCCAATAAACGACCTCTTCCAGTTTCAGATCCCCAGCTCCGGAAAGGAAACTGATCCGCTGGGAATTGCCACACACTACCACTTACTGACCCACGATTTCCAATTGTAACACATTTAAATTTAACAAATTTTCAGTTGTCGATACGAATCGGCATCGAATACAGGCCAGAAAAGAAAAGACAGGACACATGATCCGGTTTAAAACGATGTTCCACTGATTTGCACTATGCACGCACTAAGGTGCTTAACCTAACAAGGGACAGTCCCTAGAGATCTTTGATAAACGAGTGATAGCGCGGTCAGGAGAACGTGCCTCCGTTCCGAGCATTTGTTCCGGTCGCGGAAGTTAGCTGATTAGCTGTTGCCCGGAGATAAAAAAAGGAAGAGCTTGAAAGGAGCCATTGCCTCCTCCTTCCAAACCGTTCTAGTTTATATCTTGTAAACAGATACTACGTGCTATAAGGGGATTCCTGCTTTCGCTTTAGTTCCCCTGCATTACTTAAAATACCTTACAATTTAATCAAAAAATATAATAATTCAGTACAAATAATAGCTGAATTATCCAAATGTTAATATTTACAATGTCATTAATACACGTTTACTTAAAATAATAATTAAATGCAATTTTATTTATTCAATAAACAATCTCTAAATTGCATGCAACAATTCGTGCATACAAATGCCATAAGTTCACCCGTAATCAATGTAACTTAATGAATGTCATGCTAAACTTCTATAAGTATTGATGAATCACTTCCCCGTGTCTTTGCTAGACAGAGAAGTGTGGATAATTCATCAAAAGATTTCTCGCCGAGTATTAATGACTGGATTCCTCAATTTTCCCTCATTCCTCGTATTCAATTATGGACTAATGCCATATTTCCTTTTTTAAGCTTCCATTTGCCCTTCAAGGATATCTTTATAGACCATCCACTTTTATTATTCCCAGCTATTTATATCAATATCATGTGCATACTCAGGGTATCTCCTGATATGAGAATTAATTATGGGTCGATCTTCATTTGGTGCATAAAAATTAGTCCTGCCATCTTGCATCATCATTTGATAGATCACATTTTAAAAGAATCCAAGTTTCATGTATTCCTCTCGCAGAAACAATTTGAGGCATTTCTATCCCCCTCTTTTTTTGTATTGCATAAAAAATGTATCTAGATAAATAAGCATACTTTCTAGGAAGTATGATCTTTTTTACAATGGCCTTCATACCTAAGTGCCCAAGGCATACCTATTTGTGGTAGTATTTAAATATATATTTTAATTATTGAATTTCCTTAAATATCATGGTATTAAGCTTTTAATGCCATGCCCATGTGATGGGATGAAGACAAAAATAGTCATATACATAAAGAAAAAATATTCTTAAGAATACAAATTTTTGTACGCTGTTCATCTTAAGACACCATATCTGCGATATTTTCTTAGATATTCCACTGGAATATTTTTTAAAAAGTATTAAAAATTTCATAAATTTATTTAGAAATTCATGAAAAAACTACGGTAACTTTGTTTAGCAGAGATAATACTCCCCTAATTATTTCTCTGTGCATTAAAACATTGATTTATATCAGGAGTTTTTCACTTAAGCTGCGCTTTGTATCAGTTTGAGTGAGTCCTGAAACTGGCTATTATCTTTGAAATTTCAAGGACACCCTGTGAGAACATAAAAAAGTTGAATTTTCATGAAAAAATGTGAGTCGTTTACTCGGCTTTACTCCTCATATAATATGAACATGAGAGGTTTCTTCGATGTGTACCATTGTTTTAATGCCTGCGGGAATGTTCCGTAACATCAAAGTAAGTCTTAATTGTAACTGTAATTTATAATTTGAATTCTGAATTGAAATGTTTTCCAAAATAATCTGAATACCAACAAATTAATTTTTTTAAATTTGGTTTCTGCACAAATAATATTTGGACAAAGAGACCTGTATTCCTGAGAAAAAAAGGAAACAGAATGCATCTAGGATCGATCAGGAAACAATGAGGATGCGAGTTAAGGAAGATTAGTCTGCATTTACTCTTTTTGTTATCAGGAAAGGTGACGTACAGCTGCGTATATGTGCTCTCTCGTTAATTCTGTACGAGTGTATGACCGTTCTCTGTAATAAATATATCTTGTTCATTTGTAGCATCATGTTTTCTAGGAAACTAGCCAATAATTTAAACTTGTCATACTAGACGCGGAGAGCTACTTTAAAAAAAATAATTAGCATGATATTGATTTCAAACTACTTAATTAAGGTAGTGAGATGATTTTCTACCGGTAGCAAAGAAAATACAAATGAGTACACTAATCGTATAAGCAATGTTTGCATTTTGCAAAACGACTTTGAAAACGCATGAAGACATAACACAAACAAGGTACCTATTGAGTGATTATCTTGAGTGTGATCAGAACTCAAGAAGGTAGAGGAATTTATGGAGTTAACCTTAGTAAGGCTGCGGCGACTACTTTACCCTTGACATAAACATCCTGTCTCATAGAAAGATCGTGTTTGTAATCAAATGCCTGAGTGACTTATGCTCCACTAAGCAAGAAATGTGAGTTACGAATTGACTTGCTGGTTTATGTAGTTAAAAATTGGCGTATTATTCTCGCAAGATTAGAATGATGATAACACCGTTAGAAAGGCGCCCCATTATTTAAACTTCCATGCTTGTAGGTGTTGATTTTTATTATTATTAAAATGTTATAGCAACTTATAATGCTTAACACGCTTACTCATTAATAAAAATCATCTCAAAGTACCCCATTGCCTACAGAAATCGTAAGATGTACAATATTTATTAATCAAATGCCTAATTTAAAATGCGTAATAGAACAATAGTATATAGGCAATGGTTTAGCCCCTAAGATTGTTATCGAGTGTCAATATTAATTAACTAAATTAACTAGCACTTTAAAAGTAGCAATATCACCTCCTGCCAAATGAGGGCCTTCAAAACAATCGAGTTACCTGGGGAACCAGTTCCTAACCAAAGAATCCATCTTAAGTTAGTCCATGTTTATCCTCAAGTGTATTTATTTCGTATGTCTTTTGGCAGTGGCCAATACAGTGAATGGATTGAAGTGATAGGACTATAGGGTATAATAAAGATATAGTGAGAAATGTATTTTGAATGAAATCATTGAACGGGAATATAGAATATTAAACCGAACGTTGAGATAAGCAATGAGGAAGTACTCAGAGGACGAACGATGGAAGGGTGTCATAAAACCTCAGTTAATAAATTCATCTAACCTGTCGCCCGAAAATAATATTTTGCGTGAATTTTCCAATCAATCAGTAATATCCCTTGATTGGATGAGAGAAAAAGAAAACGTGGTCAGCGGATCTTGGTGGAAATACTCATAATCCCTGAAAAAGAAAAACCAGGTTGGGAAAGTTAACGCGACGCCCACCGGGCCGTCGCGGCCGCGGAAGACGTCGGCCTCGGGGCGATTCCTTCGGGCTTCTTCGAAAGTGAGTGAAGGGAGTCGTGCGGTGTAGGGAGGGTGGTGTGTGCGGGTGAATAATAGCGATCGGTGATGGAATTCTCCGGGAGAGACCTCGACGATGGGCGGAGAGGGAGGACGGGGTGAAGGAGGTGAGCGAGTGGGAGGGGGGAGGTGTGGGTGGTGGAAATAAAACCGTGGGGAGGGGTCGACCGAGGTGGAACCCCTCGGCGCGACTAAGGTGTGCCGCTTAGAGAGGTGGGAGGGGGTAGCAGGGTGGAAAGAGAGAGAGGAGTTGAGTGAGGGGAGGGGAATAATGGCGGTTGCCACGACAATGGCGTTGGAGTGGGGGGGGCTTGCCGGGTATGGCGGAGGAGGGGAGTGGGGAAGAGAGAGGGGGAGGAGTAGAGGTTGGGGCATTTGAAACAGGTGTAGTTGTCGGTTACCATTGTCGCCGCCACAACAATGGCCCCGTGCTTTTCAAGTCGCCGATTGTTCCCTGTGTTGGAGGGGGAGGGAGAGGGAAGGGTGTGGGGATTGTGGATGGGGGCGGGGGGCCAAGGGGAATGCGTGGGATGCAAGCCGACAGAGAAACGGCTCTCAGTTGGGATTCGTATATACTTACACTAAAGGGTCCCGTCTCCCCCTGTATATCCGTCCCTTATGGGTTCATCCATCCCTCTCCCTCTCTCTCTCTCCCTCTTCCCAAAGAGTGTTGCCTCTCTTAATAACCGCCAATGGCTCGCTTCGAACATCATCGCTATGTGCTGGGTAACGTCGGCATGGAAAACGGGAAGGGAGGAGATGAAGGGGAGGCTTTATAGCCTCCATGGGTGTGAGAGAAAAGAAATATGTGAGGGGGGGTAGATCCCATGTGGGCGAGGAGGATGGGAGAAGGGGTAAAGAGTTGGGAGGGATGAGGGGCAGTTGAGGGATTGGGGGAGGGGAGGGAGGTGGGTGGCGAGTAGACAAGACTGATGGACGTAAGGATGGACAGTCGGACGCGTGAATGGTTGGGGAGGAAAAAAGAGATGTCCATGGGAGAGGGATTGTGCGTGTGTGTTCTCGGAGGGCGAGGAGGAACAGCGTTCGTGCCCGCGATCACCACCGTATCAATCGGCGATGATTTCCACCGATTGTCGCGAACCCCGGGGAGGAGCGAGTGGGGTGGTTTGAGGAGGAAGGGTTGGGGAGCGGAGCTAGTGTTGCGGAGGGGGGGGAGAGACAAAAATCAAATTTCAAGCCATTGTAATTCGATAAGACGCGGGGCTTTGGGCATTTACAAGGAATGAGAGAGGTGGGGGTTGATGGTAAAAACACCCTTTCTGTACTCCGATCGTCATTATCCAGCGTAGATCAAAGGCGGGAATCGCCGCGCTTATTTAAGCGTTCGTTTTTTTATATTTTTATTTTATTCCTTCCCGTTTCGTGGCTTTTACCCCGAACGTGGGTTGTGTGTTTTTTTTACCCCTCCCTCGCTGTCCTACCCCGATGTCGTACGTTTTCGTTCAGACGTGGCGTGAAAGTTTTGCGAGCGGAGCGAGTGGGGACACGATTTCCGGAGACGGCGTACGAATTTCGGCCTCTCGCGGCGATGCTAATGGTTTGCTCGGGGGTAGAGTATGGCTTGATTGTGAACATGAGACGAGAGGATTGCTCACGACTCGGACGGATTGAGGAGAGGGTTGGTAATTGGCTCCGAGCGTGGAAAGTAGCTTTCACTGTTGCTTTTTTTCCGCTAAAAATCAACCGGGTGACATTTAACCAAAATAAGTGTTCGGTCGGCGAATGGAAGGAAAACACTTAAATTGACATACATTGGCAAAATGGCCCATTTAGAACATTCAAATCCGGAAACGTTTATTATATTACGTTATCTCAAATGAAAAATTGGTAACACATTAACAATACGAATTATGTTTATTTCCTAAAAAAGTGCTACACGCGATATTAACATATGCTATATAGATATAAAGAGCGTCATAAATACATCAAGTAAGTATATACCATTCATGAATAATCTAAAGAATTATTATATTCGAGAGGTGCAGTTGAACTCATCCTTTTCAAACACAAGCTTAAGTTTGTTTTAAAGTTACTTAGCATTTTATTTAATTAAGTAACTTTTTTGAAAATATGTCTATATCATGTAATGTGTTACGGTTTCAACTTATTCATCTAATTTATTATTGTTTTCTGCGTTATTTTATGCAACCATTGTCTAATTGCTAAGGACATATGAAAATTGAGTGTTCAGCAACTTTAAGCCGAAAATCATTATGAGTAATTTTCATGCATAACGCCTTTGCTCCTGCGTTTAAAGAGTTGGTATGCATGGGAGAGCGTCTAATTAAAGAATTGAGCACAAATTATTTCCCAACTGCCCCCATTATTCGGAATATTGAAACTAAAAATAAATAGACCATTTTAACTTGACGAATATTTACCAAAGTACCATTAATAAACTTGTGAAAATTATTTTAATTACCATGAAATCAAAATATTTTCCGTGATTTTAATATTTGTGCTATGTTTTTCTAAAATATAACAATATGTTGTTTTAAATTGTCTGCCTTACCAATTTGGACCATTCGTACATTTATCCCTAGAACCTCACATTCACCCCAGGTGTGAGGTATTTCGGTTGCCAGATATTCCTGGGAAAGAATAAGCGGCACAGAGAAAGGAACTTCCCCCCTATTCTTAAGTGTTAATTTCATATGGCTTAATGTAGGATCAGGTTTACCATCACCTGTCAATCCAACCATTAGTTTGATTACTATGTTTTGTTTTGGTAGATATGAGAGGCAGAGAAAAAATACCAGAGAAAGAAATGCTGAGAAGAATAGAAGATCTCTAGGATCATTTCCTAATACAAAGGGGTACTGCATAGGAAAACGATAAAAGCTTTGGATTGGAAAAGAGAAATACTGAGCAAGAATATGGAAAGCACGATTCCTGTATTGTAAGACAAAAGCGTGAGGTTCTAACGAATTTAGGAAATGCATAACTTCGAACACAGTGCTGTGAGTATAATTTGTTTCAATTATGCGGGGCGGAAGGAAAGACGACATTACGAATTACATCAAGAGTTTTTATTTTTATAGTATTGTTTTACACCTCAGTTGAATACTGTGAACATTTTAAAGCATAGAATAGGGATTGCAGTCTGTTACTATAATAGACTAATGTCACCAAACCAACACTTTCGGAAAACGCCATAATTTCAATAATTTCCCTTATAAAAAACATTTAAGCTTCCGTGGAATAACCTGTTTGAAATCATATAATATGATGTTGCCAGTAGAGTAACACCCCATTGATCATTAAGGGATGGTATGTTAGGTAATGAACTTCCCTTCTCGAGCACTCTCTGAGTTGGTGTAATTCTTATAAATTGACTCGGGTGTTCGATTGGTGACCGTATTAGGAGGCAGTAGGGAATGACTGATCTTTACAGAGTATGTATGGACGACTAAAGATGGAATCTAGGAGTGGATTATGAATCACCGGCCAATGGACGAAGGAGGCTTCCAAAGCTAAGGTCTTAGATGCCCAAAAGGAGCACCTGCCTGCCTACTTCGGAGATAATGACTTTCCTTGGGCGTGGTGTGAACAAGAGATAGGAAGTCTGGGGGCGTGTATCAAGTGCCTAAAGACGTCCACTTGACATTGTAACCACGGGCCTGTTTCATGAATACATATGTGATTCTCCTCGTGCCAAAAAATAAAACAAGGCGAATTCGCAAATGATGTGGATTTTATTCATTTAAATACGTTGTCCTTAAGTGCACTTGATTGGCCATTTCCTAGTAATGTATTAACGGTTTTACAAGGTCAATACAAAAAGTATATGTTTCATAATAAAAAATAATATTGTGACGCTTCCTGTGAATTCATAATGATTATTCAAGAAACGGAAAGTTTTCCCCTGTCATTTCCTTTTATGCAGAACTTTGGCTCTTCTGCGCAGTGTCAAACAACCAGCGGTTATTTACTGTGGGATTTCCGATGTGCGAACTGACACTTTTCTTAGCATTTTGGTTCGAATATTTCCCGATTATGTGTGTGATGCTGCAAAGCATGTTTAATGAAGCTCTAAAAATATTCATACATTCGTTCTTCATGTTAGACCTGATGTTTAGTGTTGAATACAAAGAATGTTACTAAGTCTTCTTTTCCCACAAAACATCCGTGTCTATCATGCGTGAAGATGTACGAATTTCTTATCCAAAAATTTCAGCAGCGTACATTTTCTCAAGTTTTCCCGTTGGATTTTGAGTATGTGATGTTGCAAATATTCAATACTGGCCTGCTCGATTTACTATAAATTTTGATCCTGTATGCAGCGATTTTTTTAAATCTCTAGCTACTCATCAAATTACTCACGGATATTAATAAGTTTGAAACAGTGAACTCAACAATTTTGAGATTCCTCCTTGGTGACATCCGATACACTGCAAAAATTAATTGTGAGAATAAAATTGATTTTTAAATATTTATTGGGAATACGATTTATAATTTGAAGACACAAAAACATTGTTTCCAGAATTTTATTATTACAATATTCGAGTAAAAATATTTAAAAGGGAAACAAGACACGTGCACCAAATATAATCAATGATATGCCATCTTCTTAACAGTCGCTTCAAAGTAAGTTTCTCCCTATTACTCTGAATATTGAAAGAAAACATAAAGACTAAAATCTATCATTCTATTTGGAAAAAAATATCTTCAGGAAGGAACTGGAATATTATTTCAAGTGAAATTTTACCCAGTCCCTCACGTTAGCATGTCATGAACTCAGGTTTTTATGACAAAATTTCGGTTTTATTTGAAAGCAGAAATGTATGGAATAAGTAGAAATACTATAAATTTATTCCGGGTTAATAATATTTTATTCATATACTATACAAAATATATGGTGCCCCTTTAATTCCTGTATGACATCTCCAAAAGAAAATCCATAGGTTACGAGTATAATCGAGGCTTACATGTTGGTCTGTTTAAACTCCTTACTGTCGCTTGGAATTTAATACAAAGGTTTGGCTGAACAGAATGGTAACCTGTTCTTCTTCCCCGTCATAACCTTCTTCGACCTTTCATCTTCTCTTGTAATGGCTTATTCAACATAAATGTTATTTCATATTACTTATCCGGAAGAAAGCCTTCAATTAAATCTTAAATGATAACCGTTGACTTGATCTATTTACGCCAGTTATTTTATACCCTTCTTATAAAATGTCACTCAGTAAAATGCCACATTTTACATTTTGTTTTCACATCTGTACTCTTACCCAGGTTTTCTCTCATCTCAGCAGGGATTGGCCATTAGCCATTTCATACATTCACTCGCAAAACCATTTGATTTTTCAAGGAATTTATTTATTTAGTGACGCAAAAAAACAAGGGAATAATGACGAAAATTACGGCAACCGTTTTTAAGAAATTATAAAATGGTTATTTGGAAAGATCGATGCCTATCGATGTCGATATCACGTATGCTACATAATCTTGATGGTTGATTTTGTGTATGATTAATGTGGAAGACCTTTTCTGCTAATATATTGGACGAATGAATCCACGTCACCGTCACAAAGTATTCGAAGAGAAATTTTTGTCGTGATAGGTGAAAGGGGAGACGGTAGATGTCAACTGAATTTTATGGTGCAAGATGGCTTGCAAGAAACGTGTAGGTATTTGAATGTATTTATGTGAAATGTTTTTTGTGATACGCCATTCCTTAGATGAATAATTGTTGAAATCCCTAGAACACGTTCTTTCTAATCTGGATTATTAGAAAAATTGCCGAAAAATTAATGTTCAAGTTCATCTTTATGAGAATGTTTGAGCACCACTTTCTACTTTCAATCGAGTTTGATACCTGAAATATGTTTCTCATTAGTAACTTTGAGTTTTTCGGAGACAGCAAAACAATTTTAAAAGATAAGTAGTTTTCTACCTGCAGTTAGTTTTTCTTGTGAATAAAGCTGCCAATCGGGAAATAAATATTTCCTCGGCAGCATTATGTACTAACTCATTTAACATATCCATCAACATTTTCATTTCTTAAATGGTAGAATATATTAAATAAAGCTAAGGAATGTTAATACCTAATACATTATCATATTATTGAAAAATTGATATTTTTAGCTAATTAAATTCATGTTGGTGTGAGTATTCTAACGCTGTCAAAGTCGGATATCAATCTTGTTTCTTCTGGTAACGCCCTACGATTTGATGAAAAGATATTGGTGTAATAAACTCAGGAAATTATATTGCTAAGACGGCAGAAGGGGTAACAAAATGTTAAAGACAAACTTGTAGTATGATTGAGAAGTTCAGATCATTTTTGAAGATTTGTTCTTACAGATCTCTTGGGAGACAGTCACAAATACACCAAAACCCATGATAACATCGTTTCATGCAACATCAAAGTTTCAGTCTGCTTGGTATGCGTTATTTAACATCATTCATGCATATACAAACGATGGAATGAACTTAAGTTTAATCTTCGCGATTGATATTCTGTATTTAACCTCCTGGATTAAAATTTTCTCTTGGTATTAATAAGTATCCTGAGTTCTGGTTCTCTAAAGTCGGCTATATTTTTCAACCTTCTCTTCATCTTCTTTTAAAATTCAACTTTCATGACATCTATAATTGCATATCCTATCGTACCATTTCCTCTAAAATCACTTTTTCACGAGCTCTCATTTCTTAACACCCCTATTCCAGTACTTTTTTTGCAAACTCGTATTTCAAATGTTCTTGAAAATTGTTGTCGTTCTGTAGAATTTTTCTTCCTTCAATCATGTAACGGCACACCATAGAACTGGTATTGGATAAAGCGATGAATCTAATTTGATTTCCACAGATTCGAATCAGTGTAAGACAATCGGAAACTTTCTTCTTCAACCCAACTATGTGATTTTTCAAGCATTAGATCTTCCTGGGAAATCACAGTGGCACAGGGAACGGAACATATTTAGCCTCTGTGGATTTCACACTCCATAGAGCTCGTTTCGTGGTGATTCTGCACCCACCCATCTAAGCAAACCTTGCGTTGTTTGCTTTGGTTTGTAAATATATTTTTTTACCTGAGCGGCATATAAAAAATATAGACACATCGATTTTATAGTAAATCGGGATTTATATCGAGACTTTTATCTATATTTGCGCCTTGTCACATACTAGTCCAGCATTCTCACCGCCACAGTCTCACCACCTCCGCCTCACCGCTCCCTCCCGACGCCGCTCCGTTTCAATCCCTTTTAAGGCATTGCCGCGTAACCTCTGCCCCGACTGGAAGACGCGCGCAATCCGACGCACCTATCCACCCACATGAGGACGCGGAATTCACTCCCGCCCTCTTCAGTCCTTCCCTCCACCGCCCACCCCTTCGCACGCGGAAAGACGAGAGGAAGGAAATGAAAGGGAGCAAGTTAGGGGAGGGAGGGCGGGGAGGTGTCGGCTTCATTCTCACGGCTTGAGATTCGCAATGAGATCGCGGATCCGTAGGTTTATTATATATATTATATATATTATCCGCAATATTTATTTTTCGTTATTGGCCGTAGAGATAGCGGGAAACATCAAGGTGGTGGCGGCACATAAATATATTGAGTCTTCCAATATTTAGCAGTAGCCTACCGGATTCAGGAAGTTTTTCATGAACTCAGCTACCATGCACTGATTTACTCATAGACTCTGCCTAATACAACATTATATATTTAAATTTCATGTAAAATATTTAAAAAAACTTCTTCTTTGGCTTTTCTCTCGCAGCAATTTGTACCTCACTTGATTCCACGCAAAATTAACATCCTCCCAACATACTCCACTCGACTACAGTCTTTAGCATCACTTTGTATCTCAGTATATCCTGCATCCATTAGCCCCACATTTAAATTTCTCAGAAAACCCATCCCTCTCTCCGTAAATTTGCCTATAACTTCGCTCTTTGTTTCCTTTCTATCAATTCAAGATTATTTTTGGCTGCCTAATGGAGAAATCCTTAAAATAATTTTAGTAACCAAATATAAATATCTAATCGGTTCAATTAGTTGATTACTAAATCTCTGCGGTGGAGGGACTGGTTTCCTTATGTTGAATGATCTGGTTCCTAGGTGGCTTGCCACAGAACAATGATAAATATTATCATGATTCTGTGGGTCTCAGGGCTAAGTATAAGGTTAGATTTATTTTTTTCCTGCAAAAACCATCCATAAAGTGATTACTCGGTCACGAAGAATAAGTATAGAAATAAATTAAATTTTTGAGCGACGTTTAGGTTAAAGAATGAGATATAACTTTTACATTCAAGTGATGACCCTTCATATTATTAAGATAACTCCAATGACCATTTAGTGGATTATAGCCAGTTGAGACATTGGATAAATGTCAGACAGTATGCAGTAGCCCAGTGGTGAATATTGTGACCACTGACTGGAAAGGCTATAGTTTTAATTTGGAAGATGACAACTTCTCTGGTTTTTGTGAGCGAAAACTTGGTGGAAAACTGTAGGTTTCTAAAATAATCTTATTCGCAAGTTTTATAAGCTTTTCGACTTAATTCGAAATGAACAATTACATTCGTCAATCAAAACCAACGTTTAGGGTGATATTAGCAAATCAGAAACTGAAAAATATATGATCAAAAAAATTATCTCTATTCTATTTTTTAAAACCATTGATTTAGCAAATCTCAAAAGGTCCCCGGCCGATATGAACGCGGATCGGGTTAGTTAGGTGGCTAAAGCGTTCACATGACAATCAATAGATCGCCGGTTCGAGTCCTCCTCGGGCTTAGGTGCGGTGATATTTCTGGTTGTTCAATCCCTGGGAAACCTAATGTTAAGGAAAAAGCTTGTCGGCTTGTAGGAGGGTGTGGACTACTGGAGGCATCCGAGGAGCAAAAAATATTTTTGCGCCTCCGGGTTTGAGTAAACGTTTTCTATTCCACTGAGGCGTTGCCAGAATGACCTAGGACAAGGGTACAAGAAATGGGTTCAAATCATGCATAATTATTTCATAAGTAATTTGGATTGAAGAGTAGCTCAGGAAACGGTCAGAAATTTCCGTAAGAATCTATCTAAAAAATGATTGCCAAATTTTATCAATTGTTTTATTTTCCTAATCATTTCCGTTAGTATTAATTCCATTTAAATATCTGTGCTGTACAATATTCTACATTGCATGCTCTAACATTTTATTACACTATATTTACAATAAAATACTTTTAAGACACATAAAATGGAGCAAACCAAACTTCGGGTCAATGGTTCTCATTGGGAAACTTGTTGGGCTCAGTTGCTTAGGTTAGGCCTGAGAAAGAAGACAGCGTAAAGTAATTAATAATAGCAAAACATTGAAATAGATGAACAAGAAAGTATCTTAACGTAACATACGTTGATATAACAATTTAATAGGGTTAACTGCTGATTAATATTTTGGTGAAAATCCTAGTTAATAAATATATGCGGAATGATGTTCCTACTGAAAACATTTGCACCCACTCAACATGGAAAATAATACCAGAAAAACCTATCATTGACGAGGTATTCTAATTGTTCAATCATTGGATAGAAGAATATCTGTATTTATATTTGAGAAACTATCAATTGTGGTACGTGGACAGTTTAGGCTCAAAAAAATAGGCATCTGAACTGAGAAAAGCATTTTCCATTGAATGGCACGGCTGCTCTCATTATTTGCCTACCTGTGTATAAATTAAAAAGCACCTGGTAAAAAACTCATGATGATATTTTGACATTTATTTACATGAAAGTTATTGAATGAGTAACATTAAAACTGCCATCGGCACTTGCAAAATAATTAAAAAATCTAACATCGCTCTGTGGAAATATCCAATTTATACTGGGTTTCATTTTAGTACATTGTTCGTGAATCCAGGAATCCAATTCATAAAATGGATTGCCATCATAAACAATATCCAAAACCATCTTGAATCACCTTCATTGTGAAATGCACTCTGCTTCCCGGAAAATGCATTTGCATTCATTTTATAATTTTACAATTTTTCTTTACACAGTTCTAACGTCAATCTTACGAGTGATCGCAACTGCTCTTTGTGGTTTCCTTTTCCTCTACCAACTTTTACTTTAGATGGCTTTGGAAGAGTAGTTATTCAAATGTGAAGAAATTTTTTGCTCCTCATGTGAAGCCAAATTCTTTCATGTTAAACAGAAGTGTTTCAGAAGTCATTTGGATCGAATCTTTGTGCAGGGGTTTGCCCCACTCGTTTTAGAATATTTATAGCTTTTGAAGGACTAGATAGCCTCCAAAAAATCTGAAGTTACCTGTAAGAGTGAGGTTGAATGAAGGTCAGGTGGTTAGAGATGAGGGTGAGCGATTCTTGTCCACCTTCTTATCTTTACGCGTACATTTAGGTTGTCATTCGTTGGGAAGCTCGGGAATCCGCGTGGGATAGCAGTGGAGACACATTGGATTGAAGATGGGAGATAAAAAGATTTAAACCTTGCCTGGACTGTTGCCGTGAAAATATGAAGAACGAGGAAGTTCGGGGTAAGGGCAGTGAAAATTTGCCGAATCCGGTGAGTGAAGGTTGTCAGGAGATCCTGGGCAGTTAATAAGCCGTTTAGATGAGCCATTGTGAGCTTAAGAGAAAAATATTGAGAGGAATCACACTTACGTACGTCGAACGCATGATAATTCGGCACTCAGATAAGTAAACGATCTAAAGAAGTAGGAAATATTTTTGTGGAAAGAATAAAGTACGAAAATATCAAAAGGAGATTAAAATTATATGATACAATAAAAGACGAAGAAATTTAGTAGAAAAAAAATCATTTATTTAGGAGGATAAGGTTCCCTAAAAACAAAATCAAAGAAAATGATACGAGATAGGAGTTAGTACTTAGTGAAACAGAATTATGGTCAAGTCTTTTTCCCATTTAGGTAATTTGTTGATAGACAATGACTAAGCCCAGCCACACTTCTAAGCCCTACCTAACACAGCAGTAATTGTCCTTAAACCCCGCGATTTGATAAAATCACTCACTATCTCATACTGAATGTATCACATTATTCCGTCCAATCTACTTTTAAATTTTCCAAACAATGCCATGCTTACCCAAAATTCTCCAGTGCATCAAAGGCTTTAACGCTTCATTGAGGAATAAAATTACCTGTATCCGCTTTCTCGGCTTTTATGATTTTCTCACTGCAAAATATTCTCCTATCTTACAACAGTAAAAATTTTTCAATCGTCCACCACACACACATCTCAAAAACTTCCAATCTACTCGTACATCTCTTGGATTTTTGAACCCCGAACATCCAGTTGATTTGAATTTTTACACTTTCCTCATGTAGATCCCCACGAAAAGACTTCCTCCCTACATTTCTTCAACAATAACAATTTATTTTGACACTCTGTCAATTCTGCCAACCGAGGAAAATATGGAAAGGTTTACCTACTTCTGGTTTGATTTACCGGGGCGAAAAAAAAATAAATTCGATCCCAGTATTGGGTGTGGGAAGGGAGTGAGGGAGGAAGCGAGTTCGGAATTGAACCGTGGGAAACGCTCCCTTTTTCCTCTAACGTCTCCAAAATAATCGTCTCTTTGTATCTGTGGCGGATAGAGGGCGGGTTAGATAGGCGGTCGCTTCATTAAGCCCTCCAACCCCCCAGCACCCTCTCGCCTTTTCCCCTTCGAAGTCCCTCGACCCAGTGCCGCCAGACTCCCTCCCTTCCTTCGCACATGACCACCGAGTCCTCGCCGGGACCTTCTCCCCTTTTATCTTAGCTCACTGACCTCGCACCGCCGCCCTGCCTACCTCTCTTGTCAACCTCGCTTAGCATTATCTCGGCATCGCCGGGACGTCAATCCGAATATGTGGAGCTCCGCGCGCATCTAAACGTTATGAGTTCGCTCGTCCGACTGCCTCGCTTGTCTCGCTCGTGTGTACCTGTGCTCCACTCTCTCTCTCTTTTCCATCTCTCCGCCTCTCTCTCCTTACTCCCTGTCTTCCCTCCTTCCCTTTCCGTCTCACCACGACACTATCCTCGTGGGAATCACTCTTGTCCCAGGTTCCCTCAAAAATACGTTCCCTTCGCCTACGTTCTCTCCATTTTATGTGTCCTGTTTCACTAATGTGGAGTCCTATATCTATATGACTCACCAAGCGTCATTTCCAATAAGTTTGACGCGACTGTGTCAAAATTTTTGACATTTTTCAACTCCACTGTCCCTGGGAGGAGTAGCGCCTGGTGACCAATTAGGGTGCCGGGCATAGTGGACCCAGTTTGTCATGGGAGAACTCAAGTTCCAGTTTGTCCTACTTTTTTGGCCAAAGACCTTCAGATTGGTTTTTTTTCCATCACTAAATTTATCTTAGGAAGAATACATAACTTTTTTGAACATGTACATAGAAGGATTAAGGACTTTTGAAACATATCTGACATGATGCTGGTGCAAGTTAAGACAGTGAGAGAATTCACTACTTGCATTCTCATATCAATAAATATCTAAAAGTCAAGCTTTCAAAATCGACCTTAAGACTTAGGGTTGGGAATCTCTCGAAACACGAAGATTACAATCGGGATTACATTTCTAAGCCACAGAAAACACCAGCTTTGACAAGGGTTATATTTTTTGACGCCTCACTTCTTCCGGACCTAGTTAATCTTTGTAAATGAGATTGGATATATCTTGGAAATCCCAATCCTAAAATCCATTTTTTTTTCCAGAAAAACATGTACACACATGTTACAAAAGGTTCATCGATGAAATATAATGAATATATTTATTGCGATTTATGCATAAAACTAGTTTGTTCTTCCTAAAATTAACATAATGACATCTTTAGATCTTCAATTAGCGTATGAGCTACGATTTTTCGCACCGTCTTCCTATCCCCATTCAATATTTTGTCATAATTATATTTGGTAATGTTAGTTGAAAAAAGTGATCCAATCTGTCCGCCTTTTTAACTGCCCATTACATTCAAATCTACTAATGCTTGTGAAGCCTATTTTTCTCATTTTTAAGTTAACTCAAGTATATGTACGTATGCACAGGGCAGGGACAGCAGTGTTAGAAGAAGTGTATTTTTTAAAGAACCGTTTACCAAATGGAAGGGATTAGTATCTATCATTTGAAGAAGACTGAAGAGTGATAATTACATTAATATTTAGCCAAATTATGCGTGTCAGAACAATATCAATTAACTTTATAACTATAGTACGAGCAGAAATTGGAGTTTTCCCCTTTAATCAGTTGGTACGATATTAATCTAGCAGTTGAAATATATCTCCTTATTGTCTCTCTCCTGCTGTCATCTGTATGCGTATTCTAGTCAAATATGCTTTGTAAAATCATCTATCATGTTTTGGAAAAGATATTTCCTTTGCATTTGTAAAATGCTTCAAAGTTCTTTATCCGATTTTATTTCTCTGTGGCTTCTCACCAATTACTTAAATTATAAATTTTTGGTCATAAACTAGAACTAAAATTATTTTCAGCAGCCTACCTGCTTAGGGTAGGTTTTGATGGAACCTTGTACTACCCACTACTACACTTGAAAACCCTAATTAACATGATACAAGTATTCTTGAACTTCGTAACACATACTTGCATTGCAATAACTAGATAGAAAAATACCCTGAACCGGCAAGGTACATCTATTTATTACCAAAAATCATTCCTTCTTCAGCTGTGCAAATTTTCTACCTCCAAAATACATAATTCAAATTCCATTCCAAATGCCTAGTCTTTCCCTCCATTTAACTTGCGTCCCCGTCATCCTCCCCTCTATTACTGCAATCAGCATCCCATAAAGTTACATTTACATTTAATTAAAATAATTACCCTGAGAATTTCCTTTACCCGCTTGTCTTACATCACAAGTATTGTTACAAAAACACGGCATTTAATAAACATTTGGCCTATTATTCTAAATGCCGATTGGAGTTGTGCATTTTAGAATAATGTCCCATATGATGAGTCACTGAGGTGTTTTCCTAGCAATACTTGAAGAGTCGGTGCTAAGGGAAACCATAAGCATCGACCGAGAAGGCAGAAGAGCAACCAAATATTCAAAGATATGGATTGTAGATTCGAATAGAAGATGAAGATGGAAGTGAGGGAAGACCTCAGACGGACTGAGAAAATTACATGGGTTAAAACCGACGAAGAGACCCTCTATGAAAGTTTTGTTAGGAGTTTTAGGAATGTAATAACACGTAATAAACAAGTATGAATTCGATGGGCGCGAGAAAAGCATGCAAAGATAGGCACATAGAGATACAGTGCTGAATAAACTATTACATGGGAATAGTTTTACACGAAAGGACCCTAATTCAATTTTTTTAAATTAGTCTTATCCGAAAGGGAACGGCGTCAAAGGTACGTAGTTTGAATTTAGACATTTTTAACCTTGAATTTTCAAACTATTCCCAATTCGTAATGATAAAAAGGCCAATATGTCTCGTAGGAACAATTAAACTGATTTGAAACCGTTAAAATGTCTGTCAATTACTTATAAAACGCCATTGATATACATGAAATGCTTTTCTAAACTAGTTATATTGCAGAATTCATAATAATACAATAAAAAATTGTAGCTTAAGGAAGAAAAGGCGGAAATTGAGGAAGGTCGTGAGTAACTTGCGAGGGTCAGAGCTGAAAAGGGTATTCATAAGTAATTATGAAAATAATAGCGGATAAGAAAATAGCTTGAAGGGCTGATGCAAATTAATTCTCGGTTTAGAATCGACCAATGAAGGTGATGATGTATGCAAAGATGTAAAAATTACAAGAATCAAATTGTAACATGAAATGCATATGCATACACATTCCTAAATCGTGACGTATTATAAGAGAGGATCAGAATACTTAGGAGGCTAGTGTGTTGGCATCCCACCCAAAGATTCGGGTTCGGATCCCGTTGGTGACGGGATTTCTCCAAGGTAACTAGATCCCTAGTTGTGATGTTTGTTAGTGTGCATCGTAATTTGGATGGGACGTTAAATTGTGGAACCTAGGATCCTTTTCATAGGAGTAATCTACGTCCGGTTTCTCTCCTCCTTTCCACATCCCCTGAACATCATATCCCCATCTAGGTAACCACCTGTAACTGAAATGCCTTTAGTTATCATTCGTCTTCCCTCATAACTAATAGCACTACAGCTATGCGATACATAAATTATTTTATTTTTTGTATTTACGAATTGAAAGACAATAGTTTTAAAATTCACGTATCCATGCTAGAGACATCCTAAATATCCCACAGGGCAACCGACTTCGATGAAACATGGAAGCTTTCCGACTGGCATGTGAAGGCGCGATTTCATTCGGCGGGAATGATGGGAGAGAGAAGAGAGCGCGGGGGCGGGGAGACACCGGCGAGGAGGAGTAGGTAATCTAAGGACCGCATCTCGACGGTTGACGTTCGGATTTGTGGCGAGATCGACCGGGGAAGAAGGATATATAAAGAGAGAAACGAGGAGAGAAAGAAAGAGAGAGAGAGATTTGGAAGAAGGAATGGGATGAAAAATAAAAAGAACGCGAGAAGATGCACGAGTGCTTTTTTGCCATTGGCACCAGGACCTCATCTATGCCCCCCCTCCCTCCTCTCCCTCTCTCTCACACATACATATTTGCTCCCAGCCCACCATTCTCCTCCCCCTGTCATTCTTCACTCCGAGGATTTTCCTTAGGGGTCACAATCGACACGGGCAGGGGGGAGGAGGTAGAGAGGTGCCCAGATGGGAAGGTGGCGCACCCTTTTGTGTTCAAGGCTCCCCCTTTAACCATCCCAATCCATATCCCAGGCACACCAGCAGGGGCGGCGGACTTCGCAACCCACCTTGGACGCCTGACAGCGACTCCTCATCAGGGAGGAGGATGACTTAGTGCTCGTATAAAAAGGGCGGCCGTTTAAATGCGTGCGCTGCTCCTTAATTTCGATATATATACACACACACACACACACACACACATATATATATATATATATATATATATATATATATATATATATATATATATATAAAATATCTTCGAAATGGAACGCTCATCGGCGACACACAAATATATAAAAACACAGATGTAGATTTTTAGAATATAGAGACACAAAGAAAGGACACTCACAATTATATATATATATATATATATATATATATATATATATATATATATATATATATATATATATATATATATATATATTCCTACCCCATTCGTTGACTCCCCCCCCATTTGAAGTGCGCGTCAATGGCTTTGGGACGCTCGGGGATTGGCGTTGTAAATACCGATAGCATTCCACGAAAAAGGGCTCCTTCCCGGCTCTACGATGGCGGGAGGAGGTAGTGGTTGAGAAAAGAGGAGGAAATAAAAGAAAGCTTCTTTTTACACTCAGTAAAAAGAATGTGGTCATCTGTGATCACGCCTCTCATGAGACAGGCGCTGACTACGCCGCATTCTGCCTTCCGCTCAGTGAGCTATTGAAAGGAAGCCCTAGGAAAGGTTTGAGGACTCCGTGATTTATTTTGGGAACTTCGGGTGAGGGGGAGAAAACGGGATCCTACCTTTTTTTCGGCCAGTACTCTCTCTCCCCTTCTCTGATTGTCTTCATTCCAAATGCCACCTACTCTCTTCTCTTTGTAAGGGCGATATTTTCCTATGGCCAAACTTATACCTAAAATGAATTCCTGGATAATTTAGTTTGTTTTCATTCATTAGCGTATCCTTCTGCTTATTAGCTTGTTATATCATTCATGAAAAGGACCGCTAACTATTTTTTTCATTAATTTCTAAAAAATATTGCCATAATAAATGCACTTTAGATTGCCCTTGAAAGAAATATGTTTCAGAAAACCTGCCTACTAATTTCATTATTGACAAAAACTATCAATACCTAAGGCCGAAAATACGCGGAACTTACTAACCACTTATATGAAACCCTCATTTTGTGTGATTGTACGCGGAGTTTAAGTTTAGGTTAGATTTATGTCCATTCGTTTTATTAACCTACCAAACATTCATCATAACATTTCTCTTGCTACTTAAAAGTTAAATATAATTTGCACATAGTTTTGAGAAAATATTCAAAATGTTTCAAGGTATTAGTTGTGTATTTAGAAGACTAAAGTTATTTAATGATGCCTCGAATAATTATTAGTATGTGTGACACTCTATGCATAATAGAAATCAACAAGGGTAGACTGTAAAAAGAATGGATAAAAGCCGTAAGTAAATATTCTGCCGTTAGAACAGGTCGCAGGAAAGAATGGGCCAATAAAATGAGACGAGGAAGTGTAGAAAATGAAATAGAGGAATACGTATAAGTACATGTGCGTATTAGTATATATACGCACACAAGTATGAATAAAAGGGGAACTGAATGATAGACGAACTAATGAAGAATCACAGATTTGTTGTGAGCGTAATCTGTGCAAAAATACGTAAAATGGATGGTTCAGTAAGTAAGACAAGAGGATAAATTTGCCGATAGAAAATGAAGAAATTTAAAAATGAAAGATAGAGGGGATTAAGAATATTATGATTCACTAGGCGAGAACTGGAGAGTAAATTCGATTAACGTTAAGATTGAGAGTAACGAATATAAAATGTTTATTAATTGTGAACATTGGAAGTACAACTCATGGAAGCATTTCAATTATTACATGTGTACTATTTTCACGCCTTGTAATTAATGCCATTTTTCCAAGTTTTGAGAAAAATTCTAAAATATATATGTAAAATATCTGCAAGTTTAAGAAGAGCCCAATCAATGGATTGAAAAATAGCAAAGAAATAAATTAAAATTCTGAGAAAAGCTTTTAAAATCATTGGAAATATTTTTGGGAAACTAAATTGATTTCATGATAAATAGAATTATTATTATTATGAAAATAATATGTAAACATAATAAAAATACTCAATGTAAAATCGAGAATTTGAACAATCACAACAAAGCTGGTCTGAAAGGATTCAGTATCTCTTGTAAACCCAAGTTTGAAACGAATTTTGTTAACCCATGGAACGTGTAGCATACAGGTATATCAAAAAATTTTCTATTCATGGTAATGCAGTTTTTCAACTTCAATTTTTACTCTTTCATACTTGTTTCACAGTCCAGCATGAGGTTCCATTGCGACACAAATGGCAATAAACACACAGTCAGTACCATTTGAGCTTAGACAAAAGCTGAAGTGATCAATAGTTGAGGTATGGGGATGGTACCTAAATGAAGTCATGAAATAGAACGTAGCCCACATGGTGAACTAAAGGTAAATGTATGGAATTGCTAAATGGAAAGGAAAAAGAGACACGTCATCTTGAATGGAATAAAAGTTTAAAAGTGGAAAAAGTTTAATCTGAGATCGGAAACAACACTTCGATGTCTCAGATGTGACCGAATCACCCTTGACCTTTGAGTCACTCCATTGGGATCGCTCGTTCGCACGACATTTTACGCCCAACACTCAAAAAAAAATTTTCAACTTGTGAGCACTCGTGAACACCGGCTCGCGATGAATAAACAAAAGCACTCTGGAAAATGGCTCCCTTTACTTCCCACACCCAACCGTGACGGCGGCGACTCGGGCCACAACAACCACACAACGACGCCCGTCGCAGAAAAGTGTTTGCGCCTGTGTGCGAGAGAGAGAGTGGTTATTATTATTGGCCGGTAGTTTTCCCGGCGGGGTTAATGGTGGCCATTTGAGCCCATAGTTTGATTTAGTGCGTTGTAAATGATCAATGGAGAACGCAACCCCGGAGTCAACCTCCCTACATATCATGCTCCGCTCCCATCTAACCTCTTCCTCACTCTCCTTTTTCCTCCCTAACCTCTCCCTCTCTCTCCTACCTCCATTTCCCTACATATGCTTACGTGAACATCCCCTTACTCCTCATCCGCCCAAGAATCCATTATGTCTCCACATTACCCATTCACGGTCCCCGCCCAACCCCTCAGACACCACCCCTCTCCCAAACAACCCACCCACCTCCTCCCCCCACACTCACACACACCCTCAATAACTCCCCCCCTTCCGCCCACCCCATTCGACATTTCTCAGCCTCCTTCCCGTCCCTCCATGAAGACGTGCGTGTCCCAACGGAGCGCAAGCCCTCCCCCTCATGTCCCCGCGGACGCCCACCATAATCCACGCCGCATCCCAACCGACCCCACTCCCTCCCATACCCCGAAAAACCTTCCCATCATCCCTTTTGTAATGGCTCTCCCCCCGGGACCATATCTTCGCTCTTTTCTTTTTTATCACCGCGGGATATCTCCACCCGCAAGAGACGCAGGTGACTGCGGGGGAGAAAGGATTGGGGGCCCGTGCGTCCGGACGCCTTCTTTCCTCAGCGGGGCCGCACTCTCTCCCCTCCCATGTTGTCATCTTTTCTTCCTCCCACATACACTAAGGATACGGGATGCATGTCACCGGTGTCCCGAGTGTGGAAGGTGGACCCGAGATTGCGCGGAAAAGACGATCAAGTGCAGTTCTGGGTTTCTTCAGCCTCCAAGGCCGAGAATGAATCGGTCGACTATTAAAAAGTCTTGAATGGCTTTGATTCCAAAAAACCGAGGCTGTTCTAGCATCACCAACGTTTTTCTGTGGCAGGAAAATCGTATTAAAGCTCTCTATGCTACTTACAATCCTATACTCTCCATTTTGGTCTTCTTGTGGTTCAAATTGATGAAATAACCTTTGAGTTACCCCCCAACCATAAGATATGTAACTACAGAAAAACATTTTGTCAGGCTTTTTAAATATTTTTTAAGTTTGAAGTAGACGTATGCAGCATTCTGTAGACCGGTTACTACAAACTTTTGAGTAATTTGGTGGAATTAGAGAAATTGCACGAGCTACGGGGCTATTCCCGAATACTTTTTCATTTAGTAATTGCAAGCACTTAACTAAATTATTTAAAAAAAACATTTTTGAATTGCTTTTACATATAATTAGTAAGAAAAAGAACGGAGGTTTATGTTCATTAATCATTGGCTAGCGTTTTTTTATTGATTCACTTGAATATTCATTGTATCAATCATAATTATAATCGCCTGTGTTTCTCAACAACATTGCCTAATATCCAAGGCACTCCAGTAAATTTAGGTACATGAAAATGAATGGAAAATAATTTCTATGTCCATTCGTCAGAGTTTTTCTTATTACACTTTCTCTCTTTTTTCATTGGGGTTTGCGCTCGAGAGATAAAAATGAACGACCGCAAAATTAAAATTATGTCGGAGAGAAAATATTCTTATATTTAATTCATTTAGAGTATTATGCGTATTGAAAGTAGGTTTTTGACAATGCTCACTACTAATGCTCCCCTACATACTACTCGTATTATTTAGAGAACATCCTCTTTGCCAAATGAATATTCTTCCAGAATTCTTTGTAACTTCTGTGTTCATGCTATCTAATAAGCCTATCCCCTTCCTTCCTCGAATTCTCTGACCAAACATACCATGATTTTCAACGACACATAACCGTTCATTGACTCTTTTCTGCCTATTCGGATTTCCTCCAGCAAATTCCTCTCTTTGACCACCAACTTTAAAACTTCATGGTTTGCCATCCGATCTGTCCAAATTATTTTCTCCAATCTACGCCAAACACCCATCTCAAAAGCCTCCACAATTTATGCTCATCCACAAAGACCAGGCTTAAGTTCCATCAAGTGCAATGCTTCACGTTATAATATACAAGAATATTTACTTCACATCTTTTATTAGGGTACATGCCATCAATTTTGCTCAAGTGAAAAACGAATAAATTTTGATGGAATATGATGTTTAATGTATGATGAAATTCATCTAATATTTGCAGAATTATGTATCCATTCTCATTTTCTCCTACATTCTTTAATGTGGCTGGTAATGAGGAAAGTTCTCAGTATAATTAGTAGAAAGGCATGCGAGCTCCTTGAAAAATCATCCGCTTGTACTGCAAAGTAGAGTGACTGGTAGATTGGTGGAAAGTGGGTTTAAATGGCCAAACATTTCTGGCATTTATAAAATATTTTCCGAAACACCACCGTTTCGAGCTAGCTGAAGAATGTGACTAAGATAAAGATTCATTCAATTTTTTCTCATACTACTTCACTCTGCCAATACTTCTATCGTTCCTTATCTGACTCCATCCTTTCTCTTTCTCTCTCCCTTTCCTCTTTCCTTCGCCACGAATTCAACTTTCCATCCTCGGCGCAAGCCTTCCCTCCTCGCCACTCCTCTTAACTTTCTTCCAGTCCACCTTCTTCTCCTGCTCCCTTCCACACCCCTCTTTCCACCCCCCTCAAACTTTATGGCCGTCACTGCTGTCGCCAAACATGTCTCAGGGAGGAAGCGAGCACGGGGCTGGAGGTCAAAGTGATTCGAGGAGTGGCGCTAGTGGCGTATGGACAGTTGACTGTCAAACCAGCGGGAGGTCGCAGCTGGCGGAGGGGAGGAGGTTCAAGTCCGATGGGGAGAGAAAGAGAGAGAGATGGAGGAAAGGAGGGGAGGAGGATTCTGGATATCGAGGAGACCGACGGAAAGGGTTTTCCTACGATGGGGAAGGAGGAGGGGAGTTTGGGAGCGGTGGAATGGGCCGAAAAGGGGTGGGAGAGCGGTGGAGGAAGAAGGGTGTGCAGGGGGAGGGGAGTTGAGTGGACTCGCGCTGAAAGGCTCCACGGGTCGAATGGTACGGGCGGGAAATTGATTGCAGGAAACGGGAGGGCTTGCGCATGCGTGTTAAAGGGGATGGCGAATATTTCCTCCCAAGAGGGAGAGAGAGAGAGGGAGGGTGTATGTGTGTAGGACTGTGTTGTGAGACGTGGGGGGAGAAGAGCGGAAAGATCACTCCGGGGAGAATTTTATAAATGCACACTGGCTAACGTGAAAGGGGAGACAAAAGGATGCTCGGGGGAGGGGGATCATGCCGAGTCACGTGGTGGTGGGCGCAAACGACCGAAAGGATGAATGGAAAGAAATGAATGAACACTGGTGAACACGATTCAGACACCCCGGCCTACGTGAGAAATGGGGAGAGAAATGCCATCGTCCCAGCAATGGCTTATGAAGGAAGCGTGTATGAAATCAGGAGTATTCCTTTGGGATAATTGGGACGGGGAATTTTGTTTAGAGAATATTATTCTTTGTGCGTGGGTATTGTGAGTTCAATGTGTCAGTTTGACGTTTTAGCCATGCGTCAAAGAATTATATGTGCTCTTGGATAGTAAAACGTATTCAGAATTAAAACATTCATCCTCGGTGTCCAAAAATGCTTCGAGCGCTTCTACGTAATTATTTTCATTTCAAATGCCTGTATTGTACAAACGAAGATTTATTATTTATAAGGAAAGGAGTTAGTTATCAATAAAATATTTTTATAACAGTCATATGATACCATACTAATAGGCACAAAGTCATCTAAATTCAACCTCATTGCAAAGAATATTATATCATCAGCCACTTTTATTTAAAAATATTTCAGCGGCATAAAAGTTTATTCCAATCATACATTGATAATCTAAGGAACTGCGGGAGATGCCGGAGCACTAACTTTTAACGAAATCATCCGATAATATGTATTTCCATGCAACAATGTCAGGGTGTAAAAATCATTCGCCTTGACCGGGATCCGAACCCGGATTCCTCGATCAGTGACGCTTGAAGATATGAAGTTGAAAGGATGCAGGTATGGAAATGGAAAGTGATTTCCAGCAATAATATCCTACAAAGGGGAGAGATAATATGCCAACAAAATTCGTCCTCTAGGGACCTTAGTATTGCCCAAATGGGAGTTATCCGGCATTTTTCTGAATTTAAATTCTCTCATCCGGAAGTTTAAGAGGGAGAATTGACATTTTCTTAATGCTAAAGAAACAATTATTTTCGAACTGGTTTTCATTGACATGGATTATTTTCAGTCGACGAAAACACTATTTAAGTCGGAATGAAAATGCGAGGAATGAAATATGAATTCTAACTCACAACATATGGGAAATACTGGCAAACTATTTTGTACAGACTCCACAATGAGTATGAGGAGATTATTTCTACAAAAAAAGCTCTCTGTTAATTATTTAATATGTTGCCATTACTTCCTCTTTTACCCTCGTAATTTCTGTAATAAAATCTTAAAGATTAAAACTCCATAAGGAACACCTCTAATGCCATGATATTCTTTGGATCACTTGCTTATCACAGATTGTGTGATAGCATAACTAACGTGTCTTCCTATGGTTTTTTTAAAGGCTATATCTATTCCATTGTTTGAAAGCTATGCTACATATTTTAAGAGAGACTGCATCGATATCATACTACTGATAGAGAATTAATTATTTAGCTCGTAGCTGGTATTGAAAAATATTTTTTTTAATACTTTTATTAATCGGTTACTACAAATTAGTAAACACAGTAAAGAATTAGGGGATCCGAGGTGACCCGGTGAGTCCGAACTGTGGGTAACGGTTTCTTCCGTCAACATTAGGCGTCGTAATCATATCCAATTTTGGGATTGGGGGATTATTTCTCCAGTATTCTTTTGTTGCCTTCATGTTTGCTATACTAAGGTGTTAGTCTAGGGATGCCATCATAAGTAAATTCCGTTGCTGATTCAATGGGAAAAGTTTAAGCCTAGCAGTAGTAGTAGCCTAGTAGATATTTAGACTACTAACCTCAGGACTTCAAGTTGAAAAACGGATAGTACTTTTGGATAACTCCTTGCGAAATCCAAGTGGTGCCGTTTTATTAACACGACGAAGGAATTTGAGTGATGAAAAAGGCATAGAAACTGAAGCCGTACCCTCAATTCGTCTCATTTTCTATGACTTAGCACAGTTTGCGCTCTATCATCACCTGTCAAAGCCAACCTTCGGCTAGATTATTGTGGATAGCCTCTTATCGTTCTGCTGCTTGCATTTCAATATATTATTTCATATTAATGTTAATTCTCTGATTATATTATAAAAAATTGGGAGAAGAGTAAAGAGTTTTATTGATTGACAATCGATATTAGTTAGAATGATTCGAAATGTAGTTATTAATTTATGTATGGCCATAATATTATTTAACAATTTCCCCGATGACGCTGTGTATCGTTGAAATCTAGATCAATTTTCGTGAAAACTTGTTAAAATTGCAATTCTGCGCGTAAAGATAAATTAAATATAGTTATCAGCAATTTTGCGATGACCTCATTCAAAATCATCTGTTTTATTCCATCCATCTTCACCAATTGAACTCTGGAATCAGCCAGAATATCTCATTTGATAAGAGGGTAGGTGAAGTACACAATTTGGAGGCTGAGTTAGAGAGAGAGAAGCGGTGAATGAGCATTGAAAGCATGGGATGTGCTTGAAAAACTTTTAAAAACAATATTAGGAATATCCAAAAATCATTTGAAAAAGATCATGACGAACAATAAAAGCATACGGTCTAAGAGGATTACGAGATGAGGAGTATCGAAGCCCTCAGCACCAGAAGAGCATGTAATGGACGGTGTAGAACGTAACTTAATGCAATCGCTGCATATTCAAAGGCATCAATACAAGAGTAATTTAGTTATGCTTAAAAACAAAAACATATTTAAATGTAAAACTTTGCTCAAGTAAAACCTGGTGTAAACGTAAGTAGTTAATCTTGTGACTTAAAAAACAGAAAATTATGTATAAAGCAATTTACGAATAAAGCAAATATGAATGAAGTATTCTGAAGCATGGATGATATTAAAACCGGGGTAGATTTCATAGTGTTGCTTGAAATTGGACACTTCTTTATATTTGCCAACCCGAAAGCACAAAAAAGACCGACCATGGGTAACGTTTCAGTGACCATGACCAGCTTCATCACCCGGAGAGATATCACTTATCTCAACCTGACAAACGGGAAATATACGCCGATGATCTCAATAAATTTTATTTCAGATTTGGTGCAAATAAATCATTTAGTTAAGCACCGTTCTTTTTATACATTCATCCCACGTTCCTGCCCCAACCTGTGGCAGCACGCCGTGGGTCAAATTTCCGGACGAAAGCCCACCCCAACACAAGGGAAACCCCCCTCCCGGGAATCTCGGCCTGTTTCCCTTTTTTACGCCCGTTCCATCCTTCCCGACCCCCGCTTCATTCCTTCCGCCCGCCACTACATCACCCGACCTCCGCTCGCATTTCGTCCCCTCGGGAGAGACGGATCACCCCCTCCCTGTCGTCCTACCCCCAACACGCCCGTGGGCGCCTCTCAGTGGCTGTCGACGCCTGCACCATGCGAGGGCGACCCCACTATCCCGTTCCCCCCCCCCCGGCAAACCGACGAAAGGCTACCGCGGAGGGAAGAAGGGAACGCGAAGAAAGGAGGTTCGTAAGTAAAAAAATCCTATGATGGGAGACGAGTGATCCAGAGACATTGGGAAGGGATACAGGGGGGGATCACCGAAGGGGTCCGCCAGAGAGGAAGGGGGTGGGAATGGTGGGATGGGGTGGGGGAGGGCGTCGGCTCACGTGTGGTCCATTGAAAAAGATTTGGGGTGAAGGGAGTCAGGTAAAGGTATGGGGAGAAACAGAGAGATAGAGAGATGAGGAGGGAAGGAGAGATGGTGGATGGGTGATTCGGTCGTTGCACGCGGGCCATAAAGGGATTTCAACACTAAAAATATCACGTTTCATTCACGTGTGGTTCTTTTGTTTTAGTCCTCCTTTTTCCCCACTATCTCTCCCTTTTCCGAAGGGGCAGGACCCTACTTCATCCGTGAGTAAGTGAAGATGTTTCTCACATTACCGTACGGGGAAAGGAGGGCGAGGGAACGGGGGGTGGGGGGAAGTCCCGGGCTCGAACCGTGACGCGTTCCCGAAAATGTAACAATGGGTCCCGAATGAAGGGGTTATCGAGGGAAATTACTCTCTTGCATCCCTCGCCACAGCGCACCGTCCCTTTTGGATTAAGGGGGTTGAAAACTCGACGCGAAGCCGGGGCTAGCCGCGGTGATATTGCCCTACGGTATCGGGGTAAACGGAACTCTTACCCTCGGTTCGAATGGATGAATGGTCTCCACCCGCCCTTATTTCGCGCGGATTCATAAATCGACTCCGATAACAACTGAACGTCTCCGGTATCCCCATACTCCGACCTTCGTGATCATCCACTACTGGTATCTCTTCGGGAATCGATACATTATTTTCTGAGCGTGAAAATGGACCGTGCCCTACACCCAGGACCCATATCTTTCCTGTAAATGCCTCCGCCCACTTGAATGCAGCAGCCTGGCTTAAATTTCTGGTTAGTGATCTATGAGTCAGCTAATGTATTATTTTCTGAGAATGGTAAATACTCTGCTTATAGTAGTTTGAGAATATCCTATGGGATTCTGATTTAATAGGATTGCAGGGGAGATATATTTCTTGGATGCAGTGAGATATATAGTTGATTGTTGGCGAAGAAGCAATCTATTTAATGAATTTTTCGGGATTATCTCATTAAAAAGTGCAACGAAAATGTTAATATATTAGGTTTGGTAAATTCTGGAGGAGAAAACAAAAATGGACTTGGACATTTATAGAAAGAGAGATGCCGAGCAAAAGGATGAAAGGAAATAAGTGATAGGATTCAAAAACTAAAATGAATTGACGAAATTGACTACATGCTTAGAAAAAGAGTACGTATGTAGAAAAGTGGTCAAGTAAAATGTTTCTTTTTTATCAAGACTATAAAGAAATAAAATATCTTACCTGAAGAAGTTTTAAACTCTTCCCTCGATAAGTTATGAGGATTTTAAAAAGATTTCGACAACATTTGTTGAAGTTAAAAAGTAAGTTGACTGGTTGAATTTTTGCTCTCTCAAATATGAATTTATTTATGTGAATATACATTTAATAAATTTGGATTAAAACCATTACCACCAGACAAAAATAATTTCTTATATTTCATGCCTGAATAATTAAAAATCAAAGACATTTTATCAATTCATCTTACCAGCTGCCCGTGGTATTATTAATCTTAGTTATCATTCCGACAAACTAATGAGGAAATTTGGCATTCATGGAGGAATCAGTTTTATTTTACCTGAATAAGCATAAAGTTTGTTAGCAATGTAGAAATGATAAGTATAGTTCTCCCTTGCAATTGACGTAGAAAAGTTTTTTTCCCTACAGCGAGCCGTCTTTGGAAAATAAAATTAGTCCAATGAGAATTTTATGATTAGGTGAAGTGCCATATTATTATTGGTATCCTGTCGCTTAAGGTAGGTTTTGGATGGACACACACTGAAGTCGCTACATTTCTTAACCTTTCTTGAAAAGTTTAACGATTAAAAAAATTATTAAACAAAACTTCTGGACGGAACTGTGTTGCTAAAATTTTCCCAAACTCATCAAGAGATTATTTCAATTAATTAAACGTGAATATTTTCATGGATTGTACACCAAATTTTGCAATTTGTTTCACGATTTCTGAAAATTTTACAATAAGAAGATGAATGACACCAGGTACCCAAATTAAAGTTGTAATGAAAAGAGTACCGAATTCTTTAATATGGAATGTAGCTCTGTATGATATGAAAACACTTACTTCTTGAGGCAAAAGGTTCAGCTTGGATTAAAAGATGTTGAGATATGAGTGTGCAGAAGAATGGAGGAAATATAATGGACAGTAAAGAAAACAATCTTTGAATTCTTTGGCATAGTGAGGGAAGAAACATGTGTTAATATAAGTTCAAAGACAGGTCAAGTGAATTTAGGAGATATTGAGAGGCATTGGGATACAGAAGACGGTAGTATAGGGGAGAATTCTGGAAAAGCGAGGTAGGGGGAGGAAAGGAACAACCATTTTGAATTAAATTAAGGAAGACAGAGTTCATCCAAAGATAAAGAACGAGTTTTTTGAAGACGTAGTAACGGGTTTATAGATATTTAGTACCTTGTTCGTCAAGGCTTAAAATTTCAATAGTATTTAGTGCCCTGGTCCTTCAAAAACCCATTCAAATTCGGTAAATTTATTACCAGCGCAATTCCTAACATAATGTAACTTTTCTTAATGCGATCTTCCAGTAGGGGAGCAAGATCAGACATAAAAACTGCAAGATTCTTTAATATTGCGATAATTCAGTTCGGTAGGAGTTCGTGGGGGACCGGGGGTTGGGAACGGAACGAAGGGTTGAGATTGGGAGGGTTGGGTTTGGGGAGTGGGTGGACGGGGAGGAACGGGGGAAAGTAAGCGGAAAGGGGGGGGCATAGTAGAGGGTAGGACGTCTGTCTACACTCACCGGTTATGCTGACCGCGCCACGTTGATGCCCGGTATAGGATATCGGGGGAGATAAGCGGGAAATGGCGCGGGTGTGCGAGGGTCGGCGGGGAGTTTGTGTGCGCTTGTGCGTGTGAGTGCGTGTGTGCGGGTGGGTAACCATGGCGACGGTCGGGGTGGCAAGAGTGGTGGGAGTCGGTTGGGAGAGTGGGATGCCGAGATTGGGAGACGGAGATAGCGCCATGCGCCTCGTGTATCATTTCAGAGGGAGAGAGGGTGACATCCGGACCAGCTCTCTCCCTCCTCCACTCCCTCTTTATTATTTCTACTACATCTGCTCACCGTCGTGTCCCTCTAGTTAATTTTTATTTTATTTCTCAAATTTTTTTGTGGCTCCGTTTCGCCTCTAACGAAAGAGAAATCTCGTGAAATAGTTGCCCATTTCATTTCGCCCCCGAGGGGTATTTAAGGCATTCATATCAATCACCAATAGCCAGCGGTAAATATGGAACCACAACGAGCGTTATTGACTTTTCCGGGAAAAAGTATTGGAAGGAGCCATTTATTTTTTATCCGAGAATCGAGGTAATTTTTCACGAAAATATTTCGTGCGTGTTTGGCCACTTATGCATTGTCAAATGCCACCCCTCGTGGCTAGATCTTTTGTGAAAAAAATATGTATTCAAGCCCAAACAAAGAAACTGACGCTCCTCAACGGACAATGACAATTATTAGAGTACCCAGCATTCTGCGTACTCAAAGATTTAAAATATTGTCCATGCATTTTGTCATTGTAAACCACGTATTCTGCTTTTTTTAATTATTGTAAATTCATCATTTCCGCAATGGATATGGAGGATAATAGTAGGCAATTTGAATGGAATTAAGGGATAAAATACTAGGTAGGCTGAAACGTAATGCACACATGATTGTAGACCACAACAAAAATTACCCTTAGAAGCACTCCTGGTGGTATGTGGAAGTAACATCCCCCCTCAACCTTCATGCCCAGGTTTGAGGTCATTTCATTCATCCAGTGTATTTTGAGAAGCGGAGGTATGCAACGGTAGATTCTTCTCAGAATATACAGACACTAAAACACCTCTGACGTCGAGTTTGTCATGCTAAAGGCAGCCTGGCGCCAATAATCTTGCAACATGACAACGCTCGTCCACACACCTCGCACGAAACTGAAGAGGCTCTACGAAACCTGAAATTTGAACCGACTCAACACCCTCCTTGTTCCCCCAATCGTACACCTTGCGATTTTTATTTTTTCCACAACTCAAGAGGAACCTCGAGGTAAATCATTACACCTCGGACGATGAGGTGAAGGCAGCTGTCAAGTCCTGGATTCGAGAAAAGCCGGAAGAGTTTTTCAGTGGCGGAATGAAAAAACGTATTATACGTTGGGAGAAATGTGTTAGATTTAACGGCGACTATGTTGAAAAATAAATGTATGATTTTGAAACTTAATAATTGTAATTTAATATATTCTTGCTCGATTTTCCTATTTGTTTTTGTTTGTGGTCGACAAGCTTGTGTGCGTTAATTTCAGCCTACCCTTGTATATACTGAGCTAAAGAATGAGTTTAAGTAATATTTGATGTGATAGTTATACTTCTTTTTAAATATTTCATGAAAAATAGAGCAACATCTTGGATGAGCTGCATTTACAAGTGAAAATATACCAGCAGTAGTATTACTACCGTTTTCATTTTTCAAGCAATCGAGTTAAAAAGACAATTCTATGGTTCTCATGTGAATGATTGCGATGGATGAACAAATTGATAACGAGTTATTCTGTTATTCTATATTATTTGAGATATTGTGAAACAACTAATGTTTTTTGATCAGTGGGGCATTTTATGCTATCTGTTAAAGCATAAGGGGGTTTTGAAAATTTAAACTCGGATGAACGGTTAAATGAGCAATATAAGAGTATGAAATAAAGAAAAAATCTATGGATGTGAGCAGGTATTTATCCTGTGGGTAGTAAATCTTTCGAGATAAAGTTTTCAAGGAATATTAATTGAAGTGGAAAAAAAAGTTTCATTCTTGGTCTGAGTGTTCGAAACTTTCTATTTTCCCCATACAAAAGAGTTAAGGTTTATCTTGGACCACACCTGAATGGAAAGGTAAATTTGTTTGGAAAAATATTTAACGCTACGCGTAGTGTTAAAGAGATATTTTACAGCATGACTAATATATTTATTTCACAATACACGAAATATATCTAAGTTTTCAGAAGGCTGCTGTTACGATGGCGAACCCATTTCGTTATAAACATTTTGTGTGGTTGATATTCCAAGCTGAAATGTGTTCATCAGTTTTCGATGCATTTTTTTCGTTTTATTTGCATCTGATGATTGGGATTGTCGAATTCCAGGTAACCTTCGTTGTATGCACAATTAATTACAATTTAATGTCTTTGATATTTAAATCACCGAAAAAATCAAGGGTGTGTAGCAGAATCTGATTCAAGGAAGGAGTGATAATGCCTCCGAATCTGCAAGGGGGAGATACCGATTCCACGTTAAGCATCCAAGCTCTCCTGAGCACTGAACCCCGCCACATGCCCGCAAATTCGTGATGCCACTCTCCCTGGAAGCATGGGCGTCTACGCCATTGCGTTTGTTCTCAGAAACTATGTATAAATTATCCTTTGAACAGCTTATGATTTCATGAATACCGTAGATATTATTGAATAGGCAAAAAAGGGTATCTGATGAGGTGATAAATTAAACAAGGTCAATATACAATTCTTAAAGCGATGGCCTTTTCATCCACTTCAACACTTCGTCAAATCATATACATTAGTCACACCCTAACAACGTGTCACACATTATTGCACGTTTGAATCAATAGGCCGTGTGTTATGCGATGGAGAGAAACGAGAGGGTTTATTTACCTCGGAATACTAGGCGGAATTGCAAGGAAAGGGAAATTAACCACCAGAACTATGTCTAACTAATGACACCTAGTTTAACTATCTAGTATAATCTGAGTAAACTTTTTAGAGACAATTAAAGAAAGCATTAAACATAGCGATGAAAATAACAATGTATATTTTTCTCTTTTTCACGCTAAATCAACCGATTATTTTCTACTTATGCGTATATACATTTTCTAAATATTTGTTACTTCGCTTTTAAGGCTAACCGTGGGAGATTTACTTCAATTACGCCTTATTAACTACTACTAATGTGCAATGTGCACTCACTTTTGCTTTTTTATTTAAACAAAGACAAGGAAATAGGATTATATAAAAAATGAATCAGTTAACCTCAATCCATTAACTCCAAACCGATCTTTGATATGAAAGATGTATCCACAGGAAATATGTATCCAGGTGATGACAGTATTTCATGCGATATATCAAGTAATATCAGTAATTCGATGTATGGATAACATCGCATATCTACTGTATAATTAGTCCGTAGAAAACGTATTGTTCATATTGTTGATAAAAAAATATAGTTGTCTACTGCAACTATAGCATCTACAATGTTTCTTAATGGGAGGCTGCTGCATCACTCATTTCTCTTAACACACATTGTATGCACCTACTTCTAGATTGTGACCTTAATCATCTTCTTAGTTCAAAAAGTCATCATTGTTCTTTCGTATCGAAAATGACTTCTACAGGGAAAACAGCCTTTTTACCTGAAAAAACTGTAATTGTTGACCCTAGCTATATTTTTTCTCAAAAATATCCACGTGGATCTGGCCTATATGAAAATGTATCGGCATAGTTTAAGTATTTCTTATTCTCGCAGGATCCTTTTTGCGACCTAATTCACTCTCCATGTTCTCGAGTATGCGCGCTGGACAGTCTAATTCACCCTAGGGTACGGGATTCCGGAAAGAGTGTATTCATTCACGCCTACACTCCGGAAATCACTTTCTTCCCCGAACCGATTCACGCGGTAAGTTAGTTCCTGAGAGAGATACGATGGAGATCGCGGGACTACGGCGGCCGAAGGGAATTTATTCACCCCGCGACACCGTGGCCCTCGCTCTCCCCGAAAATGAGAAAGTGGACCCGGGCGAGCAAAGTCCCTACTCCGGTCCCCTGTGATTTCTCCTGGGCGCGCCGTAGCATTTCCCAGTCATCGTCAACCGATTTCCATCCTTAGCCGTCATCGGCAGCGAAGCCATCGCCGCCGTGTCCGGGCCCTCCTCTCCCTCTTTTCCACTCTCGTTCCTCCCCACCCCGTCCGGTCACTTATTCAAATGCGCCCGCGGGCTTCTCGAAGAGTATGGGGGGTGGTGTGAGAGAGATGGAATAATGCGTTTATATACACGCATTTAGGACCTTCGCCGAGTGGTGGGGAGGGCAACGGGAGGGCGTGGGAAAGAGCACGCGACCCCGCGCTCAATTATGGATCATCATCCTGCCCCGGATGGGTGGATCGAGAGGATGAAAAGGAGAGGGGGTGGAAGGAAGATAGGGAGAAGTGGGGTTGCCGCGAGAGTAAAATAGTCTCCCTAAGGATAAGGTAAGTGTGCCAACACACCCTCCCTGCCATCGCCTGGTCTTCCGTCTCGAATCCTTCAAAAAATCCCACCCCGATTTGAAACGCTTCTTTCGAACACACACATCCCTTCCATTCACTACCAAAGGTTTTCTCTCCGACGCATATGTTCGAGGATACATACATAGACGAAGGAATATTAGTAATTATATACAAATACTATATGTGATGAAAGGGCAAGGATGGTAGGGTACTCAAATGATAAGGCAACTGCCTTGGGATTGAATTCCGACTAGTGAATGGATGCTGCGGTGGTCTAAAATGGATTTGGTGTGCATTAATAATGTCAAATAACTTGAGCCATCGAAGGAACTAAAAATGTAGTAAATATTACAAGGATTTGAGTTGGGATGATAATATGAAAACAATGGAAAAGGAACAGATGGAAAATTTGTAATTTGCATTAATAATTTCTTCCGCGATCCAGGTTATAACTCAATGAGGCATTCTAAGGTTCCGACCTAAGCAGGCAAAATCAGGGTTTATATGAATAAAATATTAGTGGAAGTTACAAATATTCCTTTAACTCTTTTCCAATTTGGAAAATGTCCACAAAATGAAGCCTTTTAGGCAGAGGAATGCAGAAACATTAAATGGATTGACAAGGAAGGAGTATTAGCTGGTTGTAGTGAAAATCATGGATCACGGTTAATAGCTGAGTACCATCGATTAAAAATGGGAATGTATGAAGAAAGGTATATCGAAAGCCGCAAAAAAAACTATGTGAACCGTAAAAGGGAAAAGGACAAAGAAATAATGGATCACAGATGAGATGATTACAAAGATAGATAAGAAAAGAAAATGGGAGAATGTAAACACAGAGTTAGGTGAAAGGAAGTACAAAGAGTTAATAAGAGACGGGCAAAAAAAAGCATAAAGAGCATAGTGGAAGACAGTGCGAGGACATGGAAAGTTTTCAGGGGAAGGGTGAAATTGGTATGCTATACAGTAAGGTTAAATCACTATCGGGAAGTAAGAAGGGAAGGTCTGTGCTAACAGTTAGTCGGGTAAGATAATAGTTGACGCAGGAAAGACCCATTCTCCCATATATTCCATTAAGGAATATATGAGAGAATGGAGTTTCAGAGAACTTAGGCCAACAAGGTTGGACATAGAAAAGCAATATGACGTAGAGAAAGACAGCATAGGTCCAGGCATACTCGACGATGAGATAGAAAGGGCATTAAGGGAGATGAAACTAAATAAGGCCGTGGGGGTAGATAACATTCCCGTGGAACTTTTAAAATGCTTAGGAAAATGTGGGAGGAAGATTCTATATTGACTAATTCGTAGTATCTACGAGGAAGGAATCTGGCCGGAAGACTTTGTGAGATCAGTTTTAGTTCCTATTCCGAAAAAGGTAAAGGCTACATCTTGTGAGGACTATAGGACGATAATTTTGATATCCCACGCAGCTAAAGTTGTTCTCAGAATCATAAACAAAAGGATAGAGAGTAGGGCAAATGATTACTTAGGGGATGATCAGTTTGGGTTTAGGAAGGGGAGAGGTACGCGTGATGCCATTTTAGTTATGAGATTATTAATCGAGAGGAATATAGAATACAACCAGGAGGTATTTGCCTGTTTCGTAGATTTCGAAAAAGCGTTTGATAGAGTGAATTGGGAAAACTAATGAGTATATTCAAGAAAATAGGAATAGATTGGAGGGACAGGAGGCTAATCTGCAACCTGTACATGTCTCAGACTGCTCAAGAGCGAGTGGTTAATGGAGAGTCCAGATGAGCAATGTTAGGAAGAGGTGTAAGGCAGGGTTGCCCATTATCACCGGTGCTGTTCAACCTGTATGCAGAGGAAATGATCAAAGAGGCATGGGAAGAACTCGAAGTAGGAATGAAAGTGGGCGGGGAATTCGTAAAATCAGTTTGGTTTGCTGATGACCAAGCTTTAGTTTGTCAGTCAGCCAAGGGACTGCAAGCATTGCTAAGTGAATTGGAAATTTAGTGCGACAGGTATGGGATGAGAATCAATATTAACAAAACAAAGGTTATGTGATTTTCTAGAAAGAAAAAGGCCAAGCTTAACATTAAAGTAGGAGGGCAAAAACTAGAGCAGGTAGAACAGTTTACGTATCTCGGTAGTGTTTTGGACCAACACGGTCAAAGTAGTAGGGACGTAAGGAGAAGAATGCGCTAGGCAAAGAGGCTTTCACAAGGAGGAGGGCGTCGATGACAGGGACTTTGAGTAAGGATGTTAAGAAAAGACTAGTAAAAACTTTGATATGGAGCGTAGCTATGTACGGTGCGGAAACGTGGTCATTGAAGCAGGAGGATAGACGTAGATTGGAGGCTTTTGAAATGTGGGTGTGGAGAAGAATGGAGAAGGTGAAATTGACAGAGAAGAAAACAAATGAGGAAGTACTTGGTATGGTGGGCGAAGAGAGGGGTTTGTTGGGAACAATCCTATGGAGGCAGGAAAAGTGGATGAAGGGGGTGTTGACCGGCAGTGGGACGTTGAAAACTGTGATAGAGGGTAGGATGTTGGGCAAAAGAAGAAAGGGAAGGAACAGGATAGGGATGTTGGACGGGATGAAGGGAGGAAGAAAGTACTCAGAGATGAAGAGGGACCTGATATAGAGTAGGATGATGGATTTTGTGTTTTGTTAGGAGAAATAAAATATTTGTTTGGTAGTTGTGTCCATCCAAAAACCTACCTTAACCGGTAGATTACCTAAATATATATATGCATACACACATGCGCGCGCATATATACATACATACCCTTCCACGCATGTGCCCTCACTCCTTCCGCCGTCGCCTTCAATTCATAATCGTCATCCTGAATGAGGACCTTACCCAAAAGGGTGTTTCCGCTGCATTTGTTAAGGCGTTGGCTCACGGGAGGGGAGGCCAATCAAAGGGGGTTTGCGGTTGAGGGCACGATCTCCATTGTGACGGCGACCCGTGAGAGATGGAGGTAAGCGAGAGGGGGTGGGAGATAGAGTGAGAGAGAGAGAGAGAGCAATGGAGTCGCCGAGGGAGTAATTTTCTGTTGAGGGCGGTGTCAATGGGTGAGAGGCATGAATAGTGTGGGAAGGGAAAACGGTGCTAGATGGGAGTATCCGAAAGGGTTGAGAAGGCGGGAAATTAGGGGAGAGTAGAGAGATGGGTGAGTGAGAGCCGGTGGATTCCGAGGGAAGGGGTGCGAACCAAGTGTTCCAGGTGAAAAGATTGTCGCTTTCCGTCTTGACTCCAAGATAATGGACGATTGGTCAATCGTGTGACCAAAGTGCCATATAAAGCGCAGAATTTTAAACCGTCAATCATATTTTCGTACTCTAATATTTTTCCGTGAGCAATTTAAGCGGAGAGACTAACATTTGAAATATATATTACGTAAATTCTGTGGTTACATTCCATAATTTTTCTCTAAAAGCACTCTTGTCGGTGAACACAGGAAAAAATTATTTTCCGGTCCAATATTTGGATCAGATTATTTGATGCTCAAAATAATGCGTGAGAACGTTCTTGATATTGATAAGGATCCAACAAAATTTTTTTAGCAGATTAGTTATCTGGTAATTCTTTTTTATCTAAACCGCCGTCTCGAAGGAAAATCTGCCTAAAAACCGCAATATTTTATCAATTATTTATATATTCAAACTCCATTTAAATTCCTGGTACATAATATAAAAGTATTTTCGTATTCAATGAACTAATAATAAGTATGTATTCAATCAAAGAATAACGTTATAAATATAAAACATTCCTGGTGAAAACTGTGCATGCCTCTTTATGGCGGACCATTGATTGGTTGCGAGGATTTTGGATAATTATGGGTATAGCTAAACATATTTATTAAAATAGTAATGGTAAGTTTATATTTGCAATGTGAAAATTAGATAATAGTTTAAATGATATCCTTAATTTTACGGTATGATCGGAAATTTAATTTTCATTTGTGAACTACTAATATGATACACTACGAGAGAATAATAATTATTCAAAATCTACTTAAAATGTTTAGCGCTAAAGGAAAAATAATTCCTGAGCAGGAAAAACAATACGGAGTTCTTTTGTTAAGGAGAAATATATATTTATTTATTCCGATTTTTATCCATTCTAAATCCTCGATATACCAACATTTATCTGACTCGGCTGGTGACAGATACGCAAGCAGTAAAGCCCATAATCATACGGTAAGGCTTTCGAAATTTTTCGCTTATGTAAGTACAGACAGTTAAAACTGATTGTAAAGGTTTGGTTACTCAAAAATTTATGATGTTAATGCGCAAAATAGAATCGCTTCGCGGGCGCTTCTATCTGAATTCATAATTTGGCATGCTCTCAATAGCTACTCTAATTCTCCCCAAAATTAGCTCCGTAATATGTTTTGAATACCAAAATGCAATTTTGATACTTAAATTGGAAAAAAAACCCTCTATTTGTATATGCATAAATGTTTTTAAGTGTGTTTTGTGTTGTGAAACAATTTTGAGAACTAAGTTGTACATTAGTCAGAATTAACAAGTGTTTAAGTCCCGAAATCATGAAAACATTTAGTTCGACGGCCACGTCACGATTTCACGATGCCACTTTCCATGGAGCAAAAATATGCGATGAAATTGTGTAACAAGCATGGAAAATTGGATTCGGAGACCATTAACATGGTTAAAGATGCTCACAGAGATGGATAAATGTCCCAAGTGATGGTTTTATGCTTCAAGAGGGAGGGTAACGGTGAGGTTGACGATGAGAAATGCCTTGGACATTCATTAACAACAGTTTGATGAAAATGTGCAAAAGTGAGACAAATGATCAATTATGATTGGCTCCCTAGTGTCCGGATATTAGCAGAAGAGAAAACCACAGTGTATTAAGAAAACCACAGTGTATTGCATTCTTACAGAAAATTTAGCCATGAGAAAGATGTGCCAAGTTGGTCATCAAGGTGCTGTCAGAAGACTGCTTGTGTGACAATTATGCCTTGGACCTCTTGAACCACGGTGAATGTGAACCAAACGTTTCAGAATAGGTGGTTACTGTTGACGAGACATGGCATTTTGAGTACGACCCGCGTATAATCCCTTTGAGTACCAATTTGGACTACTCGATTGTATCAAAAAGGGCAAGAGGTGCCTACGAGGGTCCTGTTGATGGCTTACAGGAAACATACTACAACTGGCGGCGACACCGGCAGCGGTGTGTCAATACATGAAGGTGTTCTTATGAAGAATTTTAGTAATTTATACTTTGATCTGCAATAACTTTTCCCACAGATCTATTCTACTTATTTTTGGGAAAGACCTTATATTCATATTTTTGTCCATTAGAGTTTTAATTAATATTCTTATAAAGTAGATATATTTTTGAGTGTCATTCTTAAAAAGCCAAGATTTCGCTCTCATTCTGCCTTAATATACACAGGACTGTACTCCGCTATTTTAAGCCTTGGTAAATGAGTTTTGGCAATCATATTATTAATTAAAACATGCGCTTCATGACGCAAATTTGAACCATTATAAAAATTGTTTTGTTCATAGTTTTCATCACTCCAGGCAGAGGAATTTATCAAAATATCGACACCCGCTAAACATTTCTATTTCCCCGCCACACGCCCTTGCGGCGGCTTGCGGGGTTTTATGTAGATATAGATGATCAGAAAAATACCTATTGATCATTGACGTGATGTTGTATTGGTGATGCTGTTGTTGACGTGATTAATAATTTGCCTATTTTAGACAGATGATGTCATATTTTCTACGATATTTCCATTTCTTAAATTAGGTTCCTGCCGGAAATAGAAAAAAGTTTTTCCTTAAAGAAAAGTGTTTATAAGTATGTTTGACAAACTTATTTAGTTAACTCATCTCCACGATCTGGTTACATCCAATTATCTACAGGTTTATCGAGGAAAATTATTAAAAATTTAGTATGAGCTTACCTCAATCATCAGTCAATCGTGTCTCTCATAAACGAAAATGATAACAGATTTATTTCTTTAGCTCGTCCATTTGTTTAGAAAGCCAATGGATATTTTTTTCCGATGAGCAGAAGAAGTCGAATGAGATTCATTTCCGCCACGAGAAAACGTGCCTTGAATTAATATTAGTTGCGTGGGGACGGGTTTCTGGCAGGCATTGGAACTGACTCCGCCGCTGTAGCGTGACGAATCCCCGAAAATCAGGAAAGACAAAGGGGCCCGGGGTTCCAACGACCGGGAAGGTTACGGCGACTGTTTTTTGGGATAGTCACAGAATTATGTTCATCGATTATCTTGAATAAGGTAATATAATAATGGGTGAGTATAACGCATTATTACTGGAGAAGTTAAAGGTAGAACTAGCAAATAAACACCAAATTTAATGCAGAAGAAAGTGCTATTGCATTAGGATAAAAAACATATGTTCACACTTCAGCGGTCGCCGTGGCTACAGTTCACGAATCGCACTCAAAGTTTTGAACAGATTTAGCCTCGAGCGACTTTTTAATCTTTTCTAAACAAAAAGTTTTTTCTTGGAGGACAGGGATTTTTATCGGACGAGGAAGATTGCATATGTTAATGTCTATTGGAGAAATACGTCAACTGCTATCTGTAAGGGTTAAAAAAGTGTAGATAATTGCTGGAAAAAGAGTGACAACTTAAAAAGACACAATGTCGAAAAATAAAACTACATTTGAAGAAAAAATAACTCGTTTAATTGTTAGGTCGGAAAAATTTCAGGCTACCCTCGTAAAAGCATGAACGTCCAACGATAAGGGGCTGGGTCCAGGAAATTCTCGTATTTTGGAAAGATTGATGTTGGACGACTTAACCGGATTAAGTGAAAAAACAGAATGCGTAGGACCTGAAAAAGATGGGTCCATGAAGTAAATGTGAAAGTTTAAAGTATATCATTTTAATGTATAGGAGGAAGAATATGATTTGAGTGCTAAACCCGGTGATTCTAAACTAGCCCTTATGTGGCCTAATAAGTAAGACATTTTTCAAATGAACCTTTTTGATAAGATGAAATTTTGATTAGATCAAATGGCCATACTTTGGGGAAGAAAGGTTTGTGAGTGTCTCCGAGTATCCTGTTCGGCTCCTGCTTACTATGATGTGTAAGCCCTTTAAGAATTTGACTTTTTCCTTATTAATCTGTTTTACGTGTACGTATTAGTGAGTGGAGTCAAAAATAGTCACATGTAAAATAATAGGCCGTAAGACAACCTACAAGAGACGATAAAACTTTCAACACATTATGTTAACCAGCTTTCAGCCTTGATTTGCTACCAGTTCTCAAGTGCTGATTCTAGCAATAAATATATATGCTACCTCTCATATCAAGGAGTATGGACAGAACAAATTATACTCTAAAATATTTACTACGACGAAATTTAATTCCAGATTGCGATTGAACTATCTCCCAAAATATTTTAGTGATCAATAATTCCAGTATGCCTTACGCTTCCTTCATATTACACAATATATGCATTGGATAATGCGTATTATGCACGATAAATTATTCACTTGCCAATTAATAGAACTGTCTCATTTTGGATTTGAAACAAAAATTCATCCTAAGTTTCAAATAAGTGACTCTTTAATTTACATACACGCCTGATATGAGACACGTGGCATGCCTACTTCACCGAGTGTTAGCACCAAAGTTAGTACCACTACATTAAAAAAATGTATTCTGCATTATATTTTTTACTACTTCTCAAATTTTCAAAAACCTTGAAACAGGGCGCTGGTGATTTACAATGGATAATATAGGTGCAATCTAAGGATAAAAGCATTCACGAAGAGAAAGAAAACTATAAAAAAATGAATGTCTATTATTTATAAATCACCTACTGAAAAAGAAACTAAACACTTATTCTGAGTAACCAAAGATTTATGCACACTTTTCTTCTTTAAGTCCGTTTTATTTTTTACTTATTCACCAACTCAACGAACTTCCCTGTGGATGAAAGAAAGATATCAAAAATTCAACTGAGAATATTAACTACTTAATTGTAATTATATTTACTTTTATCTTGTAACGTAAGAAACAATAACTTTGTACAAACAACTCTTATTTATATTCAAATTCTTTCTATCTGGTTTTCTATGCTTGCTTGGAGGGATTCATTGCTAAAGATAAATATTCTGCTTAAAGTACATTCTTCACACCTGCCTCATATTTCTCTTACGTAATTCTTTCCAGGCGATTAATCCTACCCCTTAATCTTTTCTTGAGTCTTACCATTCTAATTAATACATCATTCAGGGTGGGACATTTATACCGTACTTCAGGGTAATTTCTTCCAGGAGTTTATAAACGGCTACTTAAGTGAAGATGGTGAGCTGGACTCCTATTAACTTGGATATATTCTTCTCCTCCATTATAATGTATCTATATGACATGCTTACTGCATCATCCGTCACGCTTTTACTCTGTGACTCAACCAATGCCATGATTTTCATTCCTCTATTTTTAAGTGACTCTCCGAGGGAACAGAATGATTACTTAACGATATCTCTGACCGAAAATCTAATTGATTTCGATCTCTAGTGTTTAATAAAGTCATTGGATTTCGTTTTGCTCCATTATTCCATCTTTGAATCATGTTGGAACCATCGCTTGGTTGTAACGAGCGGTTTGTTTCTATCTCTGGAGTAGGCACGTGGTTATGTGGTCATTACTTGCGAAAGGCGTGGGTGAAAAAAATAAAATTCGTTCACACAACATGATGAGCTTTGCGTTCTTTAGCGCGGCCAAGAATATTCTCTGTGAGGCCATCAAGTCGGTGGTGGGAGAGGAGCTGAAGGGAGCGACGAAAGAGAATGGGAAAGAGAGAGTGAGAGAAAAAGGAAAAAGGGTGGTTGGGTGGGTGAAGGCGGAAAGGAAGTGAGGCTAGAATGACAGCGATGACATCATTCTACCGCCACTCTTCCCCCTCTCCTTAAGGGTCAGGCGCTGAGAGTTATCTCCGGTGGAGTGCAGCCCTTCCAGCCTCCCTCTTCCTATGCCTACATCGAACGAGTTAAACGATTGGTAGAACTGATTCTGAAATGTGAAATGCCGGATAATTTTAAATTTCGCAGATATTAAGTGATAATATTTACTTTCAGATGCCAATATCGTCTGATATATGTACTCCTGATGATGCGTTTTTTGAATATTTTTCTCTCATTTTTCGCGCTCTCATAAAACAAAGTTTATGGCGAGAAGTCTTCGTCTCAGAGTTTTGAGAATTCTAATAGATTAGAAAGGAAGAAAATGTTTAGCTTTCTATGAAGTTCAAGTCCCTAGCAAATTTTTGCGTGACGGTATTAGTTATAGTTGTCTGCTTGGAGCCCTTTGTTAGGTAAGAAGTTAGGTAAGATATATATATATATATATATATATATACATATATATACATATATATATATATATATATATATATATATATATATATATATATATATATATATATATATATATATATATATATATATATATATAGGAATGGAAGTGGGCGGGGAATTCGTAAAATCAGTCAGGTTTGCTGATGACCTAGCTTTAGTTGGCCAGCCAGTCAAGGGGCTGCAAGCATTGCTTAGTGAATTGGAAATTCAGTGCGACAGGCATGGGATGAAAATCAATATTAAAAAAACAAAGGTTATGCGATTTTCTAGAAAGAAAAAGGCTAAGCTTAACATTCAAATAGGAGGGCAAAAATTAGAGCAGGTAGAACAGTTTGCGTATCTCGGAAGTGCTTTGGACCAATACGGTCAAAGTAGTAAGGACGTAAGGAGAAGAATTGCGCTAGGCAAAGAGGCTTTCACAAGGAGGAGGGAGTTGATGACGGGGACGTTGAGTAAGGATGTTAAGAAAAGACTCGTAAAAACTTTGATATGGAGCGTAGCTATGTACGGCGCGGAAACGTGGTTATTGAAGCAGGAGGATAGACGTAGACTGGAGGCTTTTGAAATATGGGTGTGGAGAAGAATGGAGAAGGTGAAATGGACAGAGAAGAAAACAAACGAGGAAGTACTTGGTATGGTGGGCAAATAGAGGGTTTTGTTGGGAGAAATGCTATGGAGGCAGGAAAAGTGGATGAAGGGGGTGTTGACAGGCAGTGGGATGTTGAAGACTGTGATAGAGGGTAGAATGTTGGGCAAAAGAGGAAAGGGAAGGAACAGGATAGAGATGTTGGACGGGATGAAGAGAGGAAGACAGTACTCGGAGATGAAGAGGGACCTGATATAGAGTGGGATGATGTGTTTTGTTAGGAGTAATTAAATGTTTGTTGTTAGTTTTGTCCATCGAAAGACCTACCTTGACCGGTAGATTAGCTAATGATTATATATATATATATATATATATATATATATATATATATATATATATATATATATATATGTATATATTGAAAGAAAGGATATAATGCCTAGCATATACTAGTATACGTACATCAACTTTCCTCAACTTCCACCATCGTAAGAGAACTGCTCAAGGATTTCATCATTCCCAATTTCACTATGGGGATCGAGATGGTGAGGTGCCTATCATACTGGATTCCCACCGAGAGGGCCCAGGTTCAAATCCCGACGGTGTTGAATATTTTTCAGATGTATCTCGATCCCTACTTAAGGTGCTTTTGGGAGGTCACTTTGAGCGAGTAGCCGTCCGTCGGATGGGACGTTAAGCTACTAATACAGGCTAATGCCGACGCTGGGTTTCTCTCCACCCTTCATCCTTTCCTGTCAATCCCTAATAGCACAAATTACCTCAGCTGTCGGTCGCCTGCCCTAAATACTACTAATAATAATGTCTTTGTTAAAATATTTTTTGCTGATTTACGTAGTTCACTTTTTTCTCAAAAATCTATCTGTGCTCGATTCGTATAATCAGTCCCTTTGTTGATTCTTGAAATTATCTTTTCATTCCATTTTCATCGTGGTACTTATGACTATTTTAATTACAGGTTTGGGTCAGTTTTCTTAATATTTCAGAAAAAAATGATTTATTCAGAGATAATAGAAATTATTTTATTCCCAACCCATAGAACATTTATTTTATTTTTGATGTGTAGAAAAGTTTAATGGGAGTATATATAATACGCGAAATGTACGAGGGTCATCCGGAAAGTAGTACCCGTTCGTGCCGCATGAAGTGCTGACGACGCGAGTAGCCGCTGACAAATGCCTTAATTTGCTTGGAGATTATGTTGAGAAGTAGTTTAAAGTATCCTCTTTCAAATAAAATTTTTTATGTTTGTTAATATTTACTTTTGTGTCTTTATTTCACGAACGGGTACTACTTTCCGGATGACCCTCGTACTTACATTTATAGCACACTAAATTGGTAAGGTTTTCCTTCCATTAGAAGAAGCAGAGGACATGGTAGTTATCAAGCAGCTTTAAAAGTTTACAGGACATACATAATTATTCACAGCTGCACATGAATAACTATATGAGCCCCTCGAAAAGGGGAATTGTTTCAAAGCGACATTCATTTGAATATAAAAATTTCATTCTGCAAATCCTACTCAATATTTTCATTTGCCACCAAACAATGTTCTTGTTTCTCGACAAAATGTTTCATGACATAGTAGCGGAATATTTATTTTCACAAATAAAACCTATTCCTTATTTCTAAGTAAAACGTTTATTTGCTTAGCGCTAAATTTGTTAGAATTGAAATCTTTTCCGTAATTTATCAGCTTTTTACATGTCGCAATAATTACTTGCTCCGCCCAAACTTACTTACTTTTCATTATAATTTCGTTTCATGAATTTTATCCTCCGGAGATGTGATTGAGATCAGAAAAATTGAAACAACTGATTTTCATAAGAAGAGCGTGCCATAAATATTTGATTTCGTGCGTGTCCACGGAGGTGAATGATCCCTCGGAGGACAATAAAAACGCTTCCATTTCCCCTCCCTCTCTCCTCTTCCGCCCGAACCGCCCACCCTCCCGTGCCCAACCCACTCCACACCTTGATCACCCCTTCACTCTCTCTAAAACGGCCACTCCATCTTCTCCATCCACTCCCGGGACCACAAACAACCATCCTCCCCCCCTCCCTCTCCTCACCTATGGACCACCCCCTCACTCTTCCCAGTCCACACACCCCACCTCCAGACGAGGACTCGGAGGAGAGGTGAGGGAGAGAGGTAGGAGGATGGGAAGGGGTGAGTGAGTGAGCGAGCTGGCCAGCACACCTTATCTCCTCTCCCTCTCTCTCCCTCCCCCGCCGCCTACCCACGTGGCGTCTCCATTACCATCACGAGGGGGAGACCGCGTCCATGTTTTCACGACAACACCCTCCTCATGCCATTTTCCTCGCCCCCTTCTTGGACCTACCTCCACACTCCGTCTTTCCCCACCTTCTCCCCGCGACCTCCGCGAACTCATCCGACTCCAGAGCGACCGCGGTCGCTCTCCTTCCCCAGACCGTCACTCCCTCTGAGTACGTCCCGTCCACGGCGTGTCCTTTTCGCCGACGCCGCGCGTCCACTCTCGTGTACCCCGCTAGCATACGTACGCGCGGCCTCCGCGTGAGAAAGGGTCTCGGTCACTTTGCTCTCTCCGCCACCCTCGGCCACCCACGTCTTAGCACCCCACTCCGTATCCCCCGATATCCTCTTAACTAACGCCAACGCACTCCCACTGGGCGAACGACCACCAACAGACCACTTCCCTCTTCTCCCCGTGCAATGTTTATGTTTAAAATGTGCCTACACATAAGGAATGAGTTGGATATTTTACGTCATATGCAGAGGGCTTAGGAATAGTGTAATGGCAGAGTCCATTGGAAACTCTCTTTGACTGAGTTGACTATTTTGTGAAAATCTTTCGAATATGAATATACATGTATACATATTAATGTATTTATGTGTATATACGAGGGTCATCCGGAAAGTAGTACCCGTTCGTGAAATAAAGACACAGAAGTAAATATTAACAAACATAAAAAATTTTATTTGAAAGAGGATACTTTAAACTACTTCTCAACATAATCTCCAAGCAAATTAAGGCATTTGTCATAACGTGTGACAAGTTTCTGTATTCCTGCTGCATAGTCCTTCGCCGCCAGCTCATTGAGATACGCGAGGGACCCATCTTGCACAAATTTTTGCATAATGCAGATGGTGTTTAACAATTTCATGAACAATTGTTCGAGAAACATTGGGAAAATGCTCACAGATGTCATCAATTGTGACGCGCCGATCGTTCCTCACGAATTCGTCAACTGAGCTCACCAGTTGGTCTGTAATGACAGACGGTCTCCCCGAACGCTCATCGTCGTGTGTGTTCCCCCTCCCCATGTTGAAGTTGCGACACCACCGCCGAACAGACGACTCGTCCATTACATTGTCTCCATACACCTCCTTTAATTGGCGATGAATATCACATGGGCGAACGTTTCTTGCTTTGAGGAATTTAATCACTGCCCTCACTTCACAACTGGCGGCGTTCTCAATTTTTTTAAACATTGTAAACAATCACAGAAACAACACAGGCAATGCTAGCGTCACGCAACTTGGCTCAGAGAAGGCAGACAAGCCACTGAAGCTATCTGACCTCGTCCAGCGGCTACTCGCGTCGTCAGCACTTCATGCGGCACGAACGGGTACTACTTTCCGGATGACCCTCGTATGTGTGAATATATATTTTATGCTAGGTTTTTCACTCAAAATGAAAGTGTGATAGCAACTCATAAAGCTACGAATGCATATATAATATTCATTCAAGTTACTTTCAACCATGAAATAATACAATAACGTTGCTCGAGCCTTAAAAAATTGAAATTATTAGCAAACACGGTGTAGCTTCACGTCCTTATTGTATAAGGTGGGAAAATTAGACAATTTATCACGTCCTGGAGAAAAATCACGAATATAGTTTCCCTCAATGTATTAGCATAAAACTGCACTTTTATTTTCAGCATTTTGAAAATTGAAAACAGAAATTGTATTCCATTTACTCCGAAGGCTAGCCATAAGGACGAAAATGTTTTTACTACCCTAACTTAGATGATCTTACAAATTATTTCTTTGCATTTGATTTTCAGTAAATCATAACAAATATCCAAATGAAAGTTATGACAATCATTCTCTTTTAATTGGAAATGTCTATTGCATGGTTAATGTGTGTAATTTGTTTGTTTTATTATATCATTTTATGCGTTATGATCACAGAATTTGTACAAATAATCAAAAAAGCTGACTTTGTTCAATTATTGTATTTTACACTTAATATTTTGTTACGTGAATTGATCAAAAACATTCACTCTCAACAGTTCTTATATCTTTAAAGGTGCTTCTTTTGTAGAATGATTTATTTTTATCATGAGATAAAGGGTGACATTGTTGAAACTTCGGCTGTAAACCCATAAGAAATTATTGCATCAATCTTTAATGTTTGTTCAGTGTTTCATTATATATCTTGTTCAGGTTGCGAGTAAAGGTTTTTGTGGGTAGACACTTCGTGGTGTCACCTCCTATTTACAATAAAGATAATCCGGTCCATAAAGTTTGCATAATATATTTCAGCCAAGTATTTTCTGTATATTGATTTAATTACTCCGATGATGAAGTACTGTAAAATAAAAATTAATCAAGCTAGGCAGGGAGGAAAAGGTATAGAAGAGCTAATAAAATTTTATAAATTATAGTCGTTTTTAAAACCATTACTTTTTCGATTTAAATCTTCTCAGGAGGTATTTTAAGGGATTTTTTCCTTTTCAACATTCAAACCAGATAATTTATTTTCCTTTCTTCAGAGAAAGAAAGAGTGACGCCCGATCCCTGCGAAACATTTGTATCCGTCCTGATCTTGATCCTAGTTGGTCATCACGGGTTAGTTTTAATGAGCAGGCTTTAAAAAACTCCAACCATTATTTTTTGAGGAGCTGGTTTTCTTGTATCGACACGTATTTTATGAACAACCATGTCGATTGCGTATTCATCAGTCTATATAGTCATTTTAGCGGTAAAATTGTTGGTAATAGATGCCATATATTTTTCTCCAATGCCATCCAATTTTCACTTCTAAAAATTATAATAGAATGGTAGAATGAAATACCCAGTCACGAATATAGTAACAAAATAAAACTCAGAGAGTATCAGGAGTCACTTAGGAGGGAGTGTATCGAATCGGCACCGATCGTGAAGTGGTGAAGGTCCTGTCTGTTTCTTTTCTTTTTTGGGGTTTTGTAAATATTAAAACGCGAAATAAAGATCGTGATACCTAACGACATCTCCTTCGTTTTGCTGAAGTAGATTGATAAATTACCAATGTTTTTTACTCGCGAGTATCAATGAAACTATTGGAGTGGTTTTTCTATTCAGAATAAGTTGAACTGACGGAAAGAAATGATTACTCTCGCCATCACCTTTTCACCCTCCCATATTTCTCTTATTTTTCTCTTGTGAATATATTTTGATCCAGATGACAAGCTAAGGGCAACAAGAAAATGCAGAAAACTGAGGCGTCAACTAAAAGGAGAAGATTTCATGGGTCATAATTAATGTTTGAAATATGTTCCATTAGAATTTGAAGTGTTCGAGTGTATCTGAATGCAGGAAGTTTTGGAAGAGTATTTATTCACAATTCTGTTATTTCAGTTTTTCCCATCAAATTTGTTTATATCTTGAGGATGACCGTGGAGCTGTTTAAAAAGTTGTTTTCGTTCCCTCAAAGAGTCCAAAGAGACGCCCTAGTTGAAGCGTGATAATGATAAGTCTTTGCCCTCCTCTCCCCCTCGTGCTACTTCCTTCTTCTACCCTCGATCATCTTCTTCTTCCCTCCAACCCCTTCTTCTTTGGACATACCAAGCGAAACCCACCTCCCACTTTGAGAACCATTGGTTTACTCGAGCACGTACTTTTATTTAAGTCATCATTAAACTTACCATCCGTACTAGCCAAGCTTCATAGTTACGAGGGTAACCCTCAAGGATAAGTGGATGAATTATATTCTAAGAATGAATAGAGTGGCGGGCCACATGGCATCTTGTAAGGCTGCTTCGGAAAACTTCTACGACTGATTAATAGCCTATTATGATGATTACACATAGGGAAGGCATCCGATGTGAATTACTGAATTTGATTGGCTGATATAATGAATTAGGAAAGGCAATTTTTTAGAAATTAAACACGTACATTTTTGTACAAGAGAATGGTGATGAAATCTCACATACTAGGCTAATGGAAGTAATAATATTTAATTCGACGTTTCAAACCTTTTAATTAATTCATAGGTGCCAAATAATCTTTATGTTGCTAATCTAACTCGCGGTAAAAGTGAGGGGAAGAAAAAGGAGTAGATAGAAAGGCCTAGTAGTAATTATCACCGCCTTCTATAGATAGGTCAGTTTAATTAATTACTTTCTGATTATTTTAAATTTCTTCAAATGATACCACAGGTGATGATATCACCATTCAACATGAAGTATTATTCAAAGAGTTCAAGACTCAACATATTAAACCTTCGTATAACCTCCATTCAATTATATTTATTTAAAACGAGTTAATTTATTACAACAAGAGGCTATTTAATACCTTGGGAGCCTGAAGACAAGCCCTAAGGAGCCCATTTGGGTGTTAGGTTTAGGATATCGAATGTATTCAGAGAGAAAAATAATGGTGGTAGTTGCGTTAGTTATATACAGTAATGTTTTATTTTATTCGAAAAAAGAATCAACTATATGAACTTAAGCCAAGTGCCCTTCCCAAGTGTCATAGTTTCCTACTCCTTTCGATCATCCCATATATTTTAATTTGCCAACTTGTTGATTGAAGCGTTTTATTTTTCTCTTTCGTAGATTCATTTTGAATATCGCACATAAACAGTGTCCATATCTCTTGGAAAAGGGATTATATACATAATTTATAATGTAATGAAAGTTTTCATATAATATTTAGAATTTTCTGCAGACTTGATTATATTTAATTAAAAATATAGGCACGTTATAGCATTAGAATTTGATTCGAAGGAGTTTATTTAATTCCGTAAAAACAAATAAGGTTTAAAGGAAATGAGATTTTTTTAGTTTAAAAAGACTAAGTCCTTGAAATACAAGATACAATTAAATTAAACCGCAAATATTCTCTGCAGTGACCGTGAACATTTCCAATGACTAAATCAATAATGAAAAGTTAATGAGGAACATCCACTATTTTTTGAGCAAGCATCATGTGCTTACTAGTTTCGCGAACTGATAGGAGGCTAACAAATATATTTGACAAAATTTGGAAAATATGCTCATTGTTCATTAAATGTATCAAAAATTATCATTCAACTAAGATATCATTAAATTATTAAGATTCACTTCGTCAAGTATTATCATTAGGCCTCTTTATGGCAGGAATCCAAATAGGATGTCAAACAATTAATAAAATTGAACTTAATAAATAGCATTGCGAATACTATGAAATTATTATTATTATTGATGACATACCGTTTTAGGTAGGCTTTTAGATGAACACAGGCTGATCATTATATCGATTACCAGTCAGATAGTGATTTTTTATCTTAAATATTAAAGTAATGAATCTTGTCAAATGTAAGGATTTGTTTAAGTGTTACTGATACTAATGCGTTGAATTCCATAAGACACTGACCATGGCATCCACCCTATATCAATTATTTACGGCTACTTACAACGTAAATGATGCTCTGGGGTGTCAGGGCTTGACACGCTTGCCAAAGGCTCTCCATCACTGCCTGTTGAATATTTGAAGGCCCCCTAATGACACACGGATGAATGCTTTCAGTAACGCCTAAGTTCTTAATGCCTATGTTTTAAGCGCATTGTTTCTAGTCATAAATTTCCGTGTTGAATGCGTGACAAAATCAACTTAGATCAGACCATTATGGTGAGTATTGTGACCTTGAACATAAATTTTCCCACCAAGGATTGTGATATTTCATTTTATTTCAGTTTCATAGCTCGGGGTGCTTTTACGTTGGAAGATCTGAGATTGATGCAAGAACCGTAATGGTAATGGTATAATTGTGATTTTGTAGATGTTAATAGTATTAATGGGAGAATATAATCAGGAAATTAATCATTTAATATTTTTCGCCAAAAATGATGGCAGGGGCATTTTCCCACTTTAAGGACCAGTAGCAAAGGAGAATGATGAGTGGAAGAGAGGCGAGAAAAAGGATGTATTCCTTACGATCTCTAATACTTGTTCAGGAGATTGTAAATATTTTAGAAACAACTTCGTCTGTAGTAATTGATGTTAATATTTATATACCTTGGTTCTCCAACCCTTTCTCTTTTCAAATAGCCTCTTTTTATCTTTCATTCAAATTCTTTATCGACTTATTCCCCTCCTGATATTCCTTTTTATTCCTTTCCATATATTATTCCAAACATTAATGTTTTCAGGATATCCCGAGAAGTTTTTCACCTTTAAACCAGTTCACTTCTTCCTACTTCAGAGTGCTATTTTCAGAGTACATTGAATGCTAATTTTCTCCTAGGAAATTTAATAGTCACCATTCTTTCGGTTTTCCATATGGTAAATAGTTTGATGGTTTATCAAATAATAACAATATATGGAAAATATATTCCATTTATTTCATAGCCGACTGCGCCCGGAAAAGAGTTATAAAATTCAATTTAGTCACCATAAATTAAAATAATAATTTGTTCTTGATTTTTATATTTCATATTCTAATAATAGAAGAGAAGAGGATAAATTGTAGGATCTGTTACTTTTAAAAATTTTGCTATTTCAATAGAAGAACATACTTGGAAATTTTCTACAATTTTTTTATGGAAATACAGGTACCTGTACCATGCTGGTTTTGACATTGTAACATCATTATTATTAGTACGATGCTATCATCCAGTGGCGTCTAATTTGCTAACTCTTGAGATGAGAGTAAGAGAACATTGAAGTAAAGGGCCGAGGGAGGGTAGGAGAGAAGGTGTAGGGGAGGGGTCAGGATACAAGAAAATGGCGTAGGATTGAACGAAGATCGATTTTCAGGATATATTTAGAGTGGAAGGGATGAGTGAGCTTAAGGAGAGATGGGAACAACGGTCATGTTATAAAGCGGTGCTAGGTTTTCCGAAATATCTTTCAGCAGTGTTTTGTTTTTAATTTTTGCATGTTCGACAATCTAATACTGTCCTAAAACATTGCGTGTTCTACTTTAATCACAAACATATAAAATCTTTGGGATAAACTTTATAGAGGCATGCCATTCGACAATTTTTTATCAAATACAGAATTAAATCCATATTTTTGAAGACATTGGAAATGCTCCGAAGTACAAATTGAAAATCACCTTTCATTCTAATTAATAAATAACCACTACAAGAGTACAGATTACACTACAATTTTATTCGGTTAATCACATTAGTCTTTAGAATCAAAAAGAAATTTGCCAATGGTCAATTGCTATTAATATCATTGATAGGCTACCGTTTAAGTTGGGTTGTTGATGGACTCAGGCTCTGACGACCGCTACAACTTCGCCTAGCAAGGTATACTGATACCCCAAACTACACTTAATTTTTCTTCAATTCCTTACGCTCTCTATCTCACTTTAATCAGTTCATGATACCCCCCATTAGTCGGCCAAAACTAGCATAATAGCTTCTATCACAATCTTTAGAATTCCAACCCCAATTAAACTGCTGTCCCCAGCACATCTACCTCCTTAGAATTTCCACAAACAATCCCCTCTCCTTCACCACCATGCCTAATACTTCGTTTATTTTCCCTTCCCTCAATTTTATCTTTTTCATCCTTTTCCAGGCTCGAATCCCGAAGCGTTCAACCCATGACTATCATCTTACTCGCATGACCCCTCTCCGTAAAAAATCATGCTTCATATTAAAGTTTTCATTAGTCTTTTCTTTTCACCTCCTTACTAAATATTCTGTCATCAAGTTTATCCTCCTTAGGAAATCTTCTTCGCCCAAAGCAATCCATCTTCATATGTCCCTGCCACTTTGAGCATTTGAATAAAAGGACTTCTAAGTTATGTAGTGAGTTTCATGTTTTCTAGCTTATGATCTCCAACTTAAACGTTTAACGTTGCCTTCCTCTATCGCTAAATCCTCATAATATTTGTTTTATTTTCATTTATTCTCATTCTATACCTTTTGCATTAATTTTTTAATGTGCTCAGCATTGATTTTAACTACTTGGTTGGCTGTCTAACTAAAGCTTTACCCTCGTAATTCGCAAACCTAAATGATTGATGAATTCTTCACAGGCTTTCTATTCTCTTCACTTCATTCCTGTTTCCAGTCCTTAATATTTCCTCTACTCATGAACTAAACTAAAATGCTTGAGTGATGAAGAACAATCGTTTTGTCTACGAGCTTTCAATTATAACCATTAAGGCATGGAGCACATAAAATAACAATGTAATTCATTCAAAAACTCAGCGTCATATAATAAGAGAATAAGTAGACGACAGTCATCGAGTAAAATGTGGCCAATAATTTGGGGTAATGATTACTAGAATCATTATGAATAATGAAATCACTAAAGTTGTATTTTACGCAACGAAAAAAAGCGTTGTTTATTCAAAATGGATATTGTGAATTCTAAAAATAGGAGTCTCGTAATTAAGGAGACTAAATCTGACCGCAGGATGGAATGATTTCAGTAAGGTTGAAAATTTAATAATTTAACTTTCACCTCCCGTACATGGGCACCATCCTTATGGCATCATGAACAGAAAACTGAAATTTTAAAATGTGGGAAGCTGAATATTTATTTAGCTTAAGTCACATGGACTCTATACTAAAAATACCTACGCTAGAAAACATTGTTTTTAAGTACGATATCTTACGAATATTGCGATATTATTACCATAACTTGAATGCAGCTTCCGAGGAAAATCTACCTTTGTTCGGTAGACTATTAGTAATAATGCGCTGACGAGCAACTAGTGCAATATTACCACGATTTTAAAGCAAATTGTGGAATGCCTAAAGTATCAGGCGTTATTAGATTAGGGGCATAATGGATTCTCCATACAGGTGAGAGTTTCGTGGTTTTATTGCCGATTTAATATTTTCCCCAGTGATTCGTAATTGAAAGAGGCGAGGCGGGATAAAAGAGCAGCGATGACAAAAAAAAAGGCTCGCCGCTTTCTTTGTCTTTTACGATAGCGAGAGCAACCCCCCCCTCTTCCAGCTGGACTCTACTCCCAACGACTCCCAACCCAACACTATCTCCCTCCCACCGACACGCATCGAAGGCGGGCACGGACCAATCCTCACGCCCGTGCGAGCACATCCGAGGAACGGATATGTATGTACTCCGGAGGAGGAGGAAGAATAGGACAGGGCAGCGGGAAGGTAGAGAGAGGGAGGAAATGGAAGGTTCCTTGTATATGGTGGAGTGGGATGGGTTTCGAAGAGGGGGTGGAATTTTATAACCTCCCACTCAATCCCGCAACAACATAGCACTCCTTTCCAGGGTCCCATACTGGACCATACCCTCTTCCATCCCTCGCATTCCCTCTACCTCTCCGCGAGTCTTATCTCCTCCGCCTCCCCACTCCACCTCCAAACTCTCTCCTCACCCTCCCATTCCAAACTTCTCGGTCGTGAGTAAACAAGTGAATAAAGAGCACGGGCGGCGCAATCCCCACCCCCATCTCTCACCGACCGCCCCCCCCCCCACACTTCCCTGCTCCCTCCATTAAGGGGCATGGCGATGAATGACCGGGTGGGAGTGGGGAGTTCGTGGGCGAAAGGTGGAGAGCGAGAGGGGTGAGTTGAGATATCCCCCTCCTCCTGCTCTTCCCCCCATTCCCCCTTCCATTTCGGTTAGTGGGATTGGGCAATCGATACGTAGAGGAAGGATACCAACGTGCGCGCACGGGGCAGGGTTTACGTGTGTGGTCCGGTCGATCTCTGGTCCGGTCGGGTTTAATGTTACTCTCCTTTTTTTCTCTCTATTTCTCTCCCTCACTCACTCCCGCCACATCCCTCTGAAAAAGTCCCGTCGTTCGCGCGGACTTGCGGCGGTAAATATTTCTTTATTTTTCCGTCCGGAACGTGGGGCCCAAAGGGGGCGAGGAGACGAGTCCTTCGTACGGCGGACGCGAGAGAGTCGCGAGGACGGAAACGGGTCCGGTCGCACAAACGCTGGATCCGGCATGATCGGTTGTGGCAAAAGTCAACTGCACATCAGAGAATGTGCAGATTCGTTCCCACTATTTGGAACATTATGCGTCTTCCCGTACAGGTGAATTAATCATCGCAGACAACTAACAAATCTAAAAATATGTATGGAGAAATATGCTTGTCCATGTACAGGAGGGTAAATATTAGAACAAGAGGAAGAAATGCGGCATCTAGAAAAAGCCTTGCTCCAGGATGGACACATTAGTAGGGACATAAACTGAAGAAAAGCTTTATGCAAGAAATATTTTCCAAGGAGGAACAGAGGAGTCAATTAAGGAGGTTAAGAAAAAATTAGTGAAAAATTTGCTATGGAATGTGATTTTGTACCACCCGGAAATATGGCCATTGAAACAGGATGATGGGCGTATGGATTGGAGACTGCTGAGAAGTGGGTGTTGAGAAAGATGGAAAAGGTGAAATGTGCCAAAGGAAAACAAACGGAGTAATAACCATAGTGGGGGAAGCAGGATTGTTTGTGGAAATTGAAAGGAGAGAGAAAAAGTGGATTCAGAGTATTTCGACTGGCGATTAAATGCTGAAGACTATATTAGAGGGACTGCAAGCGAGGGATGGGAAAAGTAAGAGGTCTGTCTAATAAATACGCGAACTGAAGCCATAAAAACTTTATTTTGTAAAATTTAGTGTACATCGATTTTGTCTCTTTCAAAGTACTCCCCATCCGTTGGTATGCACTCATTCTATCTGATTTTTCACTGTTTAAAGCAACCTTGGAAGCCCTCGGCAGTTTGTTTTCTCGTACTTTCTTGCTTTATTGTGTCCGCATCTTCTCAGTAATGTCCCTTCATCACATGTTTTGCATTTGAGAATAAGAAAAAGTCGCAGGGGGCGAGTTCTGGTGAATGAGGGTGATCAAGGATGGTGATTGAATTTTTGCCAGAAACTGGCGAACAATAAATGCTGAATGTGCAGCTGCATTGCCATGGTGAAGGATCCATTCATCGCCTTGAGTCAACTTTCGTCGCACACGGTGCACGCGATCTCTTAAACGCTTGAGAATTGTAAGGTAGAACTCAGCATTTACGGTAAGGACAAGGGACTGCACACGATCAATGTTGTCGTCAACACAAGTGGTTGAAGATCGTCCCGGCCTTGCATCATCCGCGGCATTTTATTGGCCATTTTTCAAACGCCTAATCTACTTGAAAACGGATTTTTTCTACAGAGCATCATCACCATAAACAGCTGTCAACATTTCAGTAATTCTTGATAACTTCTCAGGCCACTAGCGCCACTAGTGGGCGTGTAAAAACACTTGTACATTTACACACATACATTCCTATATATATGAATGACGAAATAAGTGAGCAAATCGTGATATGTTTGTTTCTTTATTTATTCCGGTATATACGTATGAATTTTTTATGATTGCGTACCATGTCAGGTGAGATATTTAAGAGGCATTTTTTCCTCGAAAGATAAAGGATAAGAATAACGTTTTCCAACCTCGCTAGGAGAGAAAAGTATTTTGGGTAAAAATAAGTCTGGTGTGTAATCACGCCCTGCTATACACCCTAGTGGTGGTTTGCAGGGTACTATGTAATAATAGAAAGTCAGGTGTCCTCTACCTTCCAAATAGTCTTAATCTTACCTGCTCTCCTCGTGAATTAAGGGGATCTCAACCTAATTCTTCCATCATTACCCGTCATGCTTATTCACTTCTCATAGCAATTTTTAACAAATATGGCGGATATTGTCTGTAATTTTTCCGATTCCTGAGTTGAAATTTTCTCAAATACTGACTCCATTCTCCACACGTGGCCTAGATAAAGCGTAAAAACCCATCTGTCTCGCAGTTTTATGATATAACTCGACCTGTCCAACAAAACCTAGCTTTTTTTGGGCTGGCCAACACATTCTTCCAATGTATATGCTACATTATAGGCTTCATGTGACTGCAACAAATACAAGTGGTGAAAATTTTGTTATGAGAATTATAATATATATGTGGTTATTTTTGGGAGACATTGGGTTGTTTTTGTTATGATTTGGATATAACTACTAAATCCGGAGACATTGCTGCTAAATAAACGGAATAATACAGAAAATAAAAAGAAGATATGTCTGAGGATACTAATGTACTCGTAGCTGGAGAAATATATTAAGTGTTTAGTGGTGGAAATGGCTAGAAGACATAAACACATGGATGAAGATGCAGGAGACAGAGGGGAATGGTTAAAAATATACATTTGATATGTAACTGTCCGTGGGCAGTTCCACTTTGAAAGATGCAGGAAACATCCATCCACGAGTCAACTCTAGTCACCAGTTATCTCCACTACTTAACATTTGATGGCACAATTGCGCATTAACATTTATTACTATTCCAACGTTATAATATTCAAACATTTTTTATTTTCATTAACTGTTAAGTGGAACTGTTGTGGATTATAATGATGCCCACCATTAACGATGACGCTTTTGAGCCAGCGGCTACCTTATGCTTAGCAGAGTACCTTTATTTAGACTCCTACGATTGAGAATATATTCCTCTGGTTTTGCGGCTAAAGGCATCGGGAAGTTAGTTTACGTCATTGGGCGTGGCGGTTTGATACTCTTTGTGAGCCATTTGCTATTCTGAAGTGTCTGATTCTGACACATTCAATCTTTGCAACGTCTCCGCTGGCTTAAGCCCATCCTTGAAGGGCAAATGGGTGGAACCGCGCTTCATCGAAAGGAGTGAAAGTGATTTAACAATGAAGCATTAATCTTTAACTTAACTTAACTTAATTATATTTAAGAACTTAACTTTATTTATGATTTGTATTTAAATAAAAAATTAATGAAACGTAAATAGGTATTGTATTTTTTTTTAAATTACATTTGCATTGCTCACATGCAACACAAGTCCACGTTCAAATTGGCATCCTCGGATACAATGTAGGCAGGAAAAAATTTAAGTTTTTTCATTTGGCATGAATTTTCACACATTAGAATGTTCCACAGTATTAAACACATAAGAGAATCCGAAAGTATTTAAAATATTTTGGCACGTGGACGTTCCGCATTAAAAAGCCCATTAATTTTGGCAAGTGGGGCTATTGGGAGCTAGATTGAAAAAAGCATACAGCATAGCCGAGCGGGAATACTTTTTTATTAACTTGACTTGTAACCATTCATGGAACGAATATTAAAATACAGTCCTAACAGTTATTTTTCCAGTGGGTTCAATAACTGCTTGAGCACACACAACTATTATTTGCCATTCCCAGGAAGGGCAATCGCGTATTAAAAACCTCATCGTATTATGGTCATAGAAATTATTTGTAAAAATATCAAGGTGATAGACTGAAGCACTACAAGGTCTAACAATTGCCATTTTATCACGTGAACTTTAAGGTATCCGCGTAGTCATCAAAGAATTTATTTGGAACATAATATCCAAAATCTTTTCTATTCATATTTATTTTACTGAGTTAAGGTAAGGAAGGATGGGAGCAGTATATATACTACCACATTCATGCTTATAATGTATCTATTATATTAATACATGCAAGAGATGGGATTTTTTTAGTCCACTGAAATTATAGAGAGTAACAACATCTAGCGATCACCCTTTAATTTAAAGCAGACACACGTGCACCCACTGTTACCATTATTATTATAATTTTGCGCTACGAGGATATTATTTCGGGAGTAGATATGACTGCCGAAACAAGGGAACGAATACGAGAAAGAAAAACAGAAACACCGCCAGGAAAGAATCCCGCTCACCCGTCCCCCTCCCTCTGATAACAAAAATACGAGAAAGGCTCTCCCCTCACGGGGTGACCTTGTCCCTTTGGCGGAAATCTGAAACACCGACGATATGAAGAGCGCACGTCTGCGAGGAGGGAAGAGTCTCAGAGATCGACCCTGTGCGCCCGACCATGGAGAGAAAAGGCTGGGCAGTGGAGGTTGGAGAGGTATCGGAAGAGGAGGGTTAGGTGGAAGGAAAAATGGGAGAGGAATATGCGTCGAGAGGCATATTAATTTCTCTCCGGGGGGATGGGGTCCCGGCGACAAGACATGTCCAAGCATTCGATGAGCGCGAAACGGACTGGACGCTAAACCCTCCTCGGCTGACTCGTACCCCTTGCCCCCCCCTCTTCTATCCCCTTTCTCCCCCGCCCCCGTTTCGCCCACATAAGACCCGCCCCCTCCCTTCCCTTCCACACCCCTCTCGGATACGCCTTGCATCTTCCGCTAGATTAAACATATCCGAGGAACAGGTTCCCCTTCTGTGCTGCCGTGGTGGGATGTGGGAATTAGCGGACCATATCTGCCGCATAGCTGCGGTTTATTCACGTAACAAATTAACGCGATTCGCATCCGATGAATTAGCGTCCGGGAATGCCGGGACATGCAAATGAAGCGGCTGATATTTCGATTGGTGATGCCGCCGCTCGGATGGGAATGTGGCTCAAGGAGTTCCTTTCATAAAGGCCTTTCGTGAGCACCAACGGGGACGGTCCAGGGATTTTGGTGTGATACAAAGGGGGCACATAATTCCTTGCCCCAACGAAGATCAACGACTCTCACTAAATTTTGATGGAAGCAGCTGTTTAGTAAGTGTTCAATCAACCGTGTAAATGCTGTACATTACCTTGAAAAGGATGCTTGGGAAAATTATTTCAATTACGGAGATCGTTTTCATGTGGTAGGTAGTATATTATCTCTGATAGTATTTCGCCTTTTCGTTGGAAATTGTGCGTACTGGAGTGAACGCCAATATCTTGTAAGCTTATATGTAGGAACATGGTCTCTCGTATGACTGTGAAATCATAACCGAGGAGAGATACCTATTTTTATGCCTCTTTTTGAAATGTTTACTCCCTCAAATACGTCATCACGAATAGTTTACTTTTATTTTTAATCAATTGATATTCGTGAATATTTTACCAAAACCAAAAATGGATCATGAACTACTCAGTATATATTTCGATTGGTTGCTCATAGATTTTTTCTAAAATTATACTCATACCAGCGCAGAAAATCACAACAAAAACGTAATCCTGTTCTTTTCAGTTTAAATAAACATATTTCGGGCATATAGATATTATCCTGAAAGTTAAGTGAACTTTTGTGGACATATTTGTTATGTCAATTTGTTTCCTGTTTATCTTTTGGCTCCATTCGTCGCTAGTTAGAACCCAAACATTCATATTCCAATTATGAATATAAGATTCAACTTTCCATGCTAATTATCTTTTTGAATTAATTTAATAATGGTGTGAAAATACTCATTTCTGGAAGAATTATTAATTCTTATGTGAATTAAATGTGATAGTATAATATTAGGTTAGTGGTTAAACGAACAGAAAGATCGGTAATATTGTGAACGATTAAATGAGAATATGAAATTTCTATCAAACATGAGTAATGGATGCTTTAATTTTTTTGAGATAAAAATGCAAGTACATATCTTGGATTTTTTTATAAAACAGGTAATGAGCTACATTTCGTATGATTGTGATGTACCTGCAGTTTACCCTTATTATCATTATAAAATGTTTTGACTGGACTTCAGCTCTTTAAGTCGTTGACAGCTCTAATAAAAATACTATGATTATATTATTATGAAATTTTAGATTTCATCCAATCAATTAACATGTTCATTTGGAAAGTAAAATTGTTTAATTCTTAAATTTACTGAGGGGATTATGATGAAAATTCATCAAAAAAAATCATTTGCTTCGCAGGATTTATGAGACAAGAACGTAGTTAGCCTTCCCAGAAACTGCGGGAGATGCCGTGATAGTAACTTTTCGCAGACTCGTCCGCTAAATGTGCATGGTATGTTTCAATTTCGAAGAATAAAAATCATTCGCCTTGACCGGGATCCGAACCCAGATCCCTCGATGTCCGGCCGAGTTATCGAGGGATCCAGGATCGAATCCCTGTAAAGGGGAATGATTTTTACACTCTGTAATTTTTACATAGTAATGCAGTTAGCCTTCTTGAATTAAATATTAATTTTAATAATAAATGAAAAAAATTAACTGTTTTTGGGAATACTGGTTAAAACACTTGCATTGATGATTGATTTGAACACTTGATTTAATGATACCCTGGATAATTATTAAAGAAGTAAAGCCTGTGCATGATTATGGATCGTTCAGCATATATTTAACATGTGATGATGACTGTGTGGCGCCATGTTAAGAGGGCTTCTTAGCCAAGAATTTGTATAAATATTTTGCTCACATAATTTTTGGTGAACAAATTTAATTTTTTTTACGAGAAATTCGGATCTTACGCAAAAGAGGATGAGGATTGATTGTAGGGTATTATAAATTATTATTAGAGAAGTATGAAAAATCCTATATGGAGGTAAACAATTAAAAATATTTCACACATCCTGAGAGTGCTTCGACAGATAAACAAAAAATAAGAAAGTTTACTAGAGGAATAAAATGTGATCGATTAACACTTTAGGCTAAAGACAAATTCACTGAAAAGAGAAATATCAAGAGAAATTTTTAAGAGCTTGCTTTATATTATAAAAAATGTTTATGGTATACATATATACATTTAGACTTACATTACTTGTAATTGTTACATGTATAGATTTACAGTTATTAGTAATACATACATACAAGCTATGCTAATTGACCATGTTTAATTTTAGATTTAAATTACATGCTATTTTAAATGTATTTACGTACATATCTGCTCGAAGACCAGATGCATGCCTTTATTCGCAATTTATCTTCTCTTTCATCATTGTAAGATTGCTTTCCCTAATATCCTTTCCTCTAATGTGTTTGCCTATTTCACTCTTGGTAGGTGAAACAGCTCTTGATCACCATCTCTTGGCCAAAAACCTGGTTGGTTAAACTCTCCGCGAATTTCATTAGTACTTTCATTTCAGCCATAGCTTTTTGGTGGCATATGCCTGGCAAGGCAAAGGTTCATGGTTCGAAAGCCCCATAGCATAAAGAAGGCTTTTTATTGTATTGAAATGATTTTCAAAACATATTGACTATGTTATCGCTCTCTAATAAAAAATTGAGTTAGAGTGGTTGGAGATAATCCAATTAAAAATTGTATTCTTACTAGTATTCGTTTTGTCCATAGTTGAATTGTATCTGCTTATCTGTCAGGAAGATTTCTTAAAATAAATGTTAACAAGAAATATCCAATCATATATAAAGATTGTGAATATGAACATGAATTTATTATAGACTCCTTATTGTGATAGCTAATGCAAAAAATAAGAATTGGCAAAAAAAGCTAGTTTCGCAGAAAAAAGTCTTCAATCGCAGGTTATAAATTGTTGCATGTTTGATTTCATACGCTTTGTATGACTACGTGACTTTTGGGACCACATGGCTCGTGCGATAGAATTATTTGTATGTCGATTCATGTGAGTCTGCATACCTTTTATTGCTAGTAGTAGTAGTTTTTATGGGAGGCGACCAACAGCTAAGGTAATGTGTGCTATTAGGGATCGATGGGAAAGGAAGGGTTGAGAGAAAGTCGGCGTCGGCATTAGCCTACTCTAGTCGAAAGGCGCCAAGGGGTCTGAAGCTTAACGTCCCATCCGACGGACGTCGTACTCACTCAAAATGTTCTCCACAAAGCATCTCAAGTAGGGATCGGGATACCACTGAAAAATATTTGTTGTGTCCAGGATTTGAACCCGGACCCTCTAGGTAGGAAGCCTGTACGTTAGCCACCGAATCATATTGATCTCCCTTTGATTGCTTCGTGGCTTTTATGGTTGCATGGCGTGTATGACTGCAAGTAAGGATCTTTGTCTATTACTGCCTTGAGCACAGGACTCGTTTGAATGTGGATAGATAGATAGATAGAGAGAGGTCTTTCTTTGGGCGAAATTGAGACCAAATGGTACCTTCTTCCATTTAACTCATCGTCGTATACATATTATATTAGGCATTAAATTTATAGTTACATTCATATGTACACATAAATACATATAGACAGACATAAATTCATTTAGCACAGATTTGCACATCAAAAAGAAAAAAGTATATATATATATATATATATATATATATATATATATATATATATATATATATATATATATATATATATATATATACACACACACACGGGAATGTACGGGTTATTTAACCGTATCCCCCGTTGAAATATAAATATTGCTTACGGTATTATGTGACATCTACGTTTTTAATTTATGCATTTTAAAACGTCTTCGGCGGCACCGATCCGTCGGGCACTTCCTCCGTTTCTGTTTTTTCGGATGCCATCACACGTGACGACGGACACATTTTCCACACCGTTCACGGACGAGCGGCTCTAAGCCCTTTTCGCACCCAAATCCCCTGCTCCATATATTTCTCCGTTCCGATAATACCTTTCCACGCACTGCTAACGAGGGAATATTCTCACCACCGCTACACCTACCTCCGACTGGGATTATCTCTCCCTATGCCGCTACGCTCCTCCCGCTCGCCGACCCGAAAAACACGTGCCAAAGCCTTCTATCCCCTTGGTCCAGACCGCGACGCTCGCGAAATAAAACAGATAAGAAGGAGCAAATATAAAGGGATTTAGTCGGATCATGCAAGGTAGAAATGAGAATTGCTGGGGGTGTGGATGTTTTGGTGGCAAGGAAGGAAGCGGGAGGTGGGCGACAGGGCGCGGTGTCCTGGTGCACCGCGTCGACAGTCGGCATCGGCTTGTCATGATCATGTCACAGCTTCCGACTGAAGCGGACAGGCGAGCGGTGTGCAGACGGTGGCTTCCTTGGACCGAGGTCCCAAAACTGTCTAACCGGGCACACGGTGTCCTTTTCGGGAGCGACAGTGCGTGGTGGAGAAATCTTAGACATCTCTAATCCTCAGCCCCAGAATTCTTTCACTCAGCAATTTCCTCGGTCAGCTTATGCTGTAGTTTGAGTTTTTACGCTCGTTTGGGACAACGCCGAAGTGTCTTATGATATTTTCTTAACTTTTTCTATTTCAACGATGCAGGTTTGATGAAGAGAATGATGCAACGAAAATATTTTCGAGTAAAATGACTGGACAGGGCTATCAGAAACTATTCAAAATATTATCAATAAACTACGAGAACTCCCGGTGTTCCGATAATCAATTTTTTTGTCAAACGATATTGAAACAGTCAAATGCTCTTTTATTACCGGTAAATTGAAGTTTCAGGAGTTAACCTTCGGTAATATCAGGAGTGTTTCTATAAGATGAACTTTTATAAGATCGAATAAATTGTACAGTAAATGAGTCTCCGATCAAATAACAACCATATAATGATAAATATTATGCCCCCAATATCTGTCTAATTCTAACTGATTTCATGAAGTCACCATTTGTTTTTGCAGGCACACATTTTAATTTATTTTGTTTGTCTCTTATGTTTGGTATAGATATATTAGTTTTCATATGACTGAAAAAAACTATCTACGAATGTTGAGTTAAAAAATATGAATGACTACGAATCTAGTAAACCTAATTCCTCTAATGTTTAAACCTTTCTAATAAAGTTTTATTGAAGAAGGTATCTCAAATATTTCCGTTAATCAGAATATGTCTCAAGGATATGAATAAAATTTAGAAAGTAATTTACTGATGCTTTAATTAATTTATTCGGGTATTTGAAAGGTGATGGTAAACGAGTATGAAAATATTTCATACGAGAAATGAGAATTACTAAGATTAAGCTTTCCGAACAAAAATCACATGAAAACCAGTAAGATTATTTCATGCACATAAGTTAATATTTATCTAAAACGTTTTTTTTAATGGAGTTTATTTTGATATTTGGTAAAAACGTGGAGTACTCATAAAAACAAAGTATTTACATTTACAATGGCATCATATTTTTTATACTTTTATCCATCCATCTACTCATATTCATTTTACTTTCTTACTCCCACGCCTTGCTTTTCCGCTATCGGAATCGTGGAATAAGAAGGGATTACTCGAATCGACTAAAGGATTTTTCTTTAATGCTTTAATTTTTCCGCATACCCTTGTCACGGCCGGCAGCCGACAAAATTCTTTGATGACTCCCGAGAAACCAGCCGCTTGTGGCTTGAAGACGAGGTATTAACTCTCTTCTCGGATGTCCAACTTAGGGAGAAGGTGATGAACCACGGCTTTGTTCTCCCCGCGCTTTTGTGAGTTGTCGGCCCCGCTAACTGCTGACGCTTCATGGTCCACGTCCGTCTAAATCCTGCGTGATGAAGATCACTGCTCTCTCGGCACCGCTGAATCTCGCTATTTCCAACGAAGTGACCGGTAACCAAAAGTCAAAGAAAACGCAATTTCACAAATCACGTTAATATCTGTAATTCATGAAGTCTAAAGGAGGTAGAGGATTAGGGGCTATGATTGGAGTTCCTAAAAGGAAAGGAATTAGAGTTTTGCGATTTAATTTGTGATAATGTGTTCAATGGTGTCACGACTTTCCTGAGGTAATGCTGAATATTATTTGGTCCCAAAATTATGAGTACAAACCCAAGTACCAATCAATATACATAATAGCAATGTACACGTAACATCTCAGATTTCAAAGCATTTAGCCTAAAGAACGTTCTAAATTGGGACTGCAATATCGAATTTACTACTGAAAAACAAGTAAATAAACATCCAACCTTTATTTTCTTAAAATTGACCCAAAGGTCCTTTTCTAGTTCATGCAGTATTGATTTATGATGATAGCAAATATTTTTACATCTATTATGTAAAATATTTGAGCTTTAAAGTTCTTTCCTAGCAGGAATAATGTACTTCTTCAAATAAGAAGTTATTATCTTGAATTCTAACTTTTATTTTGCATCATATGAATCGCATAAATTCCTTGGATTTTGTTTTCAGTTGCCACCGAAATACGAAATAATAATGCAAACTATCATAAAATTTCGAAGAAAATATGACGAACAGTGAATTAAATTTATAAAATATATTCTGATAATTTTTATTTTATCATTCAAATGCATGGTTCATTTCTTTGAGCATTTCATATGTAGCGAAGATTCAACAATACCAAAAGACCATCTTGATTAAAAAAACTTATGCCTAATTTTGTTATTAGATTATATTCACAAGCAAGTATCTAATTTAAGTTAAAACTACTGAGCTGAACAAAGGTTAAAACCAAAATTTCATAAAATGTATGTCCTGGCAAATGAAGTGCAGGAAATTAAATGCACGAAACACCATTTATCAAGCAATTACCAAATTTTAGACCCCACTGAATCAAATGATTGCGCATTAAATTGAGTTTCATCTCCTCCAATCTTGTCTAAAACATGTAAAATAATGAAGTCCTGGTGTAGCAATATAATATTTTTAATATACAATATTACAAGGTTATATTGCTTTCTCGCTCAAATCTCATGTTTTTTCAATCTTTAGAATTAAAGGAGAAGCAATGGGTTTCAAGAATCATCGATTCAATATCTCATTTGATCGGACTCGACCCACACCTACGTAAGATCCAGTAATAAAGAGAGAAGGTTCGGAAGCTTGTTCGTAACTCGAACACCGAAACTGAACTAAGCAAACGCCCAACAACGAACGATATATGTTCCGAGCAATATTTACGATCACGACACGACATGTGAGTGAGTTGTTTTGGGAGATCGCTTTATGTAAGTCGGGCCGGGACTTCAGGGAGCTAAAGCGGTGGTTACATTCGATACGGATCGGTTATTAATTAACTGCTATCACGACGCTGAAGAAAGGAGCGAAAATCAATGGCTGGCGAGGAAAAGGCACCCAAAGCCATCATCAGGGGTTCGGAGAGTTTAACGCTCGTCAAAAAATATATAGGCAATGGCCCGGAGATTTCAACGCTCGCCCTATTTATTATCCTACTACACAACTGACTCGTTCAGCGGGAGGATGTTGTGGGCGTCGTGAATAATGGTGGTGGGAAATCATCAAGAAAAATAACGATAGATGATAAATGATGATATACGATATGGAGAATACGATTATGCGACGACCCGATGTTAGGCGAACCCGGAGATATAACACGCTTCAAGAGAACGTGGGAGGATGGGCGATTTTTGAGAGCGTACAGGAGTGGCCGGGAATCATGTACAAATGGTTCATTCTCAAGGTTCTCCAACGAATGTTGACTATTTTCAGTGATGAAGTAATGTACGGACTGACTAATTATCACGATTTGGCATGGACACAATATATTTATCTGCAGAAAGGATTCACTGTAATCCTCCATTATATACATTTGGATACATATATTTGCGTATAAATACCTTTTTATCCTTGAGATGTAACTGAGCGTATTTGGATACTGGCACTTTTTTGTTTGATCATTAAGGACAGCATCTTGAAGAAGTGCGGTATTTTGGCCTTGGAATTGAAAATCGAATGTAACATAAAAACGAGTCACCAAATTATATTTGCCCATTACATCGATTTTGCTGGACTTTTTGATTTTTTAAGTTTCAATTTCATATTATTCGTTAAATTAATATAAAGCTGTTAGTTTCCTATTCAAAATATTTTACCGTCTTAACAGAAAGGTCTACTCGAGCTAAAAGAATATTGAATTTCCAGTTGAACTAAAAAGAAAGAAATAGGTTGGCACTTAAGTCTAATAAAAGAAAAAATGAAAATTTTTCAATAAAGTTTCTACGGGTTAGTAAATGTAGTTACTCTTGTCAAAATCATTCTTACATTGTTTAGTGATGTAATTTAGTATATTCTCCTTTAATGGCGTTTCAAATTGCTATATTCGTTTTCAATAGTATCTATTGAAAATAAAATTGAGTATTACCAAAATACAAGTCTCATTTGACTCGAACGCAATATTGGAGTAAGGAGGCTGAGGGTATGGTAAAAAATGTAATTCCTCAACTTTAATAATTTGATCATCCACTTGGTAAAACAAAATACCTTGAAAATTTTATCCCTAGATCCTTTTTGTAAATTCACCGTTATATATTCGGTTGGGTGAACAACTGCCAAATCCTCCTTTTATGTAGTTCTTTTTTGCGTTACTTGGTGGGACAACATTTACTATGATTAATGAAGAACACATATAATATGGTGCCCTTATTTAAATAAGAGGAGAATAAAAATGTTCTCCATTTAATTACCAAATATTTGCCTCGGCACTCAGGGTTACAGAATTTAAAATGAAAACGTTATCCTCTTAGAGATGGGATTTCAATAGTTAGAGCCTTACGCCATTCATGTAGATCAAGCCTTTTTTGTAAGTCTCCCTAAAGAGCCGAGCAGCGCGATTCAGCTTTACCTTCACCTGCTTTTGTAACATGTAGGTAATGAATTTGGCAAACATGCTCCAAGCAAAAGCTTTCCTTGTCCCTCCAAGGAATGGCGTTTGACAGTTTTAAAATATGTGAGATGCAGCCTCACTCACAAGCTCTAATTATTTCCCCGGAGTGCGGATTTTTCTCCCTCCCTCCACACGAGACACCCTGGACGCCTTGGAAAGCAAAAGCAAGCACACCGTCGATGAAATATCGCTCGCCGCACCGGCAGTCCAGCTGCTCTCAGGGCGCCGGATTATCTCTCCGTTGTCCGGCCGGAGACTTTGCGCAAACACACTTGAGTAGGTAAGGGCGACGGAAAAAAGAAAAGAGAAAAGAAAATAAATTCAAAAAGCATTCCTCGGGGCGATGGAAGTCCGCCATCACGACATTCGAAAGCTCTCCTTTCTGAGAAAGGCAGAGAGAGAGAGAGATGAAAATGAAAAGAGGAGTGTGTGTGTGTGTTTTGTGAAACCACCTTACATCCCTTTCCGCAACCATACTTTCGCGAGTGTGCCCGTTGAGTTAAAGAATATAAGAACGATAAAAATTTCCGTTCAGGGCTTACGAAAGGAAGAGGTGGGCGTTTTGGTCGAGGGAGAGGTTTAAGGATTTGGTCTCCGGATAAGAGGGGGTCGGGTCGGCCGCTTTTATCGGTGATTCCTCTTTTCTCCCTTCGAATGCCGCCGCCCGCCATCCCACCCACCTTCCTTCCCCCTTGTCCCACCGAGAAAAATGAAAAACACCACACACGCGTGGCTGTCCCGGTGGGGTGGCGCCGGTCCGGCAGCTGCCCTGTGCGGTCTCCCGGGCGGGTGCAGGAGGGTCACGTTGCCGGCCAAGAGTTATGACCAGAACCCCAATTTCTCGTGCGTCCTCTTAAAGTGCCGGGATCGGAGGTGGATCGGAATGAGGTGGGGTCCCATGAGGAACTCTCTTGTTCCTCCCGCCAAATCTCTCCCACATTCATCCCCACTCGCCAGATGCGATTAATATCCGTCGCGTTAATTCGGAACGCGATCATTTCCTAGGAGCCCCGAAACCGTCCCTGATCGCGTCTTCAAAGGCGACAGCAACTCTGCACGAGCGAGCTGGAGATCATTAGAGCAACCGAGGTTGGCTATTCAAAATTTTAACTTTAAGATTGATGTGCTTTACGATGGGTTCATGTTATATTTGAGTGAATAGTAATCTATGAGAATAAGTGGTCAAAAGACATGCGAATCCCAGTAGAAAAACTGTTAATAATATGTAATGTATGAAAAGAAATGAATGTTTCTAAAATAGTGCAAGTGAAAGGGTATGAAAGTGTGCTTCCCTACATAAAATCTTGGAAGTGAAGATTGCTAGTTTCAAAATTAGCATATTTTTTTACTAATTGCAATGGGTTGGAGTGCTTTGGAAGTATTCTTATTTATATTCGAAAATAGCTGGTAAGGAATGAGGAAATAGGCATGGGAAGAGTATGAAGTAAATGAACTGGTTGTAAAGAAGCATGAAATTAGTGCGATACGTTGGTTTAGTCATTCTAAGAGAGTATGTGGTTGTCGAATCACCCAACGGATACGAAGGTGGTTGAAAAGTTTCAAACCTCAAAGATTTCAGAAAAATTGTCTGGTATCTTTGTTAGGTCGGCAACTTTTCAGACCACCCATGTATACAAGAGAAATAAAAACGGGTGGAAGAAAGGGATCGACCATAAAAGTGATGAGTGAAGGTGGCTAAAAATATTTTCAGCATTTACGGAATTTTGAAATCAGTAGTAAAATAGAATTTGTGAATGTGACACATAAAACAGAATAGAGTACAGTTATAAAAAAGAGTTTCCCTTCAAAGCATATAGCTGGGCTTTCTTGACTGTGAATACTTCGAAAAGGAACGACTTTCAGGGTATGGATGTGTGTGTTTGATTTTTCAGCGTATGGGTTCATTCCTTGTCCAGCCAATGACTCGTATCCGTCTCAAAGCTATCGGTGCAATTAGAATATAAAAATAAAGAAATTCGTGACCAAACCATTTGAATCGAGGATTGCTTTTAATCTGTGCGTTATCAGGAATTTTTGAGCTCCCCACTTAAAGGTCAAATTACACTTTCATTTTCTGTTCACAAACTTTGGCATTTGCACCCGCCGTTGATTGATAAAAATTTACGATAGATTCAAACGAGAGTATATGTGAATTCGGTTTCAATTTCGGTTAAATTATTTCAATATCGAAGCTTTTATAATAAATTGTGAGTAAATTATTTATATTTCAGAGCATTTTATTCTCTTAAAAATAGGCACCCATGGTTAATTATAGTTGATTTTTCCGCTAATTGAACAAACTGTTAAACTTTTAACGTTTTATTGGCTTGTGACACATTTTTGGCTTAAATGCTGAAAATATTGCATATGCACCAAATATTTAATAATCAAATTTGCAACACAGCGTTTAGAGACCATGGGATCTCTAAACAGTTTCTTTGTAAGTCCTTACTTGTCCACCAGTTACTTTGAAAGTCCTTTTATAGATCATCCATGACTTTTTCGCTGTTGATTTGCTTGTGTTTCTATATGACAAGCCCAGAGACCTGAAACAGTTTCTTTATCGAAAACGAAAATTTTTTTAATTGTTTTAGAAGTATGCAAAATTATGATTTCTATTGAAATTTCATAAAGAAAACGCCAGAAAAATTAATTTTGATCGACACATTTTGCTCTCAAAGCGTGTGTAAAAATCACGTTTTCATTTTGCATTCACAGAGGAATACTAAATACATAAACTATACATACCATATGTGTGTTATGATAGATGTAAATGGTCTCGCAAAGAATTTAAATGTACCGATTAATTTTCATTTGTTTCGCAAAATGCCATTTAGAACATCAAATGATTTTATTACATTTTACCTGTTATTCTAAAAGTTATTTTGATGCAAAAAAAGTTATATGCCCCTGTTTATTCATGCGTTGAATTTTATTTACACCTTACTGGTAAGGAAATGCAATTTCAAGCTTACATCATTTCTTTGTTATTTTTTCTCTAATATTTAATTCAGTTAAATTATGAGTCAGATTTAGTATTCATAAGGTTAAATACAAGTTGGATACTGTATTTTAAGACATAAATAATTGATTGCGTAAAAATTCTTTCCAAAAGCAGTTAAATCGATTGAAACCATGTTAGAGGTCCAAAAAGAGTTGAGGTTACATGAGTACCATTAAAAACAGGCATTGAAATCTAATTAAAACTCTTATTGGGATTAGTTTAACTTGTTTTTTTTATGGTTGGGTCTGGTTACATAAATGCGGAGGTTTTGTCTCCGCAAAGGACATGCTAAATAGCGTAAAATATTATATAAAATATGATAAAACCAACCTGAAATGCAGAAAAAACGCTGTACCGTAAATTAAATTAGTAGAGAACTAAGGTTTACTATACTATATTTTGCATTTTGGCAGGTTAAAAAATATTTTTTGCAACGACAATACTGTTGTTAAAAGTTGATGAAAGTGTCACTCAATACACGTAGGTTATAATTAAAAGATCATATTTCGAATTCAGCAAAATATTTTAGGAGAAAAGAAGTTCTTCTCACCATCCCCAAAGATTGATAAATAAATGGGTTATTATAATCACGATGTTAAAAATGCAACTAACCTACATCATAATACATCAACGGCCAAAATCTCAATTATATTCTTTTAGTAGGTGTGCTTAGGGTTAATTTCAATAAGAACGCCAAACTGAGGAGCATTTCGTTCTTACTCTGACTTGAAATTGCCTCCTAATTGATACACCATATCGATCGTAGGGACCTGATGTTTCATTCATCCAAACATTTGATGAAACTGGAATCCCACGGAGATATTTCGGGAGGCGAAGTATAAACGAACCGGACCAACGAGGAAAGTGGAAAGTTGGAAACGAAGGCCGCGGAGGTGGAAAGAGGGAACGGGACGATAATAAAGGGGACTTTGGAAGAGTGGAAGACCGAGTGGAGTGGGTCAAAGAGATGGAGTTGAAAAGAGGAGGAGGAGGGGAAAAGGGATTTCGGAGGATAAGCGACTCCAATAGGGCATGGCCAGCCGTGGCCATGAAGACGGATGAGCATGAAGGAATCTGGTCCGCATGTGTGAAGGGGTGACAACCAAGAATAAAATTGAAAGTCCTTTCGACCCTTTTTGATTCGTTCCAAACGGGCTACCAGTGGCTTTTTATTATTAGCTTGCCCTTGCCTCTTCCTTATATGTAGTTGTGTGCCGGATAAAACACTCTGCCATAGCCAAGCGCTGATCTGCCAATTCGGTGCAGGTTTTCAAAAGGATATGGGAATGGTGAAGAAGGATATGGCACTCAACTAGTAGTTGATGGCTGGGGCCTAACAAGAGGGCAGATTCGTGTTAGTGCTGGAGACAGCTTTCTCAGACTCATATGACAGAGGTGGTTCAGCGGAAAGGATGTAATTTTTTTATTCTCCGCATGTTTTCAATGTCATTGGGGCATTTATGCGTGATATTCAACTTCAAGGGAGACTACTACCTAGGTGGAAACTTTTTCAACGGTGAGGGAATGATTCAATGAAGCCTCTCCTTACAAATCGATACAATGGATATTGATATGGCATTCATTTTAAAAATTAGCAACAATATAGTAGATATTTTTCATGCATAATAGGGCTATTGCGGATAGTTAAACTATTCTACCTTCATACTCAATACAAAACTTCTTTATATGACGGTTGCAGACAGTTTATAAAATCTCCCAATTTTATTACTTTTCCTCCACTTCCCGATATGTGTTTACCTTATAGAGTCTAACCTGAGGAGGGCCAAGAGCTTAAACTTTCTAAAATGTGTCCTTTTACGTGTGTTGTCCATTTTATGTTTGTGTTCTATTGTGCCGTCCAAATGTATGTAGCTCTTGAGAGTGCTTCTACATCATCGATTTATATATACATACACATATATATATATGTATAATTAATATATATATATATATATACATATATATATATATATATGTATATATATATATATATATATATAACGATTTATATAATATATATACATCAATTTATGTATATATATACACACATACATATACGCATATAAACCATAAACATAGTAATCAACCCGAAGGTCGGTTTGGTAGGTGATGGTAGAGCTCACCCGGTACTTAGCCCAACGGCGTGTGAAACACACACACCTGGGTAGGGGGCCCAGTTCCTTTCCCTGTGCCGGTTATGGTTTCCCAGGAAGGCCTGGTACCCGAAAAATCACATAGCTTGGGTGGAACTGGAGGTGCCCAGGGTGCCTTGCCCGGGAATTGAACCCGGAACTCTCCGGTCAGAGAGTCATACCTGAAGAAGGCCTCGGAGAAGGCCGAAAGCTTAAACAATTTACAATGTGAGTGTCCTTTTGAGTGTTACTATTTTATTTGTTCTATTGAGCCGTCCAAATATATATATATATATATATATAAAATAATGGGCTGACACAATATAACACAAATATAATAGAATAGCAACATTTAAAAGGACACTCACACGGTAAATTGTTCGAGCTTTCGGCCCTCTCAGATGCCTTCTTCAAGAGAGACAATATATAGTATATATATATATATATATATATATATATATATATATATATATATATATATTCAATATACTCTATATGTATAAACGTATTGAATATATATGTATATTTATACATATATATACACATAAACAAATTGAAAGTGGGTGGGTCTCGGCGGTGGAGGAAGGCCAGAGAGTGTAAACATGTATTTGAATTCTCTTGTCTACACGGAATTCAGGATAACCTCGTTGGAGGAGAGGATGCTGTAGATTTGAGGATTTGAGAGGAATTTATCAAGGGAGTCGGGGTGATTGCAGATTCTTCGTCTCTTATGGAGAGAAAATAAGAAATGGAGCGTTTCGTGTGATATGGGTGGCAACTGTTATGATGTAATTATTGTTGTTTGTTGGTCGGTTTTATATTTAAAGAAGTGTGGAATTTTTTGTCCATCAATGATACGTTTACATCTAGGAAGGTGATTTGAGAAGAGGAAACAGCAGAATTGAAAGAAACAGAGAACGAAGCATTGAGGTCGGGAATGAACGTTTTCAGGGAATCAGCAGCATGTGGTCAGAGAAGGAAAATATCATCGATATATCTGAGCCACAATAGAAGTTTCAGGGGTTGTTTTATGTTGACCCGTGGTCCTTATACGAGTGCTCCAACCTCTTCAGTATCAAGTCATTTTGTCAAAATATTAAGGGTAAAATAAAAAGAAGAGATAATTTTTGATTTGATTTTATCAAAAGAAATATTTTGAATGCATTTTTTTCAGGCATTGGTGAGCCGTTTTCAATGAAACCGTTTTAAGCATAAACTCATATCATTAGGGAGATAAGCGAACTAGAATTGAACACAATTAATGAATTTTCCCTTTAGTTTTAATATATTTCGCTGTTTTCTCGGTATTTCCTTTCCTCGTCCATCCATTCCATTGTTCATGCTTCAACAGCTCTGTCATGCTTCCCTTTAGTACATGTCAGGAAAGAGTGGATTTAAGTGCACCAAGGTGGGTGTGGTGGTAGAACAAGTCAAAAATTAATCTTCCACCTTAGGGGTTCGAATCCAGATCCTTGGCGTGGGAAGACGGTATATTAGCCAGCACACTGATCCAATCCATCATTTGCGTTTTACTAAACCTTTTTTCTTCGGCTCGGTCTGCGGGGAAGGAAGAAGGTATTCCTCAGTCTTTTTATTTCACCCCACGGCGATGGTCAGTCCGCTAAGATTTCAGTGGGTCGGTTGATGGAAGGCCCTTGTGTGGGTATTGTGCGCGGCAACCAATATCGACGCCTCGATCTTAACGCGGCATCGCGGGAGATGGGCGGATTATGGAGCCGAGGAAATCCCCCGTCCCTCCCCCGCCACCCGCCCTCCACCTCCCCCCCGAACGAACCTCCTCGCAAATCTTTCACCGGCGTCTCTTTCCCCCTCTCACCCTCTCATCCTCCACCACATCGCCAACCCTTCCCCCAAAAAATCACGTTTCCACGCTTGGCCGCACGAGGCGCTGGGAGAGTCCGCACCACTCGCTGAGAGGGCAGTTTGCTTATTTTCTCCCCTCCACCCCAGCCCGCTGAATAAACCCACCCCGCTCAGTTCCGTCCCTCCCCCATCCCTCTCTTTACAACTCCTCCACCTATTTTTCCAACCCCTCCTCATCTCAGGGATCATGAACGTTAATATGGAGCGTAATATTGTACAACTCGGAAACGCGGTATTTAAGGCAAGAGTGTGAGAGCAGAGGGGAGGTTTTTGAGATGCATGTATGGTGAAAGATAAAAAACTTGGAATGATCCGAAATAAAATGCATAAGCATGATAAGGTAGGAAAGAAGTTAGTCAGGAGGAATTCAACTGAGGCGGAAATAATTTGATTCGGGGTATATTTAGCATAATGGGGAAGGTTGATAGAGGAATGCTGAATAACTAAGGAGTAGCCAGGAAAAGAGTAAGCATGCTGGACATATTACAGGCAGGCAAGAAGTATATTGAATTTCATAATTATTTATTGCAGTGCAGAATATCACAGTACTTAGTATTTTACTGAGCGAAGCTAAGTATTGTTGTAGTGTCCTTAGTCCTTTGAATCCATTACACACTTAACATGACCGACAAAATATTCTTCATAGTACGCGATAAATTTAAATTAAAACATGTAAATACTGATTATCATCAATCGTATTCCTAATTTCAACCAACGAACCCGGGTACGTTGGATTAAACAAGTCATCCACTCTTTGTTATCTTTTCGTGCATCTAACAAACTCCATAATACCTTTATATTAGCTTGAATATCGTTTGTTGATTCCATTTGGTAAGCTATGTAGTTATAGGGATGTTAAACGTTTTGCCGTGCATGGATTAATCCCGCATTTAAGTGATTTGTGTACAAATACTTACATACAGGTTCACCAATCACAACAATACTAATAATAGTACACAAATGTCCCGCGATTTCTTAATGACCCCATATTTTTCACCAAAGTGACCCTCCGTTTATCGGGTTTGGGTTTACCAGGACTTAGCTTAAGTGGGATTTCAAAAAGGTGAGGTAATTCCCTTGCAAAACTAACACAATATTAAGTTTTCAGAGTGGAAATCCTTTAAAGAGGGCTCAATAAAGCTGTAGAGGTTACAGAAATTTGCATACCGTATGTGATGGAAATTCACCAAATTTCACTCTTGCGATGCATAAAGATACGCCACCTAGATATGTGTCGAAAAATCTAATGGGTTCATATTGATCACTGCAGGGTATTGAGACCTGACCCTGAACGTGGAAAGCCAGTTGGTGCCCTCTTCAATTTGAATCCCGGTCGCTACTTCTGCTTCCATGCTGCGAGACCAAATTTAAAATGCTGATGCTTCTGTCCTCTTCCGTGAAATATGTCCTATGGGAAGAATCATATTTATACTACGCAAATGTTTCGATTAAGGTATGTTTTCTATATGTTATCGATTATTAAGAGAATTTAAGACAGGAAATATGACGATGACCTCCGGTACGCTTGGTGATAGGGACAGGTGCCGGAACTGGTATTTATCAGCGCCAGCTCAAGAACTAGAATTAAAATCGAGAGAGCTCATAGGGTAGAGAGCTCATACTAAAGAGTTGAAGTGAGAAGAAGGATGAATAATAAAGGTAGTGTGTTTGATAATAGGCCTCACATTGGTAATAATTTTGTAGTTAAATAAGTATGACAATGGAAAGACTTAAAAAAAAATTAGAATCAACATAAAAAGTGGAGGTAGTTATACAGGTAGCCTGTAGCTTCAGATTCATCTCAGAAAAGTACAAGAAACTCACCGAGTGCTGTGTATTGCTGGATTGAATTTTCAAATTTAATGCTGCTTTAAAATATCGCTTTGCTACTGTTTAAAGAAATACTTGTCCTTTGTATTTAATATCAACGCACTGTAATTAATTTCGTAGATGACGATCTAAATGAGGAAATGCGCTCTAAACATCTAGTCAGTCTTATTATCAGAAATCTATAATTATGAAATCTCGTGATTTTTTGCAAGATCCAGTATTTGGATTAGTAGTACACCTTTTCATTCACTCATTCGTTCTACCACCAGCACTCAAATTTGTGAAATATATCAAAATACTCATGTGGGCAGTATTGTTTGGTTAGTGTAGTGGGTATAACCCTCCGCGATTGACCCGGAGGGCCCGGGTTGTATTCCGTCTGACGTCTCTGGGTTACCTCATTTTACCCAAGCTATGAGATTATTCGGTTATCAAATCTTTCTGGAAAACTAAAGGCTCCATAGGGAAAGAAATCCTCTTACTATTATAATATCTTTGAATTCCACATGTCGTTTGGATTAGTATTGGGTGAGCTATGCCCTCGCCTATCAAGCCAACCTTCGGCTCGATAACTATCTTGGCTGGTAGGTATATTTACTTCTAAGTACTGCGCGAACTTCCTCTTTCTCTGCTTTTCATTATTTATTTCTTCATTTCTCCATAACTACAGCCTGTTAGCATGCTGTCTAAAAAGCCTGGTCTCTTCATTCCTCTACCCCGCTTACCCAACGTTCTCCCTTCTATCACGAAATTCAAAATCTCATTACCTTTCAACATTTTCTTCGTCCACCTTCTCTATATCTTCAGGTTTTTCCTGTAACTTCCTCTCTCTGTCCACCTCATTTAAAACCTAGGGTTTTGTCTTACGCTTTTTCTAACTTATTTTCTTGATTCTACGCCACATATATATGACAAAAGCCTCTAATCTACGCTCATCCTCTTGCCTAGAAGACCAGATCTCACATCCAAAGACACACGCCCCAGATTGAAGTCTCTACTTCTCTTTTTTTTCATATCCAAACTCAGTTTTGCTGTCATATTTTTTTATTTTAAATATTCCTTTTGCTAACGCAATCCTTTGACTAATTTTCAAACTAGTCCTCCTCTTTTCTTTTCAAAATATGCTGAAATAGGCGAAATTCTTCACCTCATCTCACTTACCTTAATACTTCAATGCTTAACTTAGCTTTCCAACTTCTTCAGATAACTCTTATTTTTGTTTTCTTGCTATTATCCTCGTCCCGAACTTCTCGCATTGTTCCTCTAGAGCACTCAATAATATTCACTTTGGAGAATGGAATTGAATATAGAAGGACAATGTTTGGATTTAGGAAACACGTTTTATTCGGTAAAACCACAAGTCCGGAAGTTCCGGAAAAGACATTGCCAAACTCTCACACACGCAGAAACAATTGAATCTCAGACCCCGCAGTGCCAACCAAACAAATATTAACTAATTCAACGCACATGAAGCCCAAAAATTAATATTTATCACAGATAACAACTGCGATCCCCTGGCATTCTGACTCACGATTACTTGATCCTTTGCAAACATACCTGAATGAATCATCTTCTCTCTCGTTTTTACTCCCAGTTCAAGCCCTTTTCACTCTACCCTTGACATTTGCTCAAAATATACCTGCATGCTGAACAAAGTAGCCCTGCCTAATTCCCCATGAGTGCACGCCCTAAAGTTGCTGTGTACGATTTGGTTGCTTAAATCCCAAGGATTAGTAAGATGATTATTGGAATATCACAAAAAGAGAGAACTTATGAGTGTTTTCACTTTTTTTGGCATTACAATAATCAAGAAAACATATGAGCCTATGGGTTAGGCCGAAACCCTCTTCGTAGGACACCGTATTTTAACTCAATTCCTGTCTCGCGATTTACCTCTCCGTCCCTCAGTGTGAGATGTAAGTACGCCGGTCAATTCAACAATCTCAAAATCTCAAAGTGTGTCCAAACAAGTCGACTGGATGCTTCATTTATTATGCTAGCATTCCGGATACTCCACAAGAATGTCACTATCACATTCTTCATACCTACCATTGAAAATTAATATGACTATCTAAACCTTTGGTTATGAAGTAGTCATAAAAATTTACAAAGTAATAATGCCTTGAAAAGAAGAATTACTTCATGTAAAGAAGCTCTTACAATGAGAAAGTTTATGGCTAGCACAATGAATTAAGATGTAAAGTGAAAATGAGCGTAAACCTATATATGGCTATGGGGTCCAAAAATTTGGTCTTTTAGCAAGTTAAAAAGTGTAAATGTAATGGAGGCTTTCGAGATTTGGGTGTGGAGAAGAATGGAAGGAAATAAAAACCAAAGAAGAATTTCCAGACGTGGTATATGGAGATAGACATCTATAGATAGATAGATAGATAGGGGTCTTTATTTGGGCGAAATTAGGAAAGTACGAAGCTATTAGGAGAAATTTGAGAAAGGCAAGACTAATGAATACAAGGGATCCTGAAAGGAAATGTAATACTGAAGTCTATGGTGAAGGTAAGCATTTTCGGTAAGCGATGTAGAGGTAGCAAACGTATAGACATTTTAAACAGAATAAATGGAGATAAGAAGTAATTGAGTTGAATAATGATTCATTTCAGCTTCCGGGCATTGAGTGTTACACTAGGATTTCAGCAGTGTGCGCCACTTGGGTCTATAAAAACCCAACCTAATCAGTAAACTAATAGTGAGAATAATAATAAAAGTAACCCTTAGGTTTTTTAGTGAGAAACTTTACGCCAACCTTATATTACCACAGAATCATTATCGTTTCTGATTAACAAATTTAAAGAATGGCTTTACACTATTCTCCACATTCAATTCTCCTATTAGTACCTCTTTTCTTGGAGACCAATAATGACATATTCTATTCATTTCCTTAAGTGTTTATTCCTCTCATCGTCTTTCAAAAGGTCTATTTTCTTCCGTTTTCTCCTAAAATTTCCTTTCTTCAGGATTCATATTATTCTATGCGTCGCCCACAAGTCGATGGCGATGGCTAAGAATGGTCAAAGACGATGAGGTGAATTTTATCATTGGTAATTGCACTGTAGTTTAGAAAAAACAGAAAACGTCATCAACTCTTATTGCCAAATGGTCTGATTTGGAAGCCTAACCTTGCGCATTTTGCAAGAAGGCTTGAGTTGGGGATTAAATAAGGTGGCAAATCGATCAATTCAGTCCATTTTTTCGATAATATAGCAATATTCAGATAGCAAAGGGGTTGAAGTTATTGCTGAGTACTCTGAGGAAGTGGTGCGAGAAATCTGAATTGAAAATTAAACACGATAAAACCAAAATAATAAAGTTTTGAAGAAGTAACACTGTCAGTTCAACAATAAATTAAAAAGTAATAAACTAGAGAAGGTGGGGCAGTTTACATAATTGAAGAGTAAATCTATGGAAGGAAAATATGCATATTACTAGGAATATCTAGATAAGAATTGTGTAGGGTAAATAAAATTTTGCTTCATTCGTGCTTAAACACAATTTAGATAATCTAAACCGGTAAAATTTGAATATATTTGACAGACTGTTTTTTGTATATCATTAATGTAGCTTTTTGCTGAATACTCATGTCAGAATAAACAATGCCTCACACACTCCTACTGTGCCTTTTAACCCTTAAACATGTGCACATATAACCATTCAACGGATTGAAAATTTTCTGTCCTTTATTTTTCGAGTTCCCATCCATATATTCCTTTTCAAGATTCCAATATTAAAGTTATTCAAAAAATACAGAAGTTTGATTTTTACCTACAAAGGAATAGTTAATTATATGATTCGCTCTTAAGGTAAATCCTATAGGAATGGAAATAGTGCAAAAGATTAGAAACTGCCTATGATTAATGAAAGCTCGTGGAAGCTAAAGAAATTGAGTTTACTGGAAATCATGCCACGCGTTTCCTCGTCCGGACTATGCCGGCGCATATATATATGTATATATATATATATATATATATATATATATATATATATATATATATATATATATATATATATATATATATATATATATATATATGTATATATATATATATATATATATATATATGTATATATATATATATATATCGGCATAATGACTTTTTCGCCTCAAGCAATCAAATCGTTCGCATGAGCGAGCATGCGTAAATCCATCCCAACGTAATGGCGTTATGCTCAGTCTCCCATGGGTATTCAATTTCGAACCGTGGTACAAGACGTCTCATGGACACCAATTCATTTCGCGCTAATCTTAAAAATGTTTTGTCCGACCGATGTACAAATTAACGCCCGATAAGTCTCAAAGAGTTTTGGTCTTAGATGGCGTTCACGAAGCTGCTCGATGCCGGAGGCGACCTCGGATATTCGTCATCAGATGTCCGGCGCTCACAGAATCGGATCCACGCCCGGCTTGATAAATTAACTCAACTTTAGTTCTCAGGACTGCGAGCCGAAGGAAAAGGCTATTTTGTTAAACGGCCCGAGTGACGTTTGAATAAATCCCATAAATTGATCTAGCGGCTAGAGTGGTCCGAACCGGTACTAATCGTGACTGTGGTGCGCTAATGTGATGCTGACGGATCCGTGGTCGACCCCGTGGTCCAAACTTGGCCTAATCAGGACTTAATCGCGACATCTGCTCTCATTGGTGTTCCCTTCCCCTCTCTTACCATACTTCACTCCACTCTCTCCCCATCCCGAGCCTCACCCAACAACTCGCCTACCCCTTCTCCTACTCTCACCCTCACACCCACCCTCTCCCACCCTCACCTCACCCGCAGTACTCTCATCCGTCGCCCTTTCCAAACCTTTCCTGTACTTTTTTATGCGTGCGTGGAAAAAATAAAGTTTACTGGGAACTCCGCGGAGACTAAGGGACGGAATCATTGGTCGTATCTTCCGTCACAATAGGCCGATGAAGACAATTATGGTAGGGGAAATTGATGAAAACAAGCGCAAAGGAAGACCATGAGTCGAGAGTGCGTACATGAAGCGGATAATGACAGAGATTTGAGGTAAGGAGTTGCGGAGAAATGAAGAGGCTAACTGCGAGGTGAATGGAATGGGGAGTTTGAGCAAATCAATCTTACGATTGATTACGGCTGATGATGATGAGAGGAACCGGCCGTCAGGCGAAACACTCATGTACTTACTTACACAGATGGGCAAACAGAGAAAGGAAATGGAAAAGGTTAATAGGGGAAAATAAGTTGTGCATCAGATTTGCGCCAAGTAATCCACTCTACCGCTATTCCCCGCATAAAGTTGTACCGATAAAGAATTTTAATCCTGCAATGAAAATATCAAAGGAGTAATCTGCACAAGGTGGGACCTGTCAGGTAATAACAGATCAGTAACTTTACGTATAATGATCACTTTGTTTTCTTCTGAAATGCGGAAGCCGAGAGACGCGTAGAGGTCTTCTGTATATCATTTTTGCATTAATGATTAAATGATACTTTAACTAATATATTAAAGGTGAGAATAAACTTTCAGGTAATTTGCACCACCTTCTCTGGTTAGGACTTTGGGTTTTCAGCACTTAAAACACTATTTGAGATCATGAACCACTTCTATTTTATACTGCGTTCCTCTTTTACCGGAATGAGAATTTTTAAATTAAATCTTTGGGCAACATATTTGATTCCGCCTATTTTCCACATTTTAAGTGTTCAGCGTTGAAAACTATCTACCAAGAAAATTCTATGAACTGGAGAAATTTGGCACGACTAATATTAGTGAAATTGCACTTTTTGGCACCTAACCCTTCAGCCTCTGAGAACTGATAGCTGGTCCCAGTTCTTCTCTTCTTATCTTTTATTATTTACCAAGTATCAACTTTTCAACTTATTCGAATCTTCAAATACTCGTTTTTATTTCAATGAATACCATATCCATAGAACTTCAAAAATGTAGAATATTGCAAAGACTACCCAAGTTTTGACAACGGCCAAATTTCGTCAAAATAAAATCCCAATATGGCCATTTATTATTAGCTCACATAATTAGACACAATTCAACTATTCCTCCGGGTGCATAAAATCTTTTGCTATGAGAAAAATTTAACAATGGAAGGAAGGCGAATACTTCCACCATAATGCACAACAAATACATTTCCGTGGCATCAAACACAAATTAATATTCATAGATTTCCATAGAAGATATGTGAGAGAGAAAAGTTGTAAAAATATGTTGAGTGGAATTTTAATGGTTTATTGGATCTGTGACATGCTTAATTCATCACTGACTTTGAATGGCTCTTCGAGTTAGAACGCCTATGTTGCGTTTTAACGCAGAAATTATATAAAAACCCCGATTTCTATGAACCTTGCACTCAAATTTATTATTTTTCTTAGAAAATAAACCTTAACAAAAATGTCTTATAGATTTTCTCGTAGTTTGTCAAAAAATTCATTTGTGCACATTTCTTACCGGCACTTTTACTCGTACGTCATTTCAAATCGATTAGGTAAATATTTCAAAAAGAGATATAATGCACCATTTTTCTGTCGACGTTTAACCATAAATTAGTTTTGTTTTTACGGCTTGATTTAGTAAAAAAAATAAGATTCTGGCCCGAATTCAATGTTTAATCATGTGGTAAAAGGAATTAATGCAACCTCATGGAGGCTTTCCCTTTAGTTTTTGGCCAAATTTTGCCGAGTTGTTGCTCGTTAAAAATATAACGCAAAACCCTGAAGGTGATAAATTCTTCTGTAGGCGGAAAATGAAGAATTACTGGTAAAAAAGAGCGTAGCTGATGATTAATAGGCTATTGTTTTTAGTGAATGACGAATTTATCTACTAGCTATTTTAAAAATCCACATCTTAAACGATATAGAAAACAGCAAAAACCTCTCAATCTAAACCTATACTTCTGGAGTTATTTGTCGTAAAAACGACCACTTTTGAAAAAAAAACTTGTAAGCAGAAGCACTATGGTTGAGTTGACGTTTTGTAGCTCGATCTGAACTTTGCGATTGACCGGAAGTGATTGACCATAAGTAAAAAACGAGTATTTAAACTTTAACATTTTAAAAATTTTTTGATTGCGAACAGGATTTATAAACTAAGTAGCTTTTTCCATATTTTAGCTCGTTAAATATTTGTAGGCGGAATATTGTTTTGCTTTAATTTCCTGAATATAAAACTAGTATCATGAGTCCTTAACTGCGTTTCGTAAAATCCAAAGATATAATAATATACACATATATACTATTTCTCTTTTTAAATATCTAAGTGAAATATAATGTTATTGGTTAATACATAGACGTAATTGAGTGTTTTCTCAATGGCTTGAAATTGGGAAAATAGAGGAATTTACACTACTCCGTAAATTTTGAGACTTAGCTCTTTAGTGAAATTCCCTTCGGTGTAGTCAATGCCTAATACGATTGCCTCGTACGTATCATTGCCAAATTTTAGCTTTGAACGGAGTACCTTACAATACCGTAACAAACAGAGAGGTGAGAATCAGTGTAACTTATGTCTAGACATTCCGTAATATGCCAAAAACATCCCAATTTACAAGCACGTAATGATTTTTTGTTGTTTCATCAATAGATATCGCTATTTTTGGAGAGGTGCCAAAATATATTTGGATCCATTCCCTCTCCATACCATAAGGTATCAATGCCCATCTACCTCTTCTTGCACAACGTTTTACCTGGACCCCTTTCCCTCCTCATCTTCCCCCTTGACTCCCCCTCCCACAACCCTCTCGTTCCCACCTTCCCATCACGTATCCACCGACCATCCACCCCCTCCACCCTAAGACACTTTATTTTTACGGTGTTCAGCGCGCGCTTCGTCGTTCTCTTTCTTCCCTCCCTCCTTCTCCTTCGGTCCTCTCCCCTCCCCCTCCTCCTCCCGACCTCCCACTCCTCCGCAACCCGTGGCCTCCCTCCCCACTCCCCATCCCTCCTCACGCCCTACTCCCCTCTCGTCCCCCGGGCCAGCCTCTCACCCGTCCCTCTGGTGGCCGTCTTCCTCAGCTGCCGGCTCGGAGTCTGCGGGACGTCGGTAAGGCCGGCGGAGGAACGAACGACGAGAGGGAGAGGAGGAAAGAGAGAGATAGTCAGGTCCGAGGGAAAGCGAGGAGAAAACGAGGGAGAGGCCGTCAGTCCCACGCGGGGAAATAATCTTCGGGCTCTGTGCGGGACCGTCTTCGGAGGACGGGCTGATTCGACAGGGAAGGTCGGTGAGAAGGTTTGGCGGCAACTCCCGGTGCCGTTGGCGGGGCGGACCGCCCATCGTCTTCCCCCGGACGGATTCCCGCCGACCGATGGATTTCTCCTCCGCTCCCCCGGGACCTCGCTGAGGATTTCCCGCCGAGGGCGTGGAGGGCGTCGCCATAGGGCCGCCACTCTCCCCGGTTGTGGCAAGGTTTCGTGCGTCCCGGCCGTCCTCCCACGCTGTTCCGGGCGACGTCGTTGTTTCTCCGCTCCACAGCCCTCCCCCTGGTGCCCTCAGTCCCGAAGACCGAGGTTTGTGACTGGATGATCAGTGTCGATGAAGTGTGTGTGATTCGCGTATTTGAACCCCAGGCCGAAACCACGTGGACGAAACCCCGTCAACGCGCAGGCGAGTGCCCCGTCTGGTGTCAGACGCCACGCGCGGGAGATTGTCGGGTAAGTCTGCGGCGCTGATTCATCTGCAGCGTCATTGCAAGTTATCTCTTTATCTCCAGGTTTAACCATATCTCTCTTACACCCGCTAGTTAATGCTGCCCTGATATTGTAGCTGGACGTAAAGATATGGTGTCCATACTGTTTGTAGTTTACCTTAATGCCTGCTGTTAAGTCTGAGAAAGTTGACCCACCAAAATCGATATCTATTCCATTCAATATTTAAACTATTCTGAATTTTGGGAGGGACGACTGTTATTTTACTTCGGGGACTTTAGATAACCTTTGACTGTTCTTAAATAAAGTTTCTTTCGCGAATTTTGGGGTAAATTTATTAAGGATTGAAGCAATTGAGTGATCTCATAATCTGGTCTCAAACTTTAAAATCAGTATATAACTTGAAATTAATGGCTATACCTATACTAATAGATGGTAGTTATTCATTTTACACTAAAGATTTGAGATTTATATTTAAATAAATTACTTTGGGAATGTGGTGATAACAGTTGAAAAGGGGAGGTGACAAAGAACGATAAACGAACTACCTTTCAAAAATTTCCTATAGGCAACAGGAACACAGTTATCCACAGTCAATATATATACATACTAAACGCATGTCTAATTATAGGAGTACTAGTCACATGAAACACAGTGTCAAGAAAAGTGAAATTCGACATGTCGAATTTTATGGGCAATGAGATTCTTGTGGGAAGTGTCAAAGTAAGGCTCAACGCGTGATCAGGTTTAAAGTCCTCTCTTGAGGGTGTGCCTCCTTTCTGAAGTTCTAAAATAAAATGGATAATTTAATTAGCTTAGCTATGTAAGCATATGTAGCCATTTAAAATGTGTAACGAAATAAATGTATCTTAAAGGAGCCTGTTCATATAAATTGTGACCATTTTCCATTTAATTAATGTTGATGAAACATCAGATAATATAAAAATTATTATATTTTTGTTATGGAAAAATCCTATGAGATTAGAGATGAAAGGGTTTTGAAAATACATTTGTTTTGAGGGCTCTACCACGCTTTCCAGCCCTGTTGTTTATGAGCTTTGTCTATCATGCATTTCATCGATATGGATGGAGAGTAAAATAAGGTTTGAGGTCATTACTGTGCGAGAGAAAGCTTTTAAACAACCTCCCTGGGTGTGGCAGATGAGATTTTTACGAGCTCACTGCATTTTCAACTCTAACAATGGAGGTGGAGATGCCCAATGGCTTTATGTTATTTCAAACGCAAACTATGTACAAGTTCCCCATGTTTCATCCAACCAATTTGAAGGGGTCATGTAAACTTAAGTGGAGTTAAATTACTATAATATATTTTATAACTATAATATTCAACCTGGAGCCAAAATTTGGTGGAAAATAATTTCAAAAAAGTACTTAATTTTTATTCTGAAATTAATATTTTCAACTTCTACTTCAAAGCGCGTCCAAAACTTAATGTTATGCTAATTCAATGTTTTTTGACAAATGTTGAGAAACTTTTTATTGAGGTAATCACTTGAATGGTAAATTTTCAATGCAATAGAACGTCTTGCATCACATAGATAACATCTGTACTCCAAGTGATATCTGTTTATGTCACCAATGCAAAGAACTCAGTAGAGCCTTATTAAATTTTCGTGAAATCAGCAAAGTTTTTTACTCAATCAATTGTTATGTCTATGCAATGTTGTGTAGTTTGCAAGTATTTAGCCAGGTGAATATGCAGGTATAGGTAGATTTATTTAAACAGACCATTCTGTCTGAGATACTTTCGATGCTTGTTGAAAATTATCTGTTTAGATTGTTGTAAGGTGTAGCCAGCACCTTAATACTTGCCTTCGAATTGCGTTTGATTGTTTTAACTCCATGTCTCCCAATGGTCAAGTTGGCAATGTTAACAAGGAAATATTAATATACCCCATGTGATCATGAAGTGAAAAAGTACTGATGTAATTAACATTGTTTAATTTTATTCTAAATATAGTTTGGTAAATGGCATACTAAGGCAGGGCTAAATGCAGAATCACTCTTCAGTGAAATACCTCAAATCTCCAACTCAACGCATTTTATTTCCGACCCTGGACATATTTCATCACTCATTAGACAACCATCGGAACCATGTTGGCAGATACCAATCTGAAGGAACAATAATCACATTTATGAGGCCACCGCTGACTTATTGATTCACGTCGAACGAAAACACATCGACGGTGATCGGGTTGCACCTATGCGTAAAGGAGGAGAAAAATAAAACAGCGACCACTTGGACGGATAACGAGAAGATAAACGGGCAAATGCGGTCATTTCTACGGACGAAACGGTGCCGTTTCCTTCCCCAAAATCTTACCCCACACCCTTACAAAAGAGTGGAGGGAATCCATTTCGAACCTGCATCGACGAGAGGGAAAAGAACTCAAGGAAAAAAAGAGCATCACGAACGCGAAAGAAAAAGGGAAGATTCCACTCCCCATCCCACTCCTTCTCCTTCCCCCAAACCCCGAACTCGACACGCAACAACCATCCGGACAAAACCTTTTTGCCACGAGCGCAAATGCTCGTTTCTTTCCACCTCCCTTTCCCCTTCCCTCTCGTTCGAGAAAAACCCTTATGTTTGTATTCCTTGCTTCTCTCTTTTTCGTTCACCCCCTGACCCCCCCCCTCCTAACACATCCCGCCGCCACCCCCTTTCCCTCCCTCGCATTTTTCGTGAATCCACCTCGACTCAACCTCCTCCTCAACACCCAACCCCTCCCTCTCCCGACTAGCCTTTGGAGAGCAAACTGTGGGGCGAGGATGGGGTGTGGGGCGACGGGCCGCCGTGTGGAGTGGGGGTGTGGGTGGGTTTATATATAATTTTTATTTTTGCCCGGGACGTGCCGGCCACGGACCAGCGCGTGCTCTGGCCCCAGGGTAGTGGGATAGCGAGAGAGAGGAGAGAGAGAGAGAGTTTAAGAGTGAGAGAGGAGAGAGATGGGGGATGGTTCGGAGGGTCATGGGAGGAGAAGGGGTGTGGATGTTGAGGGGATGAGAGTGGAGAGGGGTGGGTCCCCCGTGGGGTCGAGTCGAGGGAACGGTGTGGGCCGATGAGGGGGAGTGAAGGAGTGAAAGGGATTCGACCAATCGGATCGGACGGAAGGGCTAGGAAGGAGTTAAAAACGTAGATAGATATGAGTGTGAGGAAGAGAGAGAGAGGAAGAGAGAGTGAAGAGGGGACGAATGTTGATCTGACACCCGATGGACGGCTGCTCTACGAAGCGTTCGAATCAGGGGGGGGAAGGAATTAAGGGAAGAGTGTGTAAAGGCAAGGGGGTTTGGGGTTAAGTCTTTTTGGAGGAAGTTGTGGCCGGAAAGTTGTAGTTATGGCTCAGAGAAGGGAGGGGGAGTGAAAGAAAAAAAAATAAACATACCAAGGCACTCGGGAATGGTCCAGTGGTTGGGAGAAGAATGCGAGCAAGGATATTTTTGTGAGGGAGGTTGTGTGGAAAACCCCCTACGAAGGTAGGGAAAAAAATATTAATCGAAGGGTCGGAGGATAAAAAAAGGGTTGAAAAGAAAACAAAACTGAGGGAGCGGAGTCAAGGAATTCGAATATGGAACGGATAACGTCTTTATCAACAAGCAGTTTTACGGATTTAGTGTGGAGATACTCGGAGGGGAACACGCTAAAAGATAGTCTTTTGTTTGTCGTTTTTTTTCTCCCCCGCCCTCTCCGCTCTGTCCTCCCCCCCTCCCTCTGCCCCCCACACCCTCTCCCACCTTTTCTTCTCTCGGATTCCCGAGTGTTTTTACGTCACACGTCTCGGGGATCGTGTTTCAAGGTGCCGAAAGAGAGATAACGGGCGTTTATTTATTATTTTTTCATCCCGAGCGAAAGCCCTGGAGAAGAATGTGTTCCCAAGGAATTTATCTCCAGTGGAGTGAAATTGCTGGGTGAAATGATCGTGCACTTTCTCCTTAAACTTCAAGCGGAAAACAGAAACAATTAACGCAGAAAAGCTTCATGTAACATTTTAATTATGGTGCCGATAAGTCATATAATGCGGTTTATTTCCAAAATTCGAAAACAATATTGAAGGCTCAAGGTATATTCTACAGGAAACTTTCCGTAGGGGCCAATCAGAACATATTATTCTTTTACCGAACTTTTCCTTAAATATGATTTTCATACTTTTACTTTATTATTAGCTTTTTTATTCAATGGTTTATTGTAGTTTTCAGTTAATCTTATAGCAACTTCAAAAACTTCATAAAAAAATGAACCGAGTCTTCAAATACTATATCTTACATATTTTTCAGATTGATGAAATGCGTATGTACAAATTAGCCTTTTAAATATGTACTTTAGATTATTAAAGAAATTCTCTAAAAGACACTGAGCGGTTTTTTTAGAGATGAGGTAATCTTTTTAAAATAAGAATAAACGAAACCAGTCCAGCACGAACACCCTCCATTGAGTAATAAATAAAATCATTAATTTTATTGATTAAGGTCATGGATTTCGATTTTTCATATCATCCCTCTACCAGCCTACTCGTCTGTAAAAATTGATTTTATTTATTTATTTTTTGACTTTATTGGGGCGAGGTTGAAACTTCATCGTCCTTTCTTCCACCTAAACCTTTAATATTATAATAAATACAATCTTAAACATCCATGCCTTCGGTAGAGGGAAACCCACCTAGGTGGGACTCAAACCTGTGACCTCTGGATTGTCAGGCAAGGGAGTAATTCCGCCACATCGCGACCGGCCAAAATTTAGAAAGTACTTGAACTAATTATCATTATACTGTTCATTAAAAGCAAGTATATAAAAAAGCTTATAATTGACTATTGAAGGCATTATTTCGTAACCAGTTACAACGTTCTATAGTATTTTCTCAATAAAACGTTGATAGTAGGCGTATATCTGGTTTCTTTAAAAGTAGACAACTCCTTCACTTATATTTTAAAATGATACACCACGTGCAGCACCGAACCTTTTTTCGAAAAATATTGCGCAGGAATGCAAATAAAACATGATATTACGTCAACCAGCGTCGACTTTAACTTAGACTTTTACATCATTGACCAAAGAACCCAGGAACACCACCGAATCGTTAGCATTTTTTTTCATAATCGATATCGATCTCGGAACTTTGGGATACCTCTGTCACCGCACGTGTGACAGGATCATCATAATCCGTGGTGAAAGAATAAATCCGATCGTAAACTTATCTAAGATCCCAAGTTTTCCAAGTGGTTTGGAATGACATGGTCATATTTGTGACGGTCTTTTCCCTCCTCGCATTCCAGACTCCTCACTTGACTAAAAACACGTCAAAATCGTTTGCTAAATGTGCTGTCCATTCCTCTTGAAATAACTGAATTTAATATAACATGCTAAATAAACAAAAATATCATTGGCATTTTCCCTTCCTAGTTCAGTTTAGCATTGGGATCGGAATGGTTCGGTATTTAGCTCACTGGCTCCCCGAGGGCCCGGGTTAGAATTCCAGAGGTGGCAGAACTTTGCTGTGGTTTTCCGATGCATAATTGGAAGTGACATGTGCAGAGCGATTCAAGTGTAATACACTTACACTCCGTCCGTCGGAAAGGGTGTTAAATTGTATTTCCCAATGGCAATACCGTTCCGTCCTACGAATTACCCCCTCCATCGGTCACCTCCACTCAGTTTAGTAACACCGATGGACTCCATGTTTCATGTTTCAAGTTATAAAACCTACATGCATTCAATTAGGAAGTGATAGCTGTAAGAATTTGAAGAGTTTCTGACCCATTGCCCGGATGTTACACCGAAGGTAGACGGTTTGAGTCTTACTTCTGGCTTAAATGTTGCAAAAATCTGGTGCTGTTAGTCCTGGATGGTCTCGAGGCTCGAGTGAGCTCTTTGGGACAATAAGAGTCATGACCGCAAGGAGTAAGTACTTGCAATATGATCCCCTAAAATAAAACAGGCGAAGGCTTTTCTATCACGTTAGCTTATCATTCTTTCAAATTTTTATGAAGTTTACATAATCAATCTACTCCTAAACGGTATCCTGCGAGCCATCGGAATGGTGTCTGACAGGGAATGCATCTACCCTCCTGAATCTATCCACTAAGCAAACACATCGCGCGGAAAATTGCGGCAATATACCGAACTAGAAGGAATCTTCGTTTGTGAAATTCATGGCCATTGTAAGAGGACTATTTTTATAAGTTCTGCATAAAATTTTGAATGAATCTCTACCTGATTGAAATTAATTCATAAATACGTAATACATTTTTAGTGGTTTATTTGTCGGTACGGCTTTCTCCTTCTGACTGGATAGTCTTAAGTCCACATTCGGATCTTGGCACAGGAAACATCCTTATAAGTCAGAGTTGTGTGGTTTCCTTAGTACCAGAAATTCCTGCTGGAACATTTGGTGCAATGAAAGGAAACTGCCCATAGAACTTCAGTATGTGAAATCCATACAAAATACATATTGGTGCCAAAAGAGCTTCACTCTCACCGTTCCAATCTACGCTAGTACAAGTAAAAAACTCTTTGTTTATTATATTTGTGAATGTGTACTTAGGATATCATGAATTAAACATTGATGTATCCTTTTAACTCTTGAACGGTTATAGTTAAACGATGGCTACCCTTATGGTCTTTTCTACATTAGTCTGATTTCAAGGGAATTCCCTCACACGAGGAAGTCTTTTCAAGACGGGCCTTGAAATGACTTGTGCTGAAGGAGGAGACGTCTCGGATTTTATCGCTCCGGGTATATAGAGAGCTGAGTCGGCATTAATAATTATGAAAGTGTTGAGTGCCTGGCGAAGTTTATACCATTTTGAAGGGACGCATAGTGGGCAGCTGTCAATGGACTACGCGTTTCTATGGTTAGCAAACGATGGAAGCTCATTGCATTGGCAATGCTTGATACTTCGGGAAGGGTGACCACCGTTTACCACTGGGACTATTAGTTTAAACCCTGTCCACCTCCCTCTGTCTTTAGAATTTGACCCACGTGGTATAATCGGAAATTACGCGCGGCAGTTGGAAAGTAATGAAGACCACTAGAAAGATCGACCTATTTTGCCTGTATCAGGTCACCTTTCAAATGAGTGCACTATCGATTATCGCTGTAAGCTGTCTCATTCCTAGTCCTCACCTTATTAAATCCGTTTATTTTTTTAATTGTTCGGAATAAGCTAGTGAACTTCACAGAGTTTTTATTAATTATATGAGTTGTGATGAGTGTTTCCTAAAATGCAGGGTAGGGCAAAATTCCACCTAAGTAAAGTGATTAATGCCCCAAAACAGCAGAAGACTCGAGAAAACTTTCAATACTGATACGTCAATACGTTCCAAACTATAGAAGCGATAACTTTAAACGTATTTGACCGTTATTTTCATGCAACGGTAGTTGATTTAGTAAATGTTTTGATAAATATTGACCAGTTATGTGTCGATTTCTATGTATATCTTCGGATAAAGCGGAGATTGCACACGGGAGTTGACTTTTGAGTTTACTTGGAAGTTTAGTTGTGACATATTTCGTACTCACTGTAAAATACGAGTTCACAGTCGACCTGTGTTTGACACTTGGGTAGGGGGTATCTGTTTTTAAAAAATAACCCAATTTTCAGTTATCATTTGCTTCGATCATAAATTAAAATATATTAAATTATATAATGAATATTAATACTTTAAACTATTGAATAATATTTTAGCTGTCATTGCTACGAGTTTGAAAGTTTTAAAAGCAAAGGCACGACTTGGCTTCTCATCAATCTAATTCAATTCGATTCATCCAATTCATCAATCCAATAATTGCATATAATATTCACAATATTATGGATTTTATATACATGAATATAAAGAAAAATTAACTTATAGGGTGAAGCTTTTCAATTGAAATTTCCTTCTCAAATTATCATATCTGTCATGTCTTCGTTTTCAGCCTTTTTCCAGATCTCTTTTCCATCCTTCTCGATGCCCTCATTAGATATTTCTCTACTCTAGGCTCGTCATATTTTCACAAAGCATTAATTTTAAATGAAAAAATTCTCCCTAAAAAAATATATAGCAAAAATTATTTTTCTTCTGTTAAGGAAGTCTTGAAGTGTTCAAGTCTTTTGGTAGTTAAATTCTTTTCCCAATTTCCATCATTTGCTTAATTAATGCCCATATTCGGCCCAAATGCTGCCAAGGTACAATTAATTACGTTTCAACCTACTGTAACATACGCTCCCTCTCATTAAAGTTTAATTTATTTTGGTTGAATTATTTGGTATCTATATTGTTTCACCCCCACCCCTTGCCCTCTTATAGGTTATACTCTCTTTGGTATATCAAGTGAAGGAAAATGCAGATATGACGCATTTTAAAGCCTATCAATAACGGTATTGTACAGTTCCATTTTGATATATTCTCCATGATCAATCTCTATCTTCATAGAAAATAAATAAGTGGTAAAAATTTTTTTAAAAATTTCTATTTTAATTATGACTTACAGGGTCGCACCCAAAAGTGGTAGGACTGATTTTTTTTACAAGAATTTTATTGACGATATACTTACATCGACTTAATAATCTTCAAAGTATGCTCCTTGAGCTGCTACACACTTAGTATAACGTTGCTCCCATTCCCCGTACGCCCGCTGGAAATTTTCGCCTATGTGCACATGTATAATTAAAAAGAAATTGTTTGAATTTTAAGGTTTCATGTATTCCTAATGTAAAGAATTATTCCGTTGAAAATAACCATGTTAGCTCCAGACTCCTAATGGTGATTTAAAACGGGTCCAGTTTCCTTTTCGAGAACTTGAATGTAGACCATCGATACCGACTGTTCAAGTTAGCTCTCTTCTAAGGCTTTGGTGTAGAGAGCTGTAGGCTTTAGGCAAAATAGCGATTTGGAAGGCTCCGAAATTTGCAAAACCTACTCTTCGTTAATGAATAAGGGGAATGAAGAAGGCAATAGAAAATTTTTAAATGCCTAAGATGATAATGGCATCAGCCTAATACATAAGAACACTCACTATACAAATACAACAAAATACAAAGGACAATCCTAAATGTAGTTTTTCCGTTTCGACGGCACGGCCATCGTCATCAGAATATATATATATATATATATATATATATATATATATATATATATATATATATATATATATATATATACAATAAAATAATATAAATACAATAAAAAATTATATATGAATTTTTGTCTATATATATATATATATATATATATATATATATATATATATATACATATAGACAAAAATTCATATATAAATTTTTTATTCTGTTTACGAGTATAATTTCTTTGTGCTGACAACTTTCAATTGGAATCTGGGATAATTCAATTGTGTCCTGTTCGTCTTCTCCCGTGACAGAGGTAATAAACGTGTTGCGCGCAGTTAGACTTGCACGCGGAAGGTACTCAAGGAGTGGCCTTCTCTCACTGAAGACCGCGCATTGTTTTCCCCGGAGCAAGAGAACGATGTAGAAAGGTTTGACGCGAAGCGTAGTTGAAAAGATTTCCATAACATTAGTCGGGTGATTCTTGCTATGGTCGAGAGGGTGGGTTTTTATGAAGGGGATCAACTAATGCGAACAGCTGAGAGGTTATTTTAAGAAACAAGGAAGGTGTAGCCGACTAAATTTTCCCACCATATCCTCAAAACCCGCGGGGCACGTCGTCTTTCCTAACCCTGTGTGCCGTGTATTTCTTTAGTTTTTGACATAGAAAGGAATGTGATAAGGTGATATATATATATATATATATATATATATATATATATATATATATATATATATATATATATATATATATTCAATTGAAGTGACGTAGTGAAGATCTGGAGGAATTGTAAAAATTAACATTTTTAGGCTAGATATCGTGAGAGAAAGATACTTACTAGATGAAATTTTAGTGTATTTCTACTAGGTCATAAGCTTTGAACTATAAATGGGCGTATATTAATATTTACCGCCTCATGCGTTGTGGCGTGAAAAATTAGTGATAGGGGGACGAGGCCATTAAACTTAGTAACCATCGAAAGTTATATATTTCCTGATGGGTATTTAATTCCCAGCAGCTATGAAGCTACCTCATAGAACATATGTATATTCCAAATATATGACCGTCATTTTGGCTTCATAATCTTAGCATTAAATCTCAGGAACTGGAAAAGAAATGAGTTCATATTTGGTTCAAAGCTTGCATCTCCTTTTAGATCCCGCGCAAATACTCGTGAATTTAATGATTCTAGAAAGTTATGGAATGTTAAGTGAAGAGAATTGAAGTTATCTCGATGGCGAAATGACTTCGAGACCTATAGCAATTATACACGGCCACGTAGCCTGTTATTAGTACATAATATTCGTTAATATGAAATAAGGTATTACAGATCTCGATAATATTAACTTAACGCTAGAGGATAAATCTAAAAACACACAACTTGTGCCGAGAATGTCTGTCATAGATTTATACATTTGTAGCGTGTTCCTTTCGCAGCGGATGGAATGGAATGAATTATTCAGCCGTGATAATATGTTGACTGGCCTTGTGCTACTTACATTTATTCATAGTACTGTCGGCTTCCAAGGGCTAAGAAGTAAACAAAGGGCATATGACCATTATAGATTAATGCAGTTAAGGCATTTCTGCATTAGAAAAGTATTAATTTACGAAATGTCATCGTTTAGGTCCTAGAGAATTCCTAATGAATTTTATCTCGCGCGGGAAATCGGGATACAATATAGCCATCTGCTAACCCATATATTAGCAGCTGTGTCCAACAAACGTCTTTGTATGCAACATAATTTCTGTATTACACGCTCAAAACCGTATGATTTAACTATTGTTCTTTGTATTTGTATGTATGTATTGTACTATATGTTTCGTTCAACTGATGTGAAATGATGTCTTGTTTCACTAGTTTAGAACCAGTTTCACTCCATAGGTTTCAAAACCTAATGTAACCTGTATTCTTCTCCAAGGGACTTTGCTCCCAGAGCAATAAAAATTGTTTATATATATATATATATATATATATATATATATATATATATATATATATATATATATATATATATATATGATCAGCACTATAGTCCTTACTGGCAGTGTCCCGATGCAGTCTTTATCATCTCAATCGGTATCAGGTGTATGTGAATGCTAATGAAGTAAAGGATTGGTTGTTTAAAAGTTCTGTGCACATGGATCCGGCTTCAATTACATTAAATTGGGTGAAGTTATTCTCTGAAAACCACAACTTTTCTTTCTGGGGGTACTTTTTCCTGTTTTTAGTGTTAAACGTTTAATATTTTTATTTGATTTGTGTTTTTATGCCTAAAACGCTAATTCAGGTTAATTGTGTTAGTTCTTAAACGTTATTGGCCACATTTATTCTGATATAACTCAATAGCATGCTTTCATAAATACACATCACTGACCTCCTTCATTTGAAAATATTACTAATCAATATTATACACCACATTTGGTATATATAAACCATGTTAATGCTATTATACATAGGAAATGATAAAGTTACCTCTTTATTCCAATTTATTTTCTGATTATTTCAATAATTGTAACATATACACCTTATATTACTTCAATCGAAATACCGTGTTCGTGTTATTTTTAAACTTTTACCTTGAAATGATTACAGCTGTGTTTTTCTTAGTATTTAACAATGAGACACAATTTACGTAGGGCAATTTACCTCCAAATTGCATCTTCACACCTTTCACGTACGAAAAGAAATGACAGTTCCATACCTTCGTAAATTCATGCGATGAAGATTTAACTTATAAATAACTGCTTGAAATTATCCGAATGAATAAAGAGCCTTCATGTCCATGCGAGAAAGTCACATCATGACTTTGAGACAAAATATTAATAGCATGCAATTGAGTATGTGCAGTGGTCCGACAACGCCTGTGGTCATATTTCAAGATTAACTCCAAGTACATATGTAAAAGTCATCACCTGAGATTACAACTCCCATGCTCCAGGCAGGATTAGAATCAGCGACCTTCGGGTCAGCTGGTGAGGGCGTTGTCTACTGCACACACCGAGAAGGATTGCAGGTAAAGATAGTTACCAGCTGGATTGCCCAATGGAGTAATATGCAATACTATAATATATTTTTTACTCATTTCCATCAACTGTTCTAGTTCCATTAGCCGAGTGACTAGAGGCATATCGCAGTTTGATATCTTTTTAAGAATAACATCTCTCACAGTATTTTAAGAGATTGCAAATTCCTCTGATAGGATTACTTAATATTAGGCATTGCTCTAAGGGCCGATATTATTCTGATGCAATTACAGGACTTCGATTAATTGAAACCAATAATATGTAGTTTAAGAATCCATGTGATTACACGGGTATTTATTTTTAATGCGTATGAACGTGGGTACACGGTACCAAAGGAAAGTTAATTATCTAATCGATTGGTAAGAAATTGAATTTTTCCAGAAGAGCTTGGATTCAATGGAATCATACGGAAATTTGAAGGTGGCGTATTATATAATCCCTGCATATAATGTTTGCTAAAACACTTTTTATGAAATTAAAGGTTTACTTTCTATGTCTGGAAATGAATTTCGAATAATTTTATCATCTAGAATTTAAATTTGAAAAATATATATATATATAAAATATTTCTTAATGGGCAATAATGTTGAAGACAAGAAATTAAATGAGTTATTTTAACTCTTTCAGTTTGTAATAAATAATGGGGCCATTTTCTCTTCCAAATGTTTTATAATATCAAATTATGCGTTCTCCAAATTTTCTTTTAATCTGGTTGAGAACATGAATGATACACCTGGTCGACACGTATTTGTTTGAAGTATTTATGATATCGGGTCTATACACCCATTGTGAAAATATTTTTCGTAGTATATAGCAATGAGGTTTTCCTTCCAATTTAGCTTTCTTCTTTATTATTATAGCAATCAATTGTTAATAAAAAATTATCACCATCTTAAAATCATCCTTTTCTTAAGTGAACATGAAAATTCAGTTAATAGTATGACTAGATTATTTATGGATCGAATAAATTCAAAATATCCAGGACTAATTAGAGTGTGTGAATAGGATAATAACACATTTACTATCCTAAGTGCTGACTCAATTAATGCTAAGGGTCATTAATTGTAAAGACGAAATAAATTATAAATAAATTGGTGTCAATAAATAAATGACTTGAATATTGATGTCTTATAGTTTCAAATGAAGTCATCCCGCGGCACTTACATCTAATGAAAATATTATTCCCAGAGTGGTGGCTTAAGCCTTGCTTAAACTTGCATTTATCAACCATTTCACAACAACCATTATTAATTACGTCATGCCTCCAAGAAGTTACCATGCCTTTAACATTTGTTGCTACTTCGAAGCAGTGCCAACAATTCCAAATCGAGTGTAATTTCTAAATCGTATATCCCTCGTACTCGGAACTATGGAAAGTCGAGTGTAGACGTTTAAATGAAGACGTTTTTTGCATCAAAATAGGTTTCATGCTTAAAAATATATTGGGAAATATTTACTTAATATTCTATTTCTTTCAACATTATGATGGACTTTTTCAAATTTACAGCCAAACCAATTATTAATTTCCCCGATTCAACAAAAATTAAAAAAATTGAACTTAATCGATAAAAATTTAACCTTCCCGTAAGGTAATTAGTAGTACAGAGGTATACATCATATACCATACAGCAGTTGCTCAAGGAAAACAAGACGATTGAGGGATGAATTTACCTCGCACCTAGTACTACCTAGGGCATGTTGCAACATGGGATACGCATCCAGGGCGGAGATGGATTGATTCCCCAACCATTGTCTTATTTTACGGAAAATAATGCTTGTTCATCGGCTGCGGGATGGCCCGTGTGACAAATGGGAAACGTGTTCTTTAGTTCTCGGCCAAGTATTTTTTTTTAGAAGCCTCTTGTTCCGCAGACCATAGGCATTCTTTCGTTACCTCCCCCTTCTAAATCTTTCACTTTTAACAGGGATGAAATAGTGGTTGGCTGCGTCAGATTGAGGAGAGTTATGAGGTCGAGTCAATATCCTTGGTGGACGAGTACGGAGTGAACAATCTTAAAAATACTCTTTACTCCTCGGCTTGAATACAAGGCGGGATCCCTCAGATAAGTAGCTACTTACTTTCAATTTTTAGCATAATGTTTATCCAATTACTTTATTAAACCAGTGGAATATTAACTACGTTCGAGCTGAAACATAAACGAAACCATAAAATAAAAAATCCCTGTTAATATCTGCCTGTCTTTTCTGGCGTTGTTCCCTTAGCAAAAATAACAATTTTCAAAAGTATTTGAAATAAACACAAGAAAATCTTGTAGTGAATCTGTCGTGACAAATTTTACGCATAATAAATGCCAGGGATTTATTTGTGTCCTGATTAAAATCTAAGAGACCGTGTGAAATAAAATAAAATGTTTAATATTGAAAAAGAGGTAAGTGCCTTTGCTACTTTACTAGCTTTGTACATCAAAGGGAACAGGTTTGAATACTGGTGTTGACAGAAGTTTTCGGGGATATCCAAATCCATACTTGGAGGTGCCGAGTATTTCTATTGAAGTACGCTGTCTGCCGGATAGGACATTTAACTGTGGATCTCATTGTGGAGTCTTTCGTTAATATAGGCTTATGCCGACAGCGAGTTTTTCTTCATACTTCTCATACCCACCAACTACCCACCAATCTGTAAGTGCAAAAATCGATTAACCTCTCGATTGCTAATGCATTGAAATTTCTGCTACAACCTAAGGTATTCTAGTATTTCCACCAATCAAGAATCTAGGGTTAAATCACTGGTATCATAAATGATTTTATGGAGCATTCACATTATTTTAACTCAGAGTTCATCTTTTGAATCACTAGCTCCATTCAATTTACTTATTGTTAGCGTGTTGTCATTGAACGCCTATAAACCGATCTAGAGCCTGAAGTCTTAAAAGCTTTTTGATACTTTTTCTGCTACCTTTTTACGTTAAGGTATTGTTAGTAATGAAAATTATCCCTGTGGGAATTCTAAGCCTGAGAACGCACTGCACCGTAAAACATTTTCATTATGATTCATTATTTCACGGCCCCATCACTCATCCATTGCGTTCATTCGAATCTGTGCCTTTCGGCTTTGCCGGCAAATGCGCTTTTTCAAGGTCAACCTCATCGCCTCGCTGGAGTTACTAAGAGATACATGGGATTTTTTCATGCCAGAGATATTCAAATACTTGAAATAAAAAAAAGACAACTTGAATTGAAACGGTATATTCATGCGTACGATGTGAGCACCCACTCCAGAGAAAAGTTTCCTTCTCTGTCTTGACTTACGGTTGATGATCAGCACTACCGTGCATAGATCGAATCAACACTTGAAGTCGGAGTTCTCAACCTTAATGAGAAAACTTCATTCTTTGATATATGACTTTGAAATGTTCCCGTTTTTCTGCAGATGTTTCAACGTCTCGTGAGCAAAATTACTTGAAGACTCAGGACAGAGCAAGGTATCAAAGAAGACCGGAAAATAGGTGAGAAATATGACGGTTACGCGTGGAATGTGTTACTGGGAAATATTATAAATCATATGGGCGAGTCATAGGAATAACATGAATTACATTTGAAGTACTCGTAATATATGATTCATTGACTTGCGCTAAAAGGTCGTGTATGTAGAAATGGGTGCAAACTCTAAGGAAGAGTTAGGGGATGAAGGAAGTTTGACTTAAGAGTTAAAAAAAAGCAACTATTACAAATTTGTAACAAAATTGTGACAAATAAGCAATAGAACATTTTTCAAGCGCAGCGTAGAGATTTAACAATGAAATCACTGATTTAACCTCAGTCATTTCCCCACTTTGGGGTAATAATTACTCTAACTTATCACTAATTGGTCATTACAAATACATTTTCAAGATAGTTTGCAACTAATATGACAAAGTAGGAACAATGCGTGTCGCAAAGCCATTTCCAAAAGTTTTTGAACAATTTAATTTAAATATTGTACATATAATATGTATTCCTTATGAATATTTACCATTAAACCCATCAAGAAATTATTCAGCGAGTTTCTTAATCAAAATCACGATTTTATCAATGCGTTCAAAGAAATAATTGATTATTTTAAAAGTATTCAAATGCGTATTGATATTTTGATTTTAAATTGTGTATATATCGTAGCAATTAAATGCCTTCAGTACGCATACTCGTATCTGTTGTCAACGTTGAGACTTGATGAGGGGTAATCCAGAGAGTTCAAAGAAACGCTTCAGACGGTAAATCCTTTTGCTTCGGAGGTCATTTGATTTCGAGGCCGACTTAGAAAACTTCTTTATTTTATGTGTTTTAAAAATTCCCGTTTCACTTTTGTTGTGAATGAATTTACTATTTGAGGTATATCAGTGGCATACTCATGCGTAAAGTATATAACTGAGAGACTATTAATCAGTCAATGTTCTTAAGCTTTTTACAATGGCTTTTTAAGTGAGAAGTGCTTGTAATTATTGAGGTAATTAGACGATTAATTGTTTGTTAGTTTTTTTAATCACAGAACCTATAAATTGGAAAAAAGTAGGCACATTTTCTCCTCATTATTAATGTATAATATTATTTATATTCCGCAAATTTATATAGATTTTTTACTAATTTCATGATACTAAGAAGTTGTATACAACATTTGGAGTGTTTATGTTTTAATTTAACATTGTTTAACTAAGTACCAAATGAAGAGAATACAGTCATACTTTGAATCAGACAGCACAATTCCTGCATTATCAAAGGGTAATGGCTACATCAAACAAGCTATCGACTTCGTGGTATGCTTTTCCTATGATAAAAAACCCGTTTACGGTTTATAAAACAGTACGCAACATTTCTCCTTCGCCTAATTTCTCACTTTTCTTACTTGCGCATCCCTTATTAGCATAGACACCTAGGAAAAATTAATACTTTTGCGATAGATTTCCATAAATACGGGTTAATATTTCTATTAATACTCGTATTCGTTGTACAATTATGGATTTGGTCACATTTAGTGTTCTATAACGTTCTATCTCAGGGAATATTATATTTTATTTACCCACAAAGGTGTCATACCAGGGATTGCTTTACTCACCCGGAACTACACTTCTCTAAACATTTTTCAATGACAAATTTGCACATACGTAATATTGAACCACTATGTCTCTTCTAAACACGTACGTAACACAAACTACGATCCATTATTTAATAGAATCTATTTTTGTTATTGGGAACTATTGAGTGGGTAATTTTTTCCGTCTGTTTAAAGAAGAGAGTAAGTTAACATTATTGATGTAATTTAAAATCAATTGATTGATTCTCATTCAAACGCATTCTGAGAAGCATATACTTACTAAACCAGTACTGAGTAAAATTCTGAGTTATCTCAATTTTGATATGCCTGAGTATTATTGATGAATACGTAAGAAATATCACCTATTAATTTTAGGTTTATGCACTTTGGTGCGTCCAGATAGATTCAATACCAAGTCTAAATATTTTTTATTTAATTTTTCCTAAAATCCTTTCAGAAATCTCCACCATTTAAGACTCCAATTTATGCCATTTATGTTAACTTTCCATTTCAAGATAAAAATCTCGTTGAAATAAATTGGAGGGTAGCCTATTGCAATGATGTATAACCCAATCACCTTCTATCACATCCTAAAAATTAAGGGTACATTGATTCTCACGGATGAAAAAGCATTTTAACAATTTTTCCTCCCTTCGAGTGTTGCCGTCGTCCTGTTGTCGCCAACAAACACCGCCGTGAGAAACCTATGCGGACGGCGAGGACCACACGTGTGGAGTCTCATTCCGACCAGGCAATTAGGGGAGACCCAGGAATCCGTCCGCTACGAGATTTTGATTAGGGTTCACCCATCCAAAAGTTTTCCCTCTCCAGCTGATCTGAGGAGGAATGCTAATTTGGATGGAAAGGAATCGATGTCAACGAGGTCGTGGAGTAACCGTGGCAGGCGGGGTGGAATAAGAAATGCCGGAAATGAAAGTTTACCGACAGCGCTCTTTGGTGCCCTTGAGTGAAAACGAAATCGATAATTTTAGTCGCTAATGGCAACATTGGAAACGCATTTAGCTATCTGCTATTTCTCTTCTGTTGACCGTCATGAATTTTCTTACTGTACATTAAATTGTGGAGCCAAACGCGTATTTCATATTTGTACAGATAGAGCCTTAGTGCTACCCGCATAAGCGAATAGGTTTCCATATTTTGCTTATATCCTACCTTTCTTTCAATTGAGTTTGTTACATATTTTTATCTTGCTAAAAGAAACGATCGAAGAGGGAGATATCACAGTTTATTCCTCTAGATTAAGTATATTTTCAAAGGAAATGTACATAGAGGAAGCCTGCAGTGTAGCAAGGTGAACATTTTTCTTGAGTAAAATAAAATATCGCATTGATCTCAAAATTTAATTCATAGAAAAATGTATTAATCCTTAATTCCGGTCAACCAATTAGAAGTCAAAATTATTTTTAAAGTAAGGGAACGCAGCTACCATTGCTATCAGGGTTAGCAAGGCTAGACCATCTGTCTCCGTTATTCAGAAGAGGAAAGTAAACTAGAATGGATATGTGAACAGAGGGAAAGGGGCATCAGCAAAAGCTATTTAAGTAACAATAGAGGCAGAAAAGAGAAGAGAAGTAAACTGAAATTTATACATCATGAGTAGTAATGAGGAAGATATAAGGAGATCAATAAACAGCCCTGAGACTGGAGAACTTTTGTTCCTAAAAGTAAACATTTTATAACTTACAAGGCAATTAGAAGTATCAAGGCCTTAAAGAGATTCAGAAAACATAGCATAATAAATATGTTGAATGCTGTTGGCAAGGGAATTATGTTGACAACTATAAAAATGCACAAGAAAAACTAACGTAGAATTCCTCTTTCAAAATCAGCTTTAAAAAATTAGGCGTCGGTAAACTGAACGTTGACCAGGACATACAATGCATAGAAGTGAGATTAATTCACTAGTACATATTTAAGGTGATGAAATTTTCATTCATGATTACATGCTGATTGATTTTAATAGGAAACTAACTGGTATTATTTTTTTGACTTCAAACTTCAAAAGCAGGTGCTGTTGCTCAAAGTTTAAAATTTAATTTGACTTGTATGTTGGTTCTCTACTGTAAATTTGTCAATCGGTATTGGAGACATTTGTTTATGCTTAATTAAAAAACATATTAAAATGGATTTATTTCTTAAACTGCTTGAATAAAATTTGGATTCAATGTTTTACTGAAAAAGGGAGGAAATACAATTTTCAGATCATTTAGACTTAGGACTAACTCATGCATTTCAAAGGAAGGGTATACTTTGAGTGATCATCTATCAGGGAAAAATGAATAATTTTTTGCACATTTCATTTAAAATGTTGAGATAACCTACAAAAGTTTTATGAGTATATGAGATATCTTTGGGTGTTGTGGCAGTTGCTCTTTCAAATATTTAAATAAAGGCAAAAACACCAGGAAACAGTAATTCTTGGGTTATATCATTCATTTAAATATGTTGATAAAGACCAATGATCTTATAATTTTTTAAATTTAATGTTAAACTAATTATATAAGAATGAAAAGGCTAGAGTTAAAATTATTCAATAGATGGACAAAATATAGATCTTTGGGTACAGTTTTATCTAATATTTGTTTATCTCTCATTTAATTATTTTCTCGGAAGGTAAAATAGAATTAAAGTGGTCTCTATCAGTTCCTGAGAAACTTCCCGTTGAAACACTTTCATTTGTCATAGTTGAAAATAGATAGAGCCCGAAAATAATGAAATCATCTTCAAATAATGTGTGCAGTCTTCATAAAAGTATTAAAGTTCTTTACGAGAATGTTAACATGAAAAGACAATCACATGCCCCGTATTACAGTCAATTTAAAACATTAACAAATGACGGGTGAGCATTACGTAACTCTAAGTTTCTGTTGTTTTCTCCTTGTGTCGTTCTTTTTTAGTTGATAACTGCTGCATGTTTCTATTTAATTACTCAGATAAATGTCATTCCATTTTGCAGTTAATATTTCCGATTGCGTGTCTGAATGGCAGCCATGCTGGACAATAGCGCCAACCTGACGCAGATGCGCCTTCGGGATGGCGAGGAGAACAACGAAAATGCTCTTCGGGATGAAGACGAGGAGGAGGAAGACGAGCCAGTCGACGAGGAAGAGGACGTCCTAGACTTTGTCCTCGAGGCAGGCGGGCGCGGATTCGCGGACGGCGGCCGACCCGCCCTCCCGGGAGACGCCGCGGGAATAGCCGCCGAGTTGAGGCGCTCCCGACCGCCGGAGTCCGAGGATGCCTCTCTCCTCTTCCTCCAGCACCAACACCAACAGCGGTCCCTCCATAACCTCCGCTCCCTCCAGAGTGCCACGGCGGCCGTCCTGCTGGCGGCCCAGCAATCCCTCCAGCAACATCACCAGAGGGGATCACTGCCCACGTCATCTTCCGGCGACACTGGAGCCGACTCATCGGGGATCTCGTCCGCGGCCGCCGCGGCAACGGTCGCCGCCCTGAATCTCCAGGCGCTCGAGTCCTATCTGACGTTCCAGCGGCTGTCAAACGACCCCACAGGGAAGGGAGCCTCTTACTTTGACGGGACAACCACGGATTCCTCCGTGTCCAACGCCAATAATGAGCCATCGGCCCTTGACAAGGCGACGGCAGCGGCCACCGCGGCGGCGGCCGCAAACGCCAACTTCACCATGGGTGCGGGTCTGCAGCTCGCCCTGCCAATGTTCGCGGCCAGCGAGGCGGCATATCTCGTCAACGCCCTGTACCAGAGCAATCTTTTGGCAGCTAGTGGACTAGCCAGCGGGGCCCTCTCCGCAGATTCGAGCGGAGGTGCCAGGAGGGCTCTTGGGAGGAAGGGTGTCTCCGGGGGCGTGGGGAACGCCCACCAGCCGGAGCCGGGTGGCGGGGGATTGCTGCCGTTCTCGGTGTTCGCAGAGGGGGTACTGGGTCGGTCGTCGAGGGCCCCGCCTTCCCCACCGAGCGTGTCCTCATCGTCGCCGACGTCCTCCGCGGCGCCAGCCCTCCCTTCGCCGTCGCTCTCCTCGTCTTCGTCGAACGCGGCTCCCGTCTCCCTCGTGGTCCACTCTTCCTCCTCGGCGACCCTTTCCGGCGGTGGTGGTCTGTCGGCGGCATCTGGAGCGCAGAACGTGGCCACCGCCCCCTCGCCCCGCCCCAAGAAGCAGTTCATCTGCCGCTTTTGCCAGCGGCAGTTCACCAAGTCGTATAACTTGCTGATCCACGAGCGGACGCACACGGACGAGCGGCCCTACTCGTGCGACATCTGCGGGAAGGCTTTTCGGAGGCAGGACCATTTGAGGGATCACAGGTGAGAAGGAAGAATATAGATGCTCATATTCCTGTGTGCTTCTTCAGATTTTTCAATTACTAACTATATTATAACCTTCTATGCTAACGGTAAATTCAATATGTATTAACATTATTGATGTGTATGAGTATGCAATGCATGCTATAATATGATTGAAATAGTATACCACTTTGGTTCACCAGGGACATAGTTGTGTCTCAGGTGAATTAAAAGAATAGAAATAATTAGCTGTTTCTTTGAAGTCAAAATCAGCATATTATTAGGTGCATACATTTTTGGAATTATTTTTAGTTTTACTAAAGTTACTCGTTACTCGTAGTTTCTTTTATAGAATAATTTGATGATATTTGATTCAAATCGAGTAAAGATTTCAGTCAGAGAGCTCTAAATATTTCAACATTTATAAAATAATGATTATGCCTAGGAAGAGTTCTTAAAAATTAAGTACTCACAGGGATTGCAACTATGAAAGAGTCATTTCTCAGCCCATTGCTGGGGCTTGTATTTCTGAAAATAATTCAGATAAAATGCTTAAATGACAACATCGTTAAGCTATATGACGAGACGCATTATGTCTTAAGTAATAGTTAGCAAACGTGCACAAACCATATATTTACCAAAAATGATTTGCTTCCAATCACTTCTTCTATACACTAAAGACTGAACACTTATATGCATTTTATGCCTAACACTTACCTCCATTATAAAGGTTTAAGAGCCCTGAATATATATTTACCTTGCATATACTAATGCAAAATCATCAAAATGTAGACTGTACTTCCCATTTGAGACACAACTATGCATCTAAAGTGTGTAATTTTAAATTTTTAACTCAGATTAATCAGTATTATTCATCACTGGGTAATACTAAAAATAATCGTGCTATTTCTGGCAAAGACCACTTTAAATTTGAAAGTTTGAATTTTGAAGAGATAATTATACAACACATGGTGTTATGATGAAAAACGACACTTTATTTTGGTGCCATCCTTCAGGGGTATTACAGAACCACTCATGGCAGTATTCACAACTCAAAAATTGGCACTATCTGAAGCTTTCTAGTTGTTTAATTATGTAAAAGGTGCACAGTAAATTTTATTTTAAACCAGAGGTGTCCAATCTACGCTCCCAGGGCGACTTGTGGCTCAACATGCAAATTTTAAACTTAACCAATTGATTAAGTAATGTTTTTATTTATATTTGAATGACTATTTTCAAGAATCATTCACACCAGGAGTAAAATTAAAACCAAAATATTAGATGCGCTACTTGAAAGTTCGCGTGAAATTGAAACGACTTCCATCGAGCCAGATGTCGACGCGTAAAACATTATCCACGGGCTTTTATTTTGCTCACCAGCTGTCTTAAGTGCTGGCATTTTTAATGAATTCCAAAAAAGTTTTATTTTCTGTCAAAGAGGTCTAGAAAACCCAAATAGTTGGGCACCTTTGATTTAAATATTCGTGCTGTATGAAAACCGCGACAAACATGTATGTTTGGAATTAAAACAAGTTCTTGAAAAGATAATCCATCTAACTATTTGTAGAAGTGTTGATTTTTAATCGCTTGCAAGTATTAAAATTAAATCTATTTTTTGATAAATTTTCCTATCTATGAAACTATTTTATAAACCTAAGAGCAACTTACTTTCTTGAGTATCTTGATACTTGTCACGGAGTGAACAAAATGTGTAGGCTATATTTTCTGTTTTATGATTACACAGTTACTGTGGTAGGCCTGGGATAAACGTTTTTTCTATAACTAATTCATCAAAGCCATAATCAAAAGTATGACTTCAATGGATAAGAGAGGCCAGCCAAAATTAAGCAATAAAGCTGGCAACGTTCTCACATTCAAGGTGGTGGGGTCAGCGTTTCCCAAGATATTCCAATTATTATAAAATAGCGCTGCTTATTTAGAATCAGATTGTGTTCTAACTCCTTTTAGTAACCTAATGCTAAAATCAGTCGGCTACTACACTTTCAGTAAATATGTTTTTTTCGATATTGTTCATGCTATATAATTTTAATATATAATATAATTACAATATTTGTACTACTTAGAAAAGCAAAAGTGAATTTCTGTGAAAGAATTCACCAAATCTCCTTTTTTGATAGGTTAAAATTACCTTAAAAATTTTATCTTAAAGGTATCATTTATTACCAGACCAAATGAGTTTATGTCTGAAGAAAATTTTCGTTTAGCAAAATGGGCGCTGATATCTCGACAAATTACTGAATATAAACGAAGTGATTCAATCTCACTACACTATATCCTAATTCAATATGTCACGTAGCCTTTGAGAAATCACATTCGTATGTAAAAGCAAATAAATAGCAGATGGAAAAAAAACACTTCCCTTGCTTCAAAATTAGGCTTTACGGCATGCAGATACTCAATACCCACGGCCACGAGGCGGCAATTATTAGCGCTGACGTCATCCTTCGCTGAACACCTTCCTCCCGATAGAAACATCACCTCGCGGGGCTTCGTCTGGACACATGTTTAAAACACTTTTGGGACTCAAGTGGAATATTTTTACATAACTTCCAATCCCCACCTTCTACTTTTGGCCTCCGAAACACGAGTCATACCCATCTTCCTCCGCGCTGCTCCGCTCTCGCAAAACGGATATCTGCCAATCGCACGACGCTGGAGACAGTATTCCATTCGTGCTAGAACATGACCTCAAGATATAGCGGCCGTGAAATAACAATGGCACTCATAACAGCCGCGGGACATTAATCCGACAGCTGCAATACTGAATGAGTCCCCATTACCACCGAAGCCATCCTCCGCTCGCATTCAAAGGAACGTCGGCGGGCGGAAATAAAGAAGAGGAGGGAAAGGAAATGGCTAAACTGTTGAAAAGATGAACAACCAGCTCCCCATTCAGCGGGGAGAATGATAATCTTCAATTATAGAACGGCCAACACGTGACCGCTTGGAAGGCCAAAAAAATAAATAATAAAAAGAATACGCACTAAAGGGAGACTTTACGATTCCGGGCGGTGACCTGCGACCTTTATGCCCACGGATCCAATCCTTTTTATCCGCGCAAAACCCACGCAATCATTTGCGTGGGAAGAGGGTGGCGGACGAAGAGACATAGAGAGAGAGTCGGAGAGGTAGGAGGAGCACCGGAGGAGGGTGAAGACGCAGGGTGGGAGAAGACGGGTGGGACATATAAAGGGTATATAACACGAGAGACGGGGTGGGGGAGAGAATGAAAACTCCCGAGCCACAGTCGGCATTATGGGTGTAGAGAGAGAGAGAGAGAAACGGAGAACGGAAGGGTGTGGGGTGGAAGCCAAGTTCATGGAGTGTGCTCTCTCTCCCCTCTACCCCCTCCCACCCTTTCCCCCGCCGACAACTTCCTACCCAACCCCTCCTGGGTTCCTCACTCTGTCTCCTCCCTCCCATACTCCGCATGTGTGCCCTCTGAACAGATTCGGACCCCCTGGTGCGGAGTTATAACTTACTACCGCCTCGACCGTCTGACGGTAGAGGGCGAGGGGCGGGGTACCGCAAGGGAGCATTCTTGGACCCCTCACCGTGAAAGCAGTCGCCGCTGATGGCTGTGATTCGTTATTATTTATATCCGGAGGGTGTGTGTGTGTGTGTTGGTGGGGGTGCAGCAGGCCGGGATCGAGAGGCGGGGACACAGGGAACAGTATGCGTTACAATCGTATATTTATATCCGTATATATATATGTATCTGGCGTACATATTTGTGCGAGATGGGACGCTCGATTGGATCCAACGGACTGAGAGCCGAACCATCTGAGAGACTAAGTAGATGAGGTACTTCACTTTTTCCCTTTAGTCTATTGGATATTGGTAATCAGTGGCCGGCACTGAGGAATTTACCTCTAGTGTTACGGCCATGATATTACTAGAGGCTTCTTAAGAGAGTGTCATTATTGGCATTTTTGTATTGAACGCGTAAACCAGAGGTGATCGGAATTTTTACCTCTAAGGACGTTCTTCCAGATATAACTCAGTTCCTGAAACGTGTACGTGTTATCTATGATGCTGTCTCCTTGCCAAATAACGATTCCTTGAGTATTTCTCCCGCTTGCGATACATTTAAATATATTTATATTTTTCACTTCACCATAACAAGGGTACCGTGAATAAAATCGCTCTAGGTATCCACATTTACTAGGATTACCCTGATTTAGCAAATATCACTATTACAATACCATTGAAACGTTTATTAAATGAGGCTTTCAAAATATTAACCCTTTAATGTACGCGGCAAGATAAGCTCTAGCTCCCGAGAGACTGACGATCGAATTAGTGATGAGTTTAAAAATATTTAATTTCACATCAAGTAAAAGTACGAGAGTCATCAAGGGATAAACGCCAAAGATACACGTATTCTAAATTCCAGACACTGAGTTTTGACTAGTGGAAAGTCCAAAGAAAAACAATTCGAATTACTTCTGATCAATATGTTGAATCATATTTTACAATTAGGATTATGTTCCAAGACTTAATTATTGTTTGACCGTAGATAATGAGGTCAAAGTAACCAGGTGATAACGGAGGCAGAATAATTTCATGACACTCTTTACCCCCATAATTTCATCTAAATGAGTCACAAGAAATAGAAAGAGAAGGTGAACAATATGAATCAGCTCTCGACACGCATTGAGACAATTGGATAGTAGAAACGAGAAAACTGGAACTACCTATAACCAGGTTTATGGGAGTGACTTCTATTGTTTGTCGGCAAGCGTAATATCATTTCTTATGAGAGCAACTCCCAGAGCGAGGAGGGAGAGGAAGGAGAAGTTTCAGGTTTATATCATTGGATGGGAAGGAAAGAAAATCATGAAAGTAAATGATGTGAAAAGATCGATTGCCCTGAATCCGACGCGGTATACAGGGAAGATGTCGAGGCGAGAGGAGGATATTTAGGCCGGCACTGAAATTCAAAGTTTCCCGGCAAGGTCACCGCTTTAAGTTGGCGGCATGGGTCCTTGAAAACCTAGTAAATGAGTGCCTAAGAAATAATGAAATTATCATAAAATTGCATACCCTTGGCATACAACGTATGATTCACACATATTTTCTTTATAAATTTGTAGTAGTAGGGCAGGCGGTCGACTGCTTAGGCCATTTGCGCCATTAGGGCTGGACAGGAAAGGATGAATGGTGGAGAGAAACCCGGCGTCAGCATTAGCCTACTCTTAACCAAAGGCGCCAAGGGGTCCGCAGGTTACGTCCCATCCAACGGACGGTGTAATCACTCAAATTTATAATGTGATATGCAGTTCAAATGCAATCAGGTTGCTAATACATGGGTTCCTAAAAGTTATCAAATCTATCAAAAGGATTAGAAGTAGAAAAATATGTATTGACTACATAGAAAAAGACAAAACTATGTAAAATTTACTAGAAAAATATTAATTTTTTATTGTATATGTTAATATACGTAATTGTATAAATTTGATTTTATTTAATATATTAATCTCGTTATTGGATATACAGGTATATTTCCAATTATTTGAATAACTTGTGTATTAAGAACGGTATGTAGATTGGTTAAAAATATTGGCTCACAAAAATGTAGACTTTTTTCCGCATTTGCTTATCATCATCGTACTTGATGCTCTGCATGAAAAAATAAGGAATTTTGACGGAAAAATGCCATATTGAGGTGAAAATTCCTAAGTCATGAAATATCGATTATATACCTATTGATGGTAGAAGTCTGATTTAGGCGTCGGTTGGAACGGTACGTGAGAAAAATATTTGTTTCGTTCACTTTGCGTTACATGCAGGTAAGTTTTATACATTTCAAATGGTGTTTCATCAAATTTAATAATAAAAATTTGGGCATTTTTAAAGATATTCGGTATTAATTTACCAACATGAGTGTAATAAAAGCAGAATTTTTAATGAAGACTTGAATACCTTGAATTATCACCAGATAAAACAAACGTAGAATGGTTATAGCGGAGTAAAATGAATTTTCTTTAAGTTTTTGAAGCCGTTTATGTCTATGGGATTTTGCATTGAAATAATTTAATTAAAAAAACACCACACTTGGGTCATTTGAACCGTGGTCGCGAGAATCCGCAGCGAGTACCCAATACTCTTTCCCATTCAACTCACCTATCCGGTATTCCCTCGTAGCCGATTCACGCTCCTTATCCGTCTGCCGGTCGCATTTCCTCCTCCCCAACTTCTCCGGATGAACGCATCCCTCGTCGCCGACGAAGAATTGATCCTAACCCATATTTTTCCCGGACAGATATCCACGAGCATTTATTTTTTTCAAATATGTCCAACCCTTTCCCGAAGACACACAATCTCCCCCGGTGGGAGCAAGGGGAAAAGGGGTAAAGAGGGCAATGAGGGGGTGGATTCAACCGTGGGATGGTTGGTTGAAGGTGCCCTTTGTGGCCGCTAATGGAGAGGGACGTGAATTATGTCCGTGGGTGGAGAAAGGGAGAGAAGTCGGCGAAACTCCTGAGCAAGCGAGAGAGGGTAAGAAAGAGAGAAAGAGGGAGAAAGCCTGAGACTCTGGCTCTTTTCTCCTTCGTCGTAGTCGAGGGATGGAGGGTGGATGAGGAGGGACTCCCATTTCTGAAGAAGGTGAAGTATTCTTTCTCTCCCTCCGCAGGCTGTGACTTCCCTGCTTTGTCTGTTTCTCAAAACCATCCCTACTCACTCTCTCCACTCCCCCTGTGTCTGGATAGTTTCATGAAATATATGCGGGTTTTACGGAATTCGACCGGTCTCCTGATGACGCCAATGCTCCTGTTTTTATTAACCTGCTTAATAAGCAGATTATTCCAAGCAATTATTTTATAATTCTCAACTCTATACATTATCGCAATTGATGTAATCTCTGAACAACCACGGAGGAGGTTGGCCCCGCTTGTTTTTGGGTGAAACCATTTATTGAATAGACATTATTCGCAGAAAATCTTCAGCTATAAAAATAAGTGAAAGGATTGGTCAATAATGAGCACTTAACTGTATTATACAGCCTTCGAAGTGGGCAATAACGATAATCTCGCGTGTTATTTTTTACCATATGCATGAAAATAAGTTTTTTTTTATCATAGGTCTGCAATATTTTCTAGTCCATTAACCTATTCATACGTAGCTTTGAATTTTGCAAAAATATCACAATTTTGCTTTTAGCCACATGGGAACATAAACAATTTTCCGTTTATGTTGATATTATCAAGCGTGAAAACCAAAATCCATTGAATGAATGAAAATATAGAGCTTCACGATTAAAATAAAGCATTTTAGATAATCACACATTGATATGCAAATATTTAAAAAAATATTTTAACAGCCAATTCAATGGGTTGGGTTGCATTTTCGAAATCTCCGTAGATTTTTCCACGAAACCTTGTGAAGATGCTCTTTTATTTCCCTCGAGGAGCATAAAAAAGTACACCTAAAGATTTGAAAATTTTCACGAGTATTTGACGTAAGAACTACTGGTATGCCAAATTTCAACTTCCTGGATCTTCAGCAGGTAGCCTAAATATTTTGGACTTGCAAGATACAAACACTCTCTTTTATGCTTTTAAATAATATGCTCGCGATAAAAAGCTTGAGTTTCCTCGCGGATGATGGTTTTTTCCTATCATTCCCCATTCCCTTCCAAAAAATCCCTCTTTTATTGTCCGGCACGGCTGGCTTACGCAGTTGGCATTGCGCTCCACGCCATATCCACCCGTCCGTTCCGAATGGAATTGGTTTTCTACTCATTCTTTTTATTGATTTTCGAGAAAAAATTGCTATCTGAAGAAAATACCAATATACTTATATTTCGGTAGCCAGGTGATATATATATATATATATATATATATATATATATATATATATATATATATATACGATATATATATATACATATATCCCGGGCCCCTTCGATCAATAGTCCAGCGCTCTACCTCTGGACTACCGCGACCCACACACACATATATGAGTATATATATATATATATATATATATATATATATATACATATAAATATAAATATATACATATAAATATAAATATATATATATATATATATATATATATATATATATATATATATATATATATATATATATATATGTATATACATTCAAACACGAAATCCCGCCAAACGGCGAATAAATACTCATATATACAGAAACATATATAAGGAAAAGGGACAGGAACACGTATAAAGGACGAACACAATAGAGGTGGGGAAGGCGGGTTCGAACGGATCACAAGAGTAAAAATATTTCCTCAACCGGGACTCGAACACCGGATCTTTCCACTTGCCGGGCGGATGCTCTTAACCACTTGAGCTATCGAGGATAAGTAATTTACCCTGAGATCCGTGGGTCTTATATGTCGCCAAGCGCCCCGATTCTTTAGCCAAGAGATGGCGTCAGGGGGCTGTTTCACCCACCAAAGGAGAAATAGACAATACACAAGAGGAAAGGTGTGGTTAGAACTCATACAACATCATACAGGAAAAGAACAGTGCGTTTCGTGGCACGCATAGCCAGAAGAAAGAGATGAGCCACATTGGCCAAATACACATTCAAACACGAAATCCCGCCAAACGGCGAATAAATACTCATATATACAGAAACATATATAAGGAAAAGGGATAGGAACACGTATAAAGGACGAACACAATAGAGGTGGGGAAGGCGGAATCGAACGGATCACAAGAGTAAAAATATTTCCTCAACCGGGACTCGAACACCGGATCTTTCCACTTGCCGGGTGGATGCTCTTAACCACTTGAGCTATCGAGGATAAGTAATTTACCCTGAGATCCGTGGGTCTTATATGTCGCCAAGCGCCCCGTTCGATTCCGCCTTCCCCACCTCTATTGTGTTCGTCCTTTATACGTGTTCCTATCCCTTTTCCTTATATATGTTTCTGTATATATGAGTATATATGTATATATATATTTATATTTATAGGTATGTATACACACACATATATGAGTATATATTCTAAGAAGGATTTTTATTAATACTAATAGAGTTTGTTGTTTCTCTTTATTTGTGCAAGGCAGATTTTTAATTCATCTCTCCCTTCTCCTCCTCCCTTAGATATATCCACAGTAAGGAGAAGCCATTCGTGTGCGGGGAGTGCGGCAAGGGCTTCTGCCAGAGCCGCACCTTGGCCGTCCACCGCATCCTGCACCTCGAAGAGTCCCCGCATAAGTGTCCAGTGTGCAGCCGGGCCTTCAACCAGCGCTCCAACCTCAAGACGCACCTCCTCACCCACACCCACATCCGACCCTACCGCTGCCCCGCTCCGCATTGCGCCAAAGTTTTCCGGCGCAACTGCGACCTTCGGCGGCACAGCTTGACGCACAACCTAGGGCACGGGGGACAGGCGGGGGCGAGTGCCGGGACTCCGGAGGCGGCGGCGGCTGCCATGGTCGCGGACTCGCTGGCGACCGCAGCCGCGACGTCCACTTGTCCGCCATCTCCACCCCAGGGATCCTCCCAGTTCAGCATAGACTCCCTGATGAGCGCGGCCAAGTAGCATGCGGCACGGCAGGCGATCGAGACCCTACCTTTTCGGAGGCACTACTGAGGAGAGAAACGTGAAGAAGGTTCATGATGGCCATCCCCGTCGCGACCCGGAAGCGATGCGACACGGAGACGACGCGACACGGAGATGACGCGACACAGAGGCAACGCGGCATGGAGGCGACGCTTCGCTGACACTAAGTGACACGGCTCATATCCGAGGCGACCGTACCGAGATGCGATACCTCCAACCCTTCCCTTCCCTTTGGCATCTCGACGGCACGACATCGCCGTAAAGGCACGTAAATGAGGCGAGTTCTCAGTCGCCATCTTCTCGACCTTTCAAGATTATTAAGACAGAAAAACGCCGAGTGGTGAAGCTATGGTTTGTCGTAGAGAAAAATAATGAGCGTTTCCAGAATAATGAATCTCAGTGATTTACGATCCCCTCACCCTAAGTGAAGTTAGAGACCATAAACTTTGCCGAGCTCTCGTGAACAATGCAAAGGAAGAGGGAAATAGGGCAAAGGATTATTTTGTCAAAATTCAGGGCCAGGCCTAGTTACTATTTCCCCCAAGAAAGCTTTCAGTACACCTGGATTTCTATGTGAGATACTGAAGAAGATATGTTTGGGAAGGCATCGCTGATCGGCTGAATATTTTTCTTGTTTTCTTGTACATATTTTAATCGGCATGGGTGATAATTATTGAACAAAGTAAAATTCTTATCTCATTATCACAGAGACCACTCATTTTTCAAGTTACATTAAATAAATGTACTGCAGTTTGATATTTTATTGTCATTACTCGTTTAAATATTTGGGGAGAAAATCTATTTGTTGGACACAGACCCTAATGGAAAGCTTTTTGAATGTAGAGAATGATAATTAATGCATCGGAAAACAGTGTATTATTACCTATGTGCCTTCGATCTCCTAGAGGACTATGACTATACCTTGCTTCCAAGGGACTTAAGTTAATTGAGTGCAATTCAAAGTGCAACGCTTCTCTTTCGAGATGCTCAATGTTATATGTTATAAACGAGGAACCTATCCGGAATATATTTTATGACGTTTAACAGTATGTTTTCCCTTAAAGGACTTCTTCGAGAAAGTCTATCAGCGGTGAATGAAAATCCTTCGTATAGTGTTTGGGTTATTTTGCCTCAAACGAGGCACTGGACGAAAAATGTCATATATTTTCTAGTGTGATGATCGCAAGTTGAATTTTAAAATTAAATTTATAAATTTTATATTAAAGAGACAGCAATAAATGTGTCGCTTGTCAAATGTTGTATTCTTCATTTATTTATTCATTAGTAATAACTCAATGTTATTGAATTCACACAGGATAAAAAAGTCTTTAAGCCCATATTACATATTACAGCAAATAAATTTTTAATTAGTTTCACTTCGTAATTTCTACCACCCATAGTTCAATCCAAATTGCCTATTTATTTCTTTTCTCTATCTCGCTTTACCTACATCCTCAACTTTACAGAATTTAGCATCGCACTGCTTCTAAACATCTCCTGGATCCACCTCTCTTGACTTCTTCGAATTTCTCCGAAAAATCTCCCATCGAATACTCATATCAATCTCTTCTCTCACCATCAGGATACCAGAGTGGAACATTAAATATTTTTCTATGTACTCATATGGTTATAATTATTTTACATGAAATATTCCAGCGATACAATGAGTGCAGGTATTTTCAAAACTACGTGAACGAAACCCATTTCATTTGATTTCAGAATAAACTGCGTATACTGAGTATTGATTCATGCGAGGAAGGTTTTCTCTGGCTAACATCAGCATTTTCAGAAACATGGTTTGACTAGGCTCTCCGATTTAATGCGCACTTCACAAAAAGGCTACCGAAAGACACTTGGCTTGAACTCACTGGTGGCCTTGGCCTCACGTCTATTCCCTTGCATGAGTGTGCTTCTAACGAAAGGTCTTGAAGAGTCACTTCTCATTCCAATGAATTCTGAGACTACTTTCCCCTCCGGAAGAATTCGTCACAACAGTTCGACTTTTCTTGTACTAGCTGACGGTAGCCTGATGGTAGTTCCTGCTCTGTGCAACGTTAATTATTTCACACAAGCTATTATCAAATCGTTGATGTTTGTGAATCTACATACACCCACTTCTAGAGCTAACGCCAAATCATTCTTCAAGGAATTACTCAGGAACAAATTCCTCGCCAAGTGTTTCACCCATTTCCAGCCTTGTGAGAAGTCAAAAAAAATCCTGAGGTGAGTAAAGTTTAATTTTTTTAAGTGCAAAGATGAATGGGATAAAAAATGTATTGCTTTCACGGATATTAATCAAACATTTAAAACGACCGGCCATGTCGAGCAGTCGGCATCCTCACGAGTGTTTCATAAAAACCCGCGAAAGCGAGATTTTATTTTATTGAAAATTAGATTTGAAACAGTTGAGCAAGAAACTATCAAATTTGGGACAAACCAAGTTTGTGTGGTTCGCTTAAATCATCGTATAGTCTGCTTTTAAATAAGTGGAATTTTCAAATATAGATTTTTATCGAAATGAATAGGTTAATTCTATAAGATGACTCCTGGAATAGGAGCTCATATGATAGGTCAAGTAGCTCGTAATATTTAATTTGATTTTACGTGGTTTACCCTTTGAACTAACAACTTAGAAATCAAAAATTCATTTCGTTCGAGAAGTGTACGTCATTTGCCTGGAGGAAGTAAATCATGTATTAGCAAATGTAGGTTTCTATCGAAATCTGGGTTACTAAATGTCATGGTACAAAATAGTTAATCATGTTGAATTAAAAAATAGTTAGTTCATAATAATTAGTTAAAACCGTTAGTGGAAAAATAAATATTTCCTGTATTTCTGATTAGGTATATGTATATACAATTTGCTCTGAAGCGACCTTTGGGAATATTATGCCGCGGGTTAAATGGGTCAAGTTGCGAAAATGAGTTATATTATGTATGATATTTGATATGAGTGAGTAAAACTGGATGAGAGAACATCTCGATGGCATTCAGCCAATTTTTATTCCTGACTGAAGAAGAGGTTGCTAGTGTTTTCCTGAAATGAAACCCTATCCTGCCTTTGGCTTTATCCTAGATCTATAATAAATCTTTCGCACTAGTTCAAAGATCTTCTACGTTAGTTATTTGTTTCGTCAGCCGGTCTAAAAATATATATTCAATACGTTTAATTTGTAAAATCCTCTTAGGAGAGTCATTCAGGTTCAATAAGATCACAAAAAAGGATGACTTTATGGAATAAAAAAACCATAAACACAGTAATCAACCCGAAGGAATGTACGTGATTTATTTTTTAGAGTTATCATTCTCGAAAGCATTGAATAACATCGTTAGTTATATACATATCAGAGCAGTCAACCAAACGAGTGAATCATTTTTTTCTTATGCTAGTGCGTTAATGTTTGCTGTTTCATCACCCTTTGCCACTAGTTTGAGTCAACGACTGTGACAAAACTCCATCTTATAATACATGTATGTGCACTAAAAATTCCAATAAAGTATTATTATGAGATAATTTAATCCAATACTCTTAACAGTCATGAACCTGACCTCCCTAATTAAAGATTGTTTTATTTCCACGCAATCATTATGCCATTTTGAAATGCATGGTACAAAACGTATTTTCTCGTCAAGTTTAAAAGTAAACTCTCATTTAGATAATTAAATACATTTCTAGTATTTGGCTGAGTAAACAAATTGGCGAAGTATACCATGCGCACATTCAAAACCGGTAATTACAATGGCTCCATTGGAGCAGATATTCAAAATGAGATGATTGCGTAATTTAACTGTTCACCGTTCTCTGAGACAACGGGAATGACATTCAAGTGGGTAAGTTTCGTGACACCCACCCACCCTAAATCGGAATGAAACGAACTAGTTGCACGATTATTGTTTGCGGCGCCCGGTTCTGCTTCACCCGCCACACATACCTCCCTCCTACCCTCCCTACGTCACCGAAATCCACCGCCGGCAACTCCGCCTTCCGAAGGACCGAAGTACCGTGGGTGGCCCGTCCCGACACCCACCAACAATGGAATAAGACACGCACAATATGGGAGAGGTGAGGGCGTCGCTAAGGAGCGCCACCCTCCCTTTCCCCCGAACCCCGAACGCCGCCTCTCCACACCGGGGAGGCTGCAAAATGGTCCATTGTTTCGCAAATGCGTTGCTTTGACAGCACCCGTGGGCCGTTCCTCCCTTTCCGTCGCCGGCCAATGGAGAGAGTTTTCGCGCTTCATTTCAGAGTGGGGTATAGTGAAGGTTTGTGTTTATTTTAATCCTTATTTTTAGGCGCAATGCATAAAAGGAGTGATCGTTTATCACCGTAGGTCTGAGGGCTTGTAAATAATTCCTGAGGTGTTTACAGCTGAACAAATACCTGATAATAAAATTCCTTAGCAGCACACTGACGGGCTAGGATATGATTTTGAGTTTTTTGCACTCAGTTTACTCCTAATATTTGACTAAAATGACATGAAAAACACCATTTTAATAATATAATGGGACTTTAAATTAATGGGTATTAGCGATCATTAGTTCAAGTTGATGATTGGTTACAAACTTTAACTCTTCTCTTACTAATCGCCACTCCCATGATCACTGATTTGGTCTCCCGTATCCAGTTGGTACATTTATGTTTTTGCCTGGCTTTTCACGTAGCGCCTTTCTCTTACATTATGTTCCCAAAAAATTAATTATGCCTGAAGGTGAACTAAATTAATTTGATTCTTCGTGATAAAAAATAATTACTGTTAAATGTGAAAGATTTTAGACCAGAAAGGCGTATAGGTCGAAGCATAACAATCTTATCCTTGACAAAATATCACGCAATATTTAACATGTTCAAGATCTTATTGTTTACAAACCGTTATTTTTTTCTAGAAAATTGTAGAAAAAACTGCTTATATTAATTAATACTTTTACCTGGAGGTAGAGGAAATAACACTGCAGGAAGATTTCACTACAAACTCGTGTATTGCTAATGGTGTCTTGTATAAGGTGGTGGGACGACGAAAGGTCTCCGGGTCTAAAAAGTAGGATGTTGCGAAACAGCCGGAAATGAGGGAAGGGACGTGCAAGAGAGACTGTTCACTCCCACCTACCATGGAATTCGCAAAAATTCCACCAGGACTCCACCCTGCTCACTCAGTTTCGCTCCCACCGACACAGCCGTCCGTTCTGGGGAGGAGAGCGACGGGGGGAGGGAGCGTGAGGAGGTGGTGGTGACGGAGCAAAAGATCCTTGAGACGAAACGCAAAGCATTTAGTTTTCGCGAGGGCCCCGTGTCCTTTGTGAGCTCTTGCATGTTCGCTCACGCGCCATCGCCCCGTCGAATGGTTCCATGTCCGAGGACCACACGCGCCGCGCCGTCCTCAGTCGACTGTCGTCGCCTTTGCTCTTCCGTAACATCACGGAACTAAACCGCGCGGTCTTTTTCCCCGGTAAACAGAGGGAAAAGAGGGTTGAGGAGGAGAATTCCAAGGGCGAGCTAAATGCTGTTGCGCTCTTGAGGGAGGAATTTGCGCAACCCCGTCCATTAGGTTCAGCTTGACAAAAGTGCGCCTATTGAATGGGTGGGTAAATCTCAAGGGTTTAGGCGAACGAGAAGATCGAATCCCACCAGAGATAATTTAAACTAACGGCTTGCTCACGCCTTAATACTTTTCCCCCACCCTGGGAAATGTGGCAAAGGACAAATAGGGTGAGCTAACTCAGCGCTTTGCGACTTATTTCGCTGCAACGTCCAGGAGAAACCGTTTACGCATAAAACATTTTAGAACCCTAAGTAAAATAATAAATTTCCGGTGCGCTCCGTAGATCCCTGAGACTTCAGCTAAACTATTTAACTGTAGTTAAACATTTCTTTGGCTTCTTACCGTATATTATTTTCATTTGATCAACCATAGGGGGAAATAAATAATGTGTCTATCTATCCATATACACGATGTTTCTTGGCCCTGTGCTCCGAGGTTCCGATTTACTTGACCTGACGTAATCCAAAATATTATTAACGTTGGATGACATCCAATACAATAAAAATATGTTGTCGGTGTAAAATGCTGAAAGCTAATCAGTTTCTTCCAGTATTTTTCATCAGATTTTCTCTTAATTATTTTTAAAATCCAGGTCACTTTTTTAAACGATAAATTTAAAATAAGGAGGGCATATAGCATGTAATGTAAATAATCACCCGTCATTATTTCATATCAAGGTAATCAGATATCCGTTACATTTAAATTTTCAAATTGACTCTACATCTTTCTCTTAAACAAAAGAATTTCACATACGTTTTTTGAATTTGCCACTGTTATGAATTTTCAGTCTTTTTAACGTTCAGTTTGCGATAACAAATAATTCATTTACTTTAAATTGTGCTTCTTACGAGATCAACGTAACTTGAACAAAAACCGATATTCAAAGACGGCGAGTTTGCTGAAAAAATCACATAGCAGCTTTCCTTACACTTTTTTTTCTGAGCAACATGGAAATTGCCAATTACGTGGATTCATCTTGGCAATATTTTGCTAAGTTCGTATTAATCCACGAAAAAAACATGTCGTGTATAAACTTCCAATGGCTTTGTAGGAATAATGTCTGATGTTTTAATATGGCGCGAAATTACCAGAAAATGATTGCAGGAAAATGTAATGCAACTCGGTTAAAAGTAAACTCTACGATTTATTCAAAATTAATGAAAAAGGGTAGACATGACTATTTTGGATGAATTTGGTTAGAATCCCCTTGATTCACGTAGACACAAGGCTAGATTTACACTAATAGAATGATACGGTACGCCCGGGTTTTATTGCAACACCGAGGGAATTATTATAGCGCCAAATGGATTGATGGTTTGAACCACCGAAACAGACAGACATTATGACCGACAGATTCAATTATTCGCTCTTCCCTCACATGAATGGCAATCGTATCAAAATTGTACACAGGTAGCCAGTATATTTACTTGAGGAACAAACTAAATCATTTAAACCAGCCCACCAATCATTGCATAATGTAGTTATATATGTAGACATGCATGCGTGAATGTAAAGACGTGCTTCAATGTTTGCAAAATTAGAAAAATACATTTAGTATAAGATATTGTTTCCTTCAGATATCCTCGCCTATTGACTTGCCTAATGCTATCGACAGCCAACCTGATGGATGAATATTGAAATTTCAATTTAGACATAAATGGTACCTTATTTAAGATAACGTACATAGTTTTTTAAAAGAAAAATAGCTGTTTTAAACAGCCCTCGGAGGTCCTAGAAACCCAAACCACGACCTTTTAGGAATATATTTTGGGAGGCTGCACGTTACTATGTATATGCAGCCTTTCCATTTTGCTGGCATTTCAGCATTGGTCAAATATACAGGTACGTTTTAAATGCATACTCCACGATAATATAGGGTGTGTACATATCGTATGTTCAGAATCAGATTGAACCAAACGACATGCTGTCTACACTCGAAGTAACATCTTCATTCGCTTTATCTGATGAACAGCCATGCATACTTACACGGGGATGTTAATGAAATGCTGGGACAAGAGAGAGAAAGGCCACTGAAGGGCTAAGTAGAGACGGCCAACCAAGGGTGATTTCCGAACCAGTTCCTATACCACATCTGCCGATAACATGGGGAGGAGAGGATTTGCGGGAGAGGGTCGGAGATGGACCGGAGGAGGAGGGGGTCAAGGGAATTGGAAAAAAGGCGAATGGAAATGCGTGTAACCGAAACCCCACTTACCTCTCCTCCAAATCCCCTTTCTTCGCCCTCTCACCTCTTAAACCCGCAATCCCCACACACACACAAAACACAATCCCCTCACTCGGCCCCACACACTCCCATCATTGTCAATGGGGGCAATTCTACACCGATGGCACGCTCTCCAACGCCGTCAACACGCAACCTTTTAAAAACCCGAGTACCCGCCCTACGGTGGTTGGAAGGGAGGGGTGGTGAAAGAGAAGGGGATGAAAGGAAGAGAGAGAGAGAGAGGATTGAAAAAATCTCAGGGAAAGGGAGAGAGGCAGACGGCAGAATGCAAAGGGATTGTGGGGTGAGTGTTACCTGGGTATGAAGGGGAGGGATGTCAAAATGCCTTCAAAGGGTGGGATCCGTCGCGTTACATTGTGGGCACCCTTCTTGTTTGGAGAGAGGGGAGAGGGAACCGTCAGCCGGACCGTGAAACTGGATGGTTTCTTCAGTTGTGCTCATGCTGCAAATGGAGTGCTCCCGAAAGGGCGCGAAGGTTGAGCGAGAGGTTTAAGGTGAGAGAGTTTTGAGGGAGCAGACTTTTTGGAGTGGTGAGTTTGAAGTGGAGTGAGGGGAGGAAAGGATGACGCCCTGAAGGCTGGTTTCAACCAATTCAAAGCAGGCGGCAGAGACGAATATAATGACCCTTTTTAAGCCGGTAGTATTCATCCGGGTGTGAAACACGCTTCCCCCGAGGGAAGTGAGGCAGAGAGACATTTTTTCACAGAGAAATGCAAACATATTTAAGGGAGCAGGAACATCCGCAATCGAATTTTAATCGAGAAAGTAAGAAATTTCGGGAGTCCTTTGAGTTCACCATGCGTCCGTCACATGATGCGTTTATGAATTAGATCGTGTGGTTATGAGCTTATTGTGTTAAAACCGTAGACCAGCGTCATCTTCTGCGCTCTGGAATCGTATTTATCGTTTGCAGTTTATGGAAAAATGTCTGTGAACCCATTCGTTATTTAGAACCTACTAGGATATTGCAATAGCTCTTTGGTCACAATTTTTTATAACCTTCGCTGGTGTGACAGGCAGTCTGCTCTGTTAAAATGAATTCACCAAAGACATAAAGTTTACATCATTACCACAACGTTAGCTACTACGACGAAATACATATCTTTATTTTATATGATTTGTGGATTCACCATCTATTGCATTAAAAAGTCACACATCCTTTTACAGTTGGCGTGATTTCAACTCGCATAACAGCAATTGCGGTGCATAATCATCAACCACGCCGTGTGATGACAAATACGTATTTAAAACGGAAATTGAGCCTCTAATTTATGGCCATATAAACCAAACCATTATTCCACCCCGTTTAAATTACTCCCCTTAACCTCCAAAAAAGTAACAGTGGATAAAAGAGAGAGAGAGAAGGACGGTTGGAATGGAGTCCGTCCTATTTCTTTTTTGTCTCTCATTCTCGTTTCTCCTGGTTTACGATGCAATAACTGCAGGGTTGGCGGGGGGAATAATTTTAAAAGATGAAAAAATTGAGATAAATTAACTTAATCCTCCTGGTGCAGCCCACGAGGCTGGTACTTTTGGTCCAAGCCGCCTGTGAGGGCCTGAGTGTGATTCACGGCAGTGCAAAAACGCATCGGGTGTGTCGACGGGGAGGATTGGGGAGTTGGGAGGCGAGGGAGATCGGGGGCGTGGTCCTTCGTGGGCGTCGGTATGATGCGGAGGTTCCCGCAATCCACTCGGTCGGCGTTTGGAGTGGACAGTGCGAAGTGACCTCGGCGATTACCGCTTGATAAATTGCTCATTGACCGGAACAACGAAAATGGAAAAAGAAATAAACAATTCTTCGCATTCTCTGAACGTGTCCGGGGAAAACTTCCAAGTCGTTTTCGTTCTACCAGGCTTCCATTTCGCACTGCGATTCATGGATGGGAATTAGATACTCTCGCACTTTTACCGCTGTCGTTTTTGTCCGAATGGTGTTACATGAGTCGTTAGTGTGGTAAATAAAACCAGCGCTACGTATTTCGATTTCTCAGCGATTTACTTCAGTCTTTCTTTTATAACAGTTATTTAAGATGTTTCTCCGCATAATTTAGGCGTATATATATATTTATACATATATACATATATATATACACACACACACACACATATATATATATATATATATATATATATATATATATATACATACATATACATATACGAGCCCATTATTGTGCCGCTCGTGTGAGTTTTTCCGTACAATCGTTATATATGTATATATATATATATATATATATATATATATATATATATATATATATATATATATATATATATACATTATATATATATATATATATAATATGTTTGTATATATATAGTTTAGAAGTTGATACTTGTAGTTACCAACAAATTTTCGATTTAAATATTATACATTATACTGGTTACCATGGGACTAAATATTCATGAATTGCTGTCGTGATTTATCATCGAGAGCTTTAATGATTACCTTTCTCCATTTAGGTAAGCTTTGTTTGAATTGATATTAGAAGGTATATCCTTCCGATAAATGAAGTTGTGGAAATATAGGCATTTTTTCAATAACATTTTAGAAACATATGCGTGTCGAAATGTCACAGCATTAAATTATTCTCGAAAAACTATTGATAGTGATATATCTTTAATCTTTTAAAATCTGCCTAAAATTTCCGTTGAAATTAAACATATTTTTTGATAAACGCTCAAAGCAGTATTTTTTGTTTTGGAATATTAAGATTTCATTAAAGATTTAAAAAATGCCTATTTACATACACTCCCGATAGAATTACGAGGAATGTGTTTGTTGTAATAATGTTCACCATTAAAAAATAAAAATGACATAGCAGCTAAATTTAAACCTTTCATGAAGAAACCGTGTATTATTTGACTGGGAAATATAATTATAAAAGATTTTGTTTAAAAAAATAAAAAATAGTGTAATATAGATATAAATTATGTATATATATAATGTATATATATATAATGTGTGCATATATATATATATATATATATATATATATCAACACTGCCGACTAAGACCTTTAATGAGGTACTTTGCCCAATTGCATTTTAACAACGTTTGCTATCGTTGTTATTTCGTTAATCTTCTTTTTCCTCTGTGAAAAATGAGAAGCAATTATTGCGGAATAAATATAGGCCGTAAAAGGTCATTTGTTAGCCAGCCTACAAATTAGCGAACGAAAAAGGGGGTCCAAAGTTCTCTGCCCCGAGGCCAGGGACACTATCTCCTCTCGCTCTCAGGAACCAACCACCTTCGTAAAATGTTGCGGTCTTTATTCCTTACACTTCGTTGAAGTGGCTTTACTTAGGTTTTGAGCATGATTAGTGAGAGGGGACAGGGCCCTGGGGGGGACGGGGGCAAAGGTGCGGGTTTCGGAGTAGTCGAGGACGCCCTCCAAGTGAGCAGCGGAAGCCGAGACCCACAAAAATGAACCACTTCTTGAAAGGATCCACGCCTGAGGTTTTGTTGAGGTGGAAACCGGGGTTTTGCTGAGAAGGGGCGCACGCACCAAGCCCCGTAACCCGTCGAGGAGGCGGGCTAATGCCCCCGAGGTGGGAAAAACGGTGCCAGAGCTGTTAACCGGAAGAGGGTCGAACAAAGAGAGAGTGAGGGGGGAAGGGTCGAGGTGTAAAGAAGTGCAGGATAAACAAGCACAGAGCACGCCCTCGTCTGTCTGCCATTCGCCCACAATGTCGTCCCGAAAAGTCGGAGACTTCAACGACCGACGGCATTGGTGTCACGCCAATGGTCCGTGTTGGGAGCGGAGACTTCAACAATTGAATAATGTTGGTACCACACAAACACCGCCTTCCTTTCTCTAAGGTTTAATTCCGACAAGAAGGCCACCAACTGCGTATTGCTTGAATGTAATGAAAGGGAAGGTCCAAACATCGTTTAACCCAAAGAGGGCGGACTAATCTACTGCACTAAAGAAGTGGTTTCTCCAAATGGAGAAACTATTTAAGAGTGTATCAAGAAATTCCTTCTTCATGAAACGAGTCAAGGAAAGAAGTCACTGGAACGCGAAGAAACTATCTTTTCCGAAAAAGGATATTAAGCTGGAAAGAGTGGATGGAAACTTGAGTATAGAAATGATTTAGGATATTTCTTTCATCCCGTTTACCTTAAGTGCATGAAATTCAAATCCTTTGGAATTTGAATTGGTAATAAGTATTTGGACGACAAAATAATGTGAAGTTAAGCAAAGAGTTTTACTTTTTCATCACAGTTATGCTTGAAAAAAGTTAGGTTGGATTAGCTTTAAAGCATTTCGCATGAAATTGATCACATATCGAAATGAAGGAAGTAACTTTTTAGTTACACACAATTTTATTAGACGTCGTCATGACTGGATGATGACTTCCAACATCGACACCTAGGTTGTATTTTAAATAACGTGTGTGTGGAGTTACTAAATTACTTCCTTCATTTTAATATGCTGTGCCAATTTCATAAAGTTACGCCTGGGACAACAAAAAAGATATTGAACACGATCAAAAAAATATACACAAGACTATTAATAGCATTCGTATATTTATAGTATTGAGAAAATTATATAAATCATGAAAAATAAATCATTTTGGGGTTTTGAAATGGTAAATAAGAAAGAGAATTATTGCAGTAAGATAATAATTTTCAACTGATGAAATATTTTCTTCGTAAAATGCTTCAGGGTATGTGGGGTGTAACATTGAAGTACTTCTACGTATCTAATACTACATTTATATAAATAAAAAATCGATTTTTAGTTATGAATAAATAACCATATGATCCTAATAACGCTCCCTTAGATAATATTATTAATATTTTTCCTCATGGGAGAGGTAAAGAATCTTTGTTTTCGAGTATCACCGGACTCTTAGTTTAAATACATAATTTAAAAGATAGCCGAAAAAGTTATTAAAGTAATAGTTATTGTAATTCCTTGTGATTACTATACCGGTAATGTGGTTGAAATAAAATTGAAGAAAATCTTATACTATCATGACATAGCAATGGATCTCTTGAGTAGGGGGTGAAGGATCAAGACTGCATTCGTGCATTGGCACGTCAAATTCTATGGCGGGAAAAAATGTGTACGGGAATGAGGACTGACAAAGGACGGAAACGAAGATGGCGTAAAAAATGTCATTTAAATGAAGGTTCAACTCCCGATGGCCGTGCTTCGTGGAAAAGAAGTTTTGAAGGAAGTTGGGGGAGCGAGGAAAGGGGAGGAATACCGACTTTCCCACGAGGCTCATGGAAACGGGGGGACCTGAAACAATGAAAGAGCGGTGGGAAATTGTCGGGATGTCTCTTTTGAAGACTCGCGAAAAAAGGGCCGTTCCCCTCACATACCCTCATCTCCCCTGGTCGGTCTCTTTCTTGCGCGCCGGCGATAATGAGTTATACAATCCCTTCGCTCTGGTGTGTAATCACGCGTGCCAGCTCGACAAATGTTTTCTCCCCTACCTCGTGACGTGACCTTACGCGGAAAACACTTCGCTCCTTTTGTTCTTTGTTCTCCTGTTCTCTGACTTCGTGAAACCCACTCACTCCATCCGTCTATTGATAAGAGTTGTGCGCGCGACATGGTGTCTCTTTCTCTCACACTGTCTGGGATGGGGAAGGCATTGCGTTATGAAGACGTGGTATTCAGAAGATCTTGAGATTAGGAGGAGGCGTTGCATACGGGTTTTGCGTAACCATGTTGTGCTGACGTGAATAATTCATTGTAATAGACTTGGGGCATGACATATTTGGGCGCGTGTTATGCTGGATCTATCGAACAATCCATGAGTCGCGTGCTCCCGGTCAATGAATACATTGGCACATGCCTACACGCACCCATGCGTATTCCATCTCTGTTTTCAATTTTAATTCTTCTGTACACGGCATGTGAACAATAGATTATTTATAGCAGTCTTTTGAGTCAACTGAGAGCATTTTTTTTGCGGGCATAATTGTAAATGTATATACATGCGTAAAAAATACGGTTAATTGATAAAAAAATACCTGCTTGTTTCAATAATCGTTTCAGTTTTTATGATATAATAATTTATCAATCGACTTTATTCCAAAAATTTCTAATTATTTACATGTTAAAATTATTTTTATGCATACATTTTTCCAGGCTCATCCCTCAAGCTTACTAATATAGTGTATGTATTTCTCTAAAGTTGACTACTCCAACAAGTGGAATTTAACTGTTAGATGGTATCTTGGTGTAACAAACCAACTTGCCAGCACAATCGTACCCAACCTTTCATCAATCTTTGGAAAACACTCAACATTCTGAATGAAAAATGACGCTATACAGGGTAAATGACCATTCTGTTTGAAACTCGGACTGTAATTCTACAAGAAATACTACTAACTGAAAACATACGGCGAACTCTATATTATATATGGTCTCTTTGACTATGCATTGACCACCCAAAAACGCTCACATTTTTGCATGTCAGCCCAAACAACTCATGTTACACTCCATTTGGTGTGTATCGAGGTTTTGTTCGGATGCAGATGTAACTCTTTATATTCTTGCAATGAGGGAAGTCAGGGCCTAAATAATTTTAAGAAACAATATATCCAATTCAAGATCAAGTAAAATTTTGGGTGCTCTATCAGTTTTAGATGATGTTGAAGATTGAAATGTTATAACAAATTTTAAAATTTTAAATTACTTAGGCACTTAAAAGTGAATTAGCTTGAATTGTATCTTTCTAAGTATATCTGAATGCTAAGTTCCCTGCGTTCAGCATTTTACATGCTTTCGTGAAGAATAATCTAACATAAATGTGAGGTTTTTGAATGCCTATTCCTTATTGATCATATCACGCTTAGTTTTAATAGGTGGATACTTATCAGATTAGTTATGAGAATAGAAACGTCGGTTAATATTCGTCATTGAACAAAATTGGACACGTGTCACGCTCGCATAGTCTTTACCAACCACTTCTTGTTCAAAATTAAGAGGATGTACATTTTTGTGCTCTAAATGTTTTACAGACGTACTGAGTATTTTTTTAAATGTTTATAAATAAAAAATGACATTCATTATCTCTTTATCACAGACTTTTCATAGTCAAACTTTCTTCATCATCTGATGAAGAAAGTTTGACTAAGGCACAATAAGGTACACCTAAGGCACAACCAAAGGAGAGGTGAATGAGGTTTCCACCCTCACGTCCGTCAAATTTTGGCGGATTGTCCGGAAAAGAGCGAAAACTATTCGACCAGATTATGTTGCTATTTCTCTAATAAATTTTGTTATAAATTTTCAAACATTCTCAAAAGGAATAATATCTCATTGAAGAGCATAATTGAATTGTGACAACATTCAAGCAGTGTCTACAACGTAATTCAACTCTTTGCTGGAATACCGATTTAAAATATTCAATACATCCCGAGTATCACCTGTATTTTTCTCTTTTTCACGTCACGTCCGCTTTCGATGACATACCTAAAATTATAATTTTTTTTCTATTTCATTCATGTTTTCCGCAGCCTTCCCCTGTTCTTTCTTTCCTTCATATTAAGATTTATTGACTTATTTCCAATACAATTGTTGTCCTGTCCTAAAAAATGGCTACAACCTTAATTTGTACTCTTACAATGTATCTGTTTGTGGCAAAATTGTTAAGCTTACTCTTGTAAATCAAATGCAAAAGCCGTCGTATTCATTATAACAACATCCATTACGCTAAAATTATTTTAATTTAATTAAATAATATTTCGATTGTATATTTAGTAGCCTAATATTCGCTACTATATCTAATATCTCAGGTCAAATTATGAATATTTCGTCCAGACCACTCTTAGTGACATTTTCGCGTTACAGCCGGAGTCCATCAATGATCTCTATCTTAACCTGGTCTGGGTAACTCTGATTATAAAATCCCTGTCAGGATGTCTTTTCTCTTCTATCACAGCACCATGACATTTAAACATACCTATCCGTCTTCACAATAGGTATCTCCAAGTCAAAGACTAAGCTGTCTAGCATTTTTCGACCAAGAATGCATAAGTTATGTATTCGATTTGGTCTGGGGAGAAAACCTATGTACTACCTAGCTCCAAACGTCAATTTCTCCTTGCGCATCAGTGCTGAAATTTGCCATATGCATGATATCATTCAATAACACACAATTTAAATTAACGAGAACACTTTTTCACATCAAAAATATTGGCGCGTGGATCCTCGGAGGGTATCATTCAATATTTGGCCTGCTTTTTAATACCAATTCTTTGCTGTCACTCATTGTTTGTTCATTTACTTGAATACACCCTCCTCTAATATGTATAACTAATACAGGGCAGATATTAAAGCGGATACCATTGAAAATATATGTATATTTGATTGAGATTTAAGTTGCCTTATGGCTTTTTCCCGTGTCAGGTTTTCATAAATAACGAGCATTTATGAATTAACAAGCTTGATAGATGTATAATTAGCTACAATAGGCTCTGCTTATTAATTTAGTTTCACCTTAACGAAAATTCAACCACCCATATTTCACGCTAGTTGTTATTGTGACTTGTACTTGTTAAAATTGTGAGTTTGACTTTAATTGCGATTGTGTGATAACATTGCCTTTGCTGTTAAGATATTCCATAAGGTATATCGTGAAACTTTTGATAAATTTCATCAAAGTTTAATTTTCTTTGTGAACCTGACAGTATTTTCTCTTTTATAATCTTTCGTTCAATATCCCAGAGATCTCTACCTTCACTTTTCCGTAATTTGAAAAGCCTAACCATTCTCCAATATAACATTCACCCGTGACTCATACACCGTCCAACACGGATTCCCGAAGTATCCTATTGGCTCACATCCACGGAGCAGAAAGGAAGGGGGGACACAGGGGAGTAAAAAGGAACGTGGACCGAGGGAACGGAATGGAGAGCGAACGGCAAACTTGACGGGGGGACCGGGATGGGAGATACGAGGGGGAAGGGGGCCGCGGAAGGGAGAAAGAGACGAGGTGGTAGACCAAAATGATAGCGGCGGGAAGAGGGATATTATAACTCAGTGAAAGTGACGTAAAATATGTTCGCGGGGACAAAGGAGTGTTGTAATGAGCATCGGCGCGAGCGAGGCGATATGAGGGCCTTATTAAAAATATAAAGGTAGGAGATGGGATAGGTGGGGAGGGAAAGAGACAGACCAAAGGGACGGAAGGGTGAGGTGGGGCACTGCAGAGTGCGGGGAGGATGATGCGAGTGGGGTTGGTGGAGATGTGAAGTGGGAGAGAGGAGGTGGGAAGTGAGTATGCGGTGGCGGACGACTCCGGGGGAGGGAGGGGCTGTGGGGAGGAGCACGTTGGACCCGAGAGTGGAAAGATCGAGGAGGGGTGGAGGCGACGCGGGACCCGGAGGTGGGAGCCGTATTTTTTTCCGAGTGGAGGAAGGTGAGGTGGTGGAATGGACCATTCATTACGGCGACGGCACACATCGGAAGGGAGATTTCATTAATCAAATTGCGATGTTCGTCTGTCAGGGCTCCCACCGCGAGGGTGGAACGGAACCGAGACTGCCGAGGGCCGGGTCTCCACCCGGCGGGGGTGGCTGGGAGGATAGTGGTGGGGCGGATCGTTCTTCGAGGGAGAGGGAGGCTGATGAGTATGGAGGTGAGGTGTCGGTTGGGGGAAGAGGTGTCGGGGGGGTGGGTCGTTGGAGCAGGAAGGATTCCCTCCCGCGAGGTTGAGCTCCGTTTTGGAGTCTAATTCGACTCGACCTTAAAAGTGGCTCGGGATTGGTTGCGTGAAGCGATATTATGAACACAAACACACTTTCTATGGACTCAGTGAGCCTACGTATATAAAATTAAAATTGATTAATCATTACAAATAGTAATACTAGTATTTTTAATGATAATGTTACTGATTAACGAAGTTATGCACATTCCTCATAGATTCTGTATAGAATAATATCAAATCGATGAACTATTGCGGAACTCGACTCATAGTTTCATAAGGCTTGACTTAAATATTTCGTGGAAAATCAGTCCATCACTTGTACAAACCAATCTCAAATTGATTTATTAAGACCTGTAGGCTAAAGTTTTTTCCTAAAACGTATATTTTTTATCTTATTTTATTAAATGTAATTGGTTCTTTGGATCCTCTGAATCAGTATATCGATTTAATTTTAAATCGAAATATATTAATAGTCACCAAATGTATGAGTCCCGGGCAATTTTTAATTTCAAAACATTTACATAAAGGACTGATATCTCTTGAGGTAACGTAGGATGTTGTGCATATTTGGCCATATCAACAGGATTGTTGCAATTTTATATAAAAAACTAGTTTTTCGAATGAAATGTGTATTTCTCCATGTTTATTTGAAGTAATTCTTTACTGAGGATAACAACTTCGGCCACGTGAGTCTCTTCAAACATATTTTGAATGCAGGAAGACAAGAAAACAGAAATATAGTGCCCACTCTAAAAGCATTGGTGCAAAAACCTCATTTTGCAAACACCTTGTTAGTAAATCAGTGCAAAATCAGTTCTCAAATAGGGATAGAAATATAGCTCCAAAATTGAAATAAATTCCCCGATTGAAGAAGTGTATATTTTGCAAGATAACTGAGTAAAATTCCTCCACACGTCCTTCCGATCGCTTGCAGGGTATTGTGTTGATATAAAAAGCTCTTGCGGCGAACGAAAGTATACAACTTTCAACGGATAAGTATATTTAGATACACACGTATTAATTTTACAGAACATCTGGGATTGATCGACGTGAGGCTAGCATTACCTTAAAGGGAGCTAGTCTCGTTGCAACCCACGGAGGAAGGCGTCACAAAAGCTCCAGGATGGAGCTAACAGCAGGTATGCATGGGGATATGAAGAGCGGAAATCATTAGTGAGACCATGACGAATGCCCAATGCCTCGCAAATACCGACTGAACCCTATTAATAGACATGAAAGTTCCGCCGTTAGACAAGGTTGGCGAGCTAAGAGGCTTAAGGTACCTTTATTTTCAACCAATTTCACCCTTACAAGGAAGTTCTCCCGACTTGTTTAGCAACTCTCACCACCTGCAGTGTCCCTCTAAATCTCTTCAAACAATATCTTTCCATTTTATTTAAAAACAGCAATAGCTATTTATTGCATGTTTCAAATTATATGGTGCTCTGGTTATCTTTTGACTTATTTTTAAAGTATTAGTTTCAAGCCAGTATTATACTGTTCGTAATAAATGACAAGAAATATTCAAAGAACTGGGGAAGAGATACATTGACAGTAACTTTAATGGAGTCATCCACTAATGGGAATTAAAGTGCATCAATTTAAAGTGTAAAAATTATTTGACTTTACAGAGATCCTAGCATCTCGATCCCGGTCTAGGCGAATAAATTTCACTCGAAATTGGTGCATTTCAGGCCAAAAGGACTTCTACGATGACATGCATATGATTTCGTGGTCTACGAGTGGATTTCCCGTTAGCCCAATTTATTAAAAGGGAAACATCCGGCCCCAAGGTGTAGACTCACACCCTGCCTTATATATTTCTGAAGTCTTGTATGGCATCTTCATCTGCACAATACCCCGCAAGCCGCCGCAAGGGCTTAAGGCCTCGAGGACTTAGGTCACCAACAATACATGCACAATTTTAATCATGTCACCTCAACACAAATATTAGTTTGATTATGCACTAGGTAAATGCTAATCATGCTAATGTAGGATCATCTGGACTCCTGCCAAATTAAGTACGAATTATTTTAGTCTTAAATATTTTACGCTGGGGAGCAATGCAAAACCCTTGAGGCAGTTCCCACAATATTATTAACTAGTGAATGACTAAGAGGGCTATAGAAAATTCGCAGTAAGGGTGGATTTGATTGGTGAGTAAATATGATCTAGTATATAAAACAACTGCGAGTGAAGTTTGGTCATCTTGGAAAGAAAAGGTTCTTTGGTCATTCCTATGTCTATATGCACATCTGTATGAGAGGTGACGTATAACGTAAATTATTATTATTACGGCAGTCTACCGTTTGCGTGTAAATCCACATGATACCCTGGCCATCGCTAAGGTGTGTGGTAGGGGGTGTATCAACGTCAGGAATACAATCGCAAATATTAAGTTTTTCCTAATTTTTAGTTACGATAAAATGTAAAATAATTCAATTAGTGTATATAATGAGAACTTTTGTTGCATGAACTGTGGTATCTAGCTGTGAAATACTTCTCAATATGTGTACATAAGAGACGAACTAAGGTTATGGTAGACTGAAGGAAGGTTTTGGATAGACGCCTTAACCACTGCTGCATGTAGAAGGTTCATCTAATAGGACAAAATCTGACTACCTACCCTACAATAGACCATTTGTTAAATCTGCATACATTCTGTCTCTTTTCTTTCAGTTCATCATATCCTTTCCTTCCCCCTGCCTCACTTGCCGAACGTTCTCCCCTTTGTCACAGCCATCGAAATTCCGCCTTCATCGAAATGCTTTGCATCCACTTTTCTTGCCTACTTTGAATTTCTCCCTGCAGCCCTTTATCCACTACTAGTGGAAAAGAGTCCGGTTCCGATTTGGCAATAAAATATTTTTAACCCTAAATCGTCTAAGGAACTCATTCCTTGTAAAAATATGATTTGTCATTAATTCCATTGACTGATGCAGGATAAGACAATTTTCATAGGAGAGGATAAATGACAGTTATTCATTATTGTCTTTTGCTACATCCGCGACACATTTAGCATCCATGATATTCGGTTTTCTTGCACGACAGAGTATCGAAAAGGACTCCAACGCAAACCTTCCATCACGCACTCCAATGTATGTTTTTATCGAGTGAGAAATGCACGCGCTAAAACGTTGCGCTCGTTATTAACTACTTGGGCCCATATGCAGACCGACCAAGCATTACTCATCAGACGGTCCGCAGGTCGTGCTGCACTCACGGTGTTACGAAACGACTCGTTCGACAGAGCGTACATTTTTTTTTCTCTTCAGTCCGCGGATTCCTCCTCCTCCCCCCTCCCCCCCGCAACTCTTACTCCTCCCTCCCTCTCAATTCGAGAACACCCTGAGGCGCAACACGAGATGAGACCCTCTCGAGCAGTGGTGGGGGGTCCACCCGATCCCTTTTATCTTCCCCCACCAGCCTCTCAACTCCATCCCTCTCATCTATCATTTCCACAAACGACTCCTTCTCGCCTCTCTCCCTCCACCGACATTCGTGTCCTGCCCGGGAAACAAAGCGGGAACAAGGTTCCGCATCCTTACGGGTCGATTGCCGCTTAATCAAGCGGCGGCTCTCGTCCACGTCGCTCCCGCCGTCCATCCCCACTCGAGAAAGATGAGGCGAAAAGAAGCGAAGTGGGGCGGCATATCTGCTTTAGTTTCTTCGCGTGTGACTCGTAAGAGGGAAGTAGTTTGGAGAGCCGGCATGGAAGAACTTTGAACGTGTACGTTACTGTTGCTTGAAAGGATAAAAAGTCCAAATGATGTGCATCATTTAATTAATGAAAGAAACCTCTTGAAAAATGATAAACCCATAGAATTAGTAGATCATAGAGGTAATTACAGTTCAAAACTACAGAAAATCACAATATGTTTAATACATTTAATTGATTATTCAAATATAATAAGGTGATTATTCCGATTCATAAAAAGCCACAAATCGTAGTATTAGTAAGCCCAAATATTGAATCGATAAAGGAAAGTAGGACTCACCTAACGCTCTATTACGCCTCCCTATAGCCCGATGGCCAGTGAAATTCACACATCCGGCTAAGAGTTTAATATCAATGCTCACGTGATGCCATAATTTCTTTGTCAATACCACCTGATGTTTCCCAAGGTGATCGGGTACCCAAAAAATCCCTCGGCTTGTGAGAAGCTGCAGGATTTCCGATGCGCCATCAGAACTCGAACCCGAGTCCTTTGTTTAGTTCCCTAGCGCTCTACCAACTAAACTGTCACGCCCTTCAAGAAAACACAAGCATTTTAAATTATAATTAGCATAAATCTTTCATTTTATTTTAGGATGGATACTATTTTCCGTAGGTGTATCATATTCTATTCTCAAGGTCTTACATTTAAAATTTGGAAAGTTGTATTGCGTTCTCTTAAGAGAATTATCACTTAGTACACAGATTACAGATAGCAAAGGCTAAACGCCATGTTAGTACAGGGGTAGAACTCCCAACCGCTGAACGGATGACTGCGAGTTCAAATATGTGCCATTCCTCTCAAAGCGTCCATCTCAACCCATTTAGGCTGTATATTACAGGATACTATGTATTTCCGTGGTACTTTGTGCTATAATACGGATATTTCCGTTGAATGAGTATCAAGTAAATGCGTACTGTCTCATTTCTAGAGTATTTGCTCCTCGATCCAAGGGTTTAGAGTTGCAAAGACGAATCCTCATTGGTATCGTAACTCACCCTCGTATTTACTCATGATGGAGATAGTCGAATCGAGACAACTATTTTGAGAATGTTCTCTAGTTACCGAGCATCTTCAGAGCGAGGGACACCTAAAGCGAGCTTGTGATGTAGACCCGGCAAAAGGTGGGAAAGACAAATGCAAAGCGAATAAACGTTCGGTGGTGGTGCGCCCGCTGAGTTTCGGTCAACAAGGTTACCGCTGAGCGGGAAATGGGGCTCGGGTACCCCCTCCCCGAACCCATTCACCGCACCCCCTCCCGGTTTGACTTCCTGGAGAGGGGGTGGGGGTGGTGGGGGAAAGGGGAATGCATGCGGGTCGGGTGACGAGTGATGATTTGCGAGGAAAACAAGGCACGGCCGGCGATTGTCGATTGTTTCCACGAACTCCGCGGGAGACGGACTATTTTCGAAGAAGAAGATGAGGCGGAAGGGGAAGGGAGGGGTGAAGGGAGAGGGAGCCGGAGTTGTTTTGGAGAATAAGCGAGTTCTGATGGCCCAAAGAGGAAAGCTCATGGCAAGGGAATGGAGGAAAATGTAGCATAAAAGATTTGGGGGAAGGAGAGAGAGGATTGGAGGACTCCAATCTCATGAGAGAAGGAAAGAATAACGAAATACATTTAAATAATCTACAAAATGCCCCGCAAGCCACTATAAAGGGGCGTGGTAGGAGTCGTTATGGCACCAAACTTACATTATGAGAAAAACAAATTTACACTTTTCAACAAGTGTATTGGTAACGTACTACGCGTTTCGGTGTACCGAAAGGCGTAGTACGTTACCAATAAACTTGTAAACTTGTATAAACTTGTATGAACCATCATCAGGTAACCTGATGATGGTTCGATGAACCAAAACGCGTAATGACGAACTTCCACTACATCTCGCCGGAATTTGTTGAATGCGTACCAAACTTACACACAAAAATATTAGTTCGAACGCCATTTGAATAAATATTTATTTATATATATATATATATATATATATATATATATATATATATATATATATATATATATATATATATAGACAAATAGAGAAGAGAAATATGGTCTTACATAAACAAACGCTCGTGCACATACACATATGCATGAATTTGCACATCACGCAAGAATTATTTTTCTTTTACATAAATTATTAAATTTTGGTATTGCCCGCAAATATATTTGGGTGCAAGGGTTTTGATTTTATCATCATCCCAGATCGCGTGAGAGAAGAAAATTTATCTGAATCTGTCGGTGATGGTGGTGGTAGATTGGTCGTAAGGTACGGTGTTTCGCCATTGTGGGTCATACATGTAACACTAAGTCAATATTTACTTCAGCGGCGAACAGGAGCATCGCTTTTCGTGTTGAGAATATCATGAAGGAATTCTACCTATTAGTATAAAATATAATTTAATCATTAGAAAATTTTCGTTTTTTATGCCCGCCAGGAATAGTCATCAAACGATATTTATATCTAATTTAGATCTGAACTACGGCGTATTATATAAATAAACTATTTTCAGTAAAAACAAGCAAAATACTCTCTTTATATGAGTATGAATAGCTAATTTAGACAATTGCCTAAGTCAAATCAACGGTATGGCTGGTGCTTTCGCTGAGTTATGACTATCAAATCAAATTTTTTCCCCGATTATTATTACTCACCATGGAAACCTTAAAAACTAAGATAATGAGTTCGTGATGAACGTGTTTTGAGTGAATGAGATTCCCAAAAACGCATGCCACGGATTCATTCCCCCGTCACCGGAGTCGCATTAGACGCGCCTCAGATAAGTGGGCGTGGATGGATTCCCTCCCTTGTCGTATGACACCCACGTCAGTCTGAACCCGCAAAAATGGCATTCTAAACCTTCCTCACCCTCTTGGCAGATCCCTCGGAGGAGTAAACCTCGACATCGCGAGACCCTAAATCAGTTTGTACTAGGGGGTGAGGGGTGAAGCGGAGACTTGCCACATTCAAACCCATTCGAATAATAAAAACGCTGACCCGGGCGACGTCGGCAATGGACGACGCACACATTTAACATGCACACTCAAACGCACAGCCATTTACGCATTCACAGAATTAAAAAGAAATGAAACGGGCAAAATCTAACGAGAATGAGGCACTCGGTCACGGATTTCTGTGAGGCCAATTTGACGGGGATTTGTCGACAGCGAGCCTTATCTCTCTTGAGGAGAAGAAAATAAAAAGAATTAGGGGCCGCTTTTGTGACCGGGGCGACGCTAATCGAGCGTGCCAATCCTTGGGAATGCAAATCGTTCCGCGAGGTTATCGCGGGGATGGTGGATCGCTCGTCAACTTTGTTAACGGCCGGGTGATTTATGCTATCCCTCATTCTTATCCCTCTTCTTATATATTGTAAGGAATTTTATTTTACTTTTACTACCCCCGCACTCCTCACAATTATTTCCGTCCTCGGGTCCGGCCTGGAGGTCGGTCGAGGGTATGCAAAGGAAGATCATACCCCGACCCCATTGATTAACAACGGGCGAGCGAGCCTATCCCCATTCCTTAGACTCGTCGTCCGGCCTGAGGACTTCGCACCTCCCAACTCGCCAACGGGGCCCAGGCTGGGAGACCTTAACACAGGCGGGGAACGGTGGTGTCGGATGAATGGCGGCCATTTGGTTTCATCCCGTCTCCATAATGGAGCGATTAACTTTGATCCTAGAGGGCTTAAATAGAATAGGTGAGAGGGAATAAGGAAAGCGATGGGGGGAAGAAAGGACGTGGAGGAGACGGTTCTCTGTAGTTACCTTCGTTCGCGAGGAGGGATGAAAGCAGAGCGAGAGAGAGAGAGAGTCTTATTCTCCCGGCCATAATGTATTTATTGGTGGCGTTCCATTTGTCTTGTGAGCTCGACTGTTCGTGGGGGACAATAAATATTTCACCGGCGCGGCTGAGCTAGGAGTTGCACTCGAGAAGGGGAATGGGATCCGTTGGCAGAGGATATGGCGTGTGGGAAACATCGGAGAAGAAGCATTAAACAAGTGTGAGTCGAGGCAGAAATACGACGGAGGATAAAATGAGATTGGAGAGTTGGGTGGGTTGGTGGGATTGAAACTATTCAAGAGTACTCCGGTGAAGTGGTTCGTGAGCTTTTGAACGTCTCGTGCCACTTGCAAGGAACATAGTTTCCAGCAGACCAATCGGCATGCCAAAATAGGAAATGACGAAGCAGGTTTTGAAACATTGTCGTGATATATTCAATTCGTAATCCTCCTTAATAACAAAATATGTCTTAGTTACCAAATGATTCATTTTTCACTCTGATTTATGATCTTCGTAGGCATGAGAAATTTCTAATTCTCTTCGAGTTTTAGAAGCGATCAATATGAAATTGTTTCGCTCCTATCGATCAGAATCTACACTTGCTTCGATTGCTTCCATATTATACGCCGTTGAAATAGGTGTATCGTTCTGTCATTCGATTTGTAATTATCGGGCGTTACGGTGATCTTTCATAGAGATCGCGATATATCTGAGAAGTCTGAGCAGCGTAGGTACGTCAAAATATATCAATGGACTATCATACGGAGAAATACGAAAGAAAAATAGCCTGAAATAGATAAATTTGCCGGGATATTTAATTAAACGTAAGTGCTGGGTACTGCGTCCCAACACAATTTATGTAATTAGCTTCATGAAGTTCTCCTCATTAACCTGGGAAACAGCGCATCAGAACCACAAAAGCTCTGCTCTTGGTATTTTGAGTAGTTTGATTCTGATTGTTCTTAACTATCATCAATTCGTGCCACTAAATATTACACAGAGAGCTAAAATTATTTTAGCTCTTCTGTTCACTCAAATTTTCTCACACTGATTTGAAGTTAGATTTGAAGAGATTTTTCATTCCAATTCGTAACAGTTTAATTACCATAAATTTTATTTTTAATATTAAAAAAGAATTTATAGTTTATAGTAATTGACGTTATGCTTTGGATCTATGTGTTCAAGAGGGGCGAGACTACAAAGTTCATTAACATAATTCGTGGCTGAAAAATAAACTGGCATTAGTATAAATGGAGCGAAAGCAAGAAATACGTGGAAAACTCCCTCGGTTCGCGAAAACATAACGGTAGCGAATGTATCCAAGGAATCAAAAATTTAACGCAGCATCCAAGGGTCGAATAGTGCAATCTTGGTAGAGGTTGACAGGTATCAGAAAGTTATCGAAAGCTAATTATGTATCCTCTATTCAACTCTAATGTTACGTCTGTACATAATTTAGATTCTGTCCTAACTTAATGTATACATATGCTAACGCAATAAACACATCGTAGTCTTTCAGAGCCTAGTGTGATATTTTGTCTGTGGATATAATTACGTTAAATATATTTCATATCAGTTTTAGCTGTGTTGAGAGGTAGAAGAAACAGTTTCCATTTTCGATAATTCTTAATCAGTAAGGGCGAAATAACATTTTTGCATTTGCTGGCCTTTTCTTGCCAAATTCTTGCATTTGCGGGACTTTATTTGAGTTTGTCTGCATTTACTTGTTCTTAAGGGTGCAATCCCTTGCAGTTTTTAACGAACCAAATTAACTTGAAAATATTTTGAAATTTTATTGACGGCTATGAGGTGATAATCCGAAAAGACAGTTTTTCCTTGTACGTACACGTGTTATACTAATTAGATTAATTATTTTTGAAACTCTAAGTGATAAAAAAGTTGCTCATACCCTGGGATATAAAGATTGAATATTGATCTGTAAACCACAGAAATCATGTCAGATATAGCGATTATAATTTTACATTCACATTCCAGGGAACTAATAATTATCTATGAAAAGAAAAGGCAAGGAAAACTAATTAATATTATAATAATGCATTTGATTTTCAAGTATATGGAGGACGATGTGTTATAATTAAAATAAATAATCCGCTAATATTACTCATAAGTAACAATTAGTCTATTAGTCAAGTAATTTTTCTAAATACCTTATTGAAATATTGTTTACGCTTTGATCAATTCAGACTCTCTATTCTTATTTTAAGAGTAGGTGTTATTGATTCAAAACTCCATCTTTGAAAAGATACCCAAAAATTAGACAGTGGCGTGTACGCTTTTGCAGATAAAGTTCAGTAAAATATATCGTATTTTTGAAAAAAGGAAACTTAAACACTCCTTAGCTCGTCCATCTAATTTGATGATTGTGAACAACTAAAAGCAGTGAGAAGAATATCTATCTTCTACTTAATATGTAGTAAATACTTAAACGCATAAGGATATGTGCCCAAAGGTTGTATTTTCTTGATGCTGCAGAATGTCAATCGTAAACAATGTTATGCCGTCATCGCCTTGGATTACACCCAAGGTCGCTCCAAAAATAGTGTTTAAGATCGATCCTAGATGTATCCCCTCGACAATGTTAGCTTACCTCCCTCCTTTCCACTTTTAAGCGTTAAACAGTCCGGAACACTTGTCCGACTCGAGCACCCTCGCTCCTTCCCTTATCTCCCACGCGCAAGCACGTAGGCTCCGACGTCGCTCGCATAACTCGCCATTCCATTCCTATGCTCTCGATGCATTGACTTGAGGAATCCCGCGACCGTATCTACGGGGTCCGGAATGCCTTAGCACTCATCTCTCGTCGTTAGCCGCGACCGTATCGCGGCGCTTGGCAGTGTCTGTATACGCGCATATACATACACACACACACGGAGCGATTGATATTCCGACCCCCTGCGATTTACTTCGGGGAGGGTGATCGGATTTACGGCGACGTCGCGCAAACTCGTGGGGGTGAATCCTTCGGCTATCGTTGCGATCTGAAAGGGATGGAGAGAGAGAGAGAGAGATCCAGGGTTCCTAGATCCGTGGGGTGCGGAGTGAGGGGGACCGGGACCCACGGTGCTTTACGAGACGGAGATGCGTGGTGAACACAAGACGTGGGCATCCGTAAAACGCTTGGGTGAGTGCGATAACGGCGTAGGTACGTGTGTATGGCTCATGTTATCGCCTCGCCATGGTGGAACCGAGATCCATAGGTAATCCTTCGCGGGTGTTTGTAATTATGTACTTACCCGACTCCTCGACGATCTGCGGCACATTTACCACTCGGAACCATGGCGGCGTGGGTGAAGCAACTGTCACCGATGAATGCGTTTTTACAGCGGTCAATGATTCCAATACATGGCGGCAGAAGATATTCATGGGCCATATCGTCTCTCGGCATCAGTATTAGTCTTATGGCGTTGAACTAAAGACCATCACCGGAGAACTTAAATTGCCTCATTTTTAGTTAATGATATTTGGGTGAGATGGTTCAAATTACATCTTTAAAAAACTTGAACGTAAATTGCCAAATGGGCCATCATCTTTAATCTCTTTCATCTTTAAAGTCGAAGCTGCTAAGTTAACCAATCACAAGCGGCAAAGGGTTCTAACGTTCTCAACCACATACGACCACGGCTGACAATTTAGCGTAACGTGTGATGAAAACATAAAATACTGATATGAACTCAAATTTTATTCAACATGGAGGCGAAGTTAATTGAATTGATGAGGAGAAAATTTCTTTACGGTAAATAAATGAACTAAATTACTAATCATAAGGAGATAGAAATCTCCATCAACTTGTGGAAATCCACGTTTACACATTAGCTTTCATCTTTTTTCTGCTAATACTTCAGTTTTTTCTGCGGTTGACCTTCGTGTACGTATATGGTGGGAACAGCCGACCTTCCTAAATAGGTGTAGATGGTATTTTGCTACTGGTGAGCTTACCATTGATGAATACCTTAGCTCTGAACGTCTGAAGTTCTTAAATTTGCGTCAAAGTAAAATTGGCACCGATTTTGGTTTGGTATTAGTCTAAGATTAGTTCTTGATTTTGAGATGATCTAGCCACTAGCACTCTTCTCCATTAAAATATAGATCGTTAGAGGCTCTTTTAATTCCCTCAAATGTTGAGGGATTATTATTTATGAGGCCAAGGTTCGAAACCAATTACATATTAGGGATAAGGGTTCTTGGTACTAGTCCAATGAATTTTGATAATAATTTTTCACTAATATATAAATAACGGAGAAGTTTTTGTTGTAGAATTTCCAGAATTTTACCAATTGGTAAGTATTTTTCGAAGTAAAATACTTTTGTGGTCACACTTTGACTTTAACTTCGTAATTCTAGTGAATATATCTTGGATAATTACCGGAGATGCCTGTTCCAAACATCGGTGATTTGGGCTCCCCTACCGCTTTTATTTAAGATGCGTTACCTTTTGGGAAACAAGTTTTTACTGGGGAAACAGCACCCGGAACAGTGAAAGAAGCAAGCCATCTTACTTTGATGTGTGGATCTCATACGCCATGTAGGGGTTGCTGAAAATTTAGCCTTTGGGTTGTATAAAATTACATGTCAAATAAAATATCAGGTTGATCATTGTGTTTTTCAACCTTGCGTTCTGTCGTTCCTTATGACTATCATTACTTAATAACATTCCATGTGGACATCTTTGAAAGCTACAATTGTCCTAATTCTGTGTTCACATTTCACCATTGACTTCTCTTTGCTATATTTCTGATCATTTCGGTCGTAATCGATGGTTTTCTTGTCCTTATCCTGTTTACTGTTCCTATGGTTGCGTTTGCGGCTTTCGATATTCCTTTTTTGATAGATTTCCATTTTTCCTCGGAAGTACACCACCCTCATGACTTTCTCTACAACCTGCTGATAGTCTTATTTCTGACTGTTCCGGTTGATTATTCCTCATTACATTCCCTCAGCGGTATTCTCAGTTTTATCATTTTGAACCTAACGTTACAATTCATTATTATTGCATTATTATCTAAACAAGCACCGCTTCCGGGAAACTGTGAATTTATTACGCTGTTCCTAAACCTGTGCCCAAACATAATAATGTCTGACTGGTAACTTCCTGAATCCTTCGGCATTTTCCATGTGAACCTACGCCTTTTGTGATGTCTAAGACATTTATTCGTCATGATGAACCCCAGTCTTCTGCAAAACTCTATTACTTCCTCCTTGTGGTCAGTCCTTGTTCCTAAACTGCAGTCCTCCTTGTTTTCTACCATTTCTTCCTCAGCCAACGATCAAGTTCCAATCCACTATCACTATCAAATGCTTCCCACCCGGAACACCCACGGCTATATCCTCTAACTGATCGTTAACCCTATGGAGTAACCTATGGTTAACCCTACATATCAGTTCCTTCTTCCATGTTTAAAATGATTGTTCATAACTTTTTGTTCAATTCTATTGCTACCTCTTGCTAGCTCTTTTCTTCTCCGCTCGATATTACCGTATAGGTATCAATTCATAAATCCCCGCTATTTTTCCATTTTTATTTTTATTCTCTTGTAAAACAGACCTAATACTCGTGTATCTGTGACTCCTCACCTAAAATTTTCAAAATTTTCTTTCCTCAACATCGTTATAACATTTTAAGTCCTAATTCTAACTTGTTTGATCCTCTTCTATGCCAACTCTGCTGCTACTGTTGCTTTTTTTTTTGGTGGGATTTCGTAAGTTACGAGAGCTTTGCTTCTTCTGCTGCCAAGCCAGGCCCTTTCCGATTGGGCTGAGTCTCGTAGTTTCCAGGATTCACTGTTTCCATAGCACCAAGTGTATTTCATTATTTGTTAATGAATTATTGATAATAACCTCCTTAGTTTTAATCTTCAAAATAAATTCACACAAGTAGAGAAATGAATGCCCTAATTACTTTAATTTATTCCACCTGGCATGCATAGTTTTGTAAATTTTGGTTCGCAGAGTCAATTTCCGTATTCTTCAATGCTAACCATATTGTTCTTTCCCCGGTATTATTTACACAAACATTTTCTTCTTTACTTATTTCATGATATTTGCAAATATATGAATTATATTTTCATGTATTTCACAACTGAGCAATTTAAGGTTTTAGTATGTCTGCTTTTCTAGAGTACGTACCAATTTTTAAGAGATGCATTAAACCCATTTTAGGTCAATAATTTTGATCCCCTTCAGAAATTTTTCATTTTATTTTTCATATATAGCTCGTATATAGTTACTTTTCTAAATATGGCTCAATATTACCATATTGAATTTCCAAAGCACCATAATCTTTATCACCTCATAATAGAGCATGCGCTTGTTTGGTTACGATAATACTTCAGCATCTGATATTGAAACATCCCTTATTTTTTTTAAATTTTGTTTTCTTGAAATAATAAAAATTATTTTTCCGGAAATTATTCATGAAAAATAATTTGGCTGTCATGAAAAGACAGCTTCTGTCAAAATCTTGTCACTCTAGTCCATAATATTATCCTGAATATGAAGTCTTGCAAATAAATGCCATAGGTAACTTTTCCAGTTTAATTAATGATTTTGCTATTTAATTTTAATTGAAATGTGTTTACACATGATGGAAGATATTGATTACATTCATATTTGGCATAGAGAGATCATATATAAAACCGCGTCCTTTTTATTAGATTGTAGCCCAATAAGGGCTACAATGTGCGAAGTTGACAAACGAACACTGAATAGAGGTATGGTAGCGGGGGGAAGGGGACACTCACATTTATCCCCGGACTCATATGACGGAATTCAAAAAACAATTTGGGGTTGCGGTAGATGGACAAAAGCCGCGCCAATGGAAGGAGGGAAGAGGACATTAATGGGAAATTGAATTCACCAGATACAACGGTGACGACGAATATTAAAACGGCTGACGTACGCCTTAGGAGATTCGTGCATTCGTCCTAACCCCCTCAGTTGCCCATTCGGTTTGGTAAATCCGGGAGATGGCCTCGACTCGCATCGTCCTGGCTGCGATTAGAATTGAACGGAAGAAGATAGATCGATTCGTTTAAAAAATATGAATATACACGCACGGAAAGGATTGAATACCGGGTTCCATTCAGATTGCGTGGCGAATCGAGCCACACCAACTTATCGACGGGATTCTTATGGGGCATTGTGAGGGAGGGTATTGATTGGGCGGGGGTCGAGGGGCGGAATATTAATAGCGTCCCGGCGTCGTCCGTCAAAGGACGACGAAGGCGGGTGGAAAAATTGTCGGGGCCGACGTCAAATTGCGCCCATAATGACTTCTCCCCGCTGGAGGGGTTCTAATCCGGTGCCAAAACAGTCCCCCTACAGCTCCGACTCTCAATCCCCCCCCTGATGCCAATCCCCCTTAATTTTCCCACTCCCTCCCTCGAGGGGACGGTTGATTGCTTTGACGCGCGCTAGGGGAGTTAGTTATATCGCCACCGCGCGCTTTCAATGCCGCCAGCGCGCAACAAGTACCAAACGTCCCGCGTGACGTCTATAACTCACCCGCGTGATGGATTTTCTCGAAATTGAAAAGACGGGTGTCTCGCGTGCCGGTGGATTTATTTGCGCCCGTGTCTCGCATAAATGTGGGAGCCATTCAATTAGTGGTCATTTTGTTGTTTAATGCGGAATAGGTAGGTAGGCATACGGGTGGTTTGGTAGGGGAAATCAACGTGACTCTGTGGTTTGGACATTGGTGAATATTTCCCGTTGACGGCGCGCGATGCTTTTCCCGTGCTAACGGTTAACTGCAGCACCCGAGTCTTTGAAACATGTCCATTCCAACATTCTAGGCAGCCAATTACGTGTGTTTCTTGAAACTTAGTAAAAATTAAAGCGTTCATAAAAAATTTTACTCCATATGCATATCATGCATGATAATAAATTATTGAAATAGAACATGCGACCGAAGGCAATGTTAGTTTTTTTGAGACAGTCATAAATATGCAAAAAACATAAGCAAATATTTTTTTACTTGTTTCGCGTGACCGGTAAAGAAATAATTCCTAAATATAGTATGACCTCCTAACGTAAAAACCAGTGATGATGTATTACAAAGGAATGACGTTGTCAATTACGCTGCTGAACTGACGGTGCATATTATAGCCATACGATTTCTATTGACTTGTTTATCTGTTTGCGGAAAAATTATAAATATTTAAATATAACAAAGGTCATATTGACTATACAAATCAAGTAAAGTTATGAAGACTACATTTTTGTCAAATCTCATTAAATCCTTTAATATTTGAACAAGAAATTGAATCAAAGTGAGAGTCAGCGTTCATGAAGGGGATTTTTGCAACTTTCAGTTATATTTATCATTCATAAATCCCAGTCTTCAAAAAACTTTTATGAACAATCAAGGAGATATTAATTTTATAAATACGATAACTCACTCGTGAGATATTCATAGTAGGTGCATATCGTCAGTTTCCATTCATTTTACTACTCTTTCTTTGTTATAAATTTGTCACAGGTGAATTCAACGCCTTGATCTTGACGTAGTTATAGTTATGTCATTTATTCAAATGAACAGAATTTTAAGTCACTGTATAGTTAAAATGTTGAAAACAAGTAATATTTCACCTCCTTTTTTTAAATTTTTAGTCATGTGTACTCTAAAAATAAGCTATAGAGTTTAGAATTCTGGACTTGATGACGTTAACATAAACTTGAATACTACCTATGAACTGATTATACGTGCTTTTTTTTTAATGCTTGCAAGTTAGCAAATATTTGTGTTTAAGCAATTCTCCAGCTGAATTATATTTATTTATCTCATTTCAACATTTACGAACACCAAAGCTTATTTTTTTAATGGGTCGGCATTATCTTTATTTATTCCGTTCCGCCACTAAATTTCTTCACTAAATAACCATATGAACAATTTATTCTGAAAGTATTTATTTAAATTAAAATCTGTCTTTACAACTGACCGTGTCACCGTCAAGGCCTGGCTCGCTCAAATGCACATTACTAAATTCTGATTTATGCATATACGAGAAAACATTATCGCAACTACCAATCCGATATTTAACGCAGTCATTACAGGGATGCTCACCGGTACGGAAAAGACGCTAATTCCTTACGATCACGAAGTAGTTAGCCTTTGGAATGGCTCTTCCAAATTTGAGCTGAACCGTAAAGGGACACTGCAGGTGTAGAGAAAGCTAGAAATCCCCTTGGAGTAGCATTCGGATGGACGGGAAGGAATCTCTCACCACGGGGGTGGTAGAGGTGGAAGGCGGGACCCTTCGGAGGATGAGAGGTGGTGGTGGGGTCGTGCAGGGGTTTCGCCACCCAGCAGTACTTTAAAGGCCTTCCCTCCATCCTCAGTCCCTTCAACCCCTCTTCCCAACGCATTAAACCCCCGGGTGGCGCTACGCGGGGCGAGGAGGGGGAGGGCCGAAGCGAGGAAATGCCGAAAAATCAGAAACGGGCCGCGGCTAGCCGTAAGATGGAAGCGATACAAGATACCCGCTGCGTGCCTCGGAGGCATTCGACGCGCGATTAATATCGAGGAGGCGGATAAAATGGCACCGCGAGGGGTGATATCGAATAGGGGAGGGGGGGATAAGACCGGGAGGCAGGGGTGAGTGGTCGGGGAGATGTTTAATGGAGTATAGGAGTGAGTAAGGAGAGGAGGGGGGGGGAGTTTTCATCCAAGATGGCGACGCCGCGTGACGCCTCCGCCGTTGAGCTGAAGATTCCACACGATTTTCTCACGGATTCTCCACTCTCTTTCCCCGCACTTCTCTTCCGTCCGCTCTCCCTGCACCCGGGGGACTTGAGTGGGAGTTGAGGGCGCGGGGCGGTGAGTGGTGGGAGGGAGTTGAGTTGGTGGCGTCCGTCCGTGCGTTCATCCTTCCGCCCGCTGACCTCTGCTCTTGACGCCCCAACCAAATCGTTTCTCCCTCCTCCCCGCAGTCGGGGTTCCCGGTTGAGAGTATTATTGGTGGGAAGAGAGGGAGATCGGGAAGAAGACTGAGAGAGGGAGAGAAGCGAAGGACGGGTACGGGAGTTTTAGCTTTGCAGCTGGCCGCGGGGGACCTAGAGGGCGGGGGCAACAAATTATCGGCCACGGAAGCCGCGGTATAAAGCTCTGGCCGGCGTATGAGGGGAAGGCGTAGCGGGAAGGCTTATATTTTTCGTTTTTGTGGGTTGGGGGGGTGCCGGTGCTCTTTCTATCTCCATGTGGTAGGAAGAGGAATGATGTGAGCCCGGAAAAGTGAGTCCCGAGAAATAGAGAGAGAGAAAGAGATTGTTTAGGTTTCTAGTTCTGGAGAATGATAGATTTATGGGGTGTTTACGGCGTTCGGGGACTATAGGAAAAGTTATTTTTCAATTCCCTCGCCTAACCTCGACCGCTGGACCTAGACAAGGACAGGAATGAATATGTAAGTCTTCGTGTTAGAAAAGACGCATTAGAAAAATTGCACCTGGCTAACTGAATACCAAAAGGGGAAAATAAAGGATAAATTACGGCTATAAGAGTAATGGAAGTGTATGAAATCATTATTATATGTGGTTCCCATTTCTTGTAAGCAACATTGTAACATTGTGTTAAGGTTTCTCCAAGAAATGAGATATAATCGAATGAAATTAATATTTAATAAAAACCATTTATGATTGACAATATAGCCTTAGTGTGAAAAAATTGTGATCAAACTTTTGTAAAGACTTCCGAGGAATTAGAGAGAAAATTGAGGTCGATACTTAGTAGAATTCTACGACAGTGAAATGGAAGAAATAAAGAATTTTACGTTTCAAAAGAATGGAATTTTTATTGCCATCTAGGTTCGCTACCTGGAAGAATCATCTGCTGGCACCAAGGCAGCTTCACTGCAGGATCGTAACCACTAGTCCTGATAATACTACAGTATCTCGACATTAGTTGGAAATAAAAATTCCATGCTGTGGAAACACAAAGTTAATTGCTTCTTCCTTCCCTCAGAACATTGTTGAAGAATGTATTTCTGTTCGGTATTTTATTTGCTTTTAATATTTATAGAACAAAACGTTTGCCGGGGTTCCAGTAGGATTATTTAGGCAAACTTCAATCAATTTTCTTTTCCTCCCACTACCTCATCATCATTATCCGTTGTTCAGGAATTAGAAACTTGTCATTAGTGGTCAAAAAATAGAAATGCATCAACGGCGAGAGGTAATATCTGGATTAATATAGAAAGGGCAAAGAAAGTTAAGCTGGACTCAAAATGAAAGAACACAAAAATTTTACTTCACCTAAAGAAATCCACTGGAACACCTGCGAAGCGTTGTGCTTTAAACATCACAAGCGGTTGAAATATCAAACAGACATGTGTTAAAATACACTGTACGTCATGAAAATTCAATAGAATTCACAGTTGTTGACTTCCAAAGCAAGTGAAAAACATTCCAAACGTACCCAATGAATATCCGATGAAGATGATATCTTTCCATGAAGCTCCATTTTTGGTGAAAAAATTAGTTTTCCCCCCGCCTCAAAAGGCCTAAGGTTATTGATTCAATCTCCTCCTCTCTTACTAATGTCACCTACGTTCTATGATTATAAAAATAGTGGAAGGTTGCTAAAAATATTTTGATTCTATGAAAATAAATAACTTGTCATCTCACCTTTGTAACTCTATCGACCCAATTCAAGAGGAGTAAATGACCATTTTGAGCCATCTGGTCGAGGAATTGTTGACATTTATCGTTCGGTGTTCAGAAAGATCATCATATTTTCACCAAAATCTCGTAAGGAGATGAGATTAGTAATAAGGAAAATCGAAAACTATGCTCATTTTTACGAGTCAAGGCGGTACATGTAAAAACTACCCATGCCTCAAGATTTAGAATAGGAAATATTTTGCATAAAATAACGTCTCAGTAGATGTCGGAGGAAAATACGATACTATCACCTGAGATTCATCTGGGTCTTATGTTTGCGGGAAAAATATGATAGTCTCGTCATGCATCCTCAAAAGATGGGCGGGCTTTAGATCAGAAGGTTATGATTAGAACATAGTAACCGAAGGACTTCAGGTGATTGGAAAAAAAATGGAAATAAATATGGTATAAATAAAGCCTCCGGAATACAAGAGTTGAACAAAGGTTGAGGCAAAAACAAGGAGATGGTACTGAAGGGTGAAGAAGGAATCGATCGATTTAAAGAACATGCGATTGATTAATCGATATGCCAATGACCATTCAAATGTTGCCCTACGATCAGTAGAAATGATATAAGATTTACCATCTTACCATTAATATGAATGTATCGTCCACGAATTTCTTGCTTACGTAACTGTAAGTCACTTGCAAAATGTTTGTTCGTGGATTAAAATGAAATAACTTCCATTCTTGAATATAACCCAATGATAGAATTTCTGCATTACGAGATAATGAGTGGTTACTTTGTGTTTTTGTTATCAATAAGTTAAACATTTGACCATGCATCTTTGAAAAAAATCGTTGAGTTGCTCATAATTGTGGTTATGAGTCCGTATCTCGAAAGTAACACATTTCTACCAAAACGAGTGAGAGAGAGAGAGAGTTTTGGAAGTAAAATTCGGAGCATAATCTTAAAAAATGAATAAAATTGGAAAAATGGAGGAGTGAATTCACTGGGATCAAAAAATATATATATTTGAGATGAATAGGGGAAGCCTGTAAGACCACCTTGGAAGAAGTATACAAGGGGTTATATACAGGGTCGCACCCAAAAGTGGTAGGACTGATTTTCTCTGGCGCGAACGGAGCGGTGGAGGGGGGTCTGCCTGGCAGGGTAAGGTGGAGGGGGCTCTTAGCAACACACCAACACCAACCTCAGTTGCCTGCGGGCTGTCGTTGAGTGAGGACACCGTTTTTAGTGAAGCAAGCTTTTTGTCCGCGTCGAAAAACAAAATCAATCTGAATTTAGAGCAACGTTATTCCGTGAAGTTTTGTGCAAAACTCGGGAAGACGGCTACTGACACCCTCGATATGATCAAGCAGGCTTATGGGGACACTGCTTTAAGCCGTTCCACAGTATTTGAGTGGCACAAGTTGTTTAAAGAGGGTAGGGAGCTCGTTGAAGACGACCATCGCTCCGGACGGCCGTCGACGGCAAGAACCGACACGAATGTGGACAGAGTGAGGACACTGTTGAACACAGACCGACGCTTAACCAGTGAAGAAATTGCAGACCAGTTGGGTCTGTCTGCATCCAACGTCCAACGCATTATTTCACCGGATTTGGCCATGCGCAAGGTGTGCGCCAAAATGGTTCCGAAAATTCTGCCATGGCGCGCTCGTCGTCAGACAGCTCCTGGCCAAATACGGCGTTGCCACGTTGCCGCACCCGCCCTATTCTCCCAATCTGTCACCACCGGACTTCTTCTTCTTCCCCCTGATGAAAAGACAGCTCAAGAGACGACGTTTTGACTCGATAAAAGCGATTCAAGAGGCTTCGACGAGGTTCATCAACGGCATCCCCAAAGAAAATTTCCAGCGGGCGTACGGGGAATGGGAGCAACGTTATACTGAGTGTGTAGCAGCTCAAGGAGCATACTTTGAAGATTATCAAGTCCATGTAAGTATTGATGGTCTACATTAAAGTTCTCGAAAAGGAAACTGGACCCGTTTTAAATCACCATTAGGAGTCTGGAGCTAACATGTTTATTTTCAACGGAATAATTCTTTACATTAGGAATATATGAAACCTTAAAATTCAAACAATTTCTTTTTAATTATACATGTGCACATAGGCGAAAATTTCCAGCGGGCGTACGGGGAATGGGAGCAACGTTATACTAAGTGTGTAGCAGCTCAAGGAGCATACTTTGAAGATTATTAAGTCGATGTAAGTATATCGTCAATAAAATTCTTGTAAAAAAATCAGTCCTACCACTTTTGGGTGCGTCCCTGTACATTTGTATATTTACAAATCTCTTGCATTAATTGGAAGGATGTCTCTTTAGCGACGAGTTTTTAAATGTTTTATTTGCCCCGTCGTACTGCGGTAGGAGAGATCATGTAAATTTAATTGGAGTGATTAAGTGTAGAACAGATAGATTTAAGATATAATTTTTCCTGTGAACGATAAGGGATCAGAATAATATTGTTCAACCGAGGGGTTCGAGGGGTCACATACATTTGTATATTTACAAATGTATATAACCCTTCGTTACGTCAAATCTTAGCCTCTTGTATTTAAAAGTATAAAATTGAATTTATCATGAATTTACTCCTCTTTTATAAAATTTAGTTTTTAGTCTAGTTGTATGGATAATACCCAATTCTTTTTTTTTAAGTTAATGACAGCTTTCTCTCAGACAACAAATAATGAGAGCAGGAGATGGTATGAATTGCATCCCAGAGGATAATAATTTTCTTACTCCTCGATGGACCTTCTCTCAGAAATTCAATTTTATTTGTCCTACGTATTTTGGCTGTCCTTTTTGAATATTTTCTTATAAGTCCAATGCGACTAAAAGTGATCTAAACCTATCTTTTTTTTATTTTCAAAAATGCCAATAGAAAATTTCCTTTTATTTGTTCAAATTCTCCTATCATTTTATCCATCCTTTTTCTCTAGGATTAGAGTCTTACCATGAATTCTTAAGGCTTGTAGTCTTCGCTCATCAGACTTTCCAAATATATATTCGTCAAAAGTATTAAGCACCATTCTGTGTACAAATTTTTCCATGTTATTACAGCTTCATGAAAGACTTAACTTTAATGAGAACGGTGTTTGACTCATCAACGGCCAAACAGGAGTACGCGAAACATTTTGTTGTTTTGATCCCTAGCCCAAGGCAAAAAGTGTTTCATAAAATTATAACTGCCATATGAAATAGTTATTTTGTCTCCCTATTGATTACTGTCCTAAATATGTGGAGATGTATCTAATGGGTTTCCTCATTACTTGGCCATAACTGAGACGACACCTGTAGGAACAAATATTTATACAATTGTTCCATACACCTTATCTACTATCCCTTGTAGCTCTATTGCCTCTTCTATGCATGACTAAATTGAATGATGTCAACTGTTGAGAGATCACATTTTATCTTACGTTTTTATTTTTTCTTATATTTTTCTAACTTATTTCATTCATGGTATGGTTTCCTTAGAGTTGAGAGATCATTCTATTTATCTGCAGCCTTGTGAAAACTCATATTACAGCATAAACATGCTCATTTTGGCTTTGTTATCGCGTGATTTTTTTTGTTTTTTTGCGAATAGCTTATAAAATTGCTGAGTATTTCCCCCAAAGAAACTTGTACAGATTTTGATGTTACTTCCTTTTCCCTACTTTAATCGCAATAATATTGTTAATTTGACTAACAACATAATGGGTTAATTGATGGGTACTGGAATTTCTGGAATTATGCATTATAAAAAATAAGTATGTATTTTATTATTTTTGGTGAGATTATTTTTTGTAGGTAGAAGACAAGTGTTACTAATAGGTCATTAATATAATATAAAGGCAAGGAATAGCAAACTCTTTAGGGTGGGTGAAGTTTGTCAGTATGTACAGTGAACTATTCATAAGTAGAAATATGGAACTTCGTTTCCTATATGTTGAGTTGACACATAGGATAGTCGATCGTAAGAACAATTTACGTAAAATGTTTTTTACCACCCAAAGATTATACATTTTCAACCTTACGTACGCCTGAACTAAATTTATTTTAACTTATATATTTCTTATTCATAATTTTTCAATCTATAATAACCAATTCATATTACAAGATTAATTAAATTTAATAGATAAGTGTTATTCCCATGTGTGGGTCATTTATTAGTTGGTTATATCTGACGAGAAGTTTTGTTTATTTTTTCAATTATATTATCATCACTATACCTAAACTATATATATATACCTATTTTATAAAAATGTTAAATTGACTTTATTTATTTATAAATTTTCGTATAAACCTTCATAACATATTTTTTCAAAATTTTCAGCCTTCTGACTACAAACCAATAACAGTAAACTTATTCTTTCTGGGTACAGTTATATTTATTAATGCCCATGTTCTGTATGCACATATTTAGTTTTTCTCAAAACGCAGTGTTCAAATTATAACACTGGGTCTAACTATTTAATCCCTCAAGACATGGGAAGATAGTTAAGTGTGATGAATTTTTTTGATAGCGTATTTGTTTATCTAAGTCATTGATTGAACATTCATTGTTCATGAGTTGTTCTTCATTTACTATTGAGAGGGAAGCGATTTTTAACCCAAACACTTTCAAATAGGTATAACAATATTTGTTCAATACAAATATAAAATATCTAGTTGAATACATTGATGATATCCAGCGGGAATCTTACAGGTAGGGGGATACCTTACGTCTCTTCGATTAGGAAGACATCCCCTCATCGTAGACAGCATAATTTAGAGTGCGATCGTAACGGTAAGGGGAATATTGGTATACAAGAGAGAAAGACGGGGAGGAAACGCTTTGAGGAACGGTAGTAGTGAAGACAGCAAAAGACGAGGGGAGAAAGGCAGGTGGGTTTGGCTAGTGGTGACCTGATGGACTGGCAAAGGAAAGGGTAGCCAGAACCATTGAGCTCCGCTCTGGGAGCAAAATATTCCAATAAAATATGAAAATGGGACCTCCGTCCCTCCCATCTCATTTCCATTCTACTGCTTTCGGTGAGCGTCCCTCCTTTTTTACGATTTCCCCGAGAGCCATTCGGAGAAGATGATTTCTAGCGAAGGGCGGCGGGCGGTAATATACGTTGGGTCTTTCTGCCGCTCCGGCTACCTTATTCGGCTGGCCAAGAGAGGTAGAGGCCAGGTCCCTCATAGGTGCCGACCACTTTTCGGAGAGTCGGTCCAAATCAACAGATGGACAAGCAGGCAGTTTGGGACGAAGTATGAAACGGTATCCGGAAATCCTTAAGTTGGAAAAGGACCTTATGACATCTCATAATATTAAACGGGCGTAGTGGAGGGGAAGCGAGGTCCTCTATCAGTAGCCGAGTCTTTTTTTTCAACGAGTTTAGTAAAATAAACGCAAGGCGGTGATATCAGCGAGGTTATTCCCTTTGCCTTGTTGGGTGTATGTATCTAATTACAGTCAACGACATTTTGGGCACTTTCATAATCTCGAGTTTCCCCTGGTCTTACAAGACTGTTCGTAAAACGGAAGTTTCCCTTGTCATTTTGAAGTGTGTATTCATTCCATTAAAATTCTCTCGCGGAGTCGCTATTTACAGTGGAATACTTACGAATGGAATTTATTTTCACAAAAAAATTAATGGAGGGAAAAAAATGATAAAAAAGGGTGTGTTCGCTTATTCGACGTATTTTTAAAAAGATGAAATTCGTGAATTGTTATTACGTGCGTCCGTATATAATATTTATCGTGATAGTATTACTTCCAGAGAACAAAGAAGAGTCATAGATGACGTTAGGGAAATCAAAATATTTGTATGCGTCCACTTATATTTTAGAAAATTTAAAGTTTTCTTGATAAAATCTTTCAAAAATATAACTTTTACATAGATTAAAAACCTGAATTTAATCAAACCCCCCATTAGTTCACCATTATGTGAGCAAAGGAAACAAATCGGTATCGGTTTGTATGACAGCGTTGGAAAATTTGAGGTCTTTCTGTGAGTATATATTTGTGTAGAAATAAAACGTCTTTCCTCCCCACAAGATATTTCAGAAATATTTCTTGGAAAATGCTACAATTTCGTGAAACTAAGTTTCCACGCGATTGAAAGGTCCTGTTGGTGACAACTTCGATTCGAAATACGTTTATCTTAGCAAAATATTTTTGAAAAAACTGCAAATTTGGTACTCTGAAATTTAATTTTATCTCCTTATGGGCTCGTTGTTCTCCCAGACCTCTTGACCTTCGAATTAATTTCAAGGACGGAAGAAAAGATCCGGGTAAGTACCTGGAGGCTCGGCAACCCGCACTCTACCGCAGCAGGTTTCTATTAGGGATACGTATACCCCTAAGGATACACGGCTACTTCCTAGGTCCTGAAACATTGTTCATCGTATGTATTAAGCTATTTTCAATTCGTATAAAGAGAGAGAAAATAGTGTGGTGAATCACAAATAATCACTTAGAGCATGTATTCATTGGACGGTGATTGGCGGATTATCATCCTAGGGTTAAAAATAACTATGTTTCCTCGATAGGCCAGCCCATTATGGACCTTGTTAAGTTTAATGGTATCCTTTTCGCAATAAAACTTAATCAGTTGATAAATACATTCATCGCGGTGTAATACGCAAATAATTTTTCATTTTATCATTGCGAAAATAAAAAGTAGTTTTTTTCTAGTAGGTGCAGCATGTAGCAGAAGAATCTATTTGCCCTAAAGTCAGTGTTTTAGAAGTAGAACTAAATACTGACAGGTTTGTCTGAAAGGGCAGAGTATTAAATTTCCTCGTCCCAAAAATTTAATAACTTTTAGGCAAATGCACCTGGCATATCCAGGGTAGTCGTGAACTCCATCAAGTTACAAATAACGGGAAATTGATGGTTAATTTTAGCTTATCGGATTCAACTAAAATTCAAGCAGAAATTCCATAAAACGACTTCATACGAGTAGTATACTACGTATGTTACTGCATACATTGCAATGTGATGTCGAATTAGGAGGCACAATTATGAATGGTATGGATAAATGGGTCTCGAAAGTTGTTAGTAAATAAAATATACGTTAGGCTGCACTTTTCGTTTTATCTTAAAATGTAACATAACATTTTAATTAGGATTATCTTGCTGGAATTAAATGAAACATTTTTTGATTTTAGAAGGAATTATTTGTAATCTTGCAAAAATTTTTAATGCTTTTGCTTAATACGATATTATTACGAAACAACACTAGTTAAAATGTCGTCAAGGTTTCTTTCCCAAACTTCCTTCCTGTATTTAACATCCAAGAGATTTAAAAGAAATTCAGTACATAGGTACATACAAGTACGTACCATGTGAAAATACTTATTAATTTTTCTCTTTAAGAAAAGGGGAAGAAAAATGTCAATTCTAGGGCTTGATATAGAATCGACTACCATTTCCCACTTCTTTCAATACTATCACGTTCCATTCCTTCGTTTCATTCACATATTGTTTTGTACACAAACTAAGGTCCCCGAAACTTCTGGTTATGTTAATTATCCCATTTTTAATATTTGGTTTCTTCGTCCGCATTCACCCATAAAATGTTCAGCCTGCCCCTTATTCTCTAACAATTTGCCTTTCTCTAGCATAGCTAATGATTTGACTTAAAGTGCCCAAAGTACCTTTTTTTATACTTGTGTTTTGACGATACACCTCACCTACATTACTTCATGGCATAGTCATTTTTCATCCTATCTATTGGATATTTATTTAAAAATCTTTTCAATTGCCACATGTTCAAGTAAGTTCTATGAAGTTGATGATTATCCTGGCACAGGCCATGCCTCCCTTTCATTTAATGACATATAGAGGATAAAAATTTTACACGCTGCAATGTCATGCATTCTCAGTTAAACATTTATTTCTTTATATTTATTTCAGACATTTCTGTCAAAATTTCTGCCGGTATTTTGTGGCCATTCAATCCCTTCTTCTATCTTATTAATTTTTATACACCAAATCAATCACATACAAAATTATTTCACCGTTTTCACTAAGTACGTAATAAAGTAGTTTCGGAATTAAAATGAGCTATGCATTTCTTTTTCGTCACACATCCCTTCGGTTCAAATTCGTCAAGCCGAGAAATAATTCCATCTTTTGTAAGAGAAATCATTATTGTGTTTAAAACTTAGAGTAGTAGACTCACTTAACTTCTTATATATATATATATATATATATATATATATATATATATATATATATATATATAAATTTACGGTCAAGGAAATATTTTTACGCTAGTTATTTGCCTGATTCCGCCTTCCCCACCATTCCTGTGTATGTCCTATATACATATTCCTATCCATTTTACTTATATTTTTTTCCTTGTGTATATGTGTGTGTGTATATACTGATAAACATATATATATACATATATATATATATATGTATATATATATATATATATATATATATATATATTCAGGCAGAATGTATGTGAACGAAAGTGGGAGTAGAAGCTTCTATTGGATAAAACCAAATATAAATGTGGGTTTATACAGAGAGTTGGCGATAAAATCGTTGCGACGTCGTGAATGAGACTCAATATTTAATAGAGAGGGTGAAAGAAGCAAGCAGCTCGTGGAAACCTTTAAAAAAGAAAATCGTACCGGTTCTTAACAGGAAGGTATAATGCAGAGAGATTTGAATAAAAACCTAGAGGAGATTTTGACAAACGTGATTGAATAATCAATGCAAATATTTACGAAGGAATGAGTCTAGAAGATCATGCAAAGATATCTTAGCGGTGAAAAACCAATTTCGTAGAATGGGCCTCCATTTGGAATTCCAAGGTATTACTATCAGCAGAAACATATTTCTAAGGCAATCCAGCCCTGGACTCCTCGCTGCATCTTCCCCCAAAAACATCCTGTCTTACCCCCGCCAACTTTTCCACCGCCTTCCTCTCACCCCTCCACCTTCTTTCTCACCCGTCCACCCTTCCCATTACACTCCAGACGTGCTCGGAGAAGGAGCTGTGGCTGCCGCCTCCCCGCAGGGACACCTTGGAGAGGAGATTTCCAGAAGCGAAATAAACTCGGGGATTAAAAGACGGGATGCGTCGGGGAGAGAAGGATGGGGGTTGGGTGGAAAATGTTTAAATACGGAGGTGGTCCTGAGACGGAGGAGAGGGAATGGAAACCAAAGAAATTTAAAGTGGGTTTGACTAAAAAAAGTTTGGCGGTTCCCATCATAGAAGACTTTCTTTTTCCCGTTGCGCGGTTGTTTTTGGGGAGCATTTAACGATTCCAAGAGTGAATATTGCCCAAGACGTCCCGCGATGTCAGTAAAGAATGATGGACGTTCCTTTCATCGTCATTATTTATATCCCCGCTCGCGAAGGTAGATGTTAATTCTCGGCTGCAGAATGTTAAGCACTGTTTCTCCAAGTAATTTTGCTTCCGAAAAAGACATTAAATCTTGATTTCTGGCATAAATTGGTTTCTTCATGAAAGATAAAGTTGGAAGGGAGGAAGAGAAGAAATCCCATATTTTGGTGAAATATTTTGAACCCCCTCGCATGCAAAATACTATGTCAGACTGTGTTATATACATGTATGTCACTAAGCCATACACTTCACGGTATCAGTCATATAGTCAGGTGGATGTCATAGTTGATAGAGAACAATTATTGGATAGCACACTGGTGTGGACGTTGATGACATTCTGCAAGCAAACCTTGAGGTTGACTGTAATGTTTCATGAATTGAAACGTAGTATTAGCTCATCATAAAAATGTAGTATTAGCTCATTGTAAAAAATCGTTTCCTAATCGTAGAAAATTACGATACGGATGTAAATCCGTATAGTACTTTTCTATCTATATCAAATATGATCTTTTATGCAAGTCTTTTTGTCTGTTTTATATCTATTTACTTCCAAGGGGTTCGAGATGGTGCGGGGGCTACCGTACTGGCTTTCAACCCAGAGGGTTCGGGTTCAAATCCCGGCGGTGTGAATATTTTTCAGAGGTATCTCGATCTCTACTTGAGGTGCTTTATGGAGGGCACTTTGAGTGAGTACGCCGTCCGTCGGATGGGACGTGGAGCTGCGGACCCCTTGGCGCCTTTCGTAAAGAGTAGGCTAATGCCGACGCCGGGTTTCTCTCCACCCTTCATCCTTTCCTGTCCATCCCTATGGCGCAAATGGTCTCAGATGTCGATCGCCTCCCGTAGATACTACTACTACTTACTTCCAATTAGGAGATTAATTAATACTTGGAATCTTTTACAAAAGTAAATACACCCATAATTCCGCGGCAAAGTATAGGCAATGACCTAGATAGCTCTTACTAAAAAAATTACCTTACGTCTATAGTTTCAAAATGCAAAATACAAAATCAGAAACCTTCCGCTTCTCATGTTCGGAACAGTAGTCTGATTTCATAGAGGACTGGTATTTCCAAGAGTCCTAGTCGAGTTAGACGAGCTTTGTCTCCTTCAAATCTCAACGCTTAACTTACAGTTTTTAGTTGATAAAATGGATCACCTTTGTCATATAGACCTTTATCTTACCTTTATCACCTTTTTCTCACCATACAGATAGAAAAAGCATGCAGTCACGATCTCAACATTTTGCCATACTCCACCAATCAAACAGGACGCGTAAGGTAGGGGGGGGGGTTAAATCACCAGCCTTCAGCAACTAAATGATCAAAAGTTCGAGGCTAGATGTTCCCAGCGGGGTTCATCGGCCGATGTTTTTTTTTTGTTTTATACTTGTTTTTGTTGTGATTATACGCG